>NC_060207.1:242067500-243515833 GCF_021130785.1 Homalodisca vitripennis
CATGCAACATGAAAAATAAACAATATCATAAAACTGCAATTTAATGGCTGAAGACGTAAAAACCTTATCATGGAAAAACAGAAAGTGGTTATAAACAGTATCATCATGCAGAGAAAAAATGAATGTTTCAGTAGAAAACAAAAATAGAATATAACCGATAATCCAGACAATTAATTTTGTGGAAGGCAACAAATTGCTCTTAGAGGGCATCGTGATGGTGGATAGAGTGGATCTTGACGAGCCTATACAAAATGATGTAATTTTTTCGCTCTTTATTAAGGTATCAGCGGCTAATTACGGGGACAGATAATCTTAAAACACAGCTAGAAACTGGTGGTGGCAAAACTATGTATACTAGTTCTGTTATCCAAAATGAAATATAGGTATTTTTTGGTTCCCCCAAATCCATTCCAAAAATTTGTATCCAACGTGGTAAATCGTATTTTATTCAGTATTAGCAGATGAACAACAGACCCATTTAGCAAATTGAACAGTTTTCCCTTCTGTGGTCCGATATGTGAACGAGGAATTGTTTTAAAATTAGGGAAGATTTCTGGCTTTTGTAGCCGTGTATGATGTAACAGGTCAAGGTTTAGCCAATACTTTAATGTCAAGTCTAACCAGTCTGACTTGATTAAAAGCAAATTTACGTGGTCAAGGAAATATGGGCTTGCTGTCATGAGTGGCCAGTTCAAGTGTACAACATACATAAGTGAAAAAGTACCCTCAGCCCATATACACACATTGTACCTCCTCACACTCTTAAACTATGTCTATCTGTGCATCAAAAAATCCCAATGATAAGGAATTGTATGGGTTCATCAGTGGAGTTGTGTAGTATTCTTTCACAAGTCACTAAGAGAACTTGCGATACTTAATCAATATTTCAGAATGCTGCCCTGAGATGAAAAGAAAAAAACTTATATTGTCTGTGTGAGACTCGCTGTTGCAACGCCACGATTCAGTATAATGTTTAAAGAAGCTTTGGAGCCTATAAAATACCGCTCTATCAACTATTGAAGAGAATCGACTGTGCAGAAGCTTCTTAAAAGCACCCATCACTAAATGCCTCCTGACCAGTTTTACAGTTTGTTGCATGTCTTTTTATTTTGAACAACATGCTTTCTTTGACTATCCCTTTCAGAGATGCTCCAAAAGAAAGATATAGATCTTGCCTCAAGCCACAAAACAGATTTCCAATGTAATGGAACTAGTACAAGGAAAGGCTGAAGCAAAAGCAGAAGAGAACATTCCAGGCTTTGTGTCAGTGAGCTAAACGTACGCACTGACAAATTAGGTAGCAAAGAGGAAACCCCCGTAAACATGTCGCAACAAACTAATCGATGCAAAACTCCCCTTATACAAACGTGGAAAGAATACTACCGGCGTGTAGTGTATATACCATCTGACGATTTCTGGCTGTTCACTTCAGGACGTTTTAAAACCACTGGGAAGTAATCGACTCACTAACAGGAATGTTCTTCCTGAGCAACTGCATTAAAACGAATTTTCATCCTGGAACCTGCCCCTGACGTTTATGTAAAAAGATCTACTTTCAGAGATGAGGTACGAAGAGAATTTCCTACTGTGAAACAAAAGTGGAATCGTGAAGAAAAAGAAAGTAGCCAAAAACTGCAATTTCTGCTCTTGAAAAATGATGATAAAGACATTTCCAAACAGTATCATAATTTTTTGAAAATTGGTTAGCGGTTTTTACCCGTTTCAGTGGCTATCTGCAGAAAGGATCTTTTCATCACGTCCGAAGACTTAAAACTAATCTGAGAAACACAGACTTCGGAAAACAGTTGAATGGTCTTGCACTTTTATCTATTCAGAGAGACATTACATAACGATTAGGAATTTTTAAAACAATTTCACTGAAGTCAAAATTTGGATTTGTTTTGTAAAATGACAATAAACAGTGTTTTTCATAATACATTTAGCTATATTTCATTTTCTTCCCTTGTATCAGTTCATAAAGTAGGCCTACAATAACTGATTATTGTAGCTGAAAGGCTGTTTGAGATTTTTAGTTTTTTAACGATATAAAAATTTGAATTGTGTTCATACTAGAAATTACTATTTCTGTTTTCATTAAGGTAAAATTAAAAAAAAAAAACTAAAATAACAATTCAATGCTAAAATAAAGTAATAGTAATAGTCAACTATTTATTAGTTTCAAAACTTATAATAATGTGGTTGTGTTGTGTTTAGATACGATAGGACACAATATATTTTTCCTTTGTATAACAACTATTTTAAACCAAAGATTTAAAAATAGGACTTTAATAGCCTCTATTATTTCTATTTAACAACTGAAAACTACCAAAAACTAGCAGACACTTAAGTTTTGGAATATTATTTTTATACAAACGATAATATACATAGGATACAGGACCTACTAAAAAACATAATAACGCTAAAATGAAAAGTGGAAAACCTGCTCGAAAAGAAGGAAAATCGCCAGGAAAAACTTTTAAAAATCTCATCCAGACAGCGTGATTTACATTCTTTCCATTTTAGCGTTTATACATGCCAAAAACCTTAAACCTGTGTTTTTAAAGACTTAAAATTGCAAAATTTTCTACTGGGGTATTCCATACCCCCATATTTCAGCCCCACCCCCCCAAAATATTTTTTTCTATATACGCACTGGTGCACAATAAGCCCTCTCACACCGCGCCGCTTGTCAAGAAGCACATCGGATTGGCTGAGAGGCAACTACCAGGCTAGAAACCAGGCCCTCTGTTTACAAAAAACAAACAAAAAACAAAAAAGACGTATGGTAGTAACTGTCTTTTTAAACTATATTTAAATAATGTAATGTTTGGTTCTTCTTTTATATATAAAGGGTATGTAAGATATTCCTATCTACAGTATGGATTCAATTTAAAATATTTAGAAGAAATAAACAACTAACAAGTTAAATGCTAAACTTTACAAGAAGTTGATCAAAAATATGTGGGTCATAAACAGACAAAAATGTGATATGTACAAATTTTGTGTAATGGATGAAAATCTCAGCTTTATTGTGACCTAGGCATAGGCGAACATATCACGCAAAGACGCATAAGGAAATGGACAATAATTTTACTATAAGCTGTTATTTTGCAAATTATGAAGTACATATTTTCCATTTCGTGAAAATCACTACTTCAGTGCATTTAAATATATATGTCAATCGTTTTTTATATTCGAATATAGTAGTATGGTTATTAATTTTACACATATCGGTATTTTACTAAATACATTTTAATTTTTAAAGGGCCTTATAGAAAGCAATGGGTGGCTAATATTGCTTAAACGTTATATCTGTGTACTAATTAAGAGACATTAACCAATACTTTAGGGTTTAAGAATCAAATTTAAGTACGAGGACCTTCTAATGTATTTCAAAATAATTCGTTTTGGTCATGGAAACTATTAATTTCAAATAATATTAACATTTCAAACACAATTCATGTACCTTATACACCTTATGTACCTAACTTCAAAGTGTTCAGTCTCACAAACACATTTTTGGGGACTTTATTCCACACTACGTTATTAAAAATTTCGTTAGGATTTTGAGTTTTTTTGTGAAGGCACTTTTTTAGAAGTTTGGGGTTTGCTAAATCCTTATAAATTTGTTTAATTGTGGCCATTATGTCACTTGGTAAAAATACTGCATCAGTAACAACACAGGTTGTACTATATGAAAGTTGTTCACAGTGTGGAGTAAAATTTCATGCCGGTAGTTACTTCGTAAATAATTTTTTTTGCGTACTTAGGATAATCTTCCAACAAAAAGTGTTATATTTTCTGAAACTGTACAAGTCTGAGTAACAAAAAATGAAAAAAACAGAAAACTAAAAAAAATTCAATTTTTTGCCTTCCCGCTCCCCTTAATATACTGAAGGTGAAAATTGTGTTGTGAATTTTATATTTTATAGAATACATCTTAGTTAATGACGTGCTGATTAATGGGTATTTAGTTTTCATCGCTGCTTTTCTTGGCAAGTGAAGCAGAAAGTAATTTACCATCAAACAAAGATATTGGCTTTCATTCCCTAATGGCGTCCATTAACCGCTCTTTGAAAATCAATAGCGTTTAGGTTTTCCATCAAAAGAGTTTTACAAATGTCATGTTTAAAGATCGTAGACGAATACCTTTTGAGTTTATTTTCCTTTAGCCATAATATTTGTACTTCTTCCACAATTTTGTGTGTAAGATGAATTTTATTATTTCAGTAAAACAATTTAAAATATTTCCTAATTATTTATTATAAAAAGTCCAATTTATTTTTTTTTTTAATAAAGTCATGATATACTGCATCACTTCAAATGTTTTTGTGAAATAAACTGAATAATCGTTCAAAATCCAGATTTTGCGCGTCTCAGAAATTGGTGATATTTTAAAAAGTTAGTGTTAAATACTTCAGTACACATGTAAACTGATCGAGAAACATGAAAATTAAAGAAAGCTTTTCATAGTTGTTTTGAGTAAATATAATCTCACGAGCCAAGGACTGTTCTGTGTTAGTTTAATTGTAGTAAATAAACTTCGCAAATTATCTGATGTATCACTTCAACGCTAAGGTGTATTCTTGCGTGACATTTGACATAAACCGATAAAACACCTCTGTTACGTAAACAAGTCCTGAAAGGTTTTCAATATTTCATGTTAACGCTCTTTATACTTTTAAATCTGTTTGTGGTGGCGGTGTTACTGATTGTGTGGGTGAGGGGAATATTCAGTACTTCTTGTTGGTAAAACATCGTTCGAAAATTACTTTTAATTACATTTAACGTTAATTTAAAACATTTAATTTATTATACAAAATATTATTTTTTATATTGTTTCATATGTTCAAGACCTCTTCAGAACCTTCTTGCCTAAATCTTATTTAATAAAAAATTTCGTGTTTTACGAATTATCTAATTAATATCAGAAGCGCTATTAGAACAGAACGTTTGGCCTAAGTTATGTCTAAATTTATTCAGTGTTAGATCCTATTCTATATAGATATTCTATTCGGGGTGTATACAGTATAATATAAAGAAGTTTCCTTGGTAACCTAGGGTTTTATCCAATCTGAAGGGCTCAGTTTATTGCCCTAGACGTTATTGATAGCACCATAAATAGTAAAACTTAAAAAAATTTTCATTGAAATCAGGCAATTCTCATTTCGTTATTCATTGTGAAACATTTTCAATCAAGTTTATTTAGTATTTTAAAATAATAATACAATTTTATTTAGATGGTTTTTAATACTTTTATATTTTTTAACTGTATTAACGTATATGGGAAAACTAAATGTACTCAATATAATTTGTCAAAGAATATTTTAGAATAGAAAAATAAAGTGAACATTCTTTTAATATACAAACTTCACAATTTATTTGATTCTTGTGTATACATTTAGAGTGTACAGAGTGTTTCAAATGAATTTTGATTATTTACTTATATTTTTGTATCGTTTAAATTATTACAAATTATTTAACTTTAAGCTTAAATGTTTATAATTTTATTCCTCGCCCAATAGAAGGGCCTTTAAAGAAAGTTTATTACCATATCGTACTGTTCGTAAACAAAAGCCGTAATTTATGAAGTATACAGTAACAAGTATAAGTAACTTTGGACACACTTTGGGGAATAAATCCCTCAATGTTGTCAATAATGTCCGCACCAGTCGGTAAATAACCTGTTGTAGTTGGAAACTTTGAACAAGCGAGATGTTGTAAAAACCTCGAAACCAATTAATCAAATTCTCAGCGGGAGGCCCTCCAATAGAATCCCTCCACCTCTGCTTGCTTCTAATACATCTTTTGTAATAATAAGTATACGTGTTTTATTAAAAGCTAACAGGTGGCCTCGGCTTCACACACAATTTTATAAAAAAAGACACCATAAGCGTATACTTTGCAAATACTATTTCAAACCATCCTGATATAAATGATAATCACTGAAATATACTCCAATCTTTTAGTCAATTTAATCAACTTCAATTTTAATCAACTTCACAAATCAATCAGAAGAAAATTAAGAAAATCTAGAACAACATTACTACCACATCAAGATAATAAACAAGAATTCATCTGTACAACATACAGTAACATTTCAAATCAATTGCAGAAAATCTTTAAAAAGCATACAAACAAATCCATCACTTATAAAACAAACAACAAATTATCGCAAATATTAGGAAATCCCAAGGACAAAACCACATTCGAAAACAAATCAAGAATTTATGAAATTAAATGCAACGACTGTGATAAATTGTACATTGGCCAAACTAAAAGGAACATTAAGACACGATTCAAAGAACACTTTGCACATATAAAATATGGAAGAAATGAAAAATCTGCTGTGGCGAATCACTGTATTGAATCTGGACACACAATCTCTAATAAAAATTTACGATTATTAAAAGAAGTTACAAACACAATACACTTAAATGCTTGGAAAACATTTTACATTAACATAAATCAAGAAAAACTTATCAATAACGAAGACGGACCAATTCAAAATTCAGTTTTACTCTCATCTCAATTTATCACATTTGTTTACCGTATGTTATTATAAAATTAATTATTATTACAAAAATGTAAACATTTGTTAATTTTTGAAGTGCCTGATGATGGAATCTTTGATTCAGAAAGGCCTTGCACAAAATAAAAAATTATATATTGGAAAATGTTGTATTCCTTTATCTAGTGATACTACAATAAACCGTTTTTCCAATGCTCCAAGACTCTACATACAATTTAAGATTGTTACTATAAAATATTGCAATAAACATGGTAACATATGCAAACACGTTTTTGAAATCTTTAAACGTGTTAGTTACGACCCTTACCCTTTATATAAAGGAATACCTTTAGCATCAGCAAGTCTCGAGAAACATCTGTGAAACATTTATTGACAGATAGAGCTCGTGAAGTTTCATAAGAAGTTCTGATAACCCTAAAAAATTTTCAAATATTTTAAAAATTTGTTATGACTTATAGACGGATATGCTGCCAATCTAAACAACTGGCAACTAGAAACAAATTACAATTCAACCTAACTCTGCTACAAGATGTTTCTTTCCAAAGGAATCTTACAAATAAATAATTATAATAGGTAGTTTTAACATTTATGTGAAATCGATAAGTTTGATACTAATAATGAAATGGTGATATACATTAAATTAAGTCATCAATTCATTTGGCTGTGTTGTTAATGTAAAGGCGCCTGTCCTCTGTATGATACTATTCCTTACATTGCAGTAAAGCAGATATTGCCTTCAGAGAATTTGCAGGCGATTATAAAGTTGTAAAACGCAGTATACATTTGACTGGTTAATCCGTTGTGCATTTTGTACAATAATTGTTTAAAGTGGTTGTTCATTAAACATACACATGTGTGCATACCATATGCACGTATATGTGTGTTTTATTTTTTTATCGGTAAACGACTGAGTAAAGTTTCATGGAATCTAATTAATTGATAAAGGTGATTAACAAGAGAATTTGACAGAATATATTTATAGATGAAGCTATAAGTCGACTCAAAGTGTGCCCTCAATCAGACCCAATATTTAAGCTCTTTCCGCAAAGTTGGCCTTGGTATCAGACGGATTAATGTATTGAGCAAAACTTTCATACATTCTGTGAATTAAGTTTTCACGTAAATAAAATTTTAACAGGGTTGAAATTGAGGCATGTTTATTGCATTGTTCAATAATTACGATTGCTTTATTATTTTATTATTAACAGCATTTAAAAATGGACTTAACAAAATATGATAACGACTATTGAACTCAATAGCTGTGGAACAAGCGATACAGTCTTTATACCCCAAGTATTCTACTAATTCCTTTAAAATATTAGTATCGGTTTAAACAAAACTCCGGTTTTATTCACTTAAACAGGTAAAATCTGGTGTTATATGACAGGACAAAATTCAAAGGAGATTAAATTGATTTAAGAAGCACCTTTTAACATTTGTAAATATTAACATTTTAATATATGTAGCAATTCGAAAAATCCTTCCTTCATATATTTTCGTTGTTTTTTCCAAATATCAACTATTAGCCATGAAGAGCGAAAAATTCACACACAAAAAATAATTTTAATACTAACAAACGAAAAAGCTCAATCGTTTATAAGGAGTCTATTCTACGTTAAATTACATTAAACGCGTTTCCATATTCATAGCGGGCGGAGTCTCAAGTTCCCCTTCTGTGGTGTGATGAATAAATCAGCCCAAGTGTTAACTAAATGTACAAATTCACAGGAGCGGAAACTAGGGACGTTAAAAGTTCTCTAACAAAGGTTTACAGTGTTGCTGCTGTGCGCATTTTGGTGCTTTCTTACAGAACCATTTCCAGAAATTATTGTGCATGTAATTGTTATAGTTTAATGTAGCGGATTTATTGTCATTGTCTTCACCAGAGCGCGTTTCGGCTAAAATTTACACTTCAGCGTCCTTGCTGCAATATTCCTGTGGGAAAATGTGTATTGTCTGCTTTTGCGAGTATTCGTGTATTTTTCCTGGTAAAATTTTATTGTGAAAAAGGTGATTTTTAGGTAATATTCAGGTTTTGAGAAACCGTTCTTAGTTTGAATGAAATTTTTGTATTGTTTTTTAAACTAAAAAGATCCTACAGGGTGTAAGATGTCTCGGAAGGCCTTAAATATTTAATTACACATAAACAATGCTAAATAAATGAGGATATGTCTTTATATCGTTGCAAACTGCATTTAATAGTGACATTATTAATATAGGTTTTCGGTTTGGTTAACCTTTTAATTTGTTTTCGCCATAAACTTTTACATTTACTTTCAATACACGAACAATAAGAAGAAAGTTATTATTCTACTAGGAATTACACGGATTTATATTCATGATCTTGAAATCACTCTCACAGGTAGAAGGTTAAAAATAAAGATACTATGTTTATCTCATAAGATTGTGACACTTAGCTAAAAATCATATTTTTTAGGATTATGAAAATCTTGTTACATAAGTTCTTATAAGATGGCAATTTATTATAAATTCATTGCAAATTAAGTATTCGAAAAAATATTTTATTTTATTTGTACTGTAGATACATGGAACGACGGATTAATCCAAAAACGGTAATGCTTAGATCCATTATTTTGAAGTTGTGATATATTTTTCAAAACAATCTGTACAAAGATATTACTGTCGACTAAACATTTAAAGCAATGCACCGTATGTCCCAGATTTACATTTGACAGTATTGAGAGTTGAACTCAAATGTTGGAATATCTTGGCAATTAAATATTATGAAAACATAATTCTGTGTTGTGTTTTAGGTGGATTGAAATTTGCGCCTTTGTTACCGCTCAAAAATGGCTAAGCAAATGCTTTTTTTAAAGAACTTGTATTGAAATTAGATTAAAAGGTTTTCGTAATTAATAGCCTTTTAATACATTTTACAGCCGTTTTACACGTTTTGCCTCATGTTAGCTTGATTTTTTTGCTTCTTTGAACACGTGAAAATTAAAAATATATTGAATCACAAAAAAGCGGGGTCCGTGGTATGAAGTTGTGGTACGATAGTCCTCCTACAAACAGATATACGGTATGGAGGAATCTCATTTAAAAAGATATTGTAATTATTATACCGTGTAAAAATGCAAAGCCTTAATTAACAGCTATTAACATAATGTTTGCGTGGTATCATGTCGGCGCTTCTGTGAGAACATTTGTTTGTATTTGGATAAACTTAGCAAAGTAACAGATCAAATATTTTAACACAATAAAAATACTTCATAATCAGGCTGACACAATGAACACAGTAACAACCTCATGCTCGAGACTGTGCTCTGCAATAAGCCGTAAACCATACTTAATCTGCCCTCCGAGCATTGCTTAACTCGGTTAACTCCGCATTACCAGCCCACAGAGACCGTTTGTAGCCGGGATAAACAAGCTTATTGGGCATTGGGTAATGCACTTTGCGATCTATATCGTGTTATAAACGTAGGAGCATATCCTAATACAGGAAGTATTAATTTAATCAATTGTTTTAATCCATAATAATTTTTGAAACGATGGCATTTTAGGTACACAGATTTGACTGAAAGAATATATTTACAAACATCCATTGTTTAAAATCAAATTTATAATATTTAGACAATATTTGATATAACATATAATCTATATTTATTCTAGATGTTATTATTATACTACTGTATTTTTTGTATTTTTTATGAAATATTATTATTATGTTGCTGTTAAATCCTTACGATAACGCAATAAATGTATTTAACTCTTACAAGATACTAATGGCTGAAGTTTTTACAATCTACGATATTAATATAGTTTGTTTAGACAAATTTTGTACAAGCCCTTTTTATACTTTTTTATGTTCAATGAAAACTAATAATGACATTCCATTCTATCCACGTGACAAGATCACTTCTCTTTGATAGACAAACGTGCATCTTTTCCGAAATCTCCAGGCCAATAGTGATCACAATCTCCGCACAAAGAATATCACAATTCAATAGCATAAAACCCACTAGGCTCTTCGACTCACTGCCGAATTCGCCGAATATTGATGGTGGTCTGTGGGTTTTCAGGGTTGCCACTACCGCGTTGAGAATTTTCTATTTTAATACTGTTATAATATTTGTGTACAATACTTATGTGTAAAATGTAAAATTTATGTAATGACAAAGATGTGATGGGTATTATATGACTGTTGTCAAAATAAATTTTGTTTGGTAATTTACTCATGACGTTCGATCAATCCGTGTACAAAGTGCCGACTTATATTTTATTTATAGTTATAAAACAATGATGTTTTGACGTAGACAATAACGTACAAAAGTAACTATTCATAAAATAATTTGAGCGTCATCAGTATTAATTCACTATTTATGATATTATGAAGAATATAATTAACTTTACATTTTAGCATTTGGTAAAAACACTTATTTTCGGTGAGGTGAAATCTTAGTTGATGACCTTATTGCTAAGTTACAAATCCATTACTTAACGTCATTATAGAAATGTTACGTATATCAGTGATATACATAGTATTTCTCTAGATATTAAAATTAATTAATTTGATATTCGTTGAAGTTGTTCCTATAATACAGTTTCTATTACAAAAGTCGAGTAAAGATAACGAGTATATAATACGATAATAGTTACATATGTTTTAGCATTATAATAGTTAAGGAGAAGCATTACAGCTGCTATTAAATTCTGAATTACTTTTATTATAAATATTTTATTCTAGAATTAAAATAATTTTAAAAATACTATGTATTTGAATACAGTTCCTAGTTAAAAAAATGGAAGTAATTAAACATAAGTTATAAACGCGATTAGCAGTATTCTAAACAATACGATTACACAAATAAATAAAACTCAAAACTGTGGGATACAACATGTATAATATTATTATTTAGCACCACAAATAATACCAATATAAAAAAACCTTTAAAAACAAACAGTTTGTTTTAATCAACGTATCATTAACAAACAAGCGCGCTGGGACAATCAACGATATGCACGCAGTATTTGTAATTCAACAATGTAAAGTTAGTCGGTGTAAAACATTGGAAAGCTTTCAAGCGGCATTTCAGAATCACGTTTACATTCCACTGTGGTGTTGTTGTGCCAAGATTTATTGCTTTTATTCCGCCTACAACGATATGCAAGCAGTATTTGTAATTCAACAATGTAAAGTTAGTTGGTGTAAAACATTGGAGAGGTTTTAAGCATAATTTCAGAATCACGTGTATATAAAAACTGTGGCATTGTTTTGCCAAGGTTTATTGTTTTGTATATCTGCCTCTAACTGTTCGATTGACTACACCGGCAAATATACTAATATTCATATTTATATAACGTTTAATCAATGCTACATGGTTTGCATATTCTGGAATTCATTAGGATAAAACTCATCAGAGGATCCGCTTTGTTTTATTATAACAATTTCCATCAGTTTTACTATTTATTAAATTAATGCTATTGAATTTTTGTGACTTTATTTGTTTATAATAATTTGAGAAATTCGTTGCTATCTACATGAAGGTTTTTTTAGAGAACGATTTATAACATTCAAATCGTTGTTTCATAATGCCAGAACTAACCCATGGTTAATTTAAAGTCTTGCCAGTACACATTCAATTCACTCTTATAAAGGTCAAGGATTAGAATTAAGAACGGGAAATCGGATGTTAACTTCCAGTGACAAATTACATATCATTATGACGATCAATTCTTGTTTTCTGCAACCAAATAGAAAACAATGACGATGAGAAGGAAACCAATCTGTACCTATTTACTAATTGTTACTTCGCGATATAAGTAGGTTTATATGAGGTTAACATTTACGAGAGGTCACGTGATCTCAGCTTGAAATTCGGTACTATCTCGAGGGAAGTTTTCGCTATGTCACCAGAGGAGCGGAGTGGCGCCGAAGGCGCCAGGAAACCCCACACTGATGGCCAAGAGCTTTTCCTTCGGTACTTTGCAGACCTCACATCACGTCCATGATCGTCCAACTTCTTCGTTGGACGATCTGGCACGTGACCAGGGGTTGGATAGTACCGAGGGGAAAGCCCCTAGCCATCAGAGCGTGCTTTGGTGGCGCCCCCGCTCTTCTGATGACAGAAGAAAAATAACTCAGATAGTTTCTAAATTCAAGCTCAGGTCACGTGAGTGCTCGTTACATTTTTATATTTATAATTCATACACATGTATTTATAAACTTATATAACCTTAACTACTAATAAAACGTTTATTATAACCTCATCTAAACCTACTTAATAGTGCAATGACAAATAGTAGATAGGGACAGAGTGGGCTCTTTCTCGCCGACATCGGTTCCTTTTGGGAGGCAGAAACCAAGAAGCGATCGTCATAATGTCATGTAATTCATGTAAAATGTACAACATGTATCAAGTATGTACTTTCTATTAATGTAATTTAGATCCTGGGAAAGAAAGATTATCCAAAAATAGTGGCCATGGACGATACCAAAGTACCCGTTTTCGTATTAGTGTACAGAATTGGGCAAAATATATAAGTGATTAGTCAGTTTTAATAAATCTGTTAATCAACCCACAAATCTATTTCATCATAAGTCATTAGATGAAAAATGCATCCTGAAAAAAGTGCATTTTTTTAACCCATTAAAAATTTAGTTATATTAAAACAATCGCCAAACATGCACCGGCAACGTATCTATTAGCCAATAACTCACTCGTATTATGTGGTGAAGATAAAGCGAATAGTAAAACACCCACGGAAATACCTAAATAATATTTTATAAGAGTTATACGAGGAGATGGATAGTTGACTGGTATTGACATATGGAAATCGACAAAACCAAATGTACTTTTGTTGGCTTGTCGCTTTATTATTCCACATACTTTATACCACATTCAGTATTATTCTCTTTGCTCTAAACTTGAATGTGTGTATAGTTTAGCAACCGTTACACCTGGGTTTCCTTCTTTTATTTATTTGTACAAGTTATACTTTAGGGATAAAATGGTAATACATGTATTCTTTTAGAACGTAATTTCAGTTATGAGTACGCCATAGGCCAATCGCTTCTCTGAAGCAGTGCTACGTTGCTATAACAAGAGTTACTTAATTATGTATGGATTTTCATCTAAGAACAATGTTCTTAAACGCTTTAGACAATATCTGAATTTCCACCTTTAAAGTCAGTGGTCAAAATTTCACGCGTAAGTGATAGGGCACTTTTTCTTACCCTGCAGTGGAATACCTGCGGACTGCCAGCATGGTCCTGCCTTCTATATTGTACGAGGCTAGGGTTCTTTCTGACAACAGTGCAGCACTAATATAATCCACCAAGCCCGCTAAGGTCAGAATTATGATTTTAGATGGGATCTTCATGATCCTCAGCTGTTAAGCTTTAAAACGGCTCTAATGTATAATTTCTGCATTTTAAAATTTAATTATAATAAAATGCTGGCTGTTTGAGATCTTTATAAATTTACCTCATACAGAAGTACACATTCTGCGTTGGATAAGTATACGGTGAGGAGCACAGGAAGCAGACCCGGGAGAGGCAGCCCAGAGCAAAGCACATGGAACAAAGACGCCGACAAACGTGTTCTACGTGGAAGTCCCAGTTGATAGACTTGTCCATGTAAAATTTCAGAAGCTTGGCGAAAAGTGATGATTTTCAGGACTGTCGTTAGGGAAAATATTGGAGTCAACGTTCCCGGATTATCAATTGGGTTTAAAACCTACTTTTATATAGCCAAAATATATATATATATATATATATATGACGTTTGGCTTCGGAGATATATCAATGTTCAGGGACAATTGATTAGAGAAAACCACTGCAGTGAATAAAATATATTTTTGCTTTTTCTTTATTATACATACTATAAGTGTGTAAGAATATTCAATTCTACCTAATAATTCAATTCAAATACATAGAAAAACATAATTTTTAAGGCTAATTGATAAACGTTTTTATTAAGTCATTCAAAAATAATGGATCACAAAATACAAATAAATTATGTTTGGACGTAGAAACTGACGTAAAAAGTAGTTATTTAGAAATTAATTTGTGCGGAAGCTGTATTAATTCACTACGTATGCTATTATGAAGAATAGAATTGACTATACATTTTACCACTCCCTAAAAACTTCTGTTTTAGTGAGGTTAAATCTTAGTTGATGAGATTATTGTTAATTTATTACAAATCGATTTTCACTTAATTATCGAATTTTACACATATCAGTGATATGCGTAGTACGTCTCTAGATAATAAAATTATCAACTTTTCATTATTAAAACTGCAAGATGGTGTTAGTGGTGAAAATGTATGAATGTGCAAAAATAAACATCTTCCAATAATCAACTTTCAATGTATTTTGAAACAGTTTATTTTGAAATTGTGTTATAAGTATTTTATAACATAAATAAAATTTGTATTATAATACAAGCAGCTTATAAAGCTCGAACGCTGGATTATTTAAAAGTGATACAATGAAGGTGAAAATGGTGTTGTGAATTTTACATTTTATCGAATACATCTTAGTTAATGACGTGCTGATTAATGGGTATTTAGTTTTCATCACTGCTTTTCTTGGCAAGTGAAGCAGAAAGTAATTTACCATCAAACAAAGATATTGGCTTTCGTCCCCTAATGGCGTCCATTAACCGTTCTTTGAGAATCAATAGCGTTTAGGTTTTCCATTAAACTACTTTTAATATTTCATGTTCATAGTTGGTAGGGCAACTCAAAAGCCTTTACAAGACCATGTTCGCTGTAAGCCAGTTACATAACTAGTATAAGCCAGTGTGTAATTATGTAACCAGTATAAGCCAGTGTGTAATTATGTAACCAGTATAAACCAGTGTGTAATTATGTAACCAGTATAAGCCAGTGTGTAATTTGTAACCGGGCGAGGGGTATTGTGAACGTAATGTTGCCATGCAGTGTTTGAAATTTGCAAAAATTAAACGAGGGATAAGTGAAAATTTTTATTTAGATTACCGCAATATCATGAATATCCGAAAACTGCTAAAATACCAAAAGAGAAAAAAGCATTAGACACACGTTTTTTGGCTGCAACGTTTCTGAAATAGAAGTTTGTTCCAGGGCACGAGCACTAGCATATGAATATTTTAATTCTAAAACCTTCTAGAGACAATTAAATATCTAACAATACCAGAGAACACACTTTTCCTCTTGTAAGTTAAATCTAAAATTTGGGTTTACTCTTGTTTTACAGTTGGAAAAAAGTCAGATCATTTTGTCTATACGAAGTATCGCAAATTAAAGTTTCTTGTGAAGATTAGACCTGAGTATTAATGTTTTAGATAGCAGTAATAATTGTCCGATAAATGCTTAATATTCTCATTGTCTTTTCGTTGAGGAAACATGCTTCTTGAATTTGATACCCAAACAAAATATTTTTAAACCTAGCAGTTACCCGCGGCTTTGCACACAATTTCGTAGGCGCCGCACGTGTATAAGCATTTATGGTACAAGTGAATTATGTTTCTGACGCCAATTTTGAGTTTGACTTGTTGCGAGGATCAAGAAAATATGTATACATACACAGATTTGAGAAGCCTACTTCCGTCATAAGACAACTGACAAGGGTGTTATAAGTCTTAAAATGTATAGTAAAAGTCAGATAGTAACTTTGTCTTTGATATATGCATTACACTACTCAATAAGCTCTACATTATTAATATTTGCTAAAATGTAAAGTTAAAAAAATATTTTTACTAAAACTTATAATATTCTTATGTGAATATTTTTTACTCTGTGCTCAACAGCAGCTACAGAAAAGGTTGAAATTAGAAGTGATGTTACTATCAAGCTTTAGCTTACTCTACGATGTAATGCAACTTTAGAGACCAAGATGGTATTTTCGCACCTTTGGGGGGATTCTTGAAATAGGAATAGGCATACAACCATAAGAATGTAAAATTTCAGTATAATTGGTCCAGTTATTTTTATGTAATTAAGTACCACACACACAAACAAACATACCATTAGATCTTTATATAATAATATATGAAATAGAATGTTTTGAAACCAGTAATTTTACATATGTTTTTGATGGATTATTATTAGACAACAAAAATTTTAAATGTTTTTATAAATTTATCATAAATATGTAGCCGGAATTAAAAAAAAAACTAAATTCGTATATATCAAATTAATAATATTTTGAGATGATTACATGAAATAGTTGAAGCATGAATTTCATATTCGACAATAGTTAATAAAGAAAACAAGCTTCTCTGTCATTTAAATAGCATTGTTTAAGACTAAATACGTTCTAAGACATCCAGGGATCTATTAGGTTAGTTACAACAAATAAACTTTGCAAATATCTGATGTATCACTTCTTTGCTGAGGTTTAGTCTTGCGTGACATTTGACATAAACCGATAAAACACCTCTGTTACGTAAACAAGTCCTGAAAGGTTTTCAATATTTCATGTTAACGCTCTTTATACTTTTAAATCTGTTTGTGGTGGCGGTGTTACTGATTGTCTGGGTGAGGGGAATATTCAGTACTTCTTGATTGTAAACTATGGGTTTAAAATACTTGGTTAAAACATTTACATTATTTTACATGCTGTATATTAAAATTTTTAATTTTATTGTCACATATAAACTACATAAACCTGTTTATGGTATATACAATTTTTTTTAAACTTACTAAACCAAATTTATAATAAATGTAAAATACACAGAGGTACGCCACACAACGTGTCGCGTAAAATGCTACGCTGAGTGAATATGTGAAATTAAGTCTACCCCTTATTTCATTCTCGAGATGTCTTGCGGACAGATAGACAGACAGACAATAATATAGAAAATAACTTTTCACATTCCTTAGCAGAAAATATTGTGTCAGCCTATTGAGTAATAGGCTTCAATGTAGTTCTGCCATATTTCATGGTTGGACACATTTATCATTTTATCTATGACATACTTTATATTAAAAAAATGTGTAATATCTCAAATGTTGAACAAAAATAATAATGTAGTCAAGTTTAGCAGTGGTCGATCAGCGCCTGTAACCTGTATGATACTGTTCCTTACAATAGTGTATTGCTGAAATTGCTTTCAACCAATTTGCAGGTATCTTTTATACACACATACTTTACTGGTTGGTGTACTATGCTTCTTGTATTATAAATAAACACGTTTTATGTGCATAAAAAAGGTCAGAAGGATGAATAACTGTTTAATTAATACATTTTTATTAATACTATAGGCCTACATTTATACTTTTTTATTTTATTAAGTATATACCATGGTTTATTATTTTTATCTTATATTTTGTAACTAATCGTGTTTAACTCCGAAATATGAGCCAAATAATAAATGGAATTTCTGGTTTATAACTTGAAATGGTATATTTATAAATGAATCACTGATTTAGCTCAAATACTGACCTCAATCAGACCGAATATTTAGGCTCTTTCCCGCCTAATTGGTCTCAATTTAGCATGGATAATTAAGAAAAACGTATAAATTACATATTTATATGGATTAAGGTTTGCTACATTTTTTATATTTAATATATTGTACAATTAGTTACCATAACTCGTTTACTTTATTTTAAAATTATTATTGTTATAATCAGCTTTATTACAAAACATATCTTGATCAAAGTTGTTAATGTAATTTACATACTTGGTAACTTAAATCTGCATTTAGAAATGCCTATTTCCCAATATTTCACCAATAAGATTACTTGTAACTGTTTTAGCATATTAAGTACCAAATAATCAATTACAAAATATTGCTTGATATCCCGTAACTAATTATGTAATTAAAAATATATTAATGTTTACGTATTACGATGTTCGCAAATTAAAAATAATATTAATGTATTACATTACATTTAGGTTAGACGCAACAGCAGATTTCCATGTAAGGATGCAAGTAACTGTCCGTTTGGCTTTGTCCCTGTCACTGAAAACCCTTTGGGACGTAGACAAGTTTCATGATTCAAACAGAAACTATTAATTGCTTTCTGTCAGCAGAATTCAATTGAATCACCTGTTCCCTCGCCAGTCTGTATTTATTACGTAGCTCTGTCACCTCTGCACGAGTTTAGGTGACTTGTTATCTATTATACTTGGTCGTATTTTATCATTACTGCTTTTATTCTGTGTTAATGATCGGTGGAGAAATGATTTATACAGTCAGTTTCCATCGGAACATTCTAAAAAGAAATCTCTACTCATTTAAGAACCAATAATACTCAAAACAATAACATCCTACGAGTTTATTTTTAACCTTTTTAAGAATCGAAACTTCAAGCGTCGCTATCCTTTAAGGTAATTTTTAGCAATACATGGAGAAAGTTTCTATTAAAAACTTTCAGAATGAGTATTATAGTTTTCTATTGTAACTGGAAAAAATAGATGCCACATTGTTTTTTTTCACAGGTTAGAAGGATGAACACAACTTAACTTGGACATTAGAGATATGTTCTCGGTATGGGAGTTTGGTGAAGGTGGATTTTGACAATCTCGAGACTTTTTCTTGTTTGCAAAGAATGATGACGTGGTTAGCTGATCACTGTTCCAACGTAGTCCATCTTATTGTGATGAAATAAAATATATATTTTTTAGTTTTGTAGAACTAGGTCTGCTAAAAATTACTGTCACAGTATCCCTCTACTCTCGCAAGGGGTATATCAAATAAATCAATAGAAAGAGCTAATCAATAAAAATTGATCCAATAACATCAAAGAAGCTTGACTGGATACCGACAGGTAGGCACTTGCTATTAGAAGGACACAATTTCCCCCGGGTTCTAACTTTGGCATTCGGTGTTTTTGCTGAAATAGATCTGCCTAAATTTCGTATCAGCAAAACAATCTAATGCGTATATTTATATCTCAAGAAGTTCCTAACATGGGCAGTGGAAGACTTTCAGAAGACAATGGCAGAATTTATGGCAGTCCCGATGGCCGAGTGGTCTAAGTCGTTGGACTTTGTATGTGAGTTAGAGATAACGCAGGTTCAAATCCTGTCTGTGACCACTGCACTTTTTATCAGTACCATTGACATTGTACTGTATCGACTCTCCCCCTTATTCTTTTTGATAAGACCCTCGCACAGGCCAGTGGCCTATGAGGGCGGACAGAATAAGGTTTAAAAGGGAATCCGCCTCTCCTTAAAAAAAATGAGTGACTGGCTGCAGTCTCTTTGTAAGTTGTTGTAGAAATCTGATTTCATTTAAAATGAGGAGCGTTGCATATCAGATGTTTTTAATAAGCGAAAACTTCCCAGTGGATAGTAAATGGCACCTATAATTTAAGTTTTATGATTTACAACAACCAGCCATTGACCATCCATCCAAACCAGACCGCGCAATGTGTCGGTCAACGAACAATATACCTTATCTAGAGTTCTCGTGATAACATCCTCGACTTTGTGGCTTCCTCGGATATTACCATAATGAAATACTCATGGAGTTGACTGTTACGTATATATATGATGTTTATCCAAACTATTTTTAACAACTGTGGTATTGAATGGTGAGGATTATGAAAGCTAAAAATGTAAAAATCCAAAATAAGTGGCAAATATACAAAATGTTGGCATGTGAACAGGAGATTTTCCTTGGGAAGACCAAACAAACATTCCAGAATAAGTACTCAATGTCTTGATTTATAACAAAATATCTTCTGTTGAGAGCGTTTTTTTTTTTGTTTTTTTTTTTGTAACAGAGGGCCAGGTTTCCTGGGCCTGTAGTTGCCTCTCAGCCATCCGGCTTATTGTGCACCCTCTTCCCAGGTTTAAGCTGTATCAAATCCCAGGCCTTTACAAAACCATGAGAACTTCTGAGCAATGCTTTCCTGTTCCAACCCCTCTTCCGTATGCATAAGAACACCTAGGGATCTTGAGCGTTTGCTCTGTAATGCCAGACATTCAAATATGACGTGATTGGCTGTTTCGTCAGCCTCGCCACATGTTGAGAGCATTGATGAGGTCTCTGAACTCTAGAGTATGGCTTCACCATACGTTCACTTCCTAGTTAAAAATTTTAGGTCTACTTTCAAGTAAACGATAGAAATTGCTTTGCCACTAGTCACTAGAGTTGCATACATTTCTAATCTATATCCTACTTAATTCTCATGTCCTGCTATTTTACCGTTGTTGTCATGTTTACCCATAAGCCATTGAACAAGCTGAAAGTCTTTTATAATGCTTAGCACAAATCATATGGAACTATATGCACCATCATCGAACTCAGTATTTCCCATATATAAATGAAGCTGTATTTAGTCTCAATCTATATGCCTTTTCGTTTTTGAGATATCGTGTATAAAGATAGAAAGTTAGACATACATAAAGTAAAAATTGAACTCTCCTTCGAGTGATAGGCTTCGCGTACGCTCAGCCAATTACAGTGAAATCTTGGGTAAGAAAACTTATCAGATCGTTGTCTCGAATAGAAACAGACGTACCGATTTAGCCTGTGCAATAAAAATTCCAATCATTGTAAATTTAATAATATCATAGAATAGATTTAGATAATTTATTAGGTCTTATTTGAGTATATTGTTAGCCTGTTGTGTAAGTAATAAAACACAGCATAGATACTTACAGCTAAGTAAGCAATATTATTTAAAAAGTAAATATAATTTTAATTGTCCATAAATCTCTTTAATTCATTTTAAGAGCACACTCTGGTACTTTTCAAATTCATTGCACCAACTCATGAATTATTCTGTTCATTAAATTAATATGAAGTAAGTAAACGTGCCATTGTGATAATTATATGAATACTCCCATATAGCTTTTTAATATTAATTAATTTATATTGTCATCCTGATTAGTACCCCCGAGATTCACCAGTAGTCTGTGTTATATTATGATAGTTAATTTTATGTCATTAAAATGTTATATTATTATGTTTGAGCTCTCATAAATATTTATTTTGTTCTCTTTTTCAATTTAATTTAAGCAATATGTATAATAAACAAAAATCTAAAACAAAAGCATAGTTATTACATAATAAGGTAAAATTATAGATATAGATATAGTTATAGATATTATATATATATATATATATATATATATATATATATATGTGTGTGTGTGTTGGAGGTTTAGTGTTAACTGCATCCAATACACACAAGACTCTTTAATATTTGTCCGTAATACCTAGTGAACAGAAGAGGAACCTAAAACTTTCATTCTTTTCACTCCCACTGAAAAGTGTGTGTAAACGTTTGGTTTTCGTATTACATTTTTGGTATTTCGTACCGTTTGGTTATCTGATGGAAAGGTTAACAAGCAATCGCAACTTTTGGATTCATTACATCACGTCAAGTTGGATAACGTAATGCTTTTAAAATTTGAGCTCTCTAGTAAGATCATTAAAATTTGTGTTGGAGAGATACAACAAAAATAACAAAATGTAAAAAGGTTGTAGTGCATCCCGCAACAATAAATTAAATAATGAATAATTAATGGATGAAATGTACGGTTTTGTAATTCTAATAAACGATCGGTAACGAAAGAATGGATGGTGCACCTATTTAAGCCGGCGAACGTTACATTGTTTGTCGACAAAACGGAAACGATAATTCAAACTCGCCCCTCAGCCTCGCCACTGCAATTGTATTGTTGGTCTTTTATCTCTCGGACAATAACATCAATGATGTTTCTAATAAATTCATCGATTTTTATCAATTCTATATTCGTATTTTACAATTGCAGGGACCATTAATTGATCATCTCCGTAAAACAATATTTGTTTATACATAATTATTTTATGTTAAAAATATTATCGTTTTAATTATTCTGCATGCTTAATTTTATTAAATATTTTAGTAATGCCAGTCATTTGTCATTAAACTTTTCTAAGGGGGAGTAATATTTAGTATTTTTTTTTTTTTTAATTCAGTAAAGTATTTTCTCTTCAATCAAAGAAAGCCGCTTCGTTGTTCTAAACATTGAACTTGGTCACTTTACTTAAGTCTGCGTAGAAAGAAAAAATAGAACAATTATTTGTGAATTAGAATGGATTAATTGCTTTTATAAAAATCACTGTAATATGTAAGAGTAAAGTTCAGTTACATTATAGTCTGTAGATACAGATATGGAAAGCTCGACTATATATGATTTCGTCTATGGATTGAATAGTTCAAATAAAAAAGGCGACCCCTCGCATTGAGTAGATGTCTACTGTAATCGTCAGCCAATATAGAAAGACAGGGAACGGGTTTAATGCCTATGATCTATAACTGACTCGTATAATGATCAGCCTAAGAATTTTAGAAGTCCATGAATTTGACTTTCAGAACGGGTTTAATGCCTATGATCTATAATGAGTGACATATTATAGAAATATAAAAAATAATCTGACTTTAGAAAAATTGATACATAATTTC
Organism: Homalodisca vitripennis; assembly: GCF_021130785.1. Classification (NCBI taxonomy): domain Eukaryota; kingdom Metazoa; phylum Arthropoda; class Insecta; order Hemiptera; family Cicadellidae; genus Homalodisca; species Homalodisca vitripennis. The sequence goes on from NC_060207.1 coordinate 242,090,394, forward strand.
GGAGAAAGTGAATTTTCACTTCAGATTTCGTATAAAACCATAAGATAATATTTGATGACTGTATTTTACAAAACCTGAAGAATGAGGAATAGAGCTTTATACTTGAAATTTGGACTTGAAAATGTAATCTTGATGTAAATATATATGTACATATTAGTAATATTTCGGAAAATATATTATTTTGTTTTTACTGTAGAAAGTATTGAAATGCCGTCATTTCTTTGCAACGAACTTTTCTTGACTTCAAATATTCCTATAAAAACCATAAAATAATATTTGATGAGGGCAATTTATTTTACATTTGGGGTGAAAACTGATTTTTCTGACGTATTATACTTCTTGAGTAAATAATATAAAAGTGCTAGAAATCAGTAAGTTTCAAAAAATCATTGAAGGTATACATTTTAAGTAGGTTGCAAATGTAAAGCAAAAAGAGGTTTGACTAAATTTAGCTTTATGGAATGTTTAGAAATAGCTTATACTTAATAAATTATATAGTTAGGATGAATTATTTGTATTTTCCAAATAAAAAGTGGAGTAGACTACTATCCAATTCACTGATTTGATTTATTGTTATAATAAACACAAAAATGTAATATTAATATACATTTTAAATAATTCGGAAGTTAAAACATGTTTTACTTTTTCTTTATGAAATCTGTTATATATGATTATTTCTTTTCTAAACTTTAACTGGCGACTATTTATAAATCAAAAGAGAGACTGAAATAGTTACCATAAATTACTTATAATTAATTCGCAAAAGCATTTTAACTTTGGCTCTATTGTGTAATAATAACCTTGCCAAAAAAAGTTTAGTGCTCACCAGCTGTTACGAGCAACATTTATGACATTCTATGAAATTGTTCAATGTACTTAAATATTTGTTCAGTAGCCTGTATTTATTTCCTTTATAACCATTTCTTGTTATCAAAAGGTCCCAAGTAGAGTAACCAAGCGGGAAGCTGCATAACAAAAAGTAGACCCTAATAAATCACAGTTTTTGTGGGGAGGAAATGCGCTTATATGACGACTTTCACTTTGTTTTTATTGCGACAAATGTATCTAGATATTATAACAAATATACCAGCTTCAAGCTTAAGGATAAACATTTTTCTAAATAATAATTATCAATATGGCGTAATTGCTTTGTAACATATATCAAAGTAGGTATTTTTCATTATAAATATTTAAAAAATAAGAAATCTTATATCCTACAAAATGAACTTCATTACAAAATTTCGGCTATTCCATATATTTAAATGTAAGTTTTAATAGTTAGTTAATATTTAAAATTATATTTTCAAAATTCTTTCATGCATGCGGACTTAATAATGGACGGGCAACTTCAAATAAAAGCAGACTTGTATTTAATCTATCGTTTTTATTATCTGACTGGCCGTTATGTATAATAGATAGCAGTAACCAATTCGACGTTATAGACATCACCTTCTGTTAGAGAACTGAATCTGTATGTACAGCTGGGATTCTCCGATATCACACTGGTGTTCAAACCACCAAAGTCAAAGTGAGGGTAGTTGGTCATTACAAGTCAAAATTTAAGTTTTCATAACTTATTTACATCTGGTAGAGATTCAGTGGTTAAAACAAGGTTTGATGACAAGATTAAAATAACGTAGACTAACTATTATTGATAATTTAAGTTATAATTTATTTGTTTAGGTTATGCTAAAACACAAAATACATAATCTGTATTGCTCGTTGTCATTACAAGTCACGAATGAGAACTAGATAACATCAGATCAATACACCCAAGGTATGATAAATACAGGTGGAACAATTTACCCAGATGTGGAGTAATATGAAAACAGAGCACAGGACACAAAGAGAGACACTGAAAGAAACAACAAAGAAACGCTATCACACAGAGAAATCCGTTTGCAAAAGGAGTAATTTTTCTTTGCGTTGTGAGTTGTTGAGTTGCTGTTGACTCTCTGTTTCACGGACAATTTGCTCTTGGTAGCATGTACATGTTTTCTTCTAACCGGGTTTTTAATAAATATTACATTAAGTATGCAGGAAAATAGTCTAATTCTTACATTATTACACAAATATTACTAATAAATTTTTAATTTACAAATAAAGTAGTACGTTATGTAGTATGTTGAGGAAATGTATACATTTTTAGTTTCTCGTAAAGCTTTTATTAAGCAAATATATTTTTGAAATTACTTTAGTTACGAAAATAAGTGTTTATATAATAGTTTGTAATTTGCATAAAAATCAAAACTTTAAAAGGTATTTCTGAAAACAAATTTTCTTGTTTGAGTAATGATAATAAATTATAAAAACTTGGTATTGGCCTACATGGCCATAATATATTTGAGCATGAGATAGTGCAGAATTCAAAAATTAGTTCAATAAATACAATGAGTGTAGTTTTAAAAATAAGGTATACAGTTTACGCATTCACACTTTGAAAAACTCACTTAATTTTCAACATATTTAAAATAATTTCCATTAACTAAAAGAGAGTCTAGAGACTCTCAATTAGAACTCATTCATTATTCTAATTTGAGATGTATCAAGACTTAAATATACAATCTCGTATGTTTGCTGACAGGAAGAAATCATTGAGTGGATACCGGATAATGAGAGCTAAGACTGTGCGATAATAAACACAAAAAACAATAAATTTATGTTCGCCACAACATAATTTATATTATGCTGTATCAATTATCATCTCCATATATCTGAACTCCATTTAGAGAATTACTATCAGTCAACTAATGTTTGTTAGGCTTTTGGTCCAACATGTTTTGACAGAAGATGGCTCACCAAGTCAAGGCCGAAATATTTAATATTTTGAATAGTTTTAGCAATATTTCACCCGGTTTGAATGGAGACCCTTGATGATAGTATGAAACTGGCCGTGTAAGTTAAACACAATATTCTACTGATTGTCTCGTTCAAAATCTAAACCAAACGTTCAAAATCTGCCACTGTGACGCAAGAAGCTGCTGAGATACCGTCTTAAAAAAAGTATAGAAGTTTTCACTTCAAGTAGCACTGTTTCTTACAGCGAAATTCTCTTGTATTTATTCATTAATTATGGTTTAGACAAGAAATACCATCATATGTATTACATATAAAAATAAAAGATATGCATACATATTATTTAATTTTATATATAAATAAATATATATATATATACATACATAAAATAGTATGATTATGAACAAATTAACTTCAATTTGGAATAAAGGACCAAATACATCAAAATCCCTATATGTACTGTTTAACAATTGAGGAATCCAGGTTCAGGTACGACGATTAACCTGTTTGTCTTTTTTCATTATCAAATTACCTCTACAGAAATTGTAATGGTTTTAAATATAATACCTTTGACCACAACAACGAACTTACGCATATCAATACCATTTTGTAGTTTTAAACCCGTTGCTCTAAGCACAGGTAAAACTTTTCATTGATTTAGTTTATTATTTGGTTATTTGAGAATAATTGATGTTTTAAATACTCGTATCCCAGTTTGACCTAAATTTAACTGGAATCCGAGACGCGTGAAGCTTAAAAGCTTTTCAATGGAGTGGAGGTAGCGTTCCGTGTTGTTTTAGGCTAAATACTTTCCATAAAGTTTCCATGCTGTCGTTGCAACCGGACAGTAAAATAGGATTAGGCTTTTATCGGAATTCGTGTGCGTAAAAATACGCTCTGTTTTAGCGTGGAGCTTAACGTAGTATACAGAACTCACGGTCTATATGTTTTATATTTATGGCCTTCGTATATAAACTAAAGAATATAAAACTATGAGGACATCCACATGCACTGCCTATTACTTCATGTCCAAGTAAATGTATGCTAACATGATTGTCGCGAAATATCCAATCTGAGCTTCTAAATTTTGTTTGATAGTGAAATTGGAGTATCGAATTTTATAGAATTAATATAATAGAAACATTATTTTATTTTTAAGTAAAGAGATAGTAAAATGAAACAGATTGGGCTCAAGGTTATTATCTGCTACTTACCAATCAACGTTGATTTTCCACAGAACAATTTGAACTATAATATACGCGTATAATTACCAATGGCTAATGGCGCAGTGTAGTGGGTAAGGCAGTTATCGTGAGATAACCAAATCAAGTAACGTAGAGCGTGGCTGCTGCTTGGATGGGTGACTGCTGTTCGATCCTGTCCTTGCAAGCAGCCCGCCTGCCCGGCCATTGGTGGTGGTTCGGAAGTCACCTTTTAGCCGTTGGTCACTAGGTAAAATTTTACAGAGGGCTTCTTAGTCCTAAATGCGCTTGAAATAACACAATGATTTACTTTTCTTTTTTACTTTATACTTTAAAGACAAATTCTCCAAAAATGCAATTTCTAAAAACAAATTTAAAACTTTTCTTCCAGTCAGAAATACCCATTTCATGAACTTATCCAAGAAACTGTATTAATACGGTTTTTAATTCCACCATCCGTACCAGCCTCTTCCAGCCAACCGTAGGGGCATAGATAACCAACGAACTGGTAGGCACAGAACGGTGGTTTATGAACGCGTGCCTTCTTCACAGGGAGATATTTAATTCGTCAAAAAATTGCTAGATTCAATAACAAAACTCCAACGCTCAAGATGTTAAAAACTCGTTTGAAACGCTTTTTAGTGCCAAAAATATTTTATAATGTTGACGAGTTTTTGGCACCTGATTGGGAGACCACCAATTAAAAAAGTGTGACTGAATCCGTCGCTGTAAGAAGGAATAAGTGGTGAATGGATGGATGTGTTAGTTAAGGCTGAAAATTTTGTTTGAATGAGATTTCTTTTGGTATGTATGACACACATTTCAGAAATTAAAAAGTGAAAATTTGACTTTTGCCATGCGTTGTATAATGTTCCGGCAATAAAAATCTGATTTGTATTTGATTTGATTAGTCTCAAAAATTGGCAATGGTATGGCTCCCTATAGACCGCCTCCTGCATCACCGGAGTTAATATCTCACTTTATCAGAGTCAAAATAAACATCGAAAGCCTGTCCGAAGTAGAAATCTAGATCAGAAACAACATGAAGAGATGAGGTCAATGAGGGAATATCGTAGTCAAGCAAGCCGTTATACATCTGCCACTCTCTGTTGTACTAGTGAGGTTCGGGGGCTCACTGATATTGAAGGAATTGTACCACAGTTAGGTCCCAAAGTTGCGTTGTCATTAGCGTGTACTAGCTACCCCCGAGCAACGGTTAACCCATGGTATGAATAATTTCAACTAGTTGGTGTGTGATAAGTAAAAACTAAGTTATAAAAAATGCACGCTTTTACACAAGACTTAAGCTTTGTTTTAACAAAAAATGTTTGGATTTCAACAGACGGCTCTAATGGTTTCCATTAACGGTTGAAAGGCAATACCTTGTTTTATAGAGAGCGGTTTACTGAGCGTCGGTTTGTGGAAGTTTCAGTTGTAAGGTTTGTGCTGAAAGAACATTAGAGTAAATTTTGACGTATAAATAATTAAACTTTTTTGTTTTACATTTTCTAAATGAGTACATTCACCAACTAATTACCTCAATTTAAAATTATTCTAATGTAAAGAAAATGTACTAGTATAATTTAATTTTGATACTGACGAGCGAAAGAGCTCAATACTTTGTAACGAGTCTATTCTACGTTACATTACATTAAACGCGTTTCCATATTCATAGCGGGTGGAGTCCTCAAGTTCCCCTTGAATAAATCAGGCCCAAGTGTTAACTAAATGTACACATTCACAGCAGCGGAAACTTGGGACGTTTAAAATTTCTCTAACAAAGGTTTACAGTGTTGCTGCTGTGCGCATTTTGGTGCTTTCTTACAGAACCATTTCCAGAAATTATTGTTCATGTAATTGTTACAGTTTAATGTAGCGGATTTATTGCCATTGTCTTCACCAGAACGCGTTTCGGGCTAAAATTTAAACTTCAACGTCCTTGCTGCAATGTTTCTGTGGGAAAATGTGTATTGTCTGCTTTTGCGAGTATTCGTGTATTTTTCCTGGTAAACTTTTATTGTGAAAAAGGTGATTTTTTGGCAATATTTCGGTTTTGAGAAACCTTTATTAGTTTAAAATTTAAAAAGAACCTAGATGTTTCAGAAGGCCTTAAATATTTAATTACACTTAAAAATGTTAAATAAATGAGGATATGTCTTTACAGCGTTGCAAACTGCAATTTAATAGTGACATTATTAATATAGGTTTTCAGTTTGGTTAACCTTTAATTTTGTTTTCGCCATAAACTTTACGATATTTACTTTCAATATACGAACAATAAGAAGAAAGTTATTATTCTACTAGGAATTACACGGAATTTATATTCATGATCTTGAAATCACTCTCACAGGTAGAAGGCTCAAAATAAAGATACGATGTTTATCTCATAAGATTGTGACACTTAGCTAAAAATTATATTTTTGGTATTTATTTACATTAGCGTGACCATGGAAAATGGACTTTTTATGTGTTGTGCATTTATAGCCAAGTATTATTATCACAGGTGCATATGAACTGGGGAGAAAGTATATTATTGTATTATATTGATGACTTTCGGACATTATTGCGTTAAGGAGCAGAACATCACGTGATCTGGGATTCGATTTTTGTAAGCTCGAGTTAATTTTTTTCTAAAAGGGCAAGCAGTGCGCAGCACTGCGCAGCGGGCAGGCATCGTTGACAGGATTAACGTATTAGTCAGCATCATTTCAGTAAACTTATCACTTTACCTTAATGTTCAGGTGGGTACAGTTTTTACAGCCGCAAAACCCAGAAATGGTTGGATCCGCTCATTGCGGTTTGGTTATTTCGCCTTAAAAAGGTATTCACCCAAATACCCCACAAAAGGAGTTTTTATTCCTGCCGTAACGGGTGTGACGCGAATCTGCTGAAATACCGTCTTCAAAAAGTATAGAAGTTTTCACTTCATTATTTGCTACAGCGAAAATCTCTTTTCGGGAGCTTATATTATATGCTACAAGGATTCATATTTACTTTAGAATACTTTATTTATCATTTTTTATCTATTTTAAATTTTTTATATCGTTTAGACAGAAAATAAGGCGTTTATTCATATTTGATATAAGAATAAATTATATATTTTTTATGCATTAAATTATGCATTCCAATTTGGAATTCAGGTTCAGACGACGATTTACCTGATTAACCTTTTTTCTTCATGAACTTACCTGTAAAATTGTAAAGGATTTAAATAGAATACCTTGATCACTAAAATCAGCTTGCGCCAATAACATTTTTGTAGTTTAAAACCGTCATACATCTGCCACTCCGTTGTACATCTGAGCTCAGGTAAAACTTTCCGTTGCTGTTGTTATTTGAGAATGGATGATGTTTTAAATACTCGTATCCCAGTTTGACCTAAATTTAACTGGAATCCGAGACGCGTGAAGCTTAAAAGCTTTTCAATAGAGTGGAGGTAGCGTTCCGTGTTGTTTTAGGCTAAATACTTTCCATAAAGTTCCATGCTGTCGTTGCAACCGGACAGTAAAATAGGATTAGGCTTTTATCGGAATTCGTGTGTGCGGAAAAATACGCAAAATACGCTCTGTTTTAGCGTGGAGCTTAACGTAGTTTACTAAACTCACGGTCTATATGTTTTATATTTATGGCCTTCGTATATAAACTGAAGAATATAAAACTACGAGTACATCCACATGCACTGCCTATTATTCTATATACCAGTAAAATTTATCCTAACGTGATTGTCACGAAATATCAACAAGCCAATCTGAGCTTCTAAATTTTGTTTGATATTGAAATTGGGAGCATCGAATTTTATAGAATTAATACAATATAAAAAATTATTTTATTTTTAAGTGAAGATATATTAAAATGAAACAACTTCGGAGCATGGTTATTATCTGCTACTTACCAATCAACGTTGATTTTCCACAGAACAATGTGAACTATAATATACGCGTATAATTACCAATGGCTAATGGCGCAGTGTAGTGGGTAAGGCGGTTATCGCAAATAAAGTAAAGTCGAGCGTGGGCTGCTGCTTGGATCGGTGACCGCTGAGCGATCCTGTCCTTGCAAGCAGCCCGCCTGCCCGGCCATTGGTGGTGGTGGTTCGCAAGTCACCTTTTAAGCCGTCGGTTCCCCAGGTTAAGTTTTAGGGAGAGCTTCCTACCCTTAACTGCGCTTGTAGAAATAAGACGTTTAATTTACTTTTCTTTATTTTACTTTATACTTTATAAAGAAAATTTGTAAAAAATGCAATTTCTATAAGCAAATGCTCTTAAAACCTTTCCTCCAGTAATAAATACCCATTTAATGAACTTATCCAAGAAAGTGTATTAGTACGGTAATACATTCCAACGGCTAACCAGCCCTCTTTCTCTTAAGAGAAAAATCCCGCTTTTATTGGCCCAAAACATTGGTAATGATATTGCTCCCTATAGATCGCCTCCTGCATCATCGTAGTTGACGCCTCGCTCAGAGTCAAAATAAACATTGCAAGCCTGTCAGATAGTAGTAATTTAGAACGGAAACAACATGATGAGATGTGGTCAATGTGAGAATATCGTGGTCAACAAACCGTCATACATCTGCCACTCTATTGTAATAATAAGGTTCAGGGTTTTCACTGATATTGAGGGAATTGTACCTCAGTTAGGTTCCAAATTTGCGTTGTCATTAGCGTGTACTAGTTACCCCAACCAACGGCTATCCATGGTATGAATAAGTTCAACTAGTTGGTGTGTGATAAGTAAAAACTAAGTATAAAAATGTACGCTTTTATACAACACTTAAGCTTTGTTTTAACAAAAAATGTTTGGATTTCAACAGGCGGCTCTAATGGTTTCCATTAACGGTTGAAAGGCAATACCTTGTTTTATAGAGAGCGGTTTACTGAGCGTCGGTTGTGGGAGTTTCAGTTGTAAGATTTGTGCTAAAAGAATATTAGAGTAAATTTGACGTATAAATAATTAAACTTTTTTGTTTTACATTTTCTAAATGAGTTACTTCACTAACTAGTTACCTCACTTAAACTAATCTAATGTAAAGAAAATTTACTAGTATAATTTAATTTTTTACTGACGAACGAAAGAGCTCAACCTTTGTAACGAGTCTATTCTACGTAAAATTACATTAAACGCGTTTCCATATTCATAGCGGGCGGAGTCTCAAGTTCCCCTTCTCTGGTGTGATGAATAAATCAGCCCAAGTGTTAACTAAATGTACACATTCACAGGAACGGAAACTTGGGACGTTAAAAGTTCTCTAACAAAGGTTTACAGTGTTGCTGCTGTGCGCATTTTGGGGCTTTCTTACAGAACAATTTCTAGAAATTATTGTGCACGGAATTGTTTTAGTTGAAATGTAGCGGATTTAATGTCTTTGTCCTCTCAAGAACGCGTTTCGACTAAAATTCTCATTCAGCGTTTTATAGCAATGTTCTTGTGGGAAGTGTGTACTTTGCGTTTGTGCACAGTTTTGTTCACATGTGTACTGGTGAAATCGTATTATGAAAAAGGTGCGGGGTATGTGCAATTTCAGTTCCTGGAAAATATTCTTTGCTTGAAAATTTTTAGCCTTTTTAAACAACGTAGGAGTACGCCACACCGCGTACCGCGTAACAGGGTTCGCTAAGGTTCCTTGCAAAATCCTAAATCTGTAGTTCAATATATTCTTGAGATGACCTTCATACATATAGCTAGACATACAGGCAATCAAAGAGAAAATAAATTTGTACATATCCCTGACAGACGTACCAAGCTCCTAAGTGATAGGCTCCCTCAAATTCCATGTTTAGATTTGCACCACCATCTTGCAACTCATCCTTTACTATGTAGAAATGAATTTTTATAGAAAATTAAACGTTTAGGGATAAATTTGAGATATATTACCAGATAACACATTCACATTTTTCATTAAGCTAGGTTTTATAGAGGTTTTAAAAATATAAATCTTTCAGTGTCCTAGGGTGAATACTACAACCTAAGGGTAAGCTGAAATCAAATCTTGTCACCAGTTTATATTATTAACCTTCCATACTATTATTTCTTACTTTGCCTCTATGAGTAAAGAAATAGTCACATGCTGAAACCTTATATGATTATTTATCCTGCTATTTTATGTTTGCCATTATTGTTATTTTGTAATCACTAACGTTCGGTCAAATCCTATAGAGTGACGTGCACCACCATCGCACTCAGCGTTACTCACATAAAATGTGTCAAGCAAAATTTCGAGTCTATAGGTCAGTTCGAACACGTTTTTATAGGTCAATTCGTTTCGACATATCTTACAGACAGCCTGAAATGTTCCAGCCTCTCGAGTCGTAAGCTTCGCTAACGCTCAGCTCGTTCACGATAAATTTGGTAGTGTTGGTTTTAAATATTCAATTAAAATTTTAAGATTTATTAAAATGCCCAAACTATGTTTGGGACAGCTAGCTTTTGTTTAACAAATGTTTTTAAGCTCTTATGTCAGTGAGGCGATTTTTTTATCAAATAAAATATTTTAACACAATACAAATACTCCATAATCAGGCTGACACAATGAACACAGTAACAACCTCATGCTCGAGACTGTGCTCTGCAATAAGCCGTAAACCATACTTAATCTGCCCTCCGAGCATTGCTTAACTCGGTTAACTCCGCATTACCAGCCCACAGAGACAGTTTGTAGCCGGGATAAACAAGCTTATCGGGCATTGGGTAATGTACTTTGCGATCTATATCGTGTTATAAACGCAGGAGCATATCCTAATGCAGTAGGTAGGTAATAATATAATACATTTTTCCAATCCATCATAATTCTAAAAATGATAGCGTGTTATATGCAAATAATTAAATATATTTGATTTAAAAAATATATATTTACAAGCATCAATTAACAAAGAATGTGTTATTTTCTTAGGAGACAACTGCTCAAAATGCATTTCTATCTTCAATCTTCCAACGCAGGGAATAGTTTAAAACTACCACAAATGTTTGACAATCAATAGATTGTAATATGACTGATATTTAAATATTCAAACCCACTTTTACAAATCATATTAAGCTTTGAGAATAATCACCTAAGTAACATTAAATTACTTTCAAAGATTAAGACATTCTGAAGTATTAGAAATTTGAAATGAGGACGGTGCCCAATGGCATTTGACTTATTATAGTAGTTCAAGTTCGTCCGTTTGGCTCTAATATTTTGTAATAATGTAAATAGTCTCTATTAATAATTTTTATACTTGCATTATGTCAATAAAACAATCTTTTACACTCATGCAAAGTTTAAATAATATAACTCAGGATTAGTTCATTAAATTATAGTTCTTTTGCCACAACCAACGCTTGAAATGATATGCCTCATAATAAAATACCTTCTAATCTAAAACAAAATAACAACTTGAGCAAAAATTTTAGAAACTAAAGTAGACAGAATTATCTAGCTTTTGGTAGTATCAATATGATTTTAATAATTTTGAATTTGGCGCCAAGTGTAGGGTTTTGGAAATGTTTCAGTTTCCGATAGATAGGGTGGGAATCGCTACGTGAGAATGCGTTGAAATCAGCAACTTTTAACATTAACTGTTCACTTTATTTTTATTTTATGCTATATTAAAGTCGAATGTATTTAAAAAATGGTACAACTAGGATGTAATACTATTCGATTAATACCTAATATGTATATAAAATATTACTTTTCAATACCTAAAGTAACGTAAAAATATTAAGAAATTCTTTTACATATAAATATCATATAGATGTAAATGTCATTACGAAAATCTAATATAATTGAAAATATGTGTCGTTTTTTATAAAATTACAAAGAAGATTGTATTTATATTATTTACAAGTGCCCTTTAAAATGTTTCGTTAAACATAATGTGATAACTGGGACATAACAAGGGATGTATAATCTGTTTTTTATTAGTAACCACCAACGCAAAATTTACACAACTATGCATTTATTTTAATGACGTAAATCATTATACTGTTTCATTAATTAGTGTTAAAGATGCTGATTTAGTTTCTCTGAAAATGTGTTAATAATAGTACAGTTTCCTAGAAAAATGTATTATGTATATTTAACAATATGTGGAGCACATGTATTTCATAACTTTAAATCAGTTGATTAAATTATCTGAGTATTTTGAAAAATAATTGAATCACGAAGGGTTCTATGCACATCTAATTTAAATATATTAAACTATTAGGCACGAATGTCATATTTTTACCTCTTTCCCCACATAAGTTAGTACGCATTTTAATCTAGTCTCAAACAGACCAAATATATATGATATATTCCAAGAACAAAATTAAAGTACCCGCACAGTTTCTTATTACCCAGTAGGGATCACTTCTGGCTGGATTGTACCTTCCAGTTGAACCTACCAGTGGGCACAGTAAACACCGATGTGTCACTTAAATCTGGGCAACCTTATGGATGTCCAGGAGCGGTACATCACTAAGCGCAAATATCGAGATTCTGGGGTGCAAGAGTAATTCGATAGGTCTATTCTACTGCGGGGGGATGACTGTTGGAGTTGGTGGGATTCGTTCCCTAAGTGTCAAAGGTTCTTGCTAGCCTCAACAAGGGTGTGCCACCTCTGCTTGCTTTGACTGGAGATGCTGGTTCAGAGCTGGCCTCTCCTTCTTCCGATGTGAAATGACTTTGAGATTAGCGCCCTAAATTCTTCTTTTTGGGTCTCGATAGTAGGCGTCCTCCACCCCCAACCATACCCATCCTGAACATCCTGTCACTCTGGAAGCAGCGCAAAATTCCTTATAGGACTAGGTGGAATTTATAAGCTTCTTGTCCTAAGAGAAAATAAACAGTTTCTTAAAGATAGATGTATATATGTAAGTATTGTATGTGTATATACTATATATATATATATATATATATATATATATATATATATATAATACTTAAATATCTATGTATATATACTTATGTATATACATATAAAACAATTATATAAACTTTCTTACAACTCTCATAATACAAATAATTCAGTTTAGACATCATCAGATATTTTGTGTATGTATGTAATTTTATTATTAGTATTTTTTTTTATAATGTAGTGAAAGTATAGTGCGACTATACAAAATTATTTCCCTTAAGCCGTCATTTTTTTCACAAGATTTCTTATGATAAGTTCTTCGTCTAGCTCTGTTATCTTAAACCTACAAAAACACAAATTCATGGACAAAGGAAAGAATCTGCCAAACTGAATCTAAACTGAATCAACATTATAAGATTTTGGACAACTTTGTCTTTCCATCTTTTTTAACAATAATTTCTTTAGTTGTACTTAAACTATACGAATAACTTATATTTGTTTATGTAAAATATCAAATATTGGAAAATAATTTACTCAACTTTAAGTACTAGTGCAACGAACAAAAGAAACTATTAATAACTGGAAAGGTTATCGTATACTATTCTCAATCGTAAGTCACAAATTACAACATTCATCCAAATTATTTACGACTCAATTCAATATTTTTGCCGCTGCTGAATATTGCACAGACTCAGCACTATGTGTCATGTAAGAGTCGGGAACATTCATGTGTGAAACTCTAGCATATTGTTCAGCATTACATCAGCACATGCTGAGTCTGACGCTGACTGACAAACTGGATTACATTCAAACTGATTTACTTTATAGAGCTCTTCAATATCGCCTACGAGTGTTCGCGATCGTTTTAACGATAATCTTACCCTATGTAATTAATTGCTCATAATATACATTTGTATATAAATGTCTTAGGTGTCGTATTGTTACTATTTATATAAATCTAAAAAATTTAACAAAATTGCAATAATTTTTATAGCATAATACCTCTAAATATCTATTTACTTTCCGTTAAACTTACATTTTAACTGATGGCGTAGTTCTTGAACCAATATTATTACTAGTAATGCTGTTCAAATCCATCTCGAAGAGTAGGACCAGTGATTGAAAAGAATTCTAATTCATACGAACTACTTGAATTCTAATAACATTAATAATACTTCTCACACAAGTATTTAGGATAAATCGGAATCAATGTCCATAAGCCCTATAGACAGTGATTGTTTAATACGGCTTGTATTGGCACTTTTTAAACCGTATCTCTGACAAAGACAACGATAAATGAGGTGTCGTGTTTATTTGTTATCTTTACAAGATTGACTAAAAACTGTGAAAATTCACGACTATTTTCCATGTGGTGGCCAACTTTTTTCATTGTAATAAAAGTCTCCGTATTTTATAAATTTTGATTTTAAATTAAATTTTAAAGCTTTTTTTTAATTTCCTGGTTTATGATTCGCCCTTTGAAGCAATGTAGGTTATGAAGGCTATTACCCTTACATCCCAATGTTGAATCAAAATTAATATTAAAGTAGGCATAGTCTGAAATATGGACATTTTAATGAAGGGCTAAATAACTCCAGTGGTTTATGCAACAGAGAGCTTTCTAAGAAACCTTAACTGTAATTTAAACTATATTTCAGCCTGCTTGTTAAACAAGGAACCTTAATTTCCTCAAGGACAGATTGTCCAGAAGTTTTGAAGAGCTTGTCCAGATGAAATTGGCAAATTTCTCGTAAAATGAATGAAGGCAAATATACTTCACAATGGCGGCGGTTAAATGAAAAGTTTTTAATTGGTTCGATATGAAACAACGTAAGTGAATCCTAATTTTCACACTTCCAGTGAGTAATTTTCTCGAGTCGAATAGAATGACCTTTAAGTAACAAGAGTGCCTGGTTCAGTTTCCAAAGGAAGTCCAAATATACATTTTGCTTAAATGTAATAATTTATTATAAAATAAATAGTCCACTGTTAAAATACTAAACAAAGTGATGGGTTATGTTTTAATGTTTCACAGAGTATACTATAAACTTTGAACAACTAAAATAATGGATTAAAGCCTTAGATTTACGGTTTAAAAAGGACTTTAACAGATTTTAAATGGTTCTATTATCAAGACTTAACAGACAATATTTAAAGAAGAAGAACATGACGGTGTTACTCCTTCGATTTATAACCACTCTAAGATATATTTTAAGAACAAATATCAGTAACAGATGTTCTCTGCACGGAAATCTTATGGAAATGAGGAGCCGATAAAAATGTGTGCCGTATGTGGCAATGACAGGCTGTATGAGATATTGTTCAGATGTAGGATATGACAAAGTAGTGTAGCCTATTTTATGCAGGCAACTGAAGTCATTGTTCTGGGAGTATTTTTGTCAGTACTCATTTAGAATAACATTGAGGCACAATTTTAACTAATAAATTAATTTATGTGATGATAATAACAGTACACAAATTTAAAAAAATACTTATTTTAATTTGTATTAATTAATTCACTTTTATTTATAAAATATTGAATTTAAAATTACTTTGAATTAATTATAAAGCACTGAAATTTAAATAACATAATGTTCCAATTTTTAACACTAAGCAATTTATCAGAAATAGTAATAAAATAGTATTTTACCGTGCATCTTCTTAGGTTTTTAAAAATTTCCTATTAATTCTCTTTGTCCTTTTTAAAACACATAGCTAAGCATTGCATTAGTATAAAATAATAATCTGTGTTGTTTTTTTTTATTAAATCCATATGTTTTATTCTGTGAATTGGTTTACTTGCTTATCATTAAAGTTTAGTTATTTAGAAAACGGAAACTATAATATATGCAGATTTCCTATACAACACTGTTATAGAATGATAGTGACCATATGTTGATAAGTAAGTTACATTAAATATGGAATTATATTTAAATACTTAATGGTATTTGGATTAGGTATTTGAATAAATCAAAATCGTTTACTATCAGAAAAATTAACAAAAGTTATATTAATATGTGCATTGTGTAAAAATATATAATTAAATTAAATATATGGTTTTTAAAGTGTAATGTGTATAGTAAATTTATTTTTATAATTTAATTATTTGAGAAATATTCTCATATGGTCGTGGTAACGAGTCACCAAAAAGTACTCATCTGGTATTTTAAACCGTAATACACAAGGTTGTAATAGCAAAGTCTCCAAATTATTCTATTGTAACAATTACGTGCCAAGAAAGAAGCTTGCCAAATTTAAATTATATTCCAGTTTAACCAATCGTTCCCACCGCGGTACATATAGTGTATACAATTTTTCGTGTATAAAACTTTCTACAAAACAGAAGAATCTTGTAACTTCAGAATTGTTTTCATCCTGAAATAGATTATATAAAAGTAGCTATTTTTCTAAATTTCAAGTCCAATAAATATTTTCAGCATCAGAAACTCAACTTTCCCTTGATTTGGATATTTATTATGGTATTGAATTATTCATTGTACATTACCTAATTTTATAAACGTCCTAAACATTAAAATAAGTCCAACAACAAAATTTTTCCAATTGCTGAGCATTATAATTCGACAGAAGCATAGACTAATCTGAGATATATCAATGATTTATTCTATTTTTCCGTTCCATTTTCTTTTCAAGTCTATTATATTGTAAGACTACTTATTATTTAAATTAAATTTTTTTTTTTTTTTTCTAATAAAAAGTTAAATGTTATTTCAATCTTACAGAATGTCATTATTGGTGACTGGGGCATCGTGGTCTAAGCCACATATGCGATTCTTGCTCAGACGCGTCCTATAAAGAAATGCAATATTTTTTCTCAGTGCAAAATCTTAGCATATTTGTTAGGTATCTAAAGAAGCAACAAATGGTCGACGACACCAATCAATAGCATTAATCAAATCGTTATCAATGACAACATAACAACAATCATTGTTTGGCAATTCTGATCTCCGTCAACAATGCCAGTTCACTCCATCGAACTGAAACTTTGAATTAACAACTTTCTTCATTGGGAAACTTGAGAATCTTCTTAACCTACTATCGTCATGTGATGCAAACGGTTTCGATTGAATGAATTTTATACTTTTTTATTTTTAATAAATCTTTAAAAAAGGTTATTTCTTTAAGTCATGGCGTTCTTTCATATCGGTTGTGATTCAAAGTATTATCATAAAATAATGGATTAAATGGTTTCCCCACGAAATCAACTTATAGATAAATTTTAAAGGGTTTCAGTGAATTTTTAAGCACAGGTGTACCAAAATCTGTAGTTCTGGAATTCAGTCCTCGTGTTTTTTAAAGGAAGACATATATAACATCATGATCTTAAATAATATGAATATGTAATTGAATTACGATTTTCTATGGCGGCAAAAAAACCTGTTAAATGTAACACAGTATGTACTACACCATAATAGATTAAGTTAAAAGGCGTTATTTTAATACCTAATTTAACAACAAACTCATGTTTTATCTTCGTAAACAATAATAAAGATGTTCTGAAAGAGGCATCCTTGCGACCCAAGCTCATATTTGGACAAATTAGAAATTATCATATCTCGACATTGTCACATTCTAATATAAGGCCATTAAACATAATTTTTTGTCTTTGCATATTAGATAACATTTGTCTTAGGGGTTCTTTTAGCTATAGCTATATCTAGATACTAGTACTATATTTATACTATATATATATATATATATATATATATATATATATATATATATATATATATATATATATATATATATATATATATATTGCTTAGTTAACTTGAAAGGTTGAAGGGCCAGCTACAGTATTGGCAGAATTAGTCAATATATATTTCTAATATTTTCCCTATTTTCTCATATAACCTTAAGGTCAACATTATAAATTTAAAACTTTACACTACTTCAATATGATCCTTAAATAAATATGTAGTAATATAAATGTATCAGTCTCATTCATTAGTACAATATTCGTACATCTACCCTTTGCTGACTCACTTCAGTATATTTTGAATATTTCCCGAATCATTTTCATAAATTCTTCTTCATATATTTCTGGGTAGTTACAAATAACGCATGTCCAGAACGCTTTCACTCATTATGACATAGCCGGGACAGCTTGAGTTGGATGGAATATTCAATTACAGTCGAGTTCGGAGTTAGTTCTGGCTATGAGCTCTCAAGCCGCTTCGATACCGTAATTGCCTGCCTCTCAAGTAGTCCTATAAGCCAGAGAATGAATACGGCGGACTGGCCAGTCAGAGTCGGCTCCTAGGTATTCCACCAATGGCAACTGAGTAATATTACAGCACAAATTAGCTTTCAAGTCGTTAATTGTTTAACTATTTTAACATATTTACTTATAACGGAACGTTCCATTAATGTTTGACGTTATCAAATAACGGGAACGACATAATGATACTGTCATAACTTTATGATTTCAATATACGAGTAATTCAGTTCAACTTCCTTTTATTGCAGCGTCTGATATCTGACACTGTATCCAACTTTCTACCATAGCAACGTTATGTGTAGAAAACTCGGTTGCTCCACCGCTTAGAGATCGTGTCCAACACATCGTAGTGTAATATTGTGTACCTGATGAGATAATGAGACTGCCACTTCACATATTTATAGGTGTCTCTGATGTAGAAACGATGTAAATGTTTCGTTTTGAACTTCTTTGTCGTCGATTTTCTTAGTACGGACGTGAGGTTAGGTTAGGTTAGGTTAGGTCAGGTTAGGTTAGGTTGGGTTGGGTTGGGTTGGGTTGGGTTGGGTTGGGTTAGGTTAGGTTAGGTTGGGTTAGGTTAGTTTAGGTTGATTAGGTTAGATTAGGTTGGGTTGGGTTAGGTTAAGTTAGTTTGGGTTAGGTTGGATTAGGTTGGGTTAGGTTAGGTTGGGTTAGGTTGGGTTAGGTTAGGTTGGGTTGGGTTAGGTTAGTTTAGGTTGGGTTATATTAGGTTAGATTAGGTTGGGTTGGGTTAGGTTAAGTTAGTTTGGGTTAGGTTGGATTAGGTTGGGTTAGGTTAGGTTGGGTAAGGTTGGGTTAGGTTGGGTTGGGTTGGGTTAGGTTAGGTTAGGTTGGGTTGGGTTAGGTTAGTTTAGGTTGGGTTATATTAGGTTAGGTTAGGTTGGGTTGGGTTAGGTTAGGTTAGGTTAGGTTAGGTTATGTTTAGGTTAGGTTAGGTTAGGTCGGGTCGGGTTGTTGAATTTTCTCCTTGTGTTTTCTACTACACACCAACTTTCTGGTTTTTAAAATATCAACTGTAACCTGCGAAAATAATAGAGTGGACTATTTAAAACACGTTTGAATATCTTGTTTAAATTATGGCAAAAGAATGTTTTATGTGCGCTTTTCTGAAAACTTTAGTTATGTGCTAATTTCTGAGTAAAAGACAATACGTAATGTCATTGGTGGTTTTTCTAAAACAGCCTACCAATGTTATTGGAGATATATACTGAAAGCATGCTGGAATTACAATTTTTTTTAAGTCGTGTTCTCGAATTTAGTGATTAAAGTTATACACAATTATATACTATTTATAAAACAAATAATTCTAAAGCAAAGTACATATACTCGTATTACGTGAGTGGGGGTTAAGGAGACTTCCTGAAGCAATATCTGATTTTTATAGACCTGGATTATTCAGTGTTGATCATCCTACAGTATAAACGTTTCTAATATTGCTATCATCGCCTTACCGCTTTCTTATGTACAGGCACTTACAAAATTAGATTGCAACCCCTAAAGTAAGTGGACGAACTCTTTTAAATTAAAACTAAATGTAACTACAAAAGAGTTATATATACATCCTAAGGACGTAGCTAGGCAAAACTTTTGGGGGTGTTAGACAACTGATATTTTTTCCCATAGTGCACAGAGATTAAGACCCCATTTATCCCCAAATGTTCTTGACCCGTTTCTTTGATGAGAACGACTTTTATGCAGTACATGTCGGTAATACTGAATTACTTCAATGATACTAATTAATTTTTTTTTAAGTAATTGAAAATTTGGGGGGGGTCCGGACCCCTTGGACCCTCTGTTCGCTACGTCCTTAATATATCCCAATACCTTTAAATGTTCAAGTGAAGAACATAATAATTAATTTCACTTATTGCATTTCAAACGAACTTTTTTGTGAAAATGTACGGAGACCAATATTAAACATATGTTCAAGATAAAAATGAGGACAATTTTCTTTTTTCCTTTTAATATATAGACGAAGCACAACAGTTTAGTTTCTTGGCTACCCAGAAAACAAAGATTACAAAAGATATGCAATAAGTCAAACGTGTGGAAATTATTTGCAATTTCCACTTTAGTTGAATGGGCTCATTTATTTAAGGAGTGATTTTTTATTAATACTTTATTAGTTAAATTAAACAAATTTGAAATAATTTCATATTCATAGTTGAAAAAAATTAAGACCATTAATTTTACTATGTGTTACGTTTGTTTTTACGACAATTAAAAATATCAATTTAATGTAATTTAAATATTTTTTTATTTTAATTTTTTATTCCAAATTTGGAGGAGTTTAAGAACCTAAATGAAATAATTTGTTTCTTGATTCTTGAATGAAAGACACTTTATGGACTCGACATGTCTAGTCACTATCGAAGTAAAGTATTCAGACACCAACTATCCCGGATATGTAGCATGGACAAGTGCTGACCCAGCACACCATTGATACCGCTGCTGATGTCATTCTGCAAGAGACTCAGCAACACGCAGCAGTGCTGAGGAGCACGTTCACGTTGACCACTGTTCCTGGATTTGAGGTTAGTAACCTGTGTCATTATTATTTCTGACGCGTATCATTTTTATTTGACAGCAATACTCTCCTTATCATTATGTAACTTACACAAAAAGTTATAGACACAAAATATCGCAAAATTCTACAAATAATTGTTTTATTGCGGTATCCTATTTATTTAGTTTTCGTAAAAACCCTAAACTATTTGAATTTATTTTTATATTCTTCTGCACGTTCCTGAAGCTCCTTGCGTATTTCAGTACTTAGAAATAAAAAAGCACTGGCTTTATGTTTACGCCTTGCGTTCATCATACATTTAAATGTTCAATGTTTTCTTTCTAATAGTAAATATCTCTGAAAAAACCTTATGAAATATTTGCTATTCACTATCCAAATGCCACAAATTTATTCAACCTAGAAATTTTTTCAAACATATATCAGTAATAATAAACCAGTATTTTCATAACTGCTAATTTTCTCTTTAAAACGTTGTTATGTAACAGAAATTATAAAAAATTTATCTACTTGAAATTTTCTTTAAACTTTTATAAGTGTCAACAAATTTCAGCTTAAATGGAATTTTTCAGCTTTCAGACAAATATGTGTTCAAAAATACATTTTTTACCAAAACAGTTTTATATAACATTATTTAATAGAAATACGTCTTATTGAAAGCACTTCTAATTGGGGACTGTCTCTTCGAGTGTAGGTGAAAAATTTTATAGTCCAAAGTAATAATAATGTGTTATAGGTTCTTCCCGAGATTTTAAATCGTCAAATGTATAGTAATTTTTATTCTAAAATGATATACCACCAGATGTGGTGAGTTTGTAAAATGAATACGCTATGCGATTTAATATAAGTATTAGAATCCAATATTCTTAGAATTTGGCATGTATTTTATTTGTTTGGATAAAGAATAATATATATATAAGAAGGCCGGTATAATTCTTGATAATGATGGGATAGGCTGCGACATAAGGTTACCGATAAAGCAGGTATATTATCTCATACTATGAGGTTATCGCAGAAGAGTATCGGTGAAGTTGTAGTCACAGAGAACTATGAAACTTGCAAAAACAGACACTGAGCATATGTCATATAGTATATCTAGCTAACGTGACGTTAGCTTTGCTAGCGTCTTGATAATGCAACAATAATGGTTTGATTTCGACATGAAAACAGTGGAAAATCTTTCAGCTATTTTTACAATACACCCAATGGAAATGTAATAACAAAGACGTAAACATTTCTGGTCAAATTCATAACCAAAGGGAAAACAGTTGTGTAATAAAACTTATTACATATTTTGATTTAATGTGATGATTACCTTCTAGAGAACATATGATTATTAAAATATTATACAGAGTGAGGCAGACCACCCGTACAGTACGTATAGCGGCCAAACCAAACGAGGTAGATTATTCGTAACAACTAAACCCCCCTATTTCCACCCCAAAGAATTTGGAGAAATTATTTTGAAATCTCTAAAACTCCCCAAAAGGGTAGTTTTTGGGGGTAGGGGTGGTTTTAGGAAAATTTTCAAATGTAAAGGTACGTTGAGTTATACCTCATTTTAAAAGTATTTCTTTACTGATTATTTTGATGCAAAAAGTTTGAACCTATCTTGCCGCTTATGTAACGGGTAGACCAAAACGTTAACAAATCAGGGGTTTGTGGGTAAATTTATTGCCACTACCTGCACAAATTTAGATCTTTTTATTAAAAACTAATGATGAGACGGCTTATCGAAAAATATCATCAAATGCCACTCTACCCCAAAATTTACACATTTTAAAAATACATGGAATTTTGAAATACTTAACAGCCCCAATCTAAAACAAATCAAATAGCAACCTAGGTTGTGTTGTATATAATTAGAAAGGACTTTAAAAAATAAACATTTTCTACATTTAAAGTTTGTCTCTATCTCCAAGGTTTCAAAACTGTTAACAAAAATAGATTTTTTAATAAGACACACCAACAAATTATGTCGCTTATATTTTTAAAAAACATCAATAGTTTTGTGATTGCGTCAATAATTTTGTAATTTACCAAAGAACCTAACCTAATTTACGCATACATATAAAACAGAAAGTACAGGTGCAGTTTAAGGTTAGATTAAATAACATAACTTCATGTTTAATGCGACATACTAATAAAGATCATATTTTAAGTATCACTCTTACCGATTAACCTAAATTAAATCTAATGAGGGACTATTATACGACTAAAATATTTTTCAACTAAACCACTCCAAATTTCCACTTCCGATCAGAATCATGTAGCCTACGTGTTCTCTAACCCAGCGCATGCACTCATGTGTGTGTGTTTGTCATACGGTGACATATAGTGTGGTATACGTGGTAGATGAAGCATCCTGCACTCCCCCGTCTGTATTACACACTCGTACATCATGTATATCACACATCTATTGTCTACGTGTTCTCTAACCCAGCGCATGCACTCATGTGTGTGTGTTTGTCATACGGTGACATATAGTGTGGTATACGTGGTAGATGAAGCATCCTGCACTCCCCCGTCTGTATTACACACTCGTACATCATGTATATCACACATCTATTGTCTACGTGTTCTCTAACCCAGCGCATGTACTCATGTGTGTGTGTTTGTCATACGGTGACATATTGTGGTATACGTGGTAGATGAAGCATCCTGCACTCCCCCGTCTGTATTACACACTCGTACATCATGTATATCACACATCTATTGTCTACGTGTTCTCTAACCCAGCGCATGCACTCATGTGTGTGTTTGTCATACGGTGACATATAGTGTGGTATACGTGGTAGATGAAGCATCCTGCACTCCCCCGTCTGTATTACACACTCGTACATCATGTATATCACACATCTATTGTCTACCTGTTCTCTAACCCAGCGCATGTACTCATGTGTGTGTTTGTCATACGGTGACATATAGTGTGGTATACGTGGTAGATGAAGCATCCTGCACTCCCCCGTCTGTATTACACACTCGTACATCATGTATATCACACATCTATTGTCTACGTGTTCTCTAACCCAGCGCATGTACTCATGTGTGTGTGTTTGTCATACGGTGACATATAGTGTGGTATACGTGGTAGATGAAGCATCCTGCACTCCCCCGTCTGTATTACACACTCGTACATCATGTATATCACACATCTATTGTCTACGTGTTCTCTAACCCAGCGCATGTACTCATGTGTGTGTGTTTGTCATACGGTGACATATAGTGTGGTATACGTGGTAGATGAAGCATCCTGCACTCCCCCGTCTGTATTACACACTCGTACATCATGTATATCACACATCTATTGTCTACGTGTTCTCTAACCCAGCGCATGCACTCATGTGTGTGTTTGTCATACGGTGACATATAGTGTGGTATACGTGGTAGATGAAGCATCCTGCACTCCCCCGTCTGTATTACACACTCGTACATCATGTATATCACACATCTATTGTTTGTGTGTGGCCGTACTCAGCACAAACACATCCCTCCCATGTATGTAATTGTTGTACTCCTACATTGCATATAACTTGGAAAGCTACTTTATTAAGTATGTTACCGCAAAAACTCATGTAATATGATTATCTGAGGGAAACATTTGTATTCACCCACCCTTGTATTTACATTGTAATTTTGTATTTTATTTAATGAAACCTGTTATTCTCTATACAATAAAGTCCTAGATGGATTAAAATACTTAAATTTATGTTTTATGTTAAAAATCTATTTTACTTACTCGCTTGAATTTTGAGGGGTGGTTTATCAACACTACGATTACGTTATCACTTCTAGGAACATTAAAAGTCTATTCAACAGCATTCATTGTCTGTCGCTAGATTGGGAGGAAGAATCAAAAGATTTAAATAAAATACAACAATATTTTACTATTTTCATTGTGTGCCTACCTATTTTATACACTATAAAAATAAAATAAAATATTATTTTTGTAATAGTTATAGTTTAAATATGCTTTGTTTATAAACAGAAACCTTTACATAAAATCATTTAAATAGATAAAATGCATTATGATAGTTAAATTACAGCGTAAGTATATGCAAAGATTTAAGCATTTCAGTTTTTAATTCTTAAAAAGCTAGTGGTTTAGAGAGAGAGCTGGAGAGTTTCCGATTTTCCTTACATAAAACTGTACAAAAATTATGCGTAGAGAAAACTTTTAAAATAGTTTCAGAGACAATTTACAAAAAAGTAAGGTAAAGTAAAAGATGGGAATATTCAGCTATATATAAAATCTGTTTACACGTAGAGCACGTTTTGAAAATGTTAGACATCTATTAAGGTATTAGTATTAAAGAACAGTTTCCAGTGTTTCCCAAGGGCGTATTTAGCGGGGGTTCTTACAGGTCCAAACCTCCTCCCCCAATTTTAAAATTTTTGCAATTACTTTTTTAGTAACAATTATTATTATTTAAATAATTCAGTATTGCTGACATGTATTGCTGAAAGATCGTTCTCTACAAAGAAACGGGCCAAAATTGTTAAGGAACAAAGTGGGACCTAACTCTCTGTCCACTACGGGAAATATCAATTGTCTAGAACCTCCCCCCCCTCCAAATTTTTTTTCCTGGCTACGTTCTTGATGTCGACTATAATTTTGCACAATATAAGTACCGTTTTAGATATTGTTGTTGAACTTTGGTATGGAAACAAATCTTTCTCAATGTATAACCATATTGTTACGGTTATACCTTGTAAATAATCGATTATTTATAAATTTCTGTTGTACAAGTAAATGGAAAATTCAATTTTGTAATTGGGGAAGTCGGACCCAAAATCTTTAGTCTAATATTCATTTCCATTCCATTAATATTATCAGAATACAGTCAAAGGGTTTCTAACAGGATTGATAAGGAAGTTCTATATATAATAGAATAAATTTTGATCCAAGTTCGATAACCTTATAGCGAAGGGGATAGAATTTCAAAAATGCTTTTTGCATAACTATACTGCGGGACTTTTTAATGCACGTATTAGAAGCAAAATTAGTATTGGACTATTAATTTTATCCTAGGACATTTTACGAATCGCTTTAGAACTTAGGGAGAGAAGGCTCAAGGGCTAAAAGCATGAACAAAGATGAAACTCCAAGGATGTATGGACTTTAACCATTATTCGGATGGACGGAAAAGAGATAAATAGTGATCGGGTAGGGGTATTAACAACTACGGAATTGTTTGCAGAGTCAATAAAGCCGACTGGAATATGTATTGAATAAAATATATGTGTAGCTTTTCACTCACTGGAATTGATAAAAACATATGATATTGAATGTAATCATAGGATAAACCAAAACTTTTGCGTTTTGCGAGTATCATGGAGTCTTAATAAATGTTTTAAAAGGAAGAACCACTATGTACTTTTTGACATGGGTTCTGATCAAAGTTATCATTACGTAGGTTAACCGAAGAAAATTATTAAGCTCTTTTGGATCGAAAGTGATGGATTCTAGAGTCATAATTGTTTTATATCTAATTGAGATCTACTTCTCTAAGCTATTAAATAATGTCTTTAAAAAACAACCAGACAAATGTTCAGCTATTAATTTTCAACCTAAATATATTTTTATTTATTTTGAGTCACCCAGAAATTTCATGAATAGTAATTTGTAAAAATCTCATTACAATGTCTACATTTAGCACTAATGCTAATTAAATATTATTCTAATTAGAGTTCCGTTTGACCACGTATGATATCAAACACTTGTCTGTTATTGAAATAACCCTAATAATAGTAAACCTTTAGTTTTTCATAATATTTGTTAAAAACTCATAAAAAATACAGTTACAACACTTATTCCATTATGTTGCATATTGTTTTAGTTTTTAAATTGTTCTTTTATATCATATCATAATTACAATTTGTATAGACTATTAAGGAAAGTTTTGGTGTGTAGAAAGAAAACAAAGGTTTGTGGAACTCGTATTTTTATTACAAGAATTGGTTCAATAGTTCGTGAGAACATTTTCTTGTCCCCATCAAGAAAATATATACATGCGAAGGACTTTCAACTTTACATATGTACATGCTTATAGTCCTTATAAAGAGCTTCTAAATTCCACACTTACACTCTATTTTCAATTTAAGGTACTTCCAATGCCATAGATGTGTTTTCATTGTTGTCCTGATAAAAGAATATACGTATAGATATAAATATATTTTACAGGAACCTGCGTGGTTTTAGAATCTTTATTCACGCAAAAAGCATCTACTTCCGGCCTCTCTAATCTATTTCCGGTCTAAGGTATGTACGGTGCATTGATTACTAAGGATTGGTAAACATATATACAATTACAATGTTTTTTTACATTTACAAAAGATTACATATATATTATTTCTAAGGTAAATTTTGTATTTTAAGTGTTAGTTTTTACTTTATGGTATAACCAGCCGCCATTTTGAAACATGACATGTCAGTATAATATTATTTTTCATCTTAATAAAAGTCTGTAATAAAAATAGTAGTGTCAAATTTGAGTTTTGATCTTTTGGGGTTTCTGCGTAGAATAAAAACTGAAAATAAAAACACACACATACATACAATCGGGTTTTTATTACATTTTATATTTGTACTAACACGAAGAAAAAATTCCCAAAATATTTCCGGACAATTCGTAAACACCCTGTATAATTCTCATTGTTGTAAACTGTAAACGATATAATTTCTTCAAACTATATTTCGGATTATTTTTATTCCGATATTTACATTCCGAACACAACCAAGAGTGTAATCGTATTTGATACATGAGTATTAATGTCACGTTGAACTGTAATCAGTCGTGAGTACTATTTTACGTTCTCATATTAAACTCGAGCCCATCAGCGTTGTTATACATAAACTAGTTTATACGTATAAAAGCCACACGCCGTTGTCTCATTGACTGACTGATTTATCACATTTTCTCAAATATTCGTCATGGCCTCGAGATGAGTTCTAAGAAAGGATTTTGGAAAGTTCAGCTCGTAAGTTTGTTAAATATTAAAAACTAAGTTGATGTTGCCAACTTCTAATTGATAAAAGGGCTTATCTACAATTCTAAAAAATAACTCTGTAACCACGCAATACCTTGAAATTTGGCACATGTATTTTTCATGACTGAAATTAAAAAAAAGCGTTTTTGTAAAGATAACCATCGCAATAGATTTGAAATGGGGTTGCAATCTTTAGAAGACCTATATTTTGTTTCTGTACTTTCCGTTGTACTAGAAACGTGAAAATTAATAAAGTGGATTATGCTCTCGACTGACTACCGGTACCGGAAATAACCTAGAGCGGAAGCACATTACCATGGTTGGAAGCAGACACTATTTGACTAAACTAGGCTTCCCAGACCGAGTACTTATACATTTTGTTCATCTCGGCATAAAAGCTAAGTCTACAATTGTGTATAAATTATGGTAGTTTTGAGCAGAAATATTTTTTGCTTGCTAAATCTGAAGTAAGAGCTAACTTTTTTAGTTTTTAAACTTAATAACAATTAACACTGAAATAACATTTACCATTAACATGTCTGCTTCCGATTCAAAATTACAGTGGGCTCCATCACATTATATTATTTTTGCTCTCACCATTATCACTAGGTTCTTAGTATTCCTTCACTATGGCCTAAAATATTTCAAGTGTTATTGAAATTGTGGAAGTTATTGAGTCAAATATTATTGAATTTTACGGAGAAATATTTTTATTTTATTGCTACCCACCTCAAAAGCGCCAGGGTCCCAAAACATTACTCTTGGAACGGTAAGTCCAGTTTTATTCTGGAATTATAATGAATATCTTTCAGTTACCATCACCTCTTTTCAAGAGTGTTCACTATACCTTTTAAAAAGAATATGCATATGACGTAACTGTTGTTCCATACAAAATCGAGTGCAAAGCCGTGTGTAACAGTTATTACTTAATATTATGTATATAAATTTCTCAGCCAACAGAGATACCAATAAGACAATTCTGTTTTTAACCAGAACATGCTTTTGGGGAATTAAACTATTTTTATTTCCTTTTGTAGATTCGAAAACTGCCCTTCATGTGTATCCAGTGTATTGAAGAACCTAAATTACAGTAAAGTCTCCTAAATACAGAATTTGAAGTAGGTTATTCGGTGACAAGGACAAAAAATACGGATATAAAGAAGAATTTATCATATTTAGCTGTAGTCACTAGGAGACAATTACGCTTAAACCTGTTACAACCATATAGTAGACATACAAATTTAATTTATTTGACTTCATTTTAATTAATAGGCTGTATTTTATATCTTATGTACAATGTATGGACTATGTATAAGAGTTTTAATGGGTGAAATGAAACATATGAACCAGTCCATTCAACTTAATCATCACATATACATCATGGTAAAAGCTATAATGTGTGTAATACAAAATACACTGCTCCGTAATGTACAGCTCAAATGTGTATCGTTAATCCGACATTTTTATCAATTGTGAACCCACGTAATAGAGCTCGGGCATTTTCGTAGTCCTGAGAGGACTATCCGTCAGACAGACATGTGGTAATCCCTTGAGTTACAGCCCCTGGTGCAGTGTTATCAGTAAGCTGCAGCCCTGCCAGTCTTATCAGGGCTATCACTACAGGATCACTAAAACCAAGTAGCCGCATTCGTGTATTTATGTGATTCACCCAACATTCCCAGATTGGCAGCTTAACTACTTATCTTGATCATTCGTGCATGAAACGAGGAAAAATTACTGTTAAGCCAAATACTGGATTTGTCAACCCCTCTGTTATCGGTTCTGCACTCAAATTATTAATCACACCGGAGATATATTTAATCACCACTAATATTACAAAACATTATTCAACCTTAAAATGTCATTAAACAGTTCTCGAGTGTTATCATAATGAACATTGGAATAAAGTAGGTTTTTCAGTATTTTAGGGAAAATATATTTCGTACATAAAAATTTAAAATGTATTCCTGCGTGCCATACATCGATTAGTAAACAGATTTGTACTCGGGAAGTGCCTATGGCTGAGTGGTCTAAGACGTCAGGCTTTGGATCTTGCAGTTAGAGATAGCAGAGGTTCAAATCCTGTCTGTGACCGTAGCACTCTTTATCAGTACCATCCCCTTGTGCTGTATCGAGTCTCCCCCTTATTCGAGGTTAATAAGTAATAAGGTTAACCCCTTATTACTCGAGGTCGCCTCCTATCGAGATCCATGAGGAAGAATTAAGGCACTAATCTCAAAGTCCAATTTCCCCCCGGGAAGAAGGGAAGGCCAGCTCTGAACCAGCCTCTCCAGTTAAAGCAGGCAGAGGGTGGCACACACTTATGTTGAGGTTAGCAAAATCCTCTGAGGTTAGGGAACGAACCCCAACTCTAACAGTCATCTCTCGCAGTAGACTAGACCTATTGAATTACCCTTGCACCCCAGAATCTCGACATTTGCGGTTAGTGATGTGCCGCTCCTGGACATCCATAAGGTTGGCCAGATTCAAGTGACACATCGGTTTTTGCTGTGCCCAGTGGTAGGTTCAACTGGAAGGTATAAACCAGCCAGATGTGATCCCTGGTGGGTGATCAGTCAAACTTACCCATTCTGGAAATACTCTCACAATAATAAATTTCCTTTTAGGAGTAAGTGCAATGAAGGATTTCCTCCGCTTCTAGTTCTTACTGAACAATAATAGAAAAAGCTCATATAAAATTATAAAGTAATTATATTTAATGCAGTAGCATTGGTCTTTAGAAGATGTCAGAGTTCAATGCGATAAAATGTAATAAAATTGTTTCAAAAATTATACCAAAAGGTTTTTAAACCAATATATAACCAACTTAAATTTTTGAAATTTTCTTCAATCGTATCAGCACTCCTCGACCCTTTTGATAACACATCTATTAAACAGGTAGTTGATTGTTCTTTGTAAATTAAAGTATGTATTGCTTAATTTAACTAGACCTAGAGGATAAAAATAGAGTATTTTGTTACATCTTTGTTTAGCTGTAGAAGCACCACTCGATACTTCTGGATACTTCTGACATTTTAGAATTTTTAAAATTTTTGTAACACATAAGAAACTGTAAGAATTCACATGTTTCATGAACAAATGATAATATAAAACAACATTTGAGTAAATTAAATAAGTGTAGGCCTACTGTTATCTACCAATCATAAATATTAGTACCAGAATGAAATTAAACAGGGGATTTAACATCGTAGTTTAGATTTAAATATTATTGTGATTTCGTAATTCAATAATGGTTTACTGATTTTATTTCAAACTAATCCTCCACCCGCAGAGGCTTTGATACGATTGTCGTCGAATATCCTTACCTGGATAGAGATGATCCTAACAATGTCATAATTCTTTGATTAGAGTTTGTTATTGGCGATGGAAGGTTTGAAAGGATAAGAGGATTTCGAAAATTTATCATCGTTAGAGGTTATAAAAGGTATAGCACAACGTTTCGAGGATTGGAATCTATCCTCTTCGTCAGGTGGGGGAGGTTAAAGAAGGGAAAGAAAAGGGTTCACACATACCCAATTTGTTGGTCCTTTCTTTATTTCTCTCTGTTCATTATTTTTGTATTTATTAATACCTCCCCACCTGAAGAAGAAGATAGATTCCAATCCACGAAACGTTTGGTATACCTTTTATAACCTATAACGATGACAAATGTCCAAAATTTCATAATCATATCGGCCGATTCTAACGAACAAGACCATGAATTTCTTTACAGAAATATAACGATAATATGTTAATAAATCAATTTTACTTCTTACTATTATTAATAAATAAGTAGTATATAAAGCATTCCAAATGTCACATTCAAGGTTATAAATATTATAAATAATTGTGTATAATTCCATCAGATCTTGTTCCACAGTTCCAGAGGACTCAAACTGATTAAGAACAATAATTTATGCCGTTAAGTTGCCTGGTTCGAAATTTAGATCCTCAGCTATAATAGTTTTTAATATTTCACGCTTAAACGGTTCACAAATTTCCTCGTTTTTATTAGAAAATAATTAAATCATTAACTAGGTCCATATTACCTTTTGATGATATGAACTTTGTATACACATGTAAGTAATACCTGCAGGCGTGCCTTGTATAGAGTATATGAAATAAAACCTTACAACAGCTCTACGTATTTAGTGGTATTTAGCTATAAATTATAAACTATATTAAAGAACATACTATTGTAACTGGCATTTCTAGCTTTATTTCCAAACATTTGGATGTTTTATGACAGTACGCTTCGAATTAATTTATAGTCAATAATAAAACACTACAAAAGCTTTACGTTCTCAATCTTTTTAGGTCGAAAATCATTTTGGGAGGGAGAAAAATGTTCATTCAATTTATAGCTCGAATTCCGTTATCAAATGAAAACATCTGTTCCTCGATGTTTTAATTGAAAACCTATAAATTTATCGCCTCCCAATGGAAAACAATCTTTTCAATAATAGCTTTATTAATTCAATCAGACTAATTGAAAAAGCGGCTTCGTTCATACTTTAATTTCTTTGTCTCATGATTTATTGCTGGCACTATCTCATAATTCTTTTCTTTCTGGTACGTTATAAACTGTTAAACACTGTAACTGTTAACGGTAAGAACACTTCGGCAGAGAAACAAAGATAATAACATAAAAGTTATACATCAATAATACAATGAAGTCACTAATATCACTTGTAATATTATTTAGTGCTAGTATTAAAACCGCTTTCATTCCCTCATAAAACATGCATTCTTTTTATAAACTGATTTTATATCGAAATTGCACTGAGTTGCTACTTGGAAGAATTTTATTTAATCAAATATATTTTGTATTCTTTGTTCAAAGTTTTTTACATTTTACAATGGAAGGATTACGAATGTAACAGGAAGACCTGAGGAAGAGATCAGATTGCAGATCACGAAACGATGGCAAACGTCTGGAGATTTTATATCTTAGTATATAAAAGACAGAATACTTCTTTTGTGGCAATTTAAACTGGCCTCTGAACAAATTCTTTTTAATTCTGCATGTTTTTCTTGCATTGTACCTCATACATGTAACAAGCCCTCCTCCTCCCAAAAACACGTATCAGTGCAGGGTAGAGTGTTCCGTTTGTTTAAAACAACATTTTACCTATTAAATATTGTAGAAAACCAATGAAAAGTCGATTTTACATACAAATTAGCCTATTGTAATCGCACTCTTCGTAGCACTATTGTATAATTTCTGCATAACTGCACTGAAAAACTCCGTTACTTATGAAGCTACAGAAAAAAAGAAAATTATTCTGGATAGCTTGTAAAACTTACTGAATCTCTGTAAAAAAGTTTTAGTTTTTATCTTGAAGGCTTCCTATATATTTATTACATATAAATCCCATAAAACCTCTATCACGAAGAACTAGTTGATAGGAATGCTGAAGTAAATTAAAACTTGGTACACAAATTGTAATTTTAAATACCTCGACTCAGTTCGTTGGTCATCTTCGCACGCCATTTTTACCATTATGGCAGGAGTTTAAACTGTTTTTATTCACAATTCCGTTATTTTTGAACCTAGAACAAATCTAAAACTGATATAGAATTCTTTGTTTAAAGTTAGTTAATGACGATGAAGGTTTGACAGGATAACAGGATTTCAGACATTTGTCATTGTTATTGTCACAAAGAGGATGACGAAGAGGGTGGATTCCAACCCTTGAAACGTTTTTATATGGGATGATATAACATTTCTTACATAAATTTATTTACATTTATTTTTTACATAAACCTTTTTTATGTCTAAAACGAGATATGTAAATAATGTAAATTCTATGAGAATAAATTTATAAGATTTCGGTAACCACAAACTCTGACAATGTGTTCCGATTGAACCGGAAGGACTATGTAAAGATCGGAGTCTATCCATCGTATAGAAGAACTTAAAAGTCTTCCAGATCTTATATTTATTAAAAAAGTGTAAAGTTTGCAAATATAATAAGTTGTATGTATGTCTTAAGATTAAAGAATTGTGGTTATTTGAGTTTATGTCTAGGTTATTATAGAGTAGACATATAAAAAAACAATTGTTTTAGTTTTTAGACAGTTAAAAACATTTCAACACAAGCTTATTTTTCATGCCTCTTTTTTGTTTCAATCCGACTGCTTTCAACGGCAAAATGAATTTTGTCAACGTATATATTAATTTCCAACTATGTTTCTCGATTATATTTCTATACTAAGTATTTAGTTATATTTGTTAGAGTATGTTTCAAGGAACGACATATGCAATATCTTAATAGGTTATAAAAGGTATTGCACAAAGTTTCGAGGATTGGAATCTATCCTCTTCGTCAGATGGGAGTGGTATTAATACATACAAAAATAAAGAACATACAGAAGTAAAGAAGTGAAAAAAGGGCTCATACAAGATCAGACTGATGAGGTTCTGTGCTGGTGTAATGTGTTATTGTGATCCTAGAACTTGTGATTTGTGCTCGGGACTTGCATTCTGTGCAGTGACAACGTCTGGACTAGACTCGAAGCAGCTTTTGGGTATGTTTGAACCATGTTCTTTCCCCTCTTTACTTCTAAATGTTCTTTATTTTTGTATGTATTAATACCACTCCGATCTGACGTAGAGGATAGATTCCAGTCCTCGAAACGTTGTGTTATACCTTTTATAACCTATAACGATGGCAAATGTCCGAAATCCTGTTGTCCTTTCAAAACTTCAATCATCAATAACAAACTTTTAAACAAAGAATACGCAATATGCTTTTCTGCCAAATGTATTAGTGATGTTTTTATTCTAAAATATAACGAAGTAGCACACAACCTCGGCTTTTATTTTCTGGATAGTAGTTAAACCATTAGTTGATTATTACAATCAAAGAGTAGACTGCAGCCTCGTTACAACCCTGGTAGCGTTCATTAGAGAAACAAGAGCTTTAGTTCATGAGGGAGGCATTTTCGTTATGTGGAATACTTGTACACTGTGAAATCCATAGAACTATTTTATATATAGTTGACAAAGTTAAATTTAATGAGCTTCGACAAGAAATTATATTGTTGCAAATAAAAATTATGCCTACTTTTAAAAGTATAAAAATATTGTAACGTCAGCAGTCGAATATTATTTTATTATTAGACAATTCAAGTTACGTATAGTTTCAATTTATAAGATTAATTTGTATTTAATCCTAATTCCTTGAAATTGTATTCACACTCTGAATATAAAACGTAAAGCCCTCTCTCACTCATTTAATCGAACTATCATGACTAATTCTTCAACCCATATATCGTCCTGATATCCCAGAAACATCAATTTTCATACACGTATGCCTCGTGACGGAAATAGAAAATTTAGATCATTTTCATAAAGATCAAAGATCCATAAGAGTTGAAATGGTGCAAACCCTAGAAGAACTATATTTTGCTTTTCCACTTCACGATGTCCTAGAAAGATGAAATTTGATACACACATATCTTGTGCTCTCAACGGATAAATAAAATATTTTTCATTAAAATAATTACTCATAGGGGTATAAATAGGGTTGCAACCTCTAGATGAACTATATTTTGTATTTCAAATCTTACCAGTATTATTAAGATGATTATGATCTCAACAGCAAACCGGCTCCGGAAATAACTTGGACCGGAATGAAATGAAAGTGACCGAAATTAGTTGCTTATGGACGGAAGTTGTCTTTTCAGTCCAAAGTCTTATAAGTATAAAAGGAAAAAATGTGTTGCTAGGCGCTAATCTCGAGAACGGTTAATTGTTTATGTAAAATATTCTTTGAAATCCGAGGGAGGTTTATATAAAGAAAAAATGTTACTGTTATTAAATAGGCAAGCTCGTGCTCAGGGATAACTGCTATTTTTTAAATAAATTTCATGGAGGCCATTCTTTATAACAACGCATATAACGTAATTTTAAAATGGATACTTAAATCATGAATTTATAACAAAACTATCCTTTTTTCGACCATGCTGATTATTTTCGGTGCTATCGGACGAATTAATTTTCTGAGCTATCGGACTAATGCAGGTTCGGTCCTATAGGACCCACCCTTAAAATACGATACAGCATTCTTTATAACAACGCATATAACTTAATTTTAAAATGGATACTCAAATCATGAATTTATAACCATACTATAGTGACGATAGATGAAACATAATTTATTACATCATTATGACATCAATAAATAATTAAATCCAAAAAAAACCTTAAAAATAATAGATCTTAATAGTTCTAAACTTTAATCTAAACCTTTAGAAACCAAATTTGAGTTATTTTACAAATAAATTTAACTATACGGTCATATTAGTTTTCATATATGCTATTGTTCATTTACATATTTATGAATTATATTGATATTATTATTATAAGTTACATTTATATTATTGGCTGAGCGTTAGGGAGTTCCGTCGATCAGGGGCTGCCTGTCTCTACGCAAGATATTTGGAGAACAAACTAATCTAAAACTCGATGATGGTGCTGGTCACCCCATGGAATTTGGCTAAGCCTTGAGGAATTCTTTTACATTGGTTCAATGGGTAACTATGATAGTAATGAGAAAATTGCAGAATAAATAAATCTGTAAACGAACATAGTATAATGTTTTAGCATGTGATGCAATAGCAAATGTATCTTTTTGAAATAAGCTATAAACTTAAATTTTGCATGCGTTAGGGAAGTCTGTTCCACAACACGGGATTCGGCCTACTCCTGCCGTAGTTTAAATTATCCTGTTACTTTCATTTTAAATCATTATCATCAATACTAATGATTAGAAGATTTATTAATAATAGGTAGATCATATTACAAGAAATATTAATCATACAAAAACA
This sequence comes from Homalodisca vitripennis, assembly GCF_021130785.1. Lineage (NCBI taxonomy): Eukaryota > Metazoa > Arthropoda > Insecta > Hemiptera > Cicadellidae > Homalodisca > Homalodisca vitripennis. The sequence goes on from NC_060207.1 coordinate 242,126,816, forward strand.
GGAACCGACAAAGAACTAGGCAGACAACTCCCAATACTGCAAGTAACTTTGGGCAGATAACTAACTACAGGTCTCCGCAGTCTATCTACCTGAAGCCGTGGTTCAAAGCATTCGAAATGTGAAGCCCAAACTATCCCAATTAACTGTTAGACAAGGCCTTGTTGCAAGTCGCTATATAGGGTGTCCCGTAACTCTCTGGACAAGCTGCCGTGTATTAAGTTTTTGTATTGTTGGCTATTCGCTGAGAACCTCAGTGTAGGCCATTTCTTGTCACAGTAAGTTTTCTATAAATCAACTATTTTTATTCGATTTCAATCATTTATGTCTCGTTAGATTATTGATAATATCTTCTAAAAACTGTTATTCTTGTGGTTCTTGAGAAAAACTGCTGGTATTCAAAATTTTAAAAGATTTAATGGCCGCCATTTTGAAAATAATAAAGGTGATGTATACTTATAGTTATATATTTATACTTATTTCAGTAAAATTTCTTGTTATCATAAACATTGGATCACTTGCAATGATCGTTGTTTGTTAGTCTTCCTGGACCTTGCAAAAGCGTTTGATTCCGTAGACAGAAGTAAACTATTACACAAACTGGAATCCATAGGTTGTCGAGGGCTATCCCTATCTTGGTTCCGAAGTTTCCTCTCTGATCGCAAAACAGTTTGTCACGGTTTGTGGGGTAGACAGTGGGGGAGAGGGCCATTGATTACGGTGTTATTCAGGGAAGTACCCTTGGACCAATTCTCTTTCTTGTTTATATAAACAATGTTGTCAAGTTAAATATATCCGGCCAGTGTTTTTTATTTGCCGACGACACTGTGGTTTTATGTCGGGGGAGAAAAACTGGGACGATGTCTATAACAATGCGTTACATGATTTGTCTGTTCTTAAAAAAGTGGTTTGATCAAAAATATTTTATCTCTGAATATTTCAAAAACTAAATTCATGCCAATCTCACTAACACAGAGATCAGAACCCACAATTTTAATTCTCTTACTCTTCACACTTGCGGCAGCTGCATTAATACAACTTGCAAATGCGAACAGATTGAAAAAAGTGGAGAAGAAATACAAGTATTTAGGTGTAATATTTGATACGAGAATGAAGTGGACTGCCCATGTTGAATATTTAAAAAACAAAATTCGGAAATACATATTTGGATTCAAACAATTACACGGAATACTAACATTTTCTGAAATAAAAAACTTGTCTATTTTGCGTACTGTCAGTCTTTGTTTTTGGGGGGTATTGTTGCTTGGGGTGGAGCGCTCAGAACAACTTTGGAACCATTATATATAGTCCAAAAATCAATTTTAAAGGCCGCGATTGGAGTTGGTACTAGGTTTCCGACACATGAATCTATTTAATATTTTTGAAGTTCTCTCAGCATAAGACAGCTTTATGTAAAAACCATCTTACTCTACATATTCAAACAACCGAGATTAATTTTTAACAATGTATCCCATACATACTCTACACGAAACCCGCAGAATCGATAGGAATACAGCCACTGCAGCTAAACAGGTCTTTTTCAACAACAAGTCCATTTTATATTGCGCATATATTATATAGGAATATTCCGAGCTATTTGAGAAACTCTGGAGGATGTTCTGTAAGCTCTTATAAAGGGAGAGTGCATGGCTGGATACTTAGTATTGGCAAAGACGCGGCCGAAAGCATCATAGTCTCGGGATACAGATAAGCCTACCTTGACCTCTTCACTGACCTTGACAAACAATCCACTATCCGTTATCTTACAGTTAATCACATCCTCCGCGCCTTGTCTGTTGGTTGGGCCTTCGCGGGGTGGCTATTGTTGGGCCCGGCGGTGGCTGCTGGACGGTTTTGCCAAATCACAGACCGCTGGTGGTTGATGAACAGCAGTCGTCGTTGGGCCGGGGCGTGGTGGTCGCTGGGCGGTGGCCCGGTTCGCGGATGTGGTGTGCGTCGGTCGTACTGGAACGCGTTTCCTCGTCGGGCTGGCTCTCTCGTTAGAGCAGAATTATGTCCATAACCACAACATGCATTTTTTTGTTTATTTTATATTACAGACTTTCCCTTTTTTTATTATTAAATTTTGGACTCCTCTCACCCAATTATTACCAATGAAAATACTCCATACTCGTCATAATGTACCAGGACCAAAAAAATGTCATTTTAATTTGAACCTCCTCAATATTGTATATTATATTATGTTACATTAACGGCTCGCACCCACGCACAGGCTTCAGCCTATGTGGGTGTCAATTTCCTTGAATGTTTGTAAAAGTTTATTTTTGTAAATTTTTGGAAATAAATCTTTTTGAATTGAATTGATCCAAATTTGGTTTAATTTAATTTATCGGTTTTTGAGTTATTCATTGTTTATTAAAAAAACACATACAGACAGATAGATGAGAAACTACACATTGGAGACCCATGTCCATATGGTGAAATATGTTTGTCTTGACCTGAGCAATAACGTGGTATGCCTCTGTCCAGAGAGTTACGGGACATCCTGTATAAATGCAAATTGGAAAACAACAAATCAACAATTTATTTAAATAATATTGTGCATGAAATGCATTAGAAGACATGTGTAACTCTTTACTGCTTTACTTATTTTCTTTAGATAGACGTAGATATTTTAGTCGCCGGATTATAAGTCATAGGAATTATAATTTTGTTCACGGTATAGCATTTTCTTCTATGTACATCAAATTATAACCTAAGCCAATCATTAGATAATGAAGCAAGCAAATCAACTAACTCCGTGATTAAAAACTTAATAGAGTTGCTATGTGATAAAATGAGTTTATACACAAATTGATGTAAAATAAACATTTACGCTTTCAACATAGTGTTCTGCTAAATATATATGAGTGTTTACAAGTACCAGTCTGGTTGTAGGAGCATGCCGGTCAACTGCTGACCATTAAAGGTCAGAGGTCATTGACACATTCAGCACTTCAGCTACATCCAGCTATTATTGTACATAGGTTTGATGTATGGATAATACAATGAGTATTTGGTTAATAACAATAGTAATTTCTATAAAAGGCTAGAAGACATGTTTGAATGGTCAACGCCAAAATGGAAAAATGTTAACTATACATTTATTTTCAATTACATTTTTCGTAACAAATATAAATGTAAATTATTAAAGGTCTAAATTTTAATCTGTTCAATAGTCCGAGTAATAGAAGGTAATTTTGAAAGTTTAACATTTTTCTCAATGCGTCGGTCATAAATATCAGTGGGTAAAAGAAGGAATTACTGGAAACAAGTCATAAGTCACATAGATTGTATGGAGGAGCAATGTAAACCTTAGATTTATCTTGACACCAACGTAAATATTAAATAAATGAACAAAATAAAACCTATGGTTTGATAAATACACTCAATAAACACTGCTTGATCTCTAAACCATTTTTGTCAAAACATAGGAAGTGTAAGAAAACTTAAATGTCCCATATTGCTTGGTTTTCCGTCTGCTTGTATGTGATTTCATTGAAAACTCGTACCTCTAAAAACAGTTTCTGTTAGAGTGCACCTATTTATAATATATATATTAATAACAACTGCCCAAAAGTCTCCATACCCAATTTGCGTAAGAACATAAAATTTTCAAGAGATCTCACACTATATAACTAAACTATTTTTTATATCCAATATTAAACATAGATCGTATGAAATAATTAAGCATTAAAATAATAGCAAATAATCAATTTATTTATCTATGTATGTGTTGTTTGTTTGTGTTTGTTTTTTTTAGTGTTGGATCGTACTAGTATTGGATCTCATTAAAACCATTTATTTTTCAAACGATTCTGTGGAAATTTTGATTGAAAACTTTAGAATGGTCAGGATTTTGAAACTAGAATTTCCACTCTAAGAAGTCAGGTAGCTAGAAATTAAAATATTTATGTAAAGTAAAAAACGTAAATTATTCGTTTCAAAGCCATTACATGCTCTACAGGTATAAACACACAGGGGTCGAGAGAATACCTACCAATAACCATTATATTGTTTTACATATCCTTTATAGCAAACATCTGGTAAAGTTTATCTAGTCATTTCTGGACACTAGTATATATATATGTATATAAGATATTATCTAAACATTTAAAACAGTATAAAATACTGACTCAACAGGCTGAAATATAGATAAATAGCTTTATATTCGAATTGCTCTATACGAAACGCCATTGGTTATATAACGACACGTAACTACCCATAGTGTACGATGTTACATCACACTACATCAACATTAGCTAGTGCGAGGCTAAATCACAATCAGTGCCTATGCTCCACGGCCTACAGCTATTTTGCTATGGCCGTTACTACCAACTGACAAATGAGGAAGTGAGTTTCAATAACCGAAGGACTAAATGTTTTGCTTCAACTCTTGAATTTAATTTTGTACTATAATTTTCAATCTTTATTTTATATACCCAATACTTTTGTTACATAAATTCTATTATTACTAAATATTCAGTCAATAATAAAAACGTTTTACTTTGTATAAAAAAAACTAAATATTTCGAGTCCCACTCACAAACACCAGCGTGATCAAATCGAATTCCTGCACACATCGCCTTATTGGCTACAAAGGTTTTGCTGGTTTGAGAGACAGAAGTAGGTATTCGAAGACTAATTGAATGAATTCTTCACAACAAAAATAAATTATTTCGTTTTAAAGTTAAGGAATCGACCCTCAAATACCATTCGAAACAGAGCCACAAATGTTTTATTGAATTTTAATTTTAATTTAATTTCATGTAACTGTTTTAGTTAAAAAATATGGTCAGTAGTCTAAATATTTGCTAATTTTCTTTATCATAAATTTGCATAAAATAAGTTTTTTCTAGTAAATGAAAAGTCAACACAAAATCCACTGTCTACAATGTGTAATAAAACACCCTAAACTCACTTTCCTTCAGTTGGATTCGACAGGTTAAGTAATTTCTCAAAATATTCAAAGAAAAAGGTTAGTAAAGTTGGGTTACTTTGTATTTTTAGCATCTCAAACAGTAAAATGACCTCATCACACGGTTGTCAGTTATTAATGGAAAAGTTAGCACATAAATTTATGTCCAGATTTTGAAACGGTATGTGCTCAAATTCATTCAGAATTTGAAGGCAAACTCTCTATTTATAATAAAAACAACAGCAGTATATTCTAATAATACTATAAATTCGAAAGTACGTTTGCTGTTTGTTTTCTTTTCAAGCGTAAACTAATCAACCATTGTACTAAAATGCTATCTGGACATTTATAGTGTCCCTTGTATGAATATAGTCTTATTCTTATTTCGAAAATCCCTCGGGGCTACGCCCCACTGGTCTATAAAGTAGTAAAACTCTCATCTTAGTCCCTAACGAGCCTGTTGAATGTAACTAACTGTTCTTTGCAAACAATGATTTATGACAAAACAAAGTATATATATTTCATTAAATTCAACACTATTTATACTTTTTTATACTTATAGTATGACAACATATAATAAGCTGGATAGTAACAAACAACACATCTTACTTCAACCTTTTATGCAACCGCTGTGGAGCAAAGAGTAAGAAAATATCCAGATAAGAAAATAAAAGGTTTTCGTACAAATATACATCTAGCTGTAAATTTAAATATGCAGTACTTGGTCATTACTGTAATGCAGATATAAAACACAAACTTACTATTTAACCTTTACGATAAATCTAAAAACTGTTATAAAATTCATCTTAGTTGTCTTTTGCCATAAGTAAGTTTCACAGACCTTTGTATCTATATAAATTTACTTGATCGGGAAGTAACTGAAGTAAATTACAATAGCCATAAATATAGAATTTTTGATAGATTTTCTTGCTTGTGGCAACAAATAAATTTAACGTTGGCGTTAGAAATATAATGCACTCGAACCAGAAGTGCTCATATACGAAATTGCGTGCGGAGCCGAGGGTAACAACAAGTGGAATTACAGCGAATACAACAGACACTAAATTGCAAAACATTAATTAAATGGTCGAAGGAATTGCATTTATTCCTGAATCGTAATGTACCATAAATGCTTTCATTATGAAAGCTAAGAAGAACTTTGGGCTTTCTTCAAACCGGTCTAAAATAATTCCAGTGTTGCTGATATTGGTGGAACTATTCAATACAATACACGGAATATTAGACGCAATGCAATGCAGAGATATTGCGGGCAAACCCGCGGGAAATGCTACTATTAAATTAATTATCGGAACAAACGTCTCTACCCAAACGGCCAAAAACGAATAAAATCGTTATCCGATAGGTGTTTTCGACAGAGGATTTTAGTAAAGGAAACCAATAATATTTCCACTCGGCCAGAATGTAGCATGGATGCAGAAGTAATCGGTGACAACTTGGACAGATGGAGTTATTACAGTTATTGGAGTTATTACGCTTCAGACTGGGAAACGTCCAATTTATGGATTTCCAATTAAAACATCGTGAAACAGATGTTATAATTTAAGATCGCCAGCTATGCTATAAAATTCCTCGTTCCTTGTTCATTAGCCTTTAATGGCCATGCTTCTGCATAATATTGGAACGAAACTACAATTTATCTGTTGCTGCAATAAGTCTTAGTCGTTACAATTAACTTATACATTATATTATTCATACTAGTAATTCGCCACCCAGTCGTTATTATTCAATTCGTATACTTAATTATTCTATTTTTAATTTGCGATTTCCAGACGAAAGAGGCTAGAATAAGAACCCAGTGAATACTGAAACGAAAAATGTCTTTATTTATAGAGGTGAAAAGTCTTATATTCCACTTAACCTCTAAACACAAATAAGGAAAATAAAATAAAATCATTCCTATTACAATATTGTAACTGTCTTGTAAAACTAAATTACGCGTAATAATTAATTACGATACTACAAAGGAAATTACATTTTATAATAAAAAATTTAGCATATCAATTGCACTTTAACAAAAATATCTTTAATAGAATAAGCAACTAACGGAATTATGACATCTTTATCAGTTCTTTATTTAAAGTTTGTTTTTAACGACGGAACGTTTGAAATGGTAGCAGGATTTCGGACTTTTGCCATCGTTATTTGCCATAGTGTTACACCTTTTGTAACGTATAACGATGGAATAATTCCGAACTTATCAACTTCATTCTCCATTTACTCAGCTTACATCCAGTTGTCCCAAGTGCGACCACAAGAACCACCAACCGTCACTCCCGCCTAGTTCGCAGCAGAAAGGACCTTAACTCAGACCAAAGCGATCGCGCTTGTCAATAATTCTAATATTATCACAATCTACTTGCAGAAACGGTGAAAAATTTACATTATATAAGGCTGTTCAACGAATTGGAATTTATAATAAAGATGCACCCCTCCGAGTTCTAAGAGCACTAATATCAGACATATAAGAAAAACGTTTTGAGCCAAACAACTTGGACCACTATTATGGATTATAGCGTGCAACATACTAAGTAAAAGAAGATCTCTAAGCTAAGTTCTTTGGATTTTAATACGATTAATTGCTCAAAATAAGGAGATAATGATCGTCACGGCTTAATTTGATAATGAACTGAAAGCAATAATTCAGTGTACGCTAAATTTTATTAGAAAGCTAGAAGACAAAACTAGAGTCTTCACCATCATCACTCTTACATCCAAGGACAAGTATTGAGCAAACCGCTTGAGACCATATATACAAATAAGAGTTAGTGATGAGCAAGAGTTTTTGTACCGGCAAGTACTTTATCTGTAACTGTAAACCATTTCTTATGTTTGACTTATCTATAACAAATTTGGAAGAATTTCAGTCAACATTTTGGAATTATTTTTTATTTAGGGGAGGAAAAGCTAGGGTGGGATAAATATGATTTATATCGATTAGAAGGTATTCGGGGTTATAGGAATGTTTGCTTTAAAACTCGGAGTTGTCGAAAAGTTCCTTTTTCAACCATGCGGATTATTTTCGGTGCTATCGGACGACTTAATTTTCGGAGCTATCGGACTAATGCAGGTTTCGCACCTGGTGGGTTCGGTCCTATAGGACCTACCCTTAAAATACGATACAGCTGAAACATATGTTGTATTACATTCAGCTCTTACAAAAGTCTTTTTTCGACCCTGGCGGTTATTTTCGGTGGTATCGGACGATTTCATTTTCGGAGTTACCGAACTAAGCAGATTTCGTACCTGGCGGATTAGGTCCTATCGGACCCACTCTTAAAATCGATACAGCTTAACCATATGTTGTATTACATTCATGAAATTGTGACCTATTCCCTTATTTAATAACGCTCTTTGACATTAATAGTCTGTTTTGAGAGTTTTTCAGTTAGATTATTGGAAAACTAAGAGCAAAATATTCATTATTATACAAAATTCACATACTGCATGGTAGAATTCAAATACTTTTTTTGATACGTTGATTTAAATCTTTGGGGAAAGAATGGGCGCTGTCGTAAACTACTTTATTTATAAGCAGCCAATATTATATTCAATAACAATCCTCGTACAACAACACGTTCCAGAGTTATGTAGAATTACAACAACCACAATGCACCCTCAGCAGTTTATCACATATAGAACTGATTCAATGACACAGCCGTTGTAATTGCGAGCAATCAATTCCCCCCAGCATTGTTAGCTGCTGTTTTACTGGAGGCTGTTATTTGTGTCCAGGCTAATTTCTGCTGTCCAGACCCATTTTTCACTTCAATCACTGAGCAATTCATTTATATTCGGTGTATAAATTATTGGTGTATTTTTAGTAGTCCTCTTGCCGATCCAGCGTTTTATCACGAACAAATTGTTCAATATTTATTGAAAGCTTATTACTTAACAGCAGTAATAAAAATCATTTTATTGCAGTAAGACAGTTGTACAATGTATTGCTAGCGTCATTATGATATAAATATAAAAATAAACAATTTCTGTTCCATTCATTGATACATGATGCTATTATCGGATTCTGATTTTTCTTAGAATTCCAACTGTCTAAGCGGCGCTTCAGAAACTCAACAAAATAAAACCCACCTGACACCAAAAGGCATTTTAAACAAGCTTTAAATTGTGTGAAATTTTGAGTGTTTTTAAGCATTTCAGAAAGCCCGTTGATGAGCTTGACACCGAATTTTTTGGGGAGCTGAGCAAAAAGCAGGTGTTCTGTGTTGTAACCAACAGTTGCTTGTATACCTTTTCTAGTAATCGTTAAATCACCAATTTCCTCACCAAAGTACACTTTAAAGCAGTGGAGATTCACTACGAGAATATAGAGGCTTGGTAAAGTCAGCAACCCGAGCTCCTTGAAGGCATCTCTGCAAGACTCTCTAAAATTGGCTTTCTTTTGAAGTCTAAATACTCTCCATAATTTTTGTTAATTACTTCTCCAAAGGCTAATTTCATACGAAAAATGAGAGTAAATAAAGCCAAAAATAAGCAATTAGACAGTTTAAGTGTAGTAAAACAAACATAGAATCCTTTATTTCCGTTGTACGCCATCTTAACAGAAATAAACGGAACAAGGGACCTCCTAAGGACCTGACAGAAATGAACGCCCTCGTGGAATTTTTTTTATGAAAGAATGTCTGGAAAATCCTGTTTCCTTCACAATCCTTCAATCGTAGAAACAAACTTCAAACGATGATTTCAGAATTACTCTTCGCTACTGTAATATCCTATTGAAAGTTCGAAGAGGTAGTTTTGAACTAATAAAGCTGTAGTAATATTATGGAGCATACAAAATCATCCTCCTGCTGAGGCAGTGACTTATGCAGGATTTGATTTTTTGGGGGGGAGGGGGTCCAAATTCGTAAAGTCCTGTAGGCGATGAGAGTTGATCGACATGGTCTTATTCTAATACTTTCTATTAAATGTGAGTGGAAAAATTTTGATGAAAACTTCAAAAAAATAAATAGATTTAATATTTAAGATATTTTATTCCTACCAAAATTTGCTTTCTCTTTATTTACTTAGAAACTTATTTCCTCCATCTACAACAAGGTAGATTAGGCCACACCACGTGTCACATAATAGGTTTTGATTTTGATGAGATTTCATGCACAATTTGAAATCTATATCTTATTTCATGTTACGTGTTTTTACTATATTACATGTTGAAATCCCTTGAGAGAGTGTACTGGGTTTGTTTTTAAATTTATTAAGTCTGTTATTTTCTCGTTATTCTATCACGGTTTAACCAGAAGAGCAATGTAAACATGGTCGCTAACGCTCAGCCATGCACCATCATCGAATTTAAAAAATTAACTTTAAAGCAAAAATTACATGTTTGTAGGTAAGTTCGCTCGCGAGATATAGTGTGGCTAGAAAGAAAGGAAGATAGACAAGAGATAAAATATTTTCCAGCCCCTTCGCTAACGTTCAGCCAGTAATATGACCGGTAACGTGAACTGTCATATTGTATATGCATAATATTATATGAGTATCTTTCAAAATATACCCGAATCGAGTGTAAAAATGATGGTAGATTTAAATTGATTCCTACTTTCATTTCTACGAATTGATATGTTGCTCAGAACCATTTTATCTTTTAAATAAAAATAAATCAATTTTAGATAAGTCTCTAATAACCTGCTGGACTAATTCGGGGTAGTTCTTTTTTAATATTTGTTAAAACCGAGGTAGGATTTTACGTGGAGAAAAATGAGGAAAGTTTCCCAGAATATAAACATAGCATTCTCAAAATAGGCAAAAACATTTATTTATATTTAAATTTTAGAAAATATATATACAGTGCTTGAACTTGTAATGTACACGAACTTGATGTCTAACTCTGACTTAAGTTAGCAGCAGTGAGTAGTTAAAACCATCTGTTGTAATGGAAATGCTGTTTAAACTCTGTTATAAAACGCGCTTTAATGAATGTTTGGACAAAAAGTACACGAAACTCATGGCACTGGAAATATCTTAAACCGAAGTAAATAACAGATAGTGAGCGCTTTTTAACCGAAGCTTTCCAAGGCCTTTTTATTTACATATGTTCTTCATCTGGGCATTAGAGCAAACAAACTCAACTGTGGCATCAGAAATGTAATTACTTCAAACCAGAAATGTATGCTTTCAACAGTCGTAAAACCTGAAATACGAACCAGTAAATATAATATGTAACTTTCAATTTTCTTAATTATATTATGTCCTAAATGCTTGTACTTAGATGGCCACGTCCTTTGATTTTAAAAATTGCAAGCGAAGCCGCGGGAAACTGCTAGTAATTCAATAAAATAGGATTCCAAATCAATAATGACACACAAATTTGAACTATGATTATTATCTAACCATTAAATAAAACGCGAGAAGTCCAGCTGGTAAAACGGATCATTGTTTTGTCTCAATCTACGGATAAATGGAAGTAACTATTCTAAACTTATCACTCCTAAATTTGTATATTGCTCTTATTTTAAATCTTGAAAGTAAAATTTTACTCACCTTACTATGTAATTTAATATAACGATTTACATAATATTTATTTATATTAACAAGATTTATACTAACATCGCTGAGTTTGAATTTACAGCTCATTCCATTCTCGAGAGGTCCAGCGAACAAATAACCAGACAGACAATCGTATAAAAAAGAAGTTTGTAGAAAAATGAGGCATCATACCGCTCATTCTTGTAGAAAGGAAGTTTAATCCTAAATTTAAAATGTTATATCTTACTCCACGTATCTTGTAACATGATACATTTACATTTAGGTTCATTAAATCGGATTTCATATCAATGTTTCAATAATAAAAGTTTACACACTTATGATTGTAAAAAATATTATGTTAAATGATATTTTATGTGTGAGGTAGTTGGGCTACATATCTTAAAATATCATATTGGGTATTTTGAGTTTTTTACAAATTTATTTATTCTGCTTTTTTTGTTGCCATTATGGTTACCCATAAGACCACGTAAAATATTCACTAACACTCAGACAAATCCCATGAAGTGCCATACACCATCATCGAACTCGTTGCCCTCATATAGAAATTAAGTTTCATGCACAATTTCAAATCTATAGGTCAATTTGCTTTCGAAATATCGTGCGGACAGTCGGACAGAAGTAAATATTTTCAGCTCCATTAATAATAGGCTTCGCTAAAGCTCAGCCAATTGTTAGTTATGTGTTTGTAATTATTTTTTAATAATTATTTTGTTATTATAGGTGTACCCTTTTCAAAAGAGTTTATTTTTCTCAGACGGATTGGGGAGGGGCTCGACACTTTAGAACCCCCCCCCCCCTGAATAAAGCACTGTATGAATGCGATGTCCACACAATCTGTGACTAGAGTTGTAAAATTAAGTACCATTAGCTTTGTCAAGGCGCGGCGTTTGTTACGTTGTGTCTTCCGCATTGTAGCCATACCGTATGAATGTATACATATGTCTTGTTATTAATGGTAATGTATAAATACCATAAATAATTATGGTAAATTGTGCAATATATTTGTTTGAACAGCTCAAATAATGTGCCAACTGTTATACATAGGAAGTATAACTGTTTAGTACAACTGATATTAGTTACGTTGAATAGCAGAAGTTGTTGGATGCCGCAGGGATCTATCTTGTGAGGAGGATGTACAGACTAAATTTAAATATTTTCTAAAGTTATATATCTTATCTTAATTTATCATGTATTGTTCAAATATTTATACTTTGTGAAGTCCAAACATAAAACTGCTAAGCATAATATTATTGGTTAATCATAATATTACGCTAAGAAATATTCCATAATAACTAAAGTCAAAACAACAAATACACAAAGAATATCTCAGATGATAATAAAGATTTGTTTACTTATATGTAAACTGCAGAAAATGCAATAAACTTAAATCAGGGGTTATGTCAGCTGACTGATTATGCACAAGTTATTATTAAATCAGCTGACTGTAAATAATAGTCTAATAATAAGTTGTCTCAACCACACTGAATGCTCACTAAATGTGTGGTGGATTCGAAGTCTCGAATAATTATCACTAAATAAATATTCAGGGAGAGTTTGCTTATTTCTCAGTAACAAGCATGTCGGTGGTAAAGTCTGACAAGGGTATTCTCTGAACGATATCTAGCTACTTTGTTAGAGAGAAAAATTCACCATTCAAATTCGGAAAAACGTAACCAGAATGTTACGTCTCCGTTAACGCTGCAAGCACAGTGTCTAGTATTCACTACCTAGAGTATATAAACTCATTACGCAGAGGAAATATTGAGTTCTATTCACAAATTTTATTCTATATTAATGTCAATTTTGCTCTAATAAAATATATTTAATACTTTGAAATTGTTTGTGATAAGGGCGAAATATTTAATAATGGAGGGAATATTAGAAGGAAAGGAAACCATTGCATATAAGACATTTTTGGGTAAACTAAAAAAGCCCACAGAATAGAAGATACTGTGTTACGGTACCACTTTTCATATAGTCTTTTGTTACGGATTAGTGGTATACGTAGGGAATATCCTTAAGTTCCCCTGACAGCTCTCGCACTGAAATCATTTTAACGGCAACTGTTATATATATTTTCTGTATGTAAGTGAAACACAATATCCGAAAAAGGAAACATGATTCTTCGATGACCAAAATTTACAGAATTTAAAAATCACATCAATGTACCGTTATATTTCTTTCTTCTTTGTTTGAAGTTAATTTTTGACGATGGAAGGATTGTGAAGGAAACAGGCTTTTTCCCGACATTTGCTATCGTTCAGTGAAACAAAAAATCCTTTGATGATTTGTGAAACAAAAAATCCCAAAATATGATTTGTTTATTTTAAACCTAGTTTGCAATTATGCATTAGGTTAGTTATTTACATGAAGAAGGGATCAGATTGCAGATCTCGAAACACAGTGTTACTGAATTTTGTTTCACTGAACGATGGCAAATGTCCGGAAAAAAAGTCTGTTTCCTTCATTTCTTTCTTATCAATAAACTTTCAAAATAAATAGTTATTTATTATATAGTTGTATTGTTTTCAAATAAATTGTCAGTGCTAATATCCTCGTAACTAAACTTAACCTCATTATTTTATAAAACATTCCTCCTAATTTGTTGTTAAAATTTTCAAGGCGAAGGTTTACGTGTTCTTTTTTTTAATTAACGTCCATTGAAACCCAATTAATATTTTATCTACAAATGAATCAAATACAGCCATACAAACAGTTCCTTCTTTTTATTATTGCCCTGAGAAAACTAGATCCATGTTTGAGAAGTATTTTTAAACAGTTTGGACCTTATAAGCAAAGAAAAGAAAACTGGAAAGATAAAATACAGATTTCATTATCTGGATATACATTAAAAACGTCCATTAGTTGGCCTTTCCCGTAGCGCATATAATCCAGTGAACAATATAACCGGGTCTTGTTCCGCGGTTATTAACCATTCTTTACCGGCTCTCCCATTTGTGTAATTATCTTTGTTAACGGTACAATAAATCTCTCTGCAAACAAATTCGTGTTCTTTCATTTTACCTTTATATTTTTGTACTTAAAACTCGCGAAAGCTCTAATTTTCTAACATAGATTTAAGTTGTTTGAAAATTACAATTGTTTTAATTATCCTTAATATATACTGCACGGTTAGGTATATTCTACTGATTATATACAATTATTATATACTGATTATATACTGATTATATAATATATATATATATATATATATATATATATATATATATATATATATATATATATAATATATGAATAATTTAAAGACGTCCACTACAAAAATACTTCATCTCAGTGCTATCAAATGTATGCTACTTATTCTACTTTAGTATTTTAAAAAAAAACTAGTACCAAAAATAAAAATGTAATAAAACAAAATTACACAATCTAAATATATAAATAATACATAGCAAATCCTTTACATTAGCAAAGTTTACATTGTTTTAAGAATTAAAAATACAGTTATATTGCAAATCATTTCTACACTTGTTCCTACCTTAAGCATTCTTTCACGCGCAGTGATCCACCTTTTTCACTTTTGCGGTCTCAGGAAAGTTATTTTAAGTCTTAAGAGTTGGTAACCATTATAATGCTTCTACCTGTTACAAAATGAATGACAATGAGCACACAAACAAGGGCGATAGTGTTAAAACATTACATGCCACTATGACTCAAAATGAAATTAAAGTTTTACTTTTGTATTTATATTATACACTCGCCCTTCAAATTTAAATTTATTAACGCTTGCCCAAGATAGCGCGCCTTCCCATTTACTTGATAGAGATTTATGAAAATCTTTTCAAACTGTAATCTTCTGTATTTTACTAACGTGTGTCGGTTATTCTGTTTCAGACCTAAAACACGGAATGAATTGGAATATTCTTAGATTCCTGCCAACTTACTTTCTACATTTGGCATTAGCTTGGCCGCTCCCACAAGAGAAACTGACGAGAGTGCTGTCTCCAACCTTACAGAAACTAGGTGATAAACCAATAAGTATAAGTTTCTTCGAACCTAAGCAAATAAAGTTTCTCAATATCATCTTTATTAAAGAGATTCAAAAATGTGAAGTTGGGAGTTACTTTTATAGTATAGCCACAGGGAAAAAACTGACAGCGTTATTATATTGTTCCTGTTAAAATGTAGTATTCATAATTTATAAAAAGTCAATGAATTTTTGTTGTAAATGTTCATTCATTTTTGGTTTTTCTAGAGAACTGTCTCGAGATTGATCTTGCTCAAGTCGAAGAGTTGAAGAAACAGTTTCAAAATGACTTTGCGTTCAACGAAAGAGTTGTTTCTTCTGATCCATATTTCGGACTCTTGGAAGAAGACTGGCGCCGTTTAAACCTTCTTCAGAGTAGACTTCCAGAGGGCTCTTTATTGAAAAAGAAATTAACACACGCGTTCCGTTTACTGATAGCCGCATTGTACCAAGCTCATGAGGCTCTTGTTTCCACGGAAATTGGGGACCAAGAAATGTTTCACACAAACGATATGTCAGAAACAGACGCTAGAAACCGCAGCAACATAAATAACGAAGATGCAGAACCACAATCGACAGTTTTGTTTGATCATACCAGTGATAATAAGCTAAACTATATGACAACTACTGAATCTTCTTTGAACTCATTAGAAGAATCAGAAATAGATAATGAACCCGCAGAATCTGACCCTAAGCAATATGTTGTAAATTTCGCTAACTATTCCGAGCCTACTGGTAACAGCAATGAAGAGAAAACAATTGGAATTACTGACACGTCTGAAGCTCCAATTAGTATAGAATTAGTAAATGAAAATCGTGTTAGCAAACCTACTCAAACATATCAAAGAAATAAGATAAATTCTATTGTAGAATTGACGTCTACAAGAAGCCACAGTACTCAAACATTAAAACCACAAGATACCATGTTAGATCTAAGAAATACATCATTAAAGCCACCAATTATAATTCCACCTCAGGTGGTAACACTTAATAAAGATAAATTAAATATTACTAAAGGATCCGCAGATACCTTAAATAATGAAGATGAAACTGATGTAAGCCTAGCTAATACTGTAATGACAGTAGCAACAACTAGAGAAGGTAAATCGTTATCTTCATTTACTTCATTTTCACAAAGCGATATAAATTTTGAAGATAAGCCATCCTCAGCAATGGAAGACATAACAAGTGCAAATAACTCTATTTTATATACTACACCATCTATTACTATTAAAATGTCCAGTTGGGCAAAGAATAGCAGTGTAAACCTGTATACAACGCCTAGTACAACTGCAGCTTCAAATTTACATCTAAGCCCTCATAATACAAGTAACAGTGTTTTTATATCACCTTCACAAGTGCCTATAACAACGCCTAGTTTTGACACCATCATAACAGATAGTTGGGAAAATATATCAGCTCACAATGTGTCTACAACATCTTCTATCTTACATACAGTACCTGAAAATTTAACTATTAGTTCAACAGGAAACTATGGCAATGTTTCATCCCAAATTGAACCAGTTGGAATATTTGATAATGATTCAAAAAAGTATTGGTTATTCACAACAACTAGTTTTGAGATAAATACTGCTATAAAGAATGATAGTGAAGAATCCGATAGTCGAAGTAATGAATCCGATGAAAATTCAACTACTTCTCAAGATATAAATTCTTCACAAGAAACAGTTTTTTCTGTTCCTTTTAAAACTTTAGAAAGCGAAAAATTATCAACAATTGTCTCTGAACTCGTTACCGATCCTACTCAACAGATTACTAGAGAGGAATTTGAAGGTTTTCAAAAAGAAGAGTCGTCTACCGAACAAACTACATCCAAAAATATTTTGGAGGAGGAACTTGGAGAATCCACTTCAACCGTAACTACCACCGCATCTATTATAGCATCGATATCACGCCTTGAAACAGATAATAATACTGAAATACCATTTTCCAAGTCTAGTAGTGAGAAATCTGAAATGGATAAGCATTTAGTAAATTTATTCTCATCTACAACAAAACGAGATTATGATGATGAAAATACAACTCCTTCTCAAGATATAAATTCTTCACAAGAAACAGTTTTTTCTGTTCCTTCTAAAACTTTAGTAAGCGAAAAATTATCTACAATTATCGCTGAACTCGTTACCGATCCTACTCAACAGATTACTAGAGAGGAATTTGAAGGTTTTCAAAAAGAAGAGTCGTCTACTGAACAAACTACATCCAAAAATATTTTGGAGGAGGAACTTGGAGAATCCATTTCAACTGTAACTACCACCGCATCTGTTATAGCATCGATATCACGCCTTGAAACAGATAATAATACTGAAATACCATTTTCCAAGGCTAGTAGTGGAAATTCTGAAATGGATAAGCATTTAGTAAATTTATTCTCATCTACAACAAAACGAGATTATGATGATGAAAATACAACTCCTTCTCAAGATATAAATTCTTCACAAGAAACAGTTTTTTCTGTTCCTTCTAAAACTTTAGTAAGCGAAAAATTATCTACAATTATCGCTGAACTCGTTACAGATCCTACTCAACAGACTACCAGAGAGGAGTTTGAAAGTTTTGAAAAAGAAGATTCCTCTATCGTACAAACCACATCAACAAATGTTTTTGAGGAGGAACTTGGAGAATCCACTTCAACTGCAACTACCACAGCATCTGTTATGACATCATTATTACGCCTTGAAACAGATAACAATACTGAAATACCACTTTCCAAAGCTCCTAGTGAAAATTCTGAAAAGGGTAAACATTTAGTAAACTTAATCTCATCTACAACAAAAGACGGATATGATGATGATGGAAAAATGTCCTCAACCTTTTCGACTACTAACCCTTTTCTTGCCACTTCAACGGAGAGTGAGCTATCAACATTTTTTAAGAGCATCAAATGCACTAAATAATACATTTAAGACATTTACAGTATTATTCCCTAAACATCCCACGAAGCCTCCTCGAAACTTGAATGTTAGTAAGCTTTTAATTTATCCTCATAAGAGGTGGAGTCATAGATTCAATCGACCTCAGTACAAAAGTAACTGCAGAAGTAATTACGACTGCGCAAAAGTCTAAAGTGTCTACTGCATGTTTGTAAACATCTTCTTTGGCTATGAGCTCATCTTTAAAACAAACCAATGTTTATTGATAGAACATAAACTATCTTGAGGATGTTATTAACATTTATATAGATTCAAATCAATTTAATCCAAAAAAAAAATAGTTAAAAATAACCACTTGACTAAGGAGAGGTCGTCTATTCAAAAATAAAACTTTTAATGAGAATCAGATAAAAAAATTTAAATTTGATCGATTGGCAGTTCGATTTACGATGCAAAAATAATAATTAATTTAAAGTATACCAATTATTTTTTGATACAAAGTATTCAACATGTTCTCAGAATATGAGGGAATTCCGAATTAGACAGGATAAAGGATACACAATACATTAGTTAGTTAAAGATAAAATATTTAAAATTGTCCTCGACAAAAAGTAAACTTGGCTTAATACTAAATAAAACTTATCAGTAAGACTTTCAACAATGAGGACTTTGTTGTAAAACATTCGTTTATTAAAACTACATATTCTACATTTCGTTGTATATTGTTTTAATATTAGAAAGTTGTTAGTTCCTAAAGATCTCAACTTGACTTGCAAACATCAAATGTATATTTGGTTACACATGTTTGTTCAAAACAGTGGATTAGCCATTCATTTTTATGAAATATAAATGGAAGTACTATAGTGAAGTTAATTATATACCATTAATTTATTTAAAAATAATTACATTTATAGTTTTTCATTTTCTGCTCTGTATGCTTGATGTAAGTCATCAAGATTTACGTATAAGACATTTTTATTAAATTAAACTTTAGAATAAATTAAAATATATTGTATATAATAATTGTTTACTTAGTAGATTTATATGTAAAAATAGAAAAATAATTTATATATTTATTTTGATAAAATATTGCAAGTTCTCTAATTTTAAGGCTCTTTTTATACAGTAATATGTACTGCTGTAACATGTGTGTGATAAAACTAGATATTTAAATAATTGTTATTATAGATTATTGAAATTATGGTCTTAATGTACAAAGATACTTAATAAATTTATTTTACTCTTATTAAAACGGAAAGTATTGTATTAACTCCAGGTTATTTCTTTTAATTATTTTATATTTATTTTCTTTCAATCAACAATAATAATGATAAATTATGAAAATGGTTCTTTGTTTTTAGTTTTGTTCTCAAGTTCAAAATATATAATCTTATGAAATGGAAAGAATCTAAACAACAAAAATTTTATTGTAAGAATGAGTTATTATGGTTAAATGCCACGACATGTGATGTATAGAACAGTAACTACCTTATAAAAGTGAACAAAAACAGTTTTGGTTTTAATATTTTATAACATAAAATGTGTTTAATAGGGTTTTATCTTAAAGAAAATAAAATATATTGTATTCTTATTACTGGCGAGCGGTCAAACAGTATAATAATTATGAATTCATTATTTTATAACAAGAAACAAATCAAACCTTCGAATATATTTGTATTAATAGAATAAAGTGTTTTTTATAACTTGCTATAATTATATGAAATTGTGGGGTCATACCCAATATCTCAATAATAGAATACGAAGAGATATAGTTTCAGGAACTAAATGAATATAAGTTTGTTATAATATTCTTTTATGTTTTAAATTATAACATTTAATAAGCTTTTAAATTCGAGCCATAATTGGCAGCCCTGTTGAAATTACGACATAAAGGAAAAACTGCTACACTTTAGTATACTTTTGTTATCTTTATTACAATTCATACTTTTTATTATTTAGCATAAGCTTTATCTCTTTAATTGCAGATACTTGAAAAGTTTATAGTCCACCAAATGTTTCTTTTTATATTCTTTCACAATTTTACAGAAAACTGTTGGTGTCTCAAACAAAAATATTTTGTAAGGATAAGTCGTTAAAGTAACGTTTCAAAAATAACTGCAGGCAAGCTCAATTTACTTTATTATTTTTACTTTTAAGCAGAAAACCAATAAATTTTATCCTATGACATATTTCTACTTCATAATTTGCTCTTACAATTTTACTAAATAGTTCCTGTATAACTTTAAACCAGTATAGTAATTGCATTACTTTCTCAGACAATTTACTTAAACGCCAGAAAAGACTGTAGGAAGTATTATACTGGATCGTTTTCAAATATGTTAGTTTGGACTGCTTAATACATTATGATAGTAAATTTAATTATTATTAGTATGTTATATTTTTGGTTCCCCTATTTAAGAGCTTAAAAGAGTTTTAAAAGAGGAAAAGCTCTTAGTTGCTCTTTTTTAAAACTACGTTGTCTTATATTTATGAAGGCATTTACCAATACGAACTTGTACCTTTAGGTTCACCACAGCCATACAGCGAGAGCCGCAAATAGGTAGGGTTATAGAGAAACACTTTCTGAGCTGTATTATTGGACTCTTGAAGATTATATTACGATTTTGTGTCTTTAGAAGCAACACAAAAGCATAGGGAAGTGGGTGAAAATAGACCAATTCTAGTCTCTAGGACATGTGAGTATATTTTCGGGCAGTGTGTCGGGGGGGGGGGGGGGCTTATGTAACATGGGCTTTCAAAAACAAAATTTTTGCAAAATCAATTTTTATCTAAGCTCTGGTACAGACATAAAATAAATGTTAGTATACAAAATAACAATAGTTCCTTTAGCTGTACATCCAACACGAGAAGCTAGTGATGAAATTATCTCGAAATCTAGTGACTAGGTGACTATTCAGTAATAAATATTTTTAAGCCCAAAAAAATCAACTTTTAAATCTTTATGTGATAGAAAAACTGTTATTTAGTAATTTAAAAAAAAACAGCAATGTGTGAAAATGGGCGTTTTATGGCTTCACAGTTCCTTATGTTTCCACAACTTAGAAATATACAAATTCCATCTAGTAAAATTAAAATCGGTTATCAACAGATTTGAAAGTATAATAAATAGAAAATATTTGTATTTAATCTTAATAATATTATACATGTGAAAGTTCTTATGTTTTCTTTTCACGTGTGAACTACTCAACCGATTGTACTGAAATTGTACATAGACATTCTTGCATTTCCAGAGATGACCATAAGCCTATTCTTATTTCGGAAATCCTTCAGGGCTACGCCCCACTGGTCTTAAAAGTAACGAAAACCCCCATCTTGGCCTCTAAAGTCGTGTAATATTAATTTAATGAGACTGTCAAATGTAATCAACTGTTCTGTGTAAAAACTGTTTATTATTTTCAATTTGTTTAAATTTCTAATAAATAACCAAACTTCTAAACGCCGTTTTAGATTTCAGCGATTAGGTAAGTGCTAATCTACCTATAAAATATACTAAAACATAAGGTGGTCAGAATTTCATTCCGAAGACTCCCTTTAAAGCAGTGTGCTAGATGAAATTTTGCTGAAGTGTTCTTTTGAACTAATGTACCAATTCCAGCTCTAAATTTTCTAAAACATTTCAAAACATTTACTATAAATTTAAAGACTTATATAAAACCCTTCTTAGTTATCTTTTGACAGAAGCAGGCTTCTCTGATCTTTGTTATATTATTTTCTTGAACGCAAACACAATCGACTATGAAACCAAATATTCTAAGAACGTAAATTACAATGGCAATATTATACACTTTTTGAGATATTTTCTTGATCTGGCAAAAAGATGAACTCAACATTGGCGTCGGAAATATAATTGACTCGAACCAGAAGTGTTCATACATGTGCAAACCTACGGAATTGCCCGCGAAGCCGTGGGTAACTGCTAGTATTACATATATTACATATATAAGAAACCTAATATGAATAGCTATTGTGTTGGTGGCACACCCCTACTCACTAAACGATTTCTCATATCGAAACCCCATTTTCCAATTGTTCCCATAGTGGCCTTATTAGATATTCTGGACCAATAAGAGCACTAGCCAGTTTACCGAGTTATAATGCATATGCGGGGTACTTCATTATTGGTACAAGGGTCCCAAACTATATTTGCATGAGATAGTAGTGTTTGGGTTAGCAAACTAAACATATGAGAATTCAAATCAAATAACAGCTGTTACTCCCCGGATATGATTTTACTGTTCTATACAAAATCTGGTTGCTTTGACAAATTAAATTATGTTAATGCTTCTCAAATCCAAATTGAATTTATTCATGAGTTCCTTTATATAACTTTACTTTAATGTAATTTCTAAAACCAAGAGAAATGTAAATGTCTGCTTTCCCAGTTGATCTGTGCTTTAGAAAGTGAATAATAAATTAAGAAACTGGAACTTGTTTCCGTCTTACACAAATTAACATATCTTCTTACTGAACTAAGCGCTCCACCACTTCTACGCGGAATGCTGGGAACCGGCAACTAAGAGCATTACTACGCTCATCTCTGTTTCTAACTACGCCAACTCTCAGAGCACATACGGCTTTTAAAACGTGAATTTCCCGGTTCTTTTGTTTTAAGATTTTAATCATATTGTAATGCCCTACAGGGTGAATAAAAAGTCAGGTCCCCTTTCTATTTGCTTATAACTATTATTATATAAAGAGATATCCTTTAGGTACTGGTGCTATGTGGATAGAAATTTTCATTTTATGATTTTGAACATATTTTGTGTTTCCCAAAAAATGCGGGATTTTCGGGGGCAACTCAAAAAGTTTGAATGTAAATCCCTCTCAAGTGAAGCCTTATTTTGAAGAGCATAAACAAACTTAAAGAATGGTATAAACCAGAGATCGCTATCTCTTTCCCATCCAAATTAATGTGTTATAAAAATTCTAATGATATCTTTATTTTATATTTACAATACACCAGTAGAAAACGTCGAAGATTTTAAGAAACATGATTGTTGAGGCCTGCAACCAATACCACTTCAGGCTATTCAGACGTGAGTTAGGAGCTCAACCTACGCTTATCTCACTGCCAAATATTAGGGAGCTTCAGTTTCAACATTTGAATTGACTTGGCAACGTGGTGAATTATTAAATATATTTTTCTGGTAACTGACAATCATTTTGGACAGGAAAGAGATAGTGATATCTGGTTTTTACCATTCTTTAAGTTTTTTTTTCTCTTTAAAATGAGGGGTCACTTGAGTGAGGTTTACATTTGAAATTTTTTAGTTGCCCTCAAATTTTCGTATTTTTTGGGACACAAAAACTTTTCAAGATAATCAAATGAAAAACTTCCTTTCACATTGTAGCACTAACTAAAGGATATTTCCTTATATAAACTTTATAACAAAATAGAGGTAAAGCCCTGACTTTTTAGTAACCCTATATATGTATAGGGATTCAAAAGAATTGTGAATCCAGCAATGTCATTTACCAATTGTCATGTAAAGACTGTCCGAAAGACTACATTGGTCAGACCATAACTCCATTGCACATTAGAATGAACAAAAATCACAGCGATACAAATCTTAAAATTAAATCAAATCCTATTTCGGCCCACGCAATGGAGCATAACAAAATATTCGATGAATGCTTTTCTCTAAAAAGTATTAACAAAATTCAGAATCCCCACAAACTTAAAATGAATTATTTAGAAATAGCTCATCAGAGGGTGCTACAAACTAAACACCCGGATGGTCTAAATTTAAGATATGGATAGCAGTATGTATAAATTACACTTTACAATTTTAATTTATAACATTACACGTTTAACTACAAATGTAATTTATAACTTTATATTCCTTGTATTAAGCAAAATTATTTACTCTTTGTACGTAATCCAAAATTAGCTTTATTAACATATGATGTTTCTTTTGTTTATTATATTTTGTTGATATATTATTTATTTACCTATATCTCTTGAAAATGTCTTAAGACGAAATATAGAGAATTTTTATGTTCTTTTTTTCTATTTTTTCTATTCTTATTGAAGATATATATATATATATATATATATATATATATATATATATATATATATAATGTCTCTTACTATAACTGTATTTTAAAAACAAAAGCAAAAGCTGACGAGTAAGAAACTTTTTAAAAAACTAAAATGTAATTCAGGCAATCGATTTGTAATTATTGTAAAACTCTATGTTGAGCAAACAAGAACTAGAAACAACATTATATATCCGTAACATCTGAAGAAAATTATCACCTATATATAACAAAGGTTAAAAAAACTAGTAATACTCCGAATATTTTATTATTTCCAGTAAATTGTATAAACTGATTTTTACTAATTAGTTGCAAAAACTTATTACTGTATTACCATCGCAAATAAATCGCTATTGACTCTCCGTAATTGAAATTCAATATTTAAATCAGGTTTTCATTTCAGATTCAATTAACATCACATCCCATCCAAACTCACCGAACCCACGTCATGTATGATGCGATATTGATGAGCTTTCCATAATGTTAGCAGAACAGTCGTCTAAACAGAGTTAAACATACCGTTCGTATTTCGCTCAGATCGTTTTCAAAGTTAAGAGCAGTTTAAACTAAATTCAATTGAAAAAAAATAACAACTAAATTTTCTAAATGAATTGATTTCATCAAACGATTAAATTAAGTCAAAAACATAACTTTTATTAGTAATCTCAGTATTAATACATAATTATGAGTATAATAAATGCCAAATGATAATACCAGACATTCATTATTGTGAAGGAAATAGGATTACTCAGGATATTTGCCATCGTTAAGTGAAACAAGAAATCAGTAACACTACGTTTCGAAATCTGCAATCCGATCTCTTCTTCAGGTAAATAACATACCTAACCTTATAATTACAAACTATGTTAAAAACAAACAAATCATACAAGCGTTGTGACACGTCAGGAATTACAACCACAATGTTGTGTGTCAACTTCACTAACTCTAAAATATGCACTTAATAAAAAACTAAACACAACATTAATTATTAAAACTGAACTACAGACTACAGGTCACAATACGTCTGCATTCGTCGACCAACCACCTACGACTGACCAGAGGCCAATAGATAATCACTGAACGATGATGCGGGTAAAGTCCTGTTAATAAAAATAAACTTCAAAGAAAGAATTCATTATTGACTATGATTTATTAAATTATATTATATGAATTGAAATTTGACTTACTGCTGTTACAAAAATCTTAAAGAAGGTAGTTTAATTGAATTTGAGTTGTTTTAGTAACAATGTTAACAAAGTTAACAGGTTGACTGCGACAGACGAAGGTAGTCTCGAGACAGCATTCGTGGTCAGTCAGTAAAGGGCCTCGGTGAAGGTGTTAATATATAATAACACTTCACCAAATAACTTTAATGAGTTATATGGATGATAAAAAACCTACTGTTGTTTGTGTATCATACAAACACTAACGATATCTTCCACTTTTGAAGTTTACTTACCAACTTACCAACCATTCGTTTTTTTTTTCATAGAACCAAATAATAGATTATAAAGTCGTACAAAATTTCAATTTTTAATGTTACAGTTCCTTGTTTACCGATAAAAATTATTTTTATATTTTTCTTGTATTCAAAACTCGTCGAGGACTGTTAAATTTAAACAAACAAGAATTCGGTCGCTTCACCTCAAGTAAGCATTGAATACCAAGCGGAAGAATCTGGATAAGTGGGTGAAAAAACTATAAAAAGTACTTTCGTAAATTCCACAAGCATTTAATCAATTCGTGTTTTCCATTATAGGAGCCTCCAACAACATTTCAGTTACCTTCCAACAATTGTCTAGGGTCATACATCATTACCCAACAAAATCCCATCCGTAATTCTAACCGTTCTGTTTTATTTTCATAGAACCACGTTATAAAGTCGTACAAAATTTCAATTTTTAATGTTACAGTTCCTTGTTTACTGATAACAAATTATTTTTATATTTTTCTTATCTTAAAAACTTATTAAGTACTGTGAAAATGGAAGAATTTACCTAACAAAAATTCGATCGTTTCATCAAGTAAGCAACGAGTACCAAGCGGAAGAATCTGGATAAGAGGGTGAAAAACTTTAAATAGATAACTTTCGTAAACTTCAAAAACATGAAATAAATGTGTTTTTTTTCATTATAGACGCCTTCAGCAACATTTCAGTTACTTCCAAACGTTTTTATTTGCATCATTACCCAACAAAATCCCATCCGAATCTCCAACAATTCGTTTTATCATAGAACAAGGTTGTAAAGTTGAACAAAATTTCAAATTTTAATGCTACAGTTCCTTGTTCAGCGATAAAAATTATTTCTCTATTTTTCTTATCTTTTAAAACTCTTCGAGGACTGTGAAATTTGAAGAATTAACCAAACAAAAATCTACCACTTCACCTCAAGTAAGTGAGGAATACCAAGCGGAAGAAATTACTAAAATAATTGTAGCGAGCAAATATGTCAGAGATATACAATATTTTCTGTTCATACCATGGACCTCTGATTGTCTTTATAACAAAGTTATGCTTCGTTTCATTCGTCGCTAATAACATAAGCAGTTTTTTTTTTATTTTCGTGTTATTTTTGGGAGCACCCAAAATTAACCTTGTTTATTTTATAAAAGTGTAACCGGCGTTCGGAAATAAATAATACAAACAAATATAACCATTTATTATGGGCTATATTTAGTCTTCACACATAATGATTTATTCAATTTAATACCCGGATTATGGTTTAACCCTTACAATAAAATACACTATGAAGATAATATGATTCTGATGGTTTCATTATCAGGATCAAGACTTTGATTGAAAGAGAGATATTCTTGCTCAAGAAAATTACTTTCCGCAAGACTCAATATAATGGGGAATTGTACTCATAATGCTTGGGCGGAAAGAAATCTTTTATCCCAAAGGTCATTATCGCTGCTATAGCCTCTCCTTTGCTCCAGCCGACAATATCCAACTTGACTTTTCCTTTAGATAATCTGTTCTTTTGTTTTAATTCCTGGAACTTGGAATATTAGCTAAGTGGCAACGGCATGAGATAAAAGCTTTTAGTGATTTCCATTTGGTGGTTTCAAATTTAAATCTCTTTTACTTCCTGGTGCGTAGTGAAATTACTCTCAATAAACTGGTTAGGAAAATTAAAATCAAACTAACTAAATTCACCAAATTGGGTTAATAAATACATTAATAGTGGTAGATTGATTCGCCAAAGTATTTAAAACAGAGTATCAAAACAAATAAACAATCTCTAGTTGTCGCATTACGTTAGTCTAATAATATAGTATCAGCTTACGATTTTTTCTTCTATATAGGACATATTTGAAAGCAAAGTATTGTAATTATAGGTGGCGGTATTTATTATTCTTCCTTAGAAGTTGATTTGCTCAGTTTTTTTTTTATTTACCATTAAATAAACCATTTATATAAAAAGTTTGCTTAAATAGTCTTAAATTTAGCATAAGTCGTTTAAAGAATTTATTTCATTTAAATTTTTATACTTCAAATATATTTTTATTTGAAAAAATTGCATTGATACACGTCGGGTTATCCTGGGTTAATGGTTTTTTTTTATTCATTTATGATACAACGTATATACATAAACTATGATAATATGTACAAACACACTTATAAAATATACACATAATCAATGTAAATAAATAGGTTATTAATGTGCGTTATAATGCGTTGGGATGTGTACATAGTTCAAACAATAATTTACTAAGATATAATTGTTTACAGAATATTATAGACCAATAGAAACTTTATACTAACGTTTAAATTACTAGTTATATAAATTGATTTTTCGTTTTGTAAATTTGCTTAGTATTTCCTCCAAAGTTCATGCACGTCATCTACAAATATTATCTTAAGGAGATTCAGATCAATTCATAGATATAGGTAAGTTGACTATCAAAATTAAAAACATAATCTATAAATATGTCATAAAATATTTCTTAATAGATAAATAATTTTGATATTGTTAAATTATTGCATATCTTCAGCATCTGATTCTATATTTACAGCTTTAAAGTGAGTAGATGTATTAATTAGAAGGTGGTTTTCATTTGGGTATTAAATATCTTGCAACATTTTGGTCACATTATACATCTTTCTGTTACAAAGTGTTTCTCATTACAAATTCTTAAAATTAGTAAACTTAACATAGTAAGAATACTGTTCAACTTGTTATTATTGGAAAACTTATATGCTAAAAACAAACTAAATTTAAAATTTCTGGCCAATTTTCATCATAGGCCAAAGCTCAACAAAGTATACCAAATATGGTAAGAATAATAATAGAAGGTTTAATTGCAAAAGTTACGAATACTTTAGATACGAATTTTAAAAACCTGAATCACATTTAATATGATTTTAATTACAATAATAGTCTATCTACTATATCTTGTTTGTTGTATTTTACATATTAGATAGAATTTACATCTTTTATTTTTCAAATACTATATACACTTTACCATTTAAAAATTAAATTTCAGTTATTTTGAAAGAACAATTTTGTACATAACTGACGATTTGTGTTGCAAGGAAAATTTGGCATTTCATTGCTCATTATTATGTACTGTTATCAAATTATTTTGCAAGATTAATACATTTGTTAATTTGTATCCTCAGCGCTTGGGGTTATAAGAAGATTCCTTACACATATAAGGATGGACTCAATATTAAATTTAATAAAAAAAATTAATTAAATAACAAACATTACTGTAGCTAAAGCTGAACCCTCTGTTACATCAAACTTAACACCACGAAATTCTCTAAAATATTTTTAAATTGTTTACCTATAATAACTTAAATGAGTATTTTTTATTCTTTTCATTAACTCCAATTTTTTCAGTAATCTGTGAGGTTTTACCCAACAAACTGTTTTTATATATTTTTACTCGTAAGCTGTGTACCAAAAATTATATTTCCACTATAGTTACTTATGACTAATTCACTTTATATAGATACATGTTTCATAATGTACTTAACTAACTACCAGAAAACGTTGCTTAGCAATTCATGTTATTCTTCAACAAATTGAATCCCTTGAATGTTTTGACTTCACAGCTCTATTCGTTGATCATTATAGGTTCAGAACTGAAAGTTAAGAATAGAGCATTACGCTTTGTGTTACAGCAATTCCTGTTATCTCATCGTGATCAGCCAGAAACTTTAGTGCCCTACGATCTCTGTGTTTCGCTGCTGTGTTCCAGTAGTTACAGGAGCTCATGTACTTCTGAAATGACGTGAAATTTGCTCAGATGTGTGTAATAAGAATACTATGTAAATAATGCGTGATCAGAGAACTGATCTGGGTTCTATGATCACACAACATACAGTTCTTTACAATGGAACGTTAGAGTAATTTTTATTAGGAAAGAATCGATGTTTAGCTGGGATTAGAAATTGGAATTTAAAGGGTCAAACACAGAAAATGATAAATTTCATACGCTATGGTTTTATATTTACACTCATCAACACACAGGCATCTTTATCACTTTAAATGTATAAAGATAATAAAACTCTCTATTTCAGTGTCAGTTAGATTTATCAGTAAAGAGACAGGAGATCGCCGCTTCCAATTAAATAGTTGGTTTTCCTTTCGTTGGCAGAAGGTGATTTCATTTCTCATTTAGACGCCTGACAGTTTGTTTTAGGCGTACCAAACTAAACTTATATTACATGTAAAAATGTAGCGTTCTATATTTCTAACCATTTTGACAATCTTTCATTTTTACCCTCATTAACGTGACTGATGATAAATAATAATAAATAAATAAATAAAAATGCCTTTATTACACAAGCGTATTTCAATGTTACAAATTGTTTTTCAAATCAACTCAGGTCAATAAATACATTAATATACAAATACACAATAAATTAATACTTAAATATCACAACGCAACATAAAGCTTTACACAAACAATCCTATGGCTAACTACCTATGGCTAAAATGTTCCTTAAGTTTAAGTTTGAAATTAGGAACAGATCTAATTTGTTTGAGGTTAACAGGGAGACCGTTGAACATGGTCGGACCGAAATAGTCAAAACCTTTTCGCCCAACCTCAAGACGTACTTTAGGGAAGTGGAGCAATTTACGTTGCCGTGTGCTCCGCTCAGACACATCCTCCCGACGAAGGAGTCTCTCGCTGAGATATTCGGGCTCCCCGGTTGTTAGTGCCTTGTGGACCATGCAGCAGATCATCATTCTGCACACGTCCTGCATTGGGATGATATTATCATCTTGTCGAGATCGATGATCGATTACTTTGTTTTGGGGCTACATTACATTACATTCACGAAAAGCTAAGTAATGCAATTATTGGCTAATTGATTCCCAAATTTTGGACTTTGGCTTACCACTGGTTTTCAATGTCATAATTCCAACTACCAAAAATTTACTTTGCTCAACCAACCCAACGAAACTTCTTTTACACATATACTTGGATATGTCATCTTGAAATTTACTAACTAGTCAGATTCCGTTATATCATCCCATTTCTGACATTTGTTCCACTGATTCAAAGCCTACTTTTTTATTGTGTCCATGACAACTTTCAAGCTCATAAAGGAATAATGCACTAAAATATTATTCATGTTTGAGTGCATTCATACTGGAAAAGGGAAGCGCCCCTTCAAGTTACTAAAAGTTGCTGTATTCAATTTTCTTATTCGTGTGTTGTCCATGTGAATCTGCTATTCATTTGGAATGGGATGATGTAATATTTTATACCAGTGAATTTAAAATTCAATGAATCGTAGTGCTTAGGATATGCTTCAATGTCCATCACTTACAAATTTTTAGGAAGCGATACTTACGAATTTTACAAAAGCGTTGCGGTAAAATGTGTACTCAACAGCGGTTAACTGGTACAGCCTAAATGTTTATTTATTCATCCCAATCGTGCCTGAAATGCGGGACAATATTTGTGGAGATGAAGATTTATAATTGAAATAAATAAATACTGATATCGTTTTGTATCTCTGTAAGGCTACTAATCATAAATTCTGACCTACAGAAACATTTTTTGTATCATTATGTTGCATAATCGTACGTATTATAAACTTAGATTATTATGAAACTAAATTTCAAGGCTTTTTGAGAACATCAATATTTTTTACGTTTGTCTGTATTATATTTTGTAGGGGTTTTCGGCTGCAAAATCCTAATTAAATAAAATAATATTTCTGCTTCATTTAAACTATTTTTTTATTAATACTTTAATAGTTATACACCTTATCTACAAGATGTGTATGTGCTTACTTTTTTCATTGCTTTAAGCTTATAAAAGTCAACGGTATATAACTATTATATTTCATCAAAGCTTCACCATTTGTTTTGTCCAAGGAAAATTAAGTAACTGTTTTTAATTAAAATATACTTACGGCATATAACGACGAATATAAATCAATCTAGCCTACTCGTTTGAACTTAGTGTGTAACCAATTTCCTATTTGCTTCATGTACGTATTGCTTCTCGTATATAAATAATTTTATTCTATAATTTCAATTTCAAGTAATACGTATTAATTTAAAATTAATAAACTTGTATTTAACTGTTATGATGCATTATCATAAAGGACAATGTTCAAATTGACATTAACCGGACAATAGCAGTACTTATTCATAAATTACACGCTTCAAAAAGCCCTCTTTTATTACAGTAACAAAAGAGAGTAGCGTCGGCTACGCGAACCCCTTGAGTAAAGAATATTGTTAGCAGCAAGGGCTGATTTTTATTCCTTGACGGCAAGATTTAATTTTAAAACAATTGCTTTTTGACTTCAAAGCAAGTGTTTACACAATCATCAGCGTTCCGTCGGAAACAGACACTTAAAGACAAAATTTTATTTGAACGTTATTAACACATTTGAAACAAATAGAAATCAACTGTTTTAGTTAAAACGCCTTCGTCAAGTTTTGATGTTATTTTGTGCGTACGTTTCTGCATGATGCAATTTGCATCACTTTGTTCCTGCATTGGATTTATTTTTATGTGCTGATGAATTGTGTTTCGTTAATAAAGCTGTATTAAATTATAGTCTTGTCTCTCATATCATGGAGACTTTCTGTGTTTTTGCGTATTATGGCCCCAAAACCACATATAACTTAATTTATTGCGTTCACAACAATATCTGATTGTTACAACCTAAATGTTTAGAGTTTAGGAATTTAGAGAAATAAAGGCTTGAAAACACAACTACCTTAGTTTTTAGTTTATTCAACATTTTTACTTTTTTGGCTTGGATAACTTCGTTATCTTTCACCGAATAATATATTTCAAGATCTTTTGTAACATTTTTGTAAACAATTCTTACTACATTGACAAAAAAGCTATTATTAAGACATTTTTATCAATCAAACTACTTGTATCTTTTATGATATACTATTTCATAAAAAGCTTCTCTATACGTGTGGTGTTTTTGTTACTCGATCACGTCAAAACTTAAATTATATTATTGTACGGAAATTTTACATGGACATTCTAAGGGTTCATAGTAAGCATAAAGTCCTAATCCTATTTCGAAAATTCCTCTGGGCTACACTCCATTGGTCGTGAAAATTCCCCTTTTGGCTCAATTTAAAATGCGTTTTTTATCAACTTTCAAAGTAAGAATGACAAATCAAATAATATTTACACATTTTGACTCCACTTGCTATACTCACTGAGTCACTGCGCTCGCTTGTTTCCTCGCGAATTGTTTGTTAAATCAAGCTAGCGCCCAGCCCGTCCGTTTTTTCCCTTCAGCTACTGTAAATTTGCCATCCCACAATGTCTAAGGAAACCAAATTCAATACCTTACATGTACACATTCACATTTTTTAATTTGGGTAAAATCCAGAATAAATTCATTGTTTGCTTTGTTACCATGATGTTGAAATAAGAAGTGTTTTTATTATCAAGCTTACTTAATGTTTTCACTCTATAAATGTAGACAAATTGACAATATTAGTTTAATTAATAAAAAATATGGTCGTGCTTTCATAATACAATGTTTATACAGAACGGTTTATTACATTTAACAGGCACTACATTAATACTTCACAACTTTAGATACCAAAATGGCATTTTATAACTGCTTTTGAGACCAGTGGGGCGAAACCAGGATAAATTTTAGAAATAATAATAGGTCTATATTCATCCCGGGGACCCTAAGAATGTCCATGTAAAATTTCAGTACAATCGGTTGAATAGTTTATGTTTGAAAGCAAAACAAACAAAGGCACTTTCGCATTTATAATATTATTAGTGCATTAAAATTAAAACCTATTTTTGGTTAAATGAGTTCAATTTCAAATATAAATCATTATTTTCGTAAAATATATCGTTTCATTAAAAGGTTGACTACAAAAGTTTTAACTGTCATGAGAACATTTGGAATCACCTACTACAGCCAACTAAGCACAAATTAAATATGGATAATTTACTACATAGATTATGTCTAAAAACAAACCTTATTTTCTTCATCTGGAAATCTAATGTACTCTAATCTAAACGCTGTCCAATCTTTATGCTTCCTATATTTTGAAATACTGTTTTATAGTTATATTGAACCTTGGATTATTAAACATACTTGAATTTCAAATAGTAGGATATGTGATCCACTAATTATAAACCCACTAATTGATATATAATATCTTTCCCATCCAGAACTGCAGTGAACATATGTAATTGATACACTGGGTAGGAATTCAATTTAATAAAATATTACAAACATCTGTTTTCGAAACACTTTTTATTCCCTTAATAATTTTAGTAAATAAAATAACCAGTGATGATGGTGAAGAGAGATTAAAAGATTGCCTCATATGTCTAATGAAAAACAGTGCTTTCCAGTGTAATAATCTTAATCATAGTCTCGTAAGTGTGTAGCGCAGGCTAGCCAATTTTATCGGGAACAAACACAAATTTAATCTCATTTCTGCGCTCTGCTGGAACATCGTGCTGGAACACCGTACTGAGCTGGAACAACGCTGGCAGATCCGCCTCCGGAAACGTAAACCGGAATTGCAGGCTCACAAAAGCAGACGCTTTCATAATTAAATCCTTATTTCATCACAGATTCAATTACCAATGTGTTTTATCGTCACAGGCTCAAAATCAAATCCGAGAATTCATATTAATGTTAATCTGATTAATCAAATATTGATATGTTACACGGCAGTGGACTTTATCATGTTGTGTTGCTAATTCTGAGTTTATTGTTTTGGGTCGAAACCTAATTAATATATTATAAAACAGATTTACAGGATTTATCAAATACAATTATATAATTTTTAGATTTAAAATTTCGTTTATAGTAGTCTCTCGTTGGTAAAGTGCAATGCAGACTCGACATTTCAAATATATATTTTAAGCCTTACTCTGCCCGTCCTCATGGGCCACTGGCCTATGCGAGGATCTTATCAAACAGAATAAGGGGGAGAGTCGATACAGTACAAGGTCGATGGTACTGATAAAGAGTGCAAAGGTCACAGGCAGGATTCGAACCCGCGCTATCTCTAACTCAGACTCAAAGTCCAACGTCTTAGACCGCTCGGCTATCGGCACTCCCGCCATATACCTCCCACCATAATGTTTCAGTGGCAAAATACTCATTTTTATATCCGACATGGCGTATTTCGAGTGCATGTATTTTGCGTCTTATTTAAGCCGCAATTTTTTAGTGCATGTTTACTCAGCACGTTAATTTATTCATCTCAGGTGTTATTTTTGACTTCCACTCTTGAAAGTTCAGATATCATCCTACTATGTGATGTTTAACAGGCGGAAGACAGTTCCAAACACTGCTACAGGTGCTGCACTGTATCAGTTATTGCACCTATTATTCAAATTCTATACAACGTTGTTTCTTTAAATCTTTCCTTTCTCTTCTATAATTCATATAAGGTTACAATATGTACCTTTTTCAAATTTTTTTCAAAATATCTAAAATTAAGATAAAACCTTACAGTGGAACTCTTAAGAGTTTTCACATATTCGTTTCTTAGAAACGTTTTTAATATTTTTATTGTTCTCAGAACAGAACTACAAACAATGTAATTGTTTGTTTGAAGTGTTTTACGATTGCGAAGGAAACAGAATTTGTTGTATGCCACAACGCTCTGGTATGTTTTGTTTACTTTAACCTAAATTTTAGCCATGTATTAGTTTAGTCATTTACCCGAAGAAGAGATCAGATTGGAGATCTCGAAACGTAGTGTTACTGATTGTATTGTATCACTGAACGATGGCAACAGTCCGTAAAATCCTGTTTCCTTCACAATATAATTGTGTCTGAACTACATAAGCACTATAATTCAAAAATAAGCTCCTCGTGTTTGCTAATGAAGTGTAAAAGAATTTATCGGAATAAAAAAATGAATATTATGTTCCTTTATTTCATTTTGAAGAAATTTCAGGACGGATCTGTACTAATGTTGCAGCGAAAGCCTGTTCGGCGATTCAGAGAAAACAGAGAACTTTCTTTCTTGTAGTGTACAACGTATAAAGATTATTTTATTTTCTATAAGACAGAAAAAAGTTAGCTATCAGTTTTAGAGGGTTTTTAGTAGTTTTAATCTGAAACAGTTTGACTTAAATGTCCTTTAAGAGTAGCATAACAAAACGTGGAAGAAGAATGTGTAAATAATGCCAAAATAAAAGTTCACTTCCAGCAATAAAATTTCCTGATACATTTTTAATTGTTTTGAAATCTAAAAACGTCCAATTGAAAAAAAGTTAGATTTTGAGAGCTTTATAATATAAACTGAATGATTTTTCTTTAGGTCAAACATATGAAATATTAATAAACTTGTGTTAAATCGAGTGGCAGATACTCGTATATCTATTAGATCTAGCCTTGTGAGGCATATGTAGCTTGGCATTATCTATATTCTTTAACAACAGAATTGTGATAAAAAATAATTAACTAAAACAGAATGCGTCGTCAAAGCAGTGACCTGAATGAAATGTTTATGACATCCGTTACGTTGCCATAGTTACCAACTATACTAGGGCAACTAGTGTTTTCCCATCCCTACATTGGTGGAACTTTTGCAGAAAATAAATATTGGATAAACAAATTTAAGATTATTCTTAAAAGTCTTACAAGTATGTTAGAGATGTAGCCTTGAAAAGTGTTTTATAAATATGTATAATACAATATAAATAAACCTTTTAAACACTTTTTTGTAAACTTTTTTTTGTTACAAATTACCAAATAAAAGTTTACCAAAAAGTGTTAAAAGGTTTATTTATATTGTATTATACATATCTTACAAGTACTTCCTAGAAAATTATCAGTAGGCTATATTATGCTAGTATCGATAGTTATATTGTTTATGAGTCCTATATGAACTTCTTACATAATGTTTATAGCGAAAACAGTTTTACATTGTATCACGAGAACTTTATAAATGGTAACACAGAAGGAACATACGAGTACATACTTTATATAATATTATGCCTCTGCATCTTATGTATTTGACAAATAGTTTTTAAAAAATTGCATTTAAAATGTTTTCACCTCCATTTTAATTATTTTAATACCGAACATAAATCAAATTTCGATGGCACTCTCTAATTACTTATTGTTTTTGCCCATTCTTCCAAATCTATATGCAACATATTATGTTTTTAATTTCAGACGTATTTTGATTTTGTAAAAACAGTGCTGTAATGATCCAAACTTTTATACATATATTATTATTTATTTTATTTAACTTTTAATTATACAAATCTTGTATTAAGCTTTATTCGGCTGACAATAATTGTTTTAAATTGTAAAATATTTATTCTGTTTCAAATTGTTGATTTACACCTGACGATGGCATCTATGATGTCGAAAGGCCATGAGTGAAAACAATTCAAATAATTGGATAATCGTGAGTTTTCTTTTATACAAATAATAGAACATAGTTTTCCAATTAGAAGAGCTCCTCCTTCATTGAAGTGCTTTAATGGCTTTTGCATTTTGTACATAGACAAAGAAGAAAACCCCAAATTAAATTATTATCTTCATTCCATACAATAAGTTTTGGGTAGAAAGTCGATAAAAAATCATTCATAATAATCTGAACACTGCAATCAATAGTTATAATAGCACTAAATACTAAGTCAATACATTTTTTTAATAATCCAAATAGATATTATAAGCAAACAAAAATTTGATGTGACAAATATTTGAGTTTTTATAATTATTTATTTTGAGCTTCAGATTGTTATTTGTTAGGACTGGGAATTCTTCCCATTTTATGAAAATGGTTAGAAATACTTCATACTTATCCCGTTTTGGGATAAGAAACGCTTCGTGAAAATTTAAAGCAATTCTAACAAATTCCAAACCTTTTTTTATTACAGGTAAAGTTTAGCTTCTTTAGTTTCCTCTCTAAAACATCAGGTTTTCAGCATAGAATATTATAATATTTTGAAGAGAATAGGCAAAGTCCAATGTTTTTTCTTAAATTTTGACATACCAAATTTCTATTTATAACTGATTTCTGTTGAATGGTATTTGTTTCAGCACTTTCTATTACTTAATGATCACAAACGATACAACTGTTAAAATCACCTATGATAAATTTCTATGCCATTCATTTAAACTAATTTTTGTAATCTAGATAAATAAGGAATCGCACATTTAAAATAATAGTAAACATTACGAACCATACAATTATATCCTTACAATAAACGTTAATTTAATGTTTAAACAGCATATTTCCTTCAATAGAAAGTGCCTATATCCCCCACTGTACCGCATTCAGATTGTGTGGTCAAATGCTGTTTGTTGAATGCAGCTAAGTGGTTTCCTCGCCAGAAACTATTAGGCCTGACAATGGCATTTACTCGGTTATA
The DNA here is from genome assembly GCF_021130785.1 of Homalodisca vitripennis. Lineage (NCBI taxonomy): Eukaryota > Metazoa > Arthropoda > Insecta > Hemiptera > Cicadellidae > Homalodisca > Homalodisca vitripennis. The sequence goes on from NC_060207.1 coordinate 242,165,031, forward strand.
CACTAATTACTCTACTTTACACTGCACTCACTCACGTGATTCGGTTGATTGGATAATTTACTCGCTACCCGAGTTTTCCCACTGCACTGGTTTCTATCATAGCGTTTCCATCACGGTCGTTTAAATATGTATTGGAAATTCCAAAAACTGATTTTAGGTGATTGGTCTCTAGTGCTCAATTGTGATTTAATTATTCTTGATGAATACTGTTTTGGGTAACAGTAAATGTTTCACCTCTGTGCTCTTGGTTTACACATTTTGGTTATAGATTACGTATAAACTACGTACATTTCATTGAGCACACATTTTTATCTTTTTTTTGTTATAGTTACCGAAAGAAGTCACTTTGACATATTATTTTTTTTATTATTCCACATATGTTAGTGCAATAGCAAAAACGAAACATATTTTTCAATTCATAGAACTTTATCGCCAACTTGGCAGAACTCTATCACCAAATTGATAGAACTTCATCACCAGATTGGCGGAACTTTATCACCAAATTGATAGAACTTTATCACCAGATTAGCGGAACTTTATCACCAGATTGACGGAACTGTATCACCAAATTGATAGAACTTTATCACCAGATTGACGGAACGTTATCACCAAATTGACGGAACTTTATCATCGGATTAGCGGAACTTTATCACCAGATTGACGGAACGTTATCACCAGATTGACGGAACTCTATCACCAAACTGATAGAACTTTATCACCAGATTGACGGAACTTTATCACCAGATTGACGGAACTCTATCACCAAACTGATAGAACTTTATCACCAGATTGACGGAACTGTATCACCAAACTGATAGAACTTTATCACCAGATTGACGGAACTTTATCACCAGATTGACGGAACTCTATCACCAAATTGATAGAACTTTATCACCAGATTAGCGGAACTTTATCACCAGATTGACGGAACTCTATCACCAAACCGATAGAACTTTATCACCAGATTGACGGAACTCGATCACCAAACTGATAGAACTTTATCGCCAGATTAGCGGAACTTTATCACCAGATTGACGGAACTCTATCACCAAACTGATAGTACTTTATTACCACATTGACTGAACGTTATCACCAGATTGACGGAACTCTATCACCAAACTGATAGAACTTTATCACCAGATTAGCGGAACTTTATCACCAGATTGACGGAACTGTATCACCAAACTGATAGAACTTTATCACCAGATTGACGGAACGTTATCACCAGATTGACAGAACTCTATCACCAAACTGATAGAACTTTATCACCAGATTAGCGGAACTTTATCACCAAATCGATAGAACTTTATCACCAGATTAGCGGAACTTTATCACCAGATTGACGGAACTGTATCACCAGATTGACGGAACTCTATCACCAAACTGATAGAACTTTATCACTAGATTGACGGAACGTTATCACCAAATTGATAGAACATTATCACCAGATTGACGGAACTCTATCACCGAATTGATAGAACTTTATCACCAGATTGGCGGAACTCTATCAACCAAATTGATAGAACTTTATCACCAGATTGACGGAACTCTATCACCAAATTGATAGAACTTTATCACCAGATTGGCGGAACTCTATCACCAAATTGATAGAACTTTATCACCAGATTGACGGAACTCTATCACCAAATTGATAGAACTTTATCACCAGATTGACGGAACTCTATCACCAAATTGATAGAACTTTATCACTAAATTTCCAAAACTTATCTCTAAATAGACAGAACTTTATCACGAAATTGCCAGAACTTTATCACCAAATTTATAAAACTTCATCACTCAATTGACAGTTAACACCAATGCTGCCATCAACTTGAAAGCCGCCTTGCCAATCTAACTATCTTGAAAATAAAATTAATAGGTAAGTTAATATAATAATTATACGTATCCTTATATTAAGCTAAAATCACCTTATATGTTTTATTTATTTTTTATTTATTTATTTATTTCGTTTATTGAAGAAATGCTTACATTACAGGCATTACCCAATTACAATGAAGCATTAAAGTAATACTAAATATACTAAATAGAGGATAAATACTAAAAATAACAATTTTAAAAGTTCATCTTCAAGCGCTCTCAAGACAATGACAAACAAGTATAGTTTACAGCTTGAGAAGTATAACATTTTTAAAATCAACAACAAGCAATGTAATAAAATGTGTGTGGATAATGTAAAATAATAAATAGTAATAGTTGACGACAAATAACGATAGATATCTGTAACAAATAAACAAGTAACAACAACAATAACAAGACTTAATATATAACAGTTTTAAATAACGATAATACAAAAAACCAAACTAATTAATACTGAGTGAAAAAACACCCTGAATAAATTGGTCTAATGAGTTGCCAAAAATATCAACATTGATTGGGAGTGAGTTATGCAAACGAATCATTACATTTAACGGAGAGTTAGCCGCCAGATTGGTATACGAGAGTAACGAGGCGAAAACAACAGACGACTTCTTGAATTCAGCCGAGGGACATGAATTGTAGTTTAGACAGCAGAGCCGAGTCGTCGAGCACACCGCCCACCAGCTTATACAGGCACACCAACATAGCCACCCGTCTTCTTTTACCCAGGGAGTCAATACCGAACAATGATAACAATTCTGGATGGATATGGGAACGACTGTTGTGTAGTGATTAAAACTCTTTATAATACAAAAACCTCAGAAATTTTTTTTGGACATTCTCTATTAAGTCAGACTGATATGCGTAAGATGGGTTCCAGATGACAGATCCAAACTCCAATCTAGATCTTACTAAAGAGCAGTAAAGAAGCTTTATTACGTCAGTATTTTTTTAAGAAGTTACTAGATCTGCGTATGAAACCTAAAATGGAAAAGGAAGATTTACAAACTGAAACTACGTGATCTGCAAAAGAAAATTTCTCATCTATATAATGCCTAGGTCTTTAATGGAATTATTAGACACTAATTTTGTTCCTCCCATTTCATAATCTAAACGAATAATATTTTGCTCAGACTTTCTAGAAAATCGCATAATTGAACACTTATTGATGTTGAATTTTAAATTGTTGCAACTCCATTGAAAAAGATTATCCAATTCATCTTGTAACTCCTCACAGTCAGAAATATTATTGATACTTTTGAATATTTTTAAATCGTCCGCATAAAGCAAAAAATTACAATTTTTTATTGATGAGGTTATGTTGTCAATAAATACAATAAATAGGAGTGGTCCTAAATTTGACCCTTCAGGGACTCCCAGACTCTGGATGGAATTCAAAAAGATAGTGCCCCATTATATGACACGTATTGAGTTCTTTTGGATAAATAAGATGAGAATAATTGTATCAATGATGAAGACATACCCAAAGTAGTTTCAGTCTAGAAAGTAATGCCAAATGATCTACCTTATCAAATGCTTTTTCGAAATCCGTATATAAATGACGTCTACTTGGCCACCAAAATCGATAGTTGAAGTACAAAAGTCAGAAAAGCTTAGCAAGTTTGAAGTTATGGATCGACCAGGGAAGAAACCATGCTGATGAGGAGTTATAAAGCTTTTTACGTGATAAAACAATCTGTTATACAATATGGACTCGAATACCTTGGCAGGTGCTGACAGGATTGAAATGGGCCTAAAATTCCTTATTTCCGATCTTTGACCTTTCTTGAAAATAGGAGTAACTTTTGAACGTTTCCAAACTTCAGGAAATTCTGAATATAAAATTAGAAATATTAAATATGTGAAGCAAAGGAATAACCAACAGTTCAGAACATGCCTTAAAAATGTAAGGGGGCAGGCCATCTGGGGCCAACAGAAGTTTTCGGTTTTAATTCAAGAAGAGCCTGCTGCACCTCAACTGCGTGTGACGACGGAACCAAGTGTTTTTCATAGTCGGTTACACCCGGCATCACCGGGGAGCGGAGCGCACGACGCCACAAATCCTCACTCACCGTCCAGCTGACAGTGTCCATACACCGAGCTAAAGTATTGGGCAAACTTCTCTGCTATCTGTGCGGCCCCCTCCACCTCCACCCCATCCAGTCTCATAACAGCCGGCATGCTATCTACAACTCTCAATTTGTTGATTTCATTCCAAAAAGCTTTAGGATTTGACTTAAGATTGCTCTCTACGTGTTTAATGTGATTTTCAAATGCTTTCTTAATATCTATTTTGATTTTGCTTCTTATTTCCTTATACTCAAATTGAATTTCAGGAAAACCTGTACTTTAAGTATTTACGTCTTATAATATTTTTTCGTCTGATGTTAAATTCACTAAATCTCAAACTTGTACGCGCTCGTAATTAATAAAAAATTAAACACAACCCTAATTATTAAAACTAAACTTCAGAATACAGGTCACACAATAGATCTATATTCGTCGACCAACCACCTACGACTGTTAGGTTAGTTATTTACTTGAAGAAGAGATCAAGATTGCAGATCTCGAAAATTAGTGTTACTGATGTTTTGTATCACTGTACGATGCCAAATGTCCGGAAAAACCTTGTTTCCTTCACAAGTTTTTTTATTTCTTTATTTAACAAAGTACCTGTAATTAATTGACATATAGGTAGACCTATACTGTTTATATGATTAAGTTTTCAAAAAAGTTTGTTGAAAAAGGTTATCCAATTGAAAGATGAATCTGTGTCAATAGTTCAAGAGAAATACAGATGGAATGTTTTAATTATCTCAAAAGAAAAATAAAAACAGGATTTTCCGGACATTTTCCAATCATTCAGTAATACAAAAAATCAGTAACACTACGTTTCGAGATCTGCAATCTGATCTCTTCTTCAGGTAAACAACGAACCGTCGAAGGCGGTTGGTCGGCGAATGCAGACCTATTGCGACCTGTATTCTGTAGTTCAGTTTTAATAATAAGTTTTGTGTTTAGTTATTTACCAAGCGAACGTTTGGAGTTGACGCACAACATGGTGGTTGTGATTCCTGACTTACGCGTGTCACAATGTTCTGGTTTGATTTGTTTATTTTAACCTATTTTTTTATTATCTGTTAGGATTAGTTATTAACCTGAAGAAGAGATCAGATTTCAGATCTCGAAACGTAGTATTACTGATTTTTTATAACTGCACAATGGCAAATGTCTTGGTAAATCCTGTTTTCTTCACAATCCTTCCATCGTCAAAAACAAATTTTTGAACAAGAATACCGTATTATTAATGCCAATACTGTGACGAGGATGGTTAAGGAGAAGATCGGGGCGACTACCTTGCATGTCTCTCTATTAGGCCAGCAGCCGATGCGTGACCGACTGCCGACTGAGCACCGAGCCGGCAAGATGGCTGCCTCAGTCGGTGCAGGACCCGCGACCTGGCAGCGCCTACGCCGGGCCGCGCTGAGCCGCTCTACCCACCTGTCTGCTAGCTGCCTGCTGCTAGCCGCTAGCTGCTCGCTGCCTCTGGTGAGTCTCACTTCTGTGTGGGTGTCGCACAATCGCTGACCCCACCATGGACGCTCACTGTGCTTCTGAATATTCATGCAGGGTTCTGCAAGTCAGTTTAGTGCTAATCCAATTAATCAGGGCTTGTCTTCGGTTCGGAGATGCGTAGGAACTTGTGCCTTCTTGGTAAAACGTTGGACCACGCCTTCCGTACAGTGTCACTTATGTGATTCAAATTATATTGATAACGTAAGATGACATTATTGTAATGTTCTGTTTTTCATCGTAAACGTGGACGCATCATCAATTGGCTTGTATGAGGGTTTCGTTTTTAAAGTTTTAGACGAACTGGTGAAAAATTATCTTGAAGTTAGAGACGATTCTGTATGAGGTGCTAGATGTGCAGTACAATCAATGCTCGCTATGTGTTTAAATATTTTATGGAGTTTTAAAATATTCATTTTATTCTATCAGAGAATCCTAAAACAAATGGTTTGCAGAAGCCAATACGCTACTGTCATTCTCATACAGGGTAATCGAGAAATCAAACCTATTATCGGTGTTAAACGATTGGAGATGGAAACCAAAGGAATACTTAGAAATCAACGGAGCCTTTTTTGGTACATTAAAAAGTTGCGAGGAATCCCTTCAAATTAGTAATTCCCTTTAAGGCAAAACGTTTAAATGGAAACTAATCTTTCGTAATAAACTATGAAAAAGAGAACAAAACCAGTAAGTTTTGGCAGAAAACAAAATTATTCAAATATTCAATACTCTAGATCTAAATGTTATTGATACATGTATAGTGTTAAATGTTGCAGGTTAAGTATTGGAGATGGTTTTAACCCTAAATTTGACTTGTAAAATAAAACATCCTTTCACTTTTGTATATACATTCTATTTAAACAATCAGAAAGTATAAATTAATATGGAATAGCTAATTGTGATGTGTTGAAAACACAAAAATAATCTCCTCCTCCCCCCCCCACAAGTCATTCCAACTAACATAAACCTTTTTTACTGTGAGGGAGAATAGGTTTAAAAAGCTTTATGGGAGTCCATTATAGTTAATCCGAGTGTTTGGAATAATACTTATACGGATTTATCCAACAAGTTTTTATTCTTTCTCGAAATCTATACCAAAGAGGCGTTGACTATTTAAATACAATGAGTTGTTTGAGCCTTTTCCAAAATGTTGAATATGCCAAAAAGTGAGTCCATGCACATTCAACATTTTCTGAATTTAGTACCTACATATTTATACTTAATATTTAAATTTGATCACCTTGAATAAACTGTTTTGTATAAAAACGTAGTCATTATGTCAGGAACTACCTAATTTAAACCATGTGGATGAAATAGGATGATAAAGGTAATAATAATAAAATTTAACGGAATAGTAACCGGAAATGTAATAACCGATACATTAGGCCCAATCAGTGTACAACTGTAGACCGTGCTACAACCCCGACTGCATCTAGTATTACATATAAATCAGACCAGTATTTACCTGACAACGGCTGAACCCGACCTGATGACGTCACTCGAACCCGCAGTTTATAGCCAAATAACGGCCTCTGCAGCTAGGGCGGCGGGACTGGGTCGACAGATGTATCAAATGGCTATAAACTCCGCCATAAATATCGCAATGACCGTTAAACATTCACACTAAACCCGTTGAATCATTCAACTTTGGGTGATAGAACTTTGATACTTGAACATTCCATGCAGACTGGTGGAAACTAATACCCAATTAAGGTTTTGCCATCGCTAATTCATTAATTAATTGTTATTGTAGCTTCTTGGTCATTACCTAATTGTCGTTTGGTGCTTCTTCCTTACCTTCTTAGGTATTACAATAGTTTCTTTTCACTGGGTGTTGACTGAAGATGGATCCCCACAGCAACACAGAATCATTTCAAGATAATTATGTTTCGATGCGGTCGGAACTGGAAGACTTTAAGGTCATTATAATGAAATATTCAGTGACTTAGAGGGCCATTTTCGTTTATTTATTATACTGCTGTTCTTAATTCATTTTAAGAGATACTTCATTAAAATTAACTACTATATCGAACAAAATTATATATTTCTGAAATATTTGTAGGCAAAAACAAAATACTTGTTTGTTTTGAAACGATTTTTTCACACACCTATACTAATATTGGCACAGTTTTAAGAGTTCTTAGATTTTTGTCAATATAATATTGCTCGCTAGTTAACAATATCGCCACATTTGCAAAATGTCATTAAACCAAAATGTCATAGAATAAGCAGCGTCAGAAATTTTCAGTTACTCACTGTTGTAAGTAAATTTTTCTACACTTTGGAGAGCATAAAATAAGACAAAAATATGCACTTATTTATGGATGCCCTTATACTAATTGTCTACAGCAGTCTCGTTATAAATTTTTGGTAATAATAGTTATTATTTCCTTTGGACGCAGGAGAGCTTGCTATGTCACCCAAATATCCAAAATCCCTGATTTGTACTTATTGTAATTAGAATTTATCGAGGATATAGTCAAAACTGGGATGTACGAGTATAATAGCTTATTTAAGAATTGTGAAATATCGAATTTAAATCACTACCAGTTTGGACTCTATCCTTAATAATTTTGATATATTTTATTATTTATTTCATAGACATTTTATATCATACATGACTATTGACTTTAATGAATGTAGCTTGAAGTAGAGAATTAATTGTTACAAAGTTATAAGTAACTTCAGATAAGTCCAGTAAATATTTTTCCACATGTATTAAAGTTATCTTAGTGTTACGCGAACGATAAAAATAAAAAAAAATCTAATCCCAATGTATAGAGCTTGAAAGAATTTTATGAATAATTTCTAACAGATCATATTTTGTTTTCGAACCAAGCAGCAAAAATTCGTAAAAAAGCGCCTGGTCATGGAATATAAAGTTATCAGAACGCACATCAAGGCCACATGTTTCATTAACGGAGAGAGCGACGTCTCTATCTCTCTCACACTTAAAAAGAGACATCACTCTTTCTCTCTCACTCACTCCTATCATAGCCGAGCAGACAGACCCTGTTTCCCAACTCGCTACAAGTTTGGTCGTAACAACTTTAGCCACGTCTTCTAAACCTTGTTTCGAACTAGTTGATCGTTATCTCCTGCACTTCTCTGTGTATCTCTTACTTCTCCCTCACTCGCTACTGTAGCAAAGCTCACACACTCAACGCACACACTCAGCACACACACCCAACACGCAAGCACGCATACACGCACACACAAATTCAACAGTTTCCAAAGTACAAGTTAGATTTTAACAACTTAGTTACGTCTTTTGAATCTATTTCGAACTAGTTGATCGTTATCTCTCCTATACTTCTGTCTGTATGTTTCCTTCTCTCTAACTCACTCTTGTAGCTATGCTCAGAACGCACACACTGACTCAACAGTTTCCCAACTTGCTACAAGTTTGGTTGTAACAACTTTCGCCGAATATTCTTGGCGAAGTAGTTTATTATTAATTCTTCTGCACTTCTTTATCTATCTGTTTTCTTCAAAGTCTAACGTACCGTACGAAAGGAATTGAGGAGTCACCTCTGTTATAAAATATTCTCATATTGCTCTTAGTTTACGTTAAACCTTTAACAACAATTTTTCAGACGGTGTGTACAATTCAATAAAAAAAGACTAAAAAAGATATTATTATATTACATATCTATGCTTGGCAATGAGATGAGTTTTTAGCCTTGGTGAGTTAACCGTATGTGAGTTTTTTTTCACGATGCCTCACCTCTATCGTATTAAATTATATATTGAACATTTCTCCGTATGATTACACTTATTGAAGCTTCATTTGAATTGTAATCTCTTTACACGATTAAAGTGTTTTGTCAGCCATTGTATGCTAAAAAAATAAGTAAAGAATTAGTTAGGGGTAAAAATCTTTCTCTAACAGTTAACCTGAGGACCAACGCCTTAAAGTTGACTTCCGAACCATCACCAATGTCCTGATAACAGGTAGGCGGGCTGCTTTCAAGGACAGGATCGCTCAGCGGTCACCCATCCAAGCAGCAGCCACTCTCTCTCGACTTTACGATAACCATTCAGTTATTTTACGATAACCATTCAGTTATCTTACGATAACCATTCTGTTATCTTACGATAACCATTCAGTCATCTTACGATAACAATTCAGTCATCTTACGATAACCATTCAGTCATCTTACGATAACCATTCAGTTATCTTACGATAACCATTCAGTCATCTTACGATAACCATTCAGTTATCTTACGATAACCATTTTGTTATCTTGCGATAACCATTATGTTATCTTACGCTAACCATTCAGTTATCTTGCGATAACCGCCGTACCTGCTTAACTGCGCCATTGGTTAGGACTGAAATGTTTAGTACCGGTTTTAGTAAACAAAACTAAAATTAATTAAGTTCTTAATTAAGAACACCAGATTCGCATATACAGTTAATATTGTGTGCTAACAACAGAATCCTCAATCATACAGCTATTAACATTAATTAACGTTTGTTGTTATGAACTGAGATACATCTTGTTATATGTATTTGTAGCTTTATCCTCATTTGTTTTGTTGTATTCGTTTTAATATAAGCTGTTTTCTTTAATCTAGCACATAGTATGTTGCACACCATAAATTATTCTTAATTGTTCTATAATTACTTTTTCGTACGTGTATTTTTACAGTCATTATTTAGTGTGTTACTGCTTCTTGTTTGCTTAACTGTTATTTTTATATTATGTATAAAATTGATGATATATAAAGGACTATGCCGTTGAAGTAAACAATACCAGCGTGACCAGATTACTGAAATGTTGTTTTAAAAACCATTTAAATTTAAATCTACTTAAGTATTTTAAATTGTGTGCTCCGTTTTAAGGATAACAAGTCACAATATATAAAAAGACACTTCATGTCGGAATTTCCGGAAGATTTTATGCATTTTTTACCAGTCTTTTACTGCTAGAATCAAAAACTGCAATAATCCGAAAAAGAAAAAAATATATATACAATATATATATACCAATAGCCACCCGCGGCTTCACACACAATTTTCAAAATCGAAGGTCTTGTTATACTAAGTAAGAGCGCTTATGATGAATACTTAGTCTATGACATTTTGCAAACTCAAGTATACATACATCAGGTATGTATTATTTAAGTAATCATGGAAGAATCAGGGTTTAACGTGACTCTTATATAAGAATTTTCGCATGTAGGAGCAGTTTTGTTCGAATTCATTATATTTCCGTCACCATATCTGAGTGTGCCTTGTTATCCCTATCAATTAAATGCAATTACATAGGTCTCGTAACTGCAAATAGCAGGACTGCTTCGGTCAAAAAGCGTTTACTTCTTGCCCTTGCCATATACTTCCGGTCTAAGATATTCTGCGTCTTGGTAGAGTTTGCCTTATTCTTCCTTATTCCTTCGTCTCGACGAAGAATATAAATAGCCTGCGTACTGTGTGACTTCTTTGTTAGTTAACTTTGGTACATTATATGTCCTCTGCTCTAGATGACGATCTAAGATTACTCTTGAGGGTAATACGTAATTTTTAGACTTGCACCTGAGGATGAGGTCAGAGACTAGATTTTGAAACGTTGTGTTTTAGTATTTAGCACAAAGAGGGACTATATTTTACTAGTAAAATATTTATTACTAGCAGTTACCCGCGGCTTCGCGCGCAATTTTGTACGATTTGCACTTTTATGAGCACGTTTGATTTGATTTATTTATATCTCGTTCGCCAATGTTGAGTTTGCTTTGTTGACACGATCAAGAAAATGCGTCAAAAGTATATAAATATGGCTATTATAGTTCACTTAATTCTTAGTATGTTTTGTTACGTGATTAACTTTGTTTTGTTTCCCCATCAAGAAAATATATACCACAGATCATATAAGCCTACTTTTGTCAAAAGAGAAATAAGATGGGTTTTGTATAAGTCTTTACAAGTATAGTAAAAGGTTTTTAATGTTTTAAACATTTAGACCTGGAATTTGTACATTTCTTCAAAAGAACTGTCCAGCTAAATTTCATCTAGCATATTTCTTGTTGAATGTTTCAAAGGGAGTCTTTAGAGTGAAATTCTGACCATATTATATTAATGGACATTTTCCACAGTAAATTTGTACTTACCCAATCACTAAAATATAAAACTGTGTGAAAATGTATGGCTACTCTTTACACAATTTATTCACTAATAATATAAACAAACTGAAAACAATAAACAATGTTTACACAGAACAGTTGATTACATTTGACAGGCTCATTCAATTAATATTACATAACTTTAGAGACCAAAATGGGATTTTTCGCTACTTTAAAGACCAGTGGGGCGTAGCCCGGAGGGATTTTCGATATAATAATAGACCTATAATCATTCCAGGTATCGTAAGAACGCCTATGTAAATTTTCAGTACAATGGTTTTAGTAGTTTACGCATGAAAAGAAAACAAACAAACAAAGACACTTTCGCATTTATAATATGATACAGGTCAAATTTGAAGATTTAATCTTCTCAGTGAAAGAATTTTATCATCATATTATTAATTCGTTTCGTTACAGCTTTTAATACATTTTATTAAATATTTAATACAGTAAAGTAATACGAACCGTTGCATTGTACAACTATCAGTATTAAATGCATGTGTATTCGATTAGGTTAAACCAGAAAGTGTAAGTAACACGTTTATAAATTAATGTTAAATTTTCTAACCTTGAAGCAGATTTGAAGCTGTAATTTGAAGTCAAGTAATTATTACATGTTTGTGTCCATGTTAACAGTTTTTGTATGTTTGCTTTCCTTCATATTAAATCATATTCCATCACATTTATACATAGCCCTTGGGTATGACGTCACACTGAGATCCTGTAATCTAGAAGTGACTTTTTACTAGTCCCTTTGTTCATTATCAAGTTTTGTAGTAAAAAGTTCCCTGGATGTAAATAAACAGTGTAGAGGGGTAATTTTATTTTGTAGTGTAACTTGCAACGTATTAAAATTACTTCTTATATACTTTTTATGACAAATTAACACATTGTGTATACTTTATGCACTTTATTTATTATTAAATAACTTCACGTGTTTTAGTCTTTACGAGACGTTTTTAACGATTTTTTATTTTAAATCATAGCCAATAAGATAACTTTTCAGAATATTGAAGAGTAAAAAATATATTTTAGACCATTACATGAGGCATTACAGGTTTTCAAAGTAGGAAACTTAGGCAATATTGTAATAAGGCCAAGTAAATCGACTGGGGATATAAAATGTGAATCTTTTGAGAAAACATATACATTTTATTATATTTTCAATTTAATGTTTTTGAAAAATTCTTTTTAATTTTTTACATCGAGAATTAAAAAAATAAAACATTTTATTCCCTCCAGTATTCTCTTACAGGTCTATGGATACTAAAATTTTTTATGCATATCCTTATCTTTAACAATCTTTCTTCAGGACTATTCAAGAATGTTTAAGGAGATGCTTATTCTATTTTTAGCCTTATTCTGCTAATCATCATGGCTCTATGGCCTTTGTGAGGCTCTTATCAAACAGAATAAAGCGATAAGACGGGCTATTGAAGAACCTGAAGATCGTGATGAAAGTCTACCGACCAACTGTAACTTTGCATCCCTTTCACCTTTTGACTCCAAAATCAACAGAGCTATTGCTATTACCAGTAGGAAACTAACTTCACGTCTCTGGGACCATTCTATCAAGAGTTGGGAGTGCCGATGGCCGAGCGGTCTGTCGTTGGACTTTGGGTCTCAGTTAGAGATAGCGCAGTTCAAATCCTGTCTGTGACCGTTGCACTTTTTATCAGTACCATCGACCTTGTACTGTATCGACTCTCCCCTTATTCTGTTTGATAAGATCCTCGCGCAGGCCAGTGGCCCATGAGGACGGGCAGAATAAGGCTTAAATAGGGATCGGCCTCTCCTTTTTAAATAAAAAAAAGGTTATCGCACAGACTGACAGACGAACAGACAAAGGCACGATTATAAGAGAAACTATTGGTCTTTATAAAAGAATCGGTACACGATACTGACGATTTCAGAGACAAACAGTGCAACAGTCACAGATAAGATTTTAACCTGCGCTATCTTTATCCCAGTCCTAGGCCTTGTACCGTGAAAAACCCGTTTCTCACTAATCATGCCTTTGAGTTCCGCTTCAGATTGCAACCGCTCTTCGTGGAATCTTCATAAAGCCATTTTCTTTGTATTTTTCATGTCTCCACAAAAGCTATCTTAAATTTCAATTAGGCCTACCCAAAATGTTTCAGAAATTCGTCAAGTATTGTGATAAAAAAGATTGTCCTTCCGGCTCATAAGGACGAAATACTTTGAGTTTGTGACAACATTAATATTATTAATATATTCTGTTTGAATTTACATGTACACAACATCTCAAAACCCCTTCTACAAATCTTTTTATGACACAAGTTGAGGAAATTTCGTAAGCATTCCAGAACAGTTTTAGTTTTTTCTCTCAGTTCATAAACAAGTTATGAAGTTTAAACGTCTCGTCTGCCATAAAAGGAATGGTGAACCAAGCTAAATAGCGAACTTAGTCAAGGTATTTAAACGACCAGTTTATCTACCAAGTTTGAACAGATTGTTTGAGCATTCCTATTCCTAAAAAGTTCTTATCGGATTTCCACATCATGAATCTCGAAAACCACTCGTTTTACCAATCAACTGCTTATTATAAATTGTTTAGTAAATCTTATGAGCATTCCAGAACACAATTACTTTCCTTTAGGGATAGATAATTGAATTTTTATTTTATTTTAGCTTAAACGGCCGCCATATTAAAGCGAAAAGACTACCAACCCAAAACCACCCCCTGTTCCAAACAGCATAATTCTGTTAATTCTCATAAAATAAATAGAACACATACTTTACGTCCGTGTTTCTTAGATTGCTTACTAAAAGCGTTTAAAGTCATAATCGTATGAGGAACTTACACTTAAAAGGTTTCTCGTAATTGATTATTTTGTGCGCAATATTCATAAAGTATTGAATTTAATTATAAGTTTGATAATCTTTCACCTGGTCTAAGTTTCCCGAATGTTAGAGATTAAAGGTTGATAATACCTGTTCAGTGTTCTATAATTCAATCGGTCTTGCTCTGAATACCCGGCAGCCATTCACATATTTATAGCTCAGTTTATAGCCAAGTTCTAACCCTGGTAGCGCAAACTCGGCGAGCCGTGCCGCTTCTCACGGCTATAACTCGGACATAAACTTGCTATCAGTCTATAATACTCGTTAATCTTGAGCCGGAACTGTTTAATCTTGGGCTTTCATAATAACTTTACAGTCCCTTAATTACTTTCAATACAACTTTAGTTTGCTTTAGGTTAAAACCGTTTTAATTTTAATTTTAGTAAAAGTTAATACCATCTGAGATTTGTATATAGACATTTTTCACGCCTTTTTGCGCGTGCTTAACACATGTTCCATTGCCGAAATTGACGCCACACATTGGTGCAGGTTATGTAGACATTGTAAACCACTCACATTTATTGTATGATGTTATCTGTCGTATGGATTATTATCAAATAAACACATACGACAGATAACAACTTAGCTCATTTATAAAAACATCTTGCATATAGAATTTCAACAAGTAATCTTGAGTTGTTATCCTGTTTCTATCAGAAAGCATACAAAAACCATAGTGTTCCAATTAAATTATCAAAAAGATCTGAATATCACCGAAAGTCTAATAACCTTAACTTAAAATTCCATTAGGATCTGAAGCCACACACCCAGAAGCCCTTTTGCTCAAACGGTTTAGAAATAATAAATTATTTCTTCAAAAAGATATATATATATATATACATACTATTTAATTTTGTATGATGTTTTGCGGAGCAAAACTCTCCGCTCTCCATGACCCCAGAACTATCGTCTGAGGGCAAATAAGTCTGGATGGCTGATGTCCATAAAAAAATGAATTTTTCTGATATCGATAGTAGGCTTCCGTAGGAATTTCCGCTCTCCATCACCCTTGAACGCCTGTCTGAGGGCATATTATTCTGGTTAGCCGATGTCCGGGACTTTTCTGATGTCAGTAGTATGCTTCAGTTGCAATTTCCGCTCTCCATGACCCTTGAACGCCTGTCTGAGGGCATATTATTCTGGAAAGCCGATGTCCGGGACTTTTCTGATGTCAGTAGTATGCTTCAGTTGCAATTTCCGCTCTCCATCACCCTTGAACGCCTGTCTGAGGGCATATTATTCTGGTTAGCCGATGCCGGGACTTTTCTGATGTCAGTAGTAGGCTTCCGTAGGAATTTCCGCTCTCCATCACCCTTGAACGCCTGTCTGAGGGCATATTATTCTGGTTAGCCGATGTCCGGGACTTTTCTGATGTCAGTAGTATGCTTCAGTTGCAATTTCCGCTCTCCATGACCCTTGAACGCCTGTCAGAGGGCATATTATTCTGGAAAGCCGATGACCGGGGGTTTTCTGATGTCAGTAGTAGGCTTCAGTAGGAATTTCCGCTCTCCATGACCCTTGAACGCCTGTCAGAGGGCATATTATTCTGGTTAGCCGATGTCCGGGATTTTTCTGATGTCAGTAGTAGGCTTCAGTAGGCATTTCCGCTCTCCATGACCCTTGAACGCCTGTCAGAGGGCATATTATTCTGGTTAGCCGATGTCCGGGATTTTTCTGATGTCAGTAGTAGGCTTCAGTAGGCATTTCCGCTCTCCATGACCCTTGAACGCCTGTCAGAGGGCATATTATTCTGGTTAGCCAATGTCCGGGATTTTTCTGATGTCAGTAGTAGGCTTCAGTAGGCATTTCCGCTCTCTATGACCCTTGAACGCCGGTCAGAGGGCATATTATTCTGGTTAGCCGATGTCCGGGATTTTTCTGATGTCAGTAGTAGGCTTCAGTAGGCATTTCCGCTCTCCATGACCCTTGAACGCCTGTCAGAGGGCATATTATTCTGGTTAGCCGATGTCCGGGATTTTTCTGATGTCAGTAGTAGGCTTCAGTAGGCATTTCCGCTCTCTATGACCCTTGAACGACTGTCAGAGGGCATATTATTCTGGAAAGCCGATGACCGGGATTTTTCTGATGTCAGTAGTAGGCTTCATAGCAATTTCCGCTCTCCATCACCCTTGAATGCCTGTCTGAGGGCATATTATTCTGGAAAGCCGATGACTGGGATTTTTATGATGTCAGTAGTAGGCTTCAGTAGCAATTTCCGCTCTCTATGACCCTTGAACGCCTGTCAGAGGGCATATTATTCTGGTTAGACGATGTCCGGGATTTTTCTGATGTCAGTAGTAGGCTTCTGTAGGCATTTCCGCTCTCTATGACCCTTGAACTCCTGTCAGAGGGCATATTATTCTGGTTAGCCGATGTCCGGGATTTTTCTGATGTCAGTAGTAGGCTTCAGTAGGCATTTCCGCTCTCCATGACCCTTGAACGCCTGTCAGAGGGCATATTATTCTGGTTAGCCGATGTCCGGGATTTTTCTGATGTCAGTAGTAGGCTTCAGTAGGCATTTCTGCTCTCTATGACCCTTGAACGCCTGTCAGAGGGCATATTATTCTGGTTAGCCGATGTCCGGGATTTTGTCAACAGTATGCTTCAAGAGCCATCTCCTTTCCCTAGTATTTCGCTTCAGCAAGTTCATAATCTTATGAGCTTAGACGAGGATCAACTGGACGATTAATATCCTGAGAATCATTCATATAGACGTTTAAGGTACCTATACTCATCTCTCAGTGCACTCTACGCGGCCACCTAAGACTGGGGTTCCAGGAGGAGTGCTCCCTCTTAAAACGTTTGACTGGGGTTCCAGGAGGAATGCTCCCTCTTAAAACGTTTGACTGGGGTTCCAGGAGGAGTGCTCCCTCTTAAAAACGTTTGACTGGGGTTCCAGGAGGAGTGCTTCCTCTTAAAACGTTTGACTGGGGTTCCAGGAGGAGTGCTCCCTCTTAAAACGTTTGACTGGGGTTCCAGGAGGAGTGCTCCCTCTTAAAACGTTTGACTGTGGTTCCAGGAGGAGTGCTCCCTCTTAATACGTTTGACTGGGGTTCCAGGACTTGTGCTCCCTCTTAAAACGTTTGACTGGGTTTCCAGGAGGAGTGCTCCCTCTTAAAACGTTTGACTGGGGTTCCAGGAGGAGTGCTCCCTCTTAAAACGTTTGACTGGGTTTCCAGGAGGAGTGCTCCCTCTTAAAACGTTTGTCTACATTTGTACGAATGGTTAGGTTTACATGATATTTGAGAAAAACTATTATAACATTTCTAATCGGCGTATTTTTTATATTGCTGGACTAAATAAGTGCTATGTACTTGGTCAATAGAGGTTCAACTTGAATCAAGTGATATGATTTTATTTTTAAATATGGCATTGATGATTTGAATCTTCTATTCATCTGAACACTAATTTAACGTATTAACACTCACGGAGGGCAGTTGTG
Organism: Homalodisca vitripennis; assembly: GCF_021130785.1. Taxonomy (NCBI): domain Eukaryota; kingdom Metazoa; phylum Arthropoda; class Insecta; order Hemiptera; family Cicadellidae; genus Homalodisca; species Homalodisca vitripennis. The sequence continues at coordinate 242,182,912 of NC_060207.1, forward strand.
TAAGCCCTCAAAACCCATATTTTATTTTATTGATGTTAAAATCCGTATAGTTTTCCCCGGACTTTTCGGGGATTAAAAATTATGAATCACTCCCATTTTATATCAAGGTTATCTGAACATAATATTTATTCTAGTTCTGTTTTTTCCCAGTTATTATTTTAATGTTTAAAATTAATTAATATATGATCTTTGTTTACACCTTTGTCGTATAAAACGTTCTTTTATTTTGTATATAAACAATTTACGTTACATAAAATTCAGTGACAACCTTTTAACTAGGGCAGAACTTTATGTCATGTCAGCTTGAATTCTCAACAAAAGGCACGTATAATTCCTATAATGAGCTACCAATTATAGATTAAAAGTATCATTAAACTAAAAAAAAAAAAACAGAATTAATTTTTTTATAAACTATAGTGAAAAAGGGAAGGGAATTATTAACAAAAGTAGACAAAAACCGCGTTGTAACGTTTCAAATAAAATGAAACCAATTAAAGAGAACCCCGGTATTGTTTAGGGTCGGGGAAATATTTCTTAATTCACGCAGGACCGGTCAGAAGCCGTTTGAAGTGGGCACACAGGATCGCGCCTCACTGGCGCTCCTCTTTACGGCTGGGATTTACAGAGTTTCCCGGGCAACGTTATTTGTCAGAGCCTGTAAAAGGAACCCTTTGCTCCGTTTAGTTCCTATTTCAATTTCGTTGCGAAATGTCGCTCTTTGCTTCACAGATAGAGTAACCGCAAACCGCTTTTCGAAATTCCCCCCCCCCTACCGTGTACACTCTTCCCTTCTTTCATACATCGGGCAATATCATTACTTAGGAGAAAATTCATTATAACATTATACTCTTTAGAGGAAGGCACCTTTGTATTTAACCGTACACTTTAGTTTTAAATAATAAAGGATAGTGAAGTATTAGTGAAAAAATCTATCCTAATATAAATGACTAAATACATGTATAGATTTACTATAACTGTTAAATAAATACAAATTTTCCAATATTTATTTCTTTATTGCAAGGCCTTTCGGAATCAATGATTCCATCATCAGGCACTTAACAAATGTATAAATATCGGCTGTGTCGCATATACACGAGAGATCTGTATCACATGAACAGCGGTCTGTGTCGCATATACACGTCAGATCTGTATCACATGAACAGCGGTCTCTGTCGCATATACACGACAGATATGTATCACATGAACAGCGGTCTCTGTCGCATATACACGACAGATATGTATCACATGAACAGCGGTCTGTGTCGCATATACACGACAGATCTGTATCACATGAACAGCGGTCTGTGTCACATATACACGTCAGATCTGTATCACATGAACAGCGGTCTCTGTCGCATATACACGACAGATCTGTATCACATGAACAGCGGTCTCTGTCGCATATACACGACAGATCTGTATCACATGAACAGCGGTCTCTGTCGCATATACACGACAGATCTGTATCACATGAACAGCGGTCTCTGTCGCATATACACGACAGATCTGTATCACATGAACAGCGGTCTGTGTCGCATATACACGACAGATCTGTATCACATGAACAGCGGTCTGTGTCGCATATACACGTCAGATCTGTATCACATGAACAGAGGTCTCTGTCGCATATACACGACAGATATGTATCACATGAACAGCGGTCTGTGTCGCATATACACGACAGATCTGTATCACATGAACAGCGGTCTGTGTCGCATATACACGTCAGATCTGTATCACATGAACAGCGGTCTGTGTCGCATATACACGACAGATCTGTATCACATGAACAGCAGTCTGTGTCGCATATACACGACAGATCTGTATCACATGAACAGCAGTCAGTGACTCATGACAACATCTCACCACTCTACATACAAATGCCGTCTTCCTCTTGCCTTGTACACTATTGTTGGGAGGCAGTGAATTAGAACATGACACAATTCCGACTCAGGATTCCAAGGGAATTAGAATTCTCCTATGCTGTTGAAGCAGCAGAGATATGTTTGAAGAGGCTCATGGAGCAGTCGGTTTGTGGTTGGATTGTATTTTATTTCTGAGCTAAATGCATTTAAGATTCCTTTTCTGACGATAAGAAAACAGACAGTAATGCTTTTGACCATTCAACGAGGAATTTGTAGGTAGTAGTAGTCATTTTGGCCAGTTTTATGCTCATGCTGGAGGAAAGGATCCCCTTATACACGTTTTATAATATTCACTTTTATATAAACTATGACTTATAGCAATGATAATCCCTAGTGAAATATACTCGTAACTTACGATAGTTATCAACCCTTCACCCGTACTTCTTAAACATACTGTAAACAGTTCACATCCTTACCCTCAACCGTTTTTTTTATAGTCCTTGGTCTGAAATAGATCAAATTATAACCGTAAATTCCTAAATTCCTTCCTAGAACAATCAAAGACACATAACTAACTGCGAATGTCGAGATATTTGATGAAAAAATTTGAGAGGAGTAGTAACTTACTGCGAAGACTGACTTTTGGAAGTGGTTAAAGCTTAGTATTAAAGCTTTTTGTCAGCTAACATGAGGTAGTCTCGTACCCTGTCCGTTTTGACTAGAAGAACATCAATGGTTGTAAAAGAGCTATCCTCCCTTCCTACAAAGTGACTTCACTGGGAATTAGTGCCTTTTATCCATCCTCATGGTGGATTTGGCATAGGATTTCAATAGTAGTTGACCCCTATTCACAACCACACCCGTCTTGAATATCTTTTCAATCAAATCAAATCAAATCAAATCAATCTCTTTATTGCATTTTGACAATGGACATTGTATTGCAAAAGTCAGAAGTAAGTAAGATAAACCACAGGCTTAGACGTTCAAAAACACATTCATACTTATAATTCATGCATTCACTCAAACACATTCAAACTGACTTCAGATCCAAGTTAAATTTAGATTTAGACATCCCAGCGGCTGACCATGAATTCATCGACAGAATAAAACGCCTTGGACACCAAAAGGCGTTTAAGACGAGTTTTGAATTGATGTTGATTGGCGGAAAGTTTGACACTTTCAGGGAGCTTGTTTATTAGTCTGACACCAACTTGTTGAGGGAGATGTTGTGATAATGTCAGTCTGTATTGCCGAGTTCGGAAGTTGTCCCTGCCTCTCGTCTCATAGTGGTGAACGCTACCGCCACGAACCAAATCACACTTTGATTTGCAGTACATGATCACCTCCAGAACATAAAGGCAGGGCAAAGTCAGCAATTCTAACTCCCTGAAAGATTCCCTACACGACTCTCTGTAATTTAAATTTGAAATGATTCTGATTGCCTTTTTTTGGAGCTTGAAAACTCTTTCCATTTTGTTTTTGGCACAACCTCCCCAGAGTCTCACTCCATACGCAAAGTGTGGATGAATCAGGCCGAAATATGCCATTTTCAGAACTCTGGGGGAACAGAACTTTGCCAGGTGCCGCAAGGCATATATGCCTGAGGCCACTCTAGCACATACATTGTCAACATGATCAGCCCAGGTCAGTCCTCTGTCTAGGAACATTCCCAGAAACTTTGTGGAGTTAGTTTCCTCTAAAAGCACATCATCCACAAACACGGCAGGCTGAACTTCGTGATCATTTTGTCGGAGGCTAAAACACATGACATTTGTTTTTGAATGATTTGTTTTCAGGTTCAATTCAGCAAAATACTGAATGCATGCATTCAGTTCCATGAAGGATGTGATTTCCAGGTCTTGAGTTGATTTGTTTTTGATACAGAGAGTTGTGTCGTCAGCATACTGAACCAGTTTTCCATGCTGGATCACTGAATTCAGTCTGCAGACGTAAACTAGGAACAAAAGAGGCCCAATCCACAAGCAGTACAAGTATCCTTATATGATTAGGTGGATTGAGATAATTTGTCAGTTTCTTATCAAAAATGGACAAAAAGTGAAAATCCAGGCTAATAGAATTACCCATTTCTAAGCAGTGGATGCAGGCTGTTGTTACTTTTTACAATTCCTTTGGTTAATAAGATTATTTTATGTTGTTAAAACGACCGATTCTGTTGTGACACAGTTTCCCTTCATTGGGGGCAGAGGATCTCCCTAATAACTTGAGTAAGTGCCTTCCTGAAGAAAACTAATTGATTTGCTTGTTTGAAGTTTATTTTTGACGATGGAAGGATTGTGAAGTGAGCAGGATTTTTCCGGACATTTACCATCGTTCAGTGAAACAAAAAAAATCAGTAACACTACGTTTCGAGACCTGCAATCTGATTTCTTCTTCAGGTAAATAACTAACCTAATACATAACTACAAACTAGGTTAAAATAAACAAATCATACCAAAGCGTTGTATTGGTTATGTTATTTACCTGAAGAAGAGATCAGATTACAGATCTCGAAACGTAGTGTTAACTTCATGTTTCGTCTTAAGATGCTACAAAGATATATTATAGAGGAAGTCACTTTGCTCTTTCTGGCATTTTTAAACGTAAAGAATGCCAAATGGAGTGTATTTATGTGTGGGATTTAACAGTGTTTGAAGTTGCAAGCTGGGTTGATCCAATTTAAGATGGAAGTGCTCGACGATTTGCTGCCATTGATTCTTTTTTGTATGTTCTTGATATTGTTCTAAGACCCGTGTCCCGATAAGTTGGGTCTGAGCTACCAGGAGCAACAGGTGGTGAAAGCGGTGCAAAGACCCAGGTCTTCTCTGCAATTAAAGAGCCCAAGAGTCACATGGAAGAATAATTCTGGAAATAAGTTTGTCTAATTATATACAGGACACAAGTAGTATATTCAAAATTAAAAAGGTTCTATAAGAATTTGTAACTTTAAATTCTGAGCTGTAACAAAACGAAATTCGTGCAAGTAAAAATTATTGAAAACTAAATTACACAAGAATTATTCCATTAATATTGAGGATATAATTATCTTAAATGTTGATGTATTTAGTTTCTTTACAAAATAGCTCTATACTTGTAAGTCTAAGTCTACTGTCTAAAGATCTCTAAGTTTAAAGAAGTCTTTAACAAATCAAGGAAACTGATTTAATTTAAGAGAAATCCAATGATCTCTTAGAGAGCGATGTAAGTGTTTTTTTCATCGTTATTTTCCTCCTTCAGCATTGCAATGATTGCAAATACAATCACATTTTTCATTCTTAGATTTCATTCGTACGACTAAACTAAAAGTTCACGGTTAACAATTGTTTAAATACAAATTAACCTAGAACCGTTATTTTAAACGGTACCGTAATCAAAGAAGCAAAATTTAACAAATAATTAATTTCTTGGATATTTTTACATCAATCAGTATGTAATTGTGTAACCATTAAGGCATCGAATAATTCATTTAATTTTCAATTTGATTAATGTGGTCCAGAGATAACATTTTATTACATACATGACGAAAATATTAGAGATCTTAAGGTATATTAAATAGTTGTATGGTTAAATATAAATTTAAACAAAATTGCGAGTAAATATAAAGTTGGATTCAGACTCAGACAATAGAGTTTGACCCGAGGATCACAAGTGCAGTATGGGGAGGGTGCTCTACAGACCGAGATTGGCGCCCGGGTCAATACTCCAGCTCGTTTATCACCCTTTGTCAATAGAAAGTGTCGGCTTTGAATTTGTTCTTATTGATCGTCAGGTGGCAATCCATTTCTTCAAACAAACCCCGGCCAAGCCGCGCCACACCAGCTGCGTTATCCGTCACTCGGCCTCCATCAGCCTATCCGTCTTCCCGCCACTTAGTAGTCTCACTTTCACTTCGCTTTTTGCTGTTGATATAGCCGAGTTTAAAAACAGATGATACCCGACATAAATATATTTAATTAATACACTGTTACGGGGTTGCATAAATTAACACTCGGCGAATATTTAATTCACCGAATATTTGTTTATCTTTTATATAAATCTAAATATATAATATCTAGAAACTTAAGACTAGGCTGGCTTAAATAAAGTAATTATTTATAATGTCAAAATACCAATATTAACTATATTGTCCATCTATTTAACACACAAATCTATATATTAATTCAAACAAACTCTCCAATAACATAAAGTTTTTTATTTTTGTGAGGCCTTTCGTACTCAATGAGTACATATTCGGACTCACACAACTGAATGAAAGTAATAATAACAATAGTAACATAAACAATTTTGTACTAAATAAAAACACATGTCATTAAAAATACAAAGAGGTAATATTCTATGACAGCACAGTATGTTATATGTATATATAAAAATAAAGTTTATATTTAGTTAAATCAAATAAAGTAACGGTGAATTTTGAAAAGGTCCAGGTTCGTTGTTTACCAGATTATTTTGGTTCTTTTTTATAAAAATTGTTTCATATGCATCAAGGAATTTTGTATTTTGTACTTCTTTTAATAATTTTGCATTTGAAAAAGAAATGTACAAAAATCTATTTAACACTGATACAGTCCATAATTATTTACACAATTCCTATTGTCACTATCAGGATTATTACCACTAATTTTGTCATTTCTGGAGCTCAACTCACTCGCTGCGTGCGTCGCTACAATTCCCTATACAGTAATTGCTGCTTCCAGAACATTACAATTCCAGAGTTTACTAGACAAGTGGAGAAGGGTCACATCGCCCACCCATCGCTCATGTAAGGAGGGGTGGTACTCTTGTAAGGAACTGACCCAACCCACTGAGCGCTCTCTCTCCAACGGCGCTACTCACCTACTATCCCTGTTGTTATTATCCGGGACCTCGAATGTTCGTCACATTTCCTTGAATCGGAGTTTGACCTGGTTATCTGGGAAAAAATTAAATTGAAGCGTCTATCCCGAAGTAAATATTATAGTTCAGATCGTCAATAAAAAGTAAAAATAAAATTGTTGGTATAAGTTGGTGTAAATTATTTACATAGATTCGGATTCTTTTGCAAGCTATCAAATATTTATTAACTTTACAAAGTGTAATTTTTCTAACTACACAGGTGTTGTTGAATGTTGAGTTTAGCTCCATTTCACCTTCCGCTTAGTGAAGTGTCTGAAATCTGACACAGGTACATCAGTACACATTGACTCCTAGTATTAGGAGTCCACGTCCGTCTGAAGGAATTTTAAAAAAAAATCGTCGATGAAGTCGTTTAAAACGAACTCTTTGCATAGTTTCGACATGACATAGACTACAATAGAGGTGTGCCTGATTTGCCTAGCAGTCATCCAGTATAAACCAGATAAAGAGGTGTTCTCATTGTCTCATCCGATGCAAAGACTACACTTTGATGTTTTAGACACAATCCCTAAGCACAGCGGTTGTACCAAGTTTTCTCCACATAACGTAGCTATGTGTAAGGGTGGTGGTAAGGGTTGATTCAATGTGAATGTTGAATACACGTTCGTCTGAAAATATAGGTCAAAGATATAACTAGTCAATATTATACCTCTAATTTGGCTCTGCTACCTTTAAAAATTCATATATTTAAACAGATTTAAGACTGCCACGAAAGACTAAAAGGATTTGTCAATTTGAACAAATTAACACATTTATTCTATGTTTTAATGATTTGTTTAAGTTTATTTTATGTGAACAACCGTGATCATGGCTATCTGCCTATACATGTGTTGGCAAATAAAAATATGTTTCAATGATGTTATATGTTCATATATATTTTATATATTTGTTCAGCTATAACTACAATTATATATGCAAGATTATTATTAATATTTAATAACTTGTATCTTAATATTATGACTTGTGTCCTTGATTATTTTTTACATAGTTTCTTATATTTATAATGTTTGTTATTTTGTTTGTTCCTAAATGTTTTCTAATGAAGACAATCAAACAATCTGTCGCTTAAAAAACATTGATCTGGAGCCGATTTATTTTTACTCAGTGCCACTACATTGTTGCCACATTACAGTTACACTTCTTTGGTTTGCTCTTGGATCACCCATAACGGTCTGATAAATAATGATATTGTAATTTATACACTGTAATTGTTGTTGACTACTGCATGCCTGTTAATTGGCCATGGTTTTCTGGGACCGGTTTATACAGAATTTAGACTATATAATACTGAAGACGAGATTCTGAACTCAATTACACTTATATACAAACTTATAAAATTAATGTAACGTGATTGTTTAAATAATTTTTAAAATGTGTACTGCTTAGGTAGACGATTCGTTTTCTAATATTCATACTGATATTTAGATTAAAATATTTTGATTTGGTAGGTGTAATCTCTTCTTTTTTTAATGACAGTGTGTCAAATGAAAATCGTAAAATATAATCAATAGACAATTTGAAGTTGAATAAGATTTTTTTATTCATAATAGGCCTATTGTATATTGGACTGAATATCATAAAGTAGGTGATGGCAACCGGCTACAGTTAAGGTTTTAATAATATGGGGATAATTGCTAAAGAATGTCAACGTAACTTTTGTGACTGTTTTTTTTTACAAAATAATTTAATAAATACATTGGTTATTAATTGGTACCTACTTTTGAGTCACCTAAAATTTCTTTTTGTAACTATATCCTAATAATGTTATAAATGCGAAAGTGTCTTAGTTTGTTTATTTTGCTTGCACGCGTAAACTATTCAATCGATTGTACCGAAATTTTACATGGACATACTTAGAGTTTCTGGTAAAAATAAAACTGATTATTGAGTATTATGTAAAAAAATAATACTTAATGATAATTTTTTCTGCACACTAGCAATAACCAACAACAAAAAAGATTTTTTTTCCAAATGCCACACAACCCTCACACTTTGCTTTTAGGTCCCCCACAACCACACAGCTTCGCGGCATTGAATTTTTTTTAAATCATTCCTGACTATTCAGAAGAAGAATCTTCTGCATGCTTGGTATTACATATAAGAAATAACTGTTTCTTTAATTAAAGGAGAAGTCAATCTCCTTTTATGCCTGCCCGTCCTCATGGGCCACTGGCCTGTGCGAGGATCTTATCAAACAGAATAAGGGGGAGGGTCGATACAGTACAAGGTCGATGGTACTGATAAAAAGTGCAACGGTCACAGACAGGATTCGAACCTGCGCATCTCTAACTCGGACACAAAGTCCAACGTTATGACGCTCGGCCATCGGCACTCCCGATATATTCTTGAATATTTTCAAAGAATTCACAATTAATTATATCGCTTTGCCAACAATTTTATCAGATCGTTGTTCATTTATTTTCGGCTGACGCCTTCACAGTTTTGCCCTTGGGAAAGGCATAATTATGTATACTACCAGCCGAAATTCGATAATTTACCCTCACTATTCTTTCTCCTATACTAAGAATGGAGTATGAATTGAACATTAAGTTAATGGGAACCTCACTGGGCACAATTGTTACCTTGAAGAGAGGGTCAGGTCGGCGATAGTGTTGTCATGTCCCGGCCCAGGGCGTGTCAGGTAGTCACGCATCTGTCCGTCATAATCATTCATTTACCGGCGTTCCACTTACAATAGAGCATCACCTTTCAGGGTCATCCGCCTGTATTGTGAGACCAACTCATAACAATACTGTAATAGGTACTAAAAGTTGCTATTTCCACCTGAATAACTCGATTTGTAAACTGTGTATTATTTAGTCCTAAGATTAAAAACAGTTATATTTCTGGCCTTGAACACTAGCCATATTTATATGTAATGAAAGTATTGACATGTTTGATTTTAAATTAATAAAAACGTTTATACAAACTCAAACTTGAAATTCTTTATTGTTGTTGACAATGTAAATTGCATAACAATCGCCAGTACATAAAATAACTACAACTAAAAAGTACCTTTTAACTACAAGTTTTTATCAATTAAAAAACAATTGATGCTGTAGTATTCTTTTAGAATTAAAACTGTTTTATTATTCTAACATGTTTCCATTATTATTTTTAATTTTTAATAATAGTTTATTTTTTGTTATTAAGTGGAATGAGTGTAAAGCTGTGTGTTATAGAATAAAATGTCTTTCTTTCTTTGAACCTTGTGGGCAAGTTGTTAATAAGCGTGATGCAGGAATAAAACGTATGTTTTTCAAAGAAAGATGTCGTATGTTTTGGAAGGGCCAAGGAATTATATCCACGGAGGTTATAAGTTTTCTGATTTATTGGAAACAAGTTTTTATTTTTGAAGAAAAATGTTAAGCATTCCAGAATGTATATACTATGAAAAGTAAGTAAATTGTTCTCTCTAAAACATCTTTACATGATTGAGATGGGCTGAGTCCAAAAATGACAATGACCCTCTTTCGAAGAACGAATTGGGATTTAGTCTTGGAGGATTCATAACACCAAATGATTAATCCATAATTCAAGTAAATGTAGAAGCAACCGTAATATACTGTTATCAAGACTTTTATACTTGCAAACGAGGCTAACCTACGCAAGACTACTACTACGGTTTTTTTAAACTTTATGGATATGGTTGTGGAAATATAAGTTAGAGTCGATCTCAAGACCAAGGAAGTCCGTAGAAGAACTAGAGCCAGGGCGGAAATCTCCTATAAATCCTACAATAAGAAAGAAAATCTTTTCTTTTTTCTCGCTCCAATTAAATATCTAGTGTTATATAAGCTGCTGGAAAATTTCATTTGCTGTCCATTTGTCTCTGAACACGATATCTCAGCAAACTGGTCTATATAACCTGAAATTTTGCATGAAGCTTATTTCTATACAAGTTACACTAAGTCTAATGATTTGGTAAGTTTACTCCACGGGATCTTTTGGCTGACCAATTAGTTTTGGGGTAAAATTGAATTTAATATATATATATATTCAGACAGACAGAAGTGTAATTGTTCCAGTCCTTCGCTAACGCTCAAGCCCAATCATAATTAAGTGTGCCATCAAAAGTGAAATTTAGCTCATAAACCCAGCAAACCCTGTTACGCAAAAAGGTGTACTACTAACATTGTAAATGATGTCAATATATTGTAATATATAAACCCTATGACAAATCCATTAAAAATTTAAAACCAATCTAAATATGTGACAGTTTTATAAAAAATACATTACAGTTTAATCGGGGTCTCAACCCATCTTTCATACATTATTTATGTTGGGTTTTGGTGTTTTACAACTCCAATCGTAGAGTTCTTGATATGAGAACTTTGCATATAATTCAAAAAGATGTATATACTGGAACAGCAAGAATACGAAACGTTTCTAAGAAATAAACGGACCTGTTTTGATGTGAACCTAAAATCCAGTGATGCACTGTTAGATGAGTAGTTATTATTCGGAAGCTCTCTCTCTCTGTACGTGTTTAGTTATCAGATGTTTACACAAAATAACTTTTGCTAGATACTCAAAGTTAGTGGCGGTTTTGCAAGTCAGGAATGGCACAGAAGAATCAACACCGTGTGTGGGGCGCTCAAATGATTCACCTCACTCGTCAACAGTGTGGTTGTGTTGTACTGTTTATAAACCACATGGCTTTCTCTCACTCTGTACCTGTTAGTTTATCAGATGTTTACACAATACCTTTGCTAAATCTCCAAGTTACGTGCGAGGTGCTGAGTCAGAATGGCACAGAATCAACAGCCGTGTGTGGGGGCGCTCAATGATTCACCACTCGTCAACAAGTGGTGGGTTGTGTTTTTTGTACTGTTTATACACCACTTGAGCTTACTCTCTGTACCTGTTATTTATCAGATGTTTACACAATACCTTTGCTAAATCTCCAAGTTAATGGCAGGTGCTAGTCAGAATGGCACAGAATCAACCCACCGTGTGTGGGGCGGCTCAATGATTCATCACTCGGAAGCAATGTGGGTTGTGTTGTACTGTTTATAACCAACATGGCTCTCTCTGTAGTCCTGTTTATGTTATCAGATGTTTACACAATACCTTGCTAAATCTCCAAGTTAGTGGCGGCTGCTAGTCAGAAATGCCACAGAATCAACACCGTGTGTGGGCGCTGAATGATTCAGCACTCGCAGCAGTGTGGGTTGTACGTTGTACTGTTTATACCACATGGCTCTCTCTGTAACCTGTTAGTCTATTCAGATGTTACACTATACCATTGCTTAGATCTCCAAGTTAGTGGCGGTGTACTAGTCAGAATGGCACAGAATCAACAACCGTGTGATAGGCGCTGAATGATTCATCACTCAACAGCTATTGTGGGTTGTGTTGTACTGTTTATACCACATGGCTCTCTCTCTGTATCTGTTAGTTATCAGATGTTTACACAATACCTTTGCTAAATCTCCAAGTTAGTGGCGGTGGCTAGGTCAGAATGGCACAGTAATCAATACCGTGTGTGGGCGCTCAATGATTCATCACTCGGGAAGCAGTGTGGGTTGTGTTTGTACTGTTTATACCACATGGCTCTCTCTCTGTACATGTTAGTTATCAGATGTTTACACAATACCTTTGCTAACATCTCCAAGTTAGTGGCGGTGCTAGTCAGAATGGCACAGAATCAATACCGTGTTTGGCGCCTCAATGATTCATGTCACTCGGAAGCAGTGTGGGTTGTGTTGTAACTGTTTATACCACATGGCTCTCTCTCTGTACCTGTTAGTTATCACATGTTTTTTACACAAAACCTTTGCTAAATCTCCAAGTTAGTGGCGGTGCTAGTCAGAATGGCACAGAATCAACACCGTGTGTGGGCGCTCAATGATTCATCACTCGGGCAGCAGTGTGGGGTTGTGTTTTGTATTGTTTATACCAAACATGGCTCTCTCTCTCTGTACCTGTTAGTTATCAGATGTTTACACAATACCTTTGCTAGATCTCTAAGTTTAGTGGCGGTGCTAGTCAGAAGGCACAGAATCAACACCGTGGTGTGGGCGCTGAATGATTCATCACTCGGAAGCAGTGTGGGATTGTGTGTTACTGTTTATACCACATGGCTCTCTCTGTACTGTGGTTAGTTATCAGATGTTCACACACTACACAATACCTTTACTAGATTCTCTCCAAGTTAGTGGCCGGTACTAGTCAGGATGGGTCAGAATCAACACCGTGTGTGGGCGCTCAATGATTCATCACTCGGAAGCAGTTTGGGTTGCATTGTACTGTTTATACTACCACATGGCTTATTCTCACTGCACTTGTTAGTTATCAGATGTTTACACAATACCTTTACTAGATCTCCAAGTTAGTGGCGGTACTAGTCAGGATGGGTCAGAATCAACACCGTTTGTGTGGGGCGCTCAATGATGTCATCACTCGGCCAGCAGTGTGGGTTGTGTTGTATTGTTTTTATACCACATGGCTTCTCTCTCTGTACCTGTTAGGTTATCAGATGTTTACACAATAACCTTCTTTGCTAGATCTCTAAGTTAGTGGCGGTGCTAGTCAGGATGGCACAGAATCAAAACACCGTGTGTTGGGGGGGGCGCTCAATTAAAGGATTCATCACTCGGCAGCAGTGTGGGTTGTGTTGTATTGTTTATACCGACATGGCTCTCTCTCTGTACCTGTTAGTTATCAGATTGTTTACAAAATACCTTTGCTAGATCTCCAAGTTAGTGGCCGGTGTGCTAGTCAGAAATGATACAAAATCAACACCGTGTGTGGGTGCTCAATGATTCACATTCGGAAACAGTGTGGGATGTAGTGTTGTACTGTTTATACCACATGGCTCTATCTCTGTACCTATTAGTTATCAGAATGTTTACACAATAACTTTGCTAGATCTCTAAGGTTTGGTGGCGGTGCTAGTCAGAATGGCAACAGAATCAACACCGTGTGTGGGGCGCTCAATGATTCATCACTCTGCAGCAGTGTGGGTTGTGTTGTATTGTTTATACCACATGGCTCTCTCTCTGTACCTTTTAGTTATCAGATGTTTACACAATAACTTTGCTAGATTCTCTAAGTTAGTGGCGGTGCTAGTCAGAATGGCACAGAATCCAACACCGTGTGTGGGTCGCTCAATGATTCACCACTCGGCAGCAGTGTTGGGGTTGTGTTGTATTTGTTTATACCACATGGCTCTCTTCCCTCTGTATCTGTTAGTTATCAGATGTTTACACAATACCTTTGCTAGATCTCCAAGGGGTTAGTGGCGGGTGCTGGTCAGAATGGCTCAGAATCAACACCGTGTGGTGGGTCGGCTCAATGATTCACCACTCGTCAGCAGTGTGGGTTGTGTTGTACTGTTTTAGTATATACATATATATATATATATACAAATATACATATATATATACTGTATATATTTTTCAACGCACCACAATGAAAAAATCGCAGAATAAATAATTCGTAAATAACTCTGAGTACAATCATATTACATATCGTATATTTAGTCTAACTAAAAGCTAGGAGTTCGTCATACCTCATGTTACGTAAATGGGCTACAATAAGGTCAGCATGCCGAATTTACAAGTCTATAAGCTTATTTTATTCTCGAGATGTCCCTTAGGCAGGTAGATAGACATACAACAATCGTACACAAAAAAGAAGTACTTTTCGGCAGCCAAAATTTTTGTCAACATACTGAGTGTTAGGCTTCAAAGGCGCTTTGCCAAACGCCATACCATAGTTGGTAACAAACAACCCTTCAAAGGAACTCATTCCTGTCCTCACTACAGAAATGAAGATTTCATGCACAAATTTGATGATATTCTTCCATCGGAGATACCTTACCACATGATACTTTAAAATTTTTATTTGTTGATTTTACAGCATTTTATAAATATCATGTTGACTACTATTTAACGTAGAATTTAAATTCTATTAATTCCATTCGTTCTTACACTATCGAATAAGCTACGTGTGTTTAAGATTTCACGTGTTTTAAAATCGAATATGATTATACTCTATCTGTAAATAAATATTATTTTATTCTGCTATTTACTCGTTGCCATAATGATTATACTCCATAAAACCAAATGTAAAAATAATTGCTAACGCTCAGCGCCCAAAATCGCATGGAATGACATGCCAGCATTATCAAACTCAATGTATATAGAAATGAAGCTTCAAAAATTTCAAGTTGCATAAGTCAATTCGATTAGAAGATATCGTAAGGACAGTCAAGACAGAAGTATAATTGTTCCAGTCCTTCGCTAACGCTCAGCAATCATAATTAAAGTGTGCCATCAAAGTGAAATTTAGCTCATAAACCCAGCTAAACCCTGTTACGCAAAAAGGTGATACTACCAACTTGAAAATGATGTCAATATATTGTAATATATAACCCAATGACAAAAATCCATTAAAAATTTAAAACTCAAATCTAAATATGTCACAGTTTATAAAAAATACATTACCAGTTATAAGTGTCTCAACCATCTTTCATACGTTTATGTTTGGGGTTTTGGTGTTACAATTTTCGTAGAGTTCTCTTGCTATGAGAACTTTGCATATAATTCAAGAAGATTTATATACTCGAAGCAAGATGCGAAACCGTTTCTAAGAAATGAACGGGAACCGGTTTTGATGTGAACCTAAAATCCAGTGATGCACTGTTAGATGAGTAGTAAAACCTTTGCTAGATCTCTAAGTTAGTGTGCGGTGCTAGTCAGAATGGCAGACAGAATCAACACCGTGATGTGAGGGCGCTCAATGATTCACCACTCGGGAAAGCAGGGCAGTGTGGGTTTGTGTTGTACTGTTTATATATACCACATGGCTACTCTCTCTCTGTACGTGTTAGTTATCAGATGTTTACACAATACCTTTGCTAGATCTCCAAGTTAGTTGGCGGTGCTAGTCTGAATGGCACAGGAATCAACCACCGTGTGTGGGCGCTCAATGATTCTCCACTCGGGCAGCAGTGTGGGTTGTGTTGTACTGTTTATACAACATGGCTCTCTCACTGCACCTGTTAGTTATCAGACAGATGTTTACACAATACCTTTGCTAGATCTCTAAGTTGTGGCGGTGCTAGTCAGAATGGCACAGAATTCAACACCGGTGTGTAGGTCCGCTTCAATTGATTCACCAATCGCTCAGGCAGCAGTTTGGGTTGTGTTGTTATTGTTTATACCACATGGCTTTCTCTATCTCTGTAACGTGTTAGTTATCAGAGTTTACTCAATACCTTTTGCTAGATCTCTCTAAAGTTAGTGGCGGTGCTAGTCAGAATGGCACAGAATCAACACCGTGTGTGGGTCGCTCAATGATTCATCACTCGGCAGCAGTGTGGGTTGTGTTGTACTGTTTATACCACATGGCTCTCTCTCTGTACCTGTTAGTTATCAGATGTTTACACAATACCTTTACTAGATCTCCAAGTTAGTGGCGGTGCTAGTCAGAATGGCACAGAATCAACACCGTGTGTGGGCGCTCAATGGTTCATCACTCGGCACCAGTGTGGGTTGTGTTGTACTGTTTATACCACATGGCAATCTCACTGCACCTGTTAGTTATCAGATGTTTACACAATACCTTTGCTAGATCTCAAAGTTAGTGGCGGTACTAGTCAGAATGGCACAGAATCAACACCGTGTGTGGGCGCTCAATGATTCACCACTCGTCCAGTGTGGGTTGTGTTGTAATGTTTATACAACATGGCTTTCTCTCACTCTGTACCTGTTAGTTATCAGATGTTTACACAATAACTTTGCTAGATCTCCAAGTTAGTGGCGGGTGCTAGTCAGAATGGCTCAGAAATCAACACCTTGTGTGGGCGCTCAATGATTCACCACTCGGCAGCAGTGTGGGTTGTGTTGTACTGTTTATACCACATGGCTCTCTCTCTGTACCTGTTAGTTATCAGATGTTTACACAATAACTTTGCTAGATCTCTAAGTTAGTGGCGGTGCTAGTCAGAATGGCACAGAATCAACACCGTGTGTGGGTCGCTCAATGATTCACCACTCGGCAGCAGTGTGGGTTGTGTTGTACTGTTTATACCACATGGCTCTCTCTGTACCTGTTAGTTATCAGATGTTTACACAATAACTTTGCTAGATCTCTAAGTTGGTGGCGGTGCTAGTCAGAATGGCACAGAATCAACACTATGTGTGGGTCGCTCAATGATTCACCACTCGGCAGCAGTGTGGGTTGTGTTGTACTGTTTATACCACATGGCTCTCTCTATCTCTGTACCTGTTAGTTATCAGATGTTTACACAATAACTTTGCTAGATCTCTAAGTTGGTGGCGGTGCTAGTCAGAATGGCACAGAATCAACACTATGTGTGGGTCGCTCAATGATTCACCACTCGGCAGCAGTGTGGGTTGTGTTGTACTGTTTATACCACATGGCTCTCTCTATCTCTGTACCTGTTAGTTATCAGATGTTTACACAATAACTTTGCTAGATCTCTAAGTTAGTGGCGGTGCTAGTCAGAATGGCACAGAATCAACACCGTGTGTGGGCGCTCAATGATTCATCACTCGGCAGCAGTGTGGGTTGTGTTGTACTGTTTATACCACATGGCTCTCTCTCTCTGTACCTGTTAGTTATCAGATGTTTACACAATACCTTTGCTAGATCTCCAAGTCAGTGGCGGTTCTAGTCAGAATGGCACAGAATCAACACCGTGTGTGGGCGCTCAATGATTCATCACTCGGAAGCAGTGTGGGTTGTGTTGTACTGTTTATACCACATGGCTCTCTCTGTACCTGTTAGTTATCAGATGTTTACACAATACCTTTGCTAGATCTCCAAGTCAGTGGCGGTTCTAGTCAGAATGGCACAGAATCAACACCGTGTGTGGGCGCTCAATGATTCATCACTCGGCAGCAGTGTGGGTTGTGTTGTACTGTTTATACCACATGGCTCTCTCTGTACCTGTTAGTTATCAGATGTTTTACACAATACCTTTGCTAGATCTCCAAGTCAGTGGCGGTTCTAGTCAGAATGGCACAGAATCAACACCGTGTGTGGGCGCTCAATGATTCATCACTCGGCAGCAGTGTGGGTTGTGTTGTACTGTTTATACCACATGTCTCTCTCTATCTCTGTACCTGTTAGTTATCAGATGTTTACACAATAACTTTGCTAGATCTCTAAGTTGGTGGCGGTGCTAGTCAGAATGGCACAGAATCAACACCGTGTGTGGGTCGCTCAATGATTCATCACTCGGCAGCAGTGTGGGTTGTGTTGTACTGTTTATACCACATGGCTCTCTCTCTGTACCTGTTAGTTATCAGATGTTTACACAATACCTTTGCTAGATCTCCAAGTTAGTGGCGGTGCTAGTCAGAATGGCGCAGAATCAACACTATGTGTGGGTCGCTCAATGATTCACCACTCGGCAGCAGTGTGGGTTGTGTTGTACTGTTTATACCACATGGCTCTCTCTATCTCTGTACCTGTTAGTTATCAGATGTTTACACAATAACTTTGCTAGATCTCTAAGTTGGTGGCGGTGCTAGTCAGAATGGCACAGAATCAACACCGTGTGTGGGTCGCTCAATGATTCACCACTCGTCAACAGTGTGGGTTGTGTTGTACTGTTTATACCACATGGCTCTCCCACTCTCTCTCTCTCTCTCTGTACCTGTTAGTTATCAGATGTTTACACAATACTCTATTGTGCAGGATTGCATGCCATTACGTATTTGTCTGTCTGAATAATTAAGGAAAAATTATTTTAGTCTTTAGACTGCTAGGTTTAGACTGTTTTTTCTCCAAAAGCAATTAGTATCATACATAAGTGGATATTCTCACTTACGTTTAAATAACCCTCAAACACAAAAAAATCCTTAAAATTCCAAAAAGAAAGAATTTCGTAGTTATAAAATTCCAGTACTGAACGTCCACAATGTCAATGTTTACTTAGGTCATAACGTGAATTTACCAACAATAGCCTAATGACTAATGATTTCAACAAACGATGGTACTGCATTGCAAGAAAACTATATAAAAGCTCTAGAAAACCACCAAGAAGTGATATTCCCGATTATAGAGTAGTAGGAAAATCAGACTGCAGGGAATAGCGTGTGTTCGTAGACAATGTGTTTATAAACCGCGAAAGCTGTAAAGACGATACATTTATACCGGCAGTTAACATGTGTGAAACCTCTATAGTAAGCATATACACGCTCCTATCAACCAATGCCGAAACACCGTTCTACCATTCAATAATTATTTATCATCGTGATCTAAGTTTGAATGTTGAATTTAGCTTCAGTTCACATTCCTTTTATTGCAGCGTCTGGTATCTGACATTGTATCAGACTTGACTCCTGGAATCTGGATTCATTTTCGTCTGAAGAGATCCAAACAAATTCAGTGACGAAGAAGCTCAAAACGAAACTTTTACATCGTTTCGAAGTAAGAGACACCTATGAATGTGTGAAGTGGCAGTCTCATCAGGTACACAATTGAGTGGACACAATATCTAAGCACGGTGGAACAAACTGGTTTTCTACACATAACGTAGCAATGGTAGGAAGGGTTGATTCAATTAGAATTTTCAATTTAACTCCAGTTCACCTTTCTTTATTGCAGCATCAGATACCAGACGCTGTCTCAGACTTAACTCTTGGAATACAGAGTAATGTTCGTCTGAAGAGATCCAAAGAAAGTTGCATTAGATCAATATAGATTTATGTAGCCCAAGAGGATGTCGGTAACGGCTAGATGAGATCTATTAAAAGGTCTTCCAGTTCGTCAATGATAATCATGCCCTAATGGAGGACTCTTATTTGGGCTACACTGTCAGCCGATTAAGCTGACCCTATAGGATTCTTCATGGAACCACTGATTGTTGTTCGTCATCCCAGAGTACGCTGATGCCATAGTACCAGACATCGATCGCTATCATGCTTGCACGACTTCGGTGTTGGGTTGAATTTTTGATAGTAGATGTATTTGTTTCTACGACTCATGAGGAGGATGAACATGTTCACCTAATTTAACCCAAGTGGTCAATTGACAATTTCCTTGATCTTCACTCACATCACTGGCATATTCGTAGCGAGAAGCTTCTCACTAGACACCGGATCTTGGATTGGATAAGGAACAGATTTCGCCTCAAAGCCACCGATAAACCTGTTGGAACAGATCGTGATGGTTCACTTACAGATGTACCACAATTCTCCGCCTTCATGTACAGTGGACTTTCCCTGCCCTCTATCAAACTAGCTCTACTTCTCTTGCAGAGCTGCTCGTACCTCTCCAGCATAACTTGAAGTTGTTCGAAAACTTGTGTTTACTCCATTACTACATACTCGTACATATGGTACGAATTTGTAGATACATTTTGCTCGTGTAAAGTTTCAAGATTCTTATAATAAATTATAAAGAGCTTTATCAACCAAATCATAATGTTTTACGCCTTATTAAAAATAAGAAATAATATTTTAATATCGTATAAGCTTAACTTTTGAAGGACTAATTTTTTACACCGTCACAATTAATTATTATTCTGAAATTTTGGTACTGTAATCTGATTTGAAATTCTAGAAGGAATATACAAGAGTGAGCCAGTTTTTTTTAATCATGTTGCAAAACGCATCTGCTTCGATAAATTTAATTGTCCTATCAATTAACAACATTAAATAAAAACGTGTTTTAAATTTCGCATTTTCCCAACGAATACGTTGTCTAGAAGGTTCTTCCGAGTCTACTTCGACGGATTTAATGTCATCAGCACGTAGGCCTTTACATGGAACAGTTTTGAAATTATGAACCTAAACCGTGGAAAGTATTGGTTAAGAGATTTTCAGTATTTCATTCTAAGAGGATATCACGAAAATTATAGAATCATCAGATTTTTCTTTGACAATAAATTAATAAATTATCATAAATTGATGTGAAAAATACATTTTTCTAAAAAGCGCAGAACGTACTTCAAAGAGCAATTTTTAAACGCATATTTTTAAAGGTTCGTGTGCAGCATACTCGTCAAAGAATGCGAATTGTAAAATTTAAATTCTGAAATAAAGTTTTCTGGACTGAGACCCGATACATTATTGACGGCAATCACTTCTTCTAATTTACTAAGCTTCTTCAATCTAAATTTTTCACTTTCTCTGAACGTGAGTAAAAGTCAAGTTTGGTTGCATCTAGTCCTGATCCACCCAGCTAGTCCCAGCCCCCATTGTGCAGATCTGCCCATTGCGGCGAGGGCGTTGACACAGACAGAGAGAGAGAGTTCAAGGATGCTGAAGAAGTAGGTTGGGAGCCCTGACTACTGGAGCGCTGGAGGCCTGAAGCAGCAGAGCAGGACTTTCTCCAGGCTGGTGACACATGGTGACATCAGTGTTACGTAACTCGGCTGGCAAATCAAGGACAATAGAAGAATACCTGAGGAAGGATGATTCACTAGCTCGTTAATGGGCACCATTGAGAGATATTTGAGGTCCACAAATTTGCTGTAATATTCCAAGAGACATAGCCTCAGTCACTATTTATCATACATTAGTTTGTTGACTTTCCCATAGTAGCCTACAGTCATGGAAATTCCAAATATTGAGAGCATAAACTACAAAGGCCACAGTTCCAAGAAGACTAAATAGTTGGGAAGTGCCTTAAAAAGAAAATTTTAACAAATAATTTAGGGAGGATTTTTGATGAATTTCCTCGTTAGCATCCCTCAATAACTTTAACATCCCTATCTAAGCTGATCCAGCAATGTCTTACCATCCTTATTCTTCTTAATTGATTTATGTGTAATCGTTCACTGAGCCTAATCCCGTTTAAAATAATGAAACTGCAATCATATTAGTGAAACATTGGACAAATTGTTTCAATAAATTTTCCAGTATCACAAAATATCGCGAATAGTAACATTTTCCAAACGTAATTATAACTTGACAAGTTGTTTAAGTCAGAATAACGCTATCATATGTTTCCAAAATATTTTATATACAGGGTGTTCAGTAAAAGTGTTCCAATACTTTGGGGGTTTGTTCTACACAAAAAAATGAGCAAAAATTTTCATATGAAGGTATGCTCTAAAACCTTTAGTTATCCATTTGTCTGTCTGTATATGTTTCTATCCAAAGAAACATGTCTTTTGAACCAGTAAAGATAAAGTAATAAAACTTGAGAATTATATTAAACCTTTGGTAAAAATTTTTGAAATAGAAATATCAACAAAATCCTTTTACACGTTTCAAAATGGCGGACGTCAGTCGGTTTTGGGTTATTTTGATGAAATAATTTAAACGTCCGCCATTACGAAATGGGTAAAAGGACTATGCAAATTTTTGAATTTTGAAAAGGTCTACCAAACTTTAATACAATTCTCAAGTTTCATAACTTTACCTTTACTGGTTCACTGATATTTGTTTTTTATTAAAGAACACACACAGACAGATAGACGAAAGACTAAAGGTTGTAGGACATACCTTCATATGAACCTTTTTGCTCATTTTTATGTGTAGAATAAAATTTTAAAGTATTGGAACACTTTTACTGAACACACTGTATAGTTTGAGGTTATTTTTATACCAAAATTTGTCATGACATGACGTGTATTTATGAAATGGTCTTAAGGATAAACGGTTCCAATCTCCTTACCTTCCCGATAATCGAATCCCAAGACCTCTAGACTACGGTGAAGGTCAACGCGTACTATGTTGAAGTGTATTTTTTTAAATCGATTCTGTGACTTCATCACTAATTTGCTTGGCCATATCCAAACAACAGCCAACGCCTCTGTCTATGTAAGGACTGTTCCAACACCTGAGTGTCTGGTTTATCATTATCAACAGGTAGTCTTTATATGGGCCGTCACTAGACAATAAACACGGCGGCGGCAGCGGCTTTGTTGTACGTCCATATCAGGAGACCTGTATTCACCGTTCCTTATTTACTGATGTGGTTCTTTCAGGATCAATCATTATTGTCACTGTTTTCGTAGTAAATTAACCGAATACAATGGCTGAATCTCGTCAACAAACCGTTGTTTTGTAATCTTGTAATACTTTATTTGACTTACTGTTTGCCAAAGATTCATTATTGTCACTGTTTTCGTAGTAAATTAACCGAATACAATGGCTGAATATCGTCAACACACCGTTGTTTTGTAATCTTGTAATACTTTATTTGACTTACTGTTTGCCAAAGATTCATTACGTTGAAATAACAAATAATACAGTTGAAATCGAGGTAGATGTGCGGCAACCACCATGATTTAACAAATTTTATTAAAGGTGCATTGAACGTTAATAAATACGATGTTTTTATATTTACAAATTCCGATTCTTTGAAGGGCTTGCACTTTTACTACATTGTTTAAAAAAATTAGGCATACCATCATGGCAAGTCTGTCAAGATATTTAAAAAGTTATAAGCATAGTTCCTAAGTTTTAGTTTTAAATGAATGCTGTACATTTTTCTGTATGGTATTATAACCTGAAGAAAAATATATGTACAATTTTTTTACGATCCACTCCCTTTTGTGACCAGGCGAAACTTGAGATTCTATAATGCTATGGCTACGCAAACAAGATACAGAGTAATAACTAAAGTTATAAGCGTTAGCATTTTAGTGTATTCTATTCAACTGTCCATGATGTGATAAAAATTATTATTAAATTTTTCATATTAAATATTTCATATTATCGCCTATTACTGCCGAACATATGAAAAAAATTGAGAGTCCCTTGCCAGCAGATTCTTACAAAATCAATCTAAAAATCCTTCTACAGTAAATCAGTTTAGTTTTAAGCGAACTAAATTGTATAAACACATTTCATTTTTGTAATAACTTAAAAATTTTAATAAATGAACATGTAATTTTATTTATTTTCATTTTATGTCAAATTGATTCATCTTGAATCAATGAGCTTATGGATGAATTTAAAAGCGCAAGATTGTATATTGTGTATTAAAAACTGTGTAGTATACATTTATCTCCTTAAGGATAAAAGAAAGGATGCAGTGTTCCGGGGGTGTTTGGCAATTATGAGGGCAGACCGACCCCGCACGTGCCTGGCATGGAGATAAAATTACTTCTGAAAAGGAAACTCGGCTGCCATCGGTTGGATACGTGACCAAACAATTTTCTAATCAAGTTTTCTTAAAATATAAAGCAGATAGTATTTACACCAAGCCGTTGATGGCGATCACAATTACGTGCGAAAACTTCCAAGAGGGGCATCCTTACATTATACTCTCCAGGGAATCAGATTAGAAATAAGCCCGTGTTGCCACATTCCAGTTTATTACGGTAAGCGTAACTATTCCGTAAAACCTCTTAAAAATATAAAAAGCTAAGAATGTACAAAAACCATTTTACTGGCGAATCAAAAAAAATTAAAGATAGGTAGAAGAAAATATTCGGACAATTACAGGGTTCATCAGCAGTATCCAGCGAGTGCA
Organism: Homalodisca vitripennis; assembly: GCF_021130785.1. Taxonomy (NCBI): domain Eukaryota; kingdom Metazoa; phylum Arthropoda; class Insecta; order Hemiptera; family Cicadellidae; genus Homalodisca; species Homalodisca vitripennis. The sequence goes on from NC_060207.1 coordinate 242,207,082, forward strand.
ATTTCCAAAATTACATATCAAAATTACTTTAGTAACTGCATGAAGAGGAATCAAAAATTAAAACACTTATTGGTTAAATAAAGGTTAAACACATTTTAACTTGTTGTAAAGGCCATATCATATCAAAGTTGCCAACCTCTTTATTGGAATTAGAATAACCCAGTAAAATCAAAGGAATCATCTTTTCTTTTATGAACTTTTTTATCTATTTGTAAATTATATCCTCCAAATGAATAACAAATTTCATACGCGTAATATTAATAACATGATAACACATTAGATAGTCATTAGTGCAATGTAACAGTTTTGTATCGTCACTAGTTTTTTTTTCTTTTTTATTTAATAGGTCTATTTGTAATTTTAATATTTGGTTTTAATTATTTGCTGTCTGTTCTTTGTTACCAAACTTGTTTTTATCTAAAACTTCTATTCTTGTTAATTTAAATTGTTACTTTGTTATGACTTTCAAAATTTGTATCTGTTATTGTAACCACAATAAACAAGATGAAGTTAAAATACAATTTAAAATAACAACAAATTTTAAATTGTAGTTTAACTTGTTAGAATATTACTTGAACAATGAGGATCTGCAAGAGGCCAATCAATGTCATTTTTGTTGTCTGCTTCCTTTTTTGGATTTTATGAACTGTGTACCACTTCTGTTTGTAGGATTAGTACTTTTTATAATTGTTAACGAGAAATAGTAATTTTGTTAATTTCGTAATGGTCCATAAATATCTTATCTTAGTTTAATTTATAGTACCTAGGGTGTTGGTAAGAAAGTGGTAGTAGTTGAAATAGTACTGAAAAACTTCTAATCGAGAGATTAGAGTGTAGGGAAAGAATTTTATAGTCCAAAGTAATAATAATGTTTTATAGGTTCTTCCCGAGATTTAAAGTAAAGTAAAGAGGACTTATTTTACCAGGCGAAGTTACGGCTAAGAAGTCCTCTTTAACACAACCTGGGGACCAACGGCTTAAAGGTGACTTCCGAACCACCACCAATGGCCGGGCAGGCGAGCTGCTTGCAAGGACAGGATCGCTCAGCGGTCATCCATCCAAGCAGCAGCCACGATCGACTTTGATCAATCCGGTTATCTTGCGATAACCGTTGTACCCGCTACACTGCGCCATTGGCATTGAATACTATCACGAGTATCTTGTCAAAATTAAATGACTTAAACATTTATTGCGTACTAGATAAAATGTAAAAACCCAAATAATTATTTAAACAGTATAAACGCTCGATGGTGATTTCGTCCAGGTAATTTAGAAAGCAGTGTTAATGGTATTTTTGAGATCTTTTCTAATAAAAAGTTAGGTAAAACTATTTTTATTTTTTTCCAGAAGTTGACCAATGGCAGCAGTGCAGGGTTTGATGTACAACATGTCTTCCCCTAGAGGTCCAGTATCGCGTCTTACTGAGCTACAAGTAAGTGGACTAATAATACCTTAAGATTTATTCTATGTCAATGCTCCTTGTGGTCAGTGATAATTTTACCGTCGAAAAAAGGTTCAAGTTCTAAATTATGTTCCATTGTCTTTTACCATAACCACAAGGTCTCTAGGGCAGTGCAGCCCTAATCCATCTAAATAGTCTTTTACAATCCAGAGAAGAGCAGTTGGAATAATCGCTTGTTTACGTAGGGATCAATTATGTCAGCAGACCTTTCAGGATTGTCTATTCTTACCATGTCATCTCTATTCATACTTGAAGCCACTTTTCTTCCCAAGTTTGGAGAGAATGTTGTTCAAAACTCTGATCTAAATGGTTATAATACGAGAAGTATGCACAACCTTAGACCTGCAACTTGTGTACTGGAGGTTTCTGCCTCACTACCTCAAAATTTTGGCGCAGTCTTATTTAATAGATTACCTCGTGCCGTAAAATCAGATTCCATCCCTGTGGATGTCAAAAGGCAACGGAGGGATTACCTTGTCAACAAAGTGTTTTACAGGATTGGAGAGTTTCTGAGTGAGTAATGGTATTAATGTTGGTAGATTTTTTCTATTTGTTTTGAGCTTGTATTGCAAGGTAACACCTAAACGAGATAAATTGATGAACAAAAATTTGAAACTCACTTATGTGAAAAGTGAATCCAGTTATCAAAATTTTGATTTTTAATTTATGTAATTGTAAAAAGAATATTACCAATCCAATAAAAATTAAGGTCTGGAAGACGTTTCGAAATTAACATTGGACATACGGAAAACGATCACCAGGAGGTACTGCGCCCTATTAAGATATTAACCTAAACCACAGTTTTACAATTTTAATTAAAAATCTTTAATTGTGTAAAGTACTCATATTTGTTATGTAACATTATTAACTCGGTGTAAAGTAACTGTAATAAGATTGACTGTTGTTATACATGTAAATCATGTATAAACCATAAATAGTTTGTATTTTCTGATAGATCCACAAATTGTACTTTAGATGTGCACCATAGCCACTGACTCGCTACAATACACTATGTAGTATAGTTCCCAGAGGAGTCAGAATCTCCAGCCACAGTCCGGCCATGAGAGATGATACAGCGGATTCCACACAGTTACTGACATATGCATCTGGCATACTTCTCCCAGACAGAGAGTGGCAGACGCACGCGCCCGCACGCGCGCCAGCAAAGTGCATATAGCGGTCACCCAGTCGTTCAACTCCTGAGGATCCCACATTCGCAACTCCCCCTCTCTCCCCCCCGTTCCAATGGGAGCAATTAACATGTCCGTACATTGTCTGTGGGTGAAAAACTACTTGGTAATTGGTCGAGCTTGGATAATTTCACCCATCATGGCGGTCATTTCAATGCAAATTTAACAAGGCCTGTAGTCGACCAACGGGTATGGCCTTGTGAGCACGTATATAACTGGGAGTGGACTATGTTATGTTGAAAACTTTAGAGTTGTAAATCAGCCTTTAGCACAATTTAAGTGCTGCAGTAATTTAAGCTACAATTTCAATATGGAAATCCTCTCTAAGAATTGTTCCATACATTAGCGATAGCTTACTTATGTAGAACAATGTCATCGAACGTTCTGAAAATGAACCTTCTGTTCATTCAAGGTGCTAAAAATTCGACCCAATACTGCCTAATGTTTCTCTTAGTTATGATCACCATTCTAGGAAAGAGCGTTTCTAAAATATTTTATGAAATCAATGTAGTTGTAATATATTTGCTATGTTTTGCTAGCGTGTAGCGACCCCATTTGTAACCATGCGAAATTTAAATAAAACAAAATACTGAGTTAATAACTTATGAAATTACAGCACTAAACTTTGTTCCACATTTTAGGAAGGTTATATTCTAGCATTGTGTAATATTGCAGAAGAATTATTGAAGAAATGACATTATAACAGATTAATTCCTAAGATACAAGTGTTTATCTATATATATAAAAATGAAACTGTTCGTGTGTAACAGCATCACTCACAAACGGCTGGACGGATTCGCCTAATTTTTTTTTTTAATTTGTTCGTCTTGATCTGTAGAAGGTTATAGGATACTTTTTATCCCTTTCCCGATTCAGGATTCCGCCCCACTGGTTACAGAAATACCCGTAAGAAATGCATTGCAGCAAACATATGTTATTAAGTGAAAGAGTCTTTTTCAAATTTTTTAATCAGCTGTTCTTTGTAAACATATATAATGCGACAAAAAATTGTTGTTATTTTTGACAGTAAACTAAGTAAACATAAATATTTTTGACGTTTCTATGTAAACAAACATTTTTTGACATTTACAACGTGTCACAAATGTCAAATTTTTGATAAACGTGATTTGATATCTTTTTTACAATTTCCAAGAACAGTGTTATTTTCCATCAGTAAAAGGTTTAAAAAAATAGGCAAGAATTTTTGTTTTCTCATGTAAATATTCTTTGAAGAATGTTTTTCTCAACATTTTTTTTTACAGAATTCCTTTGAGCAGTTTTTTGACGAATTTTATTGGAAAATAACGTAATGCCGCCAAGAAAAAAAAGTGCTTTAAGCCGTCACAGCGCACGCGCACGTGCGATAGCAACAAAACGAAATCCGACTTGCCATTTGAATTTAAGAGACTTCAGTTCCCCGTTCGACTTGCGTTCGCAATGACGATTAATAAGGCACAAGGACAATCACTTAACGTCGCAGGAATCCATCTGGAACCCTCATGTTTCTCGCACGGTCAATTATACGTCGCTTGCTCAAGAGTCGGAAACCCGAAGAACCTTTATATTTATGCTCCAAATAATACAACTAATAACGTTGTTTACCAAAACGCATTAAAATAAACAAAAAACTTTTATAATAGATTTTATGATATGCTACGATGTATTAGTAGAGCAATAAATTAATTGGAAAAACGTATAATAAAATTAGTATTTCTTTTCGATGCTTGATTGATGTAGCCCTCTCTACTGCCACGCGAGCGGAGCCGCGGGTTTAGGCTAGTATATCTATATTTGTAAATGCTTAAATTTGTATTTTATAATTTCAAATATAAAGAAAATGGTCAATTCAGTCCATACAACTTCGTGTTTCTATTATTGCAACACTTAAACAACAACAATAAACTACAACTTTAAACAATTCCAAGGGTTCATGATGACTTAAATTTATTTACATTTCACAATAATAGATGTTATTTAGTAATCAAGTCAACACTCTTACAAATTGGTCAATTTGTACTAAACTGGTATCAGTCAATTGGTCCTTTGGAACAAAATAGGATGACTCCTGATCAACCTACCTACCTAATGCTCTATATTCGTGTAAACAAATTTAATTCGCGTATTCCACGATTAAACTATTTATTCCAGATCTTTCCTCAGTAAAAATCAACATTTATAGGAGTACATAACTATGTGTGGATTGGAATGGAGTGGAATGAACACCAAATTCAAAATCATTTTCACAAATTCTCCTTTTTGTATTCAAACAAGGGCTTTCAAAAAAATTTGGAATGCACGCTCTGTGGCATATATGTCAACATAGATTTTCTTAAAGGACTATGCATTGAGTTTCTGTATCATTGTATAGTAACTTTCATCTATGCCTGAAACTTAGTAGATAAAATGTGTGTAGATCAAACCAAGTTCCTAGTCAGTGCAAAATAAGTATAAATAACCGTTCAATTTGTTTGTTTCCGGTACTTGTTGAGATTCAACTACATTAGTTTCTACTGAAACTTCAGAGATTACGGAAATGGAATCCTGGAAACGGAGAGTGAATCCGTGTATAAGATAATACAAGCTGTACATTTACGGAAATTTCATGGATACTTGCTATTAAAAACTGATAATAACTAAAATATGATCATAGCCATAATACGCGCTGTAATTTCCAAGTGTACTTATTTATGTTATTCTGTAATCTTTAAGTATCGAACTAAAAAATACGAGGGTTAATCCCATGAGTCAAAGGGCTAAGTTGTTTTTCATAAGGTTTAATTACATATTATACGATCCTATATTAAATTTTGAATTCCTTAGTTTTCTTTTCAGTAGTTTTTGGGATACATTGTTCTCGCAGTCATATGTCCTCTTTCATAGAATTCTACTTGTAAATACATGAGACAGTTTGTAGTATAGAACAATCTCAAAAACTTGGAAAGTTTGTATAATTCCAAATGGTTTTGTATAACTAACGTTAATCTTCTTACTCACTCCTTCTCTTAAACAGATAAATAGGAGTGCGTATGTACAAGATTTACATAAAAGAAGTATTAATTGAAACATTTGAAATTATTTAAGAACAACAAAAGTTTCGTAAACGCTTACGAGTACAAGTTAGTTCATTCAAAAGAACCGTATTCCGTTTGGATATTTAAATGTAAAATGCAAACCAAGATGGAACCCATTGAATCGGCTCAGTTAAACCCTCGCTATTCAATTATACAACTTGAAACATTGCATAATCAACTTTCCAGCGATTCTCTAAAAGAATAACTGAAATGAGTCGTGGTCAAAGGATGTTTTAATTCCAACCAGCGTCTTTGATACTTCTCTCTTATTCACTTTTTTATTTAGCTTCGAGCTCTCGGATGATAAAAAAGTCAATAGCTTTTTTATATCCTCCGCAAACTGAAATGTTGCTCGATCAAAGTGTAAACTCGGTTTGATCTCGTACACAGCTTTCGTCCTTTATCTGGAACGTTCATTGTACATGGTCCGTTACAAGTCTTTACTGCGATTTCATACACATTTATGCGCATTTAAATTTAACTCTTCCACAAACAATATACACAAAGTTTTTAAATACCCCATTAAGTCCATTGTGGTGTAATATTACGTGTTGCTATAAAATGCTGTAATTAAGTATCAATTTCTCAGGATGACAAATCGAACGATAAAACACTGATTACTTTTCTTTACTGACATTTTCTTCAGATTTTAAAGTAAACTGAATTTAAACGCGGATCAAATCAGATTTTTCTTTCACATCAGATCAGAGAGTTAAGACGACCCAGTGTACATTATTTCGGTAACAGACTTTTTATTCTAAAAATATATTTTTTTAATTCAACTATTTTTATTTTTGAGTGCGTCTTAAATTGGATACTTGAATATGAATTTCTCAAAAAACCCTTTTAGGTAAAACATATTAGTCGAATTCAAAATCTTTTATTGTCTTTTAAGGTTCATTAAAAATAATTTATCTATAATTGTAGTTGACATAAGAATTAGACTATCTTTAGTTAGACTTGATCTTATTTTAGACTATTTCTTAAAATTAAATTATAGGCTAGAAACTGTTTCATTTTAGTGTATCACATCATTATCACATTATACCATATTACGTTTTCAAAGGATCTGAATCGTCCATGTACTATTCTTCAATTCAAACAAACTTTTCAATTTTTATTAGTCAGAAACTATGCAACCCAATGACTTAGACTAAATCCCCTACAGTCAAATTCTCAGGGCCGCATTTACAAATTCGGCGCCCCTAGGCCTACAGACCAAAGAGCGCCCCCCCCCCCCTCAGAGGACTCTGATTACACTGACGTAGAAATCCAGTAAATTTCTTAATTACGTAATTTTGATGAACGATAATTACAATAGTATATATATATATATATATAGGAGTGTTTTGAATAAATAAAAGCAATGAACCAATGAATGAGTCAACGTCGCACCCCGTACCTAGTTGACCTTGGCCACCCGCCCCGCCGAGCGCCAACACCACCCGCCGCCGCAACTTTTTTCTTTTGTGTACTTTAATATTTATGCGCCCCCTAAAATTTTGCGCCCTAGGCCTGGGCCTAGTGGGCCTATAGGGAAATGCGGCACTGCAAATTCTGTATATATTTTTCTGAAACTAAAATAGTATACGGTACATTGAAAAACAAGTCACTTTTACAATATTTGTAGTGTTTATAAATCTTTTCATTACATATATTTAAAGCTTTAAGAAACTTAACTTTAAAGTTAAGTACAGAACACCTAACGATGGCATCTTTGATGCTGAAAGGTCTCGTGCATTAAAATTAAAATTAATGGAGAATTGCGTATTTCTTTTACTGCTTTTTAAGTAGAGAAATTTAGAACTGAAAATGTATTATGGAAAAATCTACAGCATATTGGATATAAATTAGAAACAATTACCGTTAACTGATAATCGTATATTTTATAATTCATTAGCATCGAGACACTGAAGTCTAATTATTTATAGTGGAGCATTAATGGATTTGAGAATTTTTAAACTTTGGCTCCATGTTAAAAACAGAGGCTAATATACGAGGCCTGCACTGAACTACCACCCTCTTCTCACCAAAAAACTGGTATAATTTTTGGCTAGCAGCGATCTACAAACGTGCCTACAGATTAACCAAAAAAATGTTATTGGAATCTCCCGTTTAGGCGAGGCGGCGTTTTAAGGTTCTGGTTATCCAAATTTCACTTTTAATACTATCGTTGAGGATTACGAAACTGCATAGCCTATCCGTTTTTCAACGTGACATTAAACGTGGAAAACTTAAAATTAATATTTATAAAACTTTATTTCTAAGATAACGTAGTGGTAGAATCTAATTATTAATCAAACTTAATACGAACGAATAAAATATGTGGATAATGTGAAAAGAGAACAGACACTTAGGAATTAGGAAGAACTCGGACAGAATGTCCAACTTATAATTATGTAAAATGACATAAGAAATGTATACATAGAGGATAAAACCATCATGAAAAAACTACAAACGTAGAGAATCGTAATAGCGAAGTATTGTGTTGTAAAAATTGTAATATAGCATAAAAAATGGTTTATGACAAATTCTGAAAAGTATATTGAAGTTTTTAAACTTTTCAAATACCCTAATTAAATATCAGTGTCTTATAGTAAAACTATCTAACAAAAAAATAGCGAAGGAAACAGGATATTTTTACGGACATTTGCCATCTTTCAGTGATTTAAAAAATCAGTAACACTACGTTTCGAGATCTGCACTCTGATCTCTTCTTCAGGCAAAAAAACTAACCTAACTCATAGTTACAAACTAGGCTAAAATAAACAAATCATACCAGACCTTTGTATGATTTGTTTATTTCTAACAATCAAGGAATTCCAACCACCATGTTATCTGTCAAATGAACTAATTATGTAAAACACAACACTAATTATTAAAACTAAACTACAGAATACATGTCCATAATAGGTCTGCATTCGCCAACCAACCACCTACGACTGAGTCAGCTTTTAATACAAGAAACTTTTGGGTCTAGCTATTTCATAATTTTGGAAATCTGATACATTGATTATTTTCTCTGTTTAGATTACTGTCTTATAATTTCGGATTTTTATCAATAGATTCCTTATTAAATCTAGAGTATTTCTAGAGTACAAAATAAAAATATTTCAAACTAGGGTTTCTTTCAAGGAGGACGAATTGCTTGTCATTTACTTTCGTGCGGAAGCTAAAACAACATCATCAGTTGGAGACGAAAGTAGAAAGCGATCTCAATGCACCCCACCTGCAGAGTAGAGGTTACTTACTCTACTTCCACAAATGTCCTTGAGTGAGCCAGAAGGCGAATGTTCCTCAATGAAAGGTCAACTCACCTCAACTCTCCTGCAGTAGGTGTTGAGGACATCCGTGGGCGTCTGCAGGAGTAGGAAGTTGTCAAGGATTTCACTCTACAACTCTATCGAATATTTACGACACTTATCTGTTCAATATTAACGAACCGATGTATCCGAACGGCTATAAATCACTGTGACAGTTATGTCGGAATTAGTAATCAATAATTTTTCATCGGGTGTTATTCATTCTCCAGTTATTGTGATTTATAAGCGCTCCCCCGCGGTCGTTATAATGAAATATATCATTTTAACCCCTAAATCCCTTTGAAGCTTGCAGAAATATTTATTTCAATCCATTGAAGGAACTCCTATATGCGTTCGTATTACTAAGTTTTGCAGTGTAGGAAATATAACACATTTCTTTTATTTATTAAAAAAATAAATAAACGAAAAACTAAATACTATTTACTGTCAATCTTTATAACCTTGTAAATACTGACATTATGTTATGTACGTTACATAATACGTATAACGACATAAAACATTAATTAGATCAGATTTGTAGTAAAACTATAGTAATTTCAATTGTCTGATACGATTTTGAAAAAGCGTTAGAACATTTTAGAAAAAAAATAACAATTGTTTTTCATATTTTAAATTTGAACTTTTTATGAAATTTATGTTCCTTTCCTTGTTTTTTATTAGTGCATCTTATAAACCACCCATATCCATTACATTACATTCATATGTTTTGTGTTGATTTTGTTCTATATTTAACCCTTGTTTAGTACATGTTAAGATAAAGTTATGAACTTGACAATTGTATTAACCTTTGGTAGCATTTTGTGAAAATAAAATATTAACAAAATCCTTTTACCCATTTCAAAACAACTTAGGACATGTCATTTCTTATCTAGGACACAACTAATTTGATTTAAATTTGTTCATACCGTTTGTAAATTGTGAGCTTAATGATAAATCTAAATTCTTTTCAATAGTTGCTAATTGTATTTATATTACTAGATATCACAGATTATTTTACAATAACGCAGAAATGGCATTATTGCATAATTTAGTGAAAGTCTTTAGCATATTCTATAATCTCCGAAGAAAAATGTTCAAATAATTAGATATTTTAGTTTTAATTACAAGTTTTCAGAGTTCTCGAGTAAGAGGGAAACATTTTTCCAAATACCGATAAAACTTCAAATTTACATAGAGAATTCAATGATAATTTGTCGGATCCTAAGATTTAAAATTTTTATTACAGAATTACTTAAGACTATTTGGGAAGAGTCTACAGGGTGCTCAGTAAAAGTATTCCAATACTTTGGGATTTTGTTCTACATATAAAAATGAATAAAAAGTATATATGAAGGTAAGTCCTAAAACCTTAAGTTTTCCGTCTATCTGTCTGTATGTGTTTTTTTGTATTCAAGAAATTATATCTTTTGAACCACTTAGGATAAAGTTATGAAACTTTATAATTTTATTAAACTTTAGTAGAACTCTATGAAAATAAAATATCAACAAAAACCTTTTGCCCGTTTTAAAATAGCGGACGTTAATTGGTGTTGAGTTATTTTGATGGAGTAATTCAAACGCTCGCCATTTTGTAACGGGTTAAAGGTTTTTGTTGGTATTTTATTTTCACAAAATTTTATCAAAATTTGATACAGTTGTCAAGTTTCATAACTTTATCTTTACTGGTAAAAAAGATATAATTTTGTTATAATAAACGCATACAGACAGATTCATTTTTATGTGTAGGGCAAAATTCCAAAGTATTGGAACACTTCCACTGAACACCCTGTATAGAACTTTATTAAAGAACATCCATCCATGATGTGACACGATAAATCCCTATACTAATTTATTTAAAGCCACTTTTATCTTATACATAATTCCAGTGTTAAACGAAGTGCTTGAAAAATGTCAATCTTAAATAGGGATTTTGCATTATAGGAGTACAAAAATCCAAAACTTTTATAGCACAATAAAACAATTTATATAATACATTGGATTAGGATAATTGGGTGGAGAAAGAACATCCGTGCCTATTCCGTGAAGTCCTGCGACTCGCTGAATTTGTCGGGTTTCCTATTTACTCAGTCAAATGTTATTGTCCTCGAAGTTCTCCCATTTAACTGTAACCTATATGCATAGATATTTTGCTTTAAAGCAAAAACTTTTAATTTAATTCCAGTAGCATAATTATTCAAGGTTAACGTTGATTGGGATGAGCTAAAGAGGAAGAGCCACTCGATAATCTAACATTAGTAACTATTGAGAGAAGCGTCAGTTGCAGTTACCGAGTAACTTAATAATTCAATGCAAGCAAGCACCGACAGTCTACGCCATTGACACAGTTCAATGCAGCAAACGGCACGTCTGGCTTTACCAATGCATTGAACTGCTTCTGTATTCCGTTTGTGATCCAGAATAAGATGTCTTTATTTAATGGGTTTATATAATATTTCCTGTTTTAAATGTTATTTAAATTATTATGGATTGTTTCTTGATACGTTTATTTATAGTTATTATACTTTAGCTGCCACTAATTTTTTTATTTTGTACTACATAATTTGCTCATTGAAATTTGGATTGGGATTTTATAGCATTTATAATGAACTTAACAATTGTTAAAGTACTATATTAACTATCAAGTAACAATGCAATAAAATAGTTTTGCTCATAGATATTGTGTATTTAAATGCAAGCAAGCATATGTTATTTGATTTTAGGTATAAAATTAATATACTTGAAACCCAAATATTTCTCTAGACTGAAATAGCCATAGTTCTCAAAGGGCTGTTATTGTTTGGAATTTAAATTACTTTTAATTTAGTGTAATTAACAAAAATAGCTACTAAATTGTGAGTTTCGTTTGCTAATCTAATGTTCTAAGAATACTGTGAAATGGCAAAAATCAAAATGATACAACCTGAAACGTTTGCCCTTTTGGAATACATTAGGGCAGGCCTACTATGTTAACCTTAATGTGCATATTTACAAGGTAACTAACTAATGGTAGACTATTGTACAATAACATAACTATAAAAATTATTTAAAGTACAGTGTACTCTTTACATAATTTAGGGTAGGTTTCAAATCTAAAACTTGCAATGACTTGAATCTACTACTTTTAAACATGTTTTACTTAAAATCAAGTGCTTAAAATTAAGCAAGTACACTACACAAATAGCGGTTAGAAATAGGTCAAAATATGCAAAAGTATACGACATCAAATACTACGAAAATGAAATATAACCTCTTTAAAGGGACTTTAATGTGCATATTTACAAGGTAACTGACTATTAATGGCAAACTATTGTACAATACAATAACTATAAATTTATTTAAAGTACAGCGTACCTTTACATAATTTAGAGTAGTTTTCAAATCTAAAACTCGCACAGGAATTACTACTTTTAAACATTTTTTACTGATATACATTTAAAATATTCAAAAGTATAAGATATCAAATACTACGAAAATGAAATATAACCTCTTTAAAGGGACTTTAATGTGCATATTTACAAGGTAACTGACTATTAATGGCAAACTATTGTACAATACAATAACTATAAATTTATTTAAAGTACAGCGTACCTTTACATAATTTAGAGTAGTTTTCAAATCTAAAACTCGCACAGGAATTACTACTTTTAAACATTTTTTACTGATATACATTTAAAATATTCAAAAGTATAAGATATCAAACACTAAGAAAAGGAAATATAACCTCTTTAAAGGGACTTTAATGTGCATATTTACAAGGTAACTGACTATTAATGGCAAACTATTGTACAATACAATAACTATAAATTTATTTAAAGTACAGCGTACCTTTACATAATTTAGAGTAGTTTTCAAATCTAAAACTCGCACAGGAATTACTACTTTTAAACATTTTTTACTGATATACATTTAAAATATTCAAAAGTATAAGATATCAAACACTAAGAAAATGAAATATAACCTCTTTAAAGGGACTTTAATGTGCATATTTACAAGGTAACTGACTATTAATGGCAAACTATTGTACAATACAATAACTATAAAATTTATTTAAAGTACAGCGTACCTTTACATAATTTAGAGTAGTTTTCAAATCTAAAACTCGCACAGGAATTACTACTTTTAAACATTTTTTACTGATATACATTTAAAATATTCAAAAGTATAAGATATCAAACACTAAGAAAAGGAAATATAACCTCTTTAAAGGGACTTTAATGTGCATATTTACAAGGTAACTGACTATTAATGGCAAACTATTGTACAATACAATAACTATAAATTTATTTAAAGTACATCGTACCTTTACATAATTTAGAGTAGTTTTCAAATCTAAAACTCGCACAGGAATTACTACTTTTAAACATTTTTTACTGATATACGTTTAAAATATTCAAAAGTATAAGATATCAAACACTAAGAAAAGGAAATATAACCTCTTTAAAGGGAATGACGGAACTGAGAGGTGGTTAGACGTATTTGTTAGTATAATGAAGACACCGAGGGCGCACACTCTGTAGACCACAAACTCCGAGGCCTGAGCAGCGAGACTGGATTCGATGCAGACAGGATTTGTGATCATAGTGGTTGTGCTCAGGGCTACTTGGGGGTATGCAAGTAACACTTCCTAGTTATACACTACTAGAGAATAAAACAGAGATTCGGTACAATACAGAGAGGATTTATTTTAGTGATGATAATATATCTACATACGTTCTGATGTGGGCTCCACGCTTTAGTACTTGAAGAGTTTGGATATAGTGTTCTAAAATACTTAGGGATGATTTTCCCAGGGATGCTTCGAGACATACATATAAGGATTCTCAATGGCACCCTAGTTATTGCAGACTATCAGAGAATATCAACTACAAATTGGACGTAGACTAATGTTTTCTCAGTGATCATGGGACTTTCCATTTATTTAGCGCCCAGTTAGAAGAGTGTGGTATAGGGGAAAGATATTTGTGCAATTATGCGTACATATTGCAAAAAGAACTACTATCCTCACCTATTATTTTATGAGGACTCGTGTCCCGGGAAAAATTTCTACAGTAAAAAGTTTGTATCCGAAGATGGGAATATCTTTCTTCGACTTATACTGATGTTGGTGAACCATTCAAAGCAAATCACTTGAATGATAACCGTGTGGGAGGAAATTCACTGGCTTCATAATTTCTTAAAGGATCATTTTCCCTCCTTAGAAATCCTTTCACTTACGAGCATTCATGAGTAAATAGCAACCAGGCAGTTTCGTACTGAAGATTTTTTACAATGGCAATCTGGAATTTTGCTTTTGCTTTTGGTGCAAACTAGTAGACCTACCACAAAAACAAGCAAAAAGTTCATATAAACATATGTCACGATTAGAGTCTGTCTGTCCATATGTGTTTTTTAATTTTTTAAATCGTATCTCAGAACCCGTTGGATGAAATAATATGAAACTAGTACTTATTGTTAACCTAGTGAAAGCGAAAATTTACAAAATTTTAATACATATTATCACTTTCCATCTCAAAATGGCGGCATTTAAAACTGTTCACACTTTGATTTATTTATTTATTTATTTATTTGTATCAACGGTTACACCATTTTCCATTCAATGACAAATTATAGACTCAAGAATACTTGACTACTTACATATTAATTATATTATATAAAAGAGAACTTACCAAGATAGTCTAAATAAGTGACAGATACATTGATAAGAATATCAAAAACAACTAAAATCCATAACAATAACGAGTAAATTAAATAATAACAAAAAGCAACTAACAATTGGACATAAATTACGATCAGTTTTAGGAGAACTTTCCCACTTTTGAATTTCTGTATGTGGCCCTTTAAAGGCGCCACCAAGCACTTTATTCTGCACCGAACTAATCCAATTAGTAAAGTTCCACACAGGACCAAACAATTTCACTTAATTTTATGACCCTATAAATTTTGATATCCCAAAACCTATTAATCTCACGTAAAAATTGCAAGAATAATTATTTCTTCATTTCCTGAAGTTATGCCAACCTCTTGCGAAAGCACCCTGTATATTATGTACTAAATAACTGTACAAATTCATAACTACTGTATGTTTACCTTTCTGGGGAGCACATACAAAATACCATTCCTCTTTTATCTTAGAACATTATATAAGTTACTGATACTAACAGTGTGTCTATTTTTTGTGTTACACCCTATAAATTTAGTTTCAGGACGAAATATATTTCATTTGGTTTCAATCTATAAATTGTTAGTTGTTCCAATTTCAACGTACACCTATATTACAATGCTTTATTGTAATCATAATGCATAATGTTATTTTATTTTTAATTTATTTAAGTCTTTTTCGACGTAATCTTTTCAGCATTTTGTGAAGCTTTTGCAGTATAAGGGCATATTTCAAAACAAAGTTCGTCCAAAGTTCCACTATACAAAATTGTATAAAAATCTGTTTTAGTTTTCAGACACATCAAGGTCACATATCAGAGACTGATGTACAGACATTGACTTTTTTATTAGCCTTATTATTTTGCTTATAACCACAAAAATATGTATGTAAAGGATTTGTCGATCATAAGACTGTCTCTAGTTTGATACCGTTGTGAATCTGACGTTGTTTCCCATAAACATGTTGCTTTAAAAGGTATCGTTGATGTTAACAACAAATTCTTCAAATGAATACCAGACCAAACCGTTAAGGCAGAATTTAAATTAAATTATTTTAAACTAAACCCCTTAACTTTTGGTATATTTTAAGTGCGAAAAAAACAAAGTATTTTTAGAAACGATGTGGATAAACTTTGTGGAAATAAGTCAAATCTCCAATGCACATTTATGCTCTTTAACCGTTTAAAGACAGTTATTTAGTGTCTACACAATTTAGTCTTGCCCAACTGGTGGACCGAAGCGTAATACAGAGCAGCAACGACAATGAGAGATCAGAGAGCTCGGGCTGTAATCGACGAATGGGCTCAAACTTGGCTTTCTGAAGCGGCCGCTGTAAATTATAGAGGGGTTACTAAACTGTTTCTGAAGTCTTTCAAATGATGTTTCAATTTAGAATAGGAGTTTTTACTTTTCAATTACGATTCTCAAGAGTTTTTTGGCTTATAATTGTGTTATTCAAATGATTACAGTGTTCGCTACAAATTATGCTTCAATGGAGAACACAGGTTTATACTTTGCAATTGCGATTCTGAACAGTTTTTAAGCTTATAATTCTGTTCATGAAAGGACGTCACTGTTCGCTGCAAATGATGCTTCAGTGGAGGATACGGGTTTTTACTTTGCAATTACGTTTTTGAACCGTTTTTAGGTTATAACTGTGTTTATGGAGGACGACTCTGTTCGCTGTAAATGATACTTTAATGGAAATACAGAGTATAACTTTACAACTACGATTCTGACACCTGTACTGGTGTGATGTGTGATTGTGCTTCTCGTACTCGTGACTTGTGCTCGGGACTTGCATTCTCTGCGGTGACAACGACTTGACTGGACTCCAAGCAGCTTTTAGGTATGTTGAAACCCTTTACGTTCCCTTCTTTTCTTGCCCTATGTTCTTTATGTTTTTAATGTTAATACCTCCCCCACCTGACGAAGAGGGTAGATTTCAATCCTCGAAACGTTGTGTTATACCTTGTGTAACATATAACGATAGCAAATTTCCGAAACCCTGTTACCCACTCAAGTGTAATGAAACGTACTAAATCTTAGAGAAACGATTTACCACATTTAATGAACACGGTCATTACCATTATTGGTTCGGGAGTTACCGATTAAAACATATGGATGTAAGATAGATCAGCTTTATTTGGTGCAGTCTTCCACATCTGTCACACCTGTGTAGAGTCAAGCAGACATAAACCACAAGATGCTGTGTGGCTGTTGTGTGGTTTGTGTACCACACACCAGATAGCTCTCAAGTCGATGTGTGCCAACGATTTTACAACTTACTGTAAACCATACCTCCTACACTTCTGGCAGCAGCTGTACAAAACTGTTGTATGAATACTACTTAGAATAATTAATCTCTTCAAATTAATTACTTTGAGTAACACGTTCATAGTTAGTTATCAATTATTATTGTTTTCCTTACACAACTTCATAATTATGTATATAAATTTGTATGGTGTAATATTCATAATTTGACAAATATTAACTATATATTATTTTGCTTTATCTTTCTATCTCCATTATATGCATGAAAAAATGAGATCATCGGAGGTGTCACCCTTTTAAAACAATTTGACTGTAATCTTTATATTCTACTAAATTCCTTTAGTAGAATCGATAATACAACTGAAAAATATGAAACCTAACAAATAGTATATGAATAAAGGAAACCCGTTATAAGAAGTACTCACTGCTATCGGTCATTCCCGTGACTGCCTATTTTGTTTCATTATTTATTGGTTTGAGTTATGTTTCTTTGTCAATCAGTAGTTTTCTGAATAAGGGTTTTGGAAACCCGAAAATAAAAAACTTGTACATTTTTCATTTTTCTGTTTTTCTTTGTTTTCAACCTACTTGGAATTGTATTGGTGTTACAGAAGGTATGTAATGATATATATAATATATATATATATAATTTTTGAAAAAATTTGGATTTAGGAATCTGGTCCTCGTGATCGGATAAAATGCAAAATATCTTTCGAAATTTGCGACATGAGGGCAAATGCAATATGCAGATTTTGATTAAATCTACTTAATCAATGTTGTCTATATTGAAATTTAAGCTCCATACTAAATATCTAGATTAATATTTATCTATCGACAAACAGACAGGCAGACAAAAATGTAATTTTCCCAGTCTATAGAGTGATATAATGAGCATTAGCGAATAAAATTTAATATTATTTATCTCTATATCCAGTGTAATTAGATTTATTTTGTTGGAATTTTGATTATCAAATAGAGTGATTTAAATCGAAAATAAGTATCATAGTTCTATAACATTACTTCTGTTTACATAAGCACAAAACACGTGAAACTAGGTTGAAACTGAGTTTCATTGTTTGTTACACGAGATAGTAACATGAAATATATTACCTAATAATCACAACACTGGAAAATAAAAACATCAAAGCTACATTAACATGGGCAGTCAACTAAAACTTCTATAATGTAGTATGTATTGTTGAATATAAGCCTTGCAAGAGACTGATATAGTCAATAGAAATTAATATGGCATAGACGAAGGGTCCGGAAATTAAGGCAATGAGGTGAATAATGTAGACAATAGCAACCAGGGCTCCCAGCCCTTGTTCCAAACCCTAGGGGTCATAGGTCCGGAATTCCTAAGGGCTTAATTAATTTACCTTTATTCCTCACCAAAATTGGCACCTACTTTAATGAATATTTATTTTTTAAGGGACGTTTTGTTAATTATTTTCAGGTAGCGATTCATTAAGAGAAAATTATTGAAAGTTAACAATTTTTTGGAATTAAGAATTCTATTATTTTATTTTTAAATGTAAATAAATATGGTATTCCACAAGGATGTGATTTGGTCCACTATTGTTTTTTGTTCGGTTATTTTTTATTTTAAGTTAAAGCCTTTTAAGGTATTTTTCCTGATAAAAACCACCATTAGACTTTTATCCATCCTTAATGAAGTGTGGGTATTTAAAATAATAATATGAGCCATCTAGAAATTATGTCCTGAAACAAACGATTATACCACCTTAGAGATCACTTGTACTCAAATGCTGTTTTGAGTTGGAAGATACATATAAACGAATCGTGACATCAACGCTAGTGATGAGAGAATCGAATACAGAATCGAATAGTATTCGAATACAGCACGGGTACTCATATATTCGAATACGTCGAAATGAATGCGATTTCTCTGGAAGAATCGAATTCAAACCTACAGTATTCATTCGTTAGGACTAATAGTATCCAAATAAAATATTCAAGAGCCGTATTCGTATTCATATACATATTCATTGAAGGACTGTAGATGAATATTTCTGGAAGATGAAATGATTAATATTAAGGGGAGATTCATAATTTGGAATAATTAATTTAGAATGTTCAAACTTGACAAATTGTACAAATATTCAATTAATAAATGATTTGTAAACAATAAAGACAAAAATTAATGTTATTTCATAGTGTGTAAAAACAAAATATGATTTAGGTGTTTGGCTTTAATCTATTTCTACGTTCATTAGTGACAAAACGTGCAGTAGAAAAGAGTCTTTCGGACGGAACTGGGTTCTTTTCCGTTAATTCACTACCATTAGTTTTATGGTCTGGAATTCCGTTAATTCACTACCAATGATGTTTGTACTTAAATTAGATTAAATTTTGGTTTTCTTTAGCCAATTGTGTTAGTTAATAATAGTAAATACCTGGAATGAAGTGATTTAAATAGCATCTAAAAAGCATTTTACACGCCGTCATATGTTTTATTTATAATTTAAAAGGATAACCAATGTACAATTGTTATTGTTGTAAATAGTACTGATCACTGCGGTCGCATGAAGATTGAAATATGTTCCAACATTTTCTCAAACAAATTTTCATGTGCGTATTTCTTGCACCACATGTACTCACACAAATAACTGTTTAACATTGGACGGTAAGTACCCCATTGTTTCTTATTTCGTGCTTTGACTTTACCCCACAAACATTCAAGTGTGTTAGTGTGTGCTAAAGTCTCGGGATCAACAAAATTAATAGAATGATTAACTGTCAAGTGTTCATAGGTGCCTCCCAGTCCATGGTACGAACGCCATTCATCGGTAATAATTGTTGTCCCGGAGCAACATTTTCAATAATTATAGGCAGCAATGTACGAGCAGTTCTGTTCGGAACAGGCACAAGGAAGCATTCTTTTGTCTCCCGACAAATTCCTCCTAAAACCCATCGATTAGGTACAAACCTACCTTTATTGTACTTTCTCTTAGCAAAGCAACTCTCATCAATTTCAACGGTAGTATTGGGCCCACCAATAACTGCATTATTGCTCATTAGTGTGTATTCACATACCTCGCGCATATACATATTCCAATCAACAGTTGTATTACGGTTCATGTCAAGTTCGTCGTCACAAAATTTCACAGAGGTGTACTCCTTGCTCCAACAGTAGATGAACAAAATAATTGTTCTGTACTCCAAACGAGAGCCTGATAAAAAGGTATCAGCGCGCACTGGTTTGTATTCCCTACACGTACGTTTAGAACACGACCAACGATCTTGACTGTCACTTAACTGCAATAACATTTCATGGTTATTAGCACACAGTCTCGGGTTATGCAAAATACCTCTTACTTGTAAAAACTGCACAGCGCGTTGTTTGGTATCGACTTCACTAGCAATTCGCAACTTGTTCATGGCTACTGCTACCGCAACAATGACTGTCTAGACTGGCCGCCCGCCGCGCCACGCTGCTCCTATCGCCAAGAGATAAGATAATAAATCCAGGAATCCTAGACAGGTTTTGTATCGAATAGTTTTTTTTTTCAATGGCAGTGAATTAACGGAACCCGAGAAAAATGAATGGTTTTGTATCGAATAGTTTATATTTCAATGGCAGTGAATTAACGGAACCCGTGAAAAACTATTGGATTGGTAGTGAATTAACGGAAAAGAACCCGGAACTGATGTAGCAGGTCAACAAAAATATTTTTTTCTTGAGTACATAAATCATGGGTATGACATGTTTTGCAGGAGGCAAAAAAATGCAAAGGATTTTACCACATTTTTTGGCAGGGTAATTCCAAATAACCAAGAAACAATGGATTAAGGAAAGCGGAAAGAACTAAGACAAGTCTAGACTTGTCTGTTAGAAATACTTGTGTTCGAATACATATTCGAATACTTGTGTTCGAATACATATTCGAATACTTGTGTTTGAATAAATATTCGAATACTTGTGTTCGAATAAATATTTGAATACAGTATTCGATTCTTTTAATTATTCGATTCTCTCATCACTAATCAACCGTCCTTATCTTATCGCCGCTGCTGTATTGATAGCGCTCCAATTTGCCATTCCTCTGCCAATCTCCGTCTTCCCCGAATCAACGACTCAGTATCGACAGACAGTATAGGATACAGATCGATAGTGGATAGAGACGAAGTTACCAAGTTGTAATGTAATAAAAGCAAGTAGACCCGTTGCGCAGATCCGCACACCACCCAGTTCAGAGGAGCGAACGCCGCGGTGCCTCTGGCAATGTTATCGCACTCAGCAACTTTGGCACTTCGGCTTGATCAGCCGTGCTCAAAAATCTGTTCAAGAATAACTTCCAACAGTTTTGTGTACTTTTGGAAAGTTTCGCTTTCGGACGTTTCACGTCTTTCAAACGCAGACGATTTTAACAGTTTTCTTTATTTAAATACTGAATTGGTTGACACACTTAAAATTAAATAGGTACGTCTTTGTTTAGTTTTCCAGCTTATTCAATTGATTTGTAATCACACCGTATCATTTGATGGTACTTACTTCATTAATTTTAATATGGATCAGAAGTTTAACATTAAACTAAAAGTTGTAAATCACACAATTGGTAACACAATAAACACAAAATTATAGTTCTCAGAATAAACACAAATTAGTTATCAGTTAGTAGATCTGAAGAGCTGGGGAAGCTTATTAAACACTCACAGTGTCACATTGTTGGTGTTGATTCATCAATGTGAATATATTTTATTATTGTACTCGGTGAAGAACATAAATGTCCATCCAGATGGCCAATAGATGTAGATTCCAGTGGTTTCCTGTTCCATAATTCATAATTCACAGTCCATGTTTCCTCTTTCTTCCTTATTGTTCTGCGCTGTTCACTTTTCCAGTGATCCCTTGATCAAAACATTATTTTGACACCAATACCATATTGATTATAGTTGTAATAATGCTACTATTATAATATAATGAATCTACTCGGCCACACAAAGTTTAAATTTATTTGATAGAATAATGTAAATACGTGTTATGTATATTATTGTAAAGGTTTTTAAAAATTATGGGTTTCATTCGACTTGAGAAACCCTAAATTTGTAAGGAAATGACGTAAATGAGTAAGTAAATAAAACATAAAAATATTGAAACAAGTTATCCATTATAACATTTTACCCTTTTGTATCATAGTCGTAATCTGACTTCTTGTAGCATATTAGTTAAATTTTGAGGTTAAGTGACTATGGGGACATTGTATTACTAACTTCACCTATCAATAACGTCTTTATCGTTTTAGTTTCCTTTTACTTTACTTCTTTTTCCCACGTCTGACACTTAGATATTGAATAGTATGTCTGCGTTTATCTTTCAGTGGTTCTGCCGATTGCATTTGTAATAGACCGTACTAGAGTTTTTTAGGGAAACTGTTAAAACCCATTTGCAAAATTGTACTCCGCCCGTAGGAATTGAACGCGGGACCTCTCGTTTATAGACTCGCAGTCTTATCGCAGCGCAACGATGGAGGTCATTGATTATTTGGATTGCACGCCAGGAGGCGTGGACGATAACTTGGCCCTCATCTGATAAACTCAGAGAGCAGAGAAAGGAATTTACTTATCTTACTTTTACCGATAAGAATTATTCTACTTGGAACTAGCTGGCCACCAAAGCTGCATGAGTTTCAATAGCCAGCCATCCCAAGAATCGCTTTTGTGAATACCAATTTATTTCCTATAACTTCTTTCCTCTTCTAGTATTTTATTTTTCCAATTGTTTCCATCTACGTTGCGGGAAGTGCCAAAAGATTGTACAAAGTCAAAATTTTAGGTGTGTCTAAACCCACCAATTTTGTGGTGGAATTAAAAAATGTAATAACCTATATTATTCGAAAAAACAGGTTTTTATACAAAAAAAAATTAAAATATATTTGGCAACCAAATACTTTTATTCTCCTAGTCAATTTCATCTCTGGTTATTTGTTATTAAACTGACTAGATAACTCAGTTTGTTTAATTTTCAGGTGATATTTCTTCCTTGGTAAACTAAATATGACAAGATCTACTCCCGCTCATTATTTTAAACCTTGGTTAACCTAATTCTCAGATATATAAAATACCTATCAACTTAACCGAACTTGATGTTCAGGCCAATATAACCTCTGATCAGGAACATTTGGGAAATTATACGAAATAGGAGCTGATTCGGTCGCCTTTAGTAACTTCACGGCTTTTGCTAATTTTAAACATGTTGACTTAAAAAAATCATAAATGATTTCAATCAATTCAGAACTTCAAGTTCATCTAAAACCCTTTAGAAGTACAAAAGCATAGGGTCGATCATGAATCTTTTCAACAAATGATATCAATCACTTCATGTTGGTTATCCCCAGTTTTGGAGTTGATTAATCTAGAGACTACTAAAAAGTCATAAAGTGTGTTTTGGATATAATCTCTGGGTATTGTTGGTACCTGAGGCCTTCCTAACATCCTTTTTTTTATTTTTACATCTTGTTATTTGGGTCCCGTATATACCCCTCACAACAAATACATTTCATAAACTTAACATATTTTTAGCCCGGATAGATTATGTGTGCATCAATTTAAAAGTTTGGTTGCAAAGAAACAGTGACCAATTTGTGGTTTGACATTATTTGCATTACAAATATAATAGAATAGGAGTAGTGTTTTCACTCCTACACGGAACACTGAGGGTAAGAATATGACGCAGTAGTCTACCAACTCGTTATGCCACAATAACTACCACACTGGTGGTAAAGTAGACTGAGCTGCAGGATGGTGTGTTGTTTATGAAATGCTAGTCTACCTGCGAGATAACTCTCAAGTCGGTGTTCAACTTCAACTTTATAACTAACTAAGGGTCTTATCTCTGTCTGTAGGGACAACTCTAGTGGGTCTGAGACGGTTGAGTTAGCTTTCATAATCTCTAACGGCGTTTACTTTTATTTTTTTTATGTTTGGAAAGTCAGACTCTTTAACATGTTATAGGTTACAGCTGATGTCAAGAAAAAAAGGTGATCAATTCGCCTGTAAATTCTGTTTTCTCGCTGGTACCTGAATGCTCATGTTATATTCTTTAAAAAATGTAAATTGTTTCGTCAGCTCGAAGCTTCTAATTACACTAAGTTTAATCTAAATACATATTTTACAAATTAGGAAGAATAAGCTTTTTCTAATATTGATAAATAGGCTTTTCAGAACTTTCCTTATGAAGAAACCAAATATTCTAATTCTGTAAACTAATTATAAGAATTTCCTGTTGGCTTATAAAAAATGTGCACCCAGTTTGTTATATTTCCAAAATATTACTACTGAGTTTGACTTTCGTATAGATGCGTGGTCCATGAGTACGGTTAGTAAATGCAAAACGGACTCTCTTTAAAAGAAATTACAAAACACTATAAAAGTAAAACTCTTGACGTAATAAATGTAATATTAACTTTAAGATATTCTCACGCTATCGTAAACATTCATAGAAATACGTAGGTTTGGTACTACATGATCATATCTTATCATAAAATCCAACCATTAGTACCAGAATCTCGGATAATAGGCAGAATCTAAAAACTGGAAAAATCCCATCCGGTACATATTTAATCCACGTCTTTTTGATCCGTGTCTTCCTTGCGGGTTGCTGTGTCATCCTTGCAACCGGAGTGATGAGCAAACGTGTGTTAGTTAACATTCACTAATTCTTAATGAGCGCTTCACAGTAACTAAGGGAGCAACTTTTGTTTGCAGAATGCTGTCATCGACATGAGCAAACGTGTGTTAGTTAATATTCTCTAATTCTTAATGAGCTCTTCACAGTAACTAAGCGATAAACTCTTGTTTACGGTATGCAGTCATCAAACTTGCTACTGGAGTGATGAGCAAACATGTGTGTTAACATTCTCTAATTCTTAATGAGCGCCTCACAGTAACTAAGCGAGAAACTCTTGTTTACGGGATGCTATCATCAACCTTGCTACTCTAGTGATGAGCAAACGTGTGTTAGTTAACATTCTCTAATTCTTAATGAGCTCTTCACAGTAACTAAGCGAGAAACTCTTGTTTATGGGATGCTGTCATCAAACTTTCTACTGGAGTGATGAGCAAACGTACAGGTATGTTAGTTAAAATACTCTAATTCTTAATGAGCGCCTCACAGTAACTAAGCGAGAAACTCTTGTTTACGGCATGCTGTCATCAACCTTGCAAACGAGTGTTAGTTAACATTCTCTAATTCTTAATGAGCTCTTCACAGTAACTAAGGAAGAAACTTTTCTTTGCGAAATGCTGTCATCAAACTTTCTACTGGAGTGATGAGCAAACGTACAGGTATGTTAGTTAAAATACTCTAATTTTTAATGAGCGCCTCACAGTAACTAAGCGAGAAACTCTTGTTTACGGGATGCTGTCATCAAACCTTGCTACTGGAGTGATGAGCAAACGTATGTGTTGTTAACATTCTCTAATTCTTAATGAGCTCTTCACAGTAACTAAGCGAGAAACTCTTGTTTACGGGATGCTGTCATCAAACTTTCTACTGGAGTGATGAGCAAACGTACAGGTATGTTAGTTAACAATACTCTAATTCTTAATGAGCGCCTCACAGTAACTAAGCGAGAAACTCTTGTTTACGGGATGCTGTCATCAAACTTGCTACTGGAGTGATGAGCAAACGTATGTGTGTTAACATACTCTACTTAATGAGCGGCCTCACAGTAACTAAGCGAGAAACTCTTGTTTACGGCATGCTGTCATCAACCTTGCAAACGAGTGTTAGTTAACATTCTCTAATTCTTAATGAGCGCTTCACAGTAACTAAGGAGAAACTTTTGTTTGCGAAATGCTGTCATCAAACTTGCTACTGGAGTGATGAGCAAACGTACAGGTATGTTAGTTAACATACTCTAATTCTTAATGAGCGCCTCACAGTAACTAAGCGAGAAACTCTTGTTTACGGGATGCTGTCATCAACCTTGCTACTCTAGTGATGAGCAAACGTATGTGTTAGTTAACATTCTCTAATTCTTAATGAGCGCTTCACAGTAACTAAGCGAGAAACTCTTGTTTACGGATGCTGTCATCAACCTTGCTACTGGAATGATGAGCAAACATGTGTGTTAACATTCTCTAATTCTTAATGAGCGCCTCACAGTAACTAAGCGAGAAACTCTTGTTTACGGGATGCTGTCATCAAACTTGCTACTGATGAGCAAACGAGTGTTAGTTAACATTCTCTAATTCTTAATGAGCGCTTCACAGTAACTAAGGAAGAAACTTTTGTTTGCGAAATGCTGTCATCAAACTTGCTACTGGAGTGATGAGCAAACGTATGTGTGTTAACATGCTCTACTTAATGTTGCGCCTCACAGTAACTAAGCGAGAAACTCTTGTTTACGGGATGCTATCATCAACCTTGCTACTCTAGTGATGAGCAAACGTGTGTTAGTTAACATTCTCTAATTCTTAATGAGCTCTTCACAGTAACTAAGCGAGAAACTCTTGTTTACGGGATGCTGTCATCAAACTTTCTACTGGAGTGATGAGCAAACGTACAGGTATGTTAGTTACAATACTCTAATTCTTAATGAGCGCCTCACAGTAACTAAGGCAGAAACTCTTGTTTACGGGATGCTGTCATCAAACTTGCTACTGGAGTGATGAGCAAACGTATGTGTGTTAACATACTCTACTTAATGAGCGCCTCACAGTAACTAAGCGAGAAACTCTTGTTTACGGGATGCTGTCATCAACCTTGCAAACGAGTGTTAGTTAACATTCTCTAATTCTTAATGAGCGCTTCACAGTAACTAAGGAAGAAACTTTTGTTTGCGAAATGCTGTCATCAAACTTGCTACTGGAGTGATGAGCAAACGTATGTGTGTTAACATTCTCTAATTCTTAATGTTGCGCCTCACAGTAACTAAGCGAGAAACTCTTGTTTACGGGATGCTATCATAAAACCTTGCTACAGGAGTGATGAGCAAACGTATGTTAGTTAACATTCTCTAATTCTTAATGAGCGCCTCACAGTAACTAAGCGAGAAACTCTTGTTTACGGGATGCTGTCATCAACCTTGCTACTCTAGTGATGAGCAAACGTGTGTTAGTTAACATTCTCTAATTCTTAATGAGCGCTTCACAGTAACTAAGGAAGAAACTTTTGTTTGTGAAATGCTGTCATCAACCTTGCTACTGGAATGATGAGCAAACATGTGTGTTAACATTCTCTAATTCTTAATGAGCGCCTCACAGTAACTAAGCGAGAAACTCTTGTTTACGGGATGCTGTCATCAACCTTGCAAACGAGTGTTAGTTAACATTCTCTAATTCATAATGAGCGCCTTCACAGTAACTAAGGAAGAAACTCTTGTTTACGGCATGCTGTCATCAACCTTGCAAACGAGTGTTAGTTAACATTCTCTAATTCTTAATGAGCGCCTCACAGTAACTAAGGAAGAAACTCTTGTTTACGGGATGCTGTCATCAAACTTGCTACTCTAGTGATGAGCAAACGTGTGTTAGTTAACATTCTCTAATACTTAATGTTGCGCCTCACAGTAACTAAGCGAGAAACTCTTGTTTACGGGATGCTGTCATCAAACTTGCTACTCTAGTGATGAGACCCCCCCCCACCCCCCCCCCCCCCCACCCCCCCCCCCCCCCACCCCCCCCCCCCCCCACCCCCCCCCCCCCCCACCCCCCCCCCCCCCCACCCCCCCCCCAATACATAAACGCTGAGCGATCCTGTCCTTGCAAGCAGCCCGCCTGCCCGGCCGTTGGTGGTGGTTAGGAAGTAGCCTTTAAGCCGTTTGGTCCCCAGGTTAAGTGTTGGAGAGGAATTCTTAACTTCGCCTGTTAAAATAAGACACTTTTACTTAACTTTATTATTTCGTTTTAGAGTTTTTCATATTTTCGTTCTTCCCGTTTCTGCAGTAATATTCAGGGAAAAATATCGGTCTGATGAACATTAAAACACTTGTGTGATTATACATTCTACTAATAAAAAAATTCTGCAAATCAATTAATGTTAATTCAGTTATACATTATAGTTTTCATAAAGTGCAAAAAGTACGTGTTAACAAATACGCACACAATGGGTTTGTATTTATTTATTGGAACGAATCGTTTCGGTAGAAAGGTTAACAGCATGAAAGCTCGACGTTTGGCAGCGTTGGATTGAATCCGCCCGTTTCGCAACCATCCGAGCCGGGACACTTTCCAACAAAACAAATTGCTATCAATGTTTGTGCACCTGAGGCTCGTACAATAAAATAGTGTTTGTTCTTTCTTGGTGCACTCAGAACTTTATCGGTAGTTAGTATGGCTTTAAAATACATTCTGTTTGGAGTATTAGGATAAGTAAAATAATACCTAGACGGGCCTTGTGTTTTAATGTATAACTATATTAATATATGTCACCAGGATACAGTAAAACTTTATAGTTCAAGTAAATTTGCAAGTACTCACAGTTAATTATATTTTATTAAAGTAAGTAATTGACTAATAATTAAATACTAGTGTTTTTTATGCATAAATGAGATTCAAATTTCACTCTAACTATAGATTGCCTTTTCATGTACAGATGAAATGTATTATAAACTGTATAAAAATCTTCAAATAAAACATGTCCTCACTCCTAAACTATTGCATGCGCGTTAGCGAAGCCTATCACTCAATTGATGGGAAAAAAGTTCGTTTTTGTCTGTCTGTTCCGCATGATATCTTCATAAAGAACTGATCTACAGACTTGAAATTTTGCATGAATCTCCCTTCATAATACGTAACATTGAGTTAGATTAGTGTATATCACTCCTTAGAATTCAGTTTTTTACGTTGGATTTGTGGGTAACCTTGATGAAAAAAAGAAAAATCACGGAATAAATAGATTCTTTGTTTAAATTTTGTTTTTGACTTGGAAGTTTTGAAAGGATAACAGGATTTCGGACATTTGCCATCGTTATAGGTTAAAAAACGTTTCTAGGATAGGATTCTATCTACTTCATCAGGTGGATGAGGTATTACTACATACACAAATGGCGAAGTAAAGAAGGAAAGAAAAGGGTCCAAACATACCCAAAAGCTGTTTGGAGTCCAGTCCGGGCGTTGTCACTGCACAGTATGCACGTCCCGAGAACACATCGCAAGTACGAGGATAACAATCACACATCACACTAGCACAGGCTACAGTGCGTACTAACAAGAATGGCGATGTGTGTTAAATTCTCAAAACATTGGTTATACCTTTTATAACCTATAAATATATTATTAAACTCATATGAGAGAAACAAATAAAACTTTGCATTTGACTTGAAATTTTGCATGCAGTCTATTAACACAACAATGTAATCTACTCATAACTTGTAAATAAATGAGATTCATATTTACCTCTCATTATAGATTTCAGTAGTTTCTTGTACAAATTACGTAATTTTTAAACTGTATAAATAATTTCAAAATATATATTTATACAAATTATAAATTACTGTTTAGTATGATTATCTGCACTAAAATATTCCACTCGTGTATAGAAGAGCGTATCTTTTTGTTTAATGTATACTATAGCAACATCTTTTATATTGCTCATCAGTGGCGTCTCCTCACTATGAAAATTACCTTTAAAATTCACCGCTTGTGTATTACAGAATGTTGCCCCATCATGAGCGGGTGATGTGTGACGGAAATGACAAGCACGCCACCGAGGCAATTTCACTGTGTAGCTTTCTGGTGTCACAAGTGTTGACAATATTGCTTGTTTTCTTATGAAAAATGTCATCCACTTACATTGGTTCTCTAAGCAACTGCTGAAAAGTGGTTTTAGTTTTGGTAATAAAATTGTGTTGCTAATATTGCTCAGTTTAATGTATAAGTTAAAAACATCATGAAATGATTTGTTATAAAGACAAATGTTTATTGAACTCGAATATTTTTATTTCCCTTCAAATTCTGAAGTTTATTTTATAGTTTGCTAGCAGTTACCCGTGGCTTCTCAGGCAATTCCTTGGGTTTTGCATCTGTTTGAGCACTTCTGGTTCGAGTAAACTATATTTTCGACGCAATATCGAGTTTGTCTTCTCAACAAATGAAATATGGCAAAAAGTGTAGATTCATAGCCATTTTAATTGACTCCGGCCGTAGCAAATGTAGTTGCGGTATAATATTTCTCCATTCAATCATTGTCATTCACAGTGATCATCCTGTCACCATTGAACCGATTATCGTGACTCAGGGCCGTCCTTATAGGTCCTTATAAAGTACAATCACTTAAGGATTATCATGTTAAACGTGAGGACTCTCGTTACTTTAGTGAGGCCGTTCCCTCACAGAGTTACGTCTCTCGAAGGTGGCTATCAGTTGCACCAACAGTCCCACTTCATAGTTTTTGGCTTCTTTAGTTATCAAGGAATCAAAAGTACATTATTTTACCATAAAAAACTAATGAAGAAAAATAAAGTTTTCTGGATCATAAATGTTTTAAATCATCGAGATAAACTTTAGTATCTTTAATGAAATAGAACTATAGCTTACTAAAATATGTATATGTATACATCAAAACATTTATACTACAAAACTCAAGAAATCGATATCGCTTCGATTAAAACATACAATGAAAAGACTTCTTTTAGGACATATTACAGACCAAACCATATCAGTCTGTACAAGACAATATAACCTTCTCAATTTTGGTTCCACGTATTAGATGGCACATATCATCTACTTTACAACTTTTTTCCAACCAAAGAATCTCCTATGGCATTCTTTGAAATACCTGCTTGTGATTTCAATTCTTGATTTCTAGCTGGTTCTTTAGTTTCTTGAATTTCTTAGAAGGAGAGTCCGTGGGTAGTCGGGAAAAAAACCTTTAGTAGAGTCCTATTGTAGCAATCATCACGTGATTTAATCTATATAGTTTGTAAACTCTTCGAGGATTCTAAAGAATTACCAGCATTTGAATTATTATTTCTACATACGAAGAACATAGCACTAGAGATATTTATGGCAAATTCATTGCAGGATTTAAAGATATTTGAGCACCCTAATATAAAGCTGTTTTAACCTTTATTACTTTTAGTAGTAAACTATAATAGAATTAACGAATTTTAATATAATGCCAATTTACAGGTTATGTAGACATTGTCGAATGTGAATGAATGATCTTAATTACCTTGGATGAATTAAATAATAATCGTATTTGACGTTTACGTAGGTTATAACAGGCGTTACGGTATTAAAACTAACAGCAAGGCTTACCTAAGCACACAACATATTATAA
This sequence comes from Homalodisca vitripennis, assembly GCF_021130785.1. Taxonomy (NCBI): domain Eukaryota; kingdom Metazoa; phylum Arthropoda; class Insecta; order Hemiptera; family Cicadellidae; genus Homalodisca; species Homalodisca vitripennis. Next base: position 242,238,287 of record NC_060207.1, read on the forward strand.
AGGGCAATAGGTTTTATTCCATATTTATTCTTAAAATGAACAATACCTTTTCAGATCTACATATGTGACAAAATTCGCAAAAAAATGTGAGTTGCCACGGACCGATTAGCCTACTATTGCTGGTGAATTTTAGGGAAAAATAAAACCGTCTCAAGGAATTGGAGTGGTGCTCATATAGATAGTGATCGAAATAGCCTCGCTAACCCACGCTAGACGGTGTTAAAATCATAGCCACCGGAAAGTACTCAAGTTTTCTTCACAACTAAATAATTACGATTTCTTCAATTCCTCGAGCAAAGCTGCGAACTACGCCTAGAGGAATGAGTTTCCACGTTCAATGATGAAAATAACTCATACGGTAACTTAAAAATACCACCCACTTATCCTCACAAGAATGTCGCTTAGTCGTTACCTGATATCTCAGATCGTATTAGTCCCTACTCAAATCCCAAAAAGAGATTGGGAAACGAGGGCGTAAGTTTTCTGAACGAACCGACCTCGCGTGACACTTCCTACAACGATACGACTACAACAACGCTGGTATCTTTGGATCACAACTTATTACTCGTTAAAACTATGCCTAAAATCTCAAGGCTGAGCTGAATATCACACACCATCGAGAGACAGATAAATAGTACTTAGTGCAATAAAAATATAATAAAAAGTATTACAAACAGAATTTCGGTGCAATATAAAACAAAACAAAAAATGAAACCTATCTTGCTAGCAAAACATAATAAGAAAATAACTGACATTAATTTGACACTGGCTTTTAGTTTACAACCTGAGCAATAATTAAAAATTAAGAAAACTAAAAAATATGATAGGAATACATTATTTTATGTAAACATAAAACAAACAAAATAGGATACTAACAGTTACAAGGTATGACTTTGGTTTCTTCTGAATATTTTCAACTAAATAATAAAGAAATAAAGAAATAATAAAATGTGTACTTAGGGTCACAATTGATCAAATGATGTGTTGAGACTAATTTCAACTTCCTATTTAAACTAGAAGTATTACATTAAAATGTATATTATTACAGCACCAAATCGAGGTAGCAAAGATACTCATATTATAAATAAAAGAGACATGCCTGCACAAAAGTGTATTCATCTTGAAATGTTTACGAACAACCGTTAGACTCAATTTCTTCTATTTATAAATTCAGTTTTTCAATGATTTTTTTTTATTATTCTGTACAGTGTTTTTAAATGTCGATATTTAATTTGATTGCTATGTTATAAGAACCACATTTACCAGCTGATTAGCCCGTTAAAGCATTGTAAGAACAATGGGTAGTAAATCCACAACACGAGAAAAACATATGGGAGGATTTCTTGTATGGCTTCTCGTGTCCTGCAGCAAGGATCTCCTGAGCCTACAGTCCTTTCATCATATTGTATGGACAATAGGTAGCAAATCTCACACAACAGGAGAGAACATATAGGAGGATTTCCTGTATGGCTTCTCGTGTCCTGCAGCAAGGATCCCCTGAGCTTACAGTCCTTTCATCATATTGTATGGACAATAGGTAGCAAATCTCACACAACAGGAGAGAACATATAGGAGGATTTCCTGTATGGCTTCTCGTGTCCTGCAGCAAGGATCTCCTGAACCAACAGTCCTTTCATCATATTGTATGGACAATAGGTAGCAAATCTCACACAACAGGAGAGAACATATAGGAGGATTTCCTGTATGGCTTCTCGTGTCCTGCAGCAAGAATCTCCTGAGCTTACAGTCCTGTCACCATATTGTTAGGACAATAGGTAGCAAATCTCACACAACAGGATAGAACATATAGGAGGATTTCCTGTATGGCTTCTCGTGTCCTGCAGCAAGGATCCCCTGAACCAACAGTCCTTTCATCATATTGTATGGACAATAGGTAGCAAATCTCACACAACAGGAGACAACATATGGGAGGATTTCCTGTATGGCTTCTCGTGTCCTGCAACAAGGATCTCCTGAGCCTACAGTCCTTTCATCATATTGTATGGACAATAGGTAGCAAATCTCACACAACAGGAGACAACATATAGGAGGATTTCCTGTATGGCTTCTCGTGTCCTGCAGCAAGGATCCCCTGAACCAACAGTCCTTTCATCATATTGTATGGACAATAGTTAGTAAATCTCACACAACAGGAGACAACATATGGGAGGATTTCCTGTATGGCTTCTCGTGTCCTGCAGCAAGGATCCCCTGAACCAACAGTCCTTTCATCATATTGTATGGACAATAGGTAGTAAATCTCACACAACGGGAGACAACATATGGGAGGATTTCCTGTATGGCTTCTCGTGTCCTGCAGCAAGGATCCCCTGAACCAACAGTCCTTTCATCATATTGTATGGACAATAGGTAGTAAATCACACACAACAGGAGACAACATATGGGAGGATTTCCTGTATGGCTTCTCGTGTCCTGCAGCAAGGATCCCCTGAACCAACAGTCCTTTCATCATATTGTATGGACAATAGGTAGTAAATCACACACAACAGGAGACAACATATGGAAGGATTTCCTGTATGGCTTCTCGTGTCCTGCAGCAAGGATCCCCTGAACCAACAGTCCTTTCATCATATTGTATGGACAATAGGTAGCAAATTTCACACAAAAGGAGAGAACATATGGGAGGATTTCCTGTATGGCTTCTCATGTCCTGCTGGAAGGATCTCCTGAGCCAACAGTCCTTTCATCATATTGTATGGACAATAGGTAGTAAATCTCACACAACAGGAGACAACACATGGGAAGATTTCCTGTATGGCTTTTCGTGTCCTGCAGCAAGGATCTCCTGAGCCTACAGTCCTTTCATCATATTGTATGGACAATAGGTAGTAAATCTCACACACAACAGGAGACAACACATGGGAAGATTTCCTGTATGGCTTTTCGTGTCCTGCAGCAAGGATCTCCTAGGCCTCCTGCTCAGCTCTGATAAGATATTGACACTGAATCTATAATCGATATGAAATAAAATATAGAGGTTTTGATTCTATAAAAATCACCTGTACAAAATAACTGAGTCCGGACAACTTCATACCGTAAATAAAGTATTACCTTTTGCCTTTTTGCACATTATTTTATATCTTGATCAATAACATTTTAGGTCATATTTTTTAGTGTTAGTTTTTAAGTTAGAATAAAGGAGTGATCACAAGACTTCTACAAATATTCTTCAAGTGGTTTTCGGTTTATTTACACGAGGAATGTAAAGGTTGTGTTATTATATTAAACCTGATTTAAAAGTTTAGTTAATATAAATTATTAAAATATTAATTTATACTTCAAAAATAGGTACAAAAACTCTATTTTTTTAATTAGCAAAAGTTAGAGTCTACAAAGTTATAAACGAGGACATATTTAAACATTTGTAATTTTAACCAAAGTGAACATTTATCAATGTTGCGGTTTCTTGGATGCGTTCGCTTTATTCCGAGCTTACCTATTTACCAAACAGTTACAGAGGAAATTGAAGTGCATTCCAGAAAATTGTTGGAACTTTGCTTTTAAATTTAAGCATCCATAAATTTGTTTATGATTCGACTGAAAAATTTCGTATCATAACCTCTTTTACGATTCTTCACGCTGGAAGACAAATCAGTAATATGTAATAAAACAATAAATTTCTGTATTGCTATTAAAAATAATGTAATGCAAGGGCATCGTCAAGCTAAAATTCGAACGTTTATCCTCAACAGACTCTCAAATTTACAAAGAAACCACTTTGCATCCATCCTCATTTAAAATCCAATTGATTCGCACTCCAGTCATTCTGCTGTTACCAATGCAAGCGGTTCTCCCCTTTTTGAATTGAAAACCTTATCAGCACTATGAAATGCCTGGGATGCTAAAGAACATTTCGACAGAGCGGTTTTTAACAGCTTCGGGGCGATAGAGTATTTTTTATGGAATTATGAAAAAAATGTGACGAAATGAACTCTCACCTGCACCGCTATTTTTTGTAATTCTCAGTACAGTAGTTGTCCGTGCACATTTAGTGCTTCATATTCATGTTCATCACGCCCCCTAGTGAGGACATTGTAGAGAGAGAGAGAGACAGAAGAATGTGGTTTTCAAAACATAAAGGCAAGAGGAAGTATAAAATTGCATATTTATCTATGATAAAAAAGTTTATATCTTACAGATTCTTGCAGCAAGTTTTAAAAGTTATCTTGTTAAATGTTGGCGTGCATTGTTTCTAAGACTTCCTACCAGCATTAATTAACTTGAGTTGTCATGAATTATCCATCAAAGATAGTGCTCAGTAAAAGTAACCTTCTACCTCACGGTTTTTTAATCGCCCAACTATCCACGTTCACAATCACATCTCATGAACTGTTATCAAATACTTGTTATACATGGTACATTTTGTATATGAAATATGTATTTTTTATTTGAACCATCCCGTATAGAATACAGCCTTCGCCAATCTTTAAATAAATGTCATATCAAATACTCAAAAGAATAAATATAGTGCAGTAAAAAGAAAGATCCCTCCAACGTCATGATTCATGACATAATTATGAATGTTTTTAATATCAACCCCACCCGAATATTCATTTTACTTTTTCGGTATCTGTGAATTTTGAAATTTTATGTAACTAATTATAAAGATTTAGTTTTCTAAATCAATGTTTCTCACAATAGTAGCACTCTTCGAATTTTGTTTAAGAATTACGACCACTCTATGCTTTTTACTATACTTTCGATTATGGTTCTTTTCTAAATTATTACCTTTATCGTAGTAATCAATATTTTATCAAAATCAACTCTACGCAGTTGAAGCAAAACTTGTTTATAATATATTACCTGTTTTAGGATAATAATTATCCTACTTCAGTAGTATGTTGTATTAAACTGAAGATTGTTCCCCACTCCACTCTAACCTCACAAGCAGCGATGATCCTGAATGTTTGATCGTATAAATCAGTCACCTGCCAACAGGCGGCAGCACCACTCTGTGGGTCCATTACGTCATAATTACTGGGGACATATGACGTCATTACAATGTATGGTATAATTAGTGAGTCGGGTCGAGGCTGACAATAGCCCTGGGAGTTCCCTCTTACTTCCATCATGTTATGAAAATTGCAAATCGTGTTAACAAAATGCTTGATGTCTAGTCCTTTTTAGTTCATATTCTTTCCATTTACCTTACAGGTTTTTTAATTTCATTATGCGGTAATACATTTCTCAGTTTAAAGGCCAACACTTCTTTTCTATATATATATATATATATATATATATATATATATAAGTAGATATGAATATGCCGGTTCTAGACCACTTTTGGGACAGACAGAAAATCAATGTAAAATTGTCCATTGAACCATAAACAAATCTAATAAAATCTAACAGGAAAGCACGAATGTTAAATAACCGAATCTTTAGCTGTTTTACTGTTCAATGTTTGCTTCTACATTTATAAGCTGTTTTAATGAAAAAATCAAAAAATCTTAATAAAAAATCTTTATTCTACAAAGTTAATTGTAACACAGTCTTTATCTTTAATAGTCTTCTTTCCAGTAACAACCAAGTGTAATTTTTCATTTTTGTTTAATTCTTTAATCTTTTTTTCATCCAAAACAGTTAAAAATCTGTTCGGCAAGTGTACTTTACAATCTTCCAACTCGGCAATTATTGTCATCCCGAACTTATCTTTCATTTTCTCCAAATTCAAGATTCTATATCTCTTTTTTTCTTCCAATTCATTTAACTTCTTATACTCTTTAAACTTACATTCTCCAATATCATTTAACTCCTTCAAGAACTCCATTTAAATAGAAAAAATTTAAAGACGGAAAAAATGAAATTCGCTAACCTTCACTCGAGAAGTCGGGGAGAATGTGAGTAAAACCGCATTCTTTTCAAGAGGTTCTTCGTTTAATTTCTCCAAATGTACTATAAAATCATCGAGGATTTCTGGTTCAAAATCATAAACAAATTCTACATCTAGATAATAAAAAAATACAGGTAATATCTTTTCATAATAAACGTGTGTATTTAAACCAACAAACCTAATGTATTCTTTGAAAAGGAAAATAATTTTGTCAATGGTTCCAAGAGATAAGTAAAAATTTTTATTCTGTTTTCTAAATTCTGTAACAAATTTTGTTTGCTTCTTGTCTCCATATTGCAATTTTGTAAGCAGGTTATTCAAATGTGTTAATTTATTTCGAAATTTCTTAGGTTTAGGTCTTTCTAACAAAATTAAATTACAACCTCTACAAACTAAATATCTTTTATCGATAATTTCTCCTCTATTAGAACACTTGTAACAGTTGGCATTATACTCTTCCATTTAAACAAAAAGATTTTTTTATAAATGGAGATTATGGAACTAAGTCTGCCGAGATATAAATTTTTCAGCGCAAATGTTTATGTTTACATTTCTACAACAGAGATAAATAGAAATAATTTCATTCTACTGTACAACTATTTAGGATATTTTGTCTATGATTACAAAGATTATTCCGGAAGAAATCGAGATTTTTCATCAGCGAAAGAGTATATTTTTGAAGTTTTAGAAGGAATGAAAGAGAATAATATGAACATCATCAATTATTGTTAAAGACATACAAAATGAGTGTTGTTAGTGTGCGTGTTTTTGCGATATCTACTTAACTTCTAAGAAATTGGGAATGGGAGAAGAAGAAAGGTATCATATATTTTATTTCAATCAACTGTAGATTTGTGACGTCTGCTGTGAGCGTTTGTACCACTAACGCTTGACCTCGAATCTCATTTTATTGAAACATGTGAGAGGCGTTTGTGTCACTAACGCTTGACCTTGCTTTGCACACGCCGTGTGTGGTACAAGGACAGTAGTGACACCAAACAATGACCTTGCTTTTCTCACGCCGTGTGAGACAATGAAATCACTGTAAAAACACTTAATTCTGTATTACAAATGAACACTTTAACATCACTATTTTTCACACAATGTTTTATCACAGTTTAGAATGTCTACACAAATTCACAATCTTCTTGTAACGTCTTTCTTCGAGTCCCAAATATAAAAGTAACTTATAAAATATAATAACACTATGAATGGCAACGCCCAGTGGAACACTTCACTTCACTTTTTAACAAGAAACACAGATCTTCACAGCAATCTTCTTACTTTATAAAGTCCATATCTTCTTTCTTCAACTTGCAAATACATTAGAATCTTCTAAATAATGATATATCTTGTTAAATTTCGTTAAAATAGAGGAGGATCAAGCATGACTGACTATACGTGGCCAACGCCCATGATGAAAATTTTTTCCGTGCGATAAACGATTATGAATATCGAAGTTTTATCGATAATAAAAATCGATGGTTACAATCGATATTAGAACTGTTATAGTTTCCAATGTATATTAAATAAGTGAATATCAATATTTATTTCAAACCTTGTTGTTAAAAAACCACTCAACCGATTTTAATGAAATTTGGTACACATATAGTAAATACTTAACTCTTTCGACTTAACTTATCCATAAGGGTGAAATCATCCCCTATTTCTTAATATTCAAAGAAAAATAAAAAATTTTATCGGAAAAATCTGAAACTTCAAAAACAAGCGAGTTCAACTTAAAATTTCATGAAAATAACAAAATTTTCAAAATCTACCCCAATCATCCCTTATCTTTAAACTCTTATATCTCGAGAACTATTGGAGCTTTTTTGATGAAATTTGGTATATAGGATCAGTAAATATTAAAGTATTTTTTAAAATCACCACTTCCGGTCCATGACCTTGAAATAGTTTTTTTCCTAATATCATCCCTATTTTTCAAAATTTTTTAATGCAATTTAAAATGTAAACTTTTATCAATGTCTTTAACAATTCTGTAAAGTTTTAAAAAAACTATCCGACGAATAACGCGATTTTTACTGAATTTCTCTAATATCGTTCTTAATCACATCATAGGCTAAAAATTTCTCAGAGACAACAACAACATAACAAATCGCGTTTGTAACAGCTTTTTGAAAATCCATATTGATAATTATATCGTTCTTTGAACCAGAAATATTTGTCAAACTCTTTGTTGTATCAATGACATAAATAGGTCTATTCGCTAAAAATTCTTTAGGATTGTAATACATTTCCTTATTATTACAGTAAACTTTCTTAAAATCTTGATACATCTGATACATGATTCTGAAAAGACCTCCTGAAATGTTTAAATTTTGTAATTCATCTGGATAATAAGAACCGTTCAATTTTACTCTGATATTTTTTACATCCAAACTATCAAACTTTGAAGGATTTTTTTCTTGATTATTCTGTCTATCTGTTTGAAAACCTATGATAACGAACTTGGGATTGAAGATATTTCTATAAATATTTGTGATATCGAACGAATAAGTTGTTCCGGAAATACCTTTTTGTTCAATACATTGCCAATCTAGAAAATTAAACATAATGTTTTGACTTTTTGTAATTTCATCAATCAACCTTATTTTACTCGTGATTTTATAATCAATCATTGGAACTCTAATAAAAAAATCTGTAATTGTTATTTTTCCATCAACAGGCATAACATTTCCAGTTGCAGTCTTCAGAATCACATCATCGTCTTCTGCTCTTATAAAACTTAGATAAAATCCTCCTTTATAGATCGGAATAGTAACATTTTCAAAAAATCCTAATCCAAAATGAGATAAATTTCCAGCTGCTTCAAAAACACCAAATTTAAAATCTGATTCAAAGCCATTAGAAGTTTGAGAAATAACATCACTTTTTGAATACGAAATAGTTCCTTTAATTGTGCTTAATTGGCCACAGTTTTCGACTTTCTTCTATCAATTTATTGTGTTTTCTTACTTCAATCTTAGAAAATAAAAACGGTATAAAATTATCGATTAATCTAACATTATCAGTTCCAAGATATGCTTGACCATCTTGTTTTGTTAAAGTTCCAGAAATATAAAACTGGAAGTTAGACGAGCAAAAGTTATCTCCAAAATCAATATTAAACTCAGTTCTTTTATTCGGTTCATTCAAATGTTGTTTACTAATTGGATAGAAATTTTTAAACTCCGCCCTTTCAATATCACTAGCATATTTTCTGTAGTCCGCCATTTAATAAGAGAAAATTTTAAACATCGTGTATCATTTTTTTCATCGATCTAATGTACGTTTTTATAAGAAAAGATATAAATTTTAGTAAAATAATTAAAAAGATTAGAGTCATTTTTAATGATCTACTTCGTCATATTCAGGATTCTCTTCCTTAAATTTTGCGATCTCGGTCACATATTTCAATAAAATCTGCACAGGATAGTAACCGCTATCTATAATATTGTTCCAATCAACTGTATCTTTATTTTCATCCAAAAACTTTATACTCAAGTGTTGATAGAGACAAAGAACAGACATATGATCTTTTAATTAATAATGTATATTTTCTTGAATGAACTCTGATGATAACGTTTGATATTTAGCAATGTTATACCAATTCAATTTGTTTACGTATAATCTCATCATATCTTCGGATAATTCATATTTTTGAGAAATGTCATCCCAATGTTCTTTTTTCAAATCTCTTTCGTGTTGCATGATAAAAAGATCGAAAGCACTGTAATGTCCCGCCATCTCTATTTATTAAGAAAAAATTTCAAAATCAAGTTTTTATAAATTGGCTCTTTTTAGCGTTACATTCAGCACATTTTCCAGAAATTCTCTTAACTCCGTTAATGTTTGCATAGTATTTTATATCGTTTGTGGCAGTTTTCTCTTTACATCTCACACAATATATGAGCGCCATTTATATAAGGAAAATTAGGCATCGTAACCACCTACTCCATTAAATCTGTTGTCGATGTTTTCAAAAGTTTTATCGACATCTTCTTTAAATTTATTAAAGTTTTCTTCTAGTTTATTTACTTTATCGAGATATAAATCGTTGTATTCAACGAGTTTATGATCAATATTCTCAAAAGTTTTTGTGGCATCTAAACTAAACTTATCAAAAGACTGCTTATTTTTTATAACTTTTTCATTAATTTCGCCAAAGTTTTCTTCTAGTTTAATTAATTTATCATGAAGTAAAGATTGATTAGTAACTACTCTTTTAAAAACTTCACCATTTTTTCTATCGGTTTCATTAAAACCCTCTTAAAATTTAGCGAAATCTTCCAAAAAGTTTGTTATTTTTCCATAAAGATCGCCTTTATATAGATTGAAATTTTCCTCAAAATTTGTAAATTTTTCATCACAATTTTCTATAGATCTTTTACTTCTTTCTTCAAGTTTTTCATAGACTTCTGTTGTAAAATCTTTAACATGCTGTTTATGATTCTCATAATTTTGTTTTAGTTCATTAAACATTTTAATAGGATCTTCCTAATTGAATCATTACAACAACATCAAATGGATTAATTCCTTTACTAACACCGCTAATTCTTTTTCCTTTAAAATCTAAGGCATTTTTTAACATTCGGATCATGTAAATCAACAATATCGATGTTTTCTGATAATTTTAGAGGTTTTAAAATTTGTTCTTTAACAACAACATCATGTTTTGTCAATACCAGGTCGAACACCGACAATTCTTTTCTTATTAGCCAAACTAACATAATTCTTTTCAACTTTGATCGCTTCAGTAATTTCATCAGCTTTTTCGATGTGAGACATTAAATTGGTAAATAATTTTTTTACACCATCATCAACTTCTTTTTCCAATGTTTTTATTTTATCAGCAACTTCATTTGAACTCATGAAATTTGCAAGTTTGTTATCATATTCTGCTTTAAAATCTTCAATCTCGACAGCAAAACATATCTGAATCTGGAAGGTTTTGTAATACATTTTCTAACTTGTTTATCAAACTCATTTCTCAAACTATCAAAATTCAAACTATTATCTACATTTTGAATAATTTGTGTTCCAAATACGTCAAAAATATTTTGTGAATCCATATTTATTAAGCAATAATTTGTTAACAACTTCTTTAAAATCTTTACCATTACTCAGTTCATTCAACACAAAAACACATAAATGACCACAAATTGGGGGATCTTTGTAGTCTTGAATTTGAGAATCGTTATAATAAACGCTTGATTTTTTCAAATATTTAATCAATTCTATAGGTGGTTTGTCCTCAATTCTTCCATACGAATCAAAATAATATGCATTCTTATCATTTTTATAATAACAAATCCAATGTGTTCCACTTCCCATAATCGAGTCTAAATTCACAATTCCACATTCAAATTTCTTAACTTTTTCAGGTAATGTATCTCTCATGAAGATTCCTCTAAAATGTTTAATATTTTTGCAGATTTCTTCCAATTCCCCGAATGTTAAAGGTTTAAATTTTTTTTTTCAATGTTTGATTTCACGTAATTCAAAGTTTTTTCATCTAATCCAGATCCTGTAACATCTTCCAACTCTTTATCTAACCAATTTAAAATGTTTCGAACAATAGGAATCACATCTTTTTTAACGATTGGAGCAACTTTACGAACATAAGGAACAACATTTTTAACAACTGGAATATTTTTTCTCCAAAATCTAATAAATCTTTCAAAAGTCCACCATTTTTAAGTTCTTTCAACTGATTATAAGAAAATTCTATTCTGGTTCCTTTATTGTTTTTCTTATGTTTTTCGAGTTTATTGTATTGTCTATTTGTTAAAAATATCTTATCTTCGCCATTTTTTAGTTGATCTATTTTAAATTGAATACTAACGGGTATTTTCTTCTTAAAAGCGGATTTTATTTTTTCTTTCTGATTTTTGCTGAAATTTACATTCACCTCCATTTATATAGTTAAAATTTCAAGTTCTCTTCGATTCCCATTCCTAGTTTTCTCTTCAAAAACATTGCTCCAGCTGTTGGAAGCGCAACAAATCTTTCACCTAAACTAGCATCTTTTGATAAAAATCTATCCATTGCCTTATCTTGCAAAACTTTATCTGCGATATGTCTGGAATTTGTGTCTCTATGTTTTGCATAAAAAATATCGTGTTCCATAGCAGCTTGATCTAATTTATTTATACCAGGATCTCCTCTTTTTAGTCTTTTTTCGAGTTTTGTGCCAGGCCCCAGATACTGATAAGTTGGTACGTGTAATTCAAAAGGTAAATTGTTGATAAAATCATTCAAAAGTCCACTACCCTCAATCATAGATGAACTTATTGCCGGCAAAACTCGTTTTAAATATTTAATTCCATCAGGTTTTTCAATCATTTCATCAAGTTTGTTCGAAATAAAATCTTTAATCGCTTTCTTTTCGTTCAAAAAATTGTTGTTTCCAGCCTTTTCTTGAGCATAAATATAATTAATAATTCCATCGAGTTTTGTCAAATCGTCGATATATCTGTACTCAATCTTATTATCATTGTATTTTCTCACACCTGATCCTTCGATTCGTTTTTCCCAAATTGGTTTAATCAAATTGAGATATTTTTTACCTTTACTTGACTTTGGTTTCTTAGTTGATGGATCATTATTTTTGTAAATTGAATCAGATTTCCATAAAATTTCAGTATACTTTTTCAAGTCTTCTTCAGAATATAAACCGTCTTTTGGAACATCAGTGCCTGTTAATAATCTCCATAAACCTTGAGTTCCTTCATATGTTTTTTCATTAATAATGATATCATTATGCTCAAAATTCACGGGCAAATTTCCAATCATAAAACTTTTCTTTTTTCTGTCCCAATACAAACCAAATTTATCATCCTTTGCTCTAGGAAGAAATTTTTTACCAATTTCACCAATTATTATATCCGTTGTTCCAGGACTTATTGGTTCAACTGTGGTAGAGTCTTCAATGATTCGAGGTCTAAATGGTGTTGAAGATGGTAATTTTGGCAATTCAAACTCAGATTCTGGTATCGAAATATCAGCAAATTGTCGTACAACTGGAACCAAATTCATTAAATTTTGATTATCGCTTAAAACATTTTCAATTTTGCCCTCAACATTTTTTATTGCAGAAGTTACAGGTTGATTAATTTTTTGAATAAGTTCTTGTTCTTCTTCATCAATTCGAATCTGTTCTTTAAATTCTTTGATTAATTTCTTTTCTATTTGATCAAGTTTTTTTGCTTCTTCTGAAGTTACGTTCGCCATTTATTTAGGAAAATTTTGAAACGTAAACGTGGAACGTGGAAACGTGAACACGAAACGTGAACACGGAACGTAAAACGTGAACGTGGAACGTAAAAACGTGAACGTGGAACGTAAAACGTGAACGTGGAACGTGAAACACGAACGTGAAACACGAACGTGAAACACGAACGTGAAACATGAACGTGAACGTGGAACGTGAACGTGGAACGTAAAAACGAGAACACGAAACGTAAACGTGAACGTAAAAACATGAAAACAACTAGATTATCACACGTTTATATTGGAAAATTTATTCAAATATTTACCATTTTTAGGCTTCAAAGTTAGATTAATAGTTAAAAATCCGTAGTCTTCTTTCCAAATTTTATCACATAATTCATTAAAGTGGTTAAAACTCATATCAGATCCCACATAATTGTTGTAAATTTTTCTCGAATAGTGATCGTCTTGCTTAAAAACACACAACATATTCAAATTATTTCTTATAACTTGTTTATCAACCTTTGAAAAGCATTGAGAAAGATAGATACAAGAGATATTTTTGTGACGAGACATTACGAAATATTCCTTAATAACGTCCTGATTTTCCAAAATACAATCATCAAAAACGATTAACGAATTGGGTTTACATTCGCTTAACGGAACTATGTCCTCAGAAGCATTATAAAAATGTGATATTTTTTTTGTTTAAGTTTTTCTCAATATTTTCAAATCTTTCTTGTAATTTTTTATAGGCGTCTTGTTCTAAAGATTTACTAAAAACATACAAATTGGAATAAGGAATCAACCTATTGTAGATAAAATTCAATAATAAAGTTGTTTTTCCACATCCACTTGAACCAACAATTAACAATCTGACTGGTTGATCTTTCTTATTTTCTTCAAACGTTTGAAGTTTTATCTGATCTTTTTGCTTTAAAAATTTCTCCATTTAAATAGAAGATTTTCATCTTGAAGCAACGCTTGCGAAAATGAAGCTGTTCAAGTTGACTTCAGAAAGCTCTCAATTATTTTTAAATTTGGAACATCCTATACACTTAGAGGAAGAATCAAATTATTTTATCGGTTTAAGCGGTTTTTATTCTGACAATTTTGTAATAAATATTAGTGAAAGTTCTCCTTATTGCATAGGATTTAGTGAGAAGAACATAACAAAATACTATGGTTTAAACAAAGGATATTATACTTTCGATCAAATAAAAAATTCCCTTAAAAATTATCTGAAAACATTCAAACAATCAGATAAATCTTTAAACTTTGACGAAAACAAGTTTGAAATGCAAAAAAATTATCTCTCTAATAAAATTCAAATAAAATCACCAGTAAGAATAATGTTTTCAGCAATTATTGTGGAATTGTTAGGGTTTGTTCAAGAAACTATTGAGCCAAATCAGGTATATTTAGGAAATAAAACGCCAAAATTTAGACCGTTTGATGTAATTGAAGTGCACTGCAATCTCGTTGAACCTAGTTTTGAAAATCATACCGAACATTTACACAAAGAATCTGAAATTTTGTACACTTTTTTCCCAAATGTTGCTTATGGATCAAAAATCAGTGAAAAACCGAATGAAATCGATTATATTCCAATTAGAAAAAATATTAAAAGAATTCAAAAAATCGTTCTAACTATACAAGACTCTGAGGGAAATTTATTAAATAATGAGAGTAAAACAACAATATATTTAAGATTGATGAGAGGCGATTAGATTAAAATGACGATAATGACGAGAAAATAGCCCTTAAATGTATAAATCACCGGAGTCTATCCCATAGACCCCGAGAAAATATTCAAAAACATACGTTCTGACAAGGGTATCGAATCGCGACTCTTACAAACATTACATCCTAGTTCAATTTTTATTAATGAATCTGGACTTTACACTCAAATAATTGCTTGTTAAATTTTTTCTTTCTAAATGGAGTCAGTTGTGGATCTGCTCAATAACCAACTTACATTCGATAACACGAATATCTTAACTATTGTAGACGAAAACAATGTGATCTGGTTTAAAGCGAAAGATGTTGCAGAAATATTAGAATATGAAAACACTAGACAAGCAATCATATTAAACGTTGATGATGATGACAAAATTCAATATTTTTACTTAAAAAACAAGGGTCTATTCGAATGGCCCCTTAACAATCTTCATCCCTGTACTGTTTTTATTAATGAACCAGGTCTCTCAAAATAAAAATTGCTTGTTAAATTTTTTTCTATCTAAATGGAGTCAGTCATAGATCTAAGAAATAATCAACTAAAATTCAATAATAAAGAAATTTTAACAATTGTTGACGAAAATAATGAATTTTGGTTTAAGGCTAAAGATGTTGCAGAAATATTGGAATATAACAATACAGAAAAAGCGATTAGAAATAATGTCGATGAAGGTGACAAATCTCAATACTTTTATCTAAAAGATAAGGTAGCCCTCGAGGGCCACCTCGCAAATATTCACAAAGATACTATTTTCATTAATGAATCAGGACTTTATTCGTTAATTTTAAGATCTCATAAAATAGAAGCAAAAAGCTTTCAACAATGGGTTACGAGAGATGTTTTACCAAGCATTCGTAAATTTGGTGTGTACAAACTTGAAAACAAGATTAAATATTTAGAGGACAAAGTTAAGCACTTGCAAATTAAAGATGAAATCAAAACGGAAATAATCGCAAAACAAAGTGTAAAAATTGACTTAATGAAACCAGACCTTGTTTTGTAAAGATTTTGCTAAGAAAAAACACCATGTTTTTGTATTAATTAAGAAGAATCACATGTCCTTATTACGTTATCAGAGCTCAAAAGAGAGAAATACCGAAAAGATTGAAAGAACTTGAAATTGATTACCCAGAAATGGAAATTTTATTAAGACAAGGAGATCCAAATAGTAAAAATCTCTACAACCAAATGAAAGAATCTTTGAATATTTTATATAACGGAAATCATTTTACTACAAATATGGCAGAATCTCGACTGATTTATAGAATATCTAAATTACACGATGAAAATGTTAAACATTCGAATTATGATAGTTTGTTTGTAAATGTCTTTTAAGACTATAGAAATGTTGAATTTCTCTTCCGCATACGCAAAGAACTGGTCTAGCAAAGATTTTTTTAGCACAATCTTTACAATATGCTTGTTTGTTGTCTTTACTATAATGGAGATTATAAAATTCTGAAATATTCTTAACCTTTTTACACCGTGTGCACTCTTTCTCTTCTAAAGTTAATTTTTCCATTTTATCATATAATTCTTTTCTATATTTCTTATTACAATCCTTACAATAATAGCATAATCCATCTTTTCTAGTCTTATCTTGAAAAAACTTCGACAAATCTTTAAATTCTTGACACTTTATACATTTCTTTTGGGCCTCCATTTATATAGAAAAAATTACAGCTTTGACTTTTTCAATTCATATTCGTAAAAACTTCCGGTTATTTCTCAATTTTCAAAGTTTCCAAGTTTATTTAATTCGTCTAATATATCAGATTTTGCTTCGCCTTTATATCCATACGGTACTGTATCGATCTTATTTTCTAGGACATTTCTCTTATCATCTTTAGCGTTCAGTGCCAGCTTGTTTATGGTGATGGTATACAAATCATGTTTATAGCTTTTGATTACTGTCATCTCCCTAAATTCTTCTTTATCTTCGAACAAACATCTCTTCAAGTTTTCGATATTTATTGTTTTATTTACAACGCTTCTCTTAATTCCCTTTGCATCTTACTGGATTTTTGTCTAGATATTTGTACGAGTACATCTTTGATCTCAATCCACAAAATTCTTCTAATATCTCGCCGTTCAATTCGTCTTTGAATTTCCCTATTACCTTCTTATTTTTAGTAGTGAAACATTCATGATCTTTTGGATAGTCGCTCGTATCGAAATCATCTATATTTTCTTTAATAATTTTAAAGGGATCTCGTTTCAATTCTAGGAAATAACTGTCTGTATCCATGTAACACAGATTCAAATCTGGATCAAACTTCTTTAATTTATCGTAATAAAACTCGTACATTAGCAATTTTGAGAGGTCGAGAACTGAAAATCCTATGTAAATCGGTTTGTTAAATTTAACCTTTTGTTTGTACATGTGACTCGCTATACAGTTGTCGTCAAAGATGTTAAAGCATTTGAAATTTGTTTTCTTAGCTTGTTTCATTGAAAATTCTTCATTTCCTAGTCTAATATCACATCTGTTTCTCACATTTTCCATAGATTTTCCAAAAACTGAGTTGTTCATCAGCTTATAAAAGTCCTTTTCAAAGTCGCTTGTAGCTTTGGTTCTCATGTTTGTGTTAAAATCAATGTATTCTTTCATAAAAGGCTTCTGATCGAATGCAATAACTCTATTCACATGTTTCAAAATCATACCTTGTTCCAAATAGAACTTCAAATTTCTCGAATGAACAACGTATTCAGTTTTATCCAGTAGAGTTGTGCAAAGTTTGTTTTTAAAATGTTCTGGAGCAAGAGGTAAATCCTTGTGATGTTCATGTAAATTTGTTGGATATTCTAGATCGACTTCAAGAATATAGCCATAATCTTCGTCGCCAGTGAGTTCCAAAATTGTTTCTTTCCATTCTGCTGTTGTATACGTTTTAGGATCCATCCACTTGATATCGTTATATGGTAAATTTTGCATAAGCCCATACCCATAAAGGTTGTTTGCATCGACGTACAACAGATAGCTTTCTGGTTTTGTCTTATCGAAATCTTTCAAATATTTGTTATTTGCTTTAACATATCGTTTAATACATTGAGAAATGCCTCCGCGAATACCTTTTTCAATCATTAAATACATGTTATAATCGTTAATTAGCTGAAGCTCAATTTTCGTTAATTTTAACATAGCATCCCAAGCAAGACTAGGAGCAGTCAGATAGTGTGCTGGATCAAGCTTATAGCAATTCAAACAAATATTCCTAAAATTTTCAAAGATATCAGCGAGCAATAAAACATCTTGAATGTTGTACAAATCAGAATAATTTCCCAGATTTTTCTCTTTTAATTTGTTCCAAACATTTAAGTAGTGTTGATAATCTTTCTCAGATATGCTCTCATCTGTCAAGAGTGAATAGAAATCTTGAATTTTCAGCTCTTCTTTGTAATCAAGTTTTTCAATACTATCGATAAATTCATAGGGAAATATTCCTTTTCCTGACAATATTTTAAAAATCTCTTCTTTGTCATTTGGCTGTCTTTCTATAATTTCATTCAATATTCTTCCATCCTGTATAAAATGATTTGTATGTTTGAAGTCTTCTTTCTTTAAATTTTTCGCTAATTTTTCGATAGATGACGCCATGAATCTAAACGTGTCTACGAAAGAGAATTTTATGAACTTTCTAGGTTTGTCACCATCAAATTCATACCCGTATCCAGAATTTACAGAGTAATTTATATATCGTTCATCGGTGTTTGCAATCAAATCAACATTACCGTATTGTTTTGCCAATTCTTTTATGTACAAATGCGTATCGTAATTAGACATATTGTGACAGAAAACGGGAATATTCTGAGGAAATTTCAAATTCAGATTACAAATTCTATGAGCTGCACCTCGAAATTTTCCAGCCAAATGACAGTGATCTCTGCATTTTTTGAATGCATCATAAGCAGAACTCCAATTATCTGGTAAAAACCCTAAAGTTTTTTCAGTGTCTTGATACGATATTTCTTCACAAATGTGGCAAAGATTTGAATTTTGATACGAAATTTCTTCTTCGTCAGTCAATTTCATGGGCTTCATGTTCTTTGAATTATATTTTTTAGCTATGTACTTCGATAATTTATTGAGTTCTTCAAACAATTTTGCAGGAACGTTCGGCAACTCTTCTTCATTTTTTGCTCGATAACATATCGGCTTGTACATACGATTGGTCACATTAGACACTAAATATAGAGTAAAACCATAAGGAATATGCTTCTGAATCTTGGTTGTAGTCGATTTTTGCGGATTGTTTTTGCATGTGGGAATCTTCTCTAATATGCTTTCAAAATCCATATAAATAACGTACGGATGGCTAAAATTTCTTTTGGTAATTGGTAAATTTAGTTGTTTGACCCGGAAACGGCATAATTGGCTTGCAAACTTCATGTTGCTTACAAATTTCTAAATGATCTGATAAAGCACTATATTTGTAGAAATGGCTTAAACATCTTCGACACAAGAACGTCTTGTGAGCATTTTTTGATATCTGTGAACTCGCTAATCTACTTAAATCTGTTATCAAAACATAATGGGATTTATCATCTTGTTTAACATACAATAAATCAACTTCTAACTTGGCGTCATAAACTTCTGAAATTTGCAACGGTACTATGTGTAGTTTTTCATCAAAAGTATAGACATTTACAGACATTTTCGGATACTTGTACTTTGCTTTGCTGCTTCGTTTTTCAAATAATTGTATATCTTTTAAAGACATAGGATAGTCGAATCCAGAAAATATCTCATCGTTCACGAATTTTTCGTATTGTTTTGCTCTGTCAACATGAGTCTCGGGTTTTTCAATAGCGCATCGGATAGAGTAAATAAAGCAATAATCATCTTTATTTTTGATATTTACACAAGCTTTTTTATCTTTGATTTCCTTTGGTAAATCGATATATGATCCTGCGTTCATAAATTCATGTTTATTAAGGCTCAAAATCAGTTGTTTACAACGTTTTAATGTCCAACCAGAGCCCTTATTTGGATGATTTGTCTGTTCTCGATGTGTTAATTTATTAAATTGCTTAGTAATAAAGTCGTTTACGTCGAAGATTTCGTCTGCTTTTATAGTAAAGTACATTGGACAAGTTTGTGTTTCACCGTTCACTAAAGTTCGTTCGTATTCGCATTCTAAAGAGAGATAGCCCTTCATATTTTTAACGGTTTCTTGAAATTTTTCGATTAAACTTTTAATCTCTGGCCTCATAATTGATAGATATTTGTAAATTGACATGAACTTATCGTTTAAATTCGTTAAAATGTATTGCTTGAAAAGACCGTGTATTGAGGATAAAACTTCTACATCAATGATATTTTTAGGTTTTTCGTTAAGAGTTTTGTCAATTTCTTCGATCATTTCAGACTTAGTTTTATCGTTTGTTTCTAAGGACAATTTTTCAGCGATTGATTGAATTTTTTCATCATTAAATAGATTGAGATCTTTTTTATCTTCCTTAAAGCTTTTCTTTAATTCACGCAATTTTTCTATATTATACATGTTTTGGTGATCGGCAATTTGATTTTCTTTAGCCCAAGTCCTCAAATAATTTAGTTCTTTATTATAAATTTCTTTGTTCTTCAAATGATTTTTCGAATTGTAATGACGAGTATAGTGATGTTCAAAAATGTCTTTTTTGCAGTATGGGCACTCTATCTTTTTCCGCTCCATATTTAAAGAGCAAAAATTTGTAAACTAAAATTTTGAGAAGTAGTGATTTTTGACACAAATCAGCACAATTTCTGGTCAAATGTTTTCAGATTGTTCTATTTAAAGAGCAAAAATTTGTAAAATTAAATTTTGAGAAGTAGTGATTTTTGACACAAATCAGCACAATTTCTGGTCAAATGTTTTCAGATTGTTCTATTTGTTATAGAAAAATCTTTTAACTAAATTTAGTTAAAAGATTTTTCTATAATAAATGGCAGCGCTGTTACAAGAGTTGAATAAGGTTGGTGAACTAAGATTCAAAGAATATAAGAAATTAGTGGAATTGGAAGAAAAAAAGAGATATAGAATCTTGAATTTGGAGAAAATGAAAGATAAGTTCGGGATGACAATAATTGCCGAGTTGGAAGATTGTAAAGTACACTTGCCGAACAGATTTTTGACTGTTTTGGATGAGAAAAAGATTAAAGAATTAAACAAAAATGAAAAATTACACTTGATTGTTACTGGAAAGAAGACTATTAAAGATAAAGACTGTGTTACAATTAACTTTGTAGAATAAAGATTTTTATTAAGATTTTTTGATTTTTTCATTAAAACAGCTTATAAATGTAGAAGCAAACATTGAACAGTAAAACAGCTAAAGATTCGGTTATTTAACATTCGTGCTTTCCTGTTAGATTTTATTAGATTTGTTTATGGTTCAATGGACAGTATTTTACATTGATTTTCTGTCTGTCCCAAAAGTGGTCTAGAACCGGCATATTACTATCTACTTATATATATATATATATATATATATATATATATATATATATATATATATATATATATATATATATATATATATATATAACATTTTTCTATTATAATAACGTTTAACTTTGCTAGATTAAAGTAGAATAGGAGTTCACTGTTTCTGCAAAATGTTTCCATAATTAGTGTCTGTTAAACTTTATATATATATATATATAATTTATTGCATAAAATATTGAAATATCAACTGATGATTTTAAGTAACAAAACAATCACTTAAAATTCTAAAGCTTATAATATACTTAGTTTGTGTTGCTGATTTTTTGTGTTAAAACTAAATTTTATTTTTACCACTTTTATTTTAAAAACATTCCTTTCAAAGGTAATATTTTTAATACTTTTTGTGCCAAACTTCAACATAAAAATGTTAATAACTATTATTTAATATTTAAATTAAACTTTCAATAGGATTGATTTATAAAAATCAATTATAAAATAATAATTGTTTATTACAAAACTCAGTAGTGTTAAAATAAATAATATGAGCATTAAAATAAATTCACTTACTGTATTGCTAATTTGTATAATGCTTTATATGTCCAGCTCATTCAGCTCCTAAATACTCATCATCTGCGTTGGGTATTTTCCTGTGATCTCATTTCTGACCATCGACCTACTGATGTAATAGAATAATGTTTTTTCACTGCTTATATATCCTGATTCCATTACTTGTAAAGTATTTTTTATCAGTGACCACACTTCCTAACTTTAAAATTAATTTTGAAATTAATTCATTATTGATTGTAATAGTACAAGCGACGTAAAACACACCGTAAGGTAAGTACCACGAACGTTTAATGTTTTAACTGACAATAACCTCAACATTGTTCTGAGTAGAAAGGCCGAACACAATTTTTGAACACATACGGGTAGGTCATTTAAAAACGTTAAGCCCATTTACAAAGTAAAGATAAAGTGTTTAAAAAAATGAAGTAATTTAAAAATTCCTATGCTTTATTTTGGAGTTTTCATGTCCTTTATAATGGAGGTTTTCGAATGTTTCACGATTATATAATAATTTCATGCCAGCAATTAAAAGTCTCCCATGTCATACGAATTACTCTACCAAAGTATTATACATTTTAAAGGCGAAGTTTCCTATTGATAGACAGTATTAAATTTTATTTTCTTCCTATTTTGCCACATAATGTATCTTTTTATTATTGAGACATTAGTGAAATATATTAATTTTTCTAGACGCTGAGCAAAGATTAACTAAATAAACAGAATGAATTAATTTATGTATGAAACAAGCTGTATATTGCAATACACAATACATAACAGTACATCTCAAAACTATTTTGCAAGTGTACTGATAACTGTTGGCAAATACTGACAGACGTGATTATGGAGAAGTGGCGCCATGTAAGTGTAAAGCCCACAAGGGGTTTTAGTTTTATAGACATATTACAGACAGTTTAATAGTGAGTGTAATCGGTATTGTGATGACAGGATGATCTTTGTATCTGCCGATGATTGAATGGACGAATATAACTGCGTAAACATATTTGCTACGTCGATGTGGTTTATTTGTATGATCGTAACTGTTGATGTTTGAAATTCTTTCAAACGTGGCTTATGTAATTTTATATATATATATATGAAGTTTTATTGTACTCAATAGAATATATATATATATATATATATTCTATTAAGTACAATAAAACTTCATAACATCCTCGAGGACCTATTATTGCTATGTACTTAATGTGTAAAATAATAATTAAGACTTTTTTACTACTTTGAGTTTTCGATTAGTAATTAATTACGAAATGAGAGTTACTATTGCTTATGTCAGTATACATTTAATTTGCTTTTCAGCTTAGTATGTAGTGCCACCTATAAAAAACGTACTTACACAGGCGATACACAGACTGGCAGAAATAATAATATTTCCAGCTCCTCGAATAATAGGCTTCGCTAACGCTTAACACAACAAACACAACAGTTTTGTTTCACACTCACATGTTGTTGTAGCGTGCTGTTTTCCCCATTAAATAAAACAATTATTGTAGGAAGAATTCCGTTACATATTTTGTACCATATAATATAATATATTTTAATAAAACACAGTTTGTTAGTGAAACTCACACAAACAAGCTAGTTAAGACGCTGAAAAAATGGTGCTGTCCAAGTTTGTCCCCACTTTCACGGGGAATTAACTCTGAGTGTCCTACACCGCAATAACTGCTGTTCCCAGCACCCGACGTTGAGCCCTTGTTTCTGGTAATTACACCGCTATGATTCAAAACTCACACAAACAAGCTACATAAGACGCTGAACAAATGATGCTGTCCAAGTTTGTCCCCACTTTCACGGGGAATTAACTCTGAGTGTCCTACATCGCAATAACTGCTGTTCCCAGCACCAGACGTTAAGCCCTTGTTTCCGGTAATTACACCGCTATGATTCGAAACTCACACAAACAAGGAAGTTAAGACGCTGTACAAACGATGCTGTCCAAGTTTGTCCCCACTTTCACGGGGAATTAACTCTGAGTGTCCTACACTGCAATAACTGTTGTTGCCAGCACCTGACGTTGATCCCTTGTTTCCGGTAATTACACCGCTATGATTCCACCTCGAAGAAGTCTCCAGTTCTGGCGTTGCATGTAATGCATTTCAACACATTGATCATTGACTAGTTTGATTATGTTTAATTTTAATCTTATACGTTATATCTAATAAACGTATTGTCCTTATCAAATTTAAAACCCAAAATGCTATGAGTAAAATGTACTAATTAAACGTGGCGCACTTTAATCAAGATAATAATTTAGATTTTGTGAATCGATATCTTCAGCATACTATTGTCCTTTGGACTAAGGACAGATCTTAATGAGATACAACTGTCTGATTGTGCAGAGGAGCTTGAAACAAATCCACGCAAAAGTATGGCTGGTCTGAAAGTTTCCTGATGGCTAAATATATGATCTACGAAATGAGCTTACAATATTCTCTTATTTTGTTCACACTATAGATAAATTGTTTCCGCGCACAGTTCAGTAATTAGAGAAGCTGGGTTCACAAATATTTTCAAATATTTATATTTTGTAAAAAATTATAATGACAAGGAACTGTGTCACATATCTAACTTTCAAAAAGCATGATTTTCATGACAATAGCTTTGCTCAAACGTAGAAAGTAACATCCTTTCCCAAGTGACATATTTTAGAATCTCAGTTGAGATTTGTTTAATCGATGTTGCATTTTGTCACTTTATAAGATGTAAAGGCATTTTAGTCAATTTCATGTACATAAGAATGATAGGATATATGAATGTTCCCACAAAACAGACTTACGTTAAATTCAACTATTCTAGGACAACATTAGACATAACACAGTGTCTTTAGTCATAAAACTCAACGCAATTGAAATGTATTTAGAATAACTTTTTACCATGTCATACGCAGAATAGTTTTTCTTTTTTTCAGTTTTTTTATACAGCATAGCTATATAAATGAAAATTATATAGCTATATTATATTAGACAGTTTCATTTGGTGAATAAGTTTAATATATAATGGATCTGTAAAATTTGTATTGCAACACTTCTAAGGCATTTTAGTATTAGTTACATACTACTTAAAATGTCAATTACTTCACTTAGGGCTCTGGTTAAGAAAGTATTTTTTAAGGCATCAGCCATATTCAAATTAGCACTATAATAGCTTACGTTTCGATATCTAGCTTTTATATTTTGAAATGTTGGAAAACGGAAGTATTCGTAAAATATCAACCATACCAACCACTGTTAACGTCCTGAATTCAACAAAGGGCCAACACTATTTTATCGTAAAACCTCAGTTGCACAAATATTGATCGAAATTTCTTTGTTGGAGATCTAACTCGGACTATAGCGAAACCGGTGGCTTTAATCCAACGGTACAAAAAAATAATTGAGCTCTCCACTTGTTTAGCTTTGCACTGTGTAGCACTTTTGGCTCAATCGAATAGGTCGTTAATTATTTAATATTTTAATAGACTTTTAATGTTTTCTATTGCATGAAATTCAGCTTAAAATATTTAAAAAAATATGTATAAACTTATTCTCATCACGTAAAAGGTTAAAATTTTACCAGGTGAGTTTAGGGCTAAGCCCTCTGTAACACTTAATCTGGGAACCAACGGCTTAAAAGTGTTTTCCGAACCACCACCAACGGCCGGGCAGGTGAGCTGCTTGGAAGGACAGGATCGCCCAGCGGCCATCCATGCAAGCAGCAAGCACGCTGGACATTGCTTGTCTTCGTTACACAACGGCATGTATAGTCGAAACATAATCGTCGTGCCCGCTGCACTGCGCTGTTTGGCATTTACAGGAAATAGTTTACATTGTAAATTTACACGTGTAATTTGTATCTTTAAAAACTTAGGTTCATATCTGTAATGTAACAGTTACAGATTATTTTCATGTAATATTTCCATGTCAATATTTTTATGTACCTCTCAATGTGAGAGCATTTTGTCTTTGTTGCAAAATTTTATTTTAAATTTTTTGGTGCATTGCCACATAATAACAATATCATTATTATCAAACAGAAACGCAACAAATTATTCCTTATAATTAGATGTAAAATAAAAAAACCAAAGATCATACTTAAATAATAACTTAAATATTTTCTTATAATTAATTATTTAATAATTGATAAGAGGACTTCAGTACTATTTCTGTTGTAACACATACCAATATTAATGGTTCTTAATCTTAATGTTGACTTTGAAACTAAATAATAAAGAAAATATATTCCTAAGTAAGATTATGTAGGCCAACTAACAAATAGTTTGTATGAGTGCAAGCACAATATAACAAAGACTTCACCGGTGAAACGATGTTGTGAAATAATTGAACAATAATTCAAACCCAGTCTGGTGAGGATAAACAATAACGGCTGTGTGGATGTCGGCACGGAATTATCGGCTTAACACGGCGCCTGAGGCGTGGCACTGCAGTCCTATGAGAATAGCTGGTTGGATATTTTCCCTTTTTAAACTATGTTCTATATTAAATTATACTTTGCCTTTAGTTTATAATGTTTGACTTCTGAATGAAATACAAATTAGTCAGTGGAAATTTTTCTATCAGAATGTGAAACAATTTAACACACCTTAAACAATTATAATTACGTTAAGATTAAAGGTCAGACGATTGAGATGCAACACACATTCCTAATCCATCATAAACCAAAACTCATATTATTTAATGCTGCCGACACTTAGAGAAATATTTCATCTCAAATGCGGCGTAAATGTACGCTTACGTCACAATTGTGCACTCACGTGTGTATTCGTAATTTCAACGGACGCTGATTGTTTTGTAAAAATCTGTAATCTTTATTCGGTTATTTTAAGGTGGTGTGGTTAAGTTCGAGGATAACATATGTACATCAAAACAACTTAGGTCACAGCTCTTGGTATCATAAAAAGATATGAAAATTAGGCAAATTTTTCTTCATGATTCATTGAGGAATTGTAATTTGTCATGAATTACAATAGAAACTATTTTAATATCAAAAATATACCTGATACCCGTTTTCCTCTTAACTTGTTTACTAGAGACCCTAGAAACTAGAGTTTTCAGGAACCATGCTGTTTAGTACCAGGACGTTTCAAAACGTTTAAAACTGGCTTATATTTGCTAGAAGGTAGAGATAAGGAAATACTAGATATATATGTTTAATATAGGATAAATTTATATCAATATATTTACATCACCTGAAATTTAAAATGACATTAGTGCCTGGTAATAGTTTTATTGTAATAAGATTAAATTAATTTGGAAAGAGGTTTACCTAGATATGAAAATTTCAAGTGTCTTATAAAACACAATGAGGTTTAATGCATACATAAATTTTTATTTCAAGGTTTTTTAATACAGCCAACAGGTGTTTGGGAGAAACTAATAAAATATTATGCTTATCCATACAATTTCATCACTACTACCAAACAAACCGATATTTATAAATGTACAAATCAAAAGTAAACACAACGGTATGAAACCAGCAGTGTGAAGCTACTAGCCCGTTGAAGTATTTTAAGGACAATAGGTAGTAAATCTCAAACAACAGGAGACAACGTATGGGAGGATTTCCTGTATGGCTTCTTGTGTCCTGTAGCAACGACCTCCAGGGCCTACATTCCTTTCATCGTATTTTAGGATAAATAGGTAGTAAATCTCACAAAACAGGAGACAACATATAGGAGGATTTCCTGTATGGCTTCTTGTGTCCTGTAGCAACGACCTCCAGGGCCTACATTCCTTTCATCGTATTTTAGGATAAATAGGTAGTAAATCTCACAAAACAGGAGACAACATATAGGAGGATTTCCTGTATGGCTTCTCGTGTCCTGCAGCAAGGATCTCCTATGCCTACAGTCCTCTCATCGTATTGTAAAGACAATAGGTAGTAAATCTCACAAAACAGGAGACAACATATGGGAGGATTTCCTATATGGCTTCTCGTGTCCTGCAACAAGGATCCCCTATGCCTACAGACCTTTCATAGTCTGGCATTTTTATCATATCTCGTTCCTTTTACTGTAATTGGTGCCGACAAAAATAATCCAGACAAAATCTCTAATCGACATTGAACATAAATTAATTAATTTTCCTGTTACGATGTTATTATAAATATATATATTTGTAGATGAAGAAAATTTGTTGCAGTCTCAATCAAAGAGCAGGTTATATTATTGGGACACATCGCTGTAGTATAAAATAATACGTGTTAATTAAGGACCTAATAGGTTCTCCTTAAGACCTTGTATTTGTCTGTCTGTGTATCTGCCAAACAATAATAACTGATAGTAAGTCCTTAAAGACTTGAAAAGGAGGACTTGAACAGGAATGTATGTTTCTCTTGGTCCAAGGATGAACTTAATTTGGGGTTCAAACGCTAAAAATAAACTAAAAAGTATAAAATTACAACTAACTCATACTCACCTTGTGGGCAAGGTATGAGCACTATAATATAACGTTATATTAGGTGACATTGTTATGGATTGTGTGATAAGACTTTCACTACGATTTGCCGGGTCTTTCGATTCTCTGCTGTACAAATTTATGTATTCCACTTATGTTTATTGTATATTTTGAAGCCGACAAAGGAAAACTTACGCCACATGTTCTTAATTATTGAAATGTTTCACGAGGAAATGCTGATATTGTATTGAAATTCTAAATTTATTCAATTAAAACTTATTAATACCAGACGAAATATCTTGACTGGCACGTATCCTCAACAATATCAAATTCTTTATTATTAGCGATTTCTAATTAATTCAGTTTAGCAGAATTGTAATTGAAAGAGAGAATTGAGCCCACGAGATTTATTTACAGTCGTTGAACTCAGCAATTGCATGATTGAAAAGGCACATTGGCAATTCTATGTAACAAGAGAAATCAGAAACCGGATTTGAAGGCGGAAATTAGGTTGTCAACCGCAGGACCGAGTGGGGATCGACTTTTCTGGTCTTCTGAACAGTTTTTAAAAAGGTGTGATATCCCGTCAGGACCTTCTGATTGTGGTTTTTGTATAAAAAGGGAAAATAATTACAGCTTTTTTGTCGAGTACGTTATTACTAAAATCTAATTAATGTCGGTAGATTTTATCCTCTACATACATAAAATTATCACTTATTATTTATATTTGCAAGTTTTAAGATATTTTAAATCATTACGAAAAACAGTGTGGTATACAATAAATGTTATTATGAGACAAACTGAAGGAAAGTATTACTTTGTAGATATAAATATTTAAAAGAAGTTACAGCAAATATAATTGGTTAAGTAGTATTAGTATTAGTATAGTTTTCTTAGTCTCTTTTTGATTATAATACATTAATACAGAAGGTCTTGTAGTTTCTCATTTCTTCTACGTTAGGCCTCAAAGTTTATTTATAGAATTGTTTGCTACGAATAATGGTACAAAGAATATTGATTTTATTTGATTTATTATATTTATGTTTTATCTAAATACAAATTTGTCTATCCATTCGTGTACAAAGATAAATGTATTTAAAGGGACTTGGTGCATAATTTAACAATGCTAAAAGATTGATTTTTATTCTTTTAAAACTAACAATGTCACAAGTTCTCTCCACAATAAAAATCCCAACATCGCCCAATATATCTCCAAGTCAACTATATAAGTTTGTTTACAAAATACTTTCTAAATTCAGTTTATTATTCGTTACAAGTTTTTACAAATTTTAAAAATTCGTTCTACAAATTTTAATAAATCCATTTAAGGTATCTAAATGTGTTACAGGTTTCAGTGTTTTACATGAGAATTATTTCATATTTGTTTTTAGTGCAGCGCATAATGAGAACTTTTCTTTATGGTGACTGCAAAAACCTTAACTGAAGATTATTTGGCTAAAATATTTCATATTTTTGGTTTATTTACTTGAAAAGTTACAAAAGTCATATAGTTCTGCAATAAATTACGCTATTCATTCAATTTCGAAAGTGATACAATAAAAACAAATTGGGATCTGGCCTTTTATACAGAAACCAAAGAAGCCAGTGTTTTCTGTGGTGTAATTAAGCATTATCTCACCACAGCCGTTGGTCTTGCTAAGCCTCTTATCTGGAGAGGACATTCTACCAAGATCTGGCCACTTCTGTCTGACCAATAGAACAAAGCGTTCATTGACACTAGAATATTTAAGGAAAATACTAATGTGAAATGTCACGAAACCCTCTGGAATATAAAACTCCAATTTTTATTTTCAATTAGTGGTGGAGAATGTACAATTTTAATATGAGAATGATGGACAATAACTCAGTAAATGTGCCTTTTATTATATTTTCGTTTTTTAGATTGCACGTAACTTAAGTTCGTTTTCTAAAACGCTTCCTCAATATAATATTAATTTAATATAACTTTAATATTAGGTACATTCCAACATTTAACCTCAAGTAACTTCACTCAAGAAACCCAAACCATGTAACATTATCGACACAATTTTAATATTTTTGGTAAAATGTTTCATGTGTGAAAATTTGGAAACATTAAAATATTAAATTTAATGATTATGGAGTAAAAATTATTCAGTTAATTCAGTATTTCCTGAAAAAATATTAAATAATACGTTTGAAATGTTCTTTCTACGTAACACCAATGAAATTTTTATGATGATAATGCTAAAAATAACCGAGTGTATTTAAACTAGGTTAAACATATATAATTATTCAGAATAAAACCACATCATCATATCATTGCAATTATCACAAATGGTACCACTAATGTCAGTAATGCACGCAATAATTTTGTCAATCATTGTATGCGTTATTTCTGATTTCAATTCGAACGAGTTTCAATTATAACCATAATATACAGTAAATTGTCATTATACAATATTGCTTAAAATACTCATAATGGAGCACTAGGGAATACTCTTGTGCATTTTGTGATAGGACAAACAGTATCGCTACCTCAACGTGTTCAATTAGACCTCGACCTTGAAAATTTTATATTCTTGCTTCGCTTGCCGAGAGTAGTAAATAAGATTTGCAATGATTTTTTTATGGCTAAAAACGAATTCGGTATTTTAGGATTGAGTAAATAACATTTTCTGAGTTTACAACGAGTGAGTTGAACAATGATTAAGGTTCATATCATGCTCATGGCCATATGCTAGTCTTTCCTCATGTGTTAGCAGATTTCCTGTGCCAAAATTCGAGTTAATAAATCTCTCAGGAAAATCTATAAACATTATAAATGAAGTTATATTTAATCTGAGAACATTCCTCAATTACGACTGATTTAAACTCAAAGAAATACTTAAAGTGATAGTGATTTTTGGACATAAAATAAAATAAATGGTGTACAAAATGTACAGTCTAAT
This sequence comes from Homalodisca vitripennis, assembly GCF_021130785.1. Taxonomy (NCBI): domain Eukaryota; kingdom Metazoa; phylum Arthropoda; class Insecta; order Hemiptera; family Cicadellidae; genus Homalodisca; species Homalodisca vitripennis. The sequence goes on from NC_060207.1 coordinate 242,269,429, forward strand.
ATATGGCCAATTTAATAGGAAAATATCAAATTTTTGAAACTTTTAATAAATAACTGGATATACAGGGTGTAACTGAAATACACCGACAAACTTCAGGAGGTTGTTCCTGAGGTCAAAACGAACCAAAAAGTTCCTATAAATGTATGTCTAAAATGCATCGTTTTCCGTCTGTCCGTCTGTTTGTGTTTATTACATTAAATTTTTTTTCTAAACAACCATTAAAGGTACAAAGTTAAAACTTTTCAACATATGCAATCTAGTAAAGATTGTCCAATTTTAAAAAAAAATTGAAAATTTTTACTCAACAAAATTCAAAATGGCGGCTAGTTAAAATCTTTGATGGTGAATTTCTCAAAAACTACTTCCTGTATAAAAATTTACTAGAATATAAAAAAATATAAATTTATTTATAAAACGAACGGTACCTCATTTTTTGAAATCGCTCAAGAAATAAAAAAGTTATGGCATTTTTCTTAACCTAGTAACATATCACATTTACAAGTTTTTTTCTTGTTTCAAAAAACTACAGTAGCCTACAATTGTTTTAGAACATTCAACAAAAATATCTCACATTATAAACAAAAGATTTTTAAGCTGTCATTATTAAGAAATACGGAATAACTTAACAGAGCAACATTTATTTCAAAATATTAGGGATCACTTTACAACAAATGTTCAATATGCCTTCCATTTGATGCGATGCATGCATTAACACGTCTGGTCATTGATTGCCGAGTTCTTTCAAGTATTCCTGGTGTATTCCTTACAGTGTTACAGGCTGCAGTGATACGCTGTAAAAGGTCATCCCTGGTATTAACTGGTCTTTCATAAACTAGAGTTTTCAAATGGCCCCAAAGGAAGAAATCGATTGGATTTAGATCTGGCGACCGAGGCGGCCATGATTACAGGTCCCCCTCTGCCTATCCATTTTTCCCCATAAGTTTGGTCCAGAAATTGCCTGACATCTAGTCTGAAATGCGCGGGAGCTCCATCATCCATTGAACCAACAGTGCTCTCTCACACCCAAGGGAACATCATCTAAAATTTCAGGCAATTCGTGGACCAAACTTCTGTAGTTTTCACCATTTAATATGTCAGGTAATACAAAAGGACCTAATAAACAGTCTCCAAAGATGCCTCTGCCCAAACATTTATTTTAAACTGCTGTTGATGTCTCCCTTCATGAATGTCTTGTGGGTTTTCATCAGCCCTTTGATGCATATTGTGGTAGTTGGTTATTCCATCTCGATTAAAACAAGCTTCATCTGTATACACAACTAATGATGTAAAACCAGGGTTGTTAGCTTGCTGATAAAACCATTGGCAAAACTGTTAAACGTAATGGAAAGTCAGCTGGACCAAGGCTTGTACACGCTGATAATGGTACGGATATAACATTGCTCATGTAGAACTCGCCATACTGTCATGTGGTCTACGTTGAGTATTGCTCCTAACTGCCTAGTACTTACGCCTGGATCTTCCTATACTCGCTGTAAGATGTTTTCTTCCAAATCAGGAGTTCTACGCTGTCTCTGTACACCTCGGTCTGCAGTAGAAGGTAACAAAGTGTCAGTCTCAGTCTCATGAAGTCGGTTGAAAACAGCAGCAAATGTTGTCGATTTGGAAATGATTCGTAATACAGGCGGGATGCTAGGCGACTATTACCGTTAGCTTTTCCATACATAAATATCATGTCAGCTTGATTGGCTAAATGGGTAACCTGCCATCTTCAATAGAATAAGAGGCACTATCGACTAATAATGTTTCTACAAGTGAAAGTAACAGATCATATCTTGTCAAAAATAAACAAGGAAATGACTTACTTATCTGAATTCATTGTTGTTCTAATCAGCTGTGTCTCAACATGAAAACATATTCAGCTGTTTAAACCATGAAAGTTGAGTCATGTAGATTGCTTGTTACAATGTCGTTTTTAAAATTTAATACTAATTATCATGTTTAAAGTTTTTTTAACCCAAAATATCGTTTTATTTTTATACTGCCTAAATACTTACATTAACTTTTGAAACAAGAAAAAAAAAAACTTGTAAATGTGATATGTTACTAGGTTAAGAAAAATGCCATAACTTTTTTATTTCTTGAGCGATTTTAAAAAATGAGGTACCGTTCGTTTTTATAAATAAATTTATATTTTTTTTTATATTCTAGTAAATTTTTTATACAGGAAGTAGTTTTTGAGAAATTCACCATCAAAGATTTTAACTAGCCGCCATTTTGAATTTTGTTGAGTAAAAATTTTCAATTTTTTTTAAATTAACAATCTTTACTAGATTAGCATATGTTGAAAAGTTTAACTTTGTACCTTTAATGGTTGTTTAGAAAAAAAAATTTAATGTAATAAACACAAACAGACGGACAGGACGGAAAATGATGCATTTTAGGACATACATTTATAGGAACTTTTTGGTTCGTTTTGACCTCAGGAACAACCTCCTGAAGTTTGTCGGTGTATTTCAGTTACACCCTGTATAAGGTACGCCTCACTAAGCGTAACAGCCTCCGCTAAACATTTTTGAAGTTACATGAACATTTTGTAATCTATAACTTATTTTATTTTTGAGATATTCTGCAATCTGATGGATAAGACATTGGTACATAAATTACGTTCAGCAAATTTTATGGTTAGATATGGGCCATCATAGATTTTATTATTATCTATATAGAAATGGATGCTCCTGCAGAATACTGCAGAAAGACTGCAGAAAGACTATCGGTGAAATCTTTCTCAAGACATCTTGATAAAATATACTGTAAATTTGTGTTCATGAAGTTATGTTTCATAGCAGTTTTCAATTAATAAATGCTCCGGAAAGCTAGCTAGGTTACTACAAGGCAAGAGTGTACTGAAATTAAATCTTGTCTTTTAACAGAATTTACATTAAAGTCCTAATTGAACTTTCCACTCTATAAATTTTCCTTTTACACTGAGAAGAGAATAAAACATCGCACACTAAAATGCGCAGTTTGTTTAAATTTTAATTTTAAAACATATTTTGCTATTTTTCTTTGCCTTTTGCTCTTGATTATCCACAAGACCTACTAGAAATAGAATAAATGAGGAGACTTTAAAGTGAAACCTTATTAACTTTTCGTTCCATGTGAAAGATTTAACAAACATATCTAAAACCATTCATAATTTCTTAAGATAGAGAACTATATGTGAAATATGACAGTTGTTGTTATATCAACAATTCATAAGTCACGACTTGCCTCTTAAGCCAAAAACCTTACACCACTGAAAAGTGGACACTACAGTTTTTATTGATTAGTTCTACTGACTTATGCTCGTTAACTCAAAAACGTTGTCAATGCCTCAGACTAATTACGCATACTTTTCCAATAATATTTCAGCACAATTTTGCAATATGAAGTTAATTAAAATATACAAAAGTACACAATTCAGTTGTAAATAGAGCCTTTGCTCCAGTACACCAACATAGTTGCTTGCATAATCGTTTTTTTTTCAACCTTAATATTTGATGAAAATAAAGATAACTACCGAGATGTAAGGGTTGAATTTGGAGATAAACGATATTTTCAACATTCAATAATTCCAAGTTGTGTTTTTGATATAGTAATGTGACTTACCAAATTTCGAAGATTTATTATAACAAAACATGTGCAATTGAACAAGAAATGGCAACTGAGCTGGAAGCTACACCCTATAAACACATTAACATTTTTAAGTTCTTGGATTTCAGATTTCTTACACGATTTTACAAAATAAACTACACATTCGTTTGATGGAATATAGAAAAATATAGTTTGATGTAATTGCCTCATATTAGTGTTATTTCTTTTGTAAAATATTAATTCCTGATTAAAAATGTATCGAAAATGTAGCGTTATAATCTCTACCACTTCAGTACCGCGAACCAGAACTTAGGTCAGGTTTAGATTAATATCTTATTTTTTACAAATATAAAATACACCGTAACGTGTTCTTTTTCATATTAAGGAAAAATATCGTTTGATAACTGTCTAAGAAGTTATATTTCGGGGTTTCATCCGTTTTCCAAGCTCGGCGTCACGTTGCGAGTAGACACAATAGGTAATTTTAGAGACTAGTAGTAAAATTTATTATTCCAAAAAGTGGCATTTGTACATGATTATAAGCTATTATATTATAAGCTAGCCACTCTATATCTGAGACAGCTATCAAATTTCATATTACGTTTCAAAAATATAACCTAACTCAATCATAAAAGTTTATATTTCCATACAACATGAACGTAGCATTCGTGAAATTTATTATTGCATTTAGATATGTTTTTATAAAAAAGGCCTTTTTAACAGGAAATGTTAACAAAACGTTGTTGCTTTAAACATATATTTTCTTGTACCACAGTTTACAATAATTTACTACTCTTCTTTCTCTTTACAGTACTCATATTTTATAAAATAATAGTTGCATTGGACCTTTATGGTGTCTATGAATTATATAATCACGTTCACTTATTAGTAGTGTTTGGACAAATATAGTAATATTTATGACATCTTCAATTAATACAGAAGTTATAAGCCTAATGACCGTTAGTATGTCTATTATTCGAATTATATTTTAATGAGCGCCATCAAAAATTATTTCTAAAATATCCAAAGTGTGACATGTAGCTGGTAATTTTAAATAAAATGGTAAGGATGATGATAACGCATGGCATTCATTGGTTAGACTCACCATTTAAATGAAATAGCATGAAACCTTTACTACCGACTGAAATACTTTTCCGAGGAATTTTGGTGAATAGAGGAATACATAGTATAACAGTTGGAATGTAATCAGACCCTCAACCCAGTCAGCTCGTCCAGCCGTGAATATTCCAGTAGCTTTGTTGTGGAGTCAGGCGGTATCTCAAAGCTCTTACATCGTTATTGAACCTTGACAGAAGGCAATTGGATCGTATTGGTTGTTCGTTATCTACACTACTTATAATATGTTCCATAACCAAATTGACTAATCCATAACTTCATATGAGAAAAAAAATTGTGATTAATACAATACTGATAGATATACCAAGATGTGCTAACAGAGAAAGTTAACTATCATTCTCTGAGTCTCAAATTGCAAGTGATGAAAATAAGAAGAAAATCAGTAACAACTCTTTTACATATCAATATATACCTTCAAAATAGTGCCAATTCTTCTTTTCAGAGTTCCCTTTACATTTTCACTGAAAATAAGGGAAAATAGAATTACGTTAAGAATATATAATTAAATTAGAAAGGAAGTTCCTATAACACTGAATCTAATTTAGCAACATTCTAAATATACAATTAACTGTCTGGCTCATCACACAGTCACTTTACCTACAGTGGTGACTTTATTTCCTATTGAAGTTTACATGGCATCTCTTTATACTATACTAATCATTCCCTAAAATAGCCTAGACAAGCTTAAAACTCATCAAGGACTCTGAGTTATCGCACAGTCCATTCCATAGTAAAATTACTTGCGTAGACGATATTTTACTTGATATTGTTATTCCGAGTAATTATCTGGCCTAGGCACACTTGACACCATTATTAGAGTGCGTGCAATCTTATTTAACACCTTAACATGAGAGACATAGGAATATGGATATTTCTAGTTTGAAGTATTAATGAGATAGTGAGGCGCCGGGGATAAATGTGAGGAAAGAATAAGATACGGAAGTACACATGATTAATACAGAATCGTTGCTACATATTTGTATAATTTTTTATATTTGTGTGGTGTGTTTGGTAAGAGAGTTGGCAAATGACACTATCTGTGTGGTGTGTTTGTTAAGAGAGTTGACAAATGACACTATCTGTGCGGTGTGTTTGTTAAGAGAGGTGACAAATGGCACTATCTGTGTGGTGTGTCTAGTAAGAGAGGTGACAAATGGCACTATTTGTGTGGTGTGTTTTACTAAGAAATTTGACAAACGACATCATCTGTGCCGTGCGTTTGGTAAAAGAACTGACAAATTACACTATCTCTGTATGTGACAAATATCACTCTATTTGTGGTCGCTAGGTGTAGGAACGTATCAATAACTATAAAGTATCCTAATTATATAATTACAAGGCTAAAAAATACATTAAGCCACTGAAAGATCCCAGAAGAAGTACAAGGCTCCTGGGCTTCGAAGCACTCGCTGCTTATAAAAGGGTTTCTGGTAAAGTCTTTTAATTTTTTGTAGGATTCACGTTTTTACAGTTATTATTCCTACAGTAATAACGGCCCGATAACAGTGTATAAAAAAATTATTCTGTAACTTCAAATAATAAAAATATTGCGAGAAGTTTACTATTGTACCGTAGTTATAATCATTCTGCTGAATCGCGGTAGGAATTAGGCTCTTTGTTAACTAGACGCGGTGCGTGGACATTGTTTTGTTGGTTAGAGAAGTAAAACAGCTGTTAGAGATGTCAACGGTGATACGTTCCCGAGCCGGTTGGCTTGAGAGAGGGGGCAGTCTTCGAGTGGAGAGCAGAGCGTCCAGACGTGCAGTTGAGAAGCGATAGTACTTCCTCTAATCCTATACTTTTGGGATATAGAGTAAATTTTTACCCGGTGTGATTTAAGTCAAGTTTTTAATTTTCTTTTCTTTCCTTAAGTGCGTAATAGTTTCTTTTCAGCCTCCATAGGCTTCAAAGTAGTAAGTCCCGTACCAGCGTTTAGTTTAACATCTTTTATTTTATACTGTTGTGTTTTAATTTCTAAAGTTTGCCATATAACAGAGTCTGATAATTAATTCAATTTTTTGAAGTGTTTTAAATTAGATTTTGATCGTAAAGTTAAAATCAAGGTGTGTGTTATTTTCATTTTGAATATTTTGAAAAGAGAACTTTTTATTTTATTTTGTTAATTTAAACCATTTTGGAGAAGTATACATTTTTAGTTTCATTTTAATTTTGATCAGACTCTAAATTATATTTGACCGATTGAGAGAAATTTTGAAGAAAATCAAATCAAGATTGTGTAAAATAGGTTAAATTTTGGGTGAAGTTTAAATTCGGAATAAATTAAGTATTTTCGAAAAGTTTTTCTTATTTATAGAAAATTAGCTCCAGACTCTATAAATATATGTACTATAATAACGGTACACTATAATGAAGATTGACAAAGCTTAGTGAAATATTCAATATTTGAAGACCACTATATACTTATAGCTTTCTGACATCATGCCATGAAGCAGACCTGGAGTACAATTATATTCGCAATAGTAACGGCTTTACTGACATTGACATGAAGTAGCTAAATTACAGATGTTAATAGAAATGCGTTGAGTGATGTGAATTGCACGTCGGCAAGTCAACGTTCAGATGTCAAGACCATATAAGGCGGTATATTCGAAAACTTGGGAAACTTTTGAGAACCAAAGATACTTCTTAAATGAAATCAGTATTTATTTTAAAGTTACTAATTATAACTCTATGAGTTTTAGCTAAATCATATTTATCACAGAAGAATTTAACTTTAGTAAAGTTCAATACTACTAGATATATATTAAAAATATCTTGTAAAAGTGTATGATTGTATGGACTGTAACATATGATCTATTTAAAGAATAATCTTCAAAACAAGTTGTCATCCCAAAAATACATGTCTTAATACATTATTTGACAAAATTACAACATAAAATAAAATTTAATAACATTCTAGTAGACAATGTAAACGTAACACTTAGAATTATATAATTTGTATTTCATTTACTACATTTTTTATGCCTTACCAGTAAATACTGTGCTCGTATTTAATAATGCGTCTTATTTGGGGAAAGTGACCCACAAGACGAAAACACGAACTATATTAATTACCTGTCTGATTGATCTCCCAGCTATTGCTACATAAAGGCTCTAAAAGCTTCCAGTCTTTAGAACTGCATCTGGATTCTCTTGGTCTACAATATGTTGTAATCTTGGGAGGCTGTAGCTTGGTACAATTATATCCAACGGGGTGTTGAAGTTGTCAAAGATGTACTGCCGTTTGCAATCTAGAAGTCTACGTCCCCTATATTTTAGAAGCTTTCACCATGTGTAAATCCTTTGAATTTCTAGCCCCAGAAAAACTGTTTCACTGGAATTTCAATATTGTTAACTCTGGAAGATTGCTGACGTCTCACAATTTCTAAATGAATGCCTTTGGGATTGTTAGTTGTATGAGACCTCAAACCCGTTTACCTGATTTACTTGGATTTTTGGAGAAACTTATTTTTAAAACTGTGTTATCATCTGCAATAAATATATTAGTTACATAATCTGCCATTATTCTTTATCACTTCTGTTCCTCCATAGACTTACAATATTTCCTGTGAATTATACTTGTTGTTTAGTTTCCTGATTAAATCATTTATGACATTTAGAACAGGTTTATCATACAGTTCTGGTATTAGAAAAGTACGAACCATAATAACCATCTTGGTTCTTTATGTAAATTACAAAATATACAGGTATTTTAAGTTTTATTAGGGATGAAACAAAGAATAATTACGGGATAATACTTGCAAGCATTCAGATTCATACAAGCAGTCTCATACGTAATGTGTACTCGATTACATTGTTTCGAAAATTAATTAAATTAAGTTTAAGAAAACACTTATTATTTTATGATATATTCTGTTATTCTGCATTTAATATAATTAAAACTACCATTTAGGCAAATTACCCGAAATGTGCGATTTTTTCATATAATTTTATGGTAATTCCATAACAATTATAACAAAGATTTTAATGGAAGGATTAAAGTGCTATTTAGTTTACATTCAGATAAGTTTTTAAAATTTTGTTATATTTTTATTAATACAACTAACACTCTTAAACTATTGATATTAAAAGAATGTTATACACTGCAAAAACATAAAAAGAATTTTTTTTTTTAACAAGTAATCCTTTATCCTGTGTTTTAATACTCACTATTTATGCATTGGTTTTTGTAAATTACTTTCTAGAAGAGTAAGACAATCTTTATAAGAGAGTAGTAAATGTTTTGGCAATCTAGTGAATCCATTGCATTTTATCAATAAAAAACTAAATTTACACAAATACAACTGTACACGATATAACATGAAGTAGCCAATACCTGTGTATCACTGTCTTGGAAATTAATATACTTCATTGACCACGTTAAAAATTACGTTAATAATTAGGCTATTGTCACTTCAATTTTGTAACAAAAATATTTTATATTTTAATTCAAGCATGTTACTTATATACTATATATACTAAGGAATTATAGCACATTTCTTTTACCCTCAAGCACATCATTTTTAAATTTATGTAAACTTAAAATCACATATCTAATCATATAGATAACAATCGACTATTTGAATTTGTAATTCTGCTACTTAAGGTACTAAACACTGTATATCACTAATGCTCTAGTCATAAACATTTATGACAGCACAAATGCACATTCAGCACAAATAATGAGGACAGGCATTTAGCAACGTCCACTACAATGTATCATGGCTTACAGTTTGTGACGTCACATGTGCACCACACTATTTATCAGAAGCTACAAGTCCATTTAAATGTGTGTCAGGTACATGATATTACCACCATGTTTATACTAACATACGTGTTTATTGTTTACTTTACATTGTATAAACTATATCGTAGAACTATTTTGTAACTCGAAAACCCCAAAGTAACTTAAGAACCAATATAGGTATTACAAAGAGCTCTTTCATCGATTGAATTTTTATTTAGTAAGACACATCTTTATTATGATAAATAGAATGTTTTATAAGATTTCTAATTTTTCGTATGTGTTTATTTAATTAAACATAACTTTATAAACTTAGCGTTTATTTTTGGCCTATTTTACATCATTATTTTTTTATTATACTATCTATAGGTTTTGGTTATAATTTTTGGGTGTTTATTACCCATTTAATGAATTTAATTCACTTCAAATATAAACAAAGCATTTTTTTCGAAACTAAATTTTCATATTTTATAATATCTCAAAAATGAGTGGTCTTACAGGTCTGGGACGTATTTTATTCAATTTTTCAGTTAATTTGACAGAAAATCCAATACATTTATCAACCATATTTACGCCATAAAATATCAGTTTTGCTTTATTTCTCCCCTTTCCTATAAAATCGGGTAAAATTTTTCGCTAGCCGTAGCTCGCTAACAAAGCGTTTCTAGACATTTGTTTATATGAACTTTTTCATGATTTTGATGAGAGGAAACCATATGAGAAATTATTCAGATTTTTCATGGGACACCCTTTATGTTTGTTACTCGTTATGGGACTTTATTTATTAACAATTGATTAAATTTGTAGGCGGTGAAGTCTTTAACACTACTGTAATTTTTGAAAACTCCTGAACTCTTGACGAAGAAGGAACAACAAAGGCTGCCACGTCTATCTAAGGATCGCACCAAATAAAAGGAAAAACTTTAATTACAGCGTCTTTACTCCCACTTTAAAGCAAAGACAAAAAGAATTTGCCAAATTGCGCAATAATAACTCGATTGATTATTTCGCTTTTCTTACTATAACGTGATTTACAATTAATAACAATAATAGCACATCTTTAAATGAATTTCACCCACTTGATTTTCGGTATTGTTGAACCTGTCATGGTCTTATTATTGTTTTTGTCAGAGTCTGAATATCAAATTTAGTCACATAGACTTATAAATATGTTATATACTAAGTTCCCTTAGAAATGACACAAATTATTATATTTAACATTAATATGTTGAATTTTGATGTTTAATTTAGTAACACATACATATACAACGAAATATGCAGATAAAACTATAAAACTCGATCCAAATTCATAATATGAATGCAAGTAGTCTCAAGTAAATATATATTGGCAATTTTTATACAGCGTTCTTTGCGTTCTTTGACATATTATTGGCTGTTTTTACAGAAAATAAGATTTACTTTATGAATTTAATATATTAAATATAGTCTGTTTCCTTCACCATTTTCATATATGTGCTAGTTATATATTAAGCATGAATAAGTGCGTAATATTACACAAAACGTACTTACAAGTGTGTTACATGTATGTTTATATTGTTACCTCATGGACACATTTACATATTGTTATAAATATTCCAGGAGTTTCAAAATAATCTCAGTTTTGTCCATAGTTTCATTTGGTACCTAACAATGCTCCCAAACATTCATTAACATTCAAAATATTTATTGATAATCTAAACGATTCAACCTCTTAAATTCCATGAGTCTATTTACTGATCGCGAGAGAAAAGAAGAGACCTGGATTCTGGCCTATCTGAAATTTGCAGGCGCTACTACTGGTATGTTGCCGCGCCTTGTTTCGTAATTCCATTATTGTTTCACTGTTCCATTGCTATGATAATCAATTCGCAGGGTTGGCTGTGGGGCGAAGCGCCTGAAATTACCGCGCGGCAACACACTAGTACACAGCTGTGCGCCGGCACGGGCCAGGTCTCTTCTTTTCTCTCGCCATCAGTACAACAATGCAAATAAAATACATCAATAGTTTGTATAATGCAGTAAATGTATAATTTACCAAATACTTAAATATTTGGTCCATTATGCTATTCAATTCACCTTCACTCTCATACCTTCATTTTGATTTTTTTAAAGAAATAAACAACAAAGACGTGCAATTTTCTATTTAAGTATATAGATAAATATGCATAATTTTTGTATGTCATAAGTAATTATATTTTATTCCTTGAGTGTAAATATATAGACTGGCTAAATTCAAATCTCCCAATCTACGATGGATAGTATTCAACTGGTGGAAAAACTAACAATTATTTTGGAAACCGATTTGAGTACGATTTAAGAGCTAGTTTTAAACTATATAATAAAATTTCACCTTTCTCATAATTGCCAAGCACATAAGCCATTCGAAATCTGTAAGGTACTATCATTCGTTGTTCAGGTCATGTTTCGATATATCGATGCAGTTTTTACTTATATATTCGAAGTCAATCAGCAGAAGCCGTTTTAAGGTGAAATAAATTACATAGTACATATTACTAAGTAAAAAAACACATGGCACATACATTAGATAAAACTACGACACAAATCAGGTAATTTAATAAATAGCGGCTGGAGCATTGTCAACAGTTGTTCGACGTGTGTTTTATAGGACTTACTGATATGAGTGTTATCAACTGCTCAAAAATAACAAACTTTAAATCTCTATTAACTGCTAGAAAACAATCTTATATTGAGTGACTGGCCAAGCCCAGCTCTACCAAATTATGCAGATTATAATAAATAAAAACGGTAATACATTGCAGGTTTCACGTAATAAAGATTAATAAATATGACACTAAAAGGATTATGCCTATCGTGGTTATTTCAATTTATATATGCGCTACGCACTCACTTTACTGACAGAAATTGCATTTGAGCTTAACAACTTTATCAATATATTTCAATAAAATCGACAAATAGCCACTTTAACAGTAAAATCCAGCATTATGCCAATTATTTTGCATTATAACTGATGGAACTTTTCAGAATTGTTTGTTATTTGCTGATATGGTTTTATAAATATTATAGTTTTATAAAGGGAATTAATAATATTTTCTGGCATGACAAAATAATTATTTTTATTTACAAAATGGTACCTCGTTATCTAGGTACGACTAAGAATATATTGAGTGATATGAGCTAGTTTAATAGGAAGTTATTGATTTTTTAAATTCAGTAGGAGCCATAACTTTTTAAAAGAAAGGATACGATAACTCAACCAAATATCAAATATAACGCTTAACATTATTATATCGAATTGGCGTTGTCTTATTTAAACTCTCTAGGATTAAAATATATAGAGCTAAATTTTTTACACTCACCTTCAGTTTTCCTGCTAAATGAATCAACCGTCGTATTGATTCGTAAGCAGAAATTACTATGTAAATTAAAACATCTTGGGTAATCAGTATTGCCTCTGCGGAGACAGGAAGTTATATTTCTGTATGAGAAACGGGAATTACTGAGGTTTTCAAACCCCTCATAAACACAAATTTGATAAAAAATAGTCCTTATTCTTGTAAAATAGACTAATTAGGCGTGATATTGGTTACAAAGTCTTTTTTATTTTAAACATCAGTCTCAAATAAATATAAGACTTCTTCAATTTTTATCTATTTAACTTCACTATAACTAAAATATACAAAAATTTGTTTAGTAATATAGTTTGAAACATGTACTGTTTACCAAATTGCTTAAATAACTTTGATTGCATACGTCTTAAGAGTAAGATTTAATTTTTTCAATAATTTATTACAAAAAGTACTATTGTCTATGTGAAAAATATACAAAATGTATTTTTTTGTATTGAACATTCATTATATGTGTCTGTAACATATTACTTTGATAAACTTTGGCGATTAAATATCCTGTCTTCCACTTACAGGAATTTTAAAATATTTATAAGGGTTGTATTAAATTTAGTACCTTACGGGATTAAAAATGGGCTTTATTAGAAATAAACACAATGGTTTACAATTTTTATTTAATATAAGAGTACATATGAAATGTAGACTCCGGAAAATCTCTTAAGCACTCTTAAGCATCAGTGTTAGGTACTCACTATTTAAATAAATATTACCTTGTTTTCCCACTGATCTTAAGAGAAGCCATTGAACCGGTCGGGCTTTCAGAGTGAACTGTTTTTGTATAACTAAAATACAAAAATAAATTAAAGAGGTTCAGAAAAGTACAACTGGAAAACTGGTACTATTTTAATTTTTCAAACGTAGCATCCACTAGATCGACTAATATTTTCTGGCGATAAAATAGTGCAAAAACAGTGATTCATATCTTTCCTCTCACTTCCTCATTATATTACTTATATAATGAATTATATTACAATAAAGGCAAATATATTTGGTAGTTTTCCCTGAAATCATTACTAACGAATGTACATATTAATATGTTATTATGATTGTAATTACTCGTGGCATCCCTCAATTTATGTGTCATATACCGAGTACAGACACATAGAGACATATCAGTAATGCACAATATAACACATACCATCGTATCAATAACGCATATTGCACCGCATACCTGAGAGAAACCCGTGCCGTCTCAGGCATCCAGCCGTGATTGAATTTTCTGTGCTTTTGATCTCTGCATATGCAATATTTGTATAAGATATAATATTATAAGTGTTTGAGCGATTATTACCGCAATGTATAGTATTTTTTTTATGTGTTCAGAATCACACTAATATAAAACCATACAGTCAAAGTTGAAATATATTGGGTACCAAATATGTTTTTCATTGTATTTAAACGTTTGGTGGAAAACTTAAATCTTCCTCCCAATTCTTCTTTATAAAGTGTGTGTTCCTTTTTTACCATATCGTACTGGTGTGGTGACAATTACTATGATTATTGCAGTACTGTGGCTACATGACGTTAAGATGTTATAAACGAGATTCACCCAAAACGAGTATACCTCTTATTTTGACTCTAAACCATAATTCAATTTTATAATATTGAAACCCTCCCCAACCCAGCCGTCTTTTTATATCTGTAGGTGTTCATTATTGTTTACAACTTATAGACTAGTCTTATTGTCTCGTACGTTCAGTCTACAGTTTTTTTTTTTTTTTTTTTTTTTTTTTTTTTTTTTTTTTTTTTTTTTTTACAGAACACTCTGAATATGAAATAATTATTTATATATTTATCTCATCCTAAAACAACCGATCCCTTTTGTGCATTAAGATCATAAAAAGTACTTTCTTAATACCATTTCAGCCTATTTCAAGTAGCATCTTTGCTAGAAGACAGGAGATTGCTTACAATCCATCTGATGTGTCTTTTTACCCCGGATAGTAATAAATAATTGTATTAACTTTTCAATTAAGGCTGATGAAAAAAACTGTCTTTGGCGAACCATGTTGCTTTTTTAACCTTCCTACTGGTACACTGTTTTAACTCAGAAGTATACTTACAGACTTATTTTGCCTATAATCCTACAATGGAAATAATCAAATAAAAGATCTATGAAAATTATTTGTTAAAGTTCTTATTAATAATGAGTGATTTTATAGAATAAATAATAACGTTTGATCGTATCGTTAAAACAGATGTACAATGACGATAATAAAAAACTATTGATTATATTGATTTTCATAGATTCTATTGATTTCATATACTAAATTATTGTTTCTATTACTGTTTATAACCTCAATATATTGTTTTTGGCTATTAGAGGAAAGTTTAGAAGTTCTTAGAACGCCATGTGCCTTGTTAAAGTCATAAACATGAGAATAAATTATCCTCTGTCTTGTGATAAACTCTTAAACGTAATAAAGAAATATCGATATTCTACAATATATGAGCCAGACTGAAAGAGAATGCTTATGAGAATAAAGCTGATGAACAAAATTCTCTTTAGTGAAACCATGTTGTGAAATAAGTACCAGAGTAATTCAGACCCAGTCAAGTGAAGCCAAACAATAACGGCCTGTGTGGATGTCGGCACGGACTTATAACAGCTTAAACAGTACCGAGGTATGGTACTGCAGTCCTGTGAGAACAGCTTTGCTGAGTTCCTCTTTACATCTGTACAATTTGTGTTTTGTCATCAGCTTCGTATATGATATACAATATTTTACGAGTCGTATTGCAGTACGTAAGCATTGGGACGCTTTGCTTGTATTTGTAAGGTTGGTAGAGTAAAAAGAAACCAATTACGAAACATATTCTCAACACATACACATAAATCGATCTCCCTCTCTCTCTCTCTCTCTCTCTCTCTCTCTCTATATATATATATATATATATATATATATATATATATATATATATATATGTGTGTGTGTGTGTGTGTGTGTGTGTGTGTGTGTGTGTATATAAAGCAAATCAAAAACATAATTAAATATTAAAAAGTTGAAATTTGACTCACATGTCTCAGGTTTTAAATAGAAAAAAATTACAGTATTTTTGTCAAGATAAAACATTTATAGAGGTTGTTAGGGTTGGAGGAGAACCATATTTGTATGTTTTAACTTCCACATGATCGGGATTGAGGGAATTACAACTAAATAACCTTTCTTTCACTCTAAATATAAAAAAGAGAATTTTCAAGTACTAACAACCCAAAGTGGTAAAATGCGTTTGCCAATCCTAGGAGTTTGTTTCATACAGATGTGGTTCATCACTTAATAGGAAAGCAAAATATTTGTCTTTCAGATCAAACAGTCATGGAGTTTGAAAAAGGATTTTCATATCTATATGCATGTCTAAACTATTTCATATTGCCAGCCAGAACTAATGTTGTGGAAACTATATCAATCGTAGATACATCAAATCCTGGTTTAAATTTTAGTTGCTTAACAATCAAAGTGGTAATGGTAAATATACGACTTATGTAATTTGAGTTACTTAGAATCAAATAATCTCACATCGTGGAATAAATAACAATAAAACCGATATATTTGTATTAGAATTACAATTAATATTCAAAAGTCCGTTTGAAACAAAATATTAGCAACAACTCAAGAAAAGAGATTGAATTAATAAAATACACGAATATAGATTACACCGGGAAATTATATAGTTGTTATGTAAGAAATTTCACCAAAGACCACTAAAATGTTGACAAGACAAGGGCAAGGTGAGACATGTGACAGTTGACGTGATGACAACACGTGATAAGGCACGTCTTGGCTCTTGAACCAGAAACCGTACAGCTCTGCAAACGTGACGTAATGATTGGTACCTTTATCATAAATTCATTTAATTCCTCTTCATTATTCATTATTTTCATTAAATCTAAAATAATTTCATTAATTCAAAATACAGCCTAGCCGTGGAAAGATATTTTCAGTCAAAAGATGTTCAACCGAAATTGCCAATCGTAGCCATTCGTGTGCACAGACGAGCTGAAGGGGCGGAGATAATATTGTGTATGATGTTTAAATGTGGCAGAAAAATTTTATATCAGTTATAATAATAGTTGGTTTTTGTTTAGTAGTCTAAGAACTAAACATTTTTTGAGTTAAACGAGAAACGGCCATTCGACATGAAATTTAGTCTAGATGAGACTATGACTAAAATCTTATAAATGTTGGTCTCACTGCATTAAAAGTGTTAATGTACGATATTAAAAATAATTTTTCGTATTTATAATCTATAGATTTTTTCACATGGAAATACGCCCTGTTTCTTGACCAATTTGAACATGTGTTATGTGTTAGTGTAAGAGCTCAATATAAAGGGTGCCTTTTGTATTTTCAAAAAATAATTAATTTTTACCTCCACCCAAATAGCTTTTGGTTCTTTAATTTGAAAAAATATAATGATTCTTATATAGTTTCAGTAATATATTCTTAGTACATTAATAATATATTTATATATATAAATATATATATATCTTTTTTATTTTATGAATGTATAGTTTAGTTTACAAATTGTGCATCTCTCCCCTTTTAGAGGAGAATTTTGAGGCCGTAAAGATGGAAAGTTATAGCACCATTACGAAATCACATCCATTGTATTAAGAATACTCTATAGACATTGGCATTAAATCAGGTTTAAGGTTCAATAAACCGTTTTTTTTCATTTTTTTTTTTATTTTACGTCCTAATAAAAATATGTATTTTTCTATAATATTATATGTGAATAATATTCCGTTACATATTAAACTTCCCTTATGTACTATATGTACAAAAATTGGGATTTGGGGGATTTTCAGTTATGTGGTTAGTTTTGAAGTCACCTAAGTAAATCTAATTAGTCAAACCTTTTTTATGAAAGTTTGCATATACACTAGTTGCAAATTTATTACACTAAGTATTAGTAAATATTTTATTAATTATGGATAATTATTAGCTCATTGTTTGTTTCGAATCTTGATACTTTACACTTCAATATTAATAGTTGAACAGCAACTTGTACACACATCACCGTATACACCACTATTATTATATAAATAAATATAACATATCTCTAATCCATGCACAGAACGTAATGGTTCTAAAATAATTAACAAATTTATATTAGTTAAAGGGCTTTTATAACGTAAACTGTTTATAAAGAAACTCTGCTTATATACTTTAATCTCGTCTACAACCATATAAAATAATTAACTAGTAATTCCTTACTGTTTAACATTCTATATTTTTTTAAATTTTTGTCTGTTTTTCATGTTTCTTTCGTTTTATATAAAATTATGTTTTTTCTAGCATTAATTTCACACGTATCTGAATTATTTCAAACATAACCTTAAAAAATTATAATAGAAGTTCTATATTTCCTGGTATGGTTTTTACGAATACGAATTTTCAATATCATATGGAAATGGGTGAAATACTTTATATTATATATGTATGGTTTTAATCATACCTCTCTCTAGAGTTTTCAATTAAAAACACAATCATAATAATAAATTTGAGTAAGTTTATTGAGCTTATTTTTTTATTGGACATAGAGTGAAAGTCAAATCTCAAAGGACCAGTGACTACACAAGCATATCTGGTAGATAAAAAGATGCTATATGGTATTATAGGTTTAATTAAAGAAACTGAGATCATTCAATTTCAACTAAATTCCCTTTACCAAGGTCCTCCGTTTTTCCAAGAATTCATAGTACAACAGTAGGAATGTAATCAGACCCTCAACCCAGTCAGCTCGTCCAGCCGTGAATATTCCAGTAGCTTTGTTGCGGAGTCTTCATTACTTTTTTATGATAGTATATATAGAAAAATAAGAAATGTTCACCAAGCTGTCACATGGGACTGAAGTACCACACCTCAGGTGCTGTGTTTAGCCGATAATCCCGTGTTGACATTCCCACAAGCCGATATTGTTTGGGTTCACTAGACTGGTTGTAATTCATTTTTAGGTTACTGGTCATTATTTATATTGTAACATGGATTCACCAACGATCATTTTGAGAATCTCGTTCGTTTTCATACATCCACTTTGTCCATCTAAAAATAACCACAGATTATTTAATTTTATCATTAATAGTTACAGAACTGTTTTAAATATCTGCATAACTCTCCAGAAATAAAATAGACAAGCATAGTTACAAATTTACAGGTAAATGTGTCTTCTTTACTGGACTGTAAGGTTCTTATATGTTATTACCCTATTCTTTATATTAATTTTATAGATATTGACATATTTACATGTATGTTGGATCTTAAAAGTTTATATTAAATATAAAGATGTTGAAAACAATGAAATAAAAGTCCAAAATAAATTAAGTCTGATTGTCTGATTGAAAACCGTTCTAAAACAATCCTTACTATAAGAATTACAAAATAATAGGTGACTTAATAAACAACATTTACACAAATACAAATTTTATTGATATTTGTTTAGAATTAAATTCTAAATGAAACTTCAGGAACATTAAGGAATATTTTTTTTTCAGAATTAATACATTTAGGAATAATTCTTATAAAAAATACAGTATTTTTAATACAACAGGATTGTTCTTTTTGGATCCATTGGATTAAAGCCATCCAAGATTTTAAACCAAATTCTTGTTCTTAGTACAGCTAATAGAGATATTGTAATTATGTTTCCAACGTGTTTTATATAATTTATTAAATTAACATTAATTAATTTTAAGTGTATTCCTGTCATTATGAAGATACATACAATTTAGGACACTAATTACACAAATATATAAATATTTTTCGTAATAAAGATTATATGTAACGTGCTTTACAATGATATACTAATAGAAAGTTGTCATTGCATGTAAATTATATTGAAATTTTTTAAACCTACAAATTAAAATACAGTTACTGTAAAAACTGCTGATTTTGGTTCATACTCTGCAATTAATGATAACAGTAATTTTAGTCAGTTACTGGCTGGAGTAGACTTCCCAAGTAAGCGTCAGAAACCTCACTATGAAAATTACCTTTGAAATTCACTGCTTCTATATTGCTGGGCATAAACCCTGTTATGAGTGTGAGGTGGATGAAGAAAATGGCAAAAACGTCACAAATGCAGTTTTACTGTGTAGCTTCCTTTGCCTAAAATATTGCATGCTATGACTTTCTTATTGTGAAAAATGTCATATCTTAACACCAGTTTCTTAAAAATCATTGGTGCTTTGATCTTTGATATGGTTTGAAAAGAGTATTCGTATTATTTCGATTATTTTATGAGTGATTAATATAAACTTTTGATAATTAATGGCTTAATTCGACACACGTTCTTTTGTCTAATCGAGTATTTTAATTTACATAAACGTATAAATCGAAATACTACTATAAAAAAAGGCATTACATTAAGCATGAGTTTGAGTATAAATATTTATAATTTAATAGCATTGCCAATACGAAGATTTAAAGTCAAGTGTATAAAAAACCATCAAAATACAGTATTATTGGTATCACAAACATTTATTTGAGTTTTGATTTTTATAAAACTATTCAGATACCTTGTAACTAATGAAAACTGTATTTTGATATAGTACAGCTGTTTTCACGAGGTTTAAATCTATTTTTACAACAATTTGTTTAAGAGGAGAAGTTTCATGGTATGTCATAAAGCCCGCCAACTTTCATTTTCAAATGAGAACAAACACACAATGAAACAAAAATAAACTTAGGACCTAAACACATGCTACTGTCTTTTTAAATGATCAATGTTACAAAATTAATTAATCTAGCAATAGAAAAGTGAATAATCTTCATATAAACACTTTAAAAATCCTTTAATTGCTCCCTCATGTATTCATAGCGTTTCCAAGCTCATTTATGATTGAAAATGCTTTCTTGATTGGGACAAAAAGGCAATCGCTACTACAGAACCGGAAATACCTTAGACTGGAAAGTTTGAATACAAGGAAATCGACTCTTTTCCATAAAAGAAGACCCTTCAGGCCACCTGTATGTCAAATTTGTTTATATTAAGCATTATCTGTTGTTTACAATTATTCATTGTTAAAATTGTTTTTTGTTTATAAAAATCTCCTTTATTGAAATTTTATGATAAAAATAATGTTAAATTCCCTCTTTTAAATTGAACTAACAATGTGTTTACGCCGTAGTTGGTAAATTGCATACTTTTTAGTGTAACTTTATGGAAATCCCATAGAGGTTATTGTCAACCTCGACCTCAGTCACTAATTATAGCTTGCACTGTAATGACGTCATGTGTGTCTCAGTAATTATGACGTAATGGAGCCACAGAGTGGTGCTGCCGCCTGGTTACAGGTGACTGATTTATATCATCACATATTCAAGGACATCGTGGGTGGACTGGGACCAATCTTCCGTTTAATCTGAGCTAGTATTATGGTACAGTAAACTCTAATTAATCTAATTAATTGACACGTGTAAGCTAGTGTCGATTTATAATTATATTTCATGGCCACATGATTATCTTTACATAGTTTAAGTTACATGTACAGTAATTCACGTTTTTACTAGCATGATTAATTTCAAAGACATCGAAACTGAATATTAATACGCTCTTTTTGGGGTGTAAAGACACTAATAGTCGAAATAAGTTTATATATGGGTTCTTAGCGTAGAGTCATAACAACAAATCCCTTTCCTTGCCTAGTATACGCAATCGTTTTTATACATGCTGGGTTAGTTTAAGGTCCATTAATCAAGTATTTAATAATACCGACAATTCATAGGTAAATGAGATGAATGAACAGTTTGCCTGAGGGAGAGGGATGCTGTAGTCGGAATTTCTGAGTATCGTAGTAAAGGACATTGTAATCATTGTCTTTTTTATTGATTAATCGTCTTAGGCGATTAAAACTTGTATCGGTTTTTTCATATACATATTTTGGTAAACTAAAAACACCAATTGGATTGGTAAACGATGTGCATTATTGTTTAAGAAACTGTAATATTCTTTTATTACACTTCATGGCTAAAATTACAAATTGCCTTAAAAATAGTACACAAAATATGTTTTATGGACACTTTTTTCATTAAAAATTAATTATAATTGTCAAATAAATCATATAATAAATATATATACTTAATTTTATGTCAATGTATAGACTAATGTTGATGTCTTAATGGACTTTCATTAGTTCATTGGTCCTATGTAACTACGCGGAATTAAACCAAAACGTGTAATGTAAATCGTATAGAACATAGATAAAAAGAACTAAAAAATAACGATTTTGCTATGTCTGATTTTGTATTTGAACCCAAACATTTAAACACGTAAATCCATACAAAATAAGTAAAAAACAAAAATTGTAAATATAATTAAACATTTGAACATTTTACCGTTAAATAAGATTCTAAATACGATTACAAATTTAATGAACACAGAGTTTTAACATTTATAGTGTCCACATATATAAACTAATTATATATTTTTGTAAGCAAATGAAACAGAATGTTCACAAAAAGATAAATAACTATTTCATAAATATATTGAGTTTTGTTACGCACATTTGGAAACTGCACAACAAAACTTTGGTATTTGTAAACTAGGCTAAGCAGGAAAAATATGATAATTAATTGACTTAGGATACATACATTTAATTTAATCATCAATTCCATTGCCAAATTAATATTTTTAGTACTAAAATATTGCGTGAATTACATGCCTCTAGACAGCTTAACAGTATCAAACTGAACGCTGCCTTACTAATATTATCTTATTTACTTGGGGATACATTTCACTCTGGTGAAAGATTTACAGACAGTGATAAACATTATAAAACATTTCTCATTAGTTTTCCATATACACGAGCTTCCGACTCAATTGAGGTATACTATTGTCTCGTACTTTCTGACGCTGCAGCGTGAAGCTGGAAGTTTGAAATTAGGAAATGAGTAAATGTACCTACCATTTAATAAATACCACTCCCACACTTGCTTCTATATTAGGATTAGCAACAAGAGACTGTTCCTTTATATCACATTATAACTTCATTCATGTTTTTTCCTTCTCGAAATTAGTTTTCGAGCAATAGCAGCTGACGATTACTGAAAGAGATATTTATGAGAGAGTGACGTCAAGAAATAGCATCTTCACGTCGTTATAAATTGCTATTCTTTTGCCTTGAAGTAATCCTGTTACAACAAAGCTCTTGAGCTATTGCGGCAAACCCTGCAGTAAGTATAATTGGTCTTACGATGTCAGGAGTTTCACTCTGACCGACGATACTTGAATGTATGACACTGTAACCACATGTGCTCTACAGGTGCTACGATTAATTTATTGGTTTGTCACATTAACGTGTGTGGTTTCTGCAAACTTCATTGATCAATGAGTTTAAATTACTGGATGAACAAAAGTTCAAGGTTAATGATGTCATATTAGTGCTCTTTACTCTTCCAGCGTATCCTACTTCAGCCAATAAATTACACAGACCTATATCTATGCTTGGACGTACTTTCGAGGTACAATAATAATATACTTACATGCGTTAATATAAACTTTCAACTTCAAATGAAACATACAGATGGTTAAAGTAAATTAGAGATTGGAAATAGTGAAATCGAACTGAAAGTAACCCACGAATAAGAAAGTAAACGTTAGTATCATTTTTTAAATGTTCCATTTGTTCTAATTTTTTTATTATCTAATTTATAATATCTCTATACAATTAAATAATATTTTCTTTGCAGAACTTATTGAAATGGTAATACCTGACTTTTAGCGGTGATTTCCTACCTGTTTTCCTACAGAAAATTTAAAATAAAAGTTTACACACGTAAGTCACAAAAGTAATTCAATTCCAAGTTAGATTTCAAGGGTAGTTTTACATAGTAGTAGGCGAAAAACGTTATTTAGGTTTAGCTATTTTTACAGTATACATTCATAACAGTTTAAAAGAATGTTAATAAAGATTGTTATAATATAAATTGCAGCGACTTCACACTTCGACTAATAACATAGAATATATCCGTTCAAATTGGATGTACTGATGGGTTTAGTCCTATTTTCAGTCAAATAAAATTAATTTGCTTTAATAGACAGTACTAACATTATAAATCTATTTTGTATTAGAAAAAAAACAAAAGCAGTTATGACACTTGTGGCACAGTAATTATATTTAGTAACTAGTCCATACATCACACGCAAATTACTGGGGTAATGCTATAAAGAAGCAGTGAACATCAAAGGTAATTATAATATAGAAACGTTCCCCGACAACGTGTTTTTTGTGTGATTTATGATAATTAACTGAATACTAAGGAATTTTTGTTTTAACTCTTTACTTAAATACAGCCAGAATAATCTATATGCTATAAAAATGTTTAAAGATTTTTCCTAGGAAATACATTGTTTAATTTACAGGTATCCTTAATTTATCTTTATGTTAGTATAAATCAAATTGTCAATACAAATATTGAACAAGTGAACGCCTGTGTTATTTTAACGTTGTGAAATGAATGGGTCTGAAAACTATAACAACTACATATTAACGTCTTGGAGCACTAACAAAGGTTAAACTATTTTGTTGTAAATCCTCACGTGCACAAACGTTGATAACAATGTGTTTGCTTGGAAAGTGTCCTGGATTGGATTATAGCAGAACGGGGGGATTCAATCTAACGTTACATCGAGCTGACCTTTTGTTCATCGTTGTAACAACCCTTTTTAGATAAATAGATCAGGATTACCTGTCAACATATCTAACTTATATTGTATGTGTTCTAAGATGTATATACTATCTTTAAATAAGAAACAAAAGACACTGCGTTTTACATTTATTTATTTCGTTCATTATTTACACCTTAATTGATTGATTGATTGATTGATCAATCAATCAATTTATCTTGAGTAATATATTTATTGTAATGATGACAGAAGCCTCCAGTCAGCCTAGTAATCATATAGATGTAAATCTAACCATGGTAGTTTGACAATGTTAAAACATAGATATCCAATTCTAATTTAATCCTTAAATGCTACTCAATATGGTATGTAAAAACCTATACACCACATATTTATAAAAACCGTATGGCATCAGCAATATTTCATCCCAGAAAAGTTCATATGATTATTTTAGATCCATAGCTTAGAATACTTAAACTCCATAGATGTCCTTAATACACTTTAGATGTTTTTGTCTTAAGGGGGTCAGATTTCTTGAAAATCAAATCTTTATAGATGTAGAGTTGTATATGTTTATTAATTGCTTGATTATTCCTCATTGCAATTGATTATAAGTCGATATAACTAAGAAATATTTAACCTACACAAAACCTTTCCATGAATGTCTACAATAACTTGCAATCGCTTATCCCCCTTACATTCTACAATTTCACACTCTATAGTATATTATAATGTTTGGTGAAGAGGGTATTCCAGGGACTCTTCGCAACTTTTTACTATATTTATAATTTTGTCTCTACTCTCTTGTTTAGAACAACCAATGATCGAATGGTTATGCTTCATTTACCACAGTGAAATTTATGAGAACTCACAATTAAATGGCAAATGACTGAATTTGAAAAATATTGCACAAAAGGGCGAATTAAGGGTTATAAGGCCCTGTCTTACAATTAATTCTAAATCAAACTCGTTCTAAAAATTAATTCCAATAGGGAACGCTTTTAAACCAGAGAAAAAAAAAGTTAAACGTGTAAGAAGAAGCACTTTAAATGTAGCAAATTTCCAGATTTACTGTATATGTTATTAGTTTTTCCGAAAATTGGACATAGATTAATATTTTTATCTACAGTGATAATAAAGGTTACATTCTTTTATAAGGTCTTAGTTTAGGATAAATCTTATAAAATATGAGAACATCTTAAGAAACTGTATAAAAAGGTAACAATATTAAAGGTTTGTAAACTAGCGTGACAGAGTTTGTATGAAACTGTAAATTATGTAACAACTGCACCCAGAAAACCCATATTGTGAAATAAGTAACAGAGTAACTCAACACGAAATTATTGGACCCTGAGTTAGAGCACTACAACCCCATAACTATAGTTTAAACTTAATTTCCTTTGGATACTTTAAATATTTATTTTAAATTAATGTTTTATATCAGAAATTGAAATGTAAGAATCCATAATTCCATATTAATTAAAGAAGTATACTTTATGCAAATTATTCTCGATATATTATGAATTCATGAAATTTATACAGTCACTGAGAAAAAAAATATTTATAAATGTGTCGGTGTTTGGCTTGAAGTTAGTAGATGCCATAAGTTTGTGGAGACAGACATTCTAAAAAATTCAGTTCTATGTATGGAAGCTTCTATGTCGAGAACTCTAAGACGCTGGAATATTTAATGAAGCAGGTTTTCCTAGGGACTAGCACTTTTTAGTTTCCAAGAACTTTTTTTAATAATGGATATTTCAAATGTCCAGTAGCTTCCAAAGACTAAGGATCTCATGTGCCTGATATTCTCATAATTCTGGAGCAACTTTGGTGTGTTCATGTAGCATTTGTTAGAATGGACGTTTAAAATTTCCAGTAGCTTCCAAAGACTCAGGTGCTTGATATTCTCATAGTTCTAGAGATGGTTTTGTGTGTTCATGTAGCGTTTTTTGAACGACTTAACTGACTTGTTTCGAAGCTTCTTATTTAGGAAAGAGGTATACCCACACAAAAATAATTAGCATCGTATGAACAAAGAATGCTAGACTTATTTTTAAAACTGTTTATTAAACTGAACAAACAAATAAATAAAATACACACGTAAACCCATTCATGATGAAGTTACAGGCCACTGGAAGCATTGTAAGAGTAAGAACAATGTGTCATAAATCTCACACAACAGGAGACAACATATGGGAGGATTTCCTGTATGGCTTCTCGTGTCCTTCAGCAAGGATATCCTGGGCCTACAGTCCTTTCACGCCTAATTGTGTTTAGGTCTATTTCTATTTATCCTTGGTCCTGTAAAAACATAATTAAAACAACATCTGTATTTTTGCTATTAAATATGAAGAAACCGATTCTCCTGCTACGACAGACTCCTAATGTTGTATACAGAGTATAGTATTGATGTTGAGCCATTTCAATAGTTTTAAAACAATATGTATTACTAAATTAACGCGAGTTATATTTATGTAGTTTAAAAACGTCCGTAAAAGCTCTTGTCACTTGAGATTTAGGTTGTATAGAATGGTTTGATTACTTTAATTTGTATTGCTTAAAACATTTCAGTTGGCAAAAGAAAAGTTTTTTAATTAAAGATGTAGCCTCAAAAAGCGTCTGATAAAATTATACGCTATAATAAACCTTTTAAACACCTATTTCGTACGATGTAGATTTCAAATTATAAGAATTCTCACAATTTGAAAGTTAATCGTACGCAATTTAAAAACATTTAAAAAATATACATCAAAATTCTTAAAATGGTTTATTATCGTATATACTTTTTTCTAATTGTAACTGTTTCAATGTTTTATATTTAGTTCATCCAGGATAGTATAGATTGCATTCGAATTCATAAATATACTAAATCCAAATGATTCGCTATTTAAAAAACGTTTATTTACGAATACTGTGCCGCAAATTATTTCTAGCTTTGAAAGTCAATTAGACCAATAATCAAAGTAATAAGTAGGAAATATTTTTATATCTTTGAGCAGTGTTGAGTAATTTACATTTGAATACAAAAGTAAGTTTGTTTTTATCTGCAGATAATGCGCTTCATGTAACTACTATGTATGAACCTAAAATTCATATTGGCAATTCATTGTAGCAAGACAAATCAGAAGCCGGAATAAAAGGCGGAAATCAGACTGTCAATGGCAGGAAGGAGTGGGGATAGTCTTTCTGGTCTTCTGCACAATTTGTAAAAAATTTTAAAATCCTTTTGATACATCCTGACGGGAATATTTATTGAAGCGAATATAATGGGTCGTTATTTACACATTTAAACTCGATTCATTAATATCGATTACGTGTAATGAAACATATTTATATACACGGTGGTTCGTGGCAGGTTGGCTTAACTTAAGGAAATTATCATTGACACTCTAATAAGTAAACATGTTCTTGTTGAGCGAGATACGTGTGACCTTATAGCTAATATCACTTTATTTAATGTATTATATGTTCATTAATTAAATTATTTATATCTAAAAATCAATTAAAGTGGCAAACTATGTACGAACCTACAATGGCACATTTTTAATACATTAAAATATAGAAAATCCCGCAGGAATATTGTTTCTTTTAAATATTCCGTGACAAATCTAACGGAAAAATGTATTTAAATTTTAAAAAAAAAACCAAATGGATTTTAGTTGATGGGTATATAGAAAATATAATTTCCCCTGTGAGTATAAATTATCTGTTTTCAATATAAAGTGTTCTTAATGATTTCAAAACCAACACCTTTAAAAATTTGCACTTGGATATAAAAGTACTCTTTACACTTGTATAAAATAATAAGCACAGTAGAAAATGTATGACAAATTTAAAAGCGAAATTATACCACAATCATGAAGTGAAATTTTTATTTCTTAACTTTTTTTCATTTTTTAATGTTTTGTGGCTAACCACAATCTATAACAAGCAAAACAAAAAATACAGTCCAAAATATATCGACGCTGTTCTTAAGACAGTGTTTCGTGTTATAAAACTACAAAGGTGAGTTTTAATATGGTTATAAATTGCACGGCAGATAACCATTGATATATTTAAACGATAAATCTTATACTCTTAGATTCACTAACTAAGCATTGATATATAGTATATGGAGTTAATTTTATTGTCAAAGATTTTAATTTGTTCATTAAGTATTGCACTAATAAAATGTAAATGGCAAAAATAAAAAGGTTTACAACTAATTTAGATGTCAATTGAAAAGTAATAAAAATAGCAATGTGGCATCTGATCTTTTGTACAGAAACTAAAGAACCAAGTGTTTTCTCTGGTGTAATTAAGCATTATCTCACCACAGCAGTTAGCTCTTCTAAGCCTCTTATCTGGAATGGACACTCCTCGAAGATTTTGAAACTCGTGCCTGATCACAAGGCCAAAGCTTTCTTGCACAATAGTTAACTAAACGAATAGTAACGTATTGTATCATAAAACCATAGCCTATTAGAATAAATGCTTTTATTGTTTTGCATAAATGATTATTGTTTTAAATAGACTTCTCAGAAGATTAGTACACTGTGTTATATTGTATACCACCTATAAGTACCAGTAAAAATACAACAAAATACACTAAAAAATTTGGATTCCTGTATATAATGCTGAAACAAAAAATATTACTTATTATTTTTAAGCTAGTTCAAATTTTTCATACACTAAATTTCCTACCGTCCCTTAGGTACTGTATAAAACTATGTCAAATAATTTCCCATTTTTTAGACTTATTAAAGACTTGTATGTTACAAATCGTTAATTATGGTTTTTTATGATTAGCCTTTTACTCATTAGTTCATTTATGGGTATAAAACTATCAGTAGAGTGTATAAAAATATTCCTTTTCTGCTCTCTGTATATCTCTGTTTATCTCTTCGTACGATATCTCAAAAACGCACTGACCATTAGACTCAAGTGTTTCATGGTTTCATTTATATATATAGGGAACACTGAGTTTGATGTTGGGGCATGTCCCTCTGTGAAATTTGACTAAGCGTTGGAGACTGTTTTTGAATAAGTCTTACGAGTAACCATGATAGGAACGATAAATTAATAAAATAAATAAATTTGTAAACATTCTGAATAGAACTATATAAGATTTTAACATATTATGTCATCATTCATAGAGTAAAAATAATAGTGTGGATTATTCAATGTTAATGTTCAGTGAACAAATTGGAGTGCACTTTGGCGTTGTATTGCGTTCCCTAGACCACTAAAATTGTTATTGTTTAAACACTGCTATGAATCATAACCTAATAAACAATAATGTAGATTAATCATAGGGCAAGAAATCTCTTGGGAGCATTTTTCCTGTTGGTTTTAAATTGTTATAAGACCATTTCTACATGCACAAGATAGAGTTCTATGTTAAATGTTAAAGCATGGAATTTAGATGAGCGTCATAGAAGCCTATCATTCAGTAGAACTGTAAAATTTCACTTTTGGCTGAAGAGGGGATGCAAACATTTATTTTCTGCCTATCTATAAGGGCGCAAGAATTCTCAAAAATTAAATAACCTATGGATTTGAAATTTTGCACCAACCTCAGTCTTTTACATCACGTGTCTTGGAATTCTAACTTGTATTGGTTGTTACCTTGACGAAGATCTTTAAAACAAATTAAATACTTTTTAAATGTTCAGGTTTGGGAATATAACCCCAGTAATATATTACTTTTAAGAGCCAAACATTAGATTGACAAGTTTTGTTTTACTTCCAAAATGTAAATTTCAAAAGATTAGATTTAATAATTTTACGATGGTTTATGACGATTTTCATTTGTGACTTTTTTAATACAGAGTCTCCTATAGGCACTCCTAAAAAACATAAAAGCAATTAGTTCCAATTAAAATGCCTTCCCGAGGGTTTTTTTGAATACAGGAAGCATAGTACAACAGTTGGAATGTAATCAGACCCTCAACCCAGTCAGCTCGTCCAGCCGTTAATATTCCAGTAGCTTTGTTGTGGAGTCAGGCTGGATCTCAAAGCTCTTCTACAATCATTGAACTTTGACGACGCAAATCGGATTGTATTGGTTATTCATTTATTACACTTGAGTGGTAAATAGTTTACACCCAAGCAATAAAGGCACGCAATACAAAGAAATAAGCTATCACACAACAACACATTTGGTAATTCATAACTTTTTTAATTTACTAAATACTGTATGTCTACGTTTAACTCCAGGTGTACCTCAAGGCACTTATCTCGATCCAATACTGTTTAACTTATACATTTCTGATTTCTCCAGTTTTTTTACATACTGTATTCCGCATATGTTTGCATTTGGCGTATGAGTCTGATAAAATGGCAAAACTGTCATTAGACAATAAGAATGTTAAGTGTAGCTCAAGTTCGCCTTCCACTTAGTGCAGCGTCTAATTTCTAACGCTGTGACAGATTTGATTCCTAGAATATTGAATCAACGTCTATCAGAATCAGAAATAATTTATTTTGGTAATAACAAAAAGTTACATGAAATAACATAAGAAGATAAAATAATAATAATAATAATTATATAAAATCTCAAATTGTCAACATAGGTTTTCACATGTTTGTGCAATCTGACAGGAATTCTTAAAAAAAAACGGACATTTTTCAAGTAAATTAGTTTTAACGTTTTTTAGAAATCTTTGTGAGCTGGTTATGTTTTTCAGGTGCGGAGACACCGCGTTATAGAGCCGTAGAGCTGAACAGTGTATGCCCCTTTCAAAAATGTTCAATCTATGGAACGGGTAGACCATATTACCCCTGTGGCGGGTATTGTACTGATGATTAAAAGTGTTCCCTGCAAAAAGATGTGGGTTATTTTTTAAGAAAGTCAAAATTTCAAGTATATAGATTCATGGAAGAGTGAGGAGATTCAGTTGCTGAAAAAAGGGCTTACAGTGAGCACGATTACCCGCTGCAGACATAATGCGAACAATTCTTTTTTGGAATCTAAATACCCTTAAAATTTCACTAGAAGATCCCCAGAATAAAATAGCGTATATCAGTCTACTTTATACATAAACATAGTAAATTTTAAGGATAGTTTCTGTACCAACTGCAGGCATTAAAACTTGAAAAGCAAACGTAATTGAAGACAGCTTTGAGCATAGCGTATCTATATGTTTAGACCAGTTGAGCTTGTAATCAATGACAACACCAAGAAGAGAGGCAGACTCTGATGGGTTGATACCATTTACGCTGAAACTAGCTATATCACGAAAATTTGGTGAGAAAACCATGATTTTAGTTTTTTCTTCATTCAAGAGAAGACCATTTGACTCAAACCACTTATTTAAGGTGACACATGTCTGATTCCTAATAATTTCGAGGCTGTGAATATCACGACAAGAAGACAAAGTAGTTAGGACATCCCCATAGCAAAAGATTTCTGATTTCATATTGGAAGGAAGGTCGTTTATATATATAGAAAATAAAAAAATACCAAGTACGGGAGCCTTGAGGTACTCCTGTGCTGGTCCTCAACCACCTCTATCTGAAGAGAAAAAAAGGTCGGGATAAAAGAACCTCAAAACTAACTGACCTTGACTGCAAACGAATTTAATCAAGATGAAATAATGTCTCATTGTATTTTCAGCCATATAATTACTTAAGATTCTTATTTAATCAACCCATTTCTGCGTGATGTGCTATTAATCAGATAAACACAGACCTTCAAACTGTCATGGACTGGAATATTCCGACATGGACAGAATCCCGAGATTCAGAACTTTGCTTCACGTTCTTTTAGTTTCTACTTTTCGTGATGCTGCATTTATGCTCCCTAGTGAAGTAGTATGAAAACTACAGTCATGCTGCATTTTGCACAAGGCACTTTTGATTGGAGAACGACAGTATCTATTCGAGAGGCTCTTGTACAATGGGGAGGTTTCTGAACGAAGCACCCGCCAGGACTGAAAGCTTCATTTTCCAAAGGTGAGGCTGAAAGCCCTGAGTGCTTTAACCTCGTTATTGTTATTGTCAAAATACCTATCATTATTAATATTTTAATAATACTTTGTTTCATTAGTTACTTTTAATATAAATCTTAAATTGTTATACATCCTGAAAATTTGTTGTGCAATGTATCAACAATACTAAAATATTTGTTTTTTTTTCGGCCTATTGTGTGATAATTAGTATATCCATGCTATATTAGTGATTCTCCATGCATGGTACTAAGAATTAGTTCAGGCAATTAAATATCTCAATTTTGGTTCCATTACTAATATACTTAGTACATAGCAGTGTATCCCCCACGAATATCCATGATTTAGTTTGATTTCTAGAATCATAGCAGGTATCTTTCACTTTTACTCAGGATAGATAGTTAAACGTTATTTTGTAATTTTTCAAAACTTTAATTCATATGTCAGATAAACTTCGTCACCGAGTGATTTATACATTTTCTCTGCAAAAATAACTAGTGATTGGTTGGATCATCTTATTAAAGTAAGAGTATAGCGTTTTACTATTACTAGGTTACACGAAATGGAAGTTAAAATAATAGTACAATTACTATCTAGGTTATCATCTTATAAGATGTCTTAAACGGAATAAAATACATATCATAGGTACCGGTACCCGACGCAATTTGGACGGCAAACAAAATCATATCAATTTTTTAGAAGTTTTAAAGAACTTTTTTAAAGGTAACTAACAAGTAAGTAGTACATATTTAATACAGCAATAATAAAAAAAAATTTTAACATAATAATAGTGTGTATAAAAAGTTTTATCAAAATTATAATATGTTTCTCGAAATTGATTAAGACTGAAGTCACCAAATAATTATAGTAATCTATACTGACAACTTCTAGACTAATAAATGAAATTCGCAACAGTGGGATGGGTAAAGTGCACTTCATTCTGATACTGGCTTGAATTTACTCCCCCAGGGACATAAATATCGGAAAATATCTTTCGCGGAAAGTGGCAGACGTGCAATAACAGATATTTATTACGTTATTACTATCTCCCTTCCATATTTCTTCAATTGGACTGCAATACTCTTTCAAATACTGGAAAGTGTAAGTAAATTTAAAAAAAGGTTGAAATTTATGTGGAGCGTTGGATTTTAAAATTAAATTATTTCATCTTCATATTCCGATTTGGTTTTTAATATATATATAAACTAATTTAACACTAGAACATATTAAATAAATTATTTGTACATACGTTATATCACACTTGTTATATAAACCAAACTTGTGAATTTATAATGTTATTCATTGTTCTTTAGAATGTTATATGCAACAGTAATATTTTTATTACAAATCCTTACTCATAATCTCTAGTACTAATCTATATCCTCAATAACTCTCGCGTCCCTCTCAATACAACCCAAAACCATTAGTGTACAGGTAGGTTTCCATTGGAATTCCTAATTTGTGCAAAATTCATTCCAAGCATAACGGAATAACTGAGTGTGAATATTGCCTTTTGCGAGAAATCTCCATTTAGGTATTTTAACTTATCTCACTATACAAGTCTAAAGGCAATTCATCTCCAACAAAATGAACTACTGTTTAACATTGATTGCAAAACGTTTTCTCTGGGGTTAGGTATAGACCTTACTACGAACTCCCGTGCATTTTACTCCAAAGTAGAATTGATCAGGCATCTTCCCGTTGACACGAGTTTATATGTGCTCCTAAGGAATGCAAGAGTTTTTTGGGCGATTAACTATATATTTTCCTCCACGTATTATTCACAGAATATTTGAACATTTTTAGAGTCAAGAGGAAATCTTCTATTACTTCTGGTAGAGATATTGTTGCTAAAATCTTTGGACTTTTTCTAAATTGAAAATTAAAAAGTAACTTAACTTACAAAAGTTATATAATAGAAAATATTACAGAACAATAAAACGAGAAATATTTTCCACAAAGGGTCTTCGCCTGTGTGTGAAAAGGGCTTAATACGGAAAGTACAGATATCTTGTATATAAACCTTACATACATATATACTTTAATTTGTATAAATGGTAATAGCCTTATTTAATTTCAATAAAAATTGAATCACAAAAAGTACTTGCTCCGCCGGGAGTGAACCGGAAAAAGTAAGCGCTCTGTGGTGTAATGGTAGCACATTCACCCTGCAAGTGAGAGATCCGGGTTCGATTCCCGGCGGAGCAAGTACTTTTTGTGATTCAATGTTTATTGAAAGTAAATAAGGCTATTGCCATTTATACAATTTAAAGTAAATAAAAGTCGTTAGACAGGTATTTGGTCTTCCGATCATAGGTTAGTTTGCTTATTTAAACGCATATGTGACAGATACGGCCAAATACAAAATAATTTAATCGGAAAAAGTAAGCGGTCTGTGGTATAATGGTAGCACATTCACCCGGCAAGTGAGAGATCCGGGTTCGACTCCCGGCGGAGCAAGTACTTTTTGTGATTCGATGTTTATTGAAATTACATACATATAAATATACATGTTCAATATCTGTGTCCACGTCGCTTTACCCGATCAAGGACTGAAGTGGCTGATTACAACCTCTACCTCAGTAACACATCGGTAGAAAGAGTTCACACAGCCTACTGCCAGGAGAGGACCGAGATTCTCCCATGGACGTTCGGCACTCTCAAGACTATCCTCGACTGTATCGATCAAACTTCAGACAACCTCTCATAAAAAGAAGAAGATGGAAAATGTGTTAAGAGGAAATATTAAATATTTAAAGAGAGGCTTAAAGACAGAAGAGAGATATTTTTAATGTGTGAAAAGACCACTAGAAACTCCAGTGCAGAAAATACAAGAGGGAAGCCAAGGGTGGTCAGCAAAGTAAAAAGGTGTGAGATCTCATTTTAAAGAGAAACAAAATAAGATCCAGTGGAAAAACCTGTCACAAGTAAGTAGAAGTAATGCCATACTCAGCTCGGATAACACCTAGGTCGCTGTCCACGTACTTATAAAAAATATGAACCCCAGGGGGGAAATAAATATAATAACATACAACTGTGTAAATATACTGTTTTGGTCAAGAAATAAGATTATTGCCGCTATATTAAAGAGCCCAATTTTAAATACTACGAATAATTCTAAATATGAATACCTTGTACTAAAATTTTATGTATTAATTATTTAATTATATTGAATCATAAATATTAATGAATATTTGGCAAATAAGTTGTAATTTAATTGGTTTGAATATTTAAGTTTTTAATATTTCATTTAGTACCAGTTTCTTCTCCTCATTTAATCATGGTCTTTGCAAATGAGATAAGAGTATACACAATGGCATCATGCAAAATTCATACAAGAGTATCTTCTTGACGACACAGACCGATACACTGTGGTTACTCCCCCACTTGTAAAACTCGACACTACCACCTTTCTGCCACGGGCAGCTCCCGTGGAATATTCCTATGCTCAATGATATAGAATTATCTTAAAGTTTAATGCAAGACAGCTATGGAACATTCCATAAGTTTTGAAGAAGTTGGTAAACTAAACCGCATCCTTCAGAATTAATTAATATAGTAAGGCTCTCACAAACATACACAAGTCCATCCAAATTATTGGCAATCAACTGTGTGAAACCGTTTCCTTTCCATAACACTAAGAATTGTTAGGGTTACACGAGTTGTTACATAATTTTAAGTAAATGTTTTAAAGTTAAATTTTTTGTAAAGTAATTGTTGTATATTACAATTTTTATCTTTCATCGAGAATATAGAACAGATTTTTACTTGAATATATTGCGAGCAAACTTTAAAATGTATCAAGAAAACCTTAAGATATCAAGAACCTTTATGAAATGAGTGAGCTCTTCAAGTTCCAGTGTACTACAACAAACATTTTATTCTTCGTTACTGTACAGAACTTTACAATCAACTTAAAAATTTTATGTATACAAAAGACTACAACACTGGTAATAGTTTAACTTTCTTTCATAAATCTTTGAAACTACCACAACTTAAATCTACATTCAAATCTTCAAACTACATCTACACTGAAACTAGAAGTTCTTCAGAAATAAGACAACAAACCTCTAACAATGATCCGAAGGATAATGAACATTACAGATTACCTTATACATAATTTAAATATAGTGTAAATATGCAACAATCTAAATTAACCTTTTAATCTTTTTAATCGTTTCATAATTGAAGAGAGATAAAACTGAAAATAAGTTAATTACATGTAACAGTTTTTTAAATCGCAAAATGGTATAAACCAAAAATTAAATATTATTAATACATTTAAAAAGACTGAACTTAAATTTCATCTGGTGTGAAAACCAAATTAAACCAAATAGAAAAAATTTCAAAAACACAAAGGAAATTTATCAGTTCCATCTAATTTTAATTCAATTAGTCTTTTAACAGCAATATTGGCAAGATCTTTGAAAAATGTTTAAATGATTATAAAGTCTTGCGGAAAAGTAAAGTTCTGCCAGGAAGTGGTGCTTTCAGTTTAAAAACTTCAGAAAAAACGTTCGTTATCAAGAGAAGAGTGGAATTCCGAGCATTGTGACTAACGATCTGGTTGTTAATGTTGACTAAAAGATACTTTCTAACATCAAGACTTGTTATGATAAAATTTAGTCAGCGGTAAAATCCGCAGTTTCTAATAACTGAGATCTCTATATTTCCCACATGTTTGAAATTATTCCACAAAAGTTAGGCTTAACAGATCTTGTGCAAGATGGATGCCAAAACTGGTTACAGATCACCATAAACAACAACGAATGGGGGCAATTTTGACGTTTTTCGAGGCCTACCGTACTCGTAATGATGCACTATTCGATATAAGCATGACAGGAGACGAAACCTGGTTGAATCATGTGAATCGTAAGACAAAATTGGCGTGTGAATTTTAAGACAAAATTTACGTGTGAATTGCTAGACAAAATTGACGTGTGAATTGTAAGACAAAATTGACGTGTGACTTGTTAGACAAAATTGACGTGTGAATTTTTGGACAAAATTGACGCGTGAATTATGAAATGCTCCAGGTACGCGTCATTGATTGGCTGTTATCAAAAGCGGCAGACTTCTATGACGCAGAAAATATCAACACTTTTTCACCACTATGATAATTGTCTTAAATCGTATACTATTATTTAGAAAAGTAGCATTTTCAACCATTTTTCACATGCATATAGTAAAATGTTTTCTAATACTTTACTTTTTTCTATATTTAGATATTAGTCTATTTATGTATATATAAGTAGATTGCCATTCCTAGTCCACTTTCATACGCATTCAAAACGAACGTGTAAACACTGTCTAATATACAATAAGCAGATCTATACAATAATGTAGTAAATGTACCACGACTATACTTATTTATTGATTTATCTATACAAACATATACACACGTGATTTTATTCAGTATGCAAACGATACAGAGACTTTATTCTGCAACAGCTTACCCGAGTTTGGGGTTATACATAAAGTTGCTCATTTGTTCAAATCCGATTTAACTTTTCCTTTTTCTCATAGTTCCTTCTTAAGCTGTCAAGGCAGTCAACTCTCCTGCATACCTGACTGTGTTTTCCAAAGGCAATTTGTTAAATTCCTTACATTTATTATTCAGCTAAATAAAAATGTAACGCAATTAAGTTGATTTTGAATAATTACATTATTTCAATTATTGATGTACACGAAATTTGTAAAGATAAATATTATTCAAGAAATTAAAATGATAGAAATAGTTTGTAAATGTATTGCAAGAAGGAAATGCAAAACAAATATTTTAAATTTAATTTAAATGTACTTATATAATGTGAAGATAACGCTTTATTGCACGAATGCCACTTTTTTATATACCGAATTTGATAAATTAAGATTTTCTTATTATCTGGTCAGTTTTTGTTTAAAATTTTAAATAAAATATTCATATTGTCATCAAATAGCCAAGTTTTCAATAACACACATTAAATTTTATCATAAAAATATTATATTGAGGTTAGATAATATTGATGTCTCATTTAAAAGATGAAAAATATTTTGCGTTACACCTTTTCGACAAAGAAGTTTCACTATCTGGACAGTGGAAAGAAGATAAAGTGCACAACGAGGGGCTAGCCAAATAATAGGTCTTTTTCATAGAAAATGTGATGAAGATAGCATTTTATTGCTGTATTGATTGAAAAAGATTTATTATGACATGATTGCGAACAGATTAAAATGTCTAACACCAATTTATTTTTGGTTTAGGTCTTACACATTAAAAAAAATAAACATAGAAGAAGATAAAATAACTAAGTGTTACGGGTTTTGTTGGAATGAAAAATTCGGCAATTATTAAAACCACTAAATATTTATTAATTTCACAAATAAATATAAATATATTGTCTAATTAAAACTGGACTGGCTTTAAATAGACTACTTGTGTAAAAACTGACCAAATGACACTGATTTATTCTGCCATAATCCCCTATTAACTAAATTAGTCTATGTAGTAACACAACGGTATATTTAACATTGACACATTCGATCACGAATGCACCTGTCACGATCACGGGTGTTACTACTAGTTCTGTCACTCTGAGTTCGCTCCACTGCCTCGCTTAAAACTTAAAACTTATTGGCGCTTCCAGAACATTCAATTTCCAGAAGCTCCTAGAGAAGTAGAGAAGGGTTACCCCCCGTTCATGTATGGAAGGGAGGGGACGTCTGGACCAAAAAACTGACCGAACCCACTGAGCGCTCGCTTTTTCATGGTGCTGTTCGCCTTTATCAATTTTTTTTTATTGTTATGGTTCTCGATGGTTCGGTCACGTTACTGTGAATCGTAGGTTTACCTCTTTATCTGAAATATTCTTCCACATTCTCGTAACACGGCAAACAACAATGGGGATTAATTCTACTTTATTAATAATAATTGTGAATAAAACACAGTTAAATTCTTGAAAATTTTTATT
Organism: Homalodisca vitripennis; assembly: GCF_021130785.1. Classification (NCBI taxonomy): domain Eukaryota; kingdom Metazoa; phylum Arthropoda; class Insecta; order Hemiptera; family Cicadellidae; genus Homalodisca; species Homalodisca vitripennis. The sequence continues at coordinate 242,308,793 of NC_060207.1, forward strand.
TTAATGTAAAAATAAATTTTAAACAGTGATTGTAAAATATTACTATAATTCAATTGTATGTAAGCATTTAATCACATACAACATATGTTCATACTAATATTTTGTATTATTGTTCCTGGAATAAGATAGAGGACAATTACGCAATTAAAAGTACACCTGAGCACGGTAGTAAATAATTCTGTGTTATTAATAAAAAAAATCCATTTGTTAAGAAGAAATATTTCAACGAAATTTATTGTAAATTTGATACAATTAGCAGTAACTTTCCTATTAATATGAACTTATATTCCACATCTGGATTCTGATGTATATCTAGATTTTACGATTGACATTTTAAATAAATATGCACCTCGTAAACAATAAATATATATATATATATATATATATATATATATATATATATATATATATAAAACTTTAGGAGTAAAACGTATAAATCTTGACATGAAAAGGTATATAATAATAAACTATATTACAAATTGTATAAGTAAAAAACTTATTATATTTCTTAATTAAAGGTAAATTACACTTGTTAGAAAACCATATAAAGAATGTATCTACTATAAAATAGACTTGATCTATTAAGGCGAACACTCTGTGTAAGTTCAATATTAAACAGGAGAGCACGATGTTTTTTCCCCTTAGGTTGAGCCCGCCCGCTTCGCAACCGTCTAGCTAGGTCACTTTCCAACAAAACAAATGGCTATCAATGTTTGTACACCTGAGACATTTACTCTAAAACAGAGTTTGTCCTTCGATATTGAATTCAGAGCGCTATCAGAATACGATGTGATTTCCCAATAAATTAATTTAGGATGTTTTAATACTTAAAAATTCGATAATTGGCTGAGAGTTAGCGGAGCTTTTTACTTAAAGGGCTGGACAGATTTAATGTTTGCCTGCCTGTCTGCTGCCACGATATATAAATAACGAACTGACATATAGACTTTAAATTTTGCATGAAGGTACATTTCAGTATAGGTAATGCTGAGATCGATATTCACGTATATTACACTATTGGCTGATCGTTAGCGCGTATTTTAACTATGATGGCAACGAGAAAATTACAAATAAATAAATTAGTAAATAAACTTTGTCAAATCATATCGGATCCCAACAAGTGACGTTTTTATTCATTGAGTCATAAGAAAAGATAATAGAGTAGAAAGTCAATGTTAACAGACGGTTATAACATTCTATTTAAGCACACTCTTGCGTTTTAGTACCCTCGCTAGCTCACCAGATCTTTTATTATCTAAACACACACACCGTATTAAACCTAACCAAATGAAAAAAATATGAATGTGCCATGTGGAATGAAAATATTAGGATGCATTTTATTTTCAGATATTAAGTTAAGCATGAAGATTTATATTTGCATAGGCAAAAATTAGTTTTACGATGGTGAATGTCCAACCATGGAAATTTGGTGATGTCATTGAAGCCTATCAATCTGCAGGGTGACACAATTTCTCTTTTTTGTGTCGGGTAGGTAAATATTTCTGTTATGTCTGTCTATCTGTCGGCAGGACATGTCCAGAATGAAATGAGGATAAATGTTCTCCACCTTTTAATTATTTAACACATTTTTATTTAGAAAACTATTTCACTAACACACTAAAGCAATAAATATTTTGCTTGTTCTATCTACATCAAAGATAGCTTGCTTATTATAGTTATAACAAGGCATGGTTATAATTAAAGTCCTTTAAGAAGTATCTCAATTGTAGTTATAAGCCCAAAAACTAATCCTAAAGCAATGCCATCGTTACAAACTCTACATTACACTTTCACTCCATGGATAAAAAGTTTCTTTAAGAAAAACTTTTTTGTATGCTGTATAAGATATAAGTTAATATAAACATTTACAGTACAGAGTAATTGTTTTCATTTGGGTAAGTGTTGTGAGATATTATTAAAAAACAGTTCCAAATTAAATATAACATTATTTAAGTCATTTATATTTGAAATTTACCTCTTCCATATTACTGATCATTAGCGCTAATAAGAGAGTGTGACGCGTGAAGGAAACGACAAGATACAGTTATATAGTTGAGCATCCTTGTGTCGTAAGTGTAAGTCAATAACGCCAATTTCCTTATACTAATAACATCTCGTGATATTAGTGCCTTCATTTAATATTGCGATTTTCCTTAGTTTATTATATGAGTGAATCATTTTTAGTTTCAGTTCACCATACAATAATGCTCTGAATATAAAACTGTTAACTGTAATCCATATACTCATATAAAACACTTTTATAATAACAGTATATATTCATAAAAGTACCTTATAAAGTTTTACCACTTTTACTTATATTGATTGTTAAAAATGTACCGTATAGCTTCCTGCTGTCACTAGTGTTGATATTGGTGAGCAATACTATTAATATGATCGTGAATTTCAATGAGGAAATGGGAAGCTTTACGGTCTACTATTCTTCTTGTGTCACAAGTGCTGGTTAAACATAAACAATGTTGTAACGATGAAATATATGAATGCAATGACAAGCATGTCAAAGAAACAGTTTTAGTGTGTTGCATTCTTATGTCTTAAGTTGTTTTAACAAAACATGTATAGGTGTTATAGGTTATGGTTATAATAATACGATAAAAATGTTGTTACTGATGTGATCATATAGGCGTTATATAATTATATTATACATTTAAACCCTTAAGGAAATATTTTGTTTTGAATATGTAATATTCTATTGTTTTAAAACAGCTGGTATTTACCACAGAGATATTAAATCTTAGTTTGCGATTTCTTAATGTAAACTACAATTTAAAAATAATGTTCATAATATACTTACTTTTTTGTTATATACCATTAAATATCTATAAAATTGAATGTTGTGTCTATATATTTACTACTAATGACACATTTTTAGAATGTTTCTAAAAATTACAACACTCGTATAAATACAGGCATTTTAACCGCAAATACCTTTCTTAATATAGTAGAAAATTACGTAAAGTAAACTTGTCTTAATTTACCAACTGAAGTTAGGACTAAGAAGCCCTCTCTAACACTCAACCTGGGGACCAACGGCTTTAGGGTGACTTCCGAACCACCAACAATGTCCGGGCAGGCAGGCTGCTTGCAAGGACAGGATCGCTCAGTTGTTACCCATCCAAGCAGCAGCCACGCTCGAACGTTGCTTGATCCGGTTATCTTGCGATAACATTTGCACCCGCTACACTGCGCCATTGGCAAGGACACGAACTACGCTATTAGACCATTATTTTCCACCTTCATTACTTTATTTGTTTGCTTATTTAACGTTCACAAATAATAAAGTGACTATGTGTTTATGAAAAGAAACTTTACCTCTTACGTCTTATTGCATTTCAGATCCTAATTAGAATTCTTGGGCAAAGAAACCAATTACCTCCAATTAACGAAGATAAAAGGTTTAAGCTTTGCAGTTGTAACATATAATTTTTAATGAAAATAATTACGTTTATTATGTAGCCTGAAGTAACCGAAATTAATTTTAAAACAGTTAATAGATTATTAGATACCTACTTCATTTAAACTCTGGTTAATTATTTATTAACTTCGGCTTCTTTATAGCTCTTAAAATACTTTGTTTGCTCAAACATTCCATCACTGATTCTGCTTGTACTATGTGTGATATTATATCGTACATGATTGATACATATAGATCAAACGCTTAGAAAACCTTATTCAATCGCCCGGATGCCTGAGATGCTGATTGTGTTTAACCGAGGTATGCAGTGCAATATGCGTTATTGATACCATGGTATGTGTTATATTGTACGTTACAGATCTGCCCCTCTGTACTCTGTGTAGTATATAGGGCATAATCTTAACATGCCCTAGTATAGTTGCAAACCGTAAAATGTAATGTTTAATTTTCTTGTTTGCTAGTGAATTTGAAACTTCCTGCAGGATCTAGAAGGTTACTTCGATATACGTGGTACTACCCCACTATATTTCATTATTCTCATATACAAATAATTATGGAACTAGAAAAGTCTACAATTATTGAGGCATTTTCAGCAACAATATAGTTTCTCAATCATACCCAAGAGCTTCCTAATTTTTTGCGTTCTGAAACGCATTCCCTGTTGTGATAAAATACCGTTTTTAATCGGAAATCATTAACACTATTAACGGTACAGCAGATGAAATAGATCTTAAATATTGAAAATTTTTTGCAAATATACATGATAGGTATGGGTGAATTTCATTTAATTACTAGACCCGAAAACAATTTATATTGTATTATAAAAGATCACAACTGTAAGAATCCATTAAATAATTATATATATACAGTCCATTACGTTCTACTGTACCACACAACTAGTTGTAATTTGTTTCCTTTTACATGAAGAACAAATTTATTTTATAATAACAGACTTTGTCAAATATGGTGTGGCAGCAGATATTAAACAGTCTACCCTGTAACATTTGTTTCATTTACCCCTAATCTCAAGTCAAGTTCCCTCGGAAGAAGGAGAAGCCAGCTTTTAACCAGCCTCTCTAGCCAAAGCAGGCAGAAGGTGGTACACCCGTATGTCTAGGCTGGCAAGAACCTTTGGATACAAACCCACCAACTGCAACAGTCATCTCCCGCAGTAGACTATTATTAAGACATATCAAATTACCCTTGCGCCCCAAAATCTCAACATTTGCGTTCAGTGATGTGCCGCTCCTGGATATCCATAAGGTTGCTCAGATTAAAGTAACACATCGGTTTTTACTGTACCCAGTGTGTGTTCAACTGGAAGGTATAAACCAGCCAGAATTGAACCCTCATGGGGGGCGGTAAAAAGGTTAGTAACGGACTTAATGGCCTGAGACCTCTAATAAATAATACTTTTTTTGACCATTCATAGCGAATATAATCGATCGCATGATCGGTCACTTTCCCTGATAATGATTTCATTGATCATTACGACACCGTAACCATATGTACCATACCGGTGCTACGAAATATTTCTAGTTTAATGACGACCGACATACGATCACTGTCAATGACAATGATAGAATTGGTCATTAAGACACCGTAACCAGGTTTGCTGTGCCGGTGATTTATTTGTGGGCTCATGGCGGCTGACATATTATCACTGTGATTGACGACGATTGAAGGAATGCTGTGACACAGTAACCATACGTGTGTTACCGTTGTTGTGATTTATTTGTGTGATTTGACAGCTGCCGTGTGTGGTGTCTGAAAACCTGTCATTGATTAATGGATTTAATTACTTTGATTAAATATAACCAAGCTGAATAATATTCAATTAGAGTTTTTCTCCCCGCTAAAGTATATTTCTCTTTGAATTATCAATTGGTCATTGCTATTAATATAAGTCAATGTTTTTTTCAGCAAGAAATTTTAAAAATTAGCCAATAAATAATCTTTTAATTAGTATAATCGACGTTAAGTACGTACGTCCTTCGACGAAACCAATAGTTTACCAGTTGGATAACTGAAACACTGGTTTTTTATAACAAAAGATAGTTTTAAAATAATGTGATTAATTAACATATCACATTGCACCTACATCAATCAGGAACTGAGACAAGTAAATAATTGCACGATGTTTACCTATATAAAATATTCTGAGCTAATGACAATCCAGGAGTTAGCAGCAGGTATCTTGGTGGTTCCCAGTGGATCCACAAAGGATCTTGGTGGTTCCCAGTGGAAAATCATCAACGTACTGAAAGACAAGGACTTTCATCCTTGTCATTTCTTTTCTGTCCAAAGACTTCAAATTAACGACTTTTCTCCCCGAATTGCGGTCCCCTACTGGATGTTAAATAGTGAAATGGCCATCAGTTTACACATTTTGTGGACTTTTGAGTCAACCTTCACAAAATCAAGATGGTTTCAATACACTTAATTTACATTACAGGGCTTCAAAAACTTCAGAGTAAGTAGGAAACGCGCATTTATAACAATCTTCATAATTAATGTTTGGGTCGGTGGCTAAGGCGATCAAAGTTTAATCCGTTTCATGTTTCATGTTTTCTCCGTGTTGGAGCATTTCTGGTAAGGATTAATTATATTTTCGCCGCCATATACCTGAGTCTGCCTTGCTGCTCTGTCCAATAAAACGTACTCTTAGAAATATACTTCGGTAGAAAAGCGTTTATTCCTAGCCCTTCTCCTAGTACTTCCGGTCTAAGATATTTCCGGTGCTATAACATACTTTGCGTTATTGTCTGGAAGAAAAACTATAAATACTAGGAATGAGTATTCTAGTTCGAGTAAAAGTTTCCGACTTCCGGCCGTTTAAACACACTTACGGTGCTACAGTTAATTTTGGTCGCTGCTTTGGTCAGTATACGATATTTCCAGTGCCATTGTTGCGTTTACCCTTTATACCGATGAAAAAATTTACATACATACTTAGTACTGTGAAGTTTGTTACGATCTAGAGGGAAATCCTACTCCTAGTTCTTGTCTATTTCCGGTAAAGGAGGAAATCCTCGTTAATTTCTTTAAAAATTTCAATAACCGTTAATAAGTCTTTTCGTTATAGAATTGTGGTTTTTTTTGGACTGTTGTCAAGAAATAATGGATCCGTTAGTACTATTACCGTTCATTTCCCCGTACTTACTTATAACTGGTGGTTTAATAAAGATTTATTAGTTTAAGAAGAGGTGACTACAAGAAAATAACACTAGCGCCCACGTTGAACACAATTTATTGGTTTCGATTCAAAAGGACCTGTTACGAAGGGTCTGAGTGAGTGTAACGGTTTCCTTGATGACAAGATAATCACTGTGACTGACGATGATTGAATGGGTAAATTTGACACCGTAACGATACGTGCTATAATACCGGTGTTGTGATTTATTCGTGGGCTCGCAACTGCTAGTTGATATATATTGCTCTTGCAAACAGTACATTGATTAATGAATGTGGATTAATATATTGATCACATTTATGCTTGAGTTTGTCCCTTATTTGACGGAAAATTAAAACGTAGTGTCTAAACCACAATAACTGTTGGTCTCGGTAACTGGCGCTGACCTCTTATCTCAAGTAATACTGCTCACAGGATATTTTATACTTGAGTTATTGTGCTTCAAGTTGTTTTTTTGTTCTCTTAGGACGATAATCACATAAATTGCAACTAGTCCTATAAGGACTTTAGCGCTGCTTCCTGAGTGATAGAATATTCAGGATGGGTAGGTTGGGAATAGGGACCGCGCCTCCTATCGAGATCCATTAAAAAGAATTTAGGGCACCAATCTCAAAGTCATGTTCCCTTTGAAAGAAGGAGAAGCCACATGATAAAGGTCTTGAATTTTGAACACGTATGAATGATCCATACAGTAGAGTACGAGACAATATCACGAAGAAATCCTTCCATACATTGCCTCATGTTGTGTGGGATGTATATTCCTTATCATAACAATGTGTTAATATGACCATTCCAGTTTTCCGTACTGTCGTGGATATTTGTATTATATTTTATGTATCTTTTTTCCGTTACGTACAAATAAGAAAATCAAAATTTATCATTGTTAGATATTTAAAAACAAATTATAGCCTATCTAGGGAGTTGTAACCCCATTTCAAACGATGCGGATGTTACAGTTTTAAGAAATTTCTTTTGATTTCCTCAATATGTCATAAGGCACGTGTAAGTTAAATTTCATTTCTATAGGTCTTGGAAAATTTCAACACCAAACATTATTATTCTTCTAAGGATTTCTATACCATTTCAACCCTTGTGGATATTTTAGATTCATGAAATTATTTAGTGTCATGTAGGCGTACGTGTACCGAGTTTCAAATTTATATGGGAAAATTTTGGGTAGTTGGAGATAAGCATTGATGAATGAGCGAGGGCTTTTCCATTATCATATAGAGACGAGTTTTGTATTACTCAACGATAATTTAATCCCTCAACTATTAGAAAAATATATAATTTAATTTATATTAAAATTAGAATATTTTACATAATAATAAGACAGTAGTTTTGAAAAACACGAATGTTATATTGACATATTGGACACTGTAAAATTTTGAATAATTCTTTAAATATGTATTTCAGACCTGGTCTAAGCGAGGCTGGGACGTATTTAATTCTCTACAACATAACATGGATACTGCAGGTGATGAATTTCAGTGTTTGTTATAGTTTCTTAATGAAAAAATGTTTCAATATTCCTACAATTATACCCTAACGTTAACACACTGATAATTTACAAATGGTTGGAACATTTATATTCTGATAACATGTTTTTGTGTTTTGTAAGATATAGCAAACTGATGATAAATTTTAAAAGGCATAAAGATATAAAAATAAGCCCAGCTGTACTAAGGGGCTACAGTGCCACACCTCAGGTGCTGTGTTAAGCCGATAATTCTGTGCTGACATCCGCACAGCCCGTTATTGTTTACGTTTACTGGGTCTGAATTAGCCTGTATTATTTCAAACACGATTATACTAAAGGTTATTGTGTGACATCAGCATATTTCGTTTCCCTCACTAACTCTCTTTCTTTAATAATTTTCATTACAATCTCTTCATTTGCCAATGGCGTAGTGTAGCGGATACAACGATTATCGCCAGACACAACCGGATCAAGCAAAGTCGAGCGTGGCTGCTGCTTGGATACATAAACGCTGAGCGATCCTGTCCTTGCAAGCAGCCCGCCTGCCCGGCCTCCCCCCCCCCCACCCCCCCCCCCCCCCACCCCCCCCCCCCCCCACCCCCCCCCCCCCCCACCCCCCCCCCCCCCCACCCCCCCCCCCCCCCACCCCCCCATACAATGGTTATCGCAAGATAACCCTATCAAGGAACGTCGTGCGTTCTGCTTTTCGGATAAGTAACCGCTGAGCGATCCTGTCCTTGCAAGCAGCCCGCCTGGCCAGCCATTGGTGGTGGTTCGGAGGTCACCTTTAAGCCGTTAGTCCTCAGGTTATGTCTTAGAGAGGGCTTCTTACCCCTAACTTCGCCAGGTAAACAAAACATCTTAATTATTTTTATTTTGGTGTTATAGTACATGTAGTGCCTTGTTGGAACCCTGTGAAATTTTATACTATCAAAGAAATACAATAAAGGGCATACGATTGGAGTTTTCTTGAGAACAATACTTGGCTTCTTATATACCCTTCATGAATAAAATTGAAATATTGGAGTTGGTTGAGATCGAGTAATGATATTTAAATGTTGGTCATATACAGTTAATAGGTAAGTTATCCCGTTTATGGAGCGGTATTTGTGCAGAAATGATACACTTCCACAGTACGAGTTATAGATTCCACAGTAGAGTTATAGATTCCACAGTACGAGTTATAGATTCCACAGTAGAGTTTCAGTTTACATAAAAAATCATAAATTAAACTTTTAGCAACCTGCAAGCAAATGAAGTAATACGTAATATTTACAAATTTTCTATCTATATTCTTAAGAACTAAGAAATCTTGGCACGTATAAACGGTGATGGTTGTCTTAAACGAATTGTTAGGAGATAGCAATACGAAAACCACATAGTTGCTCAGTAAATGTTACATACACCTCATGTATACTGGATAAAACCTAATTTTAATGTTGTAGAGGTATAAATCATTATTATTAAGTTTTTTTGAAACGGATTAGCACTTTGAGCACAGCTAAATTGATCACTAGCAATATTGGGACCTTGAGATTCTGTTTGAGACTTTTTGAGTAGTAAATACATTCTAAAACGTATACATAAAGTTGAGAATAGTATTGCCTTGAATAAAAAATTGACTTCTTGTAGCCTTTTAAACGAGTTTTATATTTTTCACTAGCACTGCCCTTGACTTATTCTTTGTAGAGGAATTGTTAAATAAACCATCCTGATTAGTTGTAAGAAACACTAAATAACGTTACATACTGTATTTGTCGAACCTAGAAATATGTTAACATATTATAAGCAAAACAGAAATTAACTATGTGTTTGTGTGCAAGGTCTATGTAGTTCTTGCATACTGTTAAAAAGTATGAGTGCTTTGTCTCCTTAAAACATTTTTTTCTATTTTTGACATTTATAAGTAAGGTTTATTGTAAGCACATTACTTTCTTATATTCAATTGAGTGATTTATTACGTAATATAGAGATAAAAATAGATGCGTTCTCTTATAATTAGTCTACTAGTCCCTTAACTAAAATCGAAAAGAATAATGCCAGAACCATCTTACAGTTACTTTATCCTTCCAGTTATTATGACTACTATTGGTTTTCCAGGAACCTATAGTTAGAGGTAAGTCTGTTTGTAATGCTAGAACATCTAATACAATTTCTTCATGTCATTCTTATTATTTTATGATGCTGTACAAGTATATATATATATATATATATATATATATATATATATATATATATATATATATATATATATATATATATGTATGTATATATATGTCAATAGAATTCTCCCAATCTCTAAAAATATGTGAAGAAAAGCTAAAACCACTTTTAACAATACATTTGAATCCCAAACTGTCGAAATATAATAGAAAAGGATCAACCACAATAATTTTCAGGGTACTGCAAGTTTAGTTACATAAAGGACAGAGATGTTTTGAAAATAATTGAATTATTCATATCAAAACAGAGACAAGGACCCTATCGTAGCAAGGTAAGAGGGACTACCATATAATAGATCAAAGCAACATTCTCCAGAGTAGTATCCAGTTGGGACAACATTCAATTACAATCGAGTTCACAGTTAGTTCTGGCTATGGCACTCAAAGCCCCATGGTCATCGTAATTACCTACCTCTCGAGTAAGCTTACAAGTAATGAGCGATTTACGTTGACCAGATTATGAAACAGGTTATTTAACTCAAACTATGATGAATTTTATATGTTGAGTATTAATAAGGTATGTAAAATACATGTTTAAATTGCGTTGTTTTATACAGCATTTTGTGATTATTTATTAAATTCCAGAGATGATGATTGTGACAGCGTGTATAACACTAATCACGAATTTATCATCCTTTAGTAATTCTTTATTTGAAGTTTATTTTTGACGATGGAAGGATTGTGAAGAAAATAAGATTTTTCCGGTCATTTGCCATCGTTCAGTGAAAACAAAATCAGTAACACTACGTTTCTAGATATGTAATCTGATCTCTTCTTCAGGTAATTAACTAACTTAATATATAATAATTACAAACTAGGTTAAAATAAACAAATCATACCAAAGCGTTGTGGCACGTCTAAGTCAGGAATTAAAACCTCCATGTTTTGTGTCAACTTCACTAACACACAGACTACAATACTAATAATTAAAAGTTAACAACAGAATAGAGGTCACAATACCTCTTTATTCATCAACCAACAATCTACGAATGACCCCTTTAGTAATTATAACACAATAACATAATAGGTTTAAATATACTTGTCATTTATAAGTTATAAAAATTATATTAATTATTTGATTTTAATACTGAGCAAAATTAGGGTTCAATGAAAATTTTTTCCTGAAAGGGTATCGTAGCTGTATGATTAAGATGTATTTGTCATGACAATGTGCAATAACAGAAGAAAGTCGCGTAACTATGTCGATGCTATAATTCAAGTAGCCTCGCCCTTGTGTTTTAGTAAAATAAAAACAATAATTTTACTGATACGTGTATAATTATTGTAAGCAAACATTTATTTACGTTCACTCACAAGAATAAATAGAGGAAAAGTATCTGTGCTTTGAGTATAAAACAAATAAGTAGATTACAAATATGTGTATATTTAATCAGAAATTTGATTATAACATACTTTTGGTTACTAGGTGAGTGTAAACGGCTATTATAGATAAGTACTTGTAAATTATAAAGCCGCCTGTTTTTTCCGGGGGAAACGACAATATAGTTTTATGAATATTAAGTTTATCTCCAGTTCATCTTTCTCTTAATCCAGCGTCTGGAATCTGATTGTAGTTACAGAATTTTCCTCCTCGATTCAGGAGCAACGTTCATCCGAAAAGATTGAAAACATTCGATGAAGATTCGAATAATCGTCTGAAGAGATCGAACAAGGTTGACAACGAATAAGATCAAACCAACAATTTTACATCGTCTCTACATCATATTATAGTGTTATCTACGTGTCTCTAATGACGAAACGGTGAAGATTATTCGTTTTCAACTTCTCCGTCGTACACCTTTTCTCTCTTTAGACGAGTCTAGTATATAACAGCTTTAGATTCAAGACAGTCCCAATATGAGGAAGTTGAATGGGAGATGAACTTACCATTCATATTAAATAGCCCTTCCCACCATTGAGACGTAGTGTGTAGAAACTCAGTTGCTGTCTTGTGCTTAGTAATTGTGTCAGTAACATCATAATAGTGCACCCAATTGTGCACCTAATGCGATAAAAAAGATTCCAATTCAATTGAATTACACTAAATTTTATATTTTGTAATTTAGATGTTCCTGGTGTGAAGACTATGTAAATTGTTCGTTTTGATATTATTTGTTGTCAACATTTTTACGATTTTTTTCAGACGAACATGGCTCCAGATTCCAGAAATAAAATCTGTAACATCAGGTTTCAGACGCTACATTAAGAGGAAAGTGAACCGGAGCTAATCTTAACATTCATATTAAAACACCTCTTCCCACTATGGCTACGTTATGTGTAATATAATAATAGTTATTATTTATGGATGTATGAATTTCTGTGTGGTAGCGCTTTCGTGATCTCAGCTAGAATCAACGTATTGTTCCCTTGTGCTCAGATCACGATCGATAACCGGTACCAAGAATATCGATCAACGAATATTGATCAATAGCATTAGTCAGAAGTGTAGCTTTAGATGGAGTTCAACTCAAGCACTTAGATGTGAAATTATTAAATTACTGGAACAAATGGAAATGGTAACACAGAAATAAATTAAAATAAACAACACAAGCAGCGGAACCAGTATCGTAATCAGACTACTACAAGTAGATATGAGAGTTATCGACGTTGTCTTATCTAAATTGGACCGCCGTTTATCTCTTGGAACTGGCGGCGACCTTGTGTTGTGCTACATGACCGTATAACATTACAAACTCATAACAATAATCAAAACTGATCCCCTGGTAAAAACTAAGCCTCTTTATAAGCTTTTATAAGCTTTACTCAGATGTCAAAACTATTTTTCAGTACATGTAGAAAGACCGGCATGAATTTTTGTGTGAGTTGCTTCTACATTAAAAGTTTCAGTCAGCTGGAAAAGATCTACGAGAACCTCAACTGAAAATTAGTTTTAAAATTATAATATTTATGAAGAGAAATATTCGTGGTCCATATTGTGTACCTCATCGTGCCTTTTAAACTCTGTTTTAAAAATTGACTCTTTTACAACTACGCTATTTTGGTTTTATTGTCCTATTGTTATTCAGTAGGTAGATCACAAATAATGTATTTGAAAAGAATTTAAATCCTCGTTATCCCATCAGGTGCACAAATGAGTGCACTACGATGATACTGACAAAACTACTAAGCACAGAATTAAAGCACTGAGTTAAAGGCTATTAAAGGGCTATTTAATATGAATGTTAAGTTCATTTCCCATTTAACTTTCACGTATTGTACCGTCTTGAATCTAATGCTGTTAAAGACTTGACTTCTGGAATCAGGAGTCATGTTCGTCTAAAGGGACAAAAAAAATGGAGGACATTGATAATTTTCATCGCGTCGTCATCAAAGATGATGTAAATTATTCGTTTTGAGCTTTTTCCTCGTCGATTCTTTTCAATCATTTCAAATAAACATGGCTCCTGATTCCAGGAGTCAATTCTTTAAGAGCATCCGACTCCAGACGCTGCACTAAGAGGATTGTGAATTGGAGCCAAACTTAAAATTCATAATATTATATTGTATATTGTATTATCTTACGCCCATGTTCTCTTTTTCGGCATAGTATACTTGCTCCGATGGTCGTCATCTCCTGAAGGTTAGATTTAATTCAGTGGGGATTCTCATAAATGGCCCACTGTCTCCTGAGGATCTTCAATGCCTTCTTATAGTGTCCAGGTTATATTGACCAAAAACTGTCATGACCAAAGGCTTCAATTTCTCAAAGTTAGGCATGAGGTGGTCTAGTGAAGCTCCTCTTACTTTTTAGCAATATTAATTATTCGTATTATATGAAAAGTATGTTTGGGGCAACTAATTTCATTTAATTTTATATGTTTTAGCACAAGTTCAGTTTCGTTCAGCTTTAAATTATTTATCGAGTTTTTTTTAAACTAGCTTATACTAAAACCTGCTCGCAATAAAAGGAAATTTTATTTGTTAATGTCATAGTAAATTAATCTCAGGACTGCTATTGGGCGATGAATTGTGCCATGTTCTTTTTGTCCCCTACAGAGAGTGATTTTTGGGCATCTACAGACAGTTTAGTTTATCAGCTAAACTGTTTTCAAAGATATTAATCGTGTATGGTGAAATTTACCTTGGAGGTGACTGGGTAAAACCGTAATAGCACTGTGTACTGTAAGTTAGCTCAAAAAATAATTATTAGTAAAATGTATGGCATTCCCTATAGTAGAGAGAAATTGTATGTTCTAGGACAACCGTTACACGGCCAAGGTCACACAACATCAACACAAAGGTCAATGACCCCTCGCCCCCCTCCACCCCCTCGCCCACAGAGGTCAATGACCCCTCGCCCCCCTCCACCCCCCTCGCCCACAGAGGTCAATGACCCCTCGCCCCCCTCCACCCCCTCGCCCACAGAGGTCAATGACCCCTCGCCCCCCTCCACCCCCTCGCCCACAGAGGTCAATGACCCCTCGCCCCCCTCCACCCCCCTCGCCCACAGAGGTCAATGACCCCTCGCCCCCCCTCCACCCCCTCGCCAACAGAGGTCAATGACCCCTCGCCCCCCCTCCACCCCCCTCGCCCACAGAGGTCAATGACCCCTCGCCCCCCTCCACCTCCAGAGGCCAATGACCTTCAAGGCCATTCGATGACCTTGACTTTGGATTTCAAGGTCACACTATGACCTTGACCTTGGACTTCAAGGTCACCCGATGACCTTGACCTTGGACTTCAAGGTCACCCGATGACCTTGACCTTGGACTTCAAGGTCACTTAATAGCCTTGACCTTCAGTTGTAAGAACGTTTCGTCATAACACTTGAGTCGTCATACAACTGTGACAACACCTGGCTATACGTAGTTTACTTATTATGTACGTCATACAACTGTGACGTGTTAGCGTAATGATGTAATACTTAGGTGATTGCGCAGTGTAAACGCGCATGACTAGGAAATACCAGCCACGTGCAGTGCCAGGTTGTTTGTTGCATCAGCATAGGAAATACCAGTGTGATTAAGCCACGCGCAGTGCAAACTTGTTTGTTGCATCACCATATGAAATACATGTGTACTTTACATCCGCCAGAGATATCAGGTGATTAAAAATATGTTATTATATAAGTATAGGATTAATTTGATTGGTTAAAATTAATATAAATCATGATTCATAAGAATATTTTTTTTATTGACGTCATAATTTTACTATAAAACCGAGTTATTTGTGAACGAAATCATTAGTAACGAACAACATTTCATATAGTGATTATTTAGTTTGTGTGTGTGTGTGTTAATACAGGTAATTAAATATGGAACTTCCTAAAGAAAGGCTATTTCAACTTACCAATGTTTTTAAAGTTTTTGTGCGAGAACATTTAAATAAAACAAAAGTTGTTTTAGAATTAAACAATCAAACTTTTTATATTAGATATTGATAATTGGAAAAAGTTTAAAAAATATTTTTCTGTTATTGATACTGAATTTAGATTGAGACATAATAATTTCAATGATGATGATGAAGATATAACTGATTGACTTGATTATAGAACAGTATCATTTTCCAATCCTGTAGTCAGTAAATGTTATATGTTAGATGAGTATGAAGATAGAAAATCCGAATGGGAACAAATTGCAAGAGACAGAGATCGTTTTAGAAAAAGAATAGCTGAATTTGAAGAAGTGTTTAAATCAATTTTGAAAAAAAAAACCAAGTGCAACGTGAGTGGAAAACTTTCATGTGTGTGTTAATGAAAGACGAGTTGTGAAACTTATACCGTCTCAAGGTCGTCAACTTTGTGAACAGTAATGAGTGATTTAATAAACCATTATATTTCTTCACTTCCACTTGAGTTAAAATTTAAAATATTGCTTAACCTTTCATATGAAGATGTTTATTTTATAGAAAACGATTATTTTTGGTATCTATTTTGTAAAGAACACTGTATTGAAAAAAAACATGCAATAATTTTCTTGGAAAAGTAATGTTATTCTTAATAAAACTTTAAATAAAGATTGTGTGCATGTAGTTTCTTTTTATGCATCTAGATTGTATTTGGGTCAAATTTATTCACATCAAATTTCTTCAGATTTTGTAGCTTACGTAGGTAATCATTTACACAAATGGTTACATATATTTTATAAAAAGGGAAATTGTTATGTTGAGGATGGGTGTATTACAAATTATGCAATATTTGTAGGTGATACTGAATTTAGTCTTTCTAGATTATTAGATATTAATATATTACGAAGTGTTACAATAGATTTTTTGAGAGTCAATTTTTATGATAATCTTAGAATTATAGACTTTTCAGAACACAATGATTATTGTTATGTATCAATATATAAAAATCTTCCAATAAATAACATCACTTTTCAAAAATTTAACGATTTAATATGGTTACTTAAAGAAAATCAAAATGTAGTTGGTTTTTTAGTTTCAATGAACTGCTACTGTTATTGGTTAAATATGCTTGAGTGATAATATTCAGTTCATATTCATTCTACTTGTTGAACTGAACAGGTAATATGGAGTATTCTTACAGTAAAACTTTTATTGTTACAGGAGATATGAAAGTAGTTGTTAGCGGCTGGCAAAACCAAGTTCAAATTTGTATTGTAAATAAAGATAATAAACATAATTTCGCTTATATGGATCTTGATAAATGGACCGAATTTAAAAAACAAATTAATACTATTGATGGTGAATTTTGGAAGAGATTAAATTACCAATATAGTACTTAAAATATATTATTTTAATTTTTTGTTTTATAGGATGGAGTTTATACTGGACTTTCAAGGATTCAAAAACATTATCAACGATTTTGTCATAAAAGAGCTTGCTCTAATATCAACGGACGAGCAAGTGTACCAACTGCAGTTTGTTTCAACCACCGTGTAATTTTAACAATCTCCCTACACATTTACAAAAACAAGTCAACTGGTTTAGAGAAACAACATCACGGTTTACAATGGAGTTCTGGTGTTAAACACTATTCTGAATTGAAAGACGTTTTTAAAAATATAAAAATACAAGGTAAAATTTATGTAAAAGGCACTGAAAAAGAAACGTTTACAAAAAAAATTGCTATCCGAATTCAATGTTGAAGTAATTAATCTTGAAAATCTCAATTGTCCTAGTTTATGTAATTTAAGAAAACAAATGAATGTAGATATATTGAAACCATGTGTGTTTAGTCCATAATTCATCAAATTGCGCATATATAAATGTTACATGCAATTTTAAATTGGTGGAAGAATACAAAATATGTTAAGGAATATTTGGAAAAAATTAAATACAGCAATCAAACTTTGTTCCACAATTGGTTACACAAATTTGTCAAAAGATCAATTAGAATATCTACCAAAAGAATATATATTAAATCACATTGTTAACATTGATTGTATTTATGATAAGTTACCAGTTTTATTTGAAAAAACGACAAGGACATATTAAAATCACTACGTTGTCAAGAGCATTTTTTTCCCCAGACTTTGTGAAAATGATGGTCCACAACCGAAAATAAAGGACTGTTACTTTTGTAATTATGGTGAAAATTGTGTATAGTAAATAAATAAATGTGTGTGTGCTTTTGAAAAAAAAATGTTTTTCTTTTTATTTACCTTGCACTTATTCTTTATAAATATAAAATAGTGTTTATTTACTTTTTCATATCAGCTATGAGTGTAAAAGAGGAAATAGCAAAAGAACTGCACAGACAAGCGCGTAAAAATTTTCCTCGACGATATGTAGAATTGAAGGATTAAAAGACTTATATCAAGCGGATTTAGTTGAAATGATACCTTATTCTAAATGTAATAAAGGTTATAAATATATAATGACAATGATTAATTGTTTTTCCAAATTTGCAATAGCTGTTCCGTTAAAATCAAAAAGCGCTACTGATTGTTGCGCTAGCATTAGACCCGATTTTATCCAAATTTCCAATGAAACATATTCAAACTGATGCGGGAAAAGAATGGTTTAATGTAAAAGTTCAATCTTTATTCAATAAATATAATATCAATCATTATAAATCTTTCTCTGATTTAAAAGCAAGCATCGTAGAACGTTGGAATCGCACATTGAAAAATAAAATGTGGATTTCGTTTAGTGTACAAGGTAACTATTGTTGGCTAAATATTTTACCTAATTTGGTAAAACAATATAATAATACCGTACACCGTACAATAGGAATGAGACCAATTGAAGTTAATAGTAAAAATGAAAGAAAAGTATTAACTAGAATTATAAATGCAAGAAAAACATTTTACCTGAAACAATCATTTAAGGTTGGTGATCGAGTCAGGATAAGCAGAGTTCGTAATATTTTTGCAAAAGGTTATTTACCAAAATGGAGCAATGAAATTTATACAATATGGAAAGTACAATCCACATTTCCTGTTACTTACATTTTGAAAGACGATAGAGGAGAAATAGTACAAGGTGGATTTTTATCAACAAGAATTAAGTAAAACTAAATTTAACGATATTTATTTGATAGAAAAGATAATAAAACGTAAAGGTGATAAAGTTTTAGTACGCTGGCTAGGATTCGATGAATCACACGACAGTTGGATTAGTAAAGAAGAGCTGGTAAAATGAAATTTATTAAACAAACTGTTCAGTTACCGATATTAAATTTGGATAAGTTAGTAGAAGGAAATTCTGGTGAAATGCAAAAAAGTAAACGACACGGTGAATTTACTACCTGATACAATAAGATGTATAATATGCGGTCCTTCTAACTGCGGTAAAACTAATTTAGTTTTAAACTTATTATTTTCGTCAAAAGGATTATTTTTTTCTAATGTTTATATTTTTTCAAAATCTTTATTTCAACAAAAGTATAAATTTTTACAATGTGTATTGGACAATATAAGTGGAGTAGGATATTTTTCTTTCTCTGATAAAGATGAGGTTCCATTTCCTAGTGAAATTAAACCGTATTCAATTATGATTTTTGACGATGTTATTTGCGATGGACAGAAAAACATAAAAAATTATTTTGCAATGGGACGTCATTGTAAGATTGACACTTTTTATATTTGTCAAACATACAGTTTTATACCAAAACAATTAGTACGAGATAATGCAAACTTGATAATACTATTTAAACAAGATGATAAAAATTTACACCATGTATATAATGATCATGTAAATATAGACATGTCATTTGAACAGTTCAAAGAAATGTGTATCAAAGTATGGAATCAAGGGAAAAATAAATTTGTAGTGATTGACAAAGATAGAAGTTTAAATAATGGACGTTATCGTTCGGGTTTTGATATTTTTATAACAGGATTTTAATAAAAGCTACAAACTAGCAAGAATTTCATTATTGTAGTCACACGTTTTTGTTGAGTTAACATCATGGAGAAATTTGATGATTCTTGGTTTCAAAACAAAACAAAAGACGATGTGGTTAAAGAAATACATAAATTAAGAAAAAATATAAAAAATAAACATAGATCGATTGAACGAGAACAATTTGACACGGAAGAATTGTGGGAAAAACAATTGAAACCTGTATCAGAACCGTTAAAAACAACTAATAAAAGAAGAACAACAAGAACAAGAACAAGATAATACTAAAAGAATTGAACGGAAACGAAAATTATTTAAAAACGAAATTGAATCTGATTCGGTTCCTGTAAAATTACGAGTTGTAAATCCTCCTCAGGGTTTAAAAAGAAAACAGAAAATTAATCTACCAACAAAACATGATTTTGAAAGTGATTATGAATACGATGATGGTACTTTAGACATTCCAAAATCTAAAAGAGGAGCAACTCAAATTCTGAATGATGATAACAGTGATATGGAAACAGTTGGAACGGATGAAGAGGAAGAAGAAATGGAAACAACAACAACAACAACCACTGCTGTTACTCCAGCAAGATCAGACGTTTTTGAAAAAATATATCAAACCCGGCCTACGGGTGAGGAATTATTAAAAACACCCGAAGGAAAACAACTTGCTAAATATTATATTGATAAAAATTTTACAGGTAAAATAGCCAAAGAATATTTTTTCTAAATTAATAACAGGCACTAAACATATAGATCATAATTACGGGTTACATGTTGAAGGTGATTCTTGGAAAATCGGTGATAAACTTGTAGATATTGACGGTGATGATTTAATTATTGATGGAATACGATATGAAGGAACACGAGGACTTTATGAATTAATATTTATGAATAATCCTAATGCATATATTTATTCTGAAGATGATTTAGAAAACTATTATTTAATTATAATGCAAACCAATGTACATAAATCTAATTATTCGTCTTCAGGAAAAATAAGATCAAATAGAGGCATCAAGTATAAAAATATTATTTCTCGATTATTAAAGAGAAGAAAACCGAAATCTACGAAGACCACTAATACCGATGAAAGTGGTAATCAACAACAACAAGCGGCCTCAGGTAGTGGAATAGTATTGTCTAATTTTTCTTCTTTAGAAAAAACAAAATCACAGTCAAACAAAGATAATAATAATAATAATTTTCCAATATTTAAGAAAAGAAAAGCAAATTCTGCGATGATGATGATGAACACTTATACAGATGAAATTAATCACCAGGAAACGGCAGCAGACAGTGGAATAATATTATCTAATTTAAAACCAGACGTAATTTACTATGATGATCCTAA
The DNA here is from genome assembly GCF_021130785.1 of Homalodisca vitripennis. Taxonomy (NCBI): domain Eukaryota; kingdom Metazoa; phylum Arthropoda; class Insecta; order Hemiptera; family Cicadellidae; genus Homalodisca; species Homalodisca vitripennis. The sequence continues at coordinate 242,329,727 of NC_060207.1, forward strand.
CGAACTGGTCGATAGGTTGAGAATACTATTGGCTTCTCAAAAGGCGGGCAATACAGCACATTCAAATGAAATAAATTCAATATTAGAAGAGTTATATGAATTAAGGGATAAATTATTTTAATAAATAATGATTACAATACTTGTATTTTTCATTTTTATTTCAACCTTTGTATCTGATAGTAGCTATGAGTGTTGATAAGTTTGGTCACTTTTTCGAATGGTAGTGGTATTAGTTCTAGTAGTAATCTGAGAGGACCTAAGGGTGATGGATTCCATATCGACGGTGATGGAAACTATGATGTATTAAATAAGAGAATTTGTAATCTAGGTGAACGCGGCAAAAACCTAATGATGCAATAAATTTTAGTATTTTCAGCGATGCTATTCAAAATTGTCTTACAGTAATAAATGATAAAGTTGAAGAATTAAAAACTGATTTTCAGGGAAAAGTTAGCGGTTTAATTAATCATCTTGAAACTAAATTGAAAAATGAAATAAAAAATAGAGAGCAATCGATTTTCAATATACAAAATTATTACATCGCGCTGGTTAAAAAAAGAAGGATCGTCAATGTTAGTGCCAGTATTAATGATAACGATGTTGTGATAAGACAAGAACTAAACTCAACTAGAGAAAAAATTAGAGCAAACCGATAGAGAAATAAAAATAAACACTTTAGATTTAAAAAACGAATTCGAAAATTTTACTAAAAACGATTTTACAACTTTAAAAAATGATTATTTAAATTTTAAATCACATGTTCGTGATACGATTCAAGAAATATTAGAAGAATTGGAAGACGATAAAGAAGACGTTTAGTACAATTATATATATTATGGCTAGGAGAAAAAACAGTTGTGCTAGTAGTTATCAAGGCTCGGGACTGATAACATCACTTGCCAATGCAGCAGGTTCAGTTTTAAATAAAGCAATCAATATTTTACCAACGGAAATACACTTACCAAATTACCAGTTTTGTGGTCCAGGAACTAATTTGAATAAGAGACTTGCATTAGGTCAAAAAGGAATTAATAAACTTGACTCTTTGTGCCGTCAACACGATATAGCGTATGCAAAGTATAGTGATAATAAACAGAGATCTATTGCGGATCGTATATTAGCTGAAGGCGCTTGGGAAAGAGTTAAAGCATCTGATTCAAGTTTAGGTGAAAAAGCAGCCGCATGGGCAGTTACTAATATCATGAAAGCAAAAACCAAACTTGGAGGAGGAGGTGGAAAAAAGAAAAAGTCAAACAATTGCTTTAAATGTAAGAAAAAAATAAAAAAGGAAAGTTAGTAAAAAGAAAACGGTTAAAAAAGGTAAAGGTCTATATTTAAGACCGTATAAAGGTTCTGGTCATTCAAAAAAAAAATCACAATGTACTCGTCAAAAAATAATCGATCGTTTAGCTAATAGACCATTAACGAATAAAGATATAATAAAATGTGCAAAAAAACTTAAATTACCACATTTCAGAGGGGTTTTTTATGCGTGATTTACTACCAATTAGAATACGTAATAAAGAATCTGCAATTATAAATTTAGACAGTTATGCAGGACAAGGTACACACTGGGTATGTTTTTACAAAATAGGTTTAAATGTTGAATATTTCGACAGTTTCGGGAATTTACGTCCACCAATTGAAATTCAAAAATATTTAAAAAGTGTTGATGGTAACAAAGTGAATATAAAATATAATTATTTTCCTAGACAACGAGCCGGCACAGTGAATTGTGGTCATTTGTGTTTAGACTTTCTAGCCGTGCGAAGATGATTTTGTGTTACTGGAAAACATTCAAATTTAAAATGTTCTCTTTTTCCACCACTGGATTTGAGTTCGTCTGATGAGTGGGAAATGGGATTTTTAGATTTAATGACATATAATTCAATTCCAAATGTTGAAGAAGATATAAATAATAAAATCAAAATTGGTACAGACGTGCTGAGTTTACCAACTGGTGCATACGAGATAGAAGATATTAAGAATTATATTATAAAAGATTTAGAAGAAAAAAAATCTTCTACCACTTTTAATCTTGTTGCAAATAATAACACACTTCATTGTGAAATATTATGTAATCAAATTGTAGACTTTACAGTTCCAAATTCTATAGCGAATCTATTAGGATTTACAAATAGTCAAAAATTAGAAGCAAATAAATGGCATATATCAACTAATCAGGTCGCCATTAATAAAGTGGATATCATTCGAATCACTTGTAATATTGTTAAAGGATCTTATAGAAACGGGATAGAAGGCCATGTGCTTCATGAGTTTTATCCTGCTGTAGCACCTGGTTATAAAATTGTTGAAAAACCAAACATTGTTAAATACTTACCAATTACAAAACAATCAACATTAGGTGAATTTTATATAACATTAGAGGATCAAGAAGGGAACTTAGTGAATTTTAGAAACGAAGAAATCAATTTAAGAGTTGATATAAGAAAAAAACAGAAATAAGTAATAATGGGTATTGTATTTCCGATTAGAGAAAATAACAATAACAGTAATTACAACTAGCGTTTCTAGTATAAGAAATAATAAATTTAAAAAAGATATTAGTCATGGTCGAACTTTGAAACCGTTAACATTGAAAAATTTAATTTTTCTACAAAATCTTCCGGAATTTAAACGAATTAAAAATGAGTAATATATTAAATGTTAATGAAAATATAGAAATTGATGAATCGCTTATAGAATGGGAATGGCATTCTCACAATCCATACACATCTAATTCTTTTAAAAATAGTGATGAAATTCGTATTCCTGTTCATCAACAAGACGCATATACGTGTCCTAATAAAAGTTTTTTACTAATTGAAGGGAAAATTATTAAATCTGCTGATTCAAAAGATGATACTACTTCAAGTCTAATTAATAACTGTATGGCTTTCTTATTTGATGAAATTAGATATGAAATTTGTGGAACGGAAATTGATCGTGTAAAAAATGTTGGTATAACTAGTACTATGAAGAATATACTTACACTGAAACCGGGAGATGAAAACTGGATTAAGAATGCAGGCTGGAATCCACCATCGATGGACGTTCTTGCAGATAAAACTAATTTTTCATTTTGTGTACCGCTCCAATTGTTATTGGGGTTTGCAGAAGATTATAAAAAAATACTTTTGAATGTAAAACAAGAATTAGTGCTGATACGCGCATCAACTGATAAAAATGCAATTTTTCAAGCTACAACCAAGTCTTCACGATTGTTCATTTCAAATAAAATAAGATTGTTTGGAAAGTTCCTTATGTTCGTGTTGATGATAATATAAGATTATCATTACTAAAGATTACTGACTCTGATCAGCCCATAACAATGGCGTTTAGAAGGTGGCAAATTCATGAATATCCCTCACTTCCTGTTTCTAAAGCTCAGACTTGGACTGTTAAAACTACATCTTTGGTGGAAAAGCCTCGATATGTAATAATAGGCTTTCAAACAAATAGAAAAGATAAAAATGATAAAAATTCATCACATTTTGATTTTTGTGATTTGGAAAATGTAAAACTTTATTTAAATAGCAAATATTATCCTTATGATAATTTCAATGGATGCACAGCACTGATGTATGAATTGTATTCAAGATTCCAGTCTTCATATTATGCAGGAAGTGATAACCAACCTTGTCTGAGTAAAAATGAGTTTCTACAAAAATTTCCACTTTTCGTTATTGATTGTTCAAAGCAAGTTGATACAATAAAAACCGGAGCATTGGATATAAGAGTTGAATTGCAGGCAAACAAAGACTTTCCAGCTGGAACTGCAGTTTATTGTTTAATTATAAATGATGCAATTGTACAGTACACACCATTATCAGGAATTGTAAAAAAGATTATATAAAAAAATAAATATGATTTTTTTTTGTAAATATTGATGTGTTATTATTTTATCCTTATATTTAAATTAGGAAATAGGAGGTAAAATAAGTACAATAGTATATGGTAATTCAATTGTATGTAAATATATTTGATAATAATACATAATATTAGTACAATATTTACAAAACATTAGTATAATATTAATAAAAATAATAACAAATATAATATAATATACAGAAATGGATATGTAAAAATTAAATTTTCAATTTTGTGTGACCATACGCTAATGTGTGTACTCCGTCTGTTTGAAATACATCTTTTATCATCATTTCCATTTAGAGCCAACTTGTTTATTGTTACTGTTCTTAGAGTATGTTTTTTTTGATTGAAACATTCTCATTTCTTTTCTAATGTTACATGATGAAAATAAACAATTTTTATAATCATAAAAATTAATATGATTTTTTATTACAGATTTTGTTACACCTTTAGCTTTTTTTAATTTCATCTTTTTTTTCTTCTAAATACAAATCGTTCATAGTTCTGTAGGTATAAAGTTTGCTCCTTAATCCGATAAATTCTACTATAGGAATACCCATACATTCGTCTTTAAAACAGCCTAATTTTTTTTTATTTTCTACAAAATAACATTTATGATTTTTTGGATAATCTGACATATCAAAATATTTTTTTTATACTTAAATTATTGAAATCTTCATATAAATCTTTAGTGAATATCTCATAAAAAAATGAATCAGTATCAATATAAAGTAAGTTTATTTTTATTTGGATAAAATGGTTTCATTATGTTATAATGAAAATCGTACATGTGAAATTTGCTTAATTCTAAGACTGTAAATCCAATATAAATAGGTTTATTAAACAATACAACATCTTTACTACATTCTACTGCGCTTAAATTTTCTGAATAAACTATTCGGTTTTTAAAATTAGGTCTGGAAATCAATTTTGACAACCTTTTCTCAGTATTTACTAATTCTAAATTAAGTCTGTCTCGAACATTTTCTATTGATTTGCCAAACATTGCATTATTAAGTAATTTATAAAAGTCTTTTTCAAATTCATTATTCGACTGTTTCCTCTTTTCAGTGTTAAATAAAATATATGATTTAAGCCAAGGACTCTGATTGAATTGTAAGATTCGATGTATTCTTTTTAAAACTAATCCATTATCTAGTGCCTGTTTTAAGTTGACATAATGACACACATAATATTCTTTATCATTAAGAGTAGTGAGTAATTTAACTTGTTTTGAATTTGGCGGACATTGTTTTTCAGGTAGAAATGGTAAATCATTATGATAATCGTGTAAATATGATGGATAACCAATATTACATTCAATAATATATCCAATAGGACTATCATTTGTTATTGATTGTACATTGAATCTTTTTATTTCTTTATTTGTTAACCATCTAAATCCATCTTTTGGCATAGGTTTGATCATGGCCCAGCCATATAAATTATTTGCATCTATATATGTCAAATAATTAGAGGATTTATTACAATCAAATAATGTATCATTTAAATCTTTATTGTTTGCTATAGCGTGTCTTTTTATACAACTAGTAATACCGCCACGTAATTCCTTTTTCAATAAACATATACATGTCATAATTGTTTAATAATTCCAATTCTACTTCTGTAAATTTTAACATCGCATCAAATGTTAAACTAGGAAGAGTTAGGTAATTAGCTGGATCTAATTCATAATTATTAAGACATATAATGCGGAAATTTTCAAATATATCTGCTAATAATAATACATCAGTTTTTAGATAAAAATCAGAATAATCACCTAATGTTTGACAGTTAAATCGTGACCAAACTTTTTTGGCATGATCAAATTCTTCATTTGAAATATGTTCTTCTGACATTTTGTTAAAAAAACATTCTTTTTGCAGGTAATTGAGTTTCTTCCAATTTTTCCCACGAATCTGTATATTCATAAGGATACACACCTTTTCTAGTAACAAAGGGTAAATCATTTTCATTATTAAAAAATAATTTAGTATGATAAAATCTTTCTTTTGGTAAATTATTTGCTAACTGAGCTAGACTGGTATTTAAAAATCTAAAACTATCAAGAAAACGTAATTTAATTTTACCAGTCGTGTTTTTAGAAAAACTAACATATTTTTCTGAAGAATTCGGAATAACATTAATTTTTTGTTGGTCACAACCTAACTGTTTAACAATAAAATGTGTGTCATAGTTAGAACTTCCATGCAAAAATATTGGTAAACATGTTTGATTTTTTCTTTTCAAATTACATTTGTTACAGAGTAAATTTCTAAAACGTCCAGTAAAGTGACAATGATCTTTTACAGGTTGTTCAATCATGGTAAATTCTAAATTACACAATTCACAATTATTAATAGATTTAATTCTATTTCTTTCATAATCACTCAATGGTATCATAGGTCTATTAATATCAATTAATTCTGCTAACAAATTTGCAATTGAAATTAGATAATCCATAAATTTTGAAGCTGCATCAGGACCTCTATAAAGATACGGTTCATTTGGCAATTGAGATGTCATATGTTCCGGTAAGTCTTTATCAATAACTAAATACACACAAAAACTCATTGGTTCATGTATTTCATTAATGGTTTGTGTACTTTGATTGCTGTTCATCAACTTTTTTCAAAATACATTCAAAATCGCAGTAAGCAACAACTGGAACCTTAAACTTAAAATGAAAATTTGTAAATTTTAAAATTGATGGATTATCCGGCATTTTGTGCTTTTAACGGCTTATTGATTTTACAGTTTAATTTGTGAGCATTTAATTTTACTTGTTTATCAATTCCTGAATAATGAGCAAAACATCTTTTACAAAATATCATTTTTTTCGTATTGAGTGAAATTTGTGTTCTAATTAATCTTGAAAAATCATTAATATAACAATAGTGGTTAATACCTTGATCGTTGGACAATAACAATAAATCAAAATGATTTTCAGCTTCTTCTTCACATACTCTGAGTGGATAAATTTCGAATGTATTATTTATACCATAAACATTTACACTTATTCCAAAATTATTTTTTTCGAATTTTTTAATTTGTTTTAAAAGTGCATGGATAAACTAAATCATTAAAATTGAAGTTATTAATTATAGATGTATATCTTTCATCTACACGTTCTCTATGCTCGCCTTCTACATAACGAGCTAGAATTGACCATTGAAAACATTTATCATCATCTAGATTTTGCGGATTAATAATAGCTTTTTTATTTTGAATACACTTTGGAAGAGTAATGTATGAAGAGCCGGCTAATGGTCTATACTTACTACATCGTACAAGAATTCCATCTACAGAATGTAATGTCCAACCGCTACCTTTTCCTAAATAATCATTTTCTTCACCGCAAATTTTTGTAAACATATTTCTCAAGATATTATTTAAAGAATTTTCACGAAACACTGTAAAATTAGAGGTTTTAAAAGCCACTTCTTGAGTCTCCTTTGTAAAAGGTTTCATATAAGTACATTCAACAACAATGTTAAATTTTAATGCTTCATATTCATTTAGTAAATTTAATATCAACTGTTTTATTTCTTCTTTAGAAACTTGTAAAATTAAACAAATATCTTTTAAATTTTTGTCTTGGTTTTTCAAATAGTACGTTTTTAAAATACCTTTAAACGCATTTTCAATTTCTATAAATTTATAATTTGGACATACTAATTTTAATCTGTGTTTTTTTCGTTTTAAATTGGGAACTTCTAATAATTTATTTTCATCAGAAGATAATGATGATGATGATGTAGATGGTGATAGAGAATAATTATTTTCCTGTTCTAATTCCATGAGCTCTTCTTCTTCATTATTATCAATGTTCATTGGTTCAGAAACAAAAGTATGTTTTCTTTTTTTAAATGGTAGAAAAGATTCCATTATTTATGATCTGAAAAAAAAATAAAAATAATTATTTTAATCCTGTTGATCCAAAACCATTTTCATCTCTACTAGTTTTTTCTAACACACTGTTTTTAGTAACCTCCTCAATATCAGGCCAAACTATTCGCTCGCAAATTAATTGAGCTATTCTATCACCAATTTCTACACTGAAATTATCGTTTGATAAATTGAACAGCACTATTCCTACGTTTCCTCTATAATCTGGATCAATAACTCCAGCACCTACATGTATACCGTTTTTTAAAGATAGACCTGATCTCGGCGCTATTCGACCATAACACTCGTCTGGTAATACTATCGCAATATTTGTTTTTACTAATTTACGATCCCATTTTTTTATAACTACATTTTCTCCACTTCTTAAATCAAAGCCCGCAGCTAATGGTGAACAACGTTCGGGTGGAAATCCATTTTCCGACAGTCGAATAAATTTTAGAGTATTACTAGCTGAAAAAATAATAACTAATTAATTAATATAGAAAATTATTGTAAAATCAATAAGACATAGTAAGCCTAAAAATATTTAACAAACTCTACTTAACATTTAGTACGATTTGTCTTTTTTATCAAATGTAACTGTTTCTTGTTTTACACTGTCCATTTTTAACATGTTTTGACCAACAGACGTTAACACATTGTTAATTACTTCAAACTTTCTTTTGTCTTCTGGATTTTTTTTAACGTCTAATAAAAAATAGCCTTTTTTCGATACTTTTTGCCAGTATTGTTTTTTCACTTTTACATTTTTTCAAATCTTTAACATCGGTGATTTCAATTTTAATTAAATGAGTACCAGTCTCGCCAGGTGTTGATATTTTTCTTTTTTGATCGCCAGACTGGTACTGTAAATGTTGTGATATGAATAAGGATTTATTATTTTTATGGTTAAATAATTTAGCAAATTTGTCAACCTCATCATCGTCATCATCAAAGTTTAGTTGATCTGAATCAGACGAATAATCACTTTTTGGTCTTTTAACTCCTTTTCTCAATTTTTTACTCTCTTTTTGTTCAGTATTACCTTCTAATTCTATTAATCTACTTCTTCCGATATCCTGAATCTTTTGTACAATATTTAGTGGAAACGAAACATTAGTAACATTTTTTAATACATCATCAAAAATACTTAATAACATGTCATACGTGTGCTCTTCTAATAAATAATAAACCTGTTTATCTGCAGATAAGTCATTATTTTCTACTAGGTAATATTTAGTCAAAGAATCACATAAGTTTTGAAAAATAAATAGCAGTTGTACTGCTATAGGGTTCATGCAAATGTCTTTTGATTTTTTCAGTTGACTAACCAATTGTTCCCAACTATCCAAACTTCGAAACCCAATCATCCATAAATTTTCTATAATCTGTGTCAATGTTAAGAAACTCATCATTGCCGACGTACCGAAAGATGAAGAAGTAGACGGTTGTTGTGTCAGCTGCTGTTGCTGTTGCTGTTGCTGTTGCTGTTTCTGTTGCTGTTTCTGTTGCTGTTGCTGTTGCTGTTGCTGTTTAAGTGGTGGAGGTGGAGGAGTACTTAGAAGCTTACGTAGTATTGAAGAATGCTCTTCGGATTGTGTCAAGTCAACGACTGTTTCAGAATCCATTTCTAAAACACAAAATTAAAATCGTTAATAATCAATACAAAAGAAATTTAATATTTTTTAAATTACAAAATTTAAAATGCACTGTTTTCATCTATTTAATAAAACCAAATTAATACTAGTTTAACACAATTTGTAAATAATTTACCAATAGTTAGTTTTGGAAAAACAATATATTTTTTCAAAAAACGTAGAAAATAATGGAACGTAATTGTATGAAATACATACCTGTATATTAGAAGTGTCTTGGAAAGCATGAACAGAACACTGTTGGGTAAAACTTCCTCCTCAGCTTATAAAGAAACCTCAAGGCTGTATCACACGTTGCATAACTACACTTGTTTACTTTACACGCACTTCGTTGAATCCATTACCATAGTGAATAAATACTTATTATTATACTGTTGCAACAAAATTGCACTGCGCGTGGCTTAATCACTCTGGTCATCCGCTTTATTAATATTAATGAATCAAAAACTCCAGAAGGAAAACTACTTCCTGCGCATGTCTTGTGCCAACATACAATATCAGTAATACCACAAACTATTACAATGATCTCATATTTACGTCATAAATATTACATCATAAGTAAACTACGTATAGCCAGGTGTTGTCACAGTTGTATGACGACTCAAGTGTTATGACGAAACGTTCTTACAACTGAAGGTCAAGGCTATTAAGTGACCTTGAAGTCCAAGGTCAAGGTCATCGGGTGACCTTGAAGTCCAAGGTCAAGGTCATCGGGTGACCTTGAAGTCCAAGGTCAAGGTCATAGTGTGACCTTGAAATCCAAAGTCAAGGTCATCGAATGGCCTTGAAGGTCATTGGCCTCTGGAGGTGGAGGGGGGCGAGGGGTCATTGACCTCTGTGGGCGAGGGGGTGGAGGGGGGCGAGGGGTCATTGACCTCTGTGGGCGAGGGGGTGGAGGGGGGCGAGGGGTCATTGACCTCTGTGGGCGAGGGGGTGGAGGGGGGCGAGGGGTCATTGACCTCTGTGGGCGAGGGGGTGGAGGGGGGCGAGGGGTCATTGACCTCTGTGGGCGAGGGGGTGGAGGGGGGCGAGGGGTCATTGACCTCTGTGGGCGAGGGGGTGGAGGGGGGCGAGGGGTCATTGACCTCTGTGGGCGAGGGGGTGGAGGGGGGCGAGGGGTCATTGACCTCTGTGGGCGAGGGGGTGGAGGGGGGCGAGGGGTCATTGACCTTTGTGTTGATGTTGTGTGACCTTGGCCGTGTAACGGTTGTCCTAGAACATACAATTTCTCTCTACTCCCTATGTTTATCTTGTTATCCCCTAAGTATACATTTACTCTATCATAGTCCAATAAGTTTATCTGTCTTAATTTATAATATTTATAGTTAGGTCCTTTACCACTCATTCATAAAATTAATAGATTTGTTGTTTCCCTATAAGTTTTTCAGAAAATTACATTAATGCTGCTTATATATCTAATGTTAAATAAATTCTGTAATGAACTGTGCTGAATCATTACAAAATAATGGATGTTTTATACATAGAACAAGAATTACAAAAATTAAAAAGTACCCACTAGTAATATTAGCATTTGATTGTATGTAAAATTGCTTTTGAAAAAATAATTATTTGCATACAAGAAGAGTAGTTTTTAGACCCTTTATTTTTTATGCATATACCTATCTTGATACAAATAGTATTGGCAATGCTGTGCGAAAATGCCCTCAACTACTATCTTGTCATTTTATTGGTCAAGGCTAGCAAATTTTATGATTTGTGTATCAATTCCATACAAAATTTATCTTCGGAATCAATTTCAATTTATCTCATGAATTGTGTATGAATGAAATGTACATGAAGTAATTTGAGTTTAAATGGACAGTCTAATGTTGTGGTTTGAATATAATATATAATAATTACCGTGCTATAAAATATTAGTTTATCCCCAACGCTGAAACCCCAAAATTTTACTTACGCGACAACTCGATAAAATAATGTGTAACAACTAATATTGATAAAAGATTCAACACGATGACTAGATATAACATAGACTGTAAACATATTTTAAGCATTTTGCGAGTTATGCAATGTACCTAGTTATACAAAACGTGATGAGAAACCATTCATTCGACCTACAAATAGTGCCAGACCTATCTGTGTTAATCCATCATTTACATACGATTGGCTGTGTTAACAATACGTAATTGAATTGGACAGCTCGTCTTTGTTACGGGTTACTAATTGATTACCGGTCTTTTATTTGGTTATAAATTGACAGAGTTTTATTTTGCTTGCTGGAAATATAACTACAAATATATACCGGCACAAACCACTGTCAAAGAAAGGACACAATATGGACATTGAACTATTGCAGACAATGCGTCACATATGATAGGGTGTCCTCACTTTATTTATGTCATACTATATTTAAGTAAAATAAACAGAGTAAATGGCACAATCTTAAGATAAATGCAATTAAAACTCGTAGTTAATTAAAACACTAAATTGTTCACACAAATTTTGAAATAATAAAAAAAAAATTCCTGCCAATGCCAATGCAGTGTTTTTCATTAACACTGTATCTATTAAGGAGCGACTTAATAAAATTAACGAGCTTGTATAAAATATTCAATCCTTAACTCCTACCCTTTCTTCGAATTTGTACTCTGAAAACTGACAATGCAGAAATATCCAAAAGGTGTCGTGATTTTGAGGTTATGTTTGCCAGTCTTCTTCACTCAAATGAATGTGAGGACAGTTCAGTACTCTCTGATGACGTGAAGATAAACGTTCATACGTTTAGGGATCGGGCGTTATCGAAGTGTTCGTAGACCCAATTGCTGAGTCTCCCTTTGTATACTCCTAAGGTTATGGCTGCTTGTCAATTTCAGTTGTAATGTTAAACTTCTTAAATTAGACCTTAAACACTTTGATAGATAACAAGTAACGAAGGGTTTATTTTTCGCCTAAATATATGAAAATGCACGCAACTTCCACTCCGTTGAGCTTTCGTAAGACAGATGTCCCTGTTTAGCTGTCCTTCTTAAGCAACCGGTCTGTAAACAACCGGGCAACCGTGTGTACACCAGTTCTGTGTTCAAGAAGCATACCCCTGGTGAAAGTCATCATATATAGTGAAGGGTAATAAGTTTATTTCCTGGCTACACAAGTTATATGTCGATGCATCTATAAGTCGTCTGACTCCACGTGTTAGAAAAGAAAACAATCTTTACTCCTAGTTACCCTTAAGTTTAAAGATGTCCGTCTCAGCCATCTAGACCTACCACTGCACATCCCGACCCCGTGGCGTGTACCTCTCAAAAAAAGATCCTATTTAGTCTTTATTGTTCTAAAAGTAGCCACCAAACCACTTTGATCCTGGGCACTGCCTTAGTCACAATTACCACCTGTCGGTCTTCCTCAAACTTCTCTTCATAATGAGGGCTTATTCCATGTCCAGGTAAAACATATTCTGCTCATATTTGGATTTTAACTGCCCCTCCATTTTTATTATAAAATATCATTTGATTTACCAGCATTTTCAGTTCCTTTGTAGCATTTGCATTATTAATCTCATCAAGAAAACATACACTTACATAAGTGTAGGAAATGAATTATCTATTTTATGTGCATTTCATGTGCCTGCAGTCGTTTGAGGGGATATACACAGGATACGTGTAGATTTCACTTTTCCATGACAGCAAAACGTTTCCTTCGGACAAACCTATTTGTACTTCTATGGATGGTTCAAGTTGATTACAACCCTCTATTTTGCCTTTTAGAGCAAAAGACACGTGCATTTCAAATTTTACAGTTGTTGAACATAGATATGTTAAAAAGCAACAATATTGTCTTCTAGGGTTTCAACCAATTTCATCTCATATAGGAATTGGATTTTCATGAAATTGCTTTTGATTGTATATGATTATCAAGGGCCACATATGAGTCAAATTCCATCTTTCTAAGTCATTCGGTTATTTGAAATTCAAAAATATAATTCTTCTACGAGTTGCACATAATTTTAATGTGTGAGTCGTTGATCGTAGTGAAAAATATATTATTTTATCTTTTGAGAAACATTATACGTGAGTGCTAAATTCCACCTTTTTAGGATATCGAGAATTTGATAAACAATAAACAACCCTATTTAAACCGCTAAGTATGTTTGATATTTACGACAATGCTTTATTTCTTTTACTTAAGTTATGAGGCATACATGTAGCATTTTATATAATATAGAGTATACCATTTTACATTTAACCATTAATAACTAACTTTAGGCTAAATGCTTTTAATACTATAAAGATTTCTATATTGATTTTAAACGTCTGAAATATAAAGTTACACACTTAAGTACCAATTCAAAAACACAATTTCTAAATTTTATAAATTATTTACTATATGTAATACGTGAGTTTATGCGAATGTGAGTTTTATATTTGTAGTGATACATTTTATTTAATATGTCTGTTAACAAAATATTTGGTACAAGGCTGGTAATAAATGAAATCCAGCCATAATGAAGAAATGTGGGGAAGCGTTATCAGATCTAGAAGGTCAGTGAAGCGGATTGTTGATAAGCGGCTGCCAGCTGGACAGTTCCATCAGCTACTGAGTTCAGCTGATATTGCTGAGTTATGTGCTGATAACCGTAGATGGGAGGTTCATAATAGATGTATATGATAAACTAGTAAATAGCAATGTTTGTATTCATATGCATATTATTTTGTAGAAATGAATGTTCAATTATGAAATCAAAGGAATAAAGTTCATGACATTTATATTTATCAATATCAATTCAAAAAGTTTAATTCAATACTGTAATTTACAATAACAGAAAGAGTAATGGAAAACAGAATGGCACATTTTAAGACTAAACTCTTCGTGAACATAATTGTTATGATTTAAAAGAATCAAATATAGACAATCAAATATAGAAGACTTGTAATAATATATGGAAAGTTGTATTAACTATACCGACAAATTATGCTGTACATTTTACAATAATGTAAACGTTTTTCAAATTTAACTCTAAATATCTCTCTGATTATAATTAATGTAAAACATTACATTGAGTCCAATACTAACTCAATATTATGTATACTTGTCATCTATCTCAAATGAAGAAAAAATCGTGCCAAAAAGCTTAACTTGAACACCACGTCAAAAGCGTATGAATTGTATACACTTTTATTGATATTTAAATGTATAAGTCTTTTACACTTATACATTTTCAGTATATAATTGGTTGATCTCTAACAAAACTTTTTCAGTAATATTAAAAAGTTTAAAAAACTACCAGCGAAGAAAAATGATTTAATATACAGAATAACTAAGATCGTTGAATACAGGAATTAAAATTTAACAATTTTATGAGACATGACATCCTTGTTAAAAAGTTAAGAGGATTGGAGTGTAAAAATATATGCTCCACTTGAAAATAATTTGGACGTAATTTATTCTCAGAACTCATAAAGAATACATAAAGATTTGTGTTGTTAAAAACCATTGTATATCAAATTTAGTGCAATGTAGGATTATGTCTAGACTACATTAGTTTCAGAGGAGAGTCACTTAGAATATGAATTACTGGTATACATTGAAAAGGGAGAACATCTTGTAGTAGAAAATGCTGTAACTGTTAATTTAATCTGAAATATACCGAACCTCATTAATTTAATGTCAGAAATATGTCTTAAATATCTAGTAGAGGCAAGTAAATAATAATTATTTTTTTGGTAATAAATTAGGTTTTAAGGTATATTTTAGGCTTTAGTTTTGAATAGTTAGAGATAAACATTATTAAGACTAAAAATATTACTTTTATGAAATGATTTCGTAGCATATGTCATATCTTATCCGGTGCTATTTAAAATGTTTATTTTTAGGCATTATAGTCATCTTAATGTTTTAACATTTTTAAAGCTTAAAAGGTCAACTTAAGTTCCATATACCATAAATTTCCTCAGGAATATAAGTTTGGGGGAGGTTTAGAAGAACCCTCCGTTGTTATTGTGAGAATAACATAATACAAAATTTAAATACCCATTTAAAAATTGTTTTGGGGTACGTCTTAACATATTTAGACTTTAGTTTCGACAAATTGTATTTTGAAATGAGATCTTTTACTTAAGTATCACACACAAGTAATACTTACGTTTAATATTATGTACATTTTAAGATATCGCTCCAATATCTAAATTGGCTAATTTTGTACATATGTAAGGGTTGAAAAATAAATTTATAGAGTTGGGTAAAATCAAGAGTTATAGATTAGAAAATGTGTTATAGTAACTATGTAACATCAACACTAACAAAACATGGGCTGTCTGCCTGACGTGGAATATGTTATCCAATCAATCACTCAAGTATATACTCTGAGTACTGTATTAATTACTTATGTATTTGTTTCCAATTAAGTAATTTGCAACCTCAATTAGTATCCACTTGGTTTGTAGGATCAAATCTTTGTATGGAATGATAACCAGTTATTGTATAAATACTTAATGCCATAACACTCATTTTAGAAGTTAAATTTTGGAGAAAGTGTATAATACACACCCATAATTGATTATCAACATTAGTTAGGGTGTAACGCCCCCATTGTTGTGTTTCACGTAACGGCAGTCGTTGCCAGAAAGTGGCCGCTCCCAAGGATAGTCACGTATCCCAATAATGGCAGGGGTTGTTATCAGTTACCCCTGTTATCACTACATTCACTCCTTGTTGTACACGTAGTTTTATATGCTAATTGTTAGTCAATAATTGTTAGTTTTAGCATATCGTTAGCCTACAATTGTATAGTTATAATTCAAATTAATGATTTGACTACTTACGGTACTTCATTTTATTACACGATAATGAAGAATTAATTATATTTTATGACGTGTAAAATATAATTTTAAAGACTCCATATCATGGATTTTAATTGTTTATTGAAATTAAACATACATATTAATGTATGCATTAAATATAGATAGAAAATAATTTACAACACTGGGATTAAAACTACATTCTAAAGAAGGTGTCCATTTGAACTGTGCTACTATTTGTTGAGTAATTATAAAACCTACCCGATGTTTAATATGGTTTAAAACTGGCAAAAAACTATCATAATTTTGTCGCATACTTCTTATGTTCGCCTACATTCAATTATTTAAATTTATACGAACTGATTTTATAGTTGTTTGCGTATAATTATGTTAGAAACTCAAACATAACGAACATGCCTAGGTACTGAGAAGTAGTTTACAGGTCTTGTTGAGTATTTCCAAGTACACAAAAGTGTTCATTTTTTCACTGGTAGACCCTCGGCTTTCCTGGCGAAAAGTTTTCCATCACGGCACCAGACGAACTTGTTCTATCTTCCCTTCTGTTTGAGCTTGGACAGGAACTGCTTATTTTCCAGCGAGAGGTGATCTTTGACAAACTCATGTTGAGCTGAGAAATTTTGGTTGATGTATCGAGTTGTCAGACTCTTCCTCTACCTGGAAATTGCTATTCACTACTTCTTGATCCTCCTGGCCGTGAATTAGACGATGACAGACGGCTCCTGGTCGTTTCTGTATGGCAGTACACGGTGTGCTGCAGCGACGTCCATCTCCCAAACCTCCGTTCCAATAGCTGCTCCCACATCAGTGATATTCTCCCCTCTCGACTCCAGTACACCGCTGATCTCAATGTTGCTCACTCTCGTATGTTGTTCCAGGTTCTATATCCTCTGCCGTAGTACCACAACTTCATTGGTTCAAGCCTTGTTAGTCGTCTTCAGCGCCTGATTCTCACTCTGTACTTCAGCAAGCTCTTCTTAATGTCCTCCATCACTACGTTATAGGTATCCAACTTGCCGCAAAACACTGCACGGGCATTGAGAGTTCGGCAATTTCAGCCTTAAAAGAAGCCGTTTCACGAATCACGTCGTTTTTGAAACCTTCCATTACCTCGATAAGGAAGTCCTTCGTCAAGGGATCAGACGTTGACATATTTGACTTCACACTCCTATGAGCAGATGATTTATCCCTAAATGGTTCACCTCCAGTCATTCAGTAGGTTGCTAGGTCTTTTCCTCATTGTCTTTTATAGCACAGTGAAGATGAAAACAATGTTCACATACAGTACACTTTATTCTGTTAGCATCACTACACTTTCTTCTGCAGACCCATCAGAATGCCATATCAGAATAAATGAACAAAAACGACTTTTCGACGAAATAAAACACGTACAGCTCGAATAGAAAATGTTCTCGAGGTAAGTGACCTTGAGTAGATAAGAGAACTGCGCTGAGAGCTGTTGTCGGCTCGGCTGACAGAACTGGGCTGAATTACAGGGAACCCCCCCACATAGATTGCGAAAATATCTTAAATAAGAAAATACATTATAAAATGAAATGCCTCTACTAGGTTAAAACAATTCCCAATTCCAATTTTAATAAAACAACTATCCATTCCTAACCCAAATTGCACCTAAATTTATAACCGGGAGCTTGTTAAAAAGCGTTTTTTTCATTTTTAAAATTAGTTGTACTCTAGTAAAACCACAAAAATCTACACTGGATATAAGGAACAAATTTAGCTACCATTTTGTATCGGGTTCTTTACTTGTACCTTATACGGATGTTTTAACTTCTTATGCATACTTTTGTGTATGTCTCTTTGTATCTAAAGGGACAATGCAAGTACAAGTAGTCCAAGGTATTTTAAAGTCAGTTCATTAATATAATAACACTTAAAGTGAATCTAGGGATGATCAAATATAATTAAAATAAGACAGCACGAATAAAATCTCTATTTTAGTAGATGACACTGTGACAAGACATGGCCTATATAGAGAGCTGCCGTTTATTCAGTGTTTGTATTGTTTTCTATTCACTGAGAACCTCAACGTAGGCAATGTCTTGTCACAGTAAATCTGCTCTAAATTAGCTATTTATCATTGTGTTTAAATAATTTTGGTTTCATTAGATTTTTGATAAAATCCCCTAAGAACCGTTATAGTATTGTAATTCTTGAGAAAACATTGCAGGTTTCTTAAGGTATTAAAAGTTTAAAAGTTTTAATGGCCGCCATCTTGAAAATGCTAAAGATAATTTCATAATAACATTTTTTCAATAACTGACCTTGTTATCATACCGAATTAAGCCAAATTTGGTATAACGAAATTTATCAGTTTTTAAGATAATCTTTGTATTGAAAACACATACAGACAGACAGATGGAAACCTAAGCATCGGAGACCTATGTTAATATGGTGAAATAGGGTTTTCTTCACCTGACCAATAACGTTTTATTATTTTGTCTAGAGTTTTACGGGACACTCTGTATTAATAAAAAAATAAACGCATATCAGCTACAAAGTGCTGACGCATGTCAGCTACAAAGTGCTGACGGAAACGTGAAGTTAAACAGTTTAACAGCTAATTTTTCCCACTGCAAAAAACTACACTGTTCAGTCTAAATATATATATTCTTTAAAAGTTCATTAAGTTTATACAATTTTTAAGAACTTGTATACTAATAAAAAATAAACAACATCTCACACTGATTGTATCTTTATTGAACCTGTATTACTAACGTAGGGTGCAATAATCACAGTGAAAAACGTACGTCTTAATGAATATAAAATTATACTCTTAGTTATTGTAGTCATTTGTGTGCTCTGACGCGCAAAATATCATTAAAGCTACATGATGACGTCATGAGACAACGTCACTAAACACAGCTGTTGCCATAATCTGGTGCCATCAGAACAATTGATGTAAGAACATCTAGCACACATGTCGTCACCAACTTTATACATCGCTTACTTTGATCTATGAAGAACGCCTTGAACGCCTTAACTGTTCTATCCTCCTTGTATTTCCTCACCAGAATAATTTTGCACAATTAATTATATCAACTGCCGTAACTGACTAGCCGTCCACAAATACTTGTCTTTCTAGTTTTAGCTTTAAATGATTTTAGACCAGTTACGATATGAAAATATTTATACAACAAAAAATATTAAAAATATAAACAGTTTATAAAAAGTCTAAAAAATAAAATACCAGATTTAAAAAAGCTAAAATCCACAACAAATGTTATTATCCTTGACAATGTTTCATATACTTATAATTTTTACGGAATTTAAGTTTTAAAAATTTTAACCGTAGTAATGTACAATTTTTACCGCCTCTTAGTATATGAAACAATATCCTAGCATATGTGTAGAGAGTTTTCTTACACATATTCTTACAGCTTAAAGATACACAGGAAGACAACCACAAAAGAGAATTTTCACTAAAATGACGGATTAAATCCCAATATAAGGTTAAAGTCCAACAATATTTCCAAAGGATGCATAATACAACTCATTATTGTTGAAATTAAGTTTCAAGTCTACATATGAAATATCCCTTGACACATCTTGCTATATTACACATACGTTTTTATATTACATTGAGTTCGTTAATGTTAAAATAATAAGCTTCTAGACGTAAAGTCACTATAAAGTTATGTTTAATGTTTTGAGACATTTAGAGTACTTGACGTATTATATATCATACACACACAAATGTGCGCACGCTCGTGTGTAAGTGTGTTTGTTTACATGCGAACGGACCCTACATAACATTTATAAATTATAAATATGGACCTTTAAAAGCATATATTTGTAAAACCTACAAGTGGAATGTAAAAGTTTTTGATTTTACTATTCTTTATCAAATCCGATCTGCATTCCTGATACAAAAAATTAACTTAAAATCATTCAAATATCTCCAAGTTTTCACTAGGAATGTGAGTTCCGTAATGTACTGTAATGTGAGACAGACGACGTGGTATCGATCAATTTGATGAACATATTCTCTTTAATGACATAGTTCATTAAATCGCATCTAATTAAATGAAATATCGTCAATGTCTTGCACCATGGCAATTAAATGCAATTGTTTTCATATGATCAGTAGTGAAAACTCAGTCAGCCCTTAGACAATTTTAACAGTTTCAATGTTGATGAAGATAACGATTTCTCAAGTTTTAGTGATATAAGCTGATAATTAAAATACAGTATAGACTAAACAAAAACGTAGTGCGAAAAATCCGTGCAGGTCTTATTTTCACTTTATTTACACTTTACTATAATAAAACATTGTGATTGTTCAGTTTACCTACTGTTTTACCTTCCTCTCATTGTGGAGTCTGAAGTCACAGACTTCGCTCCTGAAATATAGAGTCATGTTTGTCTGAAGAGATCCAAAACTATTCGGCAACGAATATGCTAAAAGAACTGATGACATGGTTTCAACAGACACCTTAACTACAAAATATTGTGTTATTCAGTTGAAGAGGTATTCTCATTGCATCATCACGTGCTCGATTGAGTGCACTACGATATTTTAGTCACGATCTCTAAGCACGGTAGTTTTCTATGCATAGCGTAGCTATGGTAGGAAGGGTTCATTATTGTAAATGTAGAGTTTGCTGCAGTTTACCCTCCACTTTGTTTAGCATCTGAAATCTGACGTCAGTTTTTAATATTTTTAGGCCTTAACCATTAGTGATCAATCAACCTTTTGGAACTTCATGTTTTTCTGATTCGTACCTTTAGTGCTCGGCCGCGCTGATGCCCAAGGATTTACGGTCAGCCCTTTTTACTATTGGTTCCCTTTAAGAGGGGTTAAAAATCGGTTTTTCTGAAATTTATTTTTGTCTATTGATTTTTTTTAAATTTACTTTTTAAGCATCTTTCTCTTGAAAAACATCAAATATTGTGAAGTGGTTGTAGTAAAAATTTACCTATTTTGGTAATCAACTATTATTTTAAAAACTTACACAGTTAAATTGATGTTGAATGTAACACTGTGATCTAAATAAACATTATGTTTTGACTTAATGATGTCATATTGTCTGTGGCATCTAAAAAACATCAAGTCGATTAAAGGGAAAACAACCGTGAATGTTTCACAGTTCCGGCTGCGGCCAGAGTGGTGCGGTACTTACTGATAAGAGGCTTAGACTCCAAGCCCAACCGACGTAGAAACTGCTATGGGCAATAATTCGAGAGCATTCAATTTAAGCATCCGAAAAAAGCTTTAATGATATAATAACAATTAAGTTATTAAAATTTCACTAATGCTTCATGAATATTCATATTATTACAATTTTATGCCATTGAACTCAACTTATTTATATTATTTTAGAAACAACTATACTTTTATTTTTATTGCACATTTTTTATCGTTTACTGACAATCACAAGTTTTACTATGGTTAATATTTATGTTTGTAAAGTTACACATCACATTAAATGGTAAGATATTATACAACATAAATTTAACAACAATCTGATCTTTTTAATTTTGACATCAAGAACATGAAAATCAAGTCAGTAATAATGTACATACAGGAATTAATTACTTGTAATGCACGGTTATTGAAGCCATAAACAGTTAACAACGATTATTTTTATTAGGTACCAACATTTTGGAAACTCTAATTAACGCATTGTAACACCTAGATCATAAAGATCGGTCAGTAAACAATTCAGATATAACTTTTTAATATTTGAAATCTATGGTTATTGATGCCGAAAACATGACAACAATTTATAATTTTAATAAGTGTCAATATTTTGATAAATACAATTACAAACATGAATATAAGTTTTTGGAATTCTCTAAAAGATTTTGTGATGACATCAGATTATGCTGTATTAAGTTTCCACCATGTTTAAATGTGATAAGATAGTATGATATTTATTTCTTGTTTTAAAACTGCAATAAATATAATTATACCAAAGTTATCAGTATCATTACAGCTGGTCTTCTAAAATAAAATGTAAACACTACGTACACTTTCCTTTAGAACCTCTTAATATTGAACAATTAGATATTATTAACCTTACATGTCTACTTCCGATTAAAAATAATCATAGGAGTCCATCATATTATTTCAGTATGTAATATGATGCGTTAACTAAGAACTACTGAATAAGGTATCAGGCGTCTTTTCATCGAGTTTCGGACCCGTTCAAAAACTCCAGGTGTCTGCTTATCGGTTTATATTCCATTAGAAATGTTTAATTGGAGTTATTCAATGGTATTTCTCATATACCATAAAGCTCTTACTATTGGATAATGCGTGTCTTTTGGCCAAGCATAAATCTATTTCTGGATTTGCAACTGTGATTTACCCCTTTTATTTTATAATGTAAAATTTGAAAATACTGCTATGAAAAATATATTCTAAGCGCATTTTACCACTTAACCACTCACTTATCACATATTTTTTAAATGGCATGTGAAACCAACAAGAATCAATATTGTTATACTAAATAAGTAATTACTTCATATAAGACATAGACTACTAAACATTAAAAAAATGTTTATAATACATTTACTCTAAAAAATAAAATAATTATAATTGAAAGCAATAAATTATTTCCAATAAGTCCCGAGTCACTTTAGAATAAGTGCTCAAAACAATATTGTATGGGGCACTCCCCACTATCTGGAAGTCAATTATTCAGGACCCTAATTACCAGCGCTAGAGGGGTTTCAACACGCATAAATTGGTCTCCTTCATAAACAATATTAGCTATGTTAACTTAACGTAACGTCAATGACAGGTCCGCCTTCAAAAATTAAACTGCTCAGCATTTTACGCTGCACTAATTAATGTAAGGAGAATAAAATTACTCTATAACGGTTTCTCAATTGTATAAGTCATTAAAAGTTAGTTATCGAGATGAGGTAGCTAATATATTTACAATATTTCCATGTACATTAAGGCTGATAAAAACATTTCTATTTTGTGTAATTTCCATATGATGTCTAATTTTGGATGCCAGTGAATTCTCCAGAAGCAGCGATACAACATAGATTACAAAGAATAATTAGCTATTATATGCTACGTTTCCGGATGAATTGTTCTTGTAGGACCAGTGCATTGCGTATAAAAGCGCGTTTATATGGTATTTCCGGACGTTTGCCGTCGTTTATTGATACAAAAATCAGGAACACTACGTTTTATTAAGTGCATGTTTTAGAGGTAGTGAAGTTGACACACAACATGGTGGTCGTGATTTTTGACTTATGAGTGTCACAACGCTTTGGCATGATTTTATTACTTTAAAAATAAGTTTTTGTAATTATGTGTTGGGTTATTTATTTACCTGAAACAGAGATCAGATTGCAGACCTCACAACGTAGTGTTACTGATTTTTTTATCACTGAACGATGGCAAATGTCCGAAAATTCCTGTTTCCTTGATTATCCTTCCATCGTCAAACACAAACTTCAAAAAAAAGGAGGTATATATGATTGGCGTGAGGGAATGGAAGTTCTATAAAATGTCCGTCATGTATTAGAGAACGTATTTCCGACTCATTACAGACTGGAGGCCTAATCCTATTCCATTTCGAAGAATCTAGGTAGGACGTAGTGCAGCCATAAGCTTTTGTATCAATTAGTATTCCTTAGCTTACTTTAAGGGTTGAAAGAAGTAATTAGTGAGTTATGTTATATTTTCAAGGTGCACTTCATAATATAGACAACAGATAAGGCTTATATAATTAATTAAGACTCATCATGCTTCATTGTTTGTAATGTTTTCATTTCGCACAAACTGAGCGTATTCATGGTTTATGTATCTAGTGATTATTAATCTTACATAAGAGCTACTTAATAATTCAAGCGTACTTTATTAAATGTTCTCTCTGCTTACAAGAACACAAGCAGCATTTACCTTGAGAAAATGCCAGTAAAACAGACGTGTTCGGTCGTGTTTTATTTGCTGTTGGCTCGAGTTGTGGAAGTAAGCACACAACACATCTGCCACTTCTCACGAGCAACACTGTACTCTTCTACAGGGTTTTTGAGAAGTTAAAATAGATTGGAACTTAGAAGTAACTAATACATTCTTTATGTCTTTAAAAAAGAGTTTTTTTATTGTGAACTTAGGATAGCTTAAATCTTTATTCTGGATTTTATGTTATGCGAAATTTATTATAACTGCTATGGATCGTTTCAGCTATGGATTAGAAGTTAGGTAACGTGTGATTATTGTACATCGTTATAGTAAAACAACTAGTTTACTTGGCCTATAATAGTTGTCAGTCACTGATTGTGATAATGGTTGTGAGGTGGGTTCTTGTTTGGTTACTCTTGAATTTAGTAATACTGTATATACTATTGGAATTATTTAGTTGCTGTAGGTTTTAGTTTTAGTTATATGTAGTTAGTATATGTAAGTTGGTCTGTGGTGTGGTGGATGGCCGACACTATGATTGGGTTCAGTATATCAAGTATTGGTTAGAAATACTGTACCTTAAATATCAAATACTGTACTGGTGGCTGCTTATTATACTGCAGATATAAGCTTTGTTGATATTGCTAGGTAAGGGTGCTTACAAGTGTAAGAGAAATTTGTTTATTGCGTTGGCTTTCATAAAAAAATGTTTCGTTGTCTGACTTTAAGATCTAAATGTATTGCTCTTTAAACTTTTGGTCCAATTATTTCCTACAGGATCAGTAGATTAGAATATACTCCCGTGACAATCAATTATCTGTTGGATTTTATATTTTGTAATATTCGTTATGATTATCAATAACTGTAATATTATAGCCGCATATAGAATATTATTTATTTACATTTATCACCGACTAATTATTGCAAATTATTTTTTAACAGTAGGTTTTTAAATATTATATATTTAAAAAATGAAAGCGTAATAATCAAACTTATATGGTAGTGCTTACTGAGTTCCGTAACTATGTCACAATTATCTAGAAACGTTTTGTAAAAATCGAGAATCCTTAGACGAATTGAAAAAGTTACAAATGGTGTACAAATAATAAAAATTGTACATTTAACGACATAAATACATGTTTTGTATATTATAATATGAAAATTAACGATAATTTATGATTTTAGAAAAACTATATTTGAGACATAAAATATTTATTGACGATCTTTAATTAAATACTTAGTCGACTGAATATAATGGATACGGTAGTTCAGATTTATTGAGGGTGCTTCGTACAAGGTGTTGACTGAGAGAATGGATTATCGTAGAATATTGAACTAAATGGTTCCCTCACACAATCTACACTCAAGAACAGTTTGGTATTTAAAGGCTGGGCAGGCAAATTACGAGTTTCACGTTATTAACGTATTCTGTTAAAATCCTCCTCAACAAAAATATATATGGTTCTAGGGTGTGGAATTAACAAACTAACTTAGTTTTTTAATAATTGAAATGTAAATTTAAATTTGTGATTATATTTGTGTACTGTACCTCTAGGATTTGTTTGTTATCCAAGATTTTCAGCGTTATCTGCTCCCGATAGCTTATCTGAGTGATCCGTGGTCAAGACAGTTTAGTTATACAACATCTACAGGTCTGTTCAGCCTATACGACAATGCCGTATACTCGTATTACTCATTTCTCTCTTTACCCATTACTCTTTTCTTAATACAGTTTTAAATGTTCTTTAAGTGTTTGATTGCAGATTACGTGAGCAGATAAAAATTACAAAATTAACTCATTAGTTTTTAATTGATGATATCTTTTCCGATTGAGATTTAAGTTTTTTATATAATCGTGTTATTTTTAAATCAAGATAAGCTTTTTTATGTGATCGGAAGTTACCAAGTGGTATGTAAGTACATATGGAGTTTTGGTTACGTTAGGTTTGCTTATTTATTAAACTTATATTTGTTTTTTACACCATTTATTGACCAAGTTCAAAATTACAGAAAAGCCAATTGACATTACGAAGAAATATGCACTATTGATATCGAATTTAGGATTCCCTCACGTACGTAAATACTCGTGAGTACTTTTCGCCGACACTCGATACGACTGTGAGTTGTTTCAGTAAACGATATTTCAAGGGCTTCGAATATACATCCCTTGTTTCCCAGTTGGAAGTAATCTTTTTCAGGTCTTACCGTGCGAACTATTTTCTTATCTCAATATTATTTTAACACTCAATACTACTTTTTCAATATCAGTATCAGATACTGTATTTAGAAATATAATATTTTTAAACAGTATTAGTTTTTACATTGAAAAAAGGAAGATGTGTGGTAGTGGTTGATGTCACGTAGATATCTTAAAGTAGATGTTTAAAACTTTAAAACTAAACAAAATATTTTATAGAATCGTATATTTTATAGAGCTAAAATGAGAAAGAGTATCCTATTCCTAAACTCATTCACCATTAATGTGCTTGATATTAATCTTCAAAGTCCAGTATAATGTAGCGTGGAATATGTTTGGAACTTTAAAAAAAGTGGTTAATCAGATAATTTACCTTATTAAATTAAGACTAACAAAGATTCATAGTTGGACATTACAGGAAGCAAAATTGAGTGTTATAATGGAAAATTCCACTCTAGAAATTTGCATGAACGTGAGCGAACATTATTAATTTGACCTTTTTGCTAACCATGACGTCAACGAGAACATCGCTGGATAAATTTTTAAACGAGCAGACTTGACTGTACTTCATATTTAATTTAATGTAAATGTCCGTGGGATATTTAAATAAAGAGGTGATATGTGTACTTTAAATTTTACATAAATCTTCATTAAAATATAAAGACGAATAATTTCGATGATGGTGCAGGACCATCCATAATATTTTGGTGAGTGTCATTCTAGTCTAACACTCAATTTCTGCAGGCTCACACAATATTTCTTTTTTGTGCTGTGGGGAGGGGTGTAAAAGTAATGAATGTATCAAAATGATTTTATGTCCTCAGGACATCTCAATAACATGATAATATATTAATATGAAACGTCAGAGAAGCCCCTTATGTGACACGTATTTTTAATACTGTGGGCTACTTATACCTTGCACAATATATATTAACCTTATAAAACCCACTGTAGCCAGGGATAGTGTGATGTGCGATTGTAATTCTCGTACATCGGGACTTGTGCATCTTGTGCAGTGACAACGCCTGGACTAGACTAAAATTTGAGCTTTTGGGTGTTTTTGGACCCTTTTGTTCCTCTTCTTTGCTTCTTTCTATTCTTTATTTTTGTATGTATTAATACCTTCCCACCTGACGAAGAGGATAGATTCCAATCTGCAAAATAAATGAAGTGGTACTCTCTCACCGCCGTTACTGTAAGTAATACCACTGTGAGCTCCGTCTAAATATTTCATAGTTTCATAATTGTTACAAACCCTTACTACGGCTACAAGTACAGTTGTCCCTGTAATCAACAACTTTACATACTATCTTACTTTAAATACAAAACTACTGTGAACTTCATATAAACATCTGAAATAGTACATCAAGATACGTTATACTATATGTTTGAATAACTAAAGCATAGCTCGAGGTACATTTTGTTTCTTCGCATAATCATTTACGCATTTATACTTAACTGTGTCACTTAATCTGATTTCCCTTCTAAGTCTAATTTTAAATTTTAGTTTTTTCCGGACTCAGAAGCATACGATTGTTTGAAAACCACCATTGTAGCATTTAAATATTGTTTTACTTCTTTCCTATAATTTTGTATGTATTTTAAACCAGTATTGTCCAAAAAAGATGTTAAGTTACCATTGAAATTTCCCCTTACAAAGATCGATTATGTATATTAAGAATAGTATGGTTCCCAAAACGGACCCTTGAGGTACTCCTTATTCCATGTAATTCATAATACTTGAGATGGAATTAATTTTAATTCCTTGTTTTCTTTAAGTTAAATAATTCAAACTATGCATAAATATTTCCTCTAATTCCTTAATTATTCATTTTATTCCAAAGAATTTTGTCATAAACTGTATTAATTGTGCTAATTTGTGCTTTCTTAATTTCTTGAAAAGTCCCACTTACTTTTGTATTTGAATTAAGTCCATTATAAACCCTTGTACAAAACTCTGGAAAGCCAATTCTGTGTTCATCCGCTCCCAAACTCAAACTTTACTTTACATTAATATATTTTCTTCCGAAAAAATTTACTAGCTTTTTTAATTTTTTCTATAAATATTGGAAAATTTTGAGAAAAGGGAAGTCGTTTTGAAATTGCTACGTTCATGTTTTGACTCAATTTTATATAATGGATTCATCTTCCTTTAAGTTACCCATTTCAAAAGTTAAATTTACTACGTAAATTAATAAATTTATTAATATTTCACGTAGGGTAAATGTTCTTAGTGAGTTAATAACCAATGTTATCGGTTCCTGGAGATTTTCCATTTTTTATATTTATTATATCGTCTGAAAGAGTCATAGCATGATCGGTGATTCTTGTATGACTCACACTCACATCTAAATTCGTCTCTTCCTTGCTTCCTACCTTGCAAAAACACGAATGACAAAAACATAATTGTATTACTAATATATCTCCTAATATAACTTTAGGGGTATACTTTGATTTATTTGTTTTATGAGTATGCGAGTAGCGTATTATGTATTAGTACTGGTTATTAAATATTATCCTAAGCGTTTTAGTATAATACAACTCAAAACGATTTACAGAGGAATAAGCTTATTTACAATCCAGCTGGAAGGATCTGTTGGCATTAACATTCACGTCACTTCCAATAACTGGAGAGATTGTTTAGAGATTAGAGTTTCTTTTATCCAAACTCCACTATTGATTGATCTGTATTGATAGTTACCGTACATCTGAGGATGTTGGTTAATCCCCAACAGTTTTATTTTTCTAAGATATCTGCCTATTTCGTTTTAGGTGGCTGTATAATTGTTGATTGGACATATTGAAAGATAAGTTTTATTTTAGAAAACAATAATTGATTACAGGAAATTTGTATCATTCTACACAAATTGAGGATAAGCTTTAGTATCATATTTTTTCATGATACCAAGGTCACTGCATCTTTTATTTCTACTTATATTTCAGTTTTAGTGTTAATACGTACAGTATAAATGTCACAAATAATGTTACAGTTCATGACAATTTAGATAAGTGACTCTGTCTGTTATATTTAAGTACATAAAGTTAGTAGATTTGCATGCTCAAAAAGATCTAAAGCTTAGATAACCTGTGGCCGAATCTGAAAACATAAATGATCACTATTAGGGCTTTCAACGATGTAGCATGTAAAAGTATATGTAATAATCATATCAGTATTAATTACATCAGTTTCCCGAAACGTTGCTTTCATGTTTAAAGTGTAGAAATCTCTCTGAATACATTCATTTCTATGAAAGGCTTTTCCAATGATTGTTTTAGTTTCACTATGCACAGTACAAACATTTAATCAAATATCACATGAGTTTTTGGATTAAAATAGTAATATCTAAATACGGTTAAATTTCCTTCTATCTTCTTTATAAAAATAATAAATGGGAATGCATTCTAGTAGTAAAAATCGCACTTACAGCCAACAAAAGTATCTATTTTGTAGTTCCCAAAAACATATTCACAGACTCAAACCAAACCATTTAGACTTACCTAATTTGATGTGGTAATATGCAACATGAATCATAATGATTGCAACAGATAGAATTGATAAAGTTTTATCTTATGCACGAGTTATAAATCACACAAAATATCTGGATGAAGTATATGAGAAACACCTTTTGACGATTAGCATAAATCTCAAGAAATGAAAATCGAGAAAGCTGCCATCACACCAAAATAATGTTAATCGATGTGTTTTGGAGTGAGTGAAAAATAATTGTCTCAACTCAACTACTTCGTAAATTTTGGATTGTAATTTTAGATTGCCACAAATGGTGCCTTTTTTGTAAATAGTTCGTTTAACGTGAGTGGTAGGATATAGGGAATTTTGTGATATTGATCAGGAAAGCTCTGAACTGTATAAACTAAAAATACGTACTCTCTTATAAACCTGGATTTTTTTTAAAGTTGGGAATTTTTAAATGCCACTACTTTCAAAATTCTAGGTGCCAGAAAATTAAAGATAACAGAAGTTCCCTAATTCTTAGACCTAGAAATTTAAGAGATTAAAAGCTCACATTTAACTAATCTCTTGTACCAAATAACTTGGCCATTCAAATACGATAAATTTTGTTAGGAACTAATATTTGTCTCAACTAATTCCAGTTAAGTGCAAAATTGAAACAAAAAAATTATCGAACGTTTATAAGAGCATTAGTAAATACTTATTCAACTATGTACTTTATATTCCAGAAATACTTATCTTAACGTAGCCAAAAATTCTGTGAAAAATTACTTTAAAAAAATCTGTTTGCAAAGTATTTATGAAAAAAATCTAAATAAATTGTATATGTTTATTTTACATGTTAATACACAATTTTATTGCACAAAATATATAAAAAATTGTATATCTTGTTGCCTTATATTGTTTTTTATGTTTGTATGTATATACATGTCAAAATAAATACATAGTCTGACCTTCAAACATTACACCATAGTATGATGATATATGTTGTAGAATTATTTCAGCAAATGAAAGCGATATTTCTCAAAGAGGACAGTTTCAAAATAAAAGGGTTGAGTTATGACCAGGGACAAAGGCCAGAGAAACAATGGAGTTGGGCACAAAAAGAGTGTGAAATATTGTTTTCCCCGAAGCAGAATAATATCATCTGATATTTGAAAACTCACAGCAGTTCCCTCATATAATCTTTGTTAACCTTGCATATTTTAGATATTATTCTTTGTTTTGGAAGAGGAAGTTTAATTAGTTATTGTTCTTCACAGAAAGTATCCCTGTCGTGTTAAATGTGAATCGTTGAAATCAAGTTTTTGGATCTATTTAGTCGAACAAGATAAAATATTCTATACCAGAAGTCAAATATATGACAGCGTTTAATTTCTAACGAATCACTAAGAGGAAGGTGAACTAAAGCTAAACCCAACTTTCACCTTCATTGTTGCCAAATCTTAGGCGTCTTATGATATTGAGAAACATAACTATAGATATCAACTTTACTTGTTTCTTTTTATACAATTTCCAACCAATAAGCCAACTAATTTAGTAATGTTAGAACCATAATTTGTGCTTTTAAAATGTTAACATATGTTTTAAAAAATCTGATAAAGTTAATACTTATCAGCCGAAAAAAATGCTTCAACTAGGCTTGACAGTTTTTCAAGATGTAGTATTAAGACCTAAATTTTTAATAATAAAATATACACGGTAAACTTTACTTAGGATTGTAAATGCGAAAAATACATTATTCTTTCAAATATTAAGGTACTAAAATTAAAAATAATAATTTTTATTTGAGGAAACGAAAGTTTATAAAAGCCAATACCATACATTCACAATGTTTAAAAGATTCCCACCATAGCTACGTTATGTGTAGAAATCTCGGAAGCTCCACCGTGCTTAGAGATCGCGTCTGAAACATAGTAGTTTCACTTGAATGTTCAATGATGAGACAAGGAGAGTATCTCTTCACATCGATTACACTATATTTTGGAGTCTAGGTGCGTCTGATGTCGATGTAAAGATTTAACTTTGAGCTTCTTATTCAGCTCATTTTCTTCATTCCCCGAAGAACATAACTCCATATTCCAGGAGTCAGGTCTGAGACAGCGCCAGTTTTCGGTTGTTGTGCTAATATGAAGGTAAAATGAAAAACCAATGGAAACCAATATCCTATACCGTATGCTCACATTTTAATTTTGTTTATTAAGTAAGATCTAAAAGAAACTAATTTCTTTGAATTCATCTCTGCTGCCATGTATGATAAAAGTTACATAACACTACTTGTCATTGTTATATGCATCATACAATGAAAGATGATACTATTATTCCTGAAAAGCAAAGTAAAATAATAATGCGTTTGTAACTCTATCAACCGTCAAATATAATGCCCATCTTCAGAGTAAATATATTTTCTTTAAGCTTAATTTGAAAGAATTTGTAACCGGTAATCCTGAATAAGGGTATACAAATCGTCTCAGTATGTTATCAGTATAGAATAAGTTACGAAATAACTACGCGGTCCTAACGTTGTATTTGCTAATTATTTTTCCTGATTCCAAAAGATTTGGCACGTTGAACCCTACAGTAACATACATGGATACTATACTAAATATGATTTTAAGCTAAAATAATTTGCTTCATTTAATTCACACAGCTATTTTATTTTATCTAAATGTGTTGAGAAATATGTTTAGGGGAGTTTGATTCTTCACAACAAACACGTGTCTTCACTACAATTTATCGCAATCTTATATGGAATACCCAACTCCTACTAGACAGCTATTTTAACTGACAATGGAATTCATTATTTGTATTGTCTGGTAAAGTAGGTCAGATATGGTCTGTTTGGCTTTCCTCAACAACAAGAAACATTAGAGTCTTGTGAGACAAGTTTTGTACTCGTGGTGGATGTGGTCAGATGAACTACAAATATACAACTGACCACCATTAACTTGTTCCATTTACCCTACATCTATTAGTGTATAACATACAACTGTGTAAACAACCACTTCTCAACAACAAGAAACATTAGAGTCTTGTGAGACAAGTTTTGTACTCGTGGTGGATGTGGTCAGATGAACTACGAATATACAACTGACCAACATTAACTTGTTCCATTCACCCTACATCTATTAGTGTATAACATACAACTGTGTAAACAACCACTTCTTAACAACAAGTCATTGTATTTGAGTCTAACGATATAAATGTAATAGTTGTTGCTTATTTGTTGAAACAATAGTAATTAGTTAACCTATTGTACAGATTTAAAGTATGAAAATTAATTCCTTCCTTTACACATAATAAGTATATAACAGCTGTTAATTACAATATGTTTTATGTCATAAACTACATTTTTTACAGTACATTATTGTGGTAGCAATCTTTTAATGGCTGATTGTTAGTGATGGTACTGGAAAGTTTATGTATAACGTTCATACTATGATGCTATTTCGAAAGAAATTTGTGTTTATAGGCTTTAAATGTTGCATAAGTTTAAATGTTGTATAAGTTTAAATGTTGTATTAGCTCATCGAGTTCGATGATGGTGCAAGTCACCCCATGGAATTTGGCCGAGCGTTAGCAATGCAATTTAATTTTGTTTCATGTGTGACTATGATGGTAGGGAGAAAATAGCAGGATACACCATTCTCAAATGGTAAATGATTTTATTTTCAATTATGATACAGTTTGAAATATATTACAATTTGTTTTAAAAATTTCTGGCCACTTATACAAATGATGTGTCCAGATTTAAGAAATTAGTATTTAAAAGAAAAAAGTAAAAGTATGAGTCTAATAATAATGGATAACCCATAAACTTATATGTCGCCTTCTGCAGTAACTGTGTGTTAAAAAGAAAAATATTATCAGGAAAAAGGTTGCATATTATAACTAAATATATATATATATATATATATATATATATATATATATATATAAACTACTTCAAACTAAAATGTAACAATAAAAACAATATTACAGTAAAAATTATCATGACAGAAGACCAAATAAAACTTAAAATCCTGCGTTCAGAAAAATGCCCTTATTAAAATTGTTGTTAACAATGTATACTAAAATACTGCTGCAATGTCGTTAAGTATTAAGTTTCAATAAACCCAAATTGATATTATTAATCCCATTAGTTGGTTTAATTTTTGTATAAAAATATTCTATTTCATCCTAATGTCAATGTTATAAAGAACTACTGTGGATAAGTTCGTAACGCAGGCAAAGTTCGCAGTAGGCAATGTTCGCAGATTGTACAGAGATAAGGTAGTTGTTTATCTCGTTAGCGATCTCATTCGGTTCAGTGATAACTGTTCCTCCTGCTAGTTCAATTTTATCGACGTTTTTACTTGAATTCGCACCGGTTAAGTTATTGATTATTTCCATTGCTGAGATGAATCTCCTTCAGAACTCATTGTTTTACTTGAATAGAAATTATTCTTTGTGTTAGGAATCTGACTTTTTAAATCAGTATAAAATTTCGGAAAATACCTGAAACATTTTTGACCATAACGTCTTTGTTTCAAAATTTTACATAAATTTATGCGTTTATTTAATTTATTCCATGTATTTGTTGTTATCCATATCATATCCGCAATATCATTATCCACAACATAAACAACAACAATACTAGCTTTAACTTGTACATGACTCGTTGACCCACAGTTAGTTAAATGTGCCCCTCCATGTGCTTAAACCCAAAAAACCCCACAGCTCCAAAAGAACTGATTCCTTATTATAGTACTGTAATTTGAACAACGTGACCCCCTGTAAAACTAATCATACGTTTTTCAGGTTAGAATTAAGAAGCGATGTATTTGGCTAATAAAACATATTATATAACATAATTCATTTACTAAAATAATAGAAATGAAACTATTTTACTGTTTGTGTGAATCCGTGATATCAGATTGGTAGTAAATAATTCCTCCTCCTTATCTAGTGAATTGAATAAAATGTTTGTTTCTTTGCTATCAAGTTTACATTATTGGAGCGAAAATTCTAAAATTTGGTACTTCGACCTGAATGGATTTTTTTGAGTGTTCTGCAAAGCTTTACCCTCACCTTATAAACTTCCATTATTATAATTTGTAATATTTAGCGACATTCATATTTATTGTTCAATCAGAAAAAATGTTCGGTAATGTCCGCTCTGCTAAGGTTTCAATCGCTGTAAGTGGCAAATTACGGCCTCTTAGTAAGCAAATACTCTGTAAAGGACAAAATTTACTAAAGATAACGTCAATGATGAGAGAGCAGCAGATCTCCTTTGAGTTGCAAGACTTTAATTACAGTTTCGGTGACGCTACTTTGAAATCAACGTCTTGTGAAATTGAAGATGAACTCCAATAGCCTAAGCGTGCCAAGACTAATTATTATGGCTCATTACCATGCATATTTTATTTAGTTAAGTTTGACTGTTTTTCCAATGGCCCGTGGCGAAAATTAAAAATGAACATGGGTATAATAAGATGGTCCTAATACTACAAGTCAGTAGAAACTATAATATCCATCACAACTAAGCATTTATTGCTATAATTGAAAGAATTTAGAAAATATTTTTCCCCTACGAAATATAACATTATTTTTCTATCCTTAATATTTTATCGTTGGGTAGTCCGTCTTTGGACTAATTTAATATTACAAAAGGTGTCATTATTAAAAGTAATCTAACATGTTTTTTTTTAAATAGTATTCTTGTGAGGAATTCTTCCTGTAAGTAGAATGGGCAGGTAAGCAGCCAATTGGTAAGTTCTGTCGTTAGTGCCTTGCCTACCGTTGATTGCAGCTGTGGTGGCAGGTGGTTGAAAAGTTCCCTCTAAACGTCTTACATACATAGATTAGTCCGTAGACAAGTAGTAGTTTAGTAGGATGGAGAGGTCTCCATATCTTCTGTTGTGATAGTGTATGTATTTATCTCTTGGTAAGTCTTCTCCCTCAACATACATTACTAATTCTATGAAGCAACTATAAGAACTGGTGTGGTTTTTACAAAAGCGATTCTTTAGGGGGTTTTGCTGATGTACCACCCCAAACAAATAATCCATATTTCTAATGTGCTTGAAAAAGTGAGAAAAATGCTATCCTTGCTGCTTAATTTTTTAATTTGTTTTATGACATCCAGGTTTGTATTGAGATTTTGCTGAGCTTATAAAGATGTGGTGTCCAGGTCATGTACTGATCTATCGTAATACCCAGAAATGATGCTCCTGTTTTCATGTAAACATATGTGATGACTGGTAATTTAGCATTTTTAACCTTAATGCTACCTGGCTGGTTTTTTTATGGATTTACCACCTGGTAATTTCCTAGGCAGAATTTATACGATGTACCGAGAGGCATGCAGGAGGCTACTGCTAGCGTCTTCCGATTTAGCATGCAACTGCAGATTGGAGTCATCTGCAGACTCTCTCTCTCTCTCTCTCTCTCTCTCTCTCTCTCTCTCTCTCTCTCTCTCTCTCTCTCTCCCTCCCACCCCCCGATTTAGGAACGGATAAAATTACATCTGATTACAAACAACAAAAACTACTCAAAATTATCAAATTATGATTTACTTTCCTCCATAAAGTAAATTTAAATAAGAACGCAGAAGATACACGTGGCATTCCAAACCACTTGCAGTAGACAAATGGTATTGCGATCTCGTTCAGTGATAAGATGTTTCACTATTATTTTTGTCCTCTTATAATAACATTTAATGAGGGAACTGTCATGGCTCAGTTAATAGCGACAACCGATATTCTCCTCTTGTCTTGTCCAAGTTCTGGATATTTGCAGACGACGGGTAATTAAATAAAAATCTCTTCTTTAACCGTCATCTTTAACGATGGCAGCAGCGCCGTTCGGTTTACTCTGGACAAGTTGACAAACATTCAATCGCATCCTACCAGAATTATACATAAAAAAAATACTTTAATATTCACTACAGATTATATGCATTCTAATATCTTTTCTTGAAACTTTTCAGTAAAATCAAGACATTTTGCGAGAATAAAAAAAACACTGATTGAAATAGTGGTGGTCTATATTTATCTTACAAAAAAGAAGGAATTTTACTCCTTTATTTTACAAAACATGATAATTATTTATATTTTATAGCGTAAAATATACGGTGAAAGCCTCCTTACGCAAAATCATAAGCATTTTAAGGAAGCTTGTAACTAATATTAGTTTTATTTTTATTTGAAAATGCGTTTATGTACCGAAAGAAATTTAAATGTT
The DNA here is from genome assembly GCF_021130785.1 of Homalodisca vitripennis. Lineage (NCBI taxonomy): Eukaryota > Metazoa > Arthropoda > Insecta > Hemiptera > Cicadellidae > Homalodisca > Homalodisca vitripennis. The sequence continues at coordinate 242,366,700 of NC_060207.1, forward strand.
TTATGATATAGACACTGAAGGCTTTGCAATACAATGCTTTAACCAGAAGTACATCTTATATTTTTGGGAAAATGTTTTATAGGTAAAATAAAAATCACGGATACTCGTTTAAATTCTACAGGCTAGGAGGAGTAACATTCAGAAACTACGTCACTTATTGTCCACGCTGGAAGACGTGTATTCGTAGTAATTATTATGCAGCTGGTGTATAATGGTAACCACTACCATTATCACTAACCTAAGTATAATTAGTGATCTAGTCACTTCGTAGTGTTACAATATAGAGTATTGTAATTGGTACAAACTAGTTATAGTGGAAGAAATCCAATATAGAGACAGACTGGAAATCCAAAGAATATCATAACCACATAAACTGTATATAAACATGACTATGAAAAATGTAAAAAGCACAAAAAATTAGTCATAGATATGATTTTATACTAGATATGTATATGGAGACATATTTATTAAATGCAAAATAAACATTAAAAACAGTTACTTCCTTCATGAACAATCATACAAAAGGAAGGATTTCTTTAAATGATACAATTATATATATATATATATATATATATATATATATATATATATATATTTATTGCCAATGGCGCAGTGTAGCGGGTACGGCGGTTATCCCAAGATAACCAGATCAAGCCAAGTCGAGCGTGGCCGCTGCTTGGATAAGTGACCGCTGAGCGATCCTGTCCTTGGAAGCGGCTCGCCTACCCGGCCATTGATGGTGGTTCGGAAGTCACCTTTAAGCCGTTGGTCCCCAGGTAAAGTGTTAGAGAGGGCTTCTTAGCCCTAACTTCGCCTTGTAAAATAAGAAATTCTTTTCTTTTACTTTTAATTATATTATGATTAAAATTATATATAAACCGTAATGGTATTAAATTTAGTGGGTATTAAAAGGTAACTTGCATCGTTACCGTGTTCCAAATCACCTGATAAATATTCACGTATTGAATGTGAAGTGTAATTTAAACCCAACTTACAATACATATGATTATAAGCCTGGATATCTAGTTTCATTATTTATTAAAAATGTACATAGATCTCAATTCATAATGTTTATAATTAATGTTAACTGTAGTAAATGTTATGTCAATTTGATTAATAATTGATAAAAAAAACAAAATTGCTTTCTTAACCTCACCGTGAAATGTTAGTGTTGTAGCTTTTAAGAAGGGTATAAAACCAACCCTGGGCTGTAAATGGTTGATGTTTTAGTAAACATTAAGCGCTGCTGTTAAGAGCGCCATCAAACGGGTTTTTGTGGCCAAGTGGCCCCAAACGGCCCATAACTGTTGAGTGCCGAGGAACTGTATTGGTTATCGATACATCATCTTAACTTTCTACCGAACAAGGCAAACAAACTACATAGGCTATTTACTTTTGGATGGCCAGCACACAAAAATGTACGCTGGAAAACATGGCATACTCAGGTATGTAATTAATAGCGAATACGATTTATTGGTAGATTTATTTGTAAGATAAATACATTCTTCTTAAAACCTAAGATTGGATATTTTAAAGCTCTATTAATAAACATTTGCCTGGAAAAGTAACTAAGCAAGTCTTAAAACTTTCAGTGATGATTGAGCCACCTCTATATTGGTAGGCTAATGATATACCAATCCAAACTACATGTCGTATTAATTTTAAGGTGATTTCAATATAAAACAAAGTCGTGCAAAATGTTACAAGATTTCATATTATGCAAAAGGTATCATGTAATTCAATACATACATCATGTAAAGTAGTTAGATTACAAATAACTTCCCTGTAGGGTATATACTTTTCGTAATTTAGCACCAATTATTTGAGTTAAAGATTTTCAGTAAGTTCCAGTTGACATAACATTTTTATAATTGCGTAAGGCAATTCCTTTTTCACTTTTGGTTGAAATGAGAAATACATGATTTGATAGCATCCAGAGTTAACATAATGGAATCCAGTTATAGCCGGTGTCAGTATTCTTCAATCTTTGACATTGGCCTCCCCTATTCTAGGTCTACCTCACTTGTAATGGGCAATATCTCTTGGAGACCCAGATGGGCCTGAAGTGGACATCTTGCATTATTAAATCGGATTATTAGAATGGTTTAGCAACAAGGTCTTACTGTTATAAAAATGAAAGCTTCAAATTAAACGACATCCATAAGAATCAGTAACAAACCTTCAATGCCTAAACCATAGAAAGGTTCTGAAATAAAATCAAAACAAAGATGGGAAAATTATACATTCACTTTCCAATCCTTTTGTAAATAGTAGCTTAGCGAAGCTTACGCCGTCGAGTGCTGGCTTATCGGCTTATCTGTAAGCCGTGGTGAGACTCAGGGTTTGGTGCCGCGCTTCTTTATGTGTCCAGGGGCTTAAAGCCGTCAAACAGACAGAATGTGAATTTATTTGTTTAAGTCAGTGTGTAGTATCGGTCTGTACACAGATGATTAATCTCTTTCTACTTGACAACTTTAAGCCGTCAAACAGAAATAATGTGAATTTATTTGTTTAAGTCAGTGTTTAGTATCGGTCTGTACATAGATGATGAATCTCTTTCTACTTGGCAAGTTTAAGCCGTCAAACAGACAGAATGTGAATTTATTTGTTTAAGTCAGTGTGTAGTATCGGTCTGTACACAGATGATGAATCTCTTTCTACTTGGCAAGTTTAAGCCGTCATGCAGACAGAATGTGCATTTATTTTTTTATGTCAGTGTGTAGTATCGGTCTGTACACAGATGATTAATCTCTTTCTACTTGACAACTTTAAGCCGTCAAACAGACAGAATGTGAATTTATTTGTTTAAGTCCGTGTGTAGTATCGGTCTGTATATAGATGATGAATCTCTTTCTACTTGACAACTTTAAGCCATCAAACAGACAGAATGTGAATTTATTTGTTTACGTCAGTGTGTAGTATCGGTCTGTATATAGCTGGTAATCTCTTTCTACTTGACAACTTAAAGCCGTCAAACAGACAGAATGTGAATTTATTTGTTTACGTCAGTGTGTAGTATCGGTCTGTATATAGCTGGTAATCTCTTTCTACTTGACAACTTAAAGCCGTCAAACAGACAGAATGTGAGTTTATTTGTTAAAGCCAGTGTGTAGTATCGGTCTGTACATAGATGATGAATCCCTTTTTACTTGGCTTTTTTATAGTATTGGATTCTACAGCAGTGATCGATAACCAATTGAAGCACACCATAGATTTTTTTTAGGTTTTTTTAATTAGTTTGAAACATGACAGATTTGCCAATTAGCATTAGTTTGATTAACCGGTGTAACATTATGAATGCCATAACTTATTTAGATTTTACAAATGAAGTAATTTTTGTATAATTCTTGTGATGTCTTTACATTCTAATATAATTCCTTTAAAGAAGAACATAATAATATAACCTTCATCTAAACTTATCGCTTATATTTAATTTTTATTTTTATACCTTATAAAAAATCTAAATATATTCTCCAAAATTAAAAACCTTATGTGAAGGCAACTGACATTTTCATCCCAACTTGCTCGTCCAAATTGTTATATTTAAAGCCTTATCAGGTTGTTAATTATGGAACATGTTTGCTTCTTTATTCAAGATCTGAAGAGTTTTTATTTACCAAGTTATAAATGTCCTGTAACGTTCTTGTTAGTTTTATGAGTATCAATTTACATTATAAGTAAAATACATAATAGGAGACATAATATTTATTTGCAACAGGCAAGAGTTCAGAGACCTTAAAATTCTATCCAGTAGTTGGGAAATAGTCTTGAAGTACCTACTGACCTATTGTTAAGTCAATTAAGGTAACTTTTTTCCCGCCATTTAAGTTGCTGCTGGGGGGAAATGGTTCACTCTTTTTACGGAGTTAAAATTGATAGTTTTAAGTTCATAGCTGTAGATCTTAAATTGCAGACATTAATTTATTTTCTATGATTATTACTATCGTTGGTAAATTAGACTTACAATATAAACAGATTATTTGTGCGGGATTCATAGCTCAGTCTATAATTAAGCCGATGCTGCCAACTTAGAACTTTTTACGTCAGTAAACAAATTGCAAAGTAGTTTTGATGAGAATTTTAGATAATAAAGAATTATTACCGTAAACTTATTGGTATAAAAATATAAAATAGAATAAAACATCTACTTTCAAGATACGTGTTTAATTTCACAAGCAATTGGCAAATATGTAATAAAAACAGTTATAAATAATCTATTATAGAAGCTCTTTTCTTATTGGAAATTATATATTAATTTAAACAAACTCTCCAATAATATAAGTTTTAATTTTGTGAGGCCTGTCGGTATGTATATATATAAAAGAACTAAAATAATCTAGTAAACAACGAACCTGGGTATTTTCAAAATTCACCGTTACTTTATTTGATCTAACTAAATATCAACTTTATTTTTTATAAATACATGTAACATACTGTCCTGTCGTAGAATATTATCTCTTTGTATTTTTAATGCCATTTGTTTTAATTTAGTACAAAATTGTATATGTTATTATTGTTATTATTACTTTTATTCAGTTGTGTGAGTCCGAAGATGTTCTCATTGAGTACGATAGGTCTCACAAAAATAAAAACTTATATTATTGGAGAGTTTGTTTAAATTAATATATCAATAATCTACTTCAATTAAAACTAAATTTTAGGCCGTGTAATACACAGTGTTTGTGACTATTCCAGTGATAGTGTAATATTATGTTTATTGTATGAGAAACTATACACTAATACATCGCGGTTATTTGTGGTCGTGGGGATAAAATTTGAATATCCATAATTAGTTAGAAATTTCAATATAACTTACTTCTTTCGTAAAATTATATGTAGTATTAACAAAATAATAATGTATATTAAACTTTAAATCAAATTTATATTAACTAAGTTTTATAAGTAGTCCGGCTCCACACCGCAGGTAGTCTATGTATAACCTTAATTTTGTAATAACGTAAATGTCGAGTATTCCGAAAGTGTATCCAGCTTAGCAGCACCTGGTGCTGTATAAAATATGACTGTTAGTTATTGGTTTCAGAGGTTATTAGATTTTCAATTCCTCTCTGTTAAGCAGAAAATATGATTACTTCATACAGATGAAGCTTTTTCAATATAGTAGTGCATAAAACCTAGTTATGTTTCAAAGTAGCATAGCAGTAACTTTTTATCCCTTAATAGATTTACCTCAAGTGCATTATTACATTTATATACTGTAAATTTTCGATCATACCTTTCGTTTTAATATTCAAGTAACACCTAACAATGGTGTAACTTCCTCCTGATTAATCATGCATAAGTATCGTTAAAAATACAAAAGTGGGATAAGTAATAATAAAATGTTTACTTATTACTTAAAATAATGAAATAACGCTAATGAAGTTTTAAGACTAAAACGTGTCTGACCATATTATAAAAATGATAATTTTATGCTATTTTAGGATTTATGTATTTTACATTAAATAATCATGCAGTCAATTAACTGTAAATAAATGAATCACTGCTACTAAAAAAGTTAAAGTAACACTATAATAATCTTAAATCTTGAAGGGCAGGTTGGTCCTTATTGAATATCTTGGACAGCTGCTATGATTATATAATTGATATAATAAATAACTGCTACTAATAAGAAAATGTATTCTACATATCTGACAATAAACAGGACGATGAAAACGAAAAATTTGCGTCCTTTTGGCACTAAAAATACTTTTAGGATCGACACTTCTCACCGTAGATGTGTTGTGATCTGATCTATGTCTCATTCCGATGTTTTTGGTCTTAAATGTGTCTTATGTCTATCGAAGAGTAATGTAGAAGTTTATAAATAGACACTATATGAAAACACCACGCCTGTATATAATTAAATATTTTTTATCGGCATTTGGCTCATTATTAGTAAAGTCCACGTTTCCCTGATATAGGATATACCTAACGTGAAATTGGTTCATGAGAATTAGTAAAATACTTTATACTGAGTTCTAAAGCAAAATAAGTAATTATACACATGCAATATTAAAACCATTAATATTAAAATTTCCATCTAAAAATGTTTTAAAGCTTTTTCAATTGCTCTATTCAAACTCATTCAGTTTTACTGTCTTTCAAATGAATGGATTGAAAAGTCCTACAGTTTTATTCTAAAAGAATAAGGTGAACAAGTAGATTTTCATGATACAAACAAATTTAATAGAACCTCCATAAATATGAGTTGAAATAATATGGACTGTAGATTAAAATACTAGCATCATGTGATTACACTGCCACTGATCGAATTACACTTTCACGAACTAGTTTTAAGCTATATTTTGGATATCATTTTATTGTTAATTATTAAAATCAAAATACCCCTGAAATAAAAAGTGTGTTAAAATTTAAAAAATCACTTTGCTTTCTGTTGTAAAAGTTCCATTTACTGACAATCTAGAATTTACGTGACGCACCGAGACAAGGAGTGATGGATGGAGTGAACACGACATTCCACCATCTGTGTCTACTACTGGCGTTGTGATTTATCTTGTAAAAGTTCCACCTACTCCCAATCTAGAATTGACGTGACGCGCCGCGACAAGGAGTGATGGATGGAGTGAACACGACATTTCGCCATCTGTATCTACTACTGGCGTTGTGATTTATCTTGTAAAAGTTCCACCTACTTCCAATCTAGAATTGACGTGACGCGCCGCGACGTGGAGTGACGGATGGAGTGAACACGACATTCTGCCATCTGTGTCTACTACTGGCGTTGTGATTTATCTTGTAAAAGTTCCACCTACTTCCAATCTAGAATTGACGTGACGCGCCGCGACAAGGAGTGATGGATGGAGTGAACACGACATTTCGCCATCTGTATCTACTACTGGCGTTGTGATTTATCTTGTAAAAGTTCCACCTACTTCCAATCTAGAATTGACGTGACGCGCCGCGACAAGGAGTGATGGATGGAGTGAACACGAAATTTCGCCATCTGTGTCTACTACTGGCGTTGTGATTTATCTTGTAAAAGTTCCACCTACTTCCAATCTAGAATTGACGTGACGCGCCGCGACAAGGAGTGATGGATGGAGTGAACACGACATTTCGCCATCTGTATCTACTACTGGCGTTGTAATTTATCTTGTAAAAGTTCCACCTACTGACAATCTAGAATTGACGTGACGCGCCGCGACAAGGAGTGATGGATGGAGTGAACACGACATTCTGCCATCTGTGTCTACTACTGGCGTTGTGATTTATCTTGTAAAAGTTCCACCTACTGACAATCTAGAATTGACGTGACGCGCCGCGACAAGGAGTGATGGATGGAGTGAACACGACATTTCGCCATCTGTGTCTACTACTGGCGTTGTGATTTATGTTGTAAAAGTTCCACCTACTGACAATATAGAATTGACGTGACGCGGCGCGACAAGGAGTGATGGATTGAGTGAACACGACATTCCACCATATGTGTCTACTACTGGCGTTGTGATTTATCTTGTAAAATTTCCACCTACTGGCAATCTAGAATTGACGTGACGCGCCGCGACGTGGAGTGATGGATGTTGTGAACATGACATTCCGCCATCTGTGTCTACTACTGTCGTTGTGATTTATGTGTGGCGGTAAAGTAGGTCAACTAACACGCTAGTAGTGTACGCACTATAATGGGTTTGTGAGGGTTTAGAGGAGGTTGTTCTGTTTTGTGAATGAAAGCATACATTTATTTAACTGATCATTATTTGCCAATGACAAGTTGTCTTAATATTATTATTGATGTAATACAAAACGTTTAGTAATTCATTTAATCCATTGTTTATTATTTTAGATGACTACACAAATATTTAGACGTTATAATTATTATCATTTTTATTTCATAAATGTACTTTTTACATTTCAGTCCTCTGAACAGATTATGAAATTAACCACACATTTGTCTGTGGTATGTTAGCACTATGTATTTTAATATTAGAAACACCGTTTCCCTGTGTTGACGTCAATATTAAGTCTTTACATTCACGTCAAACGTTTTTTTACTAGGAACGATAAAATATTTATAAAAAAAGATTATTATAAAAGATATACCGTTGTATATATCAATAGCATAGCAGAAATGATATGAATGCCATATATGAACCGAATAGAATTTTCCTGCAACATTCTATGTATGTAATTGCATAACTCCAACAATTTGACCTAAAATAAGCAATGCATGGAAACCCTAATATCAAATTCGGTAACTTCATTAGTAAAAAAAGTAATACGGTCGAGTAGTACGACATTTTTAAACGCAAATAGGCATGTATCACGTGCATTAATTTTACAATATTTAGTCTTCATGTTAAGCATGTTCATTGTTCAGTTAAGCAGGTAAAATAAAGTTTGTCTCTTATTTATAGTTTTCCGCTGGTGGGATCACTTCTGGTTCTAATTATGTATATTTCCGCCACCTTTTTTGACTTTGCTTCCTGTATAGCTTATCATTGCTTCAATATAATACAAAAGGTTTTATATTGTTCTTATTATAAAACTGTAAATAACAGGTTATTCATTGCTAAATATAGTGAAACCAGGTATCAACTAATTTGCTGCTAATATATCATTAAGTAGTTTAACTGTTCCTTCCACATTACCTTGCAGTGGCTCAGTAACTGCTTAGAACCCAGTCTACAGTAAAAGAGTAAACGAGCCTGCGAATTAAGAATGTAAGATAAAACACAGTTATTGGACTAGTTCATAAGATTAATATAACTAAGTTCTGTGCCCAAATTTCTATTATTAAGTGATAATTAAGAATAAAATAATGTAGTGTACTTGAAAATAAAAATATATTTTGTTTTATAAGGCAACAGCTGTAGCAAATATAACGGCATAACAAACCAAACAGTTTTATAAGTAGCAGGACACTGAGAATTATACGTTGATATGAAACCAAAAGAATGCCCCACAAGAATGTATGGGAAATATTTATTAAACATAATGTCCTTAACAAACAGACACCATTAATTAAATATTTTAAATATATCCGTAGGTATCACAAATAATTTTTATACTTAGTATCAAGCCAGGAATCTTGACATATTTATCTTAATTTAATAGTTGTCAGTGAATGAAAATTTAGGTAAGGCATCGTTTAAATCCATTCATATCCCGAAAATGTTTGATATGTTAACTTACGAAAGTACGAGTTATAACCTTATAATTACCATGCAATGTATAATATTTGTTCGAATATATACACAATTTATCTTCTGTAGTGAAAGGAATGTCTTATCAAAATTAGGTATATGCGATACTTGCTAGGTGTAGCAGGTGGATTTAATCCAGGTAATCCCCGTTTCCCAGCTGATCTCATACATACAAATATAACTCCGCGTCTTTGCTTAGACCATGTTGTTGATCCAATATTTTATTCTAATTCCCATGTTTATTTCTGGACTTGGAATTAATCCAATTAATGAAGTAATCACCCAGTTATATAAAGAGGTACAAACACAGCTACCAGTTCTCTATGTATATAAGAATCTATGTTTTACATGTTTATTATTAATGCATTTTTTTAAATATGCTCTTTACATTATGTATTAATAATCTTACTTATTTATTAAGAATTAGACAAGGTCATTTTAAAGTCGTGTTACTGTCCTCCGTCAAGGACAAAGAACAGTCCGTCTGTCTATCTTTCCACCTGTCATTATTTTTTTCGTTAGCTCTGATGCAAGGGCCATAGCGACTTCAAACTTTGTTGTACAAGTTTTTATCGGTCCAAGGTTTTCCTTTATTAGTTTTGTGGTTAAAAGGTAAAAAGTCACTTTGTCCGAGTGTCTGTTAGTTTGTGTGATCACTCTTTCCATATATTTAATAGGCTTCTTCGCTGTATATTAATGATTATTGCCTGTTTTGTTACAAAAATAACGACATCTATATTACAAATATAACTGCGTCAAAGCTTTTACAATCATACTGATTGGTAACCCTCCGTATCCACACGCAGTGAATGTGTTAAATGTCTTATAGCTAGATATTTATTGTAAAGTAGTTATGTATCTTTAAACGAACGAATAAATATTTGCACCAAAAGTAATTTAATCATAAGTAATTTGTATAGGATCTAACTAAAAAACTCTTATACGGTCAGGTGTCAGTATAAAAGTACTGTAGGGAACTTATAGCATGACCGGTGACTTCGAGATGCGCCGTAGGCAAAGACGGAACTAAAGTGGTGGGGGGTGGAGCGGCTAAGTCTGTTGCCGTATTCAGCCTTGTGAACTTCGGTCACCAGTCTTCTATACGTGCCGCCCTAAAAACATTCGTTTGTGCCAATTCACGAGTTGTAATACAATTTGTGAATTAATTGCGTTGTGCTCATTACGTATTAAGTAAAGAGTTTGTGATGGATCGTAATGTAAAAAGTAAAATTGGAGGTAGAAAGGTTATACACAACCAAACAAGAGAAGTGATTGCAAATGTTTACATTTTATGAAACGGGAAGCAGAAACCAACACACTTATAAATTTGAAGAAAGTTCAACAGCGTGTCTTAGAGGCAACTGGAATTTCAGAAAGCACGCTGAGACGAATTTTGAAGGAGGAAAAAAAATAAGTCCAATTGGCAATTTTTTTAGTACGCCCAAAAAAGTAAGAAAACGCAAACATACTAAAAGTGATCTGGACAATTTTGATTTGGGTGTAGTTCGAAGAACAATAAATAATTTTCATCGACAACAAGGCGAACGGCCTACATTGAAATCATTATTAAGTATGATAAGGGAAAAAATAGATATTAAGGGAAGTAAGTGGGCGCTTACAAAAATATTGAAGAAGTTGGGATTCCGCTAGAAAAAACCTACTAACAACAGAAATATTTTAACCGAACGTTTCGACATCCGTGAATTGCGTATTAAGTATTTAAAACGTTTAGCCGAGTATAGAAATAAAAAAGGCCAATAGTGTACATGGATGAAACATATATTCACTCAACACACACCAAAACCAATGGTTGGACAGATGGTACCACTTTGGGACTGAAGACACCTCTAAGTAAAGGACAACGACTTATAATTGTCCACGCAGGCGGGGAAGGTGGATTTATTAACAATGCTCTACTTTATTAACAATGTTCAAATCAGGGAAGAAGTCAGGGGACTATCACGATGACATGAACTACGAGAATTATGAAAGATGGGTAAACACTAAATTAATTCCAAATTTGAAAGATAATTCTGATGTTGTGATAGGTAACGCCCCCTATCACAACAAACAAGACGATCCTGCACCAACAACATCAAGCAGAAAGGCCGAAATGATTAAATGGCTTTTAACATTGTTCACTCAAGCACTATGTTCAAACCCGAATTGTATAATCTTATACAAGCCTACAAGCCCACATACACAAAGTACAAAATTGATGAAATATTTTCTAAAAGTGGACACACTGTTTTGCGCCTGCCACCCTACCATCCAGATTTAAATCCAATTGAACTAATTTGGAGCCTACTTAAAGAAAAAGTAGCGAAGAAAAATGTGACATTTAATATAAATACGGTGGAACAATTGGTGAAGGAAACGTGTGATTCGATCACTCAAGAAGATTTGGAGGAAAAGGTGTGATCATACGATATCTGTCGAACAAACTTATATGGAACTCGAACGTCAAATCGACGAAATGACAGAACGGATTGTTGTGAGACTCGGCGAGGACTCCGATAGTGACGAATGGGATGAAGAAAGTGGCAGTGACGAAGACAGGGAACCTATCGTTGACAATAGTGACAGTGGTGATGATGACTTAACGGGAATTGTGCCCTTTGAGTGTTATTAAGCGCAGCGAAATTCAAGGAGTAGTTCTGTCAACAGTGCATGTACAAGGTAAGAACATAATAACAATTAGTAATATGTTTCATTTATGTTGTAAGGCGATGATTCCAATATTTTAATTTTTTTTTAATACAGTGATATCGCAATGGGGTTTTGTTATGTTAACTATTGCGTGTGGATCGTTGGCGTTATTGTTATTTTAAGTATACATCATTAAATTAACTTGATACAAGTTGGTAGATAAAACTGAGTTTTTTCTTATTCTACTGTGTATATTGACAAATTAGTTTAACCAGTTTTATATTAATTTTTAATTTAGCAGCTAGGTTATGTCAGTTGAAAATTTTGTAGTGTATAATTGTATCTACTATCGTAAATCCTGAACCTTACACGGTTAGTATATGATAAATTGAATTTTAATGGCTAACAAAGCGTAAAAATTACAATTCTGAACTGTTGTCGTCGTTGGAGATCAAGAATAATATAAATTCCTACCATTTCCCAATTTATGAGAACCCTTTCTTACCACCAGGTATCTCTACTGCGAACTCATTAAGAAGGGTGAGCTATGAACACAATTTCGACAGAACATAGTCGTTGTTAAGATCATGTATATCCGGTCCAAATATTTCCAAGATTTCCTGTATTGAATTCCCCATCATAAAAGTCCGTCGCCGTAACTTCAAAAGAGTCTAGAAATGTTCAAATATTCTCAAGGTCTCCTATACTAAATTGCTCATCATAAAAGACCACCGTGGTAAGAACATAAGGGTCTAGAAATGTTGGCAAACACTACAATATTCGGCTCCCGGCTCATAGTGGTGGGGTTAGTACTCTCAGTAGGGTTAGTAGCACCGTATTCACTCCCCTACTTTAGATTGTGCCCCCACGCGCTCAACTCCTCCACTCCTCACGCGCATCCCACCGGTCATGCTATAACTTCCCTAGAGCATCCTCAGTAATGTTAAACGTGACTTTTCACCAAACATAGGATGATATGCTGAGTAAACAATGTTCAATCAAAAATGATGCAAGTAACCGAAACATTGTTTTAAAGTTCCAAAAGCACAAAATAAAAAAAAACTTAGTAGTTATGTTATCAATGTTGAGACAACTAAATGTAACCATTTTGCTCAATCTATAAGTTGTTTGTTTGGTTCCCAAGTTAAAGAGATGCAATATTTAAACCTTCTCTGCTACAGTGTGTTCTTCTTATAAAGGGTCCCAAATCTGTGTAAATAACACTTTATTGATTGACAAACACTTACATTTTAACAAATGTTGAAAATGTTGTCCATTCGTTTCTATACACTTGTCGACACAATTCACCAAGTTCTTGGCCACTCTTCTTAGCTGTACTCTGTATATCTCATTAATTGCATTGAAAATGTTTGTCTTCCATTTCTGTATTATTTTTCCATCAAAAGAATCCGGTAGCATCTCCATAATAGGCCGAGCCGTATGGCAAATGGCACCATTCTGTTGCATCAAATTACGGATAACATTAGTATAAAGGAAAGTGTAACATATAAAAAAAGAAAAAGTAATTATTCGAAAATTGAGTAGGCATGTGAAAATTCTTTAAAAGCAATACACAGCCTTATATTTAACGATAACTCTAATATATAATGTAAAAACAAATAAAATTCAAATAAGACTTGTAAACATTACTTTTGTTTTCTTATGATTTTATGGGTGTCATAATAAGTCATTTTCTTCCACAGAGGAAGCGTATGTATATAATTAAATTTAAATTGCCTAAAACGCACATATATGCTCTGTAAAACAAGCGTTATACAACTACTTTTGCAAAATAATATGATTTTTTAGTGAATCAAATATTTATTACATCAAAAATTGATATGTGTTTATTATTAGGGTACAACATTATTAAGTAATTATAAAATATTCTGTATGATTACAAGGTAATTAAAAGGGATATAATTAACTTGTTAACAGTCCAAATGTACAACGTTTGTGTTAAAAAATATAAAAAAAGATTTCATAAAAGTGTTTTATCATGAGTAGAGATAAAAGGGTGGAATCTTTAGATTTAATACAATTATATATAAAAACATTTTCACCTTAGTTTATTAGAAATTTATTAGTTTCAATTAAAATAGAAGTCAAAATTAATATAATGAAAATAAAAATTCGTTCTATAACAAAATTCGATAAGAGGAAACAAGTTTTAGAACAGGCTCAACTGGGAGCAAATACTTTGGTACAACTTGTCGATGAATAATGTTTAGTGCAATTTTAATATAACTAGTTGTTTTAAATATTTCATAATTTTAACAAAAAATATCTATACAATAGTACGTAATAAAATTTGCATTTGATGTAAATTGTCTTATAAAATGATTTTAGTTCTATTTAACAAATTGTGGACAAATTTGAAGTCGTGAGTTAATTAGCTGTCAACAGCAGATATCCGCAGACCACGGCCTCAAAGGTAAAAGGTTGTTGTTCATGGCGATAACAACCAACAAACTTTCCCTGGACTTCGAGGGGAGAGTTTGTCCTGTTAAAAAATTACTTGGAAAAATTGACAAACGATAATTGTAAAAGTTTGGAACTGCGGTTATTACAATTTAGAAATGAAACAATTTAGATTTTGACTACTAAACATACATGGCCGAATTGCAGTTTTACGAAAATAATAAATTGAATTTTTTCATAAAAATTATTATTAACCAATAGTAATATGATATTACTTAGGGCAGTTATGCATCTAAAGAAAATGTATAAGAGGAGTTTAGAGATATAATAGTTAATATGTCACATACAAACAAATTTGGTAAAAAAATAATTCTGAACCAAATATCGTACAAAAATTTTTTTAAATTTGAAATTCAAACAACGTTGGTACTTTCAGGACCACAGCTATTAAAACCAAGCTAATTAAAATTTGAGTAATGGTTTATAAATTACGTAAAAGGAAAAATTCTCCAATGGCTTGTAAAAAAAATTTACATTCGTATAACCGTGATTTATTCTAGTAATATAATATATGCGAAACTGCTTTTTTGTTTCTTTTATTTTCCTGGTTAAACTGTTTAACCGATTGTGCTGAAATCTTACGTGGACATTCTTAGTGCCCGTGGTATGGATATAGGTCTACTCGTATTTCGAGAATCCCTCCGTACTGCGCCCCACTGGTTTTGAAACTAGCAACGTCATCCCATCTTAGTCTCTAAAATTGTGGAATATTAATTTAAAGATCCTCTTCAAAATTTTTTATGACATCTCAACCTAATTTGACCTATATTTCAATAATTATATTTATGCTGCATAATATGGTTTTAACTGACACTATACTCAGCTTTTGACACTTTTAGACTTAGACAGTCAGAAATTTAAATATTTTTTTCATCTTAAATTTATAGTATGAATGCTTCATTAGTAGTGTTGCAGATAAAAATACAAAGATACGCTGTACATTTTAATCCATATTGAGCCACTGACGAATTAATGACTTGTAATATATTATAAATACTTGATTTAAAATACTATTACTTTTAAAACATTGTTATATAATGTCCTTATTGAGAAACACTGTGCATGTTTACATGAAAGAATGCCTAGATACTTAAGACTGATTGGCTTTCTTGACTTAGCGATGAGGCATTCTTACACTAACATGCTTCAAAGAAGCATTTTCCCCAGAACCGCCCGAAAACAAGACTTCTGCAACTATAAACCTAAGATAAGTAATTACTGAAATGGTAGGTAAACTTCCTAGGGAGTTCTCCCTTTATATCGGTAGAGGATTTTGACCGTAGTAGATTTCTCAGTCTAAAGTACGTATGTATATTTTCCTCATCATGACAAGTCGATAATGTCACTCAAAATATCTTAGACCAGAAGAAAATTGCATGAAATATAATTAAACCTTTTTTGAACTGACAAATTCTTTTAGCGGGCTATTGATGTAGGTTTTGCACGGGAAAGAAACTTTTGTTTCGCGCCACGCTTGTTTATGTTTTCGTAATGCTTTCAAAGTAGAATTTCAGCTTTATGGATACGTGAACAAACCGATATAAACCGTTTCTGCACTTTTTACCGTTATGGAATTTTTCAGATTAGGTTACTTAAACTCTAATTTAAAAGCTGTAAAAATGTACAAAATAAATTCTTACTATGCTATTAGTAGCTATTTTAACTTCAACACACTAAAAAATTCCACAGACACACAATCGTTGTAAAGACACTAGAATATATTGTAAAATACAGGTTTGAATAAATATGAGATCTACTACTTTATTTATTAATGACTAAAGGTCATCGGATTTTAAATTTAATTTCAGCACTAGTAACATTACTTATCATTCCAGTTCACTACTATTTTCGTCTTGACGAGATATAAAAAAATGAATTAAATAACTAGATTAGAACTTTTATAGCTAATAAAGATGTATTGCAATATAATCCTGTAAGAAAATTTGTCTTTCTGTAGATTATAATTATAACCTTTACTGAATTAAATTGGGCCTTACCTTACATTCTATTTAAAAATATAGTACTTTAAAACAGTTATTAAAACTAATTTCCATAAAAAAACATCAAAAACATTAATTGACTTTTTAAAAGATAAATTAAATTTAACAATGTCAAACTGTAAAAACAAGTATAACGATATGTAGAACAACAATAGATTCTGCTTTATAAACTAATTTAGCAAGAATTTATTCCAGAATTTTTTATTTTTATTTCAGTACTTGTAAACCAATAATATCATTTTTAGAATTTAATGACAATGAAAATCAAGTAATTACTTCTCAAATATAAGATTTAGAGAAAATGATTGTGACTGAACTATATAAATTAATATAAACGATACAGTGGAATTTTACAAATATTACTTATTTAAATATCTAAAGTCAGTGGTCATTGTACTATATGAAATGTAAAAATTGTTACAAAAATATGTAGAAGCTTATTTTAAAATAAAAAAAACTATGAGTCTTAAATTATTTTTAAATGCAAAAAATAAGCATAGAATAATTAGCAATCTTACTTGTTCAAGAAATATTTTCACATTGTTGTAAGAAGTAGTTCCCTCTATCGGTCAGTCCCGCGACTACCTTTTACTTGTTTTTACAGAAGTAGGTTTCTAAGACCTTCATATGCATATATTTTCTCTGTCGGGACTATAAAGCAAAGTAATTTTAAGCCGGAAATACATTAGACCTGAAGATTTACCAAAACGTGGTTTTGTAATCCAAAGTAGGTTTTTATGTATATATTTTATTGATCGGGGGAACAAGGCAAACTCACGTTTGGCAATATAATTCAGTTGATCCAATGCAAAACAGTATAAGAGTTAGTCCATAAACCTCAGATCATTTAACCGTGAACACTGAAATAATATGTACCTGATCGTATGCCTAATTATGTATGAAAAATATCATAGGTTACCATAATATTACATCATAAGTGCTTTCACTAACAAAGCTATAGATTTTTATTTCAAAAATAGCGTGTGAAGTATGTATAATATATACTAGTTAACAGCTACAATATATTATATTAGTAAGTTCTTGGTAAGGTATTTTTAAACTTAGCTACAACGGACTTTCGATATAAGTAAGGCCATGTCTGTAGAATCATTATTATTCTCGTAGTTGTTACGGCATCTCAATGAAAAGCCGTGAGGGTCATTGTGCAAGTAGAACTAGTACAATCAGGTATAAATTACGTTACAGGTACTAGGTCATTGTTCAAGTTAATCGGACACAAAGGTAGCGCTGTACTAAAACAGTTTTCCTTCATTTTACATGCATTGACAGCATTTAATCTGAATAAAATTAGTGCTGACTTTCTATTTACTAAATATAGAATACTAACATAATACGAGCTGTTTTCAATTTATCTTTGAAAAACATGACCATTATCAATGTATCCTTTTTAAATTGTATATTAAATACTTTTGAATTACGTGTTCGTCCCTTAAAGATGTTCGGGGCCCTGAATTCGGAATGTGAAACGTTTTTATAACAACTTCTGAGTTTTGTTTAATCCCCACTTCACCCAATATTGTATAGTATTTTATTTAACTGCTCTAATGATCTCAGTAAATATTGAACTATTTTATGCAAGCGTTCAGGAACCCTAATTCTAAAGAGTAATGTACAAGACATTCATTATCTTTTCAATTTGCACACTGATGGTGTAATAAGTGCTAAGTTTTACTGTAATTGATTACAATTTAAATAAAAACAAACCTATAAAAATAAAAGCCTGTAATACGACATTTAAAAATTGCTGCTGACTTTGACAGATGAACAATAAAAATTTACCATAAGCTGTTTAAATTTGTAAGAGTAAACTAGTAGGCTACAAGTATAATTCTTGTCTTTGATAGATGATCAAAACACATTTACTATCTACTGACTAAGCCAAGAGGGAGTTTTAATGACCTGGGTGTAACTTGGAGGGAATTCTAAATACACGTATAGAACAATCTGTCCAGTAGTTTTAAAGTGATTAAGTAACACAGACATTGATATTTAGAGAGAGAGAGAGGGGAGAGAGATAGAGAGAGAGACAATATGGTATTTTGCCTAATACTTTTTCGCTCAAGCTTAAATAATGTTTGAACAACCATATCCAACGGTGAAGGTTGCTTAAGCGTACTTTATGGAACACAATAATCCTCTTTAAGCTTCTGCAGCGTCCGCATTGGCTGTAATTGGCAATGGCTCCAAACCAGTGTTTCGAGAAAAATGTTTGTATCAAATCCTTTATGGAAAAAATGTTACGTATATTTATTAACATTTATAATGTGAATTATTATTATATCGTTTGTTTCCCACTTTTTCATATGTTAAAAAGAAGGTATTTCTTATAGTCAAACAAATAAATGGATAACCTAATTTAAAAATTAAATTTTGTTTTTATTATAATTTAACATATATGTTTTTCATTATAAGATCCGCTTTGTATTTAATAGATCATATCATTACTTTTTTGTCATTGCATATTGCATTTTGGCATTTTCCATTACATTAAACTTTTATTGTTAAATATTTTTACACTTTTCAATCTAATTGCACCTAATTAACTCTTTAGAATAATGTTATACTTAAAAATTGAATTCGTGGTGTTAGAAGGAAACTACTGAAATGAGTTAAGCGAAACGCTTATCACAGTTATTACATTGTAATTAGTAAATAGCAAGAATTACCTTGTGCAATTAAAATAAGAATTTGTTGTAATTTAACATTCTCTACGTTAGTTTTTAGCACCGAAAATTAATGTTTGCATGTTACTAGCAAAGTAATTTATATTGTTTATTTCACAGATACGGAATTATGTTTCATATTGGAGGGCTAAACTGGTAAACTACTGTCATGTTGCGATTGTTATATTCAGACGAAGTAGATTACCCACTACAACTTTATGAGCACTTATCCCATGTCGGAATTTCCGCAGACAGCGTGTAGAAAATTCAGTCCTCATTACTAATCAGTAGTTCACTGTATAATCCAAGGCAGATTGAAATAACTTAATAGAAGTGTGAGATACCAGACACACAGTGGGCTATCCTTAGATGATGCCCACATCACAAGTCGTGTTTGAAAAACATTATTTTATGGACAAGCTAAAAACTATTTACACCTTTATCACAGCATTCAAATTATTACAGAGAAGCGTATTTATATTTGTTAAGCTGGTTTAATCCAGATTTATAGACTTGTTAATTGATAAGTGCGTACAGAAACGATAAAAGTATCATCTGGTCATAATTATAGTGCAAGTCTATTGATATTATGTTTAAAATTATTAAATAAATTGTAGCGTTATGGCGTCAGAAATACAATTCATTCGAACCATGAATACTTCTGCAAGCGCCAAATCTGATACGACTTTTAATCCTTGATCCTTTTAACCGTAAACAATGAAGTGTTATGTACCTGATGTATGCCTACTTACATTTTAAAAATATCATAGGATTTCATTATATTAGATCATCCGAGATTTTAATTAATAACCAACCTACTACGATTTTGACAATTCTTTTTAAGCCGCGAATAATAGCTAGTATAAATATTTTTTTTATTTTGAATTTCATAATTTTAAAGTAATATACTGTATAAAGAAAACAGCAGTATTTGTATTATAGAAAGCAAAATATTACTCTTAAAACCACATTAGCATTTTCAATTTGAGACTAAAACTAAAGACCATAGTGGGAAAAAAGGTTACTTATTTTTTTATGTTATAATCTCTTACATTCATTATTTATTTTGTCCTGTGTGTTAGTTTTAGAGGATTGCAACACAATAGCAATATGACGTATACATACGTGAGTAACAAGTAAAGGGAGTCGGATCGTGAAAAGAAAAATGATAAAAGGGCAACAATTCTCCCTTTAGTTAAAGTTTAATTACTGCTCTGGCACTATGGACTCAACGTCTTGTGAAATTGGAGACAAACTTCAACAGACTCAATGGTCCGGGAGTACCCCCGTTGAATCACTTAAAGCCTCCCTCACTGGCCAAATGTTACTTTATCGTTATCTTAAGGTGCGATGTATTGCTTGTGTATTCATGGTTTGACTAAAGTGGCTATTTCGCATGTTAAAAAAGACAGAAAGTATAAAATTGTAATATTTTGCTCTGGTTAGGTCTAAGCTTGAATTCTCATCAGTAGTATGGAATCCTTTTTACGACATATACTCAAATATTATTTAAAATGTCTAAAAATGGTTTTTAAAAGTATTTCTATACTTATTTGGTTTCATAAACAGATTTAAAACTAATATTTAATGTCAACGATCTAAAACTTAGAAGAAACGTTACATCTATAATGTATATAAGAAAACTGGTTATTATTAAGACGATTCTCAAACGCTAGAAATATTCTTTTCTTATATTCTACATTTTTACAGGAAATGTAATTAAATTTAGATAAAAAATACAGAACTGATTGTACTTCGAATTCCGAGATAAATGCTATGATGATAAACTATAATATTGCTTTTTTACTCATGGATATTCATATTTTTTCTCAATTAGATAATAAGTTTAAGAAAAGATGTTAAACCTCAATTTTTCAGGCAAAACCTTAGTATACCTTATATTTTGTTTCATACAGTGAAAAATTTTAGATACTTGTACTATTATTTCTCTATAATTCTAAAGGTTGTTTTATAATTAGTTTTTTTGTTTTTTGATAATTATAACTTCGATCTTAATATAGTTTTATATTTTTTTTACGTTATTTATTTTGTTTGTTTTTTCTTTGTACATAATATGAATAATATTTGTTTAAAATAAATATAATAACATCATGGGAAATTTATTTTAGAAATTTTGTAATATTGTTTACTTTAATTGGAAAATATTCTGTTGTGTTTTGAAAAATTAAAATATGGTTTTTCGTAATATTTAATATTTAACTTATTGAATAATGTTAAGAAATAAATAACCATAATGCAGATAATACTCTCTTCTTTGACATATCCCAACTAGTTACATATAAAATAATTATGTTTTAATATGCATTTATGTCCTAGCATAAAAAGGTAGTCAAATTTAAGATTAAGTAGGTAAAATTATAAATAAATCTAAAAAATATTAATAATTAGGTACTTTAAAGATGTTTACTTTGAATTGTTAAACTTATTTGCTTGTTCATACGTTGTAAATATTAATGACCTAATTTTATTACAATTTGTATCTGCACATTTACCAACATTTTTCCCTATTTCCTGATAACAGAAAACAGACAATAAACTGTTAAATATATTAATATTTAAAATTAATTTAAATCAACATTATACATACCTGAAGATAAAGTAACATGTTTTATGAAATCAGGCTCAAAAATTGAAAACAATAGTGGCTCAGCACTTTAATCTGGGCAATATAGTGGACTTATATTCATTAGGTTGCAAAAAGTATCATGTGGCGTAGAATGAAAGAATTGTTTACTTTTAAAACTTATATTTCCAGTTTTATATGATGTTAGTTTATCAAATTGCTATTTACATCTTACTTAAGCTTCGTGTTAATCCCTCATGGACAATTTTATTTAAAAAAAAGAAATTGGAATATACTGAAGAAAAATGCAATAATGTGTTAGATTGTTACTCAACAGATCAGATGTTAGTTGTAGAAACGTAGTGTTACTGACATCTTGTATCACCTAATGATGGCAAATCATGCCCAGAAATATCACGTTTCTTCACAGTACTACAATTATCAATGCCAATGGTGTAGTGTAGCGTGTACAACGGTTATCGCAAAATTAACCGGATCAAGCAACGTCGAGCGTGGCTGCTGCTTGGATGGGTGACCGCTGAGCGATCCTGCCCTTGCAAGCGGCCCGCCTGCCCGGCCATTGGTAGTGGGTTCCGAAGTCACTTTAAGCCGTTTCTACCCAGATAAAGTGTTAGAGAGGGCTTCTTAGCCCTAAGTTTGCTTGGTAAAATAAGACTACTTTACCATACTTTACTGTCAAAAAGAAATTTTAAAGACAGAGTGACAATTTTCTTTAATACATATGCACTATGCAACTTTAAAAACTGCTTTATTTCAAGAAAAGCAAATACATAATAAATAAAATAAGTAGTACCTTAATTATTTAAGCAATATAGGTAATATGGCTTTTAGTACCTAAAGAATATATGTAAAAATCATGAAATAAAGTGGGATGTGGTCAATATGAACTCACCTCGAAGAGAGTTTCTTTAAACGCAAATTTATTTAGGCTTCAGACATAACATTAGCAGACCAATGACTAATTCTATTTTTGGTTGAGGTCAGGCCACTTTGGTTACTAATATAACAAAATTACTAGGAAGCCTTAAAATATATTAAGAATCAAGCAAATCTGTTTCAGCAAAATTCGTACACACTACATTAATGTCCTTAGGGTTTAGGACTAAAACGTAAGGCCGGAAGCGACTGCCTTTACAGTTCCTCTCCTGACAATCGCTTTCCGGTTTCCTGTTTCAGGTAGCACGCCGCGAAGGTACTCGAAGTTCTGACGTTGATTTTTCGTTTGTATCCGACCTTTGCCTGCTGGTTTGACGTGTGATAGTGCTCTGGAATTTGCTTGTTCGTTACTTGTGCTCTTAATGTGCATTGTGACGTCGCTTGTGTTCATTTTCTCTACTCTGGAATCCCAACAGATTTCGTTTATAATTGACCAATTTTGATTCCATTCTATTTATATTTATTTTGTTTTCATTTTCTAATGCAGTTTTTCACATAATGAAGAGGATAGATTTTTATCCTCGAAATGTTGTGTTTACGTTATGTAGCATATAACGATGGCAAATAGCCGAAACCCTATTATTCTTATTGAAATGTTATGACATTTACATTAGAACTGTTCCTCATTCAGAAGCTAAGTTAGCCAATGTTAAACATTCTGTAAGTTGATTAACTTAGGTTTATTATAAATGTTCTCTTTTTAGTATGAACAATATTAAAATATCAGTTCAGGTAAGACCAGAGTAAAGATACGTATTTTGTTAGACATTCACTGGCTACATTGTTCTCAATTTCAATAACGAAATAAGATATCAGTAAAAGCCTTGGATATGATTACACTAAGAGGAAAGCGACAAAGTGCAGAGTTCTGTAGCGCTCAGTGAGAGGATTTGTGGCTCCTTCAATGCTGCAGAGAACAATATTGTCAGCTCTTCTCTTTGAGTGCTGGAGTACGCAATAAACTTTTCCCTAAACATTTTATTTATAAATATTTTTGGTGAACAAATTTACAATTCATGAAATCTGAGTAATTTTAAGTTTGTAAGACACAAATTCTTAAACTGATTTTTATAAGGAAAACGAATTTGGATATCTTCGTTTTTAATGTTTTAAATGATCCTTGAGATAATATAAATTTAATTTTCGAATTAAAAAAACAAACAAGGATTGTATTATGTGACAGATATAAAATTAATAGCTCCTAAATTACGCAGTATTTCTGTTACTTAAATATTACAAAATGTTTGCAAAACGTTGTTGATTAAGTTCTTATATAAGTATTCCATTTGAGCCATACGTGTTTGTCGAATTTAAAATGCTATTCTACCGGGTTATCAAACTTTAAGATCAAAGTGAAACTCTCTTCTAAATAAATAACATCCCGTAAATTTCCAAATGTTATTTAATATTTGATATTTTTAAACGAGGATACTATTGATAGTTTTAATATCATCTTAGTTTCTTTACGTGAAATCAATAAGTAAACATCCCTTAGGAAAGAAATTGATCATCATACACGTTAATATAGTTAGAGGTAAAAATGGTAAAATATCTAGTGAGTAAGAAAATTTTAATGTTTTTTTGGAAATGTTGAAATTTACACTCTTAATAAAACCATGTTGATAGAATGAAAGTAAAATAATTATAATAAGTGTCAGATAATCAAATAAAAGAAGTATTTACCGTTGGCAACTGTAATGAAAGATTGTGTGTTCTCTAATTCCATAGTGTATCTTATATCTTAATTTAGAGATTACTGAAATCTCTAAAATTATAAAATAAGTATAATACAGATTTGGATAAATACAAATCTTCCCAAATTATTGGTATATACGAATCATGAACTTCGGCGTGGGTCTCTGAATTCGGGGTTTTAACCCATTAAGCAGAACGTAAAAATTATATTACTTGATTTGAATCTGATTCCAGAGATATCTTACATTAATTCTGCCTGCATATGTTACGTTTCTCACTACATTTGATACAGATACTCTGAATCTAGTTATCTAGTTAAAAATCCGTAAAAATAAATTATAAGTAAAACGTAATAGTCTTTTATTCAATATTGGATTCAAATTAGTTTCCTGTTAATATATGTTTGGGAATATGTTTGGTTTTTATATTCAATCAAACGTAACTGTGTTATACCTTTTATAGCCTATAACGGTGGCAAATGCCCGAAATCCTGTTATCCTTTCAAACCTTCCATCGTCACAAACAAACTTTAAACAAAATATCTAAATGTATTTGATTTGCTCTCTGTTTGTTTTAGTGTCATACTTAAACAGGATATGCATATGACGTCACCGTTACTGAACAGAAACTTGCGTTGGGAGCAACGTGTACGTGTTTGTGTTATACTTTAATAATTCTTCTCTTTAATAAAGTCCCGAATCAAGTATATATGTTTTGTACTGTTTAAAGTCGCTCTATGTATACTAGTCTATTCTTGCGTGTGTTTACGAGACAAAGATGGCAGGTGTAGACCGAACCATTCAAAAACGTCTGTTACTTTCTAGAAAGCCCTTGTATATTAAACTTTTAAGATTTTTTTTAAGGAGAGACCGATCGCCTTTTAAGCCTTATTCTGTCTGCCCTCATGGGCCACTAGCCTGTGCGAGGATCTTATCAAACAGAATAAGGGAGAGAGTCGACACAGTACAAGGTCGATGGTACTGATAAAAGGTGCAACGGTCACAGACACGATTTGAACCAGCGATATCTCTAGCCGGACCCAAAGTCCAACGAATTAGACCGCTCGGCCATCGGCACTCCCAATTATTACTCCAGATTAATTGTAAAAACACATTAATATTTATAGCTGTTATGGAGAAGCGAAAAACTTAACGATTTAGTTCTCTATTACATTTACTAATCAAAAATTAAATGAAACTATTACTTTAATATTTAAATTTAAAACAAATATTTAGAGACATATTGAAACTAGCAAATAATTGGATGAATAAATGTTTGTAGATGTGAGTAACTAAAAAAGAGTTATACTTACAGTTATTTTAATTTCATTTCGTTCAAAGAATAAATTAACAAATCTTTCTATTGATCATTGTAGAACACTCCAAACATAGAGGAACGATATCATAGCGCTCATCGATGTTCAACGTTGCCGTAATAACTATCACTAAGATTGATCCTATGGTATTAACCGATGTATTGCACTGATATCTTGACATCTGGATATTGCATATTAATGCTGCTATTGATGCACGTGCTACATACTCATAAGCTTATGTATTAATGTTAATTCCCCCTTTCTGTAAGAGCGTTTTGACCCAGGTTAGGTATGATATCCTGTAATATACTCGATAACTTATAAAACAGGAGTACATAAGTTATCTATTCTAACCTAGATAGTTGAGTAAATAAACTCCAGCCCTTTGACCATTTGTCCTAATAATAATGCAGCTCTTTCTTGAATCAAGAGAAACCCAAGTATCAAGTTTTAATTTTCTAAAATTAAAAAAACTCGGTTAAAAGTTTTGGTTGTTAGGTCCTTAATAATTATCAATTATATTACACTTTCCAAAACAAAATTTGCAGTTGGTATTCACATTCCGTTTGAATGTTGTGATTTAGTTTATGATTTTTTTAGGAGAGTATTTATGAATAACTGACCGACAATTACATGCTGTTGACTATTTAAGTAAAATCAATAAATTTAATGGTATATTGAATTAGTTTATACTTAGAGATTGGTAACAAATAATATTTTACTATGTTGCTCTCCTGTTACCCTTCTTGTAACTTTCCGTTAATCGAAAAATAGGGGCAATTATGTATTTAAAATAAGGGTTTCATAGTTTTTATAGATTTTTTTTGAATTTCAATTATGTTTAAAAAAAAAATTAAAATATTTTCTCTAGAAGATGTTTGGCAAATAATCTCAAAATTTAGTTTGTTCAGATGATAAAACGCAAATAATGATATCCAATGCCCATACAGAAAACTGATAAAATTTGAACCAATTCGCATAAGGTTCTCTGCTCTAACATGTAAATGTGTCTTTACGGACTTGCAAGCTCTGGTTGCTAGCATACGGCTACTGCACAAGCGAGCTTTTATCACCGGCGAGCTGCTGTGTCTTCCTTTCACCTCTCTCGATCTCCTCAAAGTACAAATTTCAAAACTACGGTGTTCAATGAAATTTAAAGAAACAATATTATTTAATCAAACAGCCAAACAACGTAATTTGAAATAAATTATCCTTTTTAATTTAATTCTTTTCATGGCTTTTAAAATAAAGTATTATAATTTCAAGGTTTGCTTACTTAACATGTCAGCAACTATTAAACTCTATTTTGGGAAATTGGGAAAATATCCCCAACCATAAAAAAGCGCTATTTTAGATTCTTCAAAGGTTCAGTGAAGTAAACATCATTATCTGAACGTATACAAAAGTGGAGAGCAGAAGGCAAGGCTTATGGACACCAGGTTTCCTTATACATACTAACACGTGTACTTTTCTATAATTTATATTTTTATGATTTTGAACAACAGCATGAATAAGACCTTATATGAAATAATAAGAAACTCATTACTATTTAAATCGTAAAACAAGAAAATTCTAAACTCTTGTATTTAAAAGGGACCAAATAAGGACAGGATATTTTGAAGAATCATTCATGAACAATATGTAAGGTTTAAAACAAAACTAAGACCACAACTCAATGTCTCTCAATTCACAACTAAAGGTCATTAATTTCTTACCACGAAGCGACTTTTTGTGGAATAAGGGATTAAATATACAAGAGGGCTTTCTTTATGTAAAGGCCCAAAATTTGAAAAACTTACATGGATGTATTCAGTACTTACTGAGGTTGAAGTATGAACGTTTGAGAAAGTATGATTTTGCTGCAACAGCAGAGTTGAGAATGAAGTAATGCGAAAAGACGATATGGACATAGATACTGACTGTTTATTTAGTGTTTAAAATGGATATAATTAGCATATAAGAAGTAGGTAAAAAAATTATCTTTATTCACTATCAAATATGTAGAGCAAAAAAAGCCTAATAGGGAAAGTTGTAATGATCTCTCATGTCTTCACTAATTACCACCCTTTTAGGAGAGCTTCCCAGTGTGAGCCGGGCCAAATATAGTTGTGACGTAAGTGTTATAGGAGGCTCGTTCAGCCAATCAGCAGTCGCTGTGAGACAGCGGGGAGTTAATTGAGTTAACGTGAATCGATATTCACTCTGTATTATTATTTTATTAGGAGTGAAATAAACTACAGAATGCTTTGCTAATTATTAATATTAGTCTCTAGTTAAATTACATTGTTATGTTTAAATTGCAATAATTTGTTACTAAGGCGAACTAAACCCATAATTAGTTTCATTACCAGAACAAACAGCAAGCATGTCATTATAATACATTGTGATAACTCTATTGGTCCTTGCGTTTATTGCACTGATTAATTCAATTATATTAATTAATATAGTCAATTAAATGCTATACTAATTTGTCCGTTAAGATTCAGGTTGTTACTATTAGCATTTAAATATTTGTTAATTACAATCTTCAAAAAACTTGGTGTAAGTCCATTCTTCCCTTAATAGATGAGTAAAGATAATTTCAACTTTAAAAATTAGTTAGCGTATTATTCCACCAACTTTGAATAGAACGATGTGCTTTGATTAGGTTTAATTGATAAGGATTAATTCAAAAACCTCTTTTTATATGAAAAACACATTTTAGCCAATGTATACATCTGCATGCCTTTATGGTACAACGGAACTTAACATCTAATACAATTTACTGTTAGGTAATGATTGAGTTATATGATTTTATTAGTCTATAAATAAATTTTTTTTAATTAATTTGACAAACAGGTAAGTTTGGTTAGTCAAGTTAACGTTAAACAACATTCGGGGTTTTATCAGCAATACAGAGCCAGAATTATCTATACCAAAATTCTGAATTGGCAAGACGCACTAATAGTCACCACTTATGAACTCTTGTGGAAAGAATTTAAACTATGTACAAATAAATACATTTAAATATAAAAAACACTAGTATTAAAACTTCTACTTTATTGGCTAGATCCAATCCCGTGATAAACAGTAATTAAATTTCAAAATCTTACAAAATCAAAATCTTACAAAATCTTTGACTCATAATATTGATTAACTGACAGATTAAATATTTATTTAGGACTATGTTTTGAATAGAAGGAACTTAACTCGTTCATTGTGGTATATGCCTTACTACACTCAGATCCATCCTGCCTCCCTCGGTGTACACCACTAATGAAGGTGTTAAGAAATATAACATGTATAAATAAAACATGCAACAACAGTTATAAGGTTTCTTGAAAAATAATTTGCATTACTTTTTGTCGTGTAAGATAGTAGTAGTAAAAGTGGTAATTACTTATTAAGAATTTATATCTAAAAAAGTACAACTGCATAATAATAATTTACTAAATTAATCCAATTTTTTAGCTCAGATCAATCCCCCTTTTTGTACCACGTACATTATATTCATAATCTAATGGATTTGGTAGCATAATGGGGATTGTGCAGATAGAAGGCATTGTTAGGAGCAAAACTAGCACAACAATGGCTTATTGACAAATCATCAGGACGCATTGTCGACAGGTCCTTCAGAAGCCACAACAATCAGCGCGTGAGCTTGTCAGGACGTGTCGGTGACAGGACATGTTCGATCATGTTGTACTGCTCATATAACCAACTAATATGGCTTAGTGTTGAGATCGCTCGTGATAAAATCTTTTGTTGTGATATTTAACTTTCTAATGTGTGCGATAAACTATGTCACTGTGCTAGATAAACGTGTATCCTACATAACTAATCAACTTTTGTATGAAAGTGTTTCAAGCTCAAAGGGCCTGTGTTATTATATATGAAAACATTTTAAAGTTAATTGTTATGGTATAACAATATTGTTTTAATAAACAACTGCAGGAGACAGGTTTACGCAAATGGAGTAAACCATTTTGATGTAAGCTAGATTCATGAGCTGCTACGTTAAAAATAATTTAAATTACTTGAATAGCTGATAAGTCTTTAATCTAGAGAAAGAATATTTAAAAGTTAGGCTTGTTAAGGAGACTTCGTAAATAAAAAAAAACTTTTGTATTATATTAAAATATGATGGTAATAATAATAATAATAATAATAATAAAAAATAAAAACTGAATCAAGGCCTATATGACCTCAATCATTTACCTGAGGGAGCCCTTTTTGATAACGGTAATAATTCCTGTTTCTTTAAGTTTAAGACAATTAACTGAATTCTTTGTATTTTTTCAATCCTGAATTTGTTTTGATCACGTGGTATATTTTATTTATATATTTGCTTAACACTAAAATTGAGTTATTTTATTGAATTTATTTATTTTATTTTGGTATATATACTTGATTGTATGCTACTGTAGCACAAGAGCAATGTTGAATTATAATATTTGAAATAATCTTTATGAAGTAATAGTTTATTTAATTAAGGAAAGGTTCAAATCAACTGTCTGATGTAAGTTCTTATTTCCCTCAAACAGCTGTATTGTTGGAAATGTTTTAACTATTTCCTTTGCATTATAGACGATTTTTATCTTAGTTTAAAATAAATCTGATTTCACTAAAAACCGTATGTATTGTATTCTTATAAAAATTAATAAATTTGAAAGGTTAAAATTACAAATTAAATACCATCTCAGAACCATAAGAGAATTAAAAAGCCATTATAATACCAGCACCGTCCAAGATTTAATTTTTGGTCAGTTAGTTACTACCTGTGAACACTAAAATACAAGTATTTTCATGATGCGGTTGTTATGCTTAGATGGATTTATAAGATCTAAACTATCATAGTCCACTCTGATATAGGCACTAAACAAATTATTGTATAAACGAATTGTGTAAACTATTTCTCGTTTTACACTACTCATAATATTTCATGAGCATAGGTGAACAGGTATTATATAAATTCATATCTCATGTAATTTTACGATTTTTTTGGTATTTTTGTTAGGATGTTTTGAACAGTTTTTAAAGCCATACAGGTCAACAATTCCCATCAGAACCGTTGCTACTTCTTAACAAGAAATTTTATTTTTGTAAATCTGTTTTTGTGGTACTGCGGCATTTAGCCTACAGTTGCTTTTTGAACAGGTGTACATTGTAGAGTTAAGATGCTGTTCTCTAAAACATTTATGTTACCGTAGTCAAGAACAAAACTACTAACGCAATAACTCGGGCACGTGCTTTAACGACAAGCACTAAACGGACTTTATATCTTTTACTCTATTGCTTATTTTAGCAGTCCATATAGTGTGCTTGTATTTATTGCTTAATTTTTAACTGACGTGGCAATTATTGGCAGGATCCTGATAAATACTGAATGCAGTAAAAAATTAAACTAAATTTATTTCCATGAGTTTACATATATTAATACATTTACACACGCTGAATGGCTTATAATAAAAATCTAATTAAGTAATTTTTACATTGAAACTAATTTGCATATCATGTTAGAAGTTTTTTAATTTGTAATTACGAATAACTGATTGAGTACTATGATTTTAAACTCTTACATTACATTACATTCTACATCACTTATTGTAGACGTCAAGAGGCTCTCTCTCTCTCTCTCTCTCTCTCTCTCTCCTCTCTCTCTCTCTCTCTCTCTCTCTTCTCTCTCTTTTGACGTATTTGTCATAACAGTAAATGCCTCCAGTTTGTAGTCATTGATTTTGTTACATGGGAACATGAAAACAAGAAAATTATTTCCAAATTTGTGCCTTCAAGTTGAAAATTATATATGAAATGTTTATTAAGTACGGTTTTTAATAATCATCAATTTAAAACACAAATGGTAAACAGTCATGAATATAATTTGTTTTTTAATTTGCAAATAAAAATTTATGAAATTTGAAACTAGTGAACAAAGTACTATTTATTGCCTTAATTAAATAAGGGAATGTTTCAAACAAAAATTGTAACTCATCTACATTTTAAAAATCATTCTAAAGAAGGAAACCAAAAGTATTAACACGTTTATATATGTACTGCTTTTTTTATTTTGGTAAGGTACAAATAATGAGACATGTATATTAATGCACACGAAAGATCCGTAGTTATGTAAAAACTCGAATGAATTCTTTTTAACTGTATCGGAGACAAGTTCAAATTTAATATTCTTTTACTACTTTAAAATGGTGGGCTTCTAGTCACGAAATAATCGTTTCTACTGCTAACCGTACTCAAGTACCCAGCTGAAACACCTGAGCTTGCTTAATATTGTATGGGTCGTATAGAAACATCACACGTCTCTACAGAAAGTTATGACCTTGCCTCCTTCGTTTATGAGACTAAAAATGGTTTTGGACAAGCATTCTTTGTTCCTTTTGTTCTTCATAGACATATTTCTATTTTCATTAAATGAAGCATGCAAAAAATACGGCTGCTTTTGCATGTCTGATGTCACTATAAGTCTCAAACAAGATGGCAAAGTATAAGTATCCTACATAGCATAAATATAGAAAGCTAAATGGTAAAGGGCTGTTTTACCTTGCTATATTGACTGGGATTACTGATAAAAACTGATATTGGCAGAACATATATATCATGTATGGTATAGATAGATAGTGTCTATTTACTGACCTTCATGTTCGGTATAAATCTTTTAAACTAAGTTTGCGAAGTGTAAGAGTCTTGATACACAGTTCAGAACTAGATAAAAGTAATTTAAACAGTGAGTTGTACGAGAAACACTACAGATAAGCCGCACAGCATATAACCTATTATACTCGTACTTTCAGTAATTAAAATTGATCCTGGGCTAACCAAAATGATTCTGGATTGTATATCATGAGTGTTTAAATGCACATATTTGTAAATGCATAAATAAACACAAAAATAGACAAAGTGCTATAGTTTTCGTATTATAAAATATTGAGGCTACATAGTCTCGTATATAATTTAATTATATTAAAAACTTTCTTAATATAAAGAGCTGAAACCCGAGCTAATATGTTGTAAACTGAAAATATTTTGCTTCAAGAAAACTTGTATGCAATTTATTTGATGTGTATGGACATTTTATTTTACAATTACAATTTATTTGCACATTTTAACATACACACAGACTAAAATATAATAGCTAATATGAGAAGATGAGAGAGAGTGACTAACAGGAATGGTAACTGATTTGTTAAGTAATATGATACTGACACCAGAAATAGATAGGGTTTTCCTGTAGACCGTAATAGGATTGCCAATCCTCCTTGTGCATGAATGTTTTCTTCATCGGGACAATTAAGCAAGCTCATCTATGATACTGGAAATATATCAAATCGAACGAAAATTACAAGACAAGTATTTAAACGCTTTTGAGCAAAATAATCATCTCATAACTACCAATTTAAATTTTTTTATTGGAACAGGGATTCAATCCGTCTTGTGACATTAGAAACAACTTCTCAGTCCAATGTATGTTTATTATATTTTCCAGGACTTGGCTGGAATAAAAACTCAACTATGGGAACTGTAATATCTTAGACCGGAAGTACAGGTATATGAAAAAGGGCCGGATGAAAACCGAAGTGGGTTTCCAAGATCTAGATGTATTTGTATTTTATCATTCGGGACAACAAGGCAAACCCAGTTTTGGTCTCGGACGTACTGTACAATTAATTTGAATCCGAAGTGCTCTAACATGCAAAATACACGAAATAACAGTCAGGTTAGCTCTGATCCTCTTAACCATGAACACTGCATTAATATATACCTGATGTATTTTTACGTTAGAAAAATTTCATAAGACTCCATTATATTACTTCAATGTGTTTTAGTTAGTATTATGAAAATTACGTAAGAAGCCACGGGTAGCAGCTAGTTAAAAAAGAATACTGATGATTTCTTTGTCCCTAGTACCATTTTAGACCAAAAAAATTGTTCTGTTTACTTTAGATAAACCAACCGAGTAAACCAACTAATTACAACTAGTTCTAAAAGAAACTTACGATGAAGGGAAAGCTAGCTCTGTTTCCGCGTCTTCCAGTCAAAGCGGAAAGGAGGAGGTACACTGCCATGTTAATGCTACAAAATATCTATAATACTAAGAATATTTCCAATGCAATAGTCATTATCCATAGTATTAACTAGACCTGATGATCCACACTTTTATTCTTCTCCCCCAGTATCTCAACATTTGCGGTTAGTGATGTACCGCTCCTGGACGTCCAAAGCTTTACTCGGATGCTTACAAACCTTATGACACAATAGTTTTTGTAGTACCCATTGTTGGTTCAACTGAAACATATAAGCCAGCTATAAGTGAGTCCTCCTGGAAATCAAGCTCGTAACGTGTGATCCATATAATCCACCCCATACTCCACCCAAAATGAGAAAATCTCACTACCATTATCAATCTGAACTGATTTGGAGAATCTCCCCCCGAAATAATTCAAGAAAATTAGTAGTAAAAGAAACACTCTGCATGAAAAGTGCAGAGGTTATGTGTAATTAGGCTATTTGTTAATGGAGTGCATGTAATAATTTTATGCTAGTACCATCATGTATGATTATGTTCTTTTTTCGTTATCAAGCTGTTTATGTGGAACGTTCATTCAATTTTGACCAACTGCCTAATCCTCATTGAAGTCCCACCAGGATTAATTAATAATATTCCCTTTTTTCCACTCTTTTATGTCACTGGTAATTTTTTAAGTACTTTCCGTAAATATAGTGAAAGGAGAGGCAGTAAAATAGCTACTAATGTCTAGTTTCTATCATATTATCGTTTATTAATATTTAAAAAAATATGAGTTTAAGTGCAAACAATAATGAAACAAAACAGATCAATAAATAATACACAAAATAACAGTTCTACTAGATTTACTTTAATACAATATCTTTTCATGTTATTAAGTATAATGAAATTATGTAAAGTTGAGTAGCATTACTAATACACTGTACTTTTAGACAATTTGTTAAAATGGAAGGGTTTATTAAGAAAATAAAAAATATAGTGAACTTCATGTATAAATTAAAATACAAATTTTACTTTATTATAAATATATTTTTAAATGTATTCTCAGTAACGTATATTTGGATCTATGGATATAACATGTAATATATTAAGGAGTGTAATGCGAATCATGAGATATGAGGATGAAGAGTAAAGAGGACGTGAAATAAAGAGTGAGCAGATTGTTTGGCGGTGTGTTTAACGTTAACGACCTGTCAATTTAATACAAGAGCATCGTCAGTAAAACAAATTGACTTAGTCATTGCCCGGTTTGCATTACCTGAACGCCGAAGTGTTCCCATTAAGGGAACTCATTGAAAACTTCTAGTGCTGACCTCACTTCTGGGAAACATCAAACTCCGCGTTAACAGATTATTTTGATTAAACAACATAACAATTTCTTAGCAGGTTGCATGTACATAATTAACACATATCCAATTTTAATTATATATTATTGAAATTACCTACGATTGACGTATGTGGTTGGTACCAAAACCACCGATACTGACGTATTGAATGCACACGTATTGTGATCTGTATTCTGTAGTTCAGTTTTAATCATTAGTGATGTGTATAGTTTTTTATTAAGTGCATGTTTTAGAGTTAGTGAAGTTGACACACAACTTGGTGGTTGTGATTCCTGCCTTAGGCGTGCCACAACGCTTTGGTATTATTTATTTATTTAACCTAGTTTTTAATTATGTATTAGGTTAGTTATTTGCCTGAATAAGAGATCAGATTGCAGATTTAGAAACGTAGTGTTACTGATTTTGTGTTTCACTGAACGTGGTAAATGTCTGGAAAACTCCTGTTTCCTTCACAATCATTCCATCGTCAAAATAAACTTCAAACAACTTAATTTATATTATTTGTGCTCAAAATTAAGTAAAATTCTATTATTTCGTCTTGCTCAAGAAAATGTGGTTCATTTTTTCAGTAAAGTTTTATTCCACCAACTTAAGTAATTGAGTGGATATGTTACAGCAACATATTTCACTTACTTTTAAAAAAATATATTGTATGTATATGAGCAAATTAAAGAGAACAAATAAACATTACAAGCAGAGTATATATTGCTAATAATAATATTTTTATTGGTAATAAAAACTACAAAGGACAAGATGTCCAAATACTTTTCAAAGTTATTTTCTGATATTACATGGTTTTCTGTACTTTTATACAAATGAGTGTTTTTAGTCTTTAATAAATCCTCTGTTGATAGAGAAAAATATTATTTCCACTAGAGTTATTCTTTAGTATCCATACAAGATTACTGCAGAATTTACATTTTGGCAGCTTCATACGGTTTGAAACACTTGAAAATAGAAAAAAAGGCATGTAAAATTACCTTAATAAAGCTTATAACAAGATTATAATTTCATTAAAATTAGTTGGACAGAAAATAAATAACGAGATAAATATGGGGCGGATTCTTACACAAAATCAAAGTATGTTTTGAGAGACACGAAAGTTGTCGTTATTTTCTACCATGGTAACATTAAGAAAAGGCTATACAAATAAATGTATTAAAGAACAAAGGACAACTAATTGTAATTATATTTCTTGAATTTGTAACAGTATTTAATTAATCTGTTTAGAAGCTGTAGGAAAACGTTTTCATTCCCATAACACAAGTGAATGGGGCTAAAGTATTAAGCTTCACAGAGAAATATTTACGTTATTGTTCGTGGGATAAAGGCCAACAATACGATTACATCGGCGGCGAGGCGAGTTTGAGTTATCGTTTCCGCTTTGTCGACAATCAATGTAACGTTCACCAGATTAAATACAACATCCATTCCGTGCTTAAAACTCACGATTCTATCAGGAATAATACATGCTGTACAAGAAATAGCTATCTTTCAAAAGGAATTCATAGTGTAACAAATAAATTTAAATTGTCTTTATTATAAAATCTGCAATGGTAAATAAGATTGCTGAATTGTATTTCTTCCATCGCAGAAATAAAAAAACATGATGATGTCCTGTTTAAGATATCCAGTAATTTTACAGTTCTTGATATATATTGACGATTCATATTTATTAATTGTATTCTGAGTTACTTTCCCACACCATTCCTCACTCGTGGGGCTATGGAAATTTAATTTTTTTAATAGTATTGGGTTGTTAATTGTTTTTATTTTGTCTCTTTGTCTGTTTGATTCTCCGCACTATATTTTGAATCGAACTGACCTATTCTTGAAATTATGCATAAAGCTTCATTAATTTATGAGGAACACCTAGGAACTAAAAATGAAGATAAAATTTATTATGTTAATCTCAATGCCAGATTTTCTAGTTGGTGGAGACTAATGAGTTATCCATCAGGCATTCTCTTTCACAACAATGGCCACTACAACACAGCGAGCTTGGTTACTGGTCGTATTGTGCGGTTTTGTGGTCAGAGATTCCAGGCTCTATTTCACTAACACTAATCTAGTAATTCTGAACAGACCTCTAATTATTTGAGTATTAGGTTTTGTTAATTAGCACAAAGAATATTAACTAACCAACGTTTTGCTATGCATCAGCTGCTTACATGAATTCTAGTTGTCCTTCGTTATGACATTAATGTATGGGATACGTTATCTAGTAACATATTACATAGTTATGTGTTCGGACTAACCTTAATATCCACACATCAATATTCCAGAATTGTCTTAAGTTCCACATACAACTCGGTCTTGAACACAAAAAGATAAAGAAATGTTATGAATACGTACAAATGAATAACTATCGACTTTAATGACAGTAGGTCATATCTTCATATTTATGCCAGATAAACGAATGTCACGTTTGATGCAAGTGGGAATCCCCCTCTGACACAAGGAATCAACAGAAGAATTAAATAGAGGTTCAAGATAGAAGGTTGAAGAATGCATTTTTAGTGTTGAATTTAAACTTAACTACGCTCTTTAATGTAATATTTACTGATTATTTCATTGAAGGAGGAGCTCTTCTTATTGGAATACACTGTTTTCAAATAATTGATGAAAGAAAAGTCACAATTATCCAATAATTTTATTTGTATACACGCTGAAGTCTGTTGAGCTCTGTAGTTGTGATGGTCGACAATTTTTTGAAGGAGAAGCTCTTCTTATTGGAATACACTGTTTTCAAATAATTGATGAAAGAAAAGTCACAATTATCCAATAATTTTATTTGTATACACGCTGAAGTCTGTTGAGCTCTGTAGTTGTGATGGTCGACAATTCTTTGAAGGAGGAGCTCTTCTTATTGGAATACACTGTTTTCAAATAATTGATGAAAGAAAAGTCACAATTATCCAATAATTTTATTTGTATACACGCTGAAGT
Source organism: Homalodisca vitripennis (assembly GCF_021130785.1). Lineage (NCBI taxonomy): Eukaryota > Metazoa > Arthropoda > Insecta > Hemiptera > Cicadellidae > Homalodisca > Homalodisca vitripennis. Next base: position 242,404,541 of record NC_060207.1, read on the forward strand.
CTGTTGAGCTCTGTAGTTGTGATGGTCGAAAATTTTTTGAAGGAGAAGCTCTTCTTATTGGAATACACTGATTTGTAACAATAATTGATGAAAGAAAAGCCAAAATTTTATTTATTTAATAATTTAAATTATTTCATGTTGTGACTTTTCTTTCATAAATTATTAGAAAACCGTTTATTCCAATTAAAGAGCTCCTCCTTCAATGAAATGTCGACCATCACGTCTACAGAGCTCAAAGACTTCAGCAGGTATAAAAAGAAATAAATGCCTGATTAGATTCGGATAATTTGTTTAGTAATAAAAAGAAATGGAAGCGTCAATTGGTAAACGTAATGCGCATAATTTTCCTACTGATTCCACAATACATTAGTAAAATTAAAATTGACAGTGTATCGGAAAATTTGTATTTACGATCATAATTTCCAATATATATTCCAATAGAGGTTCTTGACCTGGAACTAAAGCAGAAGAGAACGGGTGTAATAAAGTACTATGCCACGCCTGCACTATACACGCAAGTGCATTACATCCTGCAACTCTACCCCTAAACTCCTGGTCTTCTGAACACTTGAAAATGGTTAGCTATAACGCGAACCAAACATAAACCTTTACTACCTATTAAAGCAGTATTAAAATTAGTTTTTAAAATCATAAAACATTTAATGTTTTAAGAAAACTTTACAGAACTTAGTCAAGTAAAGGGAGTCGGATCGTGAAAAGAAAAATGATAAAAGGGCAACAATTCTCCCTTTAGTTAAAGTTTAATTACTGCTCTGGCACTTTGGACTCAACGTCTTGTGAAATTGGAGACAAACTTCAACAGACTCAATGGTCCGGGAGTAGCCCCGTTGAATCACTTAAAGCCTCCCTCACTGGCCAAACGTTACTTTATTGTTATCTTAAGTTGCGATTTATTGCTTGTGTATTCATGGTTTGACTAAAGTGGCTATTTCGCTTGTTAAAAAAGACAGAAAGTATAAATTGTAATATTTTGCTCTGGTTAGGTCTAAGCTTGAATTCTCATCAATAGTATGGAATCCTTTTTACGACATATACTCAAATATTATAAACAATGTCTAAAGATGGTTTGTAACAACTTTTTAAAAGTATTTCTATACTTATATGGTTTCATACACAGATTTAAAACTAATATTTAATGTCAAAGATCTAAAACTTAGAAGAAACGTTACATCTATAATGTATATGAGAAATCTGGTTATTATTAAGACGATTCTCAAACGCTAGAAATATTCTTTTCTTATATTCAACATTTTTACAGAAATTTTAATTAAATTTAGATAAAACAATACAGAACTGATTGTACTTCGAATTCCAAGATAAATGCTATGATGAAAAACTATAATATTGCTCTTTCACTAATGGAAATTAATATTTTTCTCAATCAGATAATAAGTTTAAGAAAAGATGTTAAACCTCAATTTTCCAGGCAAAACCTTAGTATACCTTATATTTTGTTTCATCCAGTGAAAAATTTTAGATACTTGTACTATTATTGCTCTATAATTCTAAAGGTTGTTTTATAATTAGTTTTGTTTTTTTGACAAATATAACTTCGATCTTAATATAGATTTATAATTTATTTTACGTAATTTATTTTGTTTGTTTTTTCTGTGTACATATGAATAATATTTGTTTAAAATAAATATAATATCGTCATAGGAAATTTATTTTAAAATTTTGTAATATTTTTACTTTAATTGGAAAATATTCTGTTGTGTTCTGAAAAATCAAAATATGGTTTTTCGTAATATTTAATATTTAAATTATTGAATAATGTAAATAAATAACCATAATGCACATAACACTCTCTTCTTTGACATATCCCAACTAGTTACATATAAAATAATTATGTTTTAATATGCATTTATGTCATAGCGTAAAAAGGTAGTCAAATTTAAGATTAAGTAGGTAAAATTATAGATAAATCTAAAAAATATTAATAATTAGGTACTTTAAAGATGTTTACTTTGAATTATTAAACTTATTTGCTTGTTCATACGCTGTAAATATTAATGACCTAATTTTATTACAATTTGTATCTGCACATTTACCAACATTTTCCCCTATTTCCTGATAACAGAAAACAGACAAAACACTAATAAAAGAAAACAGACAACACATGAGTGTTGTCTGATTTCTGTTATCGAAAAATGTTAATAGTATTAATATTTAAAGTTAATGTAAATAAACATTATAAATACCTGAAGATAAAGTAACATGTTTTATGAAATCATGCCCAGAAATATCACGTTTCTTCACAAATACTACAACTATCAATGCCAATGGTGTAGTGTAGCGTGTACAACGGTTATCGCAAAATTAACCGGATCAAGCTACGTCGAGCGTGGCTGCTGCTTGGATGGGTGACCGCTGAGCGATCCTGTCCATGCAAGCTGCCCGCCTGCCCGGCCATTGGTAGTGGGTTCCGAAGTCACCTTTAAGCCGTTTCTCCCCAGGTAAAGTGTTAGAGAGGGCTTTTTAGCCCTAAGTTTGCTTGGTAAAATAAGACTACTTTACCATACTTTACTGTCAAAAAGAAATTTTAAAGACAGAGTGACAACTTTCTTTAATACATATGCACTATGTAACTTTAAAAACTGCTTTATTCAAGAAAAGCAAATACATAATCAATAAAATAAGTAGTACCTTAATTATTTAAGCAATATAGGTAATATGGCTTTTAGTACCTAAAGAATATATGTAAAAATCATGAAATAAAGTGGGATGTAGTCAATATGAACTCACCTCGAAGAGAGTTTCTTTAAACGCAAATTTTATTTAGGCTTCAGACATAACATTAGCAGGCCAATGACTAATTTTATTTTTGGTTGAGGTCAGGCCACTTTGGTTACTAATATAACAAAATTACTTGGAAGCCTTAAAATATATTAAGAATCAAGCAAATCTGTATCAGCAAAATTCGTACACACTACATTAATGTCCTTAGGGTTTAGGACTAAAACGTAGGGCCGGAAGCGATTGCCTTTACATTTCCTCTCCTGACAATCGCTTTCCGGTTTCCTGTTTCAGGTATCACGCCGCGAAGCTACTCGAAGTTCTGACGTAGATTTTTCGTTTGTATCTGACCTCTGCCTGCACTGGTTTGACGTGTGATAGTGCTCTTGAATTTGCCTGTTCGTGGCTTGTGCTCTTAATTTGCATTGTGAGCAGTGACGTCGCTTGTGTTCCTTTCTCTACTCTGGAATCCGAACAGATTTCATTTATAATTGACCAATTTTGATTCCATTCTATTTATATTTATTTTGTTTTCATTTTCTAATGCAGTTTTTCAGATAATGAAGAGGATAGATTTTTATCCTCGAAATGTCGTGTTTACGTTTTGTAGCATATAACGATGGCAAATAGCCGAAACGCTATTATCCTTATTGAAATGTTATGACATTTACATTAGAACTGTTCCTCATTCATTGAGCTAAGTTAGCAAATGTTAAACATCCTGTAAGTTGATTAACATAGGTGTATTATAAATGTTCCCTTTTTAGTATGAAAAATATTTAAATATCAGTTCAGGAAAGACCAGAGTAAAGATACGTATTTTGTTAGACATTTACTGGCTCCTTTGTTCACAATTTCAATAACGAAATAAGATATCAGTGAAAGCCTTGGATATGATTACACTAAGAGGAAAGCGACAAAGTGCAGAGTTCTGTAGCGCTCAGTGAGAGGATTTGTGGCTCCTTCAATGCTGCAGAGAACATTATTGTCAGCTCTTCTCTTTGAGTGCTGGAATACGCAACAAACTTTTCCCTACACATTTTATTAATAAATATTTTTGGTGAACAAATTTACAATTCATGAAATCTGAGTAATTTTAAGTTTGTAAGACACAAATTCTTAAACTGATTTTTATAAGGAAAACGATTTTGGATATCTTCGTTTTTAATGTTTTAAATGATCCTTGTAATATAAATTTAATTTTCGAATTAAAAAAACAAACAAGGATTGTATTATGTGACAGATATAAAATTAATAGCTCCTAAATTACGCAGTATTTCTGTTACATAAATATTCCAAAATGTTTGCTAAATGTTATTGATTAAGTTCTTATATAAGTATTCAATTTGAGCCATACGTGTTTGCCGAATTTAAAATGCTATTCTACCGGGTTATCAAACTTTAAGATCAAAGTGAAACTCTCTTCTAAATAAATAACATCCCGTAAATTTCCAAATGTTATTTAATATTTGATACTTTTAAACGAGGATACTATTGATAGTTTTAATATCATGTTAGTTTCTTTACGTGAAATCAATAAGAAAACATCCCTTAGGAAAGAAATTGACCATTATACACGTTAATATACTTAGAGGTAAAAATGGTAAAATATCTAGTGAGTGAGAACATTTTTAATGTTTTTTTGAAATGTTGAAATTTACACTCTCAATAAAACCATGTTGATAGAATGAAAGTTAAATAATTGTAATAAGTGTCAGATAATAAAATACAAGAATTATTTACCGTTGGCAACCGTAATGAAAGATTGTGTGTTCTCTAATTCCATAGTGTATCTTATATCTTTAATTTAGAGATTACTGAAATCTCTAAAATTATAAAATAAGTATAATACAGATTTGGATAAATACAGATCTTCCCAAATTATTGGTATATACGAATCATGAACTTCGATGTGGGTCTATGAATGGGGTTTTAACCCATTGAGCAGAACGTACAAATTATATTACTTGATTTGAATCTGATTCCAGAGATATCATACATTAATTCTGCCTGCATATGTTACGTTTCTCACTACATTTGATACAGATACTCTAAATCTAGTTATCTAGTTAAAAATCCGTAAAAATAAATTATAAGTAAAACGTAATAGTCTTTTACTCAATATTGGATTAAAATTAGTTTCCTGTTAATATATGTTTGGGAATATGTTTGGTTTTTATATTCAATCAAACATAGCCCGAAATCCTGTTATCCTTTCAAACCTTCCATCGTCACAAACAAACTTTAAACAAAGCATCTAAATGTATTTGATTTGCTCTCTGTTTGTTTTGGTGTCATACTTAAACAGGATATGCATATGACGTCACCGTTACTGAACAGAAACTTGCGTGGGGAGCAACGTGTACGTGATTTTGTTATACTATAATAGTTCTTCTCTTTAATAAAGTCCCGAATCAAGTATATATGTTTTGCACTGTTTAAAGTCGCTCTATGTATACTAGTCTATTCTTGCGTGTGTTTACGAGACAAAGATGGCAGGTGTAGACCGAACCATTCAAAAACGTCTGTTACTTTCTAGAAAGCCCTTGTATATTAAACTTTTAAGATTTTTTTTAAGGAGAGACCGATCGCCTTTTAAGCCTTATTCTGTCTGCCCTCATGGGCCACTAGCCTGTGCGAGGATCTTATCAAACAGAATAAGGGAGAGAGTCGACACAGTACAAGGTCGATGGTACTGATAAAAGGTGCAACGGTCGCAGACACGATTTGAACCAGCGATATCTCTAACCAGACCCAAAGTCCAACGAATTAGACCGCTCGGCCATCGGCACTCCCAATTATTACTCCAGATTAATTGTAAAAACACATTAATATTTATAGCTGTTATGGAGAAGCGAAAAAACCTAACGATTTAGTTCTCTATTACATTTACTAATCAAAAATTAAATGAAGCTATTACTTTAATATTTAAATTTAAAAAAAATATTTAGAGACATATTGAAACTAGCAAATAATTGGATGAATAAATGTTTGTAGATGTGAGTACCTAAAAAAGAGTTATACTTACAGTTATTTAAATTACATTCCGGTCAAAGATTAAAGTAACAAATCTTTCTATTGATCATTGTAGAACACTCCAAACATAGAGAAACGATATTATAGCGGTCATCGATGTTCAACGTTGCCGTAATAACTATCACTAAGATTGATCCTATGGTATAAACCGATGTATTGCACCGATATCTTGACATCTGGATATTGCATATTAATGCTGCTATTGATGCACGTGCTACATACTCATAAGCTTATGTATTAATGTTAATTCCCCCTTTCTGTAAGAGCGTTTTGATCCAGGTTAGGTATGATATCCTATAATATACTCGATAACTTATAAAACAGGAGTACATAAGTCATCTATTCTAACCTAGATAGTTGAGTAAATAAACTCCAGCCCTTTGACCATTTGTCCTAATAATAATGCAGCTCTTTCTTGAATCAAGAGAAACCCAAGTATCAAGTTTTAATTCTCTAAAATTAAAAAAAACTCGGTTAAAATTTTTGGTTGTTAGGTCCTTAAAAATTATCAATTATATTACCCTTTCCAAAACAAAATTTGCAGTTGGTATTCACATTCCGTTTGAATATTGTGATTTAGTTTATGATTTTTTTAGGAGAGTATTTATAATAACTGACCTAAAATTACATGCTGTTGACTATTTAAGTAAAATAAATAAATTTAATTGTATATTGAATTAGTTTATACTTAGAGATTGGTAACAAATAATATTTTACTATGTTGCTCTCCTGTTACCCTTCTTGTAACTTTCCGTTAATCGAAAAATAGGGGCAATTATGTATTTAAAATAAGGGTATCATAGTTTTTATAGATTATTTTTGAATTTCAATTATGTTTAAAAAAAAAATTAAAATATTTTCCCTACAAGATGCTTGGCAAATAATCTCAAAACTTAGTTTGTTCAGATGATAAAATGCAAATAACGATATCCAATGCTCATACAGAAAACTGATTAAATTTTAACCACTTCGCATATGGTTCTCTGCTCTAACATGTAAATGTGTGTTTACGGACTTGCAAGCTCAGGTTGCTAGCATACGGCTACCGCACAAGCGAGCTTTTATCATCGGCGAGCTGCTGTGTCTTCCATTCACCTCTCTCGATCTCCTCAAAGTATAAATTTCAAAAATACGGTGTTTGAATGAAATTTAAAGAAACAATGTTATTTAATCAAACAGCCAAGCAACGTAATTTGAAATAAATTATCCTTTTTAATTTAATTCTTGTCATGGCTTTTAAAATAAAGTATTATAATTTCAAGGTTTGCTTACTTAACATGTCAGCAACTATTAAACTCTATTTTGTTGGGGAAAATATCCCCAACCATCAAAAAGCGCTATTTTAGATTCTATAAAGGTTCAGTGAAGTAAACATCATTATCTGAACGTATACAAAAGTGGAGAGCAGAAGGCAAGGCTTATGGACACCAGGTTTCCTTATACATACTAACACGTGTACTTTTATATAATTTATATTTTTATGATTTTGAACAACAGCATGAATAAGGCCTTATATGAAATAATAAGAAACTCATTACTATTTAAATCGTAAAACAAGAAAATTCTAAACTCTTGTATTTAAAAGGGACCAAATAAGGACAGGATATTTTGACTAATCATTCATGAACAATATGTAAAGTTTAAAACAAAACTAAGACCACAACTCAATGTCTCTCAATTCACAACTACAGGTCTTTAATTTCTTACCACGAAGCGACTTTTTGTGGAATAAGGGATTAAATATACAAGAGGGATTTCTTTATGTAAAGGCACAAAATTTGAAAAACTTACATGGATGTATTCAGTACTTACTTGAGGTTGAAGTATGAACGTTTGAGAAAGTATGATTTTGCTGCAACAGCAGAGTTGAGAATGAAGTAATGCGAAAAGACGATATGGACATAGATACTGACTGTTTATTTAGTGTTTTAAATGGATATAATTAGCATATAAGAAGTAGGTAAAAAAATTATCTTTATTCACTATCAAATATGTAGAGCAAAAAAAGCCTAATAGGGAAAGTTGTAATGATCTCTCACGTCTGCACTAATTACCACCCTTTTAGGAGAGCTTCCCAGTGTGAGCCGGGCCAAATATAGTTGTGACGTAAGTGTTATAGGAGGCTCGTTCAGCCAATCAGCAGTCGCTGTGAGACAGCGGGGAGTTAATTGAGTTAACGTGAATTGATATTCATTCTGTATTATTATTTTCTTAGGAGTGAAATAAACTACAGAATGCTTTGCTAATTATTAATATTAGGCTCTAGTTGTATTACATTGTTATGTTTAAATTGCAATAATTTGTTACTAAGGCGAACTAAACCCATAATTAGTTTCATTAACAGAAAAGCAGCAAGCATGTCATTGTAATACACTGTGATAACTCTATTGGTCCTTGCGTTTATTGCACTGATTAATTCAATTATATTAATTAATATAGTCAGTTAAATGCTATACTAATTTGTCCGTTAAGTTTCAGGTTGTGACTAGTAGCATTTAATTATTTCTTAATTACAATCTTCAAAAAACTTGGTGTAAGTCCATTCTTCCCTTAATAGATGAGTAAAGTTAATTTCAACTTTAAAAATAAGTTAGCGTATTATTCCACCAACTTTGAATAGAACGATGTGCTTTGATTAGGTTTAATTGATAAGGATTCATTCAAAAACCTCTTTTTATTTGATAAACACATTTTAGCCAATGTGTGCATCTGCATGCCTTTATGGTACAACGGAACTTAACATCTAATACAATTTACTGTTAGGTAATGATTGAGTTATATGATTTTATTATAAAATACTTTTGTAAATTAATTTGGCAAACAGGTAAATTTTGTTAGTCAAGTTAACGTTAAACAACAGTCGGGTTTTTATCAGCAATACAGAGCCAGAATTATCTATACCAAAATTCTGAATTGGCAAGACGCACTAATAGTCACCACCTATGAACTCTTGTGGAAAGAATTTAAACTAAGTACAAATAAATACATGTAAATGTAAAAACACTAGTATTAAAACTTCTACTTTAATGGCTAGATCCAATCCTGTTATAAACAGTAATTAAATTTCACTTACAAAATATTTTACTCATAATATTGATTAACTGAGAGAATAAATATGTATTTATGACTATGTTTTGAATAAAAGGAACTTAACTCGTTCATTGTGGTATATGCCTTACTACACTCAGATCAATCCAGCCTCACTCGACGTACACCACTAATGAAGGTGTTAAGAAATATAACATGTATAAATAAAACATGCAACAACAGTTATAAGGTTTCTTGAAAAATAATTTGCATTACTTTTTGTCGTGTAAGGTAGTAGTAGTAAGAGTGGTAACTATTTATTAATGTTTTATATCTAAAAAAACTACAACTGCATAATAATAATTTACTAAATTAATCTAATAATTTAGCTCACATCAGTCCCTCTTTTTGTACCACGTACATTATATTCATAATCTAATGGGTTTGGTAGCATAATGGGGATTGTGCAGATAGAAGGCATTGTCAGGAGCAAAACAAGCACAACAATGGCTTATTGACAAATCATCAGGACGCATTGTCGACAGGTCCTTCAGAAGCCACAACAATCAGCGCGTGAGCTTGTCAGGACGTGTCGGTGACAGGACATGTTCGATCATGTTGTACTGCTCATATAACCAACTAATATGGCTTGAGTGTTGAGATCGTTCGTGATTAAATCTTTTGTTGTGATATTTTAACTTTCTAATGTGTGCGATAAACTACGTCACTGTGCTAGATAAACGTGTATCCTACATAACTAATCAACTTATGTATGAAAATTTTAAATGAAAAGTATATAAAGTGTTTCAAGCTCAAAGGACCAGAGTTATTATATATGAAAACATTTTAAAGTTAATTGGTTTGTTATAACAATATTGTTTTAATAAACAACTGCAGGAGACAGTTTTACGCAAGTGGAGTAAACCATTTTGATGTAAGCTAGATTCATGAGCTGCTACGTTAAAAATAATTTTAATTACTTGAATAGCTGATAAGTCTTTAATCTAGAGAAAGAATATTTAAAAGTTAGGCTTGTTAAGGAGACTTCGTAAATAAAAAAAAACTTTTCTATTATATTAAAATATGATGATAATAATAATAATAAAAAATAAAAACTGAATCAAGGCCTATATGACCTCAATCATTTACCTGAGGGAGCCCTTTTTGATAACGGTAATAATTCCTGTTTCTTTAAGTTTAAGACAATTAATTGAATTCTTTGTATTTTTTCAATCCTGAATTTGTTTTGATCACGTGGTATATTTTATTTATATATTTGCTTAACACTAAAATTGAGTTATTTTATTGAATTTATTTATTTTATTTTGGTATATATACTTGATTGTATGCTACTGCAGCGCAAGAGCAATGTTGAATTATAATATTTGAAATAATCTTTATGAAGTAATAGTTTATTTAATTAAGGAAAGGTTCAAATCAACTGTCTAATGTAAGTTCTTATTTCCCTTAAACAGCTGTATTGTTGGAAATGTTTTAACTATTTCCTTTGCATTATAGACGCTTTTTATCTTAGTTTAAAATAAATCTGATTTCACTAAAAACCGTATGTATTGTATTCTTATAAAAAATAATATATTTGAAAGGTTAAAATGACAAATTAAATACCATCTCAGAACCATAAGAGAATTAAAAAGCCATTATAATACCAGCACCGTCCAAGATTTAATTTTTGGTCAGTTAGTTACTACCTGTGAACACTAAAATACAAGTATTTTCATTATGCGGTTTTATGCTTAGATGGATTTATAAGATCTAAAATATCATAGTCCACTCTGATATAGGCACTAAACAAATTATTGTATAAACGAATTGTGTAAACTATTTCTCGGTTTACACTACTCATAATATTTCATGAGCATAGGTGAACAGGTATTATATATTCATATCTCATGTAATTTTACGATTTTTTTGGTATTTTTGTTAGGATGTTTTGAACAGTTTTTTAAAGCCATACGGGTCAACAATTCCCATCAGAACCGTTGCTATTTCTTAACAAGAAATTTTATTTTTGTAAATCTGTTTTTGTGTAATATATTTAAAGTGATGGTACTGCGGCATTTAGCCTACAATTACTTTTTGAACAGGTGTACATTGTAGAGTTAAGATGCTGATCTCTAAAACATTTATGTTACCGTAGTCAAGAACAAAACTACTAACGCTGTAACTCGGACGCGTGCTTTAACGACAAGCACTAAACGGACTTTATATCTTTTACTATATTGCTTATTTTAGCAGTCCATATAGTGTGCTTGTATTTATTGCTTAATTTTTAACTGACGTGGATATTATTGCCAGGATCCTGATCTGTACTGAATGCATTAAAATATGCATTAAAAATTAAACTAAATTTATTTCCATGAGTTTACATATATAAATACATTTACACACGCTGAAGGGCTTATAATAAAAATCGAATTAAGTAATTTTTACATTGAAACTAATTTGCATATCATGTTAGAAGTTTTTTAATTTGTAATTATGAATCACTGATTGAGTACAATGATTTTAAACTCTTACATTACATTACATTCTATTTCACTTATTGTATACGTCAAGAGGCTCTTTCTCTCTCTCTCTCACACACACACACTCTCTCTCTCTCTCTGCGGACATGATCCAAATTTGTGCCTTCAAGTTGAAAATTACATAAGAAATGTTTATTAAGTACGGTATTTTAGAATCATTCATTTAACAAATAAATTTTAAATAGTCATTTAAATAATTTGTTTTTAATTTGTAAATAAAAATTTATGAAATTTGAAACTAGTTAACAAATTAATATTTATTGCTTAAACTAAATAAGAAAATGTTACAAACAAAAACAGTAACCTCATCTGCATTTTAAAAACTATTCTCAAGAAGGAAACCAAAAGTATTAACACGTTTATATATGTTTTGGTTTTTTAATTTCATTTTGATAGGCAACAGATAATGAGGCATATATATATATATAAATGCACTCGGAATATCCGTAGTTACGTAAAAACTCGAATGAATTCTTTTTAACTGTATCGGAGACCAGGTCAAATTTAATATTCTTTTACTACTTTCAAATAGTGGGCTTCTAGTCACGAAATAATCGTTTATACTACTAACCGTACTCAAGTACCCAGCTGAAACACCTGAGCTTGCTTAATACTGTATGCGTCATATGGAAACATCACACGTCTCTACAGAAATTTATGACCTTGCCTCCCACGTTTATGAGACTAAAAATGGTTTTGGACAAGCATTCTTTGTTCCTTTTGTTCTTCATAGACATATTTCTATTTTCATTAAATGAAGCATGCAAAAACTACGGGTATTTCTGTATGTCTGATGTCACTATAAGTCTCAAACAAGACGACAAAGTACAAGTACAAAGCATAAATACAGAAAGCTAAACGGTAAAGGGCTTTTTTACTATGCTATATTGACTGGGATTACTGATAAAAACTGATATTGGCAGAACATATATATCATGTATGGTATAGATAGATAGTGTCCATTTACTGACCTTCATGTTCGGTATAAATATTTTAAACTAAGTTTGCGAAGTGTAAGAGTCTTGATACACAGTTCAGAACTAGATAAAAGTCATTTAAACAGTGAGTCCTACGAGAAACACTACAGATAAGTCGCACAGCATATAACCTATTATACTTTCAGTAATTAAAATTGATCCTGGCCTAACCAAAATGATTCTGGATTGTATACTATGAGTGTTCAAATGCACATATTTGTAAATGCATAAATAGACACAAAAATAGATAAAAGTGGTATTATTTTCGTATTATAAAATATTGAGGCTACATGGTCTCGTATATAATTTAATTATATTAAAAACTTTCTTAATTTAAACAGCTGAAACCCGAGTTAATTTATTGTAAACAGAAATATTTTGCTTCAAGAAAACTTGTATGTAATTTATTTAACGTGTATGGACATTTTATTTTACAATTACAATTTATTTTCACATTTTAACATACACACAGACTGAAAGATAAAAGCTAATATGAGAAGATAAGAGAGAGTGACTAACAGGAATTTTAACTGATTTGTTAAAAGGTATAATGCTGACTCATACCAACCCACTGACGCCTACATTTGGAAGAGGTCAGTTACCCACCCCCACCTACTCATCTACTCTCCAACCCATATTGAGTGCGGGCATGAAATATCGTGTGGGACTTTACTTTGTACCTTAATAATCATTATAAAAATAACTTTTGTAACTGACATTTTTCAGTGGTTTCACTGTTCATCTTATAAATAAAACTTAATTACAACATTTATTGCCAAGCGCTAATGATGAGAAAAGGACCCATCCCATCAGAAACCATCAGGTTTATATCAGGAGACAGATCTGAAAAGTTACCTGGACTATTTTTTATTCGGGAAAAAATAAAATATTTACGTCATGATCCAAATTTAACTGATATTAAACAGCTGTTGACAATTTCAGTTTAAGATCGTCAAGGAGGCAGCATCGTCTGTTTACAATTTAGAGTTTAGAACAAAGCTTTATCAGTAGTTTACACAAAGGTACTCATAATTTCTTTTACATTGTGATGTGGTGTTTTAACAGTGGCTTAAGAAAAAGAACATCATAAAATAACACTAATATGAAGGAAACAGGATTTTTCCGGACATTTTTCATCGTTCAGTGAAACAATATATCAGTAATACTACGTTGTTTAACCTAGTTTGTAATTATGTATTAGGTTAGTTCTTTACCTGAAGAAGAGATCTAATTGCAGATCTCGAAACTTAGTGCTGATTTCTTGTTTCACTGAACGATGGCAAATGTCCGGAAAAATCCTGTTTCCATCACAATCCTTCTTCCATCGTCAAAAATAACCTTCAAACAATAAACACTAACATGCCTCAACGATAAATGATTTCTTAGACGACAGGCCGAAAAACAACAAGACTTCGTTTTGACGATTGTTTTGAAATGTTGCATGAAATTTATACGGTTTTCCTGTGGACCGTAATAGGATTACCAATCCTCCTTGTCCATGAATATTTTCTTCATCGGGACAATAATGCAAGCTCATCTATGATACTGGAAATGTATCAAATCGAACGAAAATTACAAGACAAGTATTTAGACGCTTTTGAGCAAAATAAACGTCTCATAACTACCAATTTACATTTTCTTATTGGAACAGGGATTCAAACTGTATTGTGACATTAGAAATACCTTATTAGTCTTATCAGTCCAATGTATGATTATTATATTTTCCACGTCTGGGCTGGAATAAAAACTCAATTATGGGAACTGTAATTTCTTAGACCGGAAGTATATGAAAAAGGGCCGGATGAAAACCGAATTGGGTTTCCAAGATCTAGATGTATTTTTATTTTATCATTCTGGACAACAAGGCAAACCTAGCTTTGATCTCGGACGTACTGTATAATTAATTTGAATCTGAAGTGCTCTAACATGCAAAATACACGAAATAACAGTTCTAATAGATTTACTTTAATACAATATCTTTTCATGTTATTAATTATAATGAAATTATGTAAGGTTGAGTAGCATTACTAATACACTGTACTTTTAGACAATTTGTTAAAATGGAAGGGTTTATTAAGAAAATAAAAAAATATACTTCATGTATAAATTAACATACAAATTTTAGTTTATTATAAATATATTTGTAAATGTATTTTCAGTAACGTATATTTGGATCTATGGATATAACATGTAATATATTAAGGAGTGTAATGCGAATCATGAGATATGAGGATGAAGAGTAAAGAGGACGTGAAAGAAAGAGTGAGCAGATTGTTTGGCGGTGTGTTTAACGTTAACGACCTGTCAATTTAATACAAGAGCATCGTCAGTAAAACAAATTGACTTAGTCATTACCCTGTTTGCATCACCTGAACACCGAAGTGTTCCCATTAAGGGAACTCATTGAAAACTTCTAGTGCTGACCTCACTTCTGGGAAACATCAAACTCCGCGTTAACAGATTATTTTGATTAAACCACATAACAATTTCTTAGCAGGTTGCATGTATATAATTAACACATATCCATTTTTAATTATATATACGTATTTTTTACAATATTCTTAGTTATTATTTTGAAATTACCTACGATTGACGTATGTGGTAATTTTCATTTCATTTTCATTTTCTACCATGGTAACATTAAGAAAAGGCTATATAAATAAATTTATTAAAGAACAAAAGGCAACTAATTGTAATTTTATTTCTTGAGTTTGTTACAGTATTTAATTAATCTGTTTAGAAGCTGCAGGCAAATGTTTCATTACCTTAACACAAGTGAATGGGGCTAAAGTATTAAGCTTCACAGAGAAATATTTACCGTATTATTATTATTACCATATTGTAATAAACAAAGTTACACATTTAAAGCATATAAAGATAATAGATGGAAGCTTCCAGTGGTCAAAACTTGTCAAAGGCCACAAGCTGATAATAGACGGAAGCTTCCAGTGGTCAAAACCTGTCAAAGGCCACAAGCTGACAATAGATGGAAGCTTCCAGTGGTCAAAACCTGTCAAAGGCCACAAGTTGACAATAGATGGAAGCTTCAATTGTCAAAACCTGCCAAAGGCCACACGCTAAATATGTTCATTTAAACGTTAGAATAAACTTCATTTCTTACATAGAATGGGTTTGGCAGAGCAGGCACAATTTTCCGTTTACCTACTCGAGAGATCTTAATAATTTGATTCTATGTGACTGTATATCTTCATAATATTTCAACAATGGAATGTGCTATAATAGACTTGACATTGTTCATGCAACCACGAAGAAGCTTAATTCGATTATACTGCACATTACTCCTATCTTGTAATAATTTCTAAGGAGCAGAAACAAAAATATCGGTGCGATTACTAAAACTTTGTACACTATTTTAGCCACAAAACAAATCCTATAAAAGAGTACAGTGTTACTCGTGAGACGTGGCACATGTGTTGTGTGCTTACTTCCACAACTTGGGCCAACAGCAAATAAAACACGACCGAAACACGTCTGTTTTACTGGCATTTTCTCAAGGTAAATGCTGCTTGTGTTCTTCTAAGCAGAGAGAACATTTACTACACCACACTTGAATTATGAAGTATCTCCTCTTAAGATTGATAATTTACATAATGACATGTACCGACCATAGTATATAATGTTGTGAATATTAATTTATAATTCTGGAAAGATACATGAGGTTTATTGGCAGTTGTTATAATTTCTTAGATACTAATATGATTATTAACAAATATTTATAACTATTAAATCAAAGTTTTGGTTTTAACAAAAATATTAGCAACAACAATTTTGTCTTAGGTACAAGGATATGCTTGAAATGTGTAACTTTGTTTATTACAATATGGAAAATAGTTTGTAGTTTATAACATGCTATAACGACGGCACAAAACCCCAGTATAGTATATTATGGTACATTATATATATATATATATATATATATATATATATATATATATATATATATATATATATATATATATATGCCATAATGTACCATAATATACTATACTGGGAAATGTGAGGTTCCAGTATGCAAATATCCGGGGAGAGTAACATTGACTTACAGATTTCTCGCTCAAGGGTAACATCCACGAGGTTATATAGCTATTAAATTTGAGACAAGTTCATATTGCATCGAATTTAAAGATAATTACTGGGGGAAATAAAAGACGGACTAGAGGGTGGTTTACCTTGGTATTTCGTACCGTCTCTTCAAATAAGAAGAAAGAATCAACTGAAGAGATAAGAAAATACCTATTCTACAAGTATTTTGAGCCGAAAAATGGACTTGATGGTCTTAGGTCCCTTTTTTATTTTGTGAGCTCATAGTACATAATACATTAAATAATTATTTACGATTTTGTAAATAATCATGAAATAAATATTCCATATAGCTTAAACAGTTAAAAAACCGTATTTATACATAATCTTCCTTTAGTATTGCTACGTCCACGTTATCGATCACATCAAATGTCTTATGAAATTAAACAACCTGCAGACCCACTTAATCGTGACATACTAACAGATTACATGCATTATGCATTCACGTACAGAATTATGTTGAACTCGGCAAGAAACACAATAAGGCTTTCTTCTTTAATGAATGAAGATGTCACAAAAGCTACTGATGATTGTGACTACTGGTTCGTTTCCACTGGTTCTACGATATACATTATTGGTACTCACCCAAGTTACATTTTCCACAATAGTTAAGCCTGGTCCCTAACCTTACTTTCCGTCTAGCCTCGAATAGAAGATAAAATATATGCAAATATACTTTGTTTGTACTGTGTACTGGATCTCCTGAACAAAGATTTGTAAAAAGTGGAGAGGTCATTTTTCTGAAGCCGGTTCTTTACTCACTCATTTATTTAATTAATTATTAAGTTTGATCGTAAGAATCTGCCTTAATAACAACTGACAGCAGAGATTGGAACAAACTGATTGTCAAGACCGGTTAGGCCTTATCTGGTGATAAGGATAAATAATCATGAAATAAATATTCCATATAGCTTAAACAGTTAAAACACCTTATTTATACATAATCTCTCTAATTAACGCCGTTTTCTACAAAATACCTCGACCTTTTAACTTTATTGACTTGTTTATTTTTATAAACGCATTTAGAGTATTATATCTTATAAAAAAAGATCACGAAGTGAATTGTACACAATTACCCAAAATATTAATAATAATATCCAACATTTTACCTAATACCTAAACGTTACTGGTAACATCTTTATTACACGGGAATTGTTGTTTATAACTTAATTGCTGTCAAACTAGTAAACTAATGAAAACTAATCTAACCTAACTACCAAACTTAACTGGGCCAACCGTCCTACCCAACAGCAAAACGTCGTAACCTCTTTTCCCACCGTAACTGGATTATTTCTTGCTTCCTTCATGTTAATTTTCTATTTATTAGTCTACACTGCAGGAACAGTTTGAAATCTTTTAGCGTAAAGGGTGTGTTTCCTAAAAACGAATTACAACAAAGGCCTTTTCGCAATGGAGCAATAACAAGTTTCAAAATGGAGAGATTTCTATAGGTTAAGCTATAGTTAACATGGTATTAGCTGAGCGTTACCGTGGCATATCACACAGAGCATGGACATTTCTTCCGATATAACGAAAACGAATTTAGCATTATTCTTAAAATTTTGCATGTTGATAATATTTTTACATTTTTCTTATGGGTAACCATGAGAGCAACGAATGAATAAATTCTTAATCAATTATATGGTAAGTTAACAAATAAAATAATAACCCCTGTAGTGTATTAATCTTCAAGATATATCAACAAAGGTTTAAACTGTAGATCTAATACTGTCCTTAAAACGACACATTTGGTGACATATAATTGTGTTTCTCCATAGACGAGAATGAGTTCTATGCGCCATCCATGGGATATCGTTGTCATTGCAACTCAATGATTCCGAGTTTCCGATAAAATTCAGATACAACTCTTTCAAACCATTATTACATTTTAATTAATTTCCAATAGAAAATTCACAACTAAACATTTGAAATTAAATATTAATAAATTCCTAAATTTCCCAAATTCAATCTAAGTTACTACACGGATCAATTTTAATTCACTCTTCTTGCAATTTTGAACCAAATGTAACTTGTTTGATTCTATTGTGCTTTATTGCTCATCAAGAATGAGTTATGCAGATTGCTCTGAAGTTTCTATAAATTCAATTTTTCCTATAAAAAGACCAGATAAATAATTTAATATCAGATCTGGAGGACTATTTCAATATAACGTACAATACATTTATTGATTACCTCAAAATTTCTAGCGGACAAAATTTGAAACGGCGCGAACGGTCATCAACTAAATTCACGATAATTACCAAAAAGAAGGCCGAAAATTATGAGCTGGCAGGTTTTATAGTTCCCCTTCCACCCGTTCTGATGGACATCCGCGGCGTTCTCTCATTGGTCTAGCCGTATCCAAATTGAGAAACAATGGCTCTCTCAGATTTGAACTGCAGTACACAAGACAAGTTCTCATTAATTCAAGGCAGTGAACCGCCTTCCCAATAATTTAAAGTTACCAGCACTAACTTGCCAATGGATTACATATTCTCTTTTATCCTAACTTCTCACAATCTAATTAAAATTAAATCCCAATAACATTTTGTACATTTTGATATAAGTAAGAAAGCTCTCACCATTCCTTTAATTCCCTCTATCAATGTGTTTGTCTATTTTTCACAAATTGTCTCAATAATTAACTGAGCCTAATCTTGAAACTTTATGTTTCCTTTAATATATACACTACAAAGGTTGGGTTTAGTGACGTTGCATGATAGTACATGCTATTTAATATATATATCAAGAGGTCAGTAAACTTGGAAGGATAACTTTAGAACCAATTATTATGGACTAAAATTTTTACATGTATCCTTATTTAAAATCGGACAGAGGCTTTTTTGGTCTTCTTGGTGTCTGCCCTTCTAATTACTCTTATATCCACTAATATAGTTGGCACACATATTTCAAAAATGTCCTTATCTTACAGATTTTTTTTCTGTTCAAAAATATCTTTAGAATAAATAGGCCTATGAAATTTCCAATACGTTTACAAAGAGGCCTGATACGCGACAGTTGGTCCTGATGTACTTGTACTTTGCATTATACACTATAATGGAATAGCATTTACAGAAATGAAAAGGATACATTTTAACCTCACTTTAAAAAAATCTCTGGATTGTTAGTTTTGAAGTCATTCTTCGTTACCAAGAATGGAAAAATATAATTTTCGTCATTAGTGTTACCTGTTTACCGTAAATTGTTACATGTATTTAAAGTTCAAATAACAGATATAGTCTTATGAATTATCATTATGTATTACGCGAGGGTTTCATTGTTTTCTTTTACTAATGATATGCCTTATGTTTGATGCGTATAACTGGATAATTATACATATTAGCAGCTACGCTTTTTTACATTTTATACAAATGATCTTAATATGGAATAGGACCATTTAAAAGGTAGTGGCGACTAATTATTTGAGTTTACATATTAAGAAACTTTCCGTAATATTTTAACAGAATTATCTCCCATTTTGTTTATTATATTAATTAAATTATTAATAATATATTTTAATACGTTTAGTTTAACTACTGTTATGACCAGCATACAAAAATCTTGATGAGAGAATTATAAGGTCGGTAAGTGGTAGTATAGACGTTAACGTTAAGGAAATACAAGGAGGATAGAACAGTTAAGGCATACAAGACGTTCTTCATAGATCAAAGTAAGCGATGTATAAAGTTGGTGACGACATGTGTGCTAGATGTTCTTACATCAATTGTTCTGATGGCACCAGATTATGGCAACAGCTGTGTTTAGTGACGTTGTCTCATGACGTCATCATGTAGCTTCAATGATATTTTGGCTCATCAGTGTACACAAATGACTACAGAGACTAATATTATAGCCATTCTTACTCTATAAAAACACAGGTATAGTGGCTTAGAGTGTTATTCTATTATTGCAAATACCTGATACTTCTGATATTGGGTAAGTAATTTTAAGTACCACATGGTAATGCTTATAGCAGTATATATATTATGGATAATAGTATAAATGTTTGTATAATATGGTATACCCAAATATTCGTAGATAAATCTAATACATACATAAAATATAAAATATTAATAAAATTTTAATGTCCAAAAGATAAATAACTGTAAGATAGAGAACTATGTGTACAAAAACAAGTAGTGGATGTAGTGATAACAGCGTTTACTGATATCAACCCCTGCCATTATCGGGATACGTGACTATCCTTGGGAGCGGCCACTTTCTGGCAACGACTGCCGTTACGTGGAACACAATAATAGGGTTGTTACACCCTGCAGCTCAGTGTGTTACAACATACGCCTACGTTAGGTGTAGTCGATCTCGAGCATAACATTTTTAATTCTCTAAATTTAACTATTATCGATCTAGTTTTCTCTAAATCTAAATTTAATACATGAGGAGCAAACATTCAAAACGTGTTTTGTCACACTCCTATGAACGTTGGAAAATTACAAAGAAACCTGTAAGTAAGTTATTATGTCAAGTATATAAAGTGTTATATTTTTATTCACAATATAATACAATTTTAAATGATTATCGAGTTGTAAAACTCCTAAAAGTGTTGTAGTTTAGTTTAAATTTGACTTCAAATGTAGGACAAAACGCCTTTCGAACGAGCAATATGGACAAAACACATTTTGAGCATTTGGAAACCGGACAAAACACTTTTGAACACTTCATATAGGGGCACAGTAAAAAATTAAAGTAAATGGTACAAATAATATAATTTCTTTTTATTTATACATTGTTATTCGAGTAGTAGAAAACATAGCAAAGTCAAATTATTTATGTACCCTGTAGGAATTCACTCATTGAAAAGTTACTTAACATTGCAGAAAAAAACTTAAATCCTGACAGCAACATCTTCTTCCAAACATTCACAAAGTTCATCATCTTCAGTATCTACAACACTTTCAGAGTTCAAAATATGGTTGTAAAAATCAAACTGACCTCCTGGTAAAGTTTTCCACTCGGGCCCTAACATGACACCTAACAGTTTGTTTACGTCTTTCTTTTTCTCATCAGTTATAAACTTCAATTTTATATAAAGGAAGAACCTGAAAGTAAAGAAATAGTCAGAAGCTTATACAAAATCGTTAAATTATAATTAATTAACAAGAAGTATTGCTGTTTATAAACTTCCCTTTTACTTGTTTATATGAAGCAATGACTCAACTAATGACTTTACCTGTAAATATTTTATTACACTCAAATTAAATTAATGCTTTGTCTGATAAGTATAACACCTTTCTAAAAAATACTTATGTATTTATTGATATTTTAAATATACATAAAATAAATCTTACCCTTGTGTCTAATAATTCATTAGTTTCCCATATTAATATAATCTCTTATGATAAGTATTTAGGAACTTGCTGTTCATGTTTATCAGCACATAACTCAGCAAAATCTGCTGAACTCAGCAGCTGATGGAACTGTCCAGCTGGCAGCTTCTTATCAGCAATCCGCTCCACTGCCCTTCTAGATCTGATAACGCTTCCCCACATTTCTTCATTATGGCTGGATTTAGTTTATTACTAGCCTTTACTAAACCTTTGTGGTGAAAAAATACTGAATAACGTATATCATTAAGAAGAGGGTAGAAAACGTAAACCACGTGTAATATAGTCCAAATTCAGTTATAACCATTGTGATTTTTAAAATTCAGTTAATAAGTATAAAATTTATTAAGAGCAACCAATTACTTTTTCTAACCTTAAAACTGTCCCTATTATAACTGGTTATTACTTTGTTGGAGTTATTGTTCATTAACTAACAAGATTTGTTAGGAGTTATTTTATACATAACGTATCTAACGTGGGAATGGTGGATACCATGTGGATGTTAAGTTAATTCCAATTCACTTTTATCTTAGTTCAGGGTCTGGAATCTGCCGCTGTTACAGACGATTCCTGAAGTACGTAGTCATATTCATCTGAATAGATCCAAACTAGGTGTCTCTGATATCGGATAAAGTAAATTTTGAGCTTCTTCGTCTCCAAATATGTTTTATATCTTCATATGAACATGACTTCAGCTTTCAGGAGTCAGCGGCTGTAACGGCATCAGATGACAGGCGCTCCACGAAGAAGGAAGTGAATTGAAGCTAAACTCAACATTCACAAAGTAATTTAGGAATGTGATATTCATTCAGCCAACTGTTGAAGGAGCCTCTTTATATTTATGTCATTTATATACTGTCTATGAATCTTCATGGTAGAGTATATTTTCTAAATACTTTTAATCTAATAATAAAAATATAAAATAAATTCAAATTATTTTATTATTCTAAAAAACACCTTGATGCATAGAGCAGAATTTTTAACACTTGATTTATTTAGTCAGTATTAGCTAATTTTACACTATGTATTTCATTAGATTTATAACTTGTGAAGAATAAAAAGGAGCTCCACTGACAACTCTTCACAGAAACTTTGCAAAAACTCAGTTCAATATATTTGCGTTATGAGCGAAAATAGATATACACATGTGAATTTCAATATGTATTTGTAACGTGTCTATAGTAGGGTTATCTTCTATAAACCAATTACAACTATTTTTGTTTTAGTATAAGAGCGATCAATTGTGTTCTGAACTAATAACCCTTTATTTTAAGAATTCACAAGTTCCAATGGAATTCAATAATTAAACTCAGTATAAAATAATAGTAATTTTAATAAAATTTAAAATCAATAATACAGCAACGCCAAGCTATCTTTTTTACTTTGAATTTATTCTTAATTATTACTTATTTTTAACCCATCAAAAGTTCACAAGTCCAGTCTTAAAATTAATAATCAATCAATCATTCAATAATTGTGTCCTTCAAGTTCTCAGTGCTAATGTTTTCAACACAAACTCAAAATAAAAATCTTCATTAAACTTCAAAATAAAATAATCTTCTTCAAATATAAAATGAAACAAATAATAAAATAAGACTTCTCCTCAAAATAAAAATCAAACTAATTAAGGTAATATTAATATTTAATATATTATCAAAGACAATGTCCAACCAGTTAAATTCAAATTTTTAACAATTTAAAACTACTTATTTTCTGTAAATTTCCAATTTACAAATTATTGAATTGTCCAGAATTATCCGCTTGGCTTTGAATTTTAAATTTAGGAACTTGTTAAAATATATATAGAATCTCAGAACATAAAATAAATTTTCTTTTTCAGTAGGCTATTCCTGATTAAACCAAGATGAACAGGAAAATATCATCAATCAATTTACTATTTAAGTGTTAAATTCTAACTTTCACAGTACCTCACACATCTCCTGAAGAATTCACCAAGTAAGAAAAATAACGGTTATAGATTAATCAAATTAAACATTAAACTTTAAATTTAGAAAAGAATTTTAATCTCAAACTCAACCTTCCTTCCGAAAAATCGATACGGCAAGAGTAGGCTATCACTTCTCACGAACTTCTCTCTTTGAGCACACAGCAAAGAATCACCTGAAAACCTGGTTGAAGCCACCGGAAGGATCTAGAAGTCCCTCCCACCATCTAATCAACCTAACATTGGCCAATCAAAATTGAGCAACACAATGTCTGAATTGAATGGTACCTATCCAGCCCAGACCTGTAACCTTTGCTCAATACCTAGATACAAAAGGAAGCTTCTAGCATTCCTCGAACCCGAATTGACAAGAAATTAAGCACTGCTGGAAGGCTCACAATCTTACAATTAAAAAGGTGTATATAGTTCAATATTAAACTGTAAATAACCTCTGATAATGATATTGTATTATATTTTGTATATACTCACTTCTTTACTACAGCAATATAAATTAAAAATATAAGCCTTACTTTCAAAATTCATGCATTAGAACTTAATTTTTCATTAAAATATTATACTCAGGAATAGTGGGATATTTATTCAATATAACTAAAGATTAACATTAATTTTTTCAACTGATATGGTAATTATAGGATGAACTTTGTTTACGGATAGGCTAACGTAATTTGAACGAAAATATATATTTGTAATATGGCGAAATAACTAATATGTTTCCCTTTATCACTTAATCCCTTAACAGTTAAAAAACTTAAATACGATTATGACTTGCCGGCAGTAAATGAAAGAATATAATTAAGCAGCACAATTATAGATGTATAACAAACTGAAATCAGTCAGCGACTTGTTACAAAGGTGGTGTGTCCAATTCAATTAGGTATTGTTAACAGAGGCTATCGTATGTAAATGATGGATTAGCATAGATAGATCTGGCGTCATTGGTTGGTGGAAAGAATATGGTCTTCTCATTCGATTTATTTACGTTTCCACAATTCTAAATAAATGGCTATAATATTTTAACAACCTGGTTTGTATTATTTTATCGTTTTTGGATGTTTCCAAAACTAGGTTCTATGTATTTATTGCTACATAAATGAAGAGGTTGAAGCAAAAATAAAACATTTTCAACGAGTATGGAATATTGCAGTCCTATAGTAGTATTAATACATTAATTTACAAAAGAAACTAATAACTTATTCTTTCGTTTGTTATTATACAGATGTAGGCTTATACTGTATATTGAGCACATATCAACAATATAAGTGATAAAATTTATAATATCATCAAATCAAATTAGAATGGAATTGATTTTCGTATATGATCTAAGCAAGTTCATTAACCAGCCTTTACCTTTACAAAGATCTAAGAGCATGGCTGTTCGAAGTCATGCAAAACATTATTGTTAATATTTTGTAACTTACACTAACAACTAAGATACACAGAGTGTAGGGTCTGTCAGAGGCCGGGAAATCCAAGTGCCGGAATTCAACCATGTAGACCAGAAATTCACATAAACAGAAGTTTAAAGGTTAAAAACTAAATGATGTTTGAATGTAAATAGAGACATTTCTAGTCATATATTTAGAAAATAAGAAAATTAATTTTTAGGGATCAAGTGATTAATAGTGCTATGAAAGTTTGAGAAGATTCATAGAGCCGAAAGAAAATTAATTTTATTTCTGAATGCAAACACAATAATCATTTATTGGTTGAGGATCTTCTAATAAATAAAAATAAGTTATCTTATTTTATACTTCCAGTTTGATCACTCAGTTAAAAATCTTCCAATTCTAATAAACACCATTAATTATTATACTTGCACTATTAACCAAATTAATGGAATATTATACCAGAGTAGGATATTAAAGTTTTTATATATTTAGCGAAATGTAATTTAAACAATATTTATTTTATTCCACTTTATATTTATCATATTTAATAGCCGAAATTAAAATGTAAAGCTCAATACATTCACAGTACTTGTTGTAATTAATAGTTTGACATATCACTTTAGTTTTAGGGAAATAATGAGAACAATTTCCAAAATATTTTAATAGTTACAATATTAATTTAATATAATAGTTAAAATATTCAGTAAAGTGGCTGTTAACTACTCGTATGTTCATATAAAGAAGAAGAAAATGTTTGCGGGATGGATTTGAAGATTAGGATATTTCCCTCTTAAATGTAGCAAAGTGCAATATTACAATAATGGAGGCTCTCTAATCTTCTTCCAGCTACTTGGGCTTTAGGATGGAACCATCATATAAGATGTGTGCTGTACTTACATTTGGAAGAAAATGTTTCTCATTTTATAACATTAAACTATCGACCTGTATCTGTCTCTTTGTATCGTTTGTATTCATACTCGTATTCTTTCATATCAAAGACGTTTATAAGACTAACAAATTGTTTGTTAAGGCTATGATATTTTATCTTCTGCTTTTACACACAGAAACTAATACATAATTCTATTAAGTAATAAAATTAAGAAATGCTTTTCGTTCCTGCAGCGTTCGATCAAAATACATTTGAAGTAAGAGCAAGTTTTTGAGATATATAACAAAGATAAACAAAAAGTGTATTCACCGAAACGTGTATTTTGGCGTTTTACTAAATATAAAAATGAAAAATCTCCGAAAACCTATTATTTATTCTAATTATCCATTTTATATGATAAACATTGAATGAAAAATTTAATTTGATTACACGTTTCAGGTAGTTCTCGGTTTATATTATTCTTATATTATAATCAATGTATTGTAAACCATAAGTATAATTACATAAAAATGATAAAAACATTTAATATATTTAACTTCAATAAATATTTTTTGTTCAAACATTAGAACACAAGATGATAGAATTGATTGACTATTTATCCTCTTTAGGATTCAATAAGTTAACTGTACCATCAACTGGGTCACCAAGTTTAAAGTTTGGAGGTTTGTCTAACAGTGTTTAAACTTGCTAAGTATTCTTATCACTCCTTATCACAGCCAGCTGAAAATATATTGAATGGTGCTTAACTCTTCTCAATGTGTGTGTAATGTATCCTTACTTATAAGGTCGTATGGTGTAAAGAATGATATGAAACATCCAGTAAATACTCATGATCTTTGAAGGATATAAAATAGGTTATTTATATCGAAATATAAAACATTTATTGAAACGACAAAACTATATAACTTTTACTACCGTTCGATGTCTCTATCTGGAATTTAGCATAGTACAGATCATAAATCAGGAATAAAATGCGTAAAAATTTATTTTCTATAACATTATTTTTTTAACTTCACAAGAAATATAAATATACCAGTTTAAGTGTATAAATAATAATTATAAAGCACTCAAGACATATACTATACTTTATTAACTGGCTTGGTTATTGAAAGCCCTAAGAAATTAGTTATAAAATAACGCTTGAGTTGATATTTCCTTTTCTCTTGAGTAGAACAGTCCCTCCAGTTAGTACATATCCGCCAGTAGATCCTTCATTTGTTATTGTAAGAATAGATATTCTTTATCTAGGCAACCCAATGGAAGTTTAGAGAGAGGTCATCATTGGCCCGAACGTTAAGTTATTACTTAGGTAAAGCCAAAACCCGATAGAAGACGTTAAAGTTATTAGTAAAATTTAGATGTTAACTCCTTATTTCCTTTGTGAAATTAAAAAAAATTAAAAATAGTCACGCACTTGCACATATATTTCACTAAATAATTTATTTAAATAAATTTACTTGAATGTGCAGTATAAATTACTTCTAAAACTTTGTTATACAGTCTGAATAACTCAATTTATTAATTGATAAAACATTTCGAGTTTAAAATATTTGTTTCTATTAGTCTTGACTGTAAACAAATACAGATATTACAACGAAAAGTCATAAATTATTAAACTTAATACTTTTACCATAAATTATGGTAAAGAAGGATTTAGTTTACATAAACATTTTATGTATTACTGTTTTCTTTTACTTTTAACTTCATTAAGTTTATAAATACTTAGTTCAAACAAGTTTATTTCTAGACTACTTGAGTTTCCCAATTAATTTCAATAAATATAGCCATGCGTGGCTTTAATTGAAAAATATACTTTGAGAATATGTTAATATTGTATTTGCACTCTCAATTCCAAGTAAAATAAAATTAGTCTAAAGATGCTAAAGTGACGTAAATTTGCATTACATTATTCCTCCATCGATTCATTCAGTCACTTAATATATTTCATAGGAGACCTTTAGGATGACCTGAAATCCAAAGAAGCTACATGTATATAAAAACCAGCAGCTTCCTCATTATAGACTTTTGTGACAAAGATGGAAGTTCAGGTGAAAGTGGACACTATCACCTTACCTTCTAATGATTCTAAAGTCAAGGAAACCATCATTCATATAACTTTAGGCACAGCTAAACGCACGCCAGACATAGGGTCAGCGTGGAAGTTTCGCTCAACCCCCGGCGGATATCTGGTCCAGACAGCAACTCCAATAGACTTACTTATGTTTACCATATGCAATTTTGATATTTAAGTATGGAAGGTAAAGTTTGAGACCTAACATCTAAAATAACTCTTTGAACATATGATGTATATATAAAAGTTAATACACACTGACAGAAATATGCTTTAGTTATCAACTGGTGGAAGAGACTACACTAACACTCAGCTCCCTAAACCTCGTATTTGCTTAATTTTATGATTTGCATACGTTTCAAGGACATAAGAGAATGAATTTACAAAGATTAAAAAATTAATCTACAAACATAAGTACTGTACAAATACAGTCATTCTGTACAAGTAGCATCAAATGGAATTTCTGATAATCATGCAAATACTTGAAATCATGAATATAAATTGAATACAATTTATTAAAAAAGTAACAGAAGATGTCCCTCTGTTATAAACTTACTACCCTATGTACATGCCAACATTTCAATGATAAGTTTTTAGCACAAATGGAGACTCCTAATGGACCATTGTGTAAAATTTTTAAAAACGAAAGAGAGGTAGAGTTCCACACCAAAATTTAACCAAATCTTAACGTACCTTATTTTATTTTTATTTTATATTAAAATTCTACTATTATACGAGTAGTAAGAAGTTGTTGGAAATTTATATTAAAAAGCTGTATATATAAATATTCAGTTTTGTATTTTAATAGTATTAGTATAGTCTTGTACGATAAAGACAACCTCTTATAAGCCAGTCTGCTAAAATTGCTCTTATATTTGTAAGCCTTTTCGAGAGGTGATCAATTACAACAATAATGTATCCTCATGTACACAACTAACTTCAATGCCAGTTGTAATTGAATCTTCGGCCAGCTGCACGCTGCTTTGTAAATAGCTGCTTTGATGTATTAATTGATTATATCAGAATATATTCCTTTACTCAGTGATTAATTCCTTTAAATAGTTTTAGGTTTTTGGATGTTTCAATTAGTTATTTTTTGTGTTCAGTTTTAAAGGCTCCTGTTTTCAAATATTCATATCTGTACATCTGGCTGTTCTATTTACTTCTTGCTTGATGTTCTACTATTTTACAGTAGTACCAATAGTTGAGCAACTTATGGTTATTTCCAAACTTAAAATACTTTTGAGTACCACAATTAAGCGTGTTCAAGAGTTTCAATTAGAGAATCATTCTCATTACATTTGGTCAATTCAGTAAAGATTT
Source organism: Homalodisca vitripennis (assembly GCF_021130785.1). Lineage (NCBI taxonomy): Eukaryota > Metazoa > Arthropoda > Insecta > Hemiptera > Cicadellidae > Homalodisca > Homalodisca vitripennis. The sequence continues at coordinate 242,433,964 of NC_060207.1, forward strand.
TCTTACTATATTTTCATCAATGCTAAAAACAACGGCGACCGTTAATCTGAACCCCTTCTTCCACACTGCAGTAGGTATTAGCGGTAGATAAGTATGAAGCAGCTGATCTAGGTTTTTTTGATTGAATTGAAAACAAAGATTCCCGTTGAAATATTACCAAGATCTCGAAGGGCCAGCTTAAAATTTTGTAATTGCTCATCTTCTGTATGTGCGATAATATCTGTTAGACAGGTCATAGAGACTTGAATCTTGGGCCAAAGCTTAATCTTTTTTGCATTAAAAGCGTTATTGATTTTGTGGCGAAAATATAAAAAATGAATCGGTATGTACGACCCATAACTATTAGTAAAACATTCCCTGAGGTTTAAACAGGTATTTGATATATAGATTTATCATGGCCTAAGTTATTATGAATTTACGTTAAATAAAGAAAATTTTAATAGGCGTTCCTCTCTGTTCACCTGGTGCTAGCCTTTACATTATGTTCTACTTGTTCCTTCGTTACTCCTTTGTTATGATTAATTATTTGTGTTTTTTTTCTTAACCTACATTTTTTTTTTATCGTCGAATGCATATTTCTAAACCAAAGTTTTTACCCATTAATTTGTTACACTTTGCATTATTCATTTCATGTAATAATGGTTTTATTCCCATAATACAAAGATAAAATCGCTGTTTTAATGATATTTGTATTGAGCTACAGACTTGTGTCACGGCTTAAGTTTAGGTGACTTTTGGAAGACAGTTATAATTATAGAGTTGAGTACTCGTGTATTATACTCACATATAGTTTTAGATATTCAATTATTGCTCCAGTTTTCTTGAAATTCTAAAGTCTTAGTACTTAAAAACCAACTGAAAATAGTTGTTATGTGTTCTACATAGTTTTGAACGTTATATCCAAGATATTTTCACTATTCGTTTCTATATTTTGTTTTGTCTATTCTCCTGCCCTATATACTGATTTATGCACTGTGGCTGATTACGAGGTTAAACAATTAGATGTATGCGGTTTGTATATATACACCGAAATTATACGTTTTAAAACGGATTGTAAGAAAAAAACACTTGATCTCGTTTATCAAGTGACAAATTTTCTATTTATTCAAATTAAAGTACCAGTTTCATTTTATAAAAAAAACTGACAATGTCGAATTATACCAGTTAACCGTTTGATAAGGTAAATTTGTAGTCCTAACCATTCATAAAAAACATGACTAAGTTCTGTAGAGATTTCTTTAAAAAATAAATGTTTTATGATTTATAAAACTTATTTTAATACTGCTTTAATAGGTAGTAAAGGTTTATGGTTGGTTCGCGTCATGGCTAACCATTTTAACGTGTTCAGAAGACCGGGTGTTTAGGGGTAGAGTTGCAGGATGTAATGCACTTGCGTGTATGGTGCAGGCGTGGCATAGTACTTTATTACACCCGTTCTCTTCTGCTTTAGCTCCAAGTCAAGAACCTCTACATATATTAGAAATAATGATCGTAAATAAAAATCTCCCGATAAACTACTACTTTTAATTTCAATAATGTATTGTGAAATCAGTAGACAAATTATGCGCTTTACGTTTAACAATTGACGCTTCAATTTAATTTTATTACTAAACAAATTATCCGAATCTAATCAGTAATTTTCTTCTTGAAATTGTAACTTTTCCTTTATCAATTATTAGAAAACAGTGTATTCTAATAAGAAGAGCTCCTCCTTCAATGAAATAATCAGTAAACATTACATTGAGAGCGTATTTTAGATTCAACACTAAAAATGCAAACTTCAACCTTCTATCTCGAACCTCTGTTTAATTCTTCTGTTGATTCCTTGTGTCAGAGTGGGATACCTACTTGCATCAAACTTGTCATCCGTTTATCTGGCATGACCTACTGTCATAACAGTCGATAGTTATTCATTTGTACATATTTATAACATTTCTTTATCTTTTTGTGTTCAAGAGTGAGTTGTATGTGGAACTTAAGACAACTCTGGAATATCGAGGTGTGGATATTGGTTAGTCGGAACACATAACTATGTAAAATGTTGCTAAATTACGTATCCCATACATTAATGTTATAACGAAGGACAACTAGAAGTCATGTAAGCGGCTGATGTATAGCAAAACTTTGATTAGTTAATATTCATTGTGCTAATTAAAAAACCTAATACTCAAATAATTAGAGGTCTGTTCAGAATTACTAGATTAGTGTTAGTGAAATAGAGCCTGGAATCTCTGGCCACAAAACCGCACAATGCGACCAGTAACCAAGTTCGCTCTGTTGTAGTGGCCATTGTCGTGAAAGAGAATCTCTGATGGATAACTCATTAGTCTCCGCCAACTAGAAAATCTGGCATTGAGATTAAGATAATTAATTTAATCTTCATTTTAAATTCACTTGCTTTAATTTTAAATATAAGATTTGTTTTATGCTAATTTTTACATTTAAGATCTCAATTTAGATTGTTCGAACTTTTAGGTGCTCTATTTCTCAATAGACTTCATCATTTTCTCAAAATATGATGATTGTTGTATCACAACGGTTTTTAAATAAAAAAAAACTTTTTTATGCACCGACATCGAACTAGGTGTTCCTAATAAATTAATGAAGCTTCATGCATAATTTCAAGAATAGGTCAGTTCGATTCGATATATAGTGCGGAGAATCAAACAGACAAACGTAAAAAATTTAAAACCCCATATTATGAAAAAAATTAAATTTCCATAGCCCCACGAGTGAGGAATGGTGTAACTCAGTTACAGTAACTCAGAATAAAATGTAATATAATACATATAGTTTGTGAATATATTTCAAGAATTTTAATAGTACTGAATATATTAGACACGATATTATGTTTTTCATTTCTGCAATGAAGGAAATGCAATTTATTTGCCAATATTTATTTTATAGTGAAAGACGATTACAATTCATTTAATACACTATGAATTCCTATTGAAAGATAGCTATGTCTTATACAGCATGTATTATTCCTGATAGAAACGTGAGTTTTAAGCACGGAATGGATGTTGTATTTAATCTGGTGAACGTTACATTGTTTGTCGACAAAGCGGAAACGATAACTCAAACTCGCCTCGCCGCCGATGTAATCGTATTGTTGGCCTTTATCCCACGAACAATAACGTAAATATTTCTCTGTGAAGCTTAATACTTTAGCCCCATTCACTTGTGTTATGGGAATGAAAACGTTTTCCTACAGCTTCTAAACAGATTAATTAAATATTGTTACAGACTCAAGAAAAAAAATTACAATTGGTTTCCCTTTGTTCTTTAATACATTTATTTATATAGCCTTTTCTTAATGTTACCATGGTAGAAAATATCGAAAACTTTCGCGTCTCTCAAAACATACTCTGATTTTGTGTAAGAATCAGCACCATATTTATCTCGTTATTTATTTTCTGTCCAACTAATTTTAATGAAATTATAATCTTGTTATAAGCTTTATTTAAGTAATTTTACATGCCATTTTTTTCTATTTTCAAGTGTTTCAAACCGTATGAAGCTGCCAAAATGTAAATTCTGCAGTAATCTTGTATGGATACTAAAGAATAACTCTAGCGGAAATAGATTTTTCTCCATCAACAGAGGATTTATTAAAGACTAAAAACACTTATTTGTATAAAAGTACAGAAAACCATGTAATATCAAAAAATAAGTTTTAAAAGTATTTGGACATCTTGTCCTTTGTAGTTTTTATTACCAATAAAAATCTTATTATTAGCAATATATATTCTGCTTGTAATGTTTATTTGTTTTCATTAATTTGCTAATATACATACAATAATTTTTTTTTAATTAAGTGAAATATGTTGCTGTAACATATCCACTCAATTACTTAAGTTGGTTGAATAAAAAGTTACTGAAAAAGTGAACAAAATTTTCTTGAGCAAAACGAAATAATAGAATTTTACTTAATTTTGAACACAAATACAATACATTAAGTTGTTTGAAGTTTATTTTTGACGATGGAATGATTGTGAAGGAAACAGGATTTTTCCAGACATTTACCATCGTTCAGTAAAACACAAAATCAGTAACACTACGTTTCGAAATCTGAAATCTGATCTATTATTCAGGCAAATAACTAACCTAATACATAATTACAAACTAGGTTAAATAAATAAATCATACCAAAGCGTTGTGGCACGCCTAAGTCAGGAATCACAACCACCACGTTGTGTGTCAACTTCACTAACTCTAAAACAGGCACTTAATAAAAAACCTATACACAACACTAGTCATTAAAACTGAACTACAGAATACAGATCACAATACGTCTGCATTCGATACTTCAGTATCGGTGGTTTTGGTACCAACCACATACGTCAATCGTAGGTGGTAGAACATCTAAACAATTAACATTTAAAAGTAATTTCATGAAAATGTATTGGTTTTATATCCTCCCCGAGAAATTTTTAAAATGACAACTTTGGTATCAGTTAATGAACAGTAATTTCAATATAATAACTAAGAATATTGCAAAACATAGGTATGTATAATTAAAATTGGATATGTGTTAATTATATACATGCAACCTGCTAAAAAATTGTTATGTAGTTTAATCAATATAATCTGTTTACGCGGCTTTTGATGTTTCCCAGAAGTGAGGTCAGCACTAGAAGTTTTCAATGAGTTCCCTTAATGGGAACACTTCGGCGTTCAGGTGATGCAAACAGGGTAATGACTAAGTCAATTTGTTTTACTGACGATGCTCTTGTATTAAATTGACAGGTCGTTAACGTTAAACACACCACCTAACAATCTGCTCATTCTTTCTTTCACGTCCTCTTTACTCTTCATCCTCATATCTCATCATTCGCATCACACTCCTTGATATAAAACATGTTACATTCATCGATAAATATACGCTACTGAAAATATATTTACAAACATACTTATATTAAACTAAAATTTGTATGTTAATTTATACATGAAGTTCGGTATATTTTTTACTTTCTTGATAAATTCTTACAATTAAAAAAATTATCTAGAAGTGCAGTTTATTAGTAATGCTACTAAATTTATATAATTTTATTATGATTGATAACAAATAAAACTCGTAGAACTTTTATTTTTTGTAATTTTTATTGATCTGTTTTCTTTCATTACTGTATGAACTTAAACTCATATTATGTGCAATACGAATAAACGATAATATGGCAGAAACTAGGCATTATTAGCTATTTTACTCCCTCTCCTTAGCTGCTATATTTTACGGAGTCCTTAAAGATTACCAGTCATCAACAAATCGAATAAAATTGTGGCTACGTAATTACAATTTCACTTTTATATTTTAAGTTAGAAAATATTTATATTTAATTCTGGGGGACTTCAATTGGATTTCAACTAAAAAAAAATGATTATCAGAGTTATTTCACACGTAAGAGCACCTCTTGTTCAAAACAATTATACAGTACCTCCGACACCATAGATGGGTTTGTCTCATTGGCCAGAATAATAAAATACAAATACATCCAGTTTTTGGAAACCTACTTCGGTTTACTTCTAGCACTTCTAGCAGGTGCCATAGTTGAGTTTGTTTTCCAGTCCCGATGAGGAAAATATAATAAACATACTTAGAACTGAGTAGACTAAAAAGGTATTTTTAATGTCACAATATAATTGGAATCATTGTTCCAATAAAAGAAAAAAATATTGATGCGTAGGTATGAGATCATACGCTTTTATTTTGTTCAAAAGCATGTATTTAGTAGTCTTGCAATTTACATTCGGTTTGTTCCATGTCCAGATGATTTTCCCTTGTAGCCCCGATGGAGGAAATATATATGCACAAGGAGGATTGGTAATCCTATTAAGGTTTATAGGAAAACCCTATGTATTTCTGGTGTAAGGAAGAAATCCGTATTAAATTCATAAAACATTTCAAAACAATCGTTTGTAACGAAGTCTTGTTGTTTTTTGGACTGTAGTCTGTGAAATAATTTGTCTTTTAGGCATTGTTGTGTTCTTTTCTGTTTTTCTTAAGTCACTGTTAAAATACCACATCACTACGTTAAAGAAGCACACCACTTTTTAGTAACATAATCATTAACATTAAAAGTTTTGATCATTAGGTATTGTCTTATAATAGTATTTACAATGTATTAGATGTTTTGAATTCGTCACTGGCGCAATCTGGAGTAAAAGTTAGATATTAACTTCATCTTTGCTATCTGCATTACTACTGATCAAGCACTGTTCTGAAATCTAAATTGTAAACAAATGTTTCTCTCTTTGATAAACTTTAACTGAAATTTTCATCAGTTGTTTAGTGCCAATTACATTTGGATCATAAAAAGTAAAGAGTAACATTTTTCTAAATAAAAAATATTCCATGTTAAATCTCAGATCTAAACATATAAACTTTATTTGGATTGGTCTAGCTGTTCTCGAGATTAGTAATACATTTTGTGATTTCTCTTTAATATGAACGGTGAAACCATTGAAAATTTTTAGTTACAATTTTATTATTATAATAATTAGTAACAAGGAATAAAGTAAAGTCCCACACGATATTTCATACCCTCACTTAATATGCGATGTGTAGATGGGGTTAGGTAGCTCATCTTTTCCACATGTGGGTGTCGGTGGGTTGGAATGAGTCAGTATCATGGTACTTAACAAAACAGTTACAACTCCTGTTAATATATCTTAATATTCTTTCCATATTAGCTATTATTTTTTAGTCTGTGAATGTATCTAAAAATGTAAAAAAAATTTAATTGTAAAATAAAATGGCCTTACTAATAAGAATAATTACATACTAGTTTTATGCAAGCAATTTTTTTCAGTTTACAGCATATTTACTCGGATTTAAATTCTTTATTGGAAGTGTACCTTCTTCTCCTATTCGCGTTGACTAGAAGAGGTGGAAACAGAGCTAGCTTCCCCTTCATCCTTAGTTTCTTTTAGAACTAGTTGTAATTAGTTTGTTTACTCGGTTGGTTTATCTTAAGTAAACAGAACAATATTTTTTTGTCTAAAAAAGTACTGGTGACAAAGAAATCATCAGTATTTTTTTATAGCTGCTACCCGTGGCTTCTTACGAAATGTTCGTAATCGAAGCCCTTATAATACTAAACAAAACACTCAGGAGTAATATAATGGAGTATTATTAAATTTTCCTAGCGTAACAATACATCAGGTACATATTAATGCAGTGTTCATGGCTAAGAGGATCAGAGTTAACATAACTGTTATTTTGTGTATTTTGCATGTTACAGCACTTCTGATTCAAATTAATTATACAGTACGTCCGAGATCAAAGCTGGGTTTGCCTTGTTGTCCCGAATGATAAAATACAAATACATCTCGATCTTGGAAACTCACTTCGGTTTTCATCCGGCCCTTTTTCATATACCTGTACTTCCGGTCTAAGATATTACAGTTCCCATAGTTGAGTTTTTTATTCCAGCCAAGTCCTGGAAAATATAATAAACATACATTGGACTGAGAAGACTAATAAGTTGTTTCTAATGTCACAAGACAGATTGAATCCCTGTTCCAATAAAAAAATTTAAATTGGTAGTTATGAAATGATTATTTTGCTCAAAAGCGTCTAAATACTTGTCTTGTAATTTTCGTTCGATTTGATATATTTCCAGTATCATAGATGTGCTTGTATTATTGTCCCAATGAAGAAAATATTCATGCACAAGGAGGATTGGTAATCCTATTACGGGCCACAGGAAAACCGTATAAATTTCATGCAACATTTTAAAGCAATCGTCAAAACGAAGTCTTGTTGTTTTTCGGACTGTCGTCTAAGAAATCATTTATCGTTGAGGCATGTTAGTGTTATTTTCTGATGTTCTTTTCCTTAAGCCACTGTTAAAACACCACGTCACAATGTAAAAGAAATTATGAGTACCTTAGGTGTAAACGATGCTGCCTTCTAGAAGATCTTAAACTGAAATTGTCAACAGCTGTTTAATATCAGTTAAATTTGGATCATGAAAAATAAATATTAATTTTTTTCAGAATAATAAATATTCCAGATAAATTTTCAGATCTATCTCTTGATATAAATCTTTTGTGGATTTCATTGAGCATTTATAAGAGAGTTTGGCCGGATGAGTTCTGATGGGATGGGTCCTGCCCTCAACATTAGTGCTTAGCAACAAATGTTGTGATTAATTTTTATTTATAAGATGAACAGTGAAACCACTGAAAAATGTCAGTTACAATGTTATTTTTATAACCATTAATAAGGTACAAAGTAAAGTCCCACATGATATTTCATACCCGCACTCAATATGCGATGAGTAGGTGGGGATGGGTAACTCACCTCTTCCAAATGTGGGTGTAAGTGGGTTGGTATGAGTCAGCATTATACTACTTAACAAATCAGTTAACATTCATGTTAGTCACTCTCTCTCATCTTCTCATATTAGCTATTATCTTCTAGTCTGTGTGTATGTTAAAATATTCAAATAATTTGTAATTGTAAAATAAAATGCCCGTATACATCAAAAGAATTACATACAAGTTTTATTGAAGCAAAATATTTTCTGTTTACAACATATTAACTCGGGTTTCAGCTCTTTATATTAATAAAGTTTTTAATATAATTAAATTATATACGAGACCATGTAGCCTCAATATTTTATAATACGAAAACTATAGCACTTTTATCTATTTTTTGTCTATTTATGCATTTAGAAATATGTGCATTTAAACACTTATGATATACAATCCAGAATAATTTTGGTTAGCCCAGTGTACCGTTATTATAGCACATATATTAAATTTATATGGAGCTAATACTTTATAAATCAAAACAACTTTTCGGAAATACTTGATTTATTCCGAAATTTAAGTTCACCAAAAAAATTTACAAAATTTACAAACTTTTGATTCGATTTTCTTCAAAACTTCACACAATCGAACAAATCTAATTAAGAGTCTGATTAAAAATGAATTAAAATAAAAATGAAACTAAAAATTTATACTTCTCCAAAAATGGTTATATTAACAAAACAAAATAAAAGTTCTCTTCACAAAATACTCAAAAATCAATATAACACAAAACTTGATATTAACTTTATGAGCAAAATTTAATCCACAATACTTAAAAAAATTTAATTAATTCTCAGACTCTGAAAGATGGGAAACTTTAGAAATTTTAATTACAACAGTATAAAAAAATCAAAGATATTAACTAAACGCTGTTACGGGACTTACTATTTTGAAGACTACGGAGGCTGATAGGGATTTAATACGCACTGAAGAAAAAATTAAAACTTGAATTAAATTTACACGCGATAAAAGGAATTACTCTAAATCCCAAACTATAGGGTTAGAGGAAGAGCTGCCATTCTCAACAGGACGTCTGCACCTTCTCGTCGTGGCTTCAAGACTCGACTGATCCCCATCTCTCTCCAGCGAGCCGGGTCGGAACGTATCGCCGTAGTCATCTCGATCAGCTGATGTACCGGTCTAACTAAACAAACAATGTCCACGCACCGCGTCCAGTTAACAAAAAGAGCCTACTTCATACCGCGATTCAGCATAAATAATTACAACTATGGTACACCAGGATCAATTTTAATTACTAAAAGTATAATATGTTATATGCTGTGCGATTTATCTGTAGTGTTTCTCGTAGGGCTCACTGTTTAAATGACTTTTATCTAGTTCTGAACTGTGTATCAAGACTCTTACACTTCGCAAACTTAGTTTAAAAGTTTTATACCGAACATGAAGGTCAGTAAATAGACACTATCTATCTATACCATACATGATATATATGTTCTGCAGATATCAGTTTTTATCAGTAATCCCAGTCAATATAGCAATGTAAAACAGCCCTTTACCATTTAGCTTTCTATATTTATGCTTTGTACTATAGCCTACTTTGTCATCTTGTTTGAGACTTAAAGTGACATCAGACATACAGAAACAGCCGTATTTTTTGCATGCTTCATTTAATGGAAATAGAATATAAGTCTATGAAGAACAAAAGGAACAAAGAATGCTTGTCCAAAACAATTTTTAGTCTCATAAACGAAGGAGGCAAGGTCATAACTTTCTGTAGAGACGTGTGATGTTTCTATACGACCCATACAATATTAAGCAAGCTCAGGTGTTTCAGCTGGGTACTTGAGTACGGTTAGCTGTAGAAACGATTATTTCGTGACAAGAAGCCCACTATTTTAAAGTAGTAAAAGAATATAAAATTTGAACTCGTGTCCGATGCAGTTAAAAAGAATTCATTCTAGTTTTAACATAACTACAAAAAAAAAACAATAAATATATAATAGTGTTAATACTTTTGGTTTCCTTCTTGAAAATTATTTAAAAATGCAGATGAATTTACAATTTTTGTTTTTAAGCAATAAATAGTACTTTGTTCAATAGTTTTAAATTTTATTTTGCAAATGAAAAACAAATTATATTCATGACTGTTTACCATTTATGTTTTAAATAAATGATTCTAAAAAACTGTACTTAATAAACATTTCTTATGTAATTTTAAACTTGAAGGCACAAATTTGGAAATATTTTTTTATTTTCCTATGTTAAAAAAATTAATAACTACAAACTGGAGGCATGCACCGTCATGACAGAGAGAGAGAGCGAGAGAGAGAGAGCGAGCGAGAGAGAGAAAGAGAGAGAGAGAGAGAGAGAGAGAGAGAGAGAGAGAGAGAGAGAGAGAGAGAGAGAGAGAGAGAGAGAGAGAGAGAGAGAGAGAGAGAGAGAGAGAGAGAGAGAGAGAGAGAGAGAGAGAGAGAGAGAGAGAGAGAGAGAGAGAGAGAGAGAGAGAGAGAGAGAGAGAGAGAGGAGAGAGAGAGAGAGAGAGGAGGGAGGGAGGGGAGGGAGGGAGGAGAGAGAGAGAGAGAGACCGAAAATTATAAAAAGAATCACTAGACCTACTGTTGCGATCTGCCCTTATTGCATTGGAAAAGTATCCAATTAAATATTCAAAAACTAACGAAATTTCGGATGTCTAGAACGTGATATGCAGAACACCTGGTAACATTAATTGCGTTAAACGGCATATTGTGAGTAAGAATTGATGCCTTGTTGGGTATACTGCTTGATGTCTAATTGCAAGCTCTGTTATGTTTTTGTGTTCTTTATAATTGTTTTATTTTCTGCGTTTTATTTCACAAAGATCACGTTCCTCCTTTTATTTCACATGCTCAGAATCGTGTTTATTGATAATTTATATTTACGTTACTGTATAAACACTTATATGTTTGAAGGTTTGATCATTTAAAAGAAGAATATAGACGTGATCGATCCTTCATAATTTTTTAATCATTCACTAATCATTATTTTATTTGAATGCAAAATAGAATGCAGTCTTCAAACTTGGTTTAATTTTTTACTGGATATTTCAGTAGGGATCAGGATTCTGGCAATAATTGCCACGTCAGTTAAAAATTAAACAATAAATACAAGCATACTGTATGGACTGCTAAAATAAGCAATATAGTAAAAGATATAAAGTCCGTTTAGTGCTTGTCGTTAAAGCACGTGTCCGAGTTATTGCGTTAGTAGTTTTGTTCTTGACTACGGTAACATAAATGTTTTAGAGAACAGCATCTTAACTCTACAATGTACACCTGTTCAAAAAGTAATTGTAGGATAAATGCCGCAGTACCACAAAAACACAAAAACAGATTTAAAAAAATAAAATTTCTTGTTAAGAAATAGCATCGGTTCTGATGGGAATTGTTGACCTGTATGGCTTTAAAAACTGTTCAAAACATCCTAACAAAAATACAAAAAAAATCGTAAAATAACATGAGATATGAATATATATAATACCTGTTCACCTATGCTTATGAAATATTATGAGTAGTGTAAACCGAGAAATATTTTACACAATTCGTTTATACAATAATTTGTTTAGTGCCTATATCAGAGTGGACTATGATATTTTAGATCTTATAAAATCCATCTAAGCATAAAAACCGCATCATGAAAATACTTGTATTTTAGTGTTCACAGGTAGTAACTAACTGACCAAAAATTAAATCTTAGACGGTGCTGGTGTTATAATGGCTTTTTAATTCTCTTTTGGCTCTGAGATGGTATTTAATTTGACATTTTAACCTTACTAATATATTCATTTTTATAAGAATACAATACATAGGTATTTTAGTGAAATCAGATTAATTTACAATTAAGATAACAATCGTCTATAATGCAAAGGAAATAGTTAAAACATTTCCAACAATACAACTGTTTACGGGAAATAAGAACTTACATCAGACAAATGATTTGAACCTTTCCTTAATTAAATAAACTATTACTTCATAAAGATTATTTCAAATATTATAAGTCAACATTGCTCTTGCGCTGCACTAGCATGCAATCAAGTATATATACCAAAATAAATTGTAATTTAAATAAATAAATTCAATAAAGTAACTTAATTTTAGTGTTAAGCAAACGTATAAATAAAATATACCACGTAATCAAAACAAATTCAGGATTGAAAAAACTACAAAGAATTCAGTTAATTGTCTTAAACTCAACGAAACATTACCGTTATCAAAAAGGGCTTCCACAGGAAAATTATCGAGGTCAACGAGGTCTCCTTAACAAGCCTAACATTTAAATATTCTTTCTCTTGATTAAAGACTTATCAGCTATTCAAGTAATTAAAATTATTTAGAACGTAACAACACATGAATGTAGCTTACATCAAAATGGTTTACTCCAATTGCGTAAACCTGTCTCCTGCAGTTGTTTATTAAAACAATATTGTTATACCATAACAATTAACTTTAAAATGTTTTCATATATAATAACACAGGCCCTTTGAGCTTGAAACACTTTATATACTTTTCATTTAAAATTTTCATACATAAGTTGATTAGTTATGTAGGATACAGGTTTATCTAGCACAGTGACATAGTTTATCGCACACATTAGAAAGTTAAAATATCACAACAAAAGATTTAATCACAAACGATCTCAACACTCAAGCCATATTAGTTGGTTATATGAGCAGTACAACATGATCGAACATGTCCTGTCACCGACACGTCCTGACAAGCTCACGCGCTGATTGTTGTGGCTTCTGAAGGACCTGTCGACAATGCGTCCTGATGATTTGTCAATAAGCCATTGTTGTGCTTGTTTTGTTCCTGACAATGCCTTCTATCTGCACAATCCCCATTATGCTACCAAACCCATTAGATTATGAATATAATGTACGTGATACAAAAAAAGTGGGACTGATGTGAGCTAAATTATTAGATTAATTTAGTAAATTATTATTATGCAGTTGTACTTTTTAGATATAAATCCTTAATAAGTAATTACTACTACTATCTTACACGACAAAAAGTAATGCAAATTATTTATCAAGAAACCTTATAACTGTTGTTGCATGTTGCATTATAAATGTTGTATCTCGGTAACACCTTCACTAGTCGTGTACACCGAGGGAGACTGGATGGACCTGAGTGTAGTAAGGCATCTGCCCCAATGAACGAGTTAAGTTCATTTTATTCAAAACATAGTCCTAAATAAATATTTAATCTCTCAGTTATCAATATTATGAGTCAAAGATTTTGTAAGTGAAATTTAATTACTGTTTATAACAGGATTGGATCTAGCCAATAAAGTAGAAGTTTTAATACTAGTGTTTTTTCACATTTAAATGTATTTATTTACTTAATTTAAGTTCTTTCCACATGAGTTCATAAGTGGTGACTATTAGTGCGTCTTGCCAATTCAGAATTTTGGTGTAGATAATTCTGGCTCTTTATTGCTGATAAAAACCCGAATGTTATTTAACGTTAACTTGACTAACCAAATTTACCTGTTTGCCAAATTAATTTACAAAAGTATTTTATAATAAAATCATATAACTCAATAATTACCTAACAGTAAATTGTATTAGATGTTAAGTTCCGTTGTACCATAAAGGCATGCAGATGTATACATTGGCTAAAATGTGTTTTTCATATAAAAAGAGGTTTTTGAATGAATCCTTATCAATTAAACCTAATCAAAGCACATCGTTGTATTCAAAGTTGGTGGAGTAATACGCTAAATTATTTGTAAAGTTGAAATTAACTTTATTCATCTATTAAGGAAAGAATGGGCTTACACCAAGTTTTTTGAAGATTGTAATTAAGAAATAATTAAATGCTACAAGTAACAACCTGAATCTTAACGGACAAATTATTATAGCAATTAATTGACTATATTAATTAATATAATTGAATTAGTCAGTGCAATAAACGCAAGGGCCAATAGAGTTATCACAATGTATTACAATGACATGCTTGCTGCTTGTTCTGGTAATGAAACTAATTATGGGTTTAGTTCGCCATAGTGACCAATTATTGCAATTTAAACATAACAATGTAATACAACTAGAGCCTAATATTAATAATTAGCAAAGCATTCTGTAGTTTATTTCACTCCTAAGAAAATAATAATACAGAGTGAATATCGATTCACGTAATTTAATTAACTCCCTGCTGTCTCACAGCGACTGCTGATTGGCTGAACGAGCCTCCTATAACACTTACGTCACAACTATATTTGGCCCGGCTCACACTGGGAAGCTCTCCTAAAAGGGTGGTAATTAGTGAAGACGTGAGAGATCATTACAACTTTCCCATCAAGCTTTTTTTGCTCTACATATTTGATATTGAATAAAGATAATTTTTTTACCTACTTCTTATATGCAAATTATATCCATTTTAAACACTAAATAAACAGTCAGTATCTATGTCCATATCGTCTCTTCGCATTACTTCATTCTCAACTCTGCTGTTGCAGCAAAATCATTCTTTCTCAAACGTTCATAATTCAACCTCAAGTACGTACTGAATACATCCATGTAAGTTTCTCAAATTTTGGGCCTTTACATAAAGAAAGCCCTCTTGTATATTTAATCGCTTATTCCAGAAAAAGTCGCTTCGTGGTAAGAAATTAAAGACCTTTAGTTGTGAATTGAGAGACATTGAGTTGTGGTCTTAGTTTTGTTTTAAACCTTACATATTGTTCATGAATGATTCTTCAAAATATCCTGTCCTTATTTGGTCCTTTTTAAATACAAGAGTTTAGAATTTTCTTGTTTTACGATTTAAATAGTAATGAGTTTCTTATTATTTCATATAAGGCCTTATTCATGCTGTTGTTCAAAATCATAAAAATATAAATTATAGAAAAGTACACGTGTTAGTAT
Organism: Homalodisca vitripennis; assembly: GCF_021130785.1. Classification (NCBI taxonomy): domain Eukaryota; kingdom Metazoa; phylum Arthropoda; class Insecta; order Hemiptera; family Cicadellidae; genus Homalodisca; species Homalodisca vitripennis. The sequence continues at coordinate 242,449,145 of NC_060207.1, forward strand.
GTATAAGGAAACCTGGTGTCCATAAGCCTTGCCTTCTGCTCTCCACTTTTGTATACGTTCAGATAATGATGTTTACTTCACTGAACCTTTGAAGAATCTAAAATAACGCTTTTTGATGGTTGGGGATATTTTTCCCAAAATAAAGTTTAATAGTTGCTGACATGTTAAGTAAGCAAACCTTGAAATTATAATACTTTATTTTAAAAGCCATGACAAGAATTAAATTAAAAAGGATAATTTATTTCAAACTACGTTGCTTGGCTGTTGGATTAAATAAAATTGTTTCTTTAAATTTCATTCAAACACTGTATTTTTGAAATTTATACTTTGATGAGATCGAGAGAGGTGAATGGAAGCCACAGCAGCTCGCCGGTGATAAAAGTTCGCTTGTGCGGTAACCGTATGCTAGCAACCTGAGCTTGCAAGTCCGTAAATACACATTTACATGTTAGAGCAGAGAACCATATGCGAATTGGTTCAAATTTTATCAGTTTTCTGTATGAGCATCGGATATCATTATTTGCGTTTTATCATCTGAAGAAACTAAGTTTTAAGATTATTTGCCAAACATCTTCTAGAGAAAATATTTTAATTTTTTCTAAACATAATTTAAATTCAAAAATAATCTATAAAAACTATGAAACCCTTATTTTAAATACATAATTGCCAATATTTTTCGATTAACAGAAAGTTACAAGAAGGGTAACAGGAGAGCAACATAGTAAAATATTATTTGTTACCAATCTCTAAGTATAAACTAATTCAATATACCATTAAATTTATTGATTTTACTTAAATAGTCAACAGCATGTAATTTTCGGTCAGTTATTCATAAATACTGTCCTAAAAATATTATAAACTAAATCACAACATTCAAACGGAATGTTAATACCAACTGCAAATTTTGTTTTGGAAAGTGTAATATAATTGATTATTATTAAGGACCTGATAACCAAAATTTTTAACCGAGTTTTTTTTTAATTTTAGAGAATTAAAACTTGATACTTGGGTTTCTTTTGATTCAAGAAAGAGCTGCATTATTATTAGGACAAATGGTCAAAGGGCTGGAGTTTATTTACTCAACTATCTAGGTTAGAATAGATAACTTATGTACCCCTGTTTTATAAGTTATCGAGTATATTACAGGATATCATACCTAACCTGGGTCAAAACGCTCTAACAGAAAGGGGGAATTAACATTAATACATAAGCTTATGAGTATGTAGCACGTGCATCAATAGCAGCATTAATATGCAATATCCAGATGTCAAGATATCAGTGCAATACATCGGTTTGTACCATGGGATCAATCTTAGTGATAGTTATTACGGCAACGTTCAACATCGATGAGCGCTATAATATCGTTCCTCTATGTTTGGAGTGTTCTACAATGATCAATAGAAAGATTTGTTACTTTAATCTTTGACCGGAATGAAATTAAAATAACTGTAAGTATAACTCTTTTTTAGGTACTCACATCTACAAACATTTATTCATCAAATTATTTGCTAGTTTCATTATGTCTCTAAATATTTGTTTTAAATTTAAATATTAAAGTAATAGCTTCATTTAATTTTTGATTAGTAAATGCAATAGAGAACTAAATTGTTAAGTTTTTTCGCTTCTCCATAACAGCTATAAATATTAATGTGTTTTTACAATTAATCTGGAGTAATAATTGGGAGTGCCGATGGCCGAGTGGTCTAATTCGTTGGACTTTGGGTCTGGTTAGAGATATCGCTGGTTCAAATCCTGTCTGTGACCGTTGCACCTTTTATCAGTACCATCGACCTTGTACTGTGTCGACTCTCTCCCTTATTCTGTTTGATAAGATCCTCGCACAGGCTAGTGGCCCATGAGGGCAGACAGAATAAGGCTTAAAAGGCGATCGGTCTCTCCTTAAAAAAAATCTTAAAAGTTTAATATACAAGGGCTTTCTAGAAAGTAACAGACGTTTTTGAATGGTTCGGTCTACACCTGCCATCTTTGTCTCGTAAACACACGCAAGAATAGACTAGTATACATAGAGCGACTTTAAACAGTACAAAACATATATACTTGATTCGGGACTTTATTAAAGAGAAGAACTATTAAAGTATAACACAATCACGTACACGTTGCTCCCCACGCAAGTTTCTGTTCAGTAACGGTGACGTCATATGCATATCCTGTTTAAGTATGACACTAAAACAAACAGAGAACAAATCAAATACATTTAGATATTTTGTTTAAAGTTTGTTTGTGACGATGGAAGGTTTGAAAGGATAACAGGATTTCGGGCATTTGCCACCGTTATAGGTTATAAAAGGTATAACACAGTTATGTTTTATTGAATATAAAAACCAAACATATTCCTAAACATATATTAACAGGAAACTAATTTGAATCCAATATTGAATAAAACACTATTACGTTTTACTTATAATTTATTTTTACGGATTTTTAACTAGATAACTAGATTCAGAGTATCTGTATCAAATGTAGTGAGAAACGTAACATATGCAGGCAGAATTAATGTAAGATATCCCTGGAATCAGATTCAAATCAAGTAATATAATTTGTACGTTCTGCTCAATGGGTTAAAACCCCGAATTCAGAGACCCATGTCGAAGTTCATGATTCGTATATACCAATAATTTGGGAAGATTTGTATTTATCCAAATCTGTATTATACTTATTTTATAATTTTAGACATTTCAGTAATCTCTAAATTAAGATATAAGATACACTATGGAATTGGAGAACACTCAATCTTTCATTACGGTTGCCAATGGTAAATAATTCTTTTATTTGATTATCTGACACTTATTATAATTATTTTACTTTCATTCTATCAACATGGTTTTATTAAGAGTGTAAATTTCAACATTTCCATAAAACATTAAAAATTTTCTTACTCACTAGATATTTTACCATTTTTACCTCTAACTATATTAACGTGTATGATGATCAAGTTTTATCCCAAGGGATGTTTACTTATTGATTTCACGTAAAGAAACTAAGATGATATTAAAACTATCAATAGTATCCTCGTTTAAAAGTATCAAATATTAAATAATATTTGGAAATTTACGGGATGTTATTTATTTAGAATAGAGTTTCACTTTGATATTAAAGTTTGATAACCCGGTAGAATAGCATTTTAAATTCGGCAAACAGGTATGGCTCAAATGGAATACTTATATAATAACTTAATCAATAACACTTTGCAAACATTTTGTAATATTTAAGTAACAGAAATACTGCGTAATTTAGGAGCTATTAATTTTATATCTGTCACATAATACAATCCTTGTTTGTTTTTTTAATTAGAAAATTAAATTTATATTATCTCAAGGATCATTTAAAACATTAAAAACGAAGATATCCAAAATCGTTTTCCTTATAAAAATCAGTTTAAGAATTTGTGTCTTACAAACTTAAAATTACTCAGATTTCATGAATTGTAAATTTGTTCACCAAAAATATTTATAAATAAAATGTGTAGGGAAAAGTTTGTTGCGTACTCCAGCACTCAAAGAGAAGAGCTGACAATAATGTTCTCTGCAGCATTGAAGGAGCCACAAATCCTCTCACTGAGCACTACAGAACTCTGCACTTTGTCGCTTTCCTCTTAGTGTAATCATATCCAAGGCTTTCACTGATATCTTATTTCGTTATTGAAATTGTGAACAATGGAGCCAGTAAATGTCTAACAAAATACGTATCTTTACTCTGGTATTACCTGAACTGATATGTTAATATTGTTCATACTAAAAAGGGAACATTTATGATAAACCTATGTTAATCAACTTACAGGATGTGTAACTTACATTGGCTACCTTAGCTTCTGAATGAGGAACAGTTCTAATGTAAATGTCATAACATTTCAATAAGAATAATAGGGTTTCGGCTATTTGCCATCGTTATATGCTACATAACGTAAACACAACATTTCGAGGATAAAAATCTATCCTCTTCATTATGTGAAAAACTGCATTAGAAAATGAAAATAAAATATATATATAAATAGAATAGAATCAAAATTGGTCAATTATAAACGAAATCTGTTCGGATTCCAGAGTAGAGAAAATGAACACAAGCGACGTCACAATGCAAATTAAGAGCACAAGTCACGAACAGGCAAATTCAAGAGCACTATCACACGTCAAACCAGCAGGCAAAGGTCGGATACAAACGAAAAATCAACGTCAGAACTTCGAGTAGCTTCGCGGCGTGATACCTGAAACAGGAAACCGGAAAGCGATTGTCAGAAGAGGAATTGTAAAGGCAGTCGCTTCCGGCCCTACGTTTTAGTCCTAAACCCTAAGGACATTAATGTAGTGTGTACGAATTTTGCTGATACAGATTTGCTTGATTCTTAAGCCTTCGTAGTAATTTTTTTATATTAGTAACCAAAGTGGCCTGAACTCAACCAAAAATAGAATTAGTCACTGGTCTGCTAATGTTATGTCTGAAGCCTAAATAAATTTGCGTTTAAAGAAACTCTCTTCGAGGTGAGTTCATATTGACTACATCCCACTTTATTTCATGATTTGTACATATATTCTTTAAGTACTAACAGCCATATTACCTATATTGCTTAAATAATTAAGGTACTAATTATTTTCTTGATTATGTATTTGCATTTCTTGAAATAAAGCAGTTTTTAAAGTTGCATAGTGCATATTAATTAAAAAAAATTGTCAATCTGTCTTTAAAATTTCTTTTTGACAGTAAAGTATGGTAAAGTAGTCTTATTTTACCAAGCAAACTTAGGGCTAAGAAGCCCTCTCTAACACTTTACCTGGGGAGAAACGGTTTAAAGGTGACTTCGGAACCCACTACCAATGGCCGGGCAGGCGGGGTCGCTTGCAAGGACAGGATCGCTCAGCGTTCACCCATCCAAGCAGCAGCCACGCTCGACGTTGCTTGATCCGGTTAATTTTGCGATAACCGTTGTACACGCTACACTGCACCATTGGCATTGGTAGTTGTAGTATTGTGAAGAAACGTGATATTTCTGGGCATGATTTGCCATAATTAGGTGATACAAGATGTTAGTAACGCTACGTTTCTACAACTAACATCTGATCTGTTGAGTAGCAATAACACATTATTGCAGTTTTCTTCAGTATATTCCAATTTCTTTTTTTTTTTTAATAAAATTTTCCATGAGGGATTAACACGAAGCTTAAGTAAGATGTAAATAGCAATTTGTTAAACTAACATCATATAAAACTGGAAATATAAGTTTTAAAAGTAAACAATTCTTTAATTCTACGTCACATGATACTTTTTGCAACCTAAGCAATATAAGTCCACTATATTGCCCAGATTAAAGTGCTGAGCCACTATTGTTTTCAATTTTTGAGCCTGATTTCATAAAACATGTTACTTTATCTTTAGGTATGTATAATGTTGATTTACATTAACTTTAAATAAACATTTTTTGATAACAGAAATTAGACAACACTCATGTGTTGTCTGTTTTCTGTTATCAGTTTATTGTCTGTTTTCTGTTATCAGGAAATAGGAAAAAATGTTGGTAAATGTGCAGATACAAATTGTAATAAAATTAGGTCATTAATATTTACAGCGTATGAACAAGCAAATAAGTTTAAAAATTTAAAGTAAACATCTTTAAAGTATCTAATTATTAATATTTTTAGATTTATCTGTAATTTTACCTACTTAATCTTAAATTTGACTACCTTTTTTTGCTATTATTATGTCATATTATGCATATTAAAACATAATTCTTTTATCTGTAACTAGTTGGGATATGTCAAAGAAGAGAGTATTATGTGCATTATGGTTATTTATTTCTTAACATTATTCAATAAGTTAAATATTAAATATTACGAAAAACCATATTTTGATTTTTCTAAACACAACAGAATATTTTCCAATCAAAGTAAACAATATTACAAAATTTCAAAAATAAATTTCCCATGATGTTATTATATTTATTTTAAACAAATATTATTCATATATACACAGAAAAAACAAACAAAATAAATTACGTAAAAAAATTATAAATCTATATTAAGATCGAAGTTTAATTGTCAAAAAACAAAAAACAAAAAAACTAATTATAAAACAACCTTTAGAATTATAGAGAAATAATAGTACAAGTATATACAATTTTTCACTGTATGAAACAAAATATAAGGTATACTAAGATTTTACCTGGAAAATTGAGGTTTAACATCTTTTCTTAAACTTATTATCTGATTGAGAAAAATATTAATATCCATTAGTGAAAGAGCAATTTATAGTTTTTCATCATAGCATTTATCTCGGAATTCGAAGTACAATCAGTTCTGTATTTTTTATCTAAATTTAATTACATTTCCTGTAAAAATGTTGAATATAAGAAAATAATATTTCTAGCGTTTGAGAATCGTCTTAATAATAACCAGTTTTCATATATACATTATAGATGTAATGTTTCTTCTAAGTTTTAGATCGTTGACATTAAATATTAGTTTTAAATCTGTGTATGAAACCAAATAAGTATAGAAATACTTTTAAAAAGTTGTTAAAACCCATTTTGAGGAATTGTTAATAATATTTGAGTATATGTTTAAAAAGGATTCCATACTACTGATGAGAATTCAAGCTTAGACCAAACCAGAGCAAAATATTACAATTTTATACTTTCTGTCTTTTTTAACATGCGAAATAGCCACTTTAGTCAAACCATGAATACACAAGCAATAAATCGTACCTTAAGATAACAATAAAGTAACGTTTGGCCAGTGAGGGAGGCTTTAAGTGATTCAACGGGGCTACTCCCAAACCATTGAGTCTGTTGAAGTTTGTCTCCAATTTCACAAGACGTTGAGTCCAAAGTGCCAGAGCAGTAATTAAGCTTTAACTAAAGGGAAAATTGTTGCCCTTTTATCATTTTTCTTTTCACGATCCGACTCCCTTTACTTGTTACTCACAAATGTATACGTTACATTGCTATTGTATTGCAATCCTCTAAAACGAACACAAAGGACAAAATAAATAATGAATGTAAGAGATTATAAAATCAAAAAATAAGTAACCTTTTTTCCCACTATGCTCTTTAGTTTTAGTCTCAAACTGAAAATGCTAATGTGGTTTTAAGAGTCATATTTTGCTTTCTATAATACAAATACTGCTGTTTTCTTTATACAGTATATTACTTTAAAATTATAAAATTCAAAATTAAAAAATATTTATACTAGCTATTATTCCCGGCTCAAAAGGAATTTTCAAAATCGTTGTAGGTTGGTTATTAATTAAAATCTCTTATGATCTAATATAATGAAATCCTATGATATTTTTAAAACGTAATTAGGCATACATCAGGTACATAACATTTCTTTGTTTACGGTTAAAAGATCAAGGATTAAAACACTCACTCTTATAGCAGATTTGGCGTTTGCAGAAGTATTCATGGTTCGTATGGTATTTCTGACGCCACAGAACTACAATTTATTTAAAAATTTTAAACATATATCAATACACTTACACTATAATTATGAAGGGATGTTACATTTATCGTTTCTGTACGTATTTATCTATTAACAAGTCTATAAATCGGGATTAAGCGAGCGTTTAAAGTATAAATACGCTTCTCTGCAATAATTTGAATGCTACGTGATAAAGGTGTATATAGTTTTTGGCTTGTCCATAAAATATTGTTTTTCAAACACGACTTGTGATGTGGGCATCCTCTAAGGATATCCCACTATGTGTCTGGTATCTCACACTTCTATTAAGTTATTTCAATCTGCCTTGGATTATACAGTGAACTACTGATTACTAATGAGGGCTGAATTTTCTACACGCTGTCTGCGTAAATTCCGACATGGGATAATTGCTCATAAAGTTGCAGTGGGTCATCTAATTCGTCTGAATATAACAATCGCAACACGACAGTATTTTGCCAGTTTAGCCCTCCATTATGAAACATAATTCCGTATCTGTGAAATAAACAATATAAATTACTTTGCTAGTAATATGCAAACATTAATTTTCGGTGCTAAAAACTACCGTAGAGAATGTTAAATTACAACAAATTCTTATTTTAATTGCACAAGGTACTGTCTCTCTCTCTCTCTCGGACGATCATGTTACTCAGTATTTTAGAGATTTAGGTTGGTTAAAGGTTAAAGAACGAATTGAGTATAATATTCTTGCTTTGGCTTTTAAGGCCTTGACATATAAAGAACCTCAATATTTGTATGAAAAGTATACGTTTATGAACAATGTACACCTTAGAGAGACACGTTTTGGTAGTGAAACCTTGCAGTTTCCAATTCACAGAACCGTGACATATAGTAAATCTTATCATGTGCAGTCAGTCAGATTATTAAATGCTGTCGATGTAGAAACTAAAAGTGCAGAAAAACCTAAGGCTTTTTTGAGAGGAGTTAAAAGTCAACTATTAGAAAGGTATTTGTAACTTGAGAGAAACAAATGTGTATGTACAAACATATTTAACATGTCAACATACAGTAGTTGTAATGCAAATGTAGAATATAAATTGAGAGGAATTTAATTCAGAACTTATAACCGTAATTCATGTCGCTGTGAATCAGAATAATGATATGGAAAAAATATGTATATGTGTAGGTATATGTATATATATGTATGTATATGTGTATATATATAATTGTGTTTTTTAGTAATAAAATGTAGAATAAAATATAATGATAGTATTATTGATTTGTGTGTAAAACGGATGTTTTCTTTTTCGAAATATAAATTAGTGTTAATATTAAGTAAATAGTATGATAAGACAAACAAAAATGTATATTAATGTAAAAGGGCCATAACTCATGTATTTGTTGTAAATGTGTATTTTATGCCTGTCATGGTGGTGGATTGGACCATTGGTCTAAACCATGGCAGGGGAAATAAACAAATTATCAAATTATCTCTCTCCCTCTCTCTCTCTCTGTGGACATATTTGTCATGACAGTACATGCCTCCAGTTTGTAGTCATTGATTTTGTTACATGGGAACATGAAAACAAGAAAATTATTTCCAAATTTGTTCCTTCCAGTTGAAAATTATATATGAAATGTTTATTAAGTACAGTTTTTTAGAATAATTCATTTAAAACACAAATGGTAAACAGTCATGAATATAATTTGTTTTTTAATTTGCAAATAAAAATTTATGAAATTTGAAACTAGTGAACAAAGTACTATTTATTGCCTAAATTAAATAAGGGAATGTTTCAAACAAAAATTGTAACTCATCTACATTTTAAAAATCATTCTCAAGAAGGAAACCAAAAGTATTAAACCGTTTATATATGTACTGTTTTTTTATTTTGATAACGAACAGATAATGAGACATGTATATTAATGCACACGAAAGATCCGTAGTTATATAAAAACTCGAATGAATTCTTTTTAACTGTATCGGAGACAAGTTCAAATTTAATATTCTTTTACTACTTTCAAATGGTGGGCTTCTAGTCACGAAATAATCGTTTCTACTGCTAACCGTACTCAAGTACCCAGCTGAAACACCTGAGCTTGCTTAATATTGTATGGGTCGTATAGAAACATCACACGTCTCTACAGAAAGTTATGACCTTGCCTCCCAAGGACTTATGAGACTAAAAATGGTTTTGGACAAGCATTCTTTGTTCCTTTTGTTCTTCATAGACATATTTCTATTTTCATTAAATGAAGCATGCAAAAAATACGGCTGTTTTTGTATGTCTGATGTCACTATAAGACTCAAACAAGATGGCAAAGTATAAGTAGCCTACAAAGCATAAATATAGAAAGCTAAATGGTAAAGGGCTGTTTTACCTTGCTATACTGACTGGGATTACTGATAAAAACTGATATTGGCAGAACATATATATCATGTATGGTATAGATAGATAGTGTCTATTTACTGACCATCATGTTCGGTATAAATTTTTTTAACTAAGTTTGCGAAGTGTAAGAGTCTTGATACACAGTTCAGAACTAGATAAAAGTAATTTAAACAGTGAGTTCTACGAGAAACACTACAGATAAGTCGCACAGCATATAACCTATTATACTTTCAGTAATTAAAATTGATCCTGGGCTAACCAAAATGATTCTGGATTGTATATCATGAGTGTTTAAATGCACATATTTGTAAATGCATAAATAAACACAAAAATAGATAAAAGTGCTATTGTTTTCGTATTATAAAATATTGAGGCTACATGGTCTCGTATATAATTTAATTATATTAAAAACGTTCTTAATTTTAACAGCTTAAACCCGAGTTAATTTCTTGTAAACAGAAAATATTTTGCTTCAAGAAAACTTGTATGTAATTTATTTGATGTGTATGGACATTTTATTTTACAATTACAATTTATTTGAATATTTTAACATACTCACAGACTAAAAAAATAATAGCTAATATGAGAAGATGAGAGAGAGTGACTAACATGAATGTTAACTGATTTGTTAAGTAGTATAATGCTGACTCATACCAACCCACTGACACCCACATTTGGAAGAGGTTAGTTACCCACCCCCACCTACTCATCTACTCTCCTACCCATATTGAGTGCGGGCATGAAATATCGTGTGGGACTTTACTTTGTACCTTAATAATCATTATAAAAATAAATTTGTAACTGACATTTTTCAGTGGTTTCACTGTTCATCTTATAAATAAAACTTAATTACACATTTATTGCCAAGCGCTAATGATGAGAAAAGGACCCATCCCATCAAAACCCATCAGGTTTATATCAAGAGACAAATCTGAAAAGTTACCTGGACTATTTTTTATTCGGGAAAAATAAAATATTTACGTTTCATGATCCAAATTTAACTGATATTAAACAGCTGTTGACAATTTCAGTTTAAGATCGTGAAGGAGGCAGCATCGTCTGTTTACAATTTAGAGTTTAGAACAAAGCTTTATCAGTAGTTTACACATAAGGTACTCATAATTTCTTTTACATTGTGATGTAGTGTTTTAACATTGGCTTAAGAAAAAGAACATCATAGAATAACACTAATATGAAGGAAACAGGATTTTTCCGGACATTTGTCATCGTTCAGTGAAACAATATATCAGTAATACTACGTTGTTCAACCTAGTTTGTAATTATGTATTAGGTTAGTTCTTTACCTGAAGAAGAGATTTAATTGCAGATCTCGAAACGTAGTGCTGATTTCTTGTTTCACTGAACGATGGAAAATGTCCGGAAAATCCTGTTTCCATCACAATCCTTCTTCCATCGTCAAAAAAAACCTTCAAACAATAAACACTAACATGCCTCAACGATAAATGATTTATTAGACGACAGTCCGAAAAACAAAAAGACTTCGTTTTGACGATGGTTTTGAAATGTTGCATGAAATTTATATGGATTTCCCCTTACACCAGAAATAGGTAGGGTTTTCCTGTAGACCGTAATAGGATTACCAATCCTCCTTGTGCATGAATATTTTCTTCATCGGGACAATAATGCAAGCTCATCTATGATACTGGAAATATATCAAATCGAACGAAATTTACAAGACAAGTATTTAGACGCTTTTGAGCAAAATAAACATCTCATACCTACCAATTTACATTTTTTTTTATTGGAACAGGGATTCAAACTGTATTGTGAAATTAGAAATACCTTATTAGTCTTATCAGTCCAATGTATGATTATTATATTTTCTACGTCTGCGCTGGAATAAAAACTCAATTATGGGAACTGTAATTTCTTAAACCGGAAGTACAGGTATATTAAAAAGCGCCAGATAGAAAACCGAAGTGGGTTTCCAAGATCGAGATGTATTTGTATTTTATCATTCGGGACAACAAGGCAAACCCAGGTTTGATCTCGGACGTACTGTATAATTAATTTGAAACAGATGTGCTCTAACATGCAAAATACACGAAATAACAGTTAGGTTAACTCTGATCCTCTTAGCCATGAACACTGCATTAATATGTACCTGATATATTGTTACGCTAGGATAATTTAATAATACTCCATTATATTACTTCAAAGTGTTTAGTTAGTATTATAAGGTCTTCGATTACGAAAATTTCGTAAGAAGCCATGGGTAGCTGCTAGTTTTTTTTAAATACTGATGATTCCTTTGTCCCTAGTACCTTTTTAGACGAACAAAGATTGTTCTGTTTACTTAAGATAAACCAACCGACTAAACCAACTAATTACAACTAGTTCTAAAAGAAACTAAGGATGAAGGGGAAGCTAGCTCTGTTTCCGCCTCTTCCAGTCAAAGCGGATAGGAGAAGGTACGCTGCTATGTTAATGCTACAAAATATCTCTAATACCAAGAATATTTCCAATGCAATAGTCATTATCCACAGTATTAACTAGACCTGATGATCCACACTTTTATTCTTCTCCCCCAGTATCTCAACATTTGCGGTTAGTGATGTACGCTCCTGGACGTCCAAAGCTTTACTCGGATGCTTACAAACCTTATGACACAATAGTTTTTGTCGTATCCATTGTAGGTTCAACTGAAACATATAAGCCAGCTATAAGTGAGTCCTCCTGGAAATCAAGACCAATTGCTCGTATCGTGTGATGCATGTAACCCACCCAAAATGAGCAAATATCACTACCAATATCAATCTCAACTGATTTGGAGAATCTCCCCCAGAAATAATTAAAGAAAATTAGTAGTGAAAGAAACTATGGATTAAATGTGCAGAGGTTATGTGTAATTAGGCTATTTGTTAATTGCGTTCATGTAATAGTTTTATGCTAGTACCATCATGTATGATTATGTTCAGCTTTCCTTATCAAGGTGTTTATTTGGAACGTTCATTCAATTTTGACCAACTGCCTAATCCTCATTGAAGTCCCACCAGAATTAAATAAAAATATTCCCTTTTTCCACTCTTTTATGTCACTGGTAATTTTTTAAGTACTTTCCGTAAATATAGTGAAAGGAGAGGCAGTAAAATAGCTACTAATGTCTAGTTTCTATCATATTATCGTTTATTAATATTGAAAATAATATGAGTTTAAGTGCAAACAATAATGAAACAAAAGAGATCAATAAATAATACACAAAATAACAGTTCTACTAGATTTACTTTAATACAATATCTTTTCATGTTATTAAGTATAATGAAATTATGTAAACTTGAGTAGCATTACTAATACACTGTACTTTTAGACAATTTGTTAAAATGGAAGGGTTTATTAAGAAAATAAAAAATATAGTGAACTTCATGTATAAATTAAAATACAAATTTTACTTTATTATAAATATATTTGTAAATGTATTCTCAGTAACGTATATTTATCGATGGATATAACATGTAATATATTAAGGAGTGTAATGCGAATCATGAGATATGAGGATGAAGTGTAAAGAGGACGTGAAAGAAAGAGTGAGCAGATTGTTTGGTGGTGTGTTTAACGTTAACGACCTGTCAATTTAATACAAGAGCATCGTCAGTAAAACAAATTGACTTAGTCTTTACCCTGTTTGCATCACCTGAACGCCGAAGTGTTCCCATTAAGGGAACTCGTTGAAAACTTCTAGTGCTGACCTCACTTCTGGGAAACATCAAATCCCGCGTTAACAGATTATTTTAATTAAACCACATAACAATTTCTTAGCAGTTTGCATGTACATAATTAACACGTATCCATTTTTAACTATATATACCTATTTTTTACAATATTCTTAGTTATTATTTTGAAATTACTGTTCATTAACCGATACCAAAGTTGTCATTTTAAAAATTTCTCGGGGAGGATTTAAAACCAATACATTATCATGACATTACTTTTAAATTTTAATTGTTCTAGATTGTCTACCAACCACCTATGATTGACGTATGTGGTTGGTACCAAAACCACCGATACCGTCGTATCGAATGCAGACTTATTGTGATCTGTATTCTGTAGTTCAGTTTTAACGATTAGTGTTGTGTATAGTTTTTTTATTAAGTGCAAGTTTTAGAGTTATTGAAGTTGACACACAACATGGTGGTTGTGGTACCTGACTTAGGTACAACACTTTGATATGATTTGTTTATTTTAACCTAGTTTGTAATTATGTATTAGGTTAGTTATTTCCAGAAGAAGAGATCAGATTGCAGATCTCGAAACGTAGTGTTACTGACTTTGTGTTTAACTGAACGATGGTAAATGTCTGGAAAAATACTGTTTCCTTCACAATCCATCCATCGTCAAAAATAAACTTCAAACAATTTAAAGTATATTATTTCTACTCATAAATAAGTAAAATGCTATGTATTTCGTCTTGCTAAAGAAAATTTGGTTCACTTTTTCAATAAGGGTTTGTACAGTTTTACTGGCACATGAGGGGTTAGCTTTGAAATTTGTTTTGTGAAGGTACAAAAAGGAAACAAAAATCTTCTGAAGTTAATAAAGTTGAAACTAAAATAAAACTTCTTCTTGAAAATAATCACTGGATTTAAAATTAAAATAAATATTTCTTGATGACTTTTAAGTTCAAACTAACAATATATTCGTCACTCAAAAAAGGTACAAAGTTCTCACAGCTTGTCTTTTATTCAATTTTAAAAATTCAAAAACTTTCACACTCTAATCTGATCTGGTAATTTTTCACTTTAATTTATCTTCAAAATTCAATTTTATTCTGTAAATAATATCTTTCCTTTACTTTAAATATGAACAATATTTGTATTATAAAAGTTCTTCTGTGTTATAGAATATTAAAGATATTCTTCAGTGTTAGAGAATTAAATTGCTGAAAGCATCTGTAACAACCACAACACTCTTTTAGTATTTTTTACATAACATTTTATATACATGTGCTCACTGCACCAACAAGTTTTATATTACACAGATCAAAAGTTACTAAATTCCCATTAAATTTAATTTTCACATTATTTCACAATATATCCCCAAGATTATTCAAAATAACTAAGAATGAATATTGACTGGACTCCAGTTAAAAGTTCACTTACCGGTAAGTTCGATGAAGATTAGCAAAAGATTAACTCTAAGCACTTTCAAAGGATTTAATCGTTACCACTACTACAGATCAACTGAGACGGGAGGTACGCCACGTCTACCTCACCCCACCTCTCAATTTCGTTATCAAACTCACCCATCTGTGATGCGCGCCTCGCTGATAGAAGGCTTTTTTGTACTGTCCAGTCCTTATCATTCTTCTGGGCCTACTCCTTCCACCGGTGACTATTTAATACAATCAGTACAGTTTTATTCCACCAACTTAAGTAATTGAGTAGATATGTTACAGCAACATATTTCATTTACTTTAAAAAAAATATATTGTATGTATATGAGCAAATTAAAGAAAACAAATAAACATAACAAGCAGTCAATGGTAATAAAAACTACAAGGGTCAAGATGTCCAAATTTCATACAAGATTACTGCAGGATTTAAATTTTGGCAGCTTCATACGGTTTCAAATACTTGAAATTAGAAAAAACGGCATTTAAAATTACATTAATAAAAATTATAAAAATATTATAATGTCATTAGAATTAGTTGGTCAGAAAATAAATAACGAGATAAATATGAGGCTAATTCTTACACGAAATCAAAGTATGTTTTGATAGTCACGAAATTTGTCTTGCTATTTTATCCCAAGGTAACATTAAGAAAAGACTATATAAATAAATGTATTAAACAACGCTAATTGAAATTTTATTTCTTGAGTTAGTAACAGTATTTAATTAATCTGTTTAGAAGCTGTAGGAAAACGTTTTCATTCCTATAACACAAGTGAATGGGGCTAAAGTATTAAGCTTTACAGAGAAATATTTACGTTATTGTTCGTGGGATAAAGGCCAACAATACGATTACATCGGCGGCGAGGCGAGTTTGAGTTATCGTTTCCGCTTTGTCGACAAACAATGTAACGTTCACCAGATTAAATACAACATCCATTCCGTGCTTAAAACTCGCGTTTATATCAGGAATAATACATGCTGTACAAGACATAGCTATCTCTCAATAGGAATTCATAGTGTATTAAATGAATTGTAATCGTCTTTCACTATAAAATAAATATTGGCAAATAAATTGCATAATTGCATTTCCTTCATTGCAGAAATGGAAAACATAATATCGTGTCTAATATATTTAGTACTATTACAATTCTTGAAAGATATTCACGATCTATATGTATTATATTACATTTTATTCTGAGTTACTGTCCCACACCATTCCTCACTCGTGGGGCTATGGAAATTTAATTCTTTTCATAATATGGGGCTTTTAATTTTTTTATGTTTGTCTGTTTGATTCTCCGCACTATATATGGAATCGAACTGACATATTCTTGAAATTATGCATGAAGCTTCATTAATTTATTAGGAACACCTAGTTCGATGTCGGTGCATAAAAAAGTTTTTTAATTATAAAAACTGTTGTGATACAACAGTCGACATATTTTGAGAAAATTATGAAGTATATTGGGAAATAGATCACTTAAAATTTCCAACAATCTAAATTGAGAACTTAAATGTAAAAATTAGCATAAAACAAATCTTATATTTAAAATTAAAGCAAGTGAATTTAAAATGAAGATTAAATTAAGTGTGTTAATCTCAATGCCAGATTTTCTAGTTGGCGGAGACTAATGAGTTATCCATCAGAGATTCTGTTTCACGACAATGGCCACTAAAACACAGCGAGCTTGGTTACTGGTCGCATTGTGCGGTTTTGTGGTCAGAGATTCCAGGCTCTATTTCACTAACACTAATCTAGTAATTCTGAACAGACCTCTAATTATTTGAGTATTAGGTTTTTTAATTAGCACAATGAATATTAACTAATCAAAGTTTTGCTATACATCAGCCGCTTACATGACTTCTAGTTGTCCTTTGTTATAACATTAATGTATGGGATACGTTATCTAGCAACATGTTACATAGTTATGTGTTCCGACTAACCAATATCCTCACCTCGATATTCCAGAGTTGTCCCTTTTAAAAAAAGGGAACCTTGTAGTAAATAAATCTAAAAAAAAATTTTTTTTGTTTTTAATTGTTTTTTATTCTTAATTTAATTCTGAACAAAATGATATATAACACATGTATGTTTAGCACTTATTAATAATTAAAATAAAATAATTAGCAACAAACAACACAGTAACGAATGTCTGATTTCAGTTGCATCACAACGAGTTTGACTTTTGCACTTTTATACATAATACTAGTGACACAGAGGTTATTTTACACAATTAGTTTTGTCAGGTTGGCTAATCTGCTTTTAATTTAAAAGCATATGTTTTTATTTTCATGAGTGTTGTGTTTGTTTACTTATGTAAATGAGCTTTGTTTTCGTGTTGCACTGTGAGTTTTGTGTTGACTTTCTGAATATTATTATATTGTTTGTAATTATTTTGTTGTGAGTATTATTATTTAGTTTCTTACAAAATGCCTAGGGCCAAGAAGTTTGGTAAGAATAGATTCAAAGGTAATCAGTTTACTACTAGTAAGAATAATAGTGATGTACTAAACTCTTCTAACCCTACTTCAGAGGAGAACATTCCTGATAGTTTTAGGCCTAATCCAGAGCCAGAGTCCAATACCTCTGCTTCTAAAATAAAGTGTAAATACATCTCTTTGTGTGCTGATGATATTGAGTACCTTCCTGTAAGGAAACTACATAATTAATTTAGAACTTTTGAACCAAATTTTACTGGCATCCACAAAGTGCGGTAACTGTGGAAGTGCTTCTTTAGAAATTAGTGAAGTTCCTGCTAACCGTAAAGGCCTGGCTGTACAGTTTCTGCTTAGTTACAATAACTGTGGACTAGAAAATAAATGTTATACCAGCAAGAAGACTGAGCAGGACTTTTTTGACATAAATGTGCGTTGTGTATATGGTTTCCGTTCCATTGGTAAAGGTAAGGCTGCGGCAGAAGTATTTTGTTCAGTGTTGGATCTTCCAAAGCCACCAAGTAGGTTTCAAGCCTATAACAAACTTATTCATAGTGCTGTTGAAGAGGTTTCTATTGCTTCAATGAAACAAGCAGCCCATGAAGCAGTTGTAGAAAACGAGGGTAATACCGACATAGCGGCTGTTTTTGACGGAACGTGGCAGAAACGTGGCCATACATCTTTGAATGGCGTGTTTTCTGTCACGAGTATGGATACAGGGAAAGTTTTGGATGCTGTTTCACTGACAAAATATTGTTCATCATGCAATACAATAACTAAAAACAGCCCTACACACAGAGAACAGTGCTCAAAGAATTATGACGGGCCGAGCGGCGGTATGGAGGTAGAGGCTGCTATTCAGGTATTCAGGCGCTCGGAACAAAACCTTGGTGTAAGATACACAAGTTATTTAGGAGATGGTGACAGCTCAGCTTTTTTGTCAGTACAACAAGCTAAGCCTTATGGTGATGAGGTTGAAATTAAGAAGTTGGAATGGGTAGGACACGTCCAGAAGAGAATGGGAAGTCGGCTGCGCAGATTGAAGGCTAAGTTGCGTGGCCATAAGTTACCTGACGGAAAACCTCTCTCTGGACGTGGTAGGCTGACAGATGCATTGATAGACAGTGTACAGACCTACTATGGCAAAGCTATACGAGAAAATGTGGATGACGTTGAAAAAATTAGGAAGGCTGTTTGGGCAACCTACTTCCATTTACTTTCAACCGACGTGAAACCTCGCCATGAACTATGCCCAAAAGGTGAACAATCTTGGTGCAAGTACCAAAAGTCTTTAGTGACAGGTGAGGTATACCATCATAAGCATTCAGTACCTGAGGCTATTTTATTAGAAATAAAATCAATTTACCAAGACCTGTCGGACACTAACCTACTCAGAAAATGCCTGCACGGCCGAACACAGAACCCTAACGAGTCCTTCAACAACGTAATCTGGACCAGAATTCCAAAAAATACTTTTGTTGGGCTCAATACCTTAAAAATTGGAGTGTTGGATTCAATTATAACATTCAACAGTGGTGCTCTTGGCAAAGTGGAAGTGTTGCAAAAGCTGTGTGGTGATGCCGGAAGCAACTGCATTGTAGGCCTGAAGCAAATCGACAAGAACCGAGTTTTAGATGCCAACAAAGCAGCTTTGGATGTTACTAAGAAGAAAAGAAAGCAGAAAAGAAACCTAAAGAGAAAAAGAGAAGACAAGGAGGAAGAAGAAAGTAAAAAGTATGATCCTGGAATGTTTTAGCGTGGCTGCAAGGGGTACCGTACAGTTCTTGAGCTCTCCTGAAAAATCACACATTCTGACACGAAGGTACACTTTTCTACTAAACCTTTTAAACTATCTGCATGATGTTTTGTGTGTATTTTATTTAAGTCATTATCAAAAGACTCAACCTATTTTATTTAAGATAATTTGCTTTTAAGTCCTTTAAAAAAAAATATTTTTTGTAAAAAAATTGTGTTTTTTTGGTATATTTAAAAAAAAATCATTACTAATATTTTTTTTTGTAATTAAGTTTAAAATAGGTTAACTATACTTTAAAAAGCATTAAAAAAAGGCATACAAAGTTTCAATGCTGTAACTGAGATAGTTTTCTTTTAAATTGTACCTAAAGTTAATACTTTTAACATGTACGGTATATGGACTACAGGGTTCCCTTAGTTCCACATACAACTCACTCTTGAACACAAAAAGATAAAGAAATGCTATGAATACGTACAAATGAATAACTATCGACTGTAATGACAGTAGGTCATATCTTCATATTTATGCCAGATAAACGAATGTCACGTTTGATGCAAGTGGGAATCCCCCTCTGACTCAAGGAATCAACAGAAAAATTAAATAGAGTTTCAAGATAGAAGGTTGAAGAATGCATTTTTATTGTTGAATTTAAACTAAACTACGCTCTCAATGTAATATTTACTGATTATTTCATTGAAGGAGGAGCTCTTCTTATTGGAATACACTGTTTTCTAATAATTGATGAAAGAAAAGTCACAATTATCGAATAATTTATTTTTATACACGCTGAATTCTGTTGAGCTCTGTAGACGTGATGGTCGACATTTCATTGAAGGAGGAGCTCTTCGTATTTGAATACACTGTTTTGTAATAATTGAAGGAAGAAAAGTCACAATTTTTATTGTTTAATAATTTAAATTATTGGATAATTTTGACTTTTCATTTTCACGTCTACTTAGCTCACCAGACTTCAGCGTGTATAAAAAGAAAAAAATTACTGTTTAGATTCAGATAATTTGCTTAGTAATAAAATGAAATGGAATCGTCAATAAAATTGTTAAACGTAATGCGCATAATGTTTCTACTGATTTCACAATACGTTAGTGAAATTAAAAGTAATAGTTTATCGGGAGATTTTTATTTACGATCATTATTTCTAATATATATTCCAATAGAGGTTCTTGACCTGGAACTAAAGCAGAAGAGAACGGGTATAATAAAGTACTATGCCACGCCTGCACCATACACGCAAGTGCATTACATCCTGCAACTCTACCCCTAAACACCCGGTCTTCTAAACACGCTAAAATGGTTAGCCATAACGCCAACCAACCATAAACCTTTACTACCTATTAAAGCAGTATTAAAATAAGTTTTTATAAATCATAAAACATTTATTTTTTAAAGAAATCTCTACAGAACTTAGTCATGTTTCTTCTGGATGGTTACGACTAAAATTTACCTTATAAAACGGTTAAATGGTATAATTCGACATTGTCAGTTTTTTTATAAAACTAAACTGGTACTTTAATTTGAATAAATAGAAAATTTGTCACTTCATAAACGAGAGCAAGTGTTTTTTTTCTTACAATCCGTTTTAAAACGTATAATTTCGGTGTATATATACAAACCGCATACATCTAATTTTTAAACCTCGTAATCAGCCATGGCATATAAATCAGTATACTGGGCTGAAGAATAGACAAAACAAATAGTGGAAATATCTTGGATATAACATTCAAAACTATGTAAAACACATAAATACTAATTCTATTTGCAGTGGGTTTTTAAGTACTAATACTTCTAGAATTTCAAGAAAACTGTAGCAATAATTGAATATCTAAAACTATATGTGACGATAAACTTTATATTCGAGTATTATACACGAGTATTCAGCTCTGTAATCATAACTGTCTTCCAAATGTAACCTAAACGTAAGCCGTAACAAAAAGTCTGCAGCTTAATACAAATGTCACTAAAACAGCGATTTTATTATGGGAGCAAAGAGGAACACCAATTTTAATTATTTTTTTTTAACGTAAATTCATAATCACTTGGGACTTGATAAATCTATACATCAAATATCTGTTCAAACATCAAGGAATTTTTATCAATAGTTGTTGGTCGTAAAAACGGACTCATCTTTTATATTTTCGCCACAAAATCAATAATGCTTTTCATGCAAAAAAGATTAAGCTTTGGCCCAAGATTCAAGTCTCTATGACCTGTCTAACAGATATTATCGCACAGACAGAAGATGGACAATTACAAAATTTTAAGCTGGCCCTTCGAGATCTTGGTAATATTTCAACGGGAATCTTTGTTTTCAATTCAATCAAAAAAACCTAGATCAGCTGTTTCATACTTATCTACCGCTAATACCTACTGCAGTGTGGAAGAAGGGGTTCAGATTAACGGTCGCCGTTGTTTTTAGCATTGATGAAAATATAGTAAGAAAATCTTTACTGAATTGACCAAATGTAATGAGAATGATTCTCTAATTGAAACTCTTGAACACGCTTAATTGTGGTACTCAAAAGTATTTTAAGTTTGGAAATAACCATAAGTTGCTCAACTATTGGTACTACTGTAAAATAGTAGAACATCAAGCATGAAGTAAATAGAACAGCCAGATGTACAGATATGAATATTTGAAAACAGGAGCCATTAAAAGGAGACACAAAAAGTAACTAATTAAAACATCCGAAAACCGAAAAATATTTGTAGGACTGAGTAAAGGAATATACTCTGATATAATCAATTAATACATCAAAGCAGCTATTTACAGAGCAGCGTGCAGCTGGCCGAAGATTCAATTACGGCCGTCATTGAAGTCAGTTGTGTATACGAGCACACATAATTGTCGTAATTGATCACCTCTCGAAAAGGCTTACAAATATAAGAGCAATTTTAGCAGAATGGCTTATAAGAGGTTGTCTTTATTGTACAAGACTACACTAAATACAAAACTAAATGTTTATATATACAGCTTTTTAATATAAATTTCCAACAACTTCTTACTACTCGTATAATAGTAGAATTTTAATATAAAATAAAAATAAAATAAGGTACGGTTAGATTTGGTTAAATTTTGGTGTGGAACTCTACCTCTCTTTCGTTTTTAACAATTTTACACAATGGCCCATTAGGAGTCTTCATTTGTGCTAAAAACTTATAATTGAAATGCTGGCATGTACATAGGGAAGTACATTTATAACAGAGGGACATCTTCTGTTACTTTTTTGTACATGTTATTCAATTTATATTCATGATTTCAGGTATTTGCATTATTATCAGAAATACGTGATCTCCATTTGATGCTACTTGTACACAAGTACCGTATTTTTACAGTACTTCTGTTTTGTGGATTAATTTTTTATTAATTGTTATTTGTAATTATTATTGTAAATCTTGGGTCATGCTGTTATGCCATTGAAACGTATTTAAATAATAAAATTAAGCAAATACGAGGTTTAGTGAGCTGTGTGTTAGTGTAGTCTCTTCCACCAGTTGATAACGAAAGCATATTTCTGTCAGTGTGTATTACCTTGTATATATTTACAATATATTTTGACAGAGTTATTTTAGATATTAGGTCACAAACTTTACTTTCCCTATTTAAATATCAAAATTGCATATGGTAAACATAAGTAAGTCTATTGGAAGTTGCTGTCTGGACCAGAAATCTGCCGGGGGTTGAGCAAAACTTCCACGCTGACCCTATGTCTGGCGTGCGTTTAGCTGTGCCTAATGTTATATGAATGATGGTTTCCTTGACTTTAGAATTATTAGAAGGTAAGATGATAGTGTCCACTTTCACCTGACCTTCCATCTTTAAATCACAATAGTCTCTAATGTGGAAGCTGCTGGTTTTTATCGAGCTTCTGTGGATTTCAGGTCATCCTAAAGGTCTCCTATGAAATATATTAAGTGATTGAATGGATCGATGGAGGAATAATTTAATGCAAATTTACCTCGCTTTAAGGCCTTTTGACTGATTGTATTTTACCTGGAACTGAGAGTGCAAATACAATATTAACATATTCTCAAAGTATATTTTTCAATTCAAACCACGCACGGGTATATTTATTGAATTAACTGGGAAACTCATGTAGTCTACTAATAAACTTGTTTGAACTAAGTATTTATAAACTTAATGATGTTATCAGTTAAAAAAACAGTAATACATAAAATTCTTAGGTAAGTTAAATCCTTATTTACCATAATTTATGGTAAACCTTATAAGTTGAATAATTTATGACTTTTCACTGTAATATCTGTATGAGCTTATAGTCAAAACTAATAGAAACAAATATTTTAAACTAGAAATGTTTTATCAATTAATTGAGTTATTCTGACTATGTAACAAAGTTTTATAAGTAATTTATACTGCAAATTCAATTAAACTTATTTCAATAAATGTTTTAATGAAAGAAAAGTGCAAGTGCGGGACTATTTTTTAATTTTTTACATTTCACAAAGGAAATAAGGAGTGAAAATCACAATTTTACTAATAACTTTAACGTCTTCTATCGGGTTATGTGTTTACCCAAGTAATATCTTAACGTTCGGGTCAATGATGACCTGTCTCTAAACTTCCATTGGGTTGCCTAGATAAAGAATATCTGTTATGCAATACCAAATGAAGGATCTACTGGCGGATATGGACTAACTGGAGGGAACTGTTCTACTCAAGAGGAAAGGAAATTATCAACTCAAGCGTTATTTTATCACTAATTTCTTAGGGCTTTCAATAACCCTAGCCAATTAAGAAAGTATAGTATATGTCTTGAGTGCTTCATAATTATTATTTATATACTTAAACTGATACATTTATATTTCTTATGAAGTTAAAAAATAATGTTAAAGAAAATCAATGTTTACGCATTTTATTTCTGATTTATGATCTGTATTATGCTAAATTTTAGATAGAGACATCGAACGGTATTAAAAGTTATATAGTTTTGTCATTCCAATAAATGTTTTATTTTTCAAAATACATAACCTATTTTTATATCCTTTCAAAGATGAGTATTTAATTATTGTTCCATATATTTCTTTACACCATTCGACCTTATAAGTAAGGATACATTATACACACCTTAAGAAGAGTTAAGCACCATTCAATATATTTTCAGCTGGCTGTGATAAGGAGTGATAAGAATACTTAGCAAGTTTAAACACTGTTAGACAAACCTCCAAACTTTAAACTTGGTGACCCAGTTGATGGTACAGTTAACTTATTGAATCCTAAAGAGGATAAATAGTCAATCAATTCTATCATCTTGTGTTCTAATGTTTGAACAAAAAATATTTATTGAAGTTAAATATATTAAATGTTTTTATCATTTTTATGTAATTATACTTATGGTTTACAATACATTGATTATAATATAAGAATAATATAAACCGAGAACTACCTGAAACGTGTAATCAAATTAAATTTTTCATTCAATGTTTATCATATAAAATGGATAATTAGAATAAATAATAGGTTTTCGGAGATTTTTCATTTTTATATTTAGTAAAACGCCAAAATACACGTTTCGGTGAATACACTTTTTGTTTATCTTTGTTATATATCTCAAAAACTTACTCTTACTTCAAATGTATTTTGATCGAACGCTGCAGGAACGAAAAGCATTTCTTAATTTTATTACTTAATAGAATTATGTATTAGTTTCTGTGTGTAAAAGCAGAAGATAAAATATCATAGCCTTAACAAACAATTTGTTAGTCTTATAAACGTCTTTGATATGAAAGAATACGAGTATGAATACAAACGATACAAAGAGACAGATACAGGTCGATAGTTTAATTTTATAAAATGAAAAACATTTTCTTCCAAATGTAAGTACAGTACGCATCTTATATGATGGTTCCATCCTAAAACCCAAGTAGCTGGAAGAAGATTAGAGAGTCTCCATTAAAGATTATTGTAATATTGCACTATGGTACATTTAAGAGGGAAAGATCCTAATCTTCAAATCCATCCCGCAAACATTGGCTTCTTCTTTATATGAACATACGAGTAGTTAACAGCCACTTTACTGAATATTGTAACAGTAAAAAATAACTATTAAAACATTTTAGAAAATTGTCTTTTTATTTCCCGAAAAATAAAGTGATATGTCAAACTAATAGTTACAATAAGTACTGTGAATGTATTGTGCCTTACATTTTTATTTTGACTGTTAAATATGATAAATATAAATTTAATGTGGAATAAAATAAGTATTGTTTAATTTTAATTCCGATAAATGTTTAAAAACTTTAATATCATAATCTGGTATAATATTCCATTAATTTGGTTAATAGTGCAAGTATTATTATTGGTATTTGTTAGAATTGGAAGATTTTTAACTGAGTGATCAAACTGGAAGTATAAAATAAGCTACTTATTTTTATTTATTAGCAGATCCTCAACCAATAAATGATTATTGTGATTGCATTCAGAAATAAAATTAATTTTCTTTCGGCTCTATGGATCTTCTCAAAATCTCATGGCACTATTAATCACTTGATCCCTAAAAATTAATTTTCTTAGTTTCTAAATACCTGACTAGAAATTTCTCTATGTACTTTCAAACATAATTTAGTTTTAAACCTTTAAACTTCTGTTTATGTGAATTTCTGGTCTACATGGTTGAATTCCGGCACTTGGATTTCCCGGCCTCTGACAGACCCTACACTCTGTGTATCATAGTTGTTAGTGTAAGTTATAAAATATGAAAAGTAATGTTTTGCATGAATTCGAACAGCCATGATCTTAGATCTTAGTAATGGTGAAGACTGACTAATGAACTTGCTTAGATCATATACGAAAATCAATTCCATTCTAATTTGATTCGATGATATTATAAATGTTATCACTTATATTGTTGATATGTGCTCAATATACAGTATAAGCCTACATCTGTATAATAACAAACGAAAGAATAAGTTATTAGCTTTTATGTTAATTAATGTATTAATACTACTATAGGGACTGCAATATTCTATACTCGTTGAAAATGTTTAATTTTTGCTTCAACCTCTCAATTTGTGTAGCAATAAATACATAGAACATAGTTGTGGAAACATTAAAAAACTATGAAACAATACAAACCAGACCGTTAAAATATTATAGTAATTTATTTAGAATTTTAGCAACGTAAATAAATTTAATGAGAAGACTGCATTCTTTCCACCAACCAATGACGCCAGATCTATCTACGTTAATCCATCATTTACATACGATAGCCTCTGTTAAAAATACCTAATTGAATTGGACACACTGTCTATGTAACGAGCTGGTGACTGATTTCAGTTTGGTATACATTTACAAGGCTATAATTGTCCTGCCTAATTATATTTTTCATTTACTGCCGGCAAGTCTTAGTCGTATTTAAGTTTTTGAACTGTTGACGGATTAAGATGCAAAGAGAAACATATTAGTTATTTGTAAGAATGAAGTGAAATTTGCATCTCTGTATCCCTGTTAGCCTATCCGTAACCAAAATTCAGACCAAAAGTATCAAATCATTTGACAAAATTATTCTTAATCTATAGTTAACTTCAATATAACTATATCTAGTATCAAACTATTCCTGAGCATAATATATTAATGAAATTAAGTAAGTTCTAATTCATTAATTTTGAGGGTAAGAACAATATTTTTAATTTATATTGCTATAGCAAACAAGTTGGTATATACCAAATATAATACAATACCAGTACCAGAGTTTATTTACAGTTTAATATTGAACTATAGACACCTTAACATAAATATCCCAAATACAACACATGTTTAATTCACATAGTGAATAATTAATTATTTTCACTCATAAACGCAAATACATTGAATTCAATTAAGATTGTTGCACAATTGTTGTAAAGAATTGTTAGTGGAGCTAATTTTTATTCTTCACACATTATCAATCTATACAAACAACGAAATTAAATAATACTAAAAAAATAAATCAAGTTTTAAAAGGTTTTTTTGAGAATAATAAAGTAATTTGAATTTATTTCATGTTTTTAATATTAGATTAAAAGTATTTAGACAATATATTCTACTATGAAGATTTCTAGACAGTACATAAATGACAAAAATATAAAGCTTCTCATTTAACAGTTCGCTGAATGAATATCACATTCTTAAAATACTTTGTAAATGTTGAGTTTAGCTCCAATTCACCTTCCTCTTCGTGCAGCGCCTGTCATCTTATGCTGTTACAGCCGCTGACTCCAGATTTCAGGAGTCATGTTCCTCTGAAGCTATAAAACAAATTCGGCGATGAAGAAGCTCAAAATTAACTTTTTCCGATATCAGACACACCTAGTTTGGATCTATTCAGATGAATATGACTACTGACTCCAGGAGCCGTCTGTAACAGCGTCAGACTCCAGACCCTGCACTGAGATAAAAGTGAATTGGAGCTTAACTTAACATTCACCTGGTATCAATCCTTCCCACGTTAGATCCGTTATGTCTAAAATACCTTCTAATAAATCTTGTTAGTTAATGAACACTAACTCCATCAAAGTAATAACCAGTTATGATAGGGACAGTTTTAACGTTAGACAAAATAATTGGTTGCTTTTAATAAATTTTTTACTTATTAACTTAGAACTTTTAAACTTTATTACACGTGGTTTACTTTTCAACTTTCTTATTAATAATTAAATACTTTATCTAGTATATTTTTTAGGAAAAGGTTTGTAAAGGCTAGTAATAAATGAAATCCAGCCATAATGAAGAAATGTGGGGGAAGCGTTATCAGATCTAGAAGGGCAGTGGAGCGGATTGTTGATAAGCGGCTGCCAGCTGGACAGTTCCATCAGCTGCTGAGTTCAGCAGATATTGCTGAGTTATGTGCTGATAAACATGAACGGTAAGTTGCTAATAAATACTTATCATAAGAGATTATATTAATATAGAAAACTAAAGAATTATTGGCCGCAAGGTAAGATTTATTATATGTATATTTAAAATATACATAAATACATAGGTATTTTTTAAAAGGTGTTTTAACTTATCAGAAAAAGTAATTAATTAATTTGAGTGTAATAAAATATTTACAGGTAAAGTCATTAGTTGAGTCATTGCTTCATATAAACAACTAAAAGGGAAGTTTATAAACAGCAATACTTCCTGTTAATTATAATTTAACGATTTTGTATAAGCTTCCGACTAGTTCTTTAATTTCAGGTTCTTTCCTTTATATAAAATTAACGTTTATAAGTGATGAGAAAAAGAAAGACGTAAACAAACTGTTAGGTGTCATGTTAGGACCTGAGTGGAAAACTTCAACAGGAGGTCAGTTTGATTTTTACAAAAATATTTTGAACTCTGAAAGCGTTGTAGATACTGAAGATGATGAACTTTGTGAATGTTTGGAAGAAGATGTTGCTGTCAGGATTTAAGCTTTTTTATGCAATGTTAAGTAACTTTTCAATGAGTGAATTCATACAGGGTACATAAATAATTTTACTTTGCTATGTTTTCTACTACTGGAACAAGAATATATAAATAAAATATAATTATATTATTTGTACCATTTACTTTACTTTTTTACTCTACCCCTATATGAAGTGTTCAAAAAGTGATTTTTTCCGGTTTCAAAATGTTAAATATGTGTTTTGTCCATATTGCTCGTTCGAAAGGCGTTTTGTCCTACATTTGAAGTCCAATTTAAACTAATCTACAACAGTTTTACGAGTTTTACTGCTCGATAATCATTTAAAATTGTATCATATTGTGAATAAACATATAACACTTTATATACTTGACCAATAACTTACTTACAGGTTTTTTGTAACTTTCCAACATTCATAGGAGTGTGACAAAACACGTTTTAAAAGTTTGCTCATCATGTATTAAATTTAGATTTAGAGAAAACTAGATCGATAATAGTTAAATTTAGAGAATTAAAAATGTTATGCTCGAGATCGACTACACCTACCGTAGGCGTATGTTGTAACACACTGAGTTGCACGGTGTAACAACCCCATTATTGTGTTCCACGTAACGGCAGTCGTTGCCAGAAAGTGGCCGCTCCCAAAGATAGTCACGTATCCCGATAATGGCAGGGGTTGATATCAGTAAACGCTGTTATCACTACATCCACTACTTGTTTTTGTACACATAGTTCTCTATCTTACAGTTACTTAACTTTTGGACTTTAACATTTTATTATATTTTATATTTATGTATGTATTAGATTTATCTACGAATATTTGTGTATACCATATCATACAAACCTATATACTATTTTCCCTAATATATCTACTGCTATAAGCATTACCATGTGGTAATTAAAAGTAATTAAAAGTACTTGCCCAATAACAGAATTATCAGTTATTTGCAATAATAGAATAACGCTCTAAACCACTATACATGTGTTTTTTATAGAGTAAGAATGGCTATAATATTAGTCTCTGTAGTCATTTGTGTGCACTGAGGAGCCAAAATATCATTAAAGCTACATGATGACGTCATGAGACAACGCCACTAAACACAGCTGTTGCCATAATCTGGTGCCATCAGAACAATTGATGTAAGAACATCTAGCACACATGTCGTCACCAACTTTATACATCGCTTACTTTGATCTATTCAGAACGCCTTGAACGTCTCAACTGTTCTATCCTCCTTGTATTTCCTCAATGTTAACGCCCATACTAATCTTTACCAACAAAATAATTTTCTCAACACGATTATTGTCAGCTTCTCATAACAATTATTTAAACCAAACTTATTTTA
Source organism: Homalodisca vitripennis (assembly GCF_021130785.1). Lineage (NCBI taxonomy): Eukaryota > Metazoa > Arthropoda > Insecta > Hemiptera > Cicadellidae > Homalodisca > Homalodisca vitripennis. The sequence continues at coordinate 242,479,014 of NC_060207.1, forward strand.
AAATATATTACTTATGATTGAATAAGTAGCCTTTAATTAAGAAAATAGTAGACAATGTTTTTCAAATATAACGGGAACGTTCTTAATTTTTAACCTCAAATTTTTAGTCACCAATATATCATATTACCTGTTAAAAACGGTCCTATTATATATTGAGATCATTTAGATCAAATTAAAAAAAAAACTTGGCTGATGATGTGCTTAACGATCATATATTACCCATCCGACATAAGCATTATTCTATTAGTTGCAATTGTTTTTTTTCTAGTTTATTACACGATGATAATTCATAATCATTTTTCTGTTTTATCTTAAGTGTAAATACATATAAAAAATTACAATAATTTACGCTATATATTTTTCAAATATTGATTTATTAGAATGACTCTAAAATTAAAATCCAGACGTTTCTCAGAATTACATTAAAACATATCCTTTAAATGTCTATTAATGCCATGAAATTATAGAGTCTATTGTAAATATCAAGTAAAAGGACGCCAGGACCAAGAGTCGCGTACGAGGCTTTTGTCAAGTCGCATGACAAAATTCATATACTATTTTATTCTAGAGATACTTGCAAACAGAAAAATTCAGTAACATGAGGACATTTCATGTACTCTGGTAGACAGAGCAAAACCTCTGTCTTTTTACTGAGTGATAAGGATTAATGAAATTGAGAATAATCCCGTGGTGGTACAGGCGAAATCACAGAAGTTTTCTAATGTAAACATATGCAAATTAAATTATTCTCAAGACATACATGAAAATAGACAGACCGAAGAAAGATCTTGCTATGTACCAAAAAATTACAAAATAAACACATTTTAGTTTTATCTTAATACATTTTCAAGACAACCCTCTGAATTATAGGCTTTGCTAACGCTCAATGCAATTCCCATGGAAGGATATTCACCACCATCAATGTCTATCTTGTTTATATATAGTCTTATTATTATATAAGTCTTACCTAACAATTAATCGAAGTGACCTCATTAAACATGTTACATTTACACTTTATTTGCATAGCGTTAGATTACATACCCACAAACGCAACGTAAACTAAGTAAAAGTTATTTTTACTTTTACATTAATAAACATTTTACCACAAGACTAAGATGGTAAAAGGTTTCTTTGAACCATTAGGAACCTATCTAGCAAGTTTAAAATATGTTCCGCAACTATATTAGTGGATAAAAGAGTTATGAGAAATGCAGACATTGAGAAGACTTGAAGAAAGCTCTCTCGGTTGTTTAATAAGGACACGTGCACAACTTTAAGTCGATAATAATTCGTTCTAAAGATATCCTTCCAAGTTTACTGACCTTTTGATATATATTAAATAGCATGGACTATCATGCATCATCACTAAACCCAACCTTTGTATAGTATAAATTAAAGTAAACACAAAGTTTCAAGCTTTTAGGCTCATTTAATTAATGAAATAATTAGAAAAATCAATAGATAGAGGGATTTAAGAGGAATGGTGAGAGCTTTCTTACTTACTAAAAAATTTTAAGTGCATAATTTGATACTTTCTGATATATAATATTAATATTATTGCTCAACATATTTCATAAATAAATAGAATGTTACATTCCCCTGGAAGACAAAAGATTAATTTTGACTTAATTACTGACGGATAAGCTGCATTGACACAACGATATCCCATGGATGGCACATAGAAACTCATTCTCGACTAAGGATAAACACAGTAACGTTTTCACACAATGTGACGTTTTAAGGACAGTATTAAGTCTACAGTTTAAACCTTTGTTGATATATCTTGAAGATTAATACACCACATGGGTTATTATTTTATTTGTTGACTTACCATATAATTGATTACGAATTTATTTATTCGTTGTTCTCATGGTTACCCATAAGAAAATTGTAAAAATAGTAGCGACGTTCAAAATTTTAAGAATACTGTTAAATTCATTTTCGATATATCGGAAAAACATTGACCATGCTTTGTGTGATATGCCACGGTAACGCTCAGCTAATACCATGTTAACTATAGCCTAACCTATAGAAATCTCTCCACTTTGAAACTTGTTATTGTTCCATTGCAAAAAGGCCTTTGTTGTAATTCGGTTTTTGGAAAAATACCATTTACGCTACAAGATTTCAAAATGTTCCTGCAGTGTAGACTAATAAATAGAAAATTAACATGAAGGAAGCAAGAAATAATCCAGTTACGGTGGGAAAAGAGGTTACGACGTTTTGCTGTCGGGTAGGACGGTTGGCCCAGTTAAGTTTGGTAGTTAGGTTAGATTAGTTTTCATTAGTTTACTAGTTTGACAGCAATTAAGTTATAAACAAAAATCATCTTGTAATACCGATGTTACCAGTAAAGTTTAGGTATTAGGTAAAGTGTTTGATATTATTATTAATATTTTTGGTAATTGTGTCAGTTCACTTCGTTATCTTTTTTTATATGATATAATACTCTAAATGCGTTTATAAAAATAAACAAGTCAATAAAAAGTTAAAAGGTCGAGGTATTTTGTAGAAAACGGCGTTAGTTACGGAGATTATGTATAAATAAGGTTTTTTTAACTGTTTAAGCTACATGGAATATTTATTTCATGATTATTGATCCTTATCACCAGATAAGGTCAAACCGGTCTTGACAATCAGTTTGTCCCAATCTCTGCTATCAGTTTTCATTAAGGCAGATTCTTACGATCAAACTTAATAATTAATTAAATAAATGAGCGTGTAAAGAACCGGTTGTAGAAAAATTACCTCTCCACTTTTTACAAATCTTTGTTTAGGAGATCCAGTACACAGTACAAACAAAGTATATTTGCATATATTTTATCTTCTATTCGAGGCTAGACGGAAAGTAAGGTTAGGGACCAGGCTCAACTATTGTGGAAAATTTAACTTGGGTGAGTAATGAGTATCAGCAATGTATATCGTAGAACCAGTAGTCAAATCAGTAGCTTTTGTGACATCTTCATTCATTTAAGAAGAATGTCTTATTATGTTTCTTGCCGAGTTCAACATAATTCTGTACGTGAATGCATAATGCATGTAATCTGTTAGTATGTCACGATTAAGTGGGTCTGCAGGTTGTTTAATTTCATAAGACATTTGATGAGATCGATAGCGTGGTCGTAGCAATACAAAAGGAAGATTATGTATAAATACGGGTTTTTAACTGTTTAAGTTATATGGAATATTTATTTCACGATTATTTAAAAAATCGTAAATAATTGTTTAATTTATTGCACGTCCTGTACTATGAGCTCAAAAAATAATAAAAAGTGACCTAAGACCATCAAGTCTATTTTTCAGCTCAAAATACGTTTAGAATATGTATGTTCTTATCTCTTCAGTTGATTCTTTCTACTTTATTTCAAGAGACGTTACTAAATACCAAGGTAAACCACCCTCTTACTCCGTCTTTTAACTCAGTACTATTACAAAAATCTATCAAAACATGATTATAATTTCCAAACATAATTATTGAAATATATGGTAAACCCAGATACTCTTAAAACTGACAAGTTACAAAAGACTCAAAGCGAGGTTAATTATTATTTTCTACTAATTTAGAGATTTCCCCCAGTAATTATCTTTAAATTCGATGCAATATGAAATTGTCTCTAATTTAATAGCTATACAACATCGTGCATGTTACCCTTGAGCGAGAAATCTGTAAGTCAATGTGACTCTTCCCGGATATTTGCATACAGGAACCTCACATTTCAGACAGTGGCTCTAGATATATGGTGAGAATATACCCTCGTCATGCTTAAAAATATAACAGAATTTTCACCAGTTACTTAAAATTTACCATCCTTAAGACTATAAGAATTAAACGTCAGACCATCCAAATACCTATTTATAATTCATATGTTTAAATTCACAATCTAATGCTAAATTTTCTGTACAATGCAAAGGTAAATAATTCGTAAGAAATCATAGTTCACGGGAACTCAGGTTGCGCTTACTGCTTACTAAGTGGTATTTGTCGTGTACAAAGTTTTGTTTATTGTAACTAAAATAGGTAACTACTCAGTCACATGCGACATGAAAAAATAGCATGGCTCGTAAAGCAATATTTAAATTATCTAGCATATATCTTAGTTGCCACATAGCAAGCTTCGTTATTTATCTCATAAATTGATTGGACAGTATTTAGATATGTATATTAACATACCAACAATATTTATATACAAATTAAACAAAACATTATTTCAATGTTACTACTCAGTCCTGTCAGTTTTGAATATTTCAATATTATTAGAAATATAAAAACATTTTTTTTTAGGAAATGATCGTTAAGCGCTTCTAAGTTCCGGGTGCGGCCAGAGTGGTGAGGTACTTACTGATAAGAGGCTTAGACTCTAAGCCCACCCGGCGTAGAAACTGCTACTGGCAATAATGTGTGGTTTGTCTAGAAACAACACGATAAACAAACCTTGCACTACAAAATCACAGCTAATTAAACGTAGTTAATGTATAATGAGTACTTTAATTTCTGTGAGTTAGAACAATCTTTAGTTAACATCAAGTGTACATGTATGAACTTCATAATAATCAGATTTGATGACAAATCTAAAAAAAAGATAGTATAAGTTAGAAGTTTATTTTTGACGGAAACAGGATTTTCCAGACATTTGCCATCGTTCAGTGAAACAATAAATCAGTAACACTACGTTTCGAGATCTGTAATTTGATCTCTTCTTCAGGTAATAACTAACCTAATACATTTACAAACTAGGTTAAAATAAACAAATCATACCAAAGCGTTGTGGCACGCCTAAGTCAAGAAACACAACCGCCATGTTGTTTGTCAACTTCACTAACTCTAAAAACATGCACTTAATAAAAAACTATACACAACACTAATCATTAAAACTGTACTACAGAATACAGGTCACAATATGTCTGCATTCGTCTACCAACAACTTACGACTCCGGAAAAAGCCTGTTTCCTTCACAGTATAAGTTATATATTACATAAATCTACAGTATAGTTTTTAAATAAATAAATATATATATATATATATATATATATGAATGTGTGTGTGTGTGTGTGTGTGTGTGTGTGTGTGTGTGTGTGTGTGTGTGTGTGTGTGTGTGTGTGTGTGTGTGTGTGTGTGTGTGTGTGTGTGTGTGTGTGTGTGTGTGTGTGTGTGTGTGTGTGTGTGTGTGTGTGTGTGTGTGTGTGTGTGTGTGTGTGTGTGTGTGTGTGTGTGTGTGTGTGTGTGTGTGTATTTATAGACCATAACCGACACGAGTCGCAACTATTGAAAAATGTTGTGAAGTGTAAAACTCTGCTATAACAGTATTTTAGGATTAAAGTTTACTTTTTAAAAATCACAAAATTTTGGGAAAGTGAGATGCAAAGACATAAGCTCCAAATTATATAAAGAAGTCGACTTTTGATTAAAACTTTGAATTATGAATTTGAAGTATAAAACAAATGATTTGTTATCTTAACATCTGTTAATTATTTCTCATATTGCGATTTAGAAACTTATAAGAATTCAGTGATTTTGTCTAAAGTTATACACATATATTATATACAATTATTGGATTTTCATATGGTTTATTAGCTATATATTTTTAGACAGGTTTGTGTTTTATTACTTTTATACTCATAGTATTCTGAAGGAAAAAGAACATGTGGTACGTAAATAAGACTGGACCTGATTTTGCCTGAATTAACAAAGCAGGAACATGGTATGCAAGGCAAGGTAATGAACTGCGATGATATTAAAGCAATATATGTTTTAGGAAAGTTGTAACAGAGCTGTAATAATAATTTTAAGCATGTAAAATGTACCATAACAGTGTTCTAATCATGACTCTAAGCTTACATAAAGTACCAATAAGTTTTTTCGTTAATATTGTTTACTTATTAGCTAAGATCAGTTGGGTTTCTAGGTAGCATAAGTACCAATTGAAAAAAACCACAATTAATTTCTTTGTATATCATTTAGTGATACTTTAAACAAACAATTCAAAACATAGTGGTACTAAAAATTACTCTAAATTCCAGAAATACAAAAAGAGTTAATTCTCGTACATTGAATGCTAAAGATTGTTAAGTTATTATACTACACCATGGATAAACTAGTAACTAAAGGACAGGAAGCAAACATATATAAGAAGGATGATGTAGTACCCAACACTGTATTATATGCGCCAGTCCACTATCTGGATGTCAATTATTCAGGACCGTAATTACCATCACTACAGGCCTGCATCACACATAAATTGCTCTCCTTCATGCACAGTATTAACCCAATCTATGATTTATTTATTTCTTCCAACAGTCAAAGCCATTTTACATTTCGTGACAAAACAACAGATTTGATAACAAAAACAATAAAATAGGGTAACAATAATAACACGAGCAACAACCAATACATGAAATATATTATGTAATAAAAAACCAAAATGCTTGCTGCTCTCGGCTTCGGCAAGCTTATCTTTAAAGTGATCATACTCGCTTATGCATTGTCGAATTTCTTTCAAACAAGTACTGGTAGAATTTTAATGGGAAATTTTAAATAGTAGGTTTCTAGTATATTTTGTACAACTATACTGAGATTTTTGTTATTTAACTTTAACAATTTTAGCCATTAGCTTTAGTCTCATTAGCCATTTTTCATATTGAAGGAATTAACACAATTACGTTTGTAAATTTTCCTCTTATCTATTCAAACTGATTTTCCAAATTTGAATTCTTTATCTTAATTACCTTTATGTAATTCCTTTATTCAAAATGCAAAATTGAAGCTAGAGGCTAAACTAGACATTTCTTGTCCAATCAATCTTAAACCTCCCTCCTCTCAAGAAAAAGACTTGCTCATAGAAAATATAACGTACAGTATAATTTATAATTCTGGAAAGATACATGAGGTTTATTGGGAGTTGTTATAATTTCTTAGTTACAAATATGATTAATAACAAATATTTGTAACTATTAAATCAAAGGTTAGGCTAAAACAAATATCTTAGCAACAAAGTTCTTGTCTTAGGTACAAGGATATGCTTTATTTGTGTAGCTGTGTTTATTACAATATGGAAAATAGCTTGCAGTTTATGACATGCTTTAACGACGGCACAACAACCCAGTATAGTATATTATGGTACATTATATATATTCACAGCATTATGTACTATTGTCAGTACATGTCATTATGTAAATTATTATCAATCTTAAGAGAAGATACTTCATAATTCAAGTGCGGTGTAGTAAATGTTCTCTCTGCTTACAAGAACACAAGCAGCATTTACCTTGAGAAAATGCCAGTAAAACAGACGTGTTCGGTCGTGTTTTATTTGCTGTTGGCCCGAGTTGTGGAAGTAAGCACACAACACATCTGCCACTTCTCACGCGTAACACTGTACTCTCTTATAGGGTTTTTTGTGGCTGAAATAGTGTACAAAGTTTTAGTATTCGCACTTATATTTTTGTTTTAGATTTAATTATCATTTAGGAAACACATTGGTTAATACAATGGTTTTTTATGCTCCTTAGAAATTACTGCAAGATAGGAGTAATGTGCAGTATAAACGAATTAAGCGTCTTCGTGGTTGCATGAACAATGTCAAGTCTATACCTCATTCCATTGTAGAAATATTATGAAGATATACAGTCACATAGAATCAAATGTTTAAGATCCCTCGAATAGGTAAAAGGAAAATTGTGCCTGATCTGCCAAACCCTACACATAGACACACATCGTTATTGAACTCATTCTTTGTAAGAAATGAAGTTTTATGCTAAGTGTAATCACTATAAATTAAATATTTTTTGACACATTCTCTACATTTAAGTAGGTAGTCCATATCATAGGTTTAAAAATTATATATTTCTCTATCCTTAATATAGCCAACGACAACAACACATGTATAGTGGCACATCTTGACTAATGGAAGCTTCCGTTTATTGTCAGCTTGTGGTTTTTCACAGCTTTAACCACTGGAAGCTTCAGTGCGTAGCCAGCTTATGGCTGTCGGCAGCTCTTTCCATCTGTTGTCAGCTTATGGCTTTCGGCAGCTCTTCCCATCTGTTGTCAGCTTGTGGCCTTTGGTAGCTCTTGACTATAGGAAGCTTTCGCCCATAGTTAGCGTGTGGCCTTTGTCAGGTTTGGACCACTTGAAGCTTCCATTTATTGTCAGTTTGAGGCCTTTGGCAGCTTGTGGCCACTGGAAGCTTCCATCTATTGTCAGCTTGTGGCCTTTGGCAGGTTTTGACCATTGGAAGTTTCCGTCTATAGTTATCGTGTGGCCTTTTGCAGGTTTTGACCACTGGAAGCTTCCGTCTATAGCTACCGTGTGGCCTTTGGCAGGCTTTAACCAATGGAAGCTTCCATCTATTGTCAGCTCGTCGCCTTTGGCAGGTCGTGACCACTGGAAGCTTCCTTCTATTGTCAGTTTGTGGCCTTTGCCAGGTTGTAACCACTGGAAGATTTCGTGTATAGTTAGAGTGTGGCCTTTGGCAGGTGTTGACCACTGGACGCTTCCGTTTATAGTCAGCTTGTGGCCATTGACAGGTTTTACCACTGGAAGCTTTCGTTGATTGTCACGTTGTAGTCTTTGTCAGTTCTTGACCAATAGAAGGTTCCGTTTATTGTCAGCTTGTGGGCTTCCTTCGGCAGCTCTTGACTACTGGAAACTTTCGTCTATTGCTAGCTTGTGGCCAACATTACATAATATATATTTTATACTGAAACCAATATACTACTTTTTCTTATTAGCTAATCTTTTTTCACTAAAACGTTATTACTGACAAAAATAACTCAGTAATCATATATTATACAATCTCTGTATGGAGATATTAATACATTTATTTGTATAGAACGGAATTAAAAATCTATAACGTAAAACTATCAATTTAAAATTAAAGTTATTTTTTAATGAAATATTTTCACATTATTGGATATGCTATATAATGAAAAACCTGTATTGTTATTTCGCACAAAATAAATATGTATTAAGGTGCTTTAAATGGCTGTAACGGAATAAATGTACAAGAAGCTCGTTATATGCTTAAATCATGTTATAAAAGAGCTAAAGCTTAGCATAATTTCCATGCAAGAAAGACGAAGCGATATGGCATTAGAAATGAAGAGGAAATAATTCAGATATATCCGCTATGAAAATCGGTTTCCAATACTTACTCGGCACACAATCGCGGCAATAAAAGTCACTCACTGCATTATCCCGTACTTTTCGATATGTAGGCGGAACGTGATATGTAATGAAGTGTGCGTTGTATTCCATTACTTGGTATTCAACAAATTCTGATAGCCCTTTTACGATAGGTTGTAAAATATGAGAGATGATACTTTTACTTACCTCAATTTATAAAATTCCAGTATATTGAATGATTTGAATCTTGTTATTACGCTTTAAATAAGATTAATCTTCAACATTTCCTTTTAAATTTAAACGAGAATAAATTTATATATTTCATTTATGACTTTCATAATCCTCGCTACTTTATTGAAAGGTATATTATTGTTACATATGTGCACATATGACGTGTTCTTTGTCATATGCTACGTTCTACATTTTATTTCATTGTGTATCTCAACGCCACATTGTCGTTTACTTATTATTACATATTACAAATTCATTTAGCATGTTTGTGCTTTTATTATTTTTTTCTATATATGATTTGAATCTTTTAATAAAAGTATTACATTGGTTTCAAAAAATATGTAATGCATTTTAAATATAGTTTCAAATTCAGAAATTAACAACTATTTGAATCTATAGACCCTTCTTAGGCGGTTGAACGAAATATGGAAAAAATATTTTAAATACGTTAGCATGAAAACATAATATAAAAAATCTAAATAAAAATGTGAATATTTAAGGTTATATTGTATTCCGTAACTCTCCAATTTCGCAAATATTTGTTTATAAAAAGTTTTTGCAGTGTGATACATATTTATAAAATCGACTATTTAAATAGATTAAAAGGTTAAATCATAATACAGTTTTGTTGAATTTAGGAGAAGAACACAGAAAGGTGTTTATATAACAGCAATTAACGTATCTCAATGCTTTATAAATTGTCTTCAGAAAGGAGATCATCTAAAAAATTTCAAAAACTTGAATGATCTTTATCATTGTGGTTAAGTAACTACAAATGCACATTTTTGCTCCATATTTGACTCCAACATCAAGGTCATCAGGACTGAAAAGTACACAGCAATTTCTTCCCTAAAGAATAAATCTAAAATGCAAAATTTCAAAGAAAGCATAATCCCAGCACTCGATGGTGTATTTTCTTTAAGACAAATTGCTCTTGTTTTCAAAACATATATACCTTTGAACCCGAATAGGAACTTTGTTAGTGGCGAAAAATAAAATAAACCAAATATCTTTATTCTGTATTCCCTAGTTGTTTCAGAACGGAATACTACTGATGTTGTTTGGAAAAATGATGAATTTCAAAACATTCCCTAACATCCCTGGTGTAGATTACTTGGAAGAAACATCATCTCTACGTATTGTGTTACTCCTTACCACAGGACATATACTTATAACCTATATAATCGTCCCTTTTTGTAATAATATAAAATGGAATCATCCTTTTTTGCCATTTTTGAAATAATTCATAAAAGTGTATTGAAAGCCACAATACTCTAAATTCTATTTCATGAGAATTTGACCTTGAATTTTTTTTTCAAGGCTTTGCAATAATCTGAGCCAAGTATATAAATATTACTACTGGATGCTTTTTATTTATGACTTAAAAACAGCAATTTTATAATAAAATTTAAGATCTTTTTTGTGTGTATTACTTATAAAATACGAGTACCATAACACTTTCTGAATGCAAACAAACAATACTCTGTCGCTTTAGATATATTATGTGGTTTTTTTAAAAGATAATATATAATTCACAAGAAATTGTGTTTTCTAAACATGACGTTGCTATGGTGGTAAGGGTTGATTCAGTATAAATGTTGAGTTTCGCTCCAATACACATTCCTATTTGTGCAATGTGTGATGTGCACAGTACAAGGAACTGGGGTAAATCTTAAAAATTCACGACATATTTATTTTTTGGCTGAGCTTTAGCGAATTAATCCTTTAAATCTGTGTACAGTCGAATGTGATTTTAGCATATGACATTTATATTCATAGAGTTAAAGCGAAAATAAAGAAGTAGAAAGTCAATGTTAAAAGTCTGTGACAATAGTTAAGTTCTTTATGCTGTAATACTCTCCATAACCAACAGATTGTTTATAATTTGCCCCTTGGTATCAAGCCTAGCTTACTCAACAAAGGTTATAATTTATCACATGGTAATATATCTCGAAAAGCTTTAATCTGTGCTTTTAAATTGTTATTGAAGTTCATGTCTACATAAACAAGAGTGTCTTTTATGTTGGTATATGTCTAACAATTGAATTTGGGTTTACGTAACTTTTGTGTAAATTTTTTCTGCATAATTATCTGTCTGCAGCTTGAGAAGTCTATGAGTTACAGATTATACATTTTGCACGCAACCTCTTCTAAGCCCAAAATACACAATTCAGGGGTGGTGAAAAGTCTTGAAACGGTCTAATATCTTCTGTACTCGTAAACGTACGAACATGAAAATTTGTGCAGTGACTTAGGGCATAAAAGTAAAGTTTGATATGCAATCAGTAGCTCTTTACCACCTCAGGGGGATATCCCGTAAGAAATCTGTGGAAAATCCTAATCATAGATCGATGTGCATATAATTTTTAAGGCCTTCATTAGCAGAACATTTTATTGAAATTTAGACCTCAAAATGTTAATCCTAAACAAAACGGCGGCGCTCGAAAGTTTCAATAATGACCTTATGTGCAAATTCAAGAATAGCTTAATTGTATTTTGAACATATCGGATGAAGTTACAAAACTTAACGCATGATTACTATACACAAACACCTTTAAAATGATATGGACAACGATCTAAGCTTACATTTAAGAGTTTCCACAGATTTTTACGGGTCATCCCCCTAAGGTAGTGAAGAGGTACTGATTCCAACCAAAAGTTTAATTTTATGCGCTATGTCACTGTACAAAGTTTTATGTTTGTACGTTTATGAGTACAGAAGTAATTACACTATTTTTAAACTTTTCAATACCCGTGTATATTGTTCATACTGGAACAAATTGATTCAATGTAATGAATACTCATCAGTTTGATTAGTAATTCCTTTCCCTCCACACTTTTGCCTCTCTGAAAGACATATTTCAAAAGGAAAATTTCACATTGTTTACCTCTAATATAATGTTTTTATAGCTTTTCTTTTCACGGTTTTCAATCCGTGTAATTACTGAACAGAAAACTTTGAATTTTTTACACAGTAAGAGAAATACAAAGACACAACTATATCTTTAGGTAACTCAAGCGTTTAATAAGAATCTACATGAAAGCAATGAATCTTTAAAAATTATGTTTGCTTCAGTACATTTCTTTAAGCTGATCTAGTGTTCTCGACTGTACACATAAAGAGCCACTATTACATTATTTTACGAATAGTCCATATGAGTGTTCTTGTAGTTAAGCCTTGTATATATATATATATATATATATATATACACACACACAAATATATATATATATATATCCCATCTGATCGTTGAACTGTTAATACATATACTGCTCTTTGTTTGAAGTTTATTTTTGACGATGGAAGGATTGTGAAGGAAACAGGATTTTTTCCGGACATTTGCCATCGTCCAGTGAATCAAAAAATGTATTGTATTGTACAGATCAACAAATAATTAAGAAATTTTGGAGGACATAAATGTTACAAGAGTTAATTCCATGACGTCTCTGTATTGTTTATAAACAGGAACTAACCATGTTGTATTCCTTGGCCCCTATACAGTCGCTACAGCCAAGAATTACTGGTTTAAACTTGGAGAGTTCAGACTCGACTAAACGGAAATCCTACGGAACCCCGACATCCTTGCCTCTTCATATTGTTTCCTTCCTGTGAAACTTGTAAACTTTCTGTGTTAGCCCCTTAATTGTTAAGAGCAGTGTCTTTGTTCTTGCAAAAACGGCTATTACTTTTGCATAGCATTTTCATATATAGTACACTTTTAATACGGCACATAAAACTTGGAAAACTACATGGTTCGATGGTGTTTGTGCTGAGATCAGAATATATTCATACGGGCTCAAAATTTGTCCATTTATTGTTTAACAGAATTCTTTGGTGAAAGAAGGATTTGTCTAGAAATAAAAAAATAATCTTGCGTATTTGTATATGATTTAATGTTTAGAAAATACCGCCCACACTTGTTTCTGACTTTTAAAAACCATATAATCTTTACATAAAATGGCTATGCATGTTCGTTAAAGCCAAGACGTTATAATTAAAAAGTAAAATTTGTCAATATGGCTGATTCAAAATATTTTTATGAGACAATTTAGAATACTGCGATTACTTGTTAAAAAATTTGGATACTAATTTACTGTTAATAAATACAAAAAAAAATATAAATTCAGTATTTTTAATGAATTTCCTGAATGTTAAACTATCTAATACACGTATAGTTTGTTTTAATAGTTTAAATTGCTGACAACATCTCAGTGTAAATTCTAGAAGAATGATAAAACATAATCTTTTTTTTGGTGTACATGAAACTAGTTCAAAGAAAAAAATCTTACAACTGACTATTTATTATTAAAATATGTTATTTAGTTGAAAATCAAAAGTATTTCAAATTCGTTGAAGAATTTCAAATTGTTGCATATGTTGAAATTTACATGAAAGCAGCAGTAAAGAAACCCAAGTATACTGAATGTTTGTGTACATATGGTTTATGGTTTCCAATGAATACTACTTTACACAAAGTCGATAAGAAAACTTTATTTGCTATTACAGTTGAATCCATAACTTGGTATATCTGGTATGTCTGCACTTGAGCAGCAATACTGAATTGGAATATAGCTGGAATAGAAGCCATGTATTATGCTAAATTATTGCTGATTCCTGTAATTGTGTATATATCTGGAGGCTTAATACAGAAATGCGAGAAGAAATGGTTATATCAAGGTTATGGAGTTATAGTCTTTATAGAGGATACAAGCAAATTATGAATAACAAAAAAGAGATTGCAGTGAACGAGTTGTATTACATTAAGTGTCATTCTTGGGGCGTATCCAACCAAAAAGAAGAGAGAGGGTATAGGGTGCAGGGATTTTAACGCTAGCAAAATTCTAATGTTTGTTGACAAATATAAAATTTTCATACCTAAGCTAAACCAATTATTACGGTCAGTATATGTTATAGACACCACTATATATTTTATTGTTTAAAGTAAATTATGACATTCAAGGTATTTTCTTTCAGTTAACAAGATTAATGTACTATTACTTTTTTATGATTTACGTTTGCAAAATATTTCACTCAAATTATTACTATAACATTTGTATGATTTAATGTTCTTATAGTATTAGTTTTCATACTCTTTCATTATTGAAACATCCCTAATTGTAGTAATAGGAACAAATCTTTAACATTAATATGAATTTTTGTAAATCTTAATAATTTATTTTGATTTGCAGACTTAAACCTAAACTCAGCCTGAAGATTAAAAAATATGCCTTGTACCACTGGCAGTTTAGCGTATAAATGTATTCCAAAATGTACTTATATTTACAGATTTTATAGTTTTTTCTGCTTATTCCGTATTACAAGCAAATCGAAATAAATAATGATATTAGATCATTAATAATCAGCCATTAAAAATAAAATTTTATCTACTGAAGGAAAAATTCTAATTTCAAATATGATTCGTAATAAATAACTTATTTAATCAGAAATTTTTATAAAACTCTTTTTAATTACCAAGAGTGTTAACTCTTTTTTTTTTACTAAAAACTTAATCTCCTGTCTTTGTCTACATCATAAGGATATGTTTATATATTGATATGAGAGGCCAATCCCTATTTGGTTTTATTCTGCCTGTCTACATATTTCTTTATTCATGCGACAGTCTAAGTAAGTAAGTAAGTTAAAGTATTAGTAGTATTAGTAGTAAAGTATAAAAGTAAGTAAAAGATTCGGTTTGGTAAAAAGTGCAACGACAGGCTCTGTTTATATATATATATATATATATATATATATATATATATATATATATATATATATATATAATAATTTCAATAAACATTGAATCACAAAAAGTACTACTTGCTCCGCCGGGAGTCGAACCCGGATCTCTCACTTGCCGGGTGAATGTGCTACCATTACACCACAGAGCGCTTACTTTTTCCGATTCAATTATTTTGTATTTGGCCGTATCTGTCACATATGCGTTTAAATAAGCAAACTAACATATGATCGGAAGACCAAACACCTGTCAATCATATATGTATTATAAATGATTGCTCTAATTACGCTTTAGAAATTTCTGTATTACATTTCTTAGAATGACACGTATTTCGATACATCTGTCATAATATATAAATCAGAGATTTATCATGAATAACTTTATTTTTTTCCTGTGGAGCATATCGTATATAACCTCCCGAGGTTCTTAATAGTCTTATAGTCATAACGTAGGCGATATTGTTAAAAGTATATAAATTAATTTTCAAAGACCAATATGAAAAATAAGGTTTAACTTTCTGTTGAATTGCAGAATCCAAGGATAAACTATATATATATATATATATATATATATTACTAAAAAAGAATCTGTTGTGGAGTTTCAGTTGAGCTTGTCTTTGATACACGATAGAGAAACCTGAGGTCCTAATTAGTAAGCTAACCCTTACTTTGCAAGAGAAATTACACGAGTACAAAGAGTACAAACAACTTTACAGCTATACGAGTGTCAGTTTAGTATGACACGCGTGGCATGCAATATCACTCCTTCCTTTTCGTACAGGAAATGACGTAAGGTTCTAAAATAGTGTTTTTAAATAAAGACTTTCATATCTTGGATACGGTAAAGTACATAATTAAATATGTGCTTCCATTTGGACAAACTTATTTTTAACGTCTTCATCAAAAATGTGTTCCATTTCGGCATTACTTGCACATTTAACCTTTATTACTTCAAATTTATATGTATTTTGTAAAATAAAAATTGGCTGAAAACGCAGTAATAGATTATAATGTTTTTATTTCTTCATTCAAACACAAAAAAACGCTACAACGTTGCCGGAATAACTTAGACCAGAACATTACAATGGCTGGAAATAGTCCGTTTTAAACCGAAACATATTAAGGTATTCAGATATTTCTTGATCGCGAGAACAAAGCTAACGGTATTTTTAGCGGAAAATACTTCAGATTGAATGGAGATTTTTATGAATGTTGATGTACCGTAGATGCTTTTTCACCGAACATTGCTTCCAAGATAGAACTGGACGATTTTTCAACAAAACAAGCCTTTCAAGACCAATGTTTGTATATATTTGATTGATTGCAGCAATAATTTAAACGCATGTATGGTACCGGAAATATATTAGAAACATAAGTATATTACAGTAACTAGTCTTTTTTTAACCGAAATAGACTTTTCAGACCAACTTACGTGTATCCCCATTCTTTATCTTGTGTAAAAGGCAAACGCTTATACGTACAAAAAATAAACATTCACTCGATCGGATCGTAAATTAAAAATCTACTTCAACGCCAAAAAATTATTAAAAATTTTCATATCTACTCGTGTATATTTTTTATAGTGACACACTTTACAACAAGTCTTAACTTTTAAACGTACTAATCGAGAATACTTTAAATAATAATATATGCCATAAATAAATGTAAGTCCAATTCATAATCATTCTAGGGCTCCATCATATTATATCAATAAATTAGCCTATACCGACTTAGTTATAATTTAGATAATTGGAGTATAAAAAAAATTATAGATTATTGCAGTGAAATTTATCACCCCAGTAAAAATTACTGTACCTTAAAGTGAAACCGTTCTGCATCGATCAGAATCTAGTGACCATAATTAGGATATAAGTTAGGAATGTTGGTTATGCAATTTAAAATAGAATTTGTATAAAGCACTTGGTATTCAATAAAGCAGTTAACACTATGAGCTTTCTAGACAAATTTTCTCAGAATCCGGTGAAACGGAATGCAGTTCCCGTGTATGTTACTAAAATTATTGGCAGCCGAGGTCAATGGTTTTTTAACATTTATGTCCACATAGGCTCCGGAAAAAACGACATGGCGGGGAGATTTTCCCCCAAAGTACTGGTTATGGCTCAGCAGTGGGTATTAATGTTGAAATTAATGTGATGTGTCCTTAATATCTCTCACTTTCTCACACATACACAAACACACACACACACACACACACACACACACACACACACACACATCCCAACATGTAGATCTTACTTTATTTCGTTACATAACCCCAGTATTAAGTATAACTATTAAAAATAAAATTTTGCAAATTTTAAAGGTGTGCACAGAGAAAAAATTTCGCCGCGGCTGTGTGGCTTTGAAATTTCAACCACCGTGCGTCTAGGGATTACAAGTAAAAATAAAGCGTGCACAGAGCCAAATAATGAGGTAGGTTGAAATATCGACCAGTGAGGCGGTTAAAGGGTAATACTTGTATATAATTTTTCCTCTTTCATGGTGGAGTAGAGAGTAATTTAATACAACGGTTTCTGAACAGATGGGAGGCTAGTAAATGAAGACAAATGAGAGTTGTTACAAGATGGAATTTTACGTCCTCACTTACAGATAACAAAATTGGTACACAAAGTAATTTTCGAACTTTTACCTAATCAAATGCCTAAAATTATATGTGTTTAATGCCAATATCATAATCGTATCAATTATTTTATTTCAATATATACTTATTTAATGACTTTTTAAAAAAAACGAAGAACGAAGATGAGGTATCAAGGAAAATTGAATTTGGCAGAGAATTATGCTTATCACAATAGTTTGAATGGCTTCTTAATCTAATGATGTTTAATATCGTGTTACGGTAACACAGTGTGGTGAACTCAGTTGACGAAAGAGTAAAACTTATATTAGGTCCATTTGTTCTAAGATTTCTATTTATGAAAAACTTACAATTTACGTATTTTTACAAGTACTAATTTTAGGTTAATATATAATCCGTTGTACTTGAAGTTAACACAAAAAAATTCATTGTCGACCATAAGAAGAAATTGTTTTGGATCCCGGACCTTTAATGTTTTTTCTTTATGATGCTTAAAACCGTAATAAAACAGCTCTAACTTTAAAATGTGATTTCCATACACCCATTTCTTGTCTATTTTGACTAATATAAATAAGAATATAAGACCTCTAATTACTATTGCCATGGAATCAGGTGGTGAGATGAGGAAGCTATCAAGTTCACACGTTATCCTGTTATGTTATTTTATCTTCCCGGAATAATTACGCCCACAATCATGAAAACCATAGAATAGCCAAGAATATAAAAACTGAAACAGATCTTCCTCCAAACAACAATGAATTCTATTACACTTTTCATTTTCGTTACATAATGTACAACGGCTATGTATTTCCCATTTGAAACCTTATCAACAACATTTCATATAATATCGAAGAATTTACTAAACTAACATTGGCTTAATTATGTTATATTAAACCAATTATTGTGAATTGGTTCTATAATACTTTTAATATTTTAAATTTAAATTTTGATAAATAGGAAAGGCAGCAGTTTATTGTGTAACGTCTAATACAAAGCATTTTGAAGTTGTGTGAGTACAATCCATACCGCATTTGATTAATGAATAGTGAAAATAATCATTCCTAGTATTGCGTCATATCCTATCACGTAAATGTCTGGAACACTTGAAATGTTGCATGAGGCTTCATTTCTTTATATGCAGCACAGATCTCGATGTACAAACATGTCACTCACTAGACGGGACTTGGCTGATTAACATAATTTATTTTTACGTCCGTGTTATATGAGTAACCACAATAGATACAAGAAAATAGCTGAGTATTTACTTTTGTAAACAAATTGAGAAACTGATTTTGCATTACGTGATCTAAAGTAGTCTAACTACCCTAACACTTGCATCATCTCTATGTGCTTAGTATGTACATTTACCCATTGCTATCAAGGCCATCTTAATGAATAGGAAAGTGTATGGATCATGCAACAAGATAATTCGTGAAGATTTCTTCTGGAACTTTCAATTACTCATGAAACACAAGAGGAGAAAACCTATTCACAATTTTAAAAAGGTTTTTTATTCTTTTTTCTGAGCTCTATGACGGTGCTTGTTCAAACCATGGAACTTACTGAACGTTATCGTCACCCATTCTTCACTAGGCTGACAAAATTACTATTCTTCTTCCGTAGGATCTAAAACCTTATTTTGTTTCTGATTGGCTGTCCACAGGACATGTGAATGAAATGAAACTATTGAATTGAATTTTGAATGCGTCCTCCTCGAAGCCTATTACACGGCAAATAGTGTATGAATATAGTACGGCAAATCTTTTACCGACCGCATTGTTTAAAAATTGAGGTACGTCTAGTTATTATATGAATATCAGTGTTTTAGATAGTTTACAGTTTTTAATAATGTTAATCTTGGACTAATTTGGATTAAAACTCTGTCATAGGAACATAGGCCTTTTTATCTGAAGCTGGCAAATTAAATGATCTGAAACAAGTATAAATATATTCCTGAAAAGTTTTATTTATTTAGTTTATAAATTATCGTACTTATGTATGGGTTGAGGTTTAGAGTTCGGCAAAGACAACCAAATATTTTCAATATGGATTATCCATAAATATAAATATTTTTGTTTGTAAAAGAGAGTTTTTTTTACAAGGTGGAACCAAATAATAATACATATGAATGTTCTAAATACAGGTGTCATAGGTGTCGTCTAAATTCTATCTTCACTAATAATGTACATATTTGAAATGATGATCCGATCATTAAATTCTTCATTTGAGATACCTGTGTCTTCTACAATAATTAGAGATACTTGCTTCAGTTGTCTGAAATACTAGGAACTTTACTTTATAAAATACTAAAGTGAAATATTGCAACATTCAGTTTATACAACGCAATCACTGTCAAGCTTCTAGAAGACGCCACGTCACGCGGCAAGCGTTATTGCGTTATTTGGTACAATTGTCGGTGACAAACGTACAAGACGCGCCGCTCTCTTCTTCAAAACAATTACCTACATTTTTTTGCAATAGAATACCATTCTTGACTGCTCGGTAGCTTTTCTTAGATATCACACTCATGGCAGATAGCATTTCTTGAATGATAATACCAAACACCTTATAAAACAAACCTACACAGAAAAGAAATACAATGATTAGTGCTAAAACTAATGTCTACAATTCACTATATTCGACTATGATTGTACATTCTAAGTTATTGCATTGTATCATACATTATTGTATGATCTGGACTAATCAATAATAGCATAATAATAAATTAAGACTGTGGTGGTGTAGTAATAGTACATTATAAATTAAAAGCTCTTTCTAGATAAACTATTTAAATGTCAAAAATTCTCGTTTCAGATAGGCTATACTGAAATCCAAAGTAGTTGTCATACCGTCCAGAAAAATCATAATGAAAATTCGAAAAAAAAAAAGTTCATCCAAAAACTTATTATTATCCTAAACGTTTTTTAAACTTTAGTTTTAATGAATAAATTAAGTAATGCTATAAATGGTAATGAACTTGTGGCAGTATTAAACTCCTGGACTGTTTAGATTAGGCAATAAAAAATTCGCATGAAAACATATGTATAGTTTCAACTGTTGTGTTAATATTACTTGTGAAATTGAACAGAAAGTTTTAAGTTGTAAAGCCCAAGGTTGTTAAATATTGCAACCATGGCTTTAAAATAAAACTGTAACAATAATGTTTTTTAATAATAAGTCAGTAAAGTTTGTCTTTAATATGAAAGTAAATATGACAGTTAAACCCGTGGTTAGATACAATAATGTTATTTAATTATGAGTATACCATTCTAACAGCAGTCACTATTGTGTAGGCTGTTACATGTAATTTAAATTCCACCCCCGTCCTGAGAGTGGGGACAAACTTTGGGCAACACAATTTATTCTGCGTATAACTGGCTTGGTTGTTATAGAGTTATGTTTTATTGCGTTTTCTTTGAAATTGCTCTTGGTTTGAGTAAACTGAAATCATTCATACACGTCTCACACTTTTTTCCATATTTTTAGTGTGATTTTATAAAAGATACGGTTTTATTTATTAAGCAGACTTTATAATCAACCCATTGCAGAGTAAAACATTTTTCAAACTCTCAATCTTTGTTTTCTATGTACCCATTAAGACTACGGCCTAAATATTAATCCCCCCCCCCCCACCCCCCCCCCCCCCCACCCCCCCCCCCCCCCACCCCCCCCCCCCCCCACCCCCCCCCCCCCCCACCCCCCCCCCCCCCCACCCCCCACTTGACTCACATGTACCTCTCTAGCTCTCAAAATCAAAGTTTTAGAATTTTTTCATGAAAATCGACGAGGCAGAAAGATTTAAAATTTGTTCGCAACCCCTAGAAAAACATAAATACGAGCATTATAAACTATTCCTTTTAGTATTACCTACAGCTTTAAAATTTTGAAAGAAAACAATAATTAACCATTGCAAATAATACATAGAATTGTATCCTCTTGATAAATGTTACTATTAAGTTAATAAGGAGCATAACAGAAATGAATCTATATCTCACTTATAATAAGTGTACTGACCAATCAATAATGCCTTTTATCAGTAAATAAAAGCGTATCAAAATCGTTTAAAACAATGTATAAATCATCAACTGGTTGAAATGAATTGTAAACAAGATATCTTAGGGTGTAGTGTATCTATGTCTGGCAGCGATCCAGCTCGTATATCTTGCCACTAATTATCTGCTACAAGGTTCCAGCTACAATACTGCTTCCTCACCAGATAAATAAAAAACTAATTTTGTATTTTTGTGAATCAAGCGGTTTCAGATAATGGTAAAATATATTGACCGAAAAGTAAAATTATGTTTAAATTATTTTTGATCTCTAAATACGAGTAAATATCAAACCACAATTTAATACTTGTAAATATTTAAGTGTAAGATTACTTTAGCCTTTTTAATTCAGCGCAAAAGTTTTAAAAATGTCTAAGACGTAAATTTGATAACAAAAAAAAATCAACAGCAGAAACCGTAAGAGCATATATATATATATATATATATAAGTAGATATGAATATGCCGGTTCTAGACCACTTTTGGGGACAGACAGAAAATCAATGTAAAATACTGTCCATTGAACCATAATCAAATCTAATTAAAAATCTAAACAGGAAAGCCACGAATGTTAAATAACCGAATCTTTAGCTGTTTTTACTGTTCAATGTTTGCTTCTACATTTAATAAGCTGTTTTAATGAAAAAATCAAAAAATCTTAATAAAAAATCTTTATTCTACAAAGTTAATTGTAACACAGTCTTTATCTTTTATAGTCTTCTTTCCAGTAACAATCAAGTGTAATTTTTTCATTTTTGTTTTAATTCTTTAATCTTTTTCTCATCCAAAACAGTCAAAAATCTGTTCGGCAAGTGTACTTTACAATCTTCCAACTCGGCAATTATTGTAAACCCGAATTTATCTTTCATTTTCTCCAAATTCAAGATTCTATGTTTCTTTTTTTCTTCCAATTCCACTAATTTCTTATATTCTTTGAATCTTAGTTCACCAACCTTATTCAACTCTTGTAACAGCGCTGCCATTTATTATAGAAAAATCTTTTAATTAAATTTAGTTAAAAGATTTTTCTATAACAAATAGAACAATCTGAAAACATTTGACCAGAAATTGTGCTAATTTGTGGTCAAAAATCACTACTTCTCAAAATTTAATTTTACAAATTTTTGCTCTTTAAATAGAACAATCTGAAAACATTTGACCAGAAATTGTGCTGATTTGTGTCAAGTTGTCACAAAAATCACCACTTCTCAAAATTTTAGTTTTACAAATTTTTGCTCTTTAAATATGGAGCGGAAAAAGATAGAGTGCCCATACTGCAAAAAAGACATTTTTGAACATCACTATACTCGTCATTACAATTCGAAAAATCATTTGAAGAACAAAGAAATTTATAATAAAGAACTAAATTATTTGAGGACTTGGGCTAAAGAGAATCAAATCGATGGTCACGAAAAGAATGTACAATATAGAAAAATTGCGTGAATTAAAGAAAAGCTTTAAGGAAGATAAAAAAGATCTCAATCTATTTAATGATGAAAAAATTCAATCAATCGCTGAAAAATTGTCCTTAGAAACAAACGATAAAACTAAGTCTGAAATGATCGAAGAAATTGATAAAACTCTTAAAGTAAAATCCGAAAATATCATTGATGTAGAAGTTTTATCCTCAATACACGGTCTTTTCAAGACATTTTAACAAACTTGAACGACAATTCCATGTCAATTTACAAATATCTTTCAATTATGCGGTCAGAAATTAAAAGTTTAATCGAGAAATTTCAAGAAAATGTTAAAAATATGAAGGGCTATCTCTCTTTGGAATGTGAATACGAACGAACTTTAGTGAATGGTGAACCGCAAACATGTCTAATGTATTTTACTATCAAAGCAAGACGAAATCTTTGACGTAAACGACTTTATTACTAAGCAATTTAATAAATTAACACAATCGAGAACAAACGAATAATCCAAATAAAGGTTCCGGATGGACATTTAAAAGTTGTAAAACAACTAGTTTTGAGCCTTTTTTTTTTTTTTTTTTTTTTTTTTTTCCTTTGGGATATTGGGGTGGATTCCTAGATCCTCACACGTCAACCTGAGCTTATTGTGTGCCCCTTTGATGTTAGATGGGGTAAGCCTATCTTCGTGCCCTTAATTAGGCTAAGAAGCTTTTCCCCGATACTAGCATCTGGTTCGTCGCCTGGTTTGTTTATCACCGAAAAGAGCCCTTCTCCTTGCTCCCAGTCCTCTCACAGTCCAGTATTATGTGTTTTGCAGTCTCTTCAGACTTATTGCAGAGTCTACACTCCGAGTCCTCATTTCGTAAACCTAGAGTGTTTTAGGTGTTTCCTGAAGTGGCCGTGTCCACAGTGATCAAGGCAATCACTTGCTTAACCCGATACCCTCCCAGCCCCATCAGCCATCTGGTGAATCCGGAGCTAGAATCGGCAAGCAGTCTTTTGCCGAGTGCTTGTCCTTGGTGACTCTGCCACCGCAAGCGGTGTGTCTTCCTGGACCATTTGTTTATACTTTGATAAGCGGCTGACTTGCTTATACCACAACTCGGTTCTGGACCGGTGTATGGCATGCTTGCTCCGCTTTTGGCAAGCCTGTCGGCGCATTCGTTGCCACCTATGCCTGTGTGGCCCGGTACCCCAACCAAGACGCACACAGTTGCGTGATCCAAGCTTGCAGAGAGTGTTAAAGCACTCCCACACAAGCTTGGATGAAATGCTGTTGGAGTCAAGAGCTTTAAGAGCTGCCTGACTGTCTGACATTATACAGATGTTCATTTCCTGGTACCTTCTGGTGAGGCCTAGGTTGGCACAGGCTAGGATACCATAGATTTCGGCTTGAAATATGGAGCAGTTCCGACCCAAACTGCCGCTAAGGGCAGTTCTAGGGGATTGACTAAACACTCCATATCCAGTTCTACCCTTAAATAAGCGAGCCATCCGTGTACTCAGACAAAGCTCTTTCTTATTGTTGGGATGTTATCTTGCGATTTCCACTCATCTCTGGAGTAGAAAGTCAACAGAGAATGGCTTATTGAATACGAACTCCGTTCTCATTGTGTCGGAGACCATTTCGAGAATAGCGCTTGGGTTTACAGCTTCAGTGATGGCGCCATGGCTCGCGTTAGACGCGCCATTCCTCCACAAGCCAGCAACCATCAGGCCGATAAGCTGACTTACGCGCTTCAGCTTTTATATGAACATCAAGAGGTAGAAGTCCTAAAAGCCACCTCGAGGGTCGCTGAGGGGACTGCTCCTGAATGCTCCGGTTACAAAGATTGTGCCAAGCCTTTGTAAGCTTTCAAGCTTGGCTTTGGCAGTTACCTGATTCACCTGTTGTCCACCAGACTAATGAACCATAAGTGATTTGAGGCCTTACAACTGCTTTGTAAAGCCATAGTGCTATATGGGGTTTTTACGCCCCATGAGATTCCTGCAAGTCTCCTGGACGTCATGAGCGCCCACTTTGCTTTGTGCAGGATATTATTAAGATGATCATTCCACGTAAGCTTATGGTCTAGAGTCAGTCCTAAATATTTGACTGTCTTTGACCACTCCAGCTGAGTGGATGCGAGTTTCAGCCTAGAAAGAGACTCTAGGTTCTTTTTTCTAGTGAATGGTACAACTACTGTCTTAGAGGGATTTACTTTCAGTCCCTCTCCCTGACACCAGTTGTGTACATGTTGAAGGTTGGTATTCATGATATCAACAACAACATTTGTGTATTTTCCCTGTACCATAAGGAACTATGTCGTCTGCATATTCCTTGGACATAGATTCCGTTGTTAAGTAAGGTCCTCAAGTAGACCATCTACTACTAGGTTCCACAGTAGAGGTGACAGGATGCCTCCTTGAGGGGGACATCCCCTCTTGTGGGTGCGATCCACAAGCGATACTTCATTGAGATCGGCCCTGATCCAGTTTTGAGCCTTAATAAACATGAATTTATGAACGCAGGATCATATATCGATTTACCAAAGGAAATCAAAGATAAAAAAGCTTGTGTAAATATCAAAAAATAAAGATGATTATTGCTTTATTTACTCTATCCGATGGCGCTATTGAAAAACCCGAGACTCATGTTGACAGAGCAAAACAAATACGAAAAATTCGTGAACGATGAGATATTTTCTGGATTCGACTATCCTATGTCTTTTAAAAGATTATACAATTATTTGAAAAAACGAAGCAGCAAAGCAAAGTACAAGTATCCGAAAATGTCTGTAAATGTCTATACTTTTGATGAAAAACTACACATAGTACCGTTGCAAAATTTCAGAAGTTCATGACGCCAAGTTAGAAGTTTGATTTATTGTAATGTTAAACAAGATGATAAATCCCATTATGTTTTGATAACAGATTTAAGTAGATTAGGCGAGTTCACAGATATCAAAAAAATGCTCACAAGACGTTCTTGTGTCGAAGATGTTTAAAGCCATTTTCTACAAATATAGTGCTTTATCAGACCATTTAGAAATTTGTAAGCAACATGAAGTTTGCAAGCCAATTATTGCCGTTTTCCGGGTCAAACAACTAAATTTAACCAATTACCAAAAGAAATTTAGCCATCCGTACGTTATTTATATGGATTTTGAAAGCATATTAGAGAAGATTCCCACATGCAAAAACAATCCGCAAAAATCGAACTACAACCAAGATTCAGAAGTCATATTCCTTATGGTTTTACTCTATATTTAGTGTCTAATGTGACCAATCGTATGTACAAGCCGATATGTTATCGAGCAAAAAATGAAGAAGAGTTGCCGAACGTTCCTGCAAAATTGTTTTGAAAGAACTCAATAAATTATCGAAGTACATAGCTAAAAAATATAAATTCAAAGAACATGAAGCCTCATGAAATTGACTGACGAAGGAAGAAGAAATTTCAGTATCAAAAATTCAAAATCTTTGCCACATTTGTGAAGAAATATCGTATCAAGACACTGAAAAAAACTTTAGGGTTTTTACCAGATAATTGGAAGTTCTGCTTATGATGCATTCAAAAAAATGTGAGATCATGAGATCACTGTCATTTGACTGGAAAATTTCGAGGTGCAGCTCATAGAATTTGTAATCTGAATTTGAAATTTCCTCAGAATATTCCCGTTTTCTGTCACAATATGTCTAATTACGATACGCATTTGTACATAAAAAGAATTGGCAAAACAATACGGTAATGTTGATTTGATTGCAAACACCGATGAACGATATATAAATTACTCTGTAAATTCTGGATACGGGTATGAATTTGATGGTTGACAAACCTAGAAAGTTTCATAAAATTCTCTTTCGTAGACAACGTTTAGATTCAATGGCGTCATCTATCGAAAAATTAGCGAAAAAATTTTAAAGAAAGAAGACTTCAAACATACAAATCATTTTATACAAGATGGACTGAATGAGATAATAGAAAGGACAGCCAAATGACGACGACGAGATTTTTAAAAATTCTATCTGGAAAAGGAATATTTCCCTATGAATTTATCGATAGTATTGAAAAACTTGATTACAACAGAAGAATTAAGAATTCAAGATTTCTATTCACTTTTGACAGATGAGAGCATAATCTGAGAAAGATTATCAACACTACTTGAGCGTTTGGAACACATTAAAAGAGAAAAATCTTGGAAATTACTCTGATTTGTACAATATCCAAGATGTTTTATTGCTTGCTGATATATTCGAAAATTTCAGAAACATTTGCCTTAATTGCTATAAACTCGATCCGGCACACTATCTAACAGCTTCCCAGTCTCGCATGGGACGCAATGTTAAAATTAACGAAAATTGAGCTTCAGCTAATTAACGATTATAATATGTATTTGATGATTGAAAAAGGCATTCGCGGGGGCAATTTCTCAGTGTATTAAACGATATGTGAAAGCAAATAACAAAATATTTGAAAGATTTCGATAAGACAAAGCCCGAAAAACTATTTGTTATACGTTGATGCTAAATAACCTTTATGGGTATGGCCTAATGCAAAAACTGCCGTTTAGTGATATCAAGTGGATGGATCCAAAAACTTACACAACTGAAGAATGGCAAGAAACAATTTTAGAACTCACTGGCGACGAAGATTATGGCTATATTCCTCGAAGTCGATCTTGGATATCCAACAAATTTACACGAACATCACAAGGATTTACCTCTTGCTCCAGAACATTTTAAAAAACAAACTTTGCACAACTCTACTGGATAAAACTGAATACGTTGTTCATTCGAGAAATTTGAAGTTCTATTTGGAACAAGGTATGATTTTGAAACATGTGAATAGAGTTATTGCATTCGATCAGAAGCCTTTTATGAAAGAATACATTGATTTTTAACACAAACATGAGAACCAAAGCTACAAGTGACTTTGAAAAGGATTTTTATAAGCTGATGAACAACTCAGTTTTTGGAAAAAGTATGGAAAATGTGCGAAAATAGATGCGATATTAGACTAGGAAATGAAGAATTTTCAATGAAACAAGCTAAAGAAAACAAATTTCAAATGCTTTTTAACATCTTTGACGACAACCTGTATAGCGAGTCACATGTACAAACAAAAGGTTAAATTTAACAAACCGATATTTACATAGGATTTTCAGTTCTCGACCTCTCAAAATTGCTAATGTACGAGTTTTATTACAACAAATTAAAGAAGTTTGATCCAGATTTTGGAATCTGTGTTTACATGGATACAGACAGTTATTTCTCTAGAATTGAAACGAGATCCTGTTTAAAATTATTAAAGAAAATATAGAGGACTTTGATACGAGCGATTATCCAAAAGATCATGAATGTTTCACTACTAAAAATAAGAAGGTAATAGGGAAATTCACAAGACGAATTGAACGGCGAGATATTAGAAGAATTTTGTGGTTTAAGATCAAAGATGTACTCGTACAAATATTCTAGACAAAAATCCAGTTAGGTGTAAAGGAATTAGAGAGAAGCGTTGTAAAATAAAACAATAAATATCGAAAACTTGAAGAGATGTTTGTTTCGAAGATAAAGAAGAATTTAGGGAGATGACTGTAATAAAAAGCTATAAACATGAGTTGTACACAGTTACCATAAACAAGCTGGCACTGAACGCTAAAGATGATAAGAGAAATCGTTCTAGAAAATAAGATCGATACAGTACCTTATGGCTATAAAAAATGAAGCAAAATCTGATATATTAGATGAGTTAAATAAACTTGGAAACTTTGACATGTAAATGGAAGATGATTTGATTCACTGCCACAAATGCAAGAAAAAAACGAAAAATATAGATTCTAAAATCGTTCAAACTCAAAACGGGTTGTATAGAATTGCAGCAAAATGTTCAAAATGTAAGACAAAATAAGAGTAAAATTTTATAAAAGAATCCAAATGAAAAAACAAGTAAAGAAAGAATTAAAGAATAAAGATGAGATAGAGATTGAAGCTCGAGAAATTCATGCACCAGTACGAAAAAAGTTTAAAAAGAGAAAAATTATAACATTAGGAATTGACGATTTATGGGCAAGCAGAATTTAGTTATAATGTCTAACTATTCAGATCAAAATGATGGATTTAAGTATATGTTAAATGTTATTGATACTTTCTCAAAATATGCTTGGTCAAGAGCTATCAAAAGAAAAAACGGCAAGGATATTTCAAAAGCTTTCGAAGATATAGTAAAAGATGCCATAAGGATCAATCACAAACCTCCAAACTTACTTCATACAGATAAGGGTTTAGAGTTTAAAAATAAAAGAATTTAACGATGATTTTGAGAAAATACAAACATTAAGATTTATCATACTGAAAACGAAGAGAAATCAAGTATTGTAGAGAGATATAAACAGAACTCAAAATGAGAGAATGAAAGTAATTTTTGAGATTAATAAAAACTTTAAATGGATCGATATTCTTCAAAAAATCGTAAACAATTATAACGATACAGTTCACAGCACAAATCAAAATGAAACCGAAAGACGTAGATAAGAATGCAGAAAAGGAGTTATTAGAGACCGTTTTCAAGTATGTTCCACCTGAAATTCACACGAAAACTAAATTTAAAGTCAATGATCATGTAAGAATTGTTAGTAAAAAACAAAACATTTTCGAACAAATATATAAGAAACAATTGGTCAAGAGAAATCTTTGTGATTTATCAAATTAATAACACAGATCCTGTAACTTATAGTATAAAAGATTTAAATAATGAAGAAATAACCGGTAAAGTTTTATGAATATGAATTGAAGAAGTCAAAACTGTAATATAAAATTTTCTATATATAAATGGCGCATCAAAAGAAATGTTCAATGTGCAAAGAATTAAAAGGTTTTGAAGATATTTTATAAAGATAAAGAGTAGAAAAGATGGAATTATTTATAATTGTAAAGATTGTTATAGGAAGTATCATAAAGAGCTGTATGATAAAATAGAAAAATTAACTTTGGAAGAGAAAGAATGTCTTAAATGTAAAGAAACTAAAAAAAATTTCAGAGTTTAATAGTGATCACTATAGTAGAGATAAGGAAAGACTTCATATTGTAAAGATTGTGTAAAGAAGAATCACCATAGATTATATTATGAAGATACTCAATGTGAATGTTGGAAGAACTATAAAAATGGTTAAATAATTATCAAAAACATTTACAAACAAAAATATCATAATTCAAGAGTTTAAAAACATTTTCATCGTGTAATAATTTTTTCTATATAAATGGAGTCTCAAAAGAAATGTACAAAGTGTCAAGAAGAGAATAGAAAAGACTGTTATTGTAAGGAATTATATGATAAAATGAACAAATTAACTTTAGTAAGAGAAAAAAGTGTTACTTTTGTAAAAGAAATTTAAAAATATTTCTGAATTTAATAACTGGCAGTATAGTAAAGATAGAAAAGATGCTTTTTGCAAAGATTGTGCTAAAATAATTTTCAGCGAAAGTTATAAAAAACGAAATGCCTTGTGAATATGAAAAAAGAATTCTACAATGGTTACCTAGTTATGCTAAACATTTACAAACAAAATATAATAAATCGAGAGTTTTTAGTAAAATTTAGAAACATTTTCATCGTGTAATTTAGATATTCTATAAATCAGTCGAGATTCTGCCTATATTTGTAGTAAAATGATGATTTCCGTTGTATAAAATATTCAAAGTCTCTTTCATTTGGTTGTAGAGATTTATACTATTTGGATCTCCATGTCTTAATACAATTTCCATTTCTGGGTAATCAATTTCAAGTTCTTTCAATCTTTTCGGTATTTCTCTCTTTTGAGCTCTGATAACGTAATAAGGCCATTCCCACATGTGATTCTTCTTAATTAACACAAAAACATGGTGTTTTTTCTTATCAAAATCTTTACAAACAAGGATCTGGTTTCATTAAGTCAATTTTTACACTTTGTTTTGCAATTTATTTCCGTTTTGATTTCATCTTTTAATTTGCAAGTGCTTAACTTTGTCTCTCTAAAATATTTAATCTTGTTTTCAAGTTTGTACTCACCAAATTTACGAATGCTTGGTAAAAACATCTCTCGTAACCCATTGTTGAAAGCTTTTTGCTTCTATTTTATGAGATCTTAAAATTAACGAATAAAGGCCTGATTCATTAATGAAAATAGTATCTTTGTGAATATTTTGCGAGGTGGCCCTCGAGGGCTACCTTATCTTTTTAGATAAAAGTATTGAGATTTGTCACCTTCATCGACATTATTTCTAATCGGCTTTTTCTGTATTGTTATATTCCAATATTTCTGCAACATCTTTAGCCTTAAACCAAAATTCATTATTTTCGTCAACAATTGTTAAAATTTCTTTATTATTGAATTTTAGTTGATTATTTCTTAGATCTATGACTGACTCCATTTAGATAGAAAAAAAATTTAACAAAGCAATTATTATTTTGAGTTTAAAGGTCGAAAAATAGTGTCTGGATGTAATTTTTGTAAGAGTCGCGATTCGATACCCTTGAAAGTTTAAAGGTAGTCTATTCAATAGACCCCCTTGATATTCATGTCCGTTGCTTCGACAATCTTAAATAAATTGTTGTTTTACTCTCATTATTTAAATAAATTTCCCTCAGAGTCTTGAATAGTCAGAACGATTTTTTGAATTCTTTTAATATTTTTTCTAATTGGAATATAATCGATTTCATTCGGTTTTTCACTGATTTTTGATCCATAAGGCAACATTTGGGAAAAAAGTGTACAAAATTTCAGATTCTTTGTGTAAATGTTCGGTATGATTTTCAAAACTAGGTTCAACGAGATTTGCAGTGCACTTCAATTACATCGAACGGTCTAAATTTTTGGCGTTTTTATTTCCTAAAATATACCTGATTTGGCTCAATAGTTTCTTGAAAACAAACCCTAACAAATCTACAATAATTGCTGAATAAACATTATTCTTACTGGTGATTTTATTTGAATTTTATTAGAGAGATAATTTTTTTGCATTTCAAACTTGTTTTCGTCAAAGTTTAAAGATTTATCTGATTGTTTGAATGTTTTCAGATAATTTTTAAGGGAATTTTTTATTTGATCGAAAGTATAATATCCTTTGTTTAAAACCATAATATTTTGTCATGTTCTTCTCACTAAATCCTATACAATAAGGAGAACTTTCACTAATATTTATTACAAAAATTGTCAGAATAAAAACCGCTTAAAACCGATAAAATAATTTGATTCTTCCTCTAAGTGTATAGGATGTTCCAAGTTTAAAACTAATTTAGAGGCTTTCTGAAGTCAACTTGAACAGCTTCATTTTCGCAAGCGTTTTGCTTCAAGATGAAAATCTTCTATTTAAATGGAGAAATTTTTAAAGCAACAAAGATCAGATAAAACTTCAAACGTTTGAAGAAAATAAGAAAGATCAACCAATCAGATTGTTAATTGTTGGTTCAAGTGGATGTGGAAAAACAACTTTTACTATTGAATTTTATCTACAATAGGTTGATTCCTTATTCCAATTTTGTATGTTTTTAGTAAATCTTTAGAACAAGAACGCCTATAAAAAACAAATTACAAGAAAGATTTGAAAATATTGAGAAGAACTTAAGTAAGAAAATATCATATTTTTATAATGCTTCTGAGGACATAGTTCCGTTAAGCGAATGTAAACCCAATTCGTTAATCGTTTTTGATGATTGTATTTTGGAAAATCAGGACGTTATTAAGGAATATTTCGTAATTGTCTCGTCACAAAAACATATCTTGTATCTATCTTTCTCAATGCCTTTTCAAAGGTTGATAAAACAAGTTATTAGAAATAATTTGACATATGTTGTGTGTTTTTAAGCAAGACGGATCACTATTCGAGAAAGATTTACAACAATTATGTGGGATCTGATATGAGTTTTAACCAACTTTAATGAATTGTGTGATAAAATTTGGAAAGAAGACTACGGATTTTTAACTATTAATCTAAACTTTGAAGCCTAAAAATGGCAAATATTTCAATAAATTTTCCAATATAAACGTGTGATAATCTAGTTGTTTTCATGATTTTACGTTCACGTTCCACGTTCACGTTCATGTTCCACGTTCACGTTCCACGTTCACGTTCATGTTTCACGTTCATGTTTCAACGGGGTTTTACGTTCACGTTCACGTTCACGTTCCACGTTTCACGTTCATGTTTCACGTTCATGTTTCACGTTTTTACGTTCCACGTTCACGTTCATGTTCATGTTTCACGTTCATGTTTCACGTTCATGTTTTCACGTTCGTGTTCGTGTTTACGTTTCACGTTCATGTTTTCACGTTCGTGTTTCACGTTCCACGTTCCACGTTTTACGTTTCAAAATTTTCCTAAATAAATGGCGAACGTAACTTCAGAAGAAGCAAAAAAACTTGATCAAATAGAAAAGAAATTAATCAAAGAATTTAAAAGAACAGATTCGAATTGATTGAAAAAGAACAAGAATTTATTCAAAAAATTAATCAACCTGTAACATCTGCAATAAAAAAGGTTGAGGGCAAAATTGAAAATGTTTTTAAGCGATAATCAAAAATTTGATGAATTTGGTTCCAGTTGTACGACAATTTGCTGATATTTTCCGATACCAGAATCTGAGTTTGAAATTGCCAAAATTACCATCTTCAACACCATTTAGACCTCGAATCATTGAAGACTCTACCATAGTTGAACCAATAAGTCCTGGAACAACGGATATAATAATTGGTGAAATTGGTAAAAAATTTCTTCCTAGAGCAAAGGATGATAAATTTGGTTTGTATTGGGACAGAAAAAAGAAAAGTTTTATGATTGGAAATTTAGCCCGTGAATTTTGAGCATAATGATATCATTATTAATGAAAAAAACATATGAAGGAACTCAAGGTTTATGGAGATTATTAACAGGCACTGATGTTTCCAAAAGACGGTTTATATTCTGAAGAAGACTTGAAAAAGTATACTGAAATTTTATGGAAATCTGATTCAATTTACAAAACATAATGATCCATCTACTAAGAAACCAAAAGTCAAGTAAAGGTAAAAAATATCTCAATTTGATTAAACCAATTTGGGAAAAAAGAATCGAAGGATCAGGTGTGAGAAAATACAGTGATAATAAGATTGAATACAGATATATCGACGATTTGACAAAACTCGATGGAATTATAAATTATATTTATGCTCAAGAAAAGGCTGGAAACAACAATTTTTTGAACGAAAAGAAAGCGATTAAAGATTTTATTTCGAACAAACTTGATGAAATGATTGAAAAACCTGATGGAATTAAATATTTAAAAAACGAGTTTTGCCGGCAATAAGTTCATCTATGATTGAGGGTAGTGGACTTTTGAATGATTTTATCAACAATTTACCTTTTGAATTACACGTACCAACTTATCAGTATCTGGGGCCTGGCACAAAAACTCGAAAAAAGACTAAAAAGAGGAGATCCTGGTATAAATAAATTAGATCAAGCTGCTATGGAACACGATATTTTTTTATGCAAAACATAGAGACACAAATTCCAGACATATCGCAGATAAAGTTTTGCAAGATAAGGCAATGGATAGATTATTTTTATCAAAAGATGCTAGTTTTATAGGTGAAAGATTTTGTTGCGCTTCCAACAGCTGGAGCAATGTTTTTGAAGAGAAAACTAGAGGAATGGGAATCGAGGAAGAGAACTTGAAATTTTAACTATATAAATGGAGGTGAATGTAAATTTCAGCAAAAATCAGAAAGAAAAAAATAAATCCGCCTTTTAAGAAGAAAATACCCGTTAGTATTCAATTTAAAATAGATCAACTAAAAAATGGCGAAGATAAGATATTTTTTAACAAATAGACAATACAATAAACTCGAAAAACATAAGAAAAACAATAAAGGAACCAGAATAGAATTTTCTTATAATCAGTTGAAAGAACTTAAAAAATGGTGGACTTTTGAAAGATTTATTAGATTTTGGAGAAAATATTCCAGTTGTTAAAAAATGTTGTTCGTAAAGCTGCTCCAATCGTTAAAAAAGATGTGATTCCTATTGTTCGAAACATTTTAAATTGGTTAGATAAAGAGTTTGGAAGATGTTACAGGATCTGGATTAGATGAAAAAACTTTGAATTACGTGAAATCAAACATCGGAAAAAAAAATTTGAACCCTTAACATTCGGAGAATTGGAAGAAATCTGCAAAAACATTAAACATTTTAGAGGAATTTTTATGCGCGATACATTACCTGAAAAAGTGTTAAGAAATTTGAATGTGGAATTGTGAATTTAGACTCGATTATGGGAAGTGGAACGCATTGGGTTTGTTATTTATAAGAATGATAAGAATGCCTGTTATTTTGATTCGTATGGAAGAATTGAGGACAAACCACCTATAGAATTGATTAAATATTTGAAAAAATCAAGCGTCTACTACAATGATTCTCAGATTCAAGACTATAAAGATCCCCCAATTTGTGGTCATTTATGTGTTTTTGTTTTGAATGAACTGAGTACTGGTAAAGATTTTAAAGAAGTTGTTAACAAATTATTGCTTAATAAATATGGATTCACAAAATATTTTTGACGTATTTGGAACACAAATTATTCAAAATGTAGATAATAGTTTGAATTTTGATAGTTTGAGAAATGAGTTTGATAACAAGTTAGAAAATGTATTACAAAACCTTCCAGATTCAGATATGTTTGCTGTCGAGATTGAAGATTTTAAAGCAGAATATGATAACAAACTTGCAAATTTCATGAGTTCAAATGAAGTTGCTGATAAAATAAAAACATTGGAAAAAGAAGTTGATGATGGTGTAAAAAAATTATTTACCAATTTAATGTCTCACATCGAAAAAAGCTGATGAAATTACTGAAGCGATCAAAGTTGAAAAAGAATTATGTTAGTTTGGCTAATAAAAAAAGAATTGTCGGTGTTCGACCTGGTATTGACAAACATGATGTTGTTGTTAAAGAACAAATTTTAAAACCTCTAAAATTATCTGAAAACATCGATATTGTTGATTTACATGATCCGAATGTTAAAAATGCCTTAGATTTTAAAGGAAAAAGAATTAGCGGTGTTAGTAAAGGAATTAATCCATTTGATGTTGTTGTAATGATTCAATTAGAAGATCCTATTAAAATGTTTAATGAACTAAAACAAAATTACGAGAATCATAAACAGCATGTTAAAGATTTTACAACAGAAGTCTATGACAAGTTAGAAGCCAGAAATAGAAGATCAGTAGACGATGTTGGTGAAATTAATGAAAAAACTTACTAATTTTAAAGAGTCTTTTGATAAGTTTAGTTTAGATGCTACGAAAACTTTTGAGAATATTGGTCATAAATTTGTTGAATACAATGATTCTCTTATGCTGTCAAATTTCAAAAATTAGAAAAAAAACTTAATAATATGGAGGAAGATCTTACTGAAATAGGTATTCGCGTAGGGTTTTATGCACGATAAATTTTCCCTAAATAAATGGCGCTCATATATTGTGTGAGGTGTAAGGCAAAAACTGAAACAAATGATATAAAATACTATGCAAATATCAATGGAGTTAAAAGAATTTCGGGAAAAATGTGCTGAATGTAACTCAAAAAAGAGTCACATTTATAAAAACTTGATTTTGAAATTTTTTCCTAATAAATAGAGATGGCGGGACATTACAGTGCTTTCGATCTTTTTATCATGCAACACGAAAGAGATTTGAAAAAAGAACATTGGGATGACATTTCTCAAAAATATGAATTATCCGAAGATATGATGAGATTATACGTAAACAAATTGGAATTGGTATATAACATTGCTAAATATCAAACTTTATCATCAGAGTTCATTCAAGAAAATATACATTATCAATTAAAAGATCATATGTCTGTTCTTTGTCTCTATCAACACTTGAGTATAAAGTTTTTGGATGAAAATAAAGATTACAGTTGATTGGAACAATATTATAGATAGCGGTTACTATCCTGTGCAAATTTTATTGAAATATGTGACCGAGATCGCAAAATTTAAGGAAGAGAATCCTGAATATGACGAAGTAGATCATTAAAAAATGACTCTAATCTTTTAATTATTTTACTAAAATTTATATCTTTTTCTTATAAAAACGTACATTAGATCGATGAAAAAATGATATCTTTCTTATACATGATGTTTTAAAATTTCTAAATTTTCTCTTATTAAATGGCGGACTACAGAAAATATGCTAGTGATATTGAAAGGGCGGAGTTTAAAAATTTCTATCCAATTAGTAAACAACATTTGAATGAACCGAATAAAAGAAACTGAGTTTAATATTGATTTTGGAGATAACTTTTTGCTCGTCTAACTTCCAGTTTTATATTTCTGGAACTTTTAACAAAACAAGATGGTCAAGCATATCTTGGAACTGATAATGTTAGATTAATCGATAATTTTATACCGTTTTTATTTTCTAAGATTGAAGTAAGAAAACACAATAAATTGATAGAAGAAGTCGAAAACTGTGGCCAATTAAGCACCAATTAAAGGAACTATTTCGTATTCAAAAAGTGATGTTATTTCTCAAACTTCTAATGGCTTTGAATCAGATTTTAAATTTGGTGTTTTTGAAGCAGCTGGAAATTTATCTCATTTTGGATTAGGATTTTTTGAAAATGTTACTATTCCGATCTATAAAGGAGGATTTTATCTAAGTTTTATAAGAGCAGAAGACGATGATGTGATTCTGAAGACTGCAACTGGAAATGTTATGCCTGTTGATGGAAAAATAACAATTACAGATTTTTTTATTAGAGTTCCAATGATTGATTATAAAATCACGAGTAAAATAAGGTTGATTGATGAAATTACAAAAAGTCAAAACATTATGTTTAATTTTCTAGATTGGCAATGTATTGAACAAAAAGGTATTTCCGGAACAACTTATTCGTTCGATATCACAAAATATTTATAGAAATATCTTCAATCCCAAGTTCGTTATCATAGGTTTTTCAAACAGATAGACAGAATAATCAAGAAAAAAATCCTTCAAAGTTTGATAGTTTGGATGTAAAAAAATATCAGAGTAAAATTGAACGGTTTCTTATTATCCAGATGAATTACAAAATTTAAACATTTCCGGAGGTCTTTTCAGAATCATGTATCAGATGTATCAAGATTTTAAGAAAGTTTACTGTAATAATAAGGAAATGTATTACAATCCTAAAGAATTTTTAGCGAATAGACCTATTTATGTCATTGATACAACAAAGAGTTTGACAAATATTTCTGGTTCAAAGAACGATATAATTATCAATATGGATTTTCAAAAAGCTGTTACAAACGGCGATTTGTTATGTTTGTTGTTGTCTCTGAGAATAAATTTTTAGCCTATGATGTGATTAAGAAACGATATTAGAGAAATTCAGTAAAAATCGCGTTATTCGTCGGATAGTTTTAAAACTTTACAGAATTGTTAAAGACATTTGATAAAAAGTATACATTTTAAATTGCATTAAAAAATTTTGAAAAATAGGGATGATATTAGGAAAAAAAACTATTTCAAGGTCATGGACCGGAAGTTATGATTTTAAAAAATACTTTAATATTTACTGATCCTATATACAAAATTTCAGCAAAAAAGCTCCAATAGTTCTCGAGATATAAGAGGTTTTAAGATAAGGGATGATTTGGGGTAGTTTTTGAAAATTTTGTTATTTTCATGAAATTTTAAGTTGAACTCGCTTGTTTTTGAAGTTTCAGATTTTTTCTGATAATTTTTTTTATTTTTTTATGAATATTAAGAAAATAGGGGATGATTTCATTCACCCTTATGGATAAGTTAAGGTCAGAAAGAGTTAAGTATTTAACTATATGTGTACCAAATTTCATTAAAATCGGTTGAGTGGTTTTTGAACAACAAGGTTTGAAAGAAATATTGATATATACTTATTTTAATATACATTGGAAACTATAACAGTTTTCTAGGGAATTGAGACATTTCATTTTAAACATGTTGGTAACACTACATCTCGTCTTCATCTCTTGCTGGGTGTTGGCCACGTATAGCTAGCCATGTGTGATCCTCCTCTATTTTAACGAAATTTAACAAGATATATCATTATTTAGAAGATTCTAATGTATTTGCAAGTTGAAGAAAGGAAGATATGGACTTTATATGAAGTAAGAAGATTGTGTGATGTTCTGTGTTTCTTGTTAAAGTGAAGTGAAGTGTTCCACTGGGCGTTGCCATTCATAGTGTTATTATATTTTATAAGTTAATTTTATATTTGGGACTCGAAGAAAGACATTACAAGAAGATTGTGAATTTGTGTAGACATTCTAAACTGTGATAAAACATTGTGTGAAAATAGTGATGTAAAGTGATGAATTGTACGACGAAAAGTATCAAGGGTCACCGCGTTCCTAGTGGTAACGCCTACGTCATAGTTAGTGACACAAACGCCTCTCACATGTTTCAATAAAATGAGATTCGAGGTCAAGCGTTAGTGGTACAAACGCTCACAGCAGACGTCACAAATCTACAGTTGATTGAAATAAAATATATGATACCTTTCTTCTTTCCTTATCACCATTCCCAATTTCTTTAGAAGTTAAGTAGATATCGCAAAAAACAACACGCACACTAACAACACTCATTTTGTATGTCATTTCATTATATCGTATTGAATTGCTGAATGACAAACGTTTCTCTTTTCTTCGTCAGAATCACACACACACAATATATCTGTTTCGTAAATGTTTTTTCCATACAATTTAATCCCAATCTACAACAAAAGCGTGATCTCTTATAAATTCCTTTGATAAAATCTTGTTGTTTACAAAGACTTGTTTAAAAAACTGGCTGTGTAGATATGTCCTTTGACTTCTTAATATTCCAACAAAATAAAACAATGAAATTTAGCATAAAAGCGATGAAAAATGTCAGATTGTTGGTGTTTTAGTTTATTTTGTAAAAATCGGAATATTTTTTCTTATTTTTCTATTATTTAATTTAAAATCTCCTATTACATTTAACATATTTATACTATCTAATTTGTCTGTAATAAATTGCATTGAACACTTTTTAGTACTTAAAAGTTCTCTGAATTCGTTTTCATTTAAGGATTCGTTTTCACTTAAGGAAAATATCAACATTTGTTTAACATATTTAGGTAATTCAAAGAAGTCTTTATAACTATTTCCTGTGGTAAGTTCTTTAAATGCTAGAAACTGAAGTGATTTTTGGAGAGTTCATGTTGTTTGGTGACTATTTAGTAGAAAAGTTTTTTATTTAAGAAAAATAATTTGCTTAAATTTCATATTATTCTCTTTCATTCCTTCTAAAACTTCAAAATATACTCTTTCGCTGATGAAAAATCTCGATTTCTTCCGGAATAATCTTTGTAATCATAGACAAAATATCCTAAATAGTTGAATAATAAAATAAAATCATTTCTCTTTATCTCGGTAGTTGAAATATAAACATAAACATTTGCGCTGAAAAATTTATATCTCGGCAGACTTAGTTCCATAATCTCCATTATAAAAAAAATCTTTTTGTTTTAAATGGAAGAGTATAATGCCAACTGTTACAAGTGTTATAATAGAGGAGAAATTGTTGATAAAAGATTCGTTTGTAGAGATTGTAATTTAATTTTGTATGAAAGACCTAAACCTAAGAAATTTCGAAATAAAACTAACACATTTGAATAATCTGCTTATGAAATTACAATACGGAGGTGAGAAACAAACAAAATTTGTTACAGAATTTAGAAAACAGAATAAAAATTTTTACTTATCTCTTGGAACCGTTGAAAAAATTATTTTCCTTTTCAAAGAATACATTAGGTTTGTTGGTTTAAATACACACGTTTATTATGAAAAGATATTACCTGTATTTTTTTCATTATCTGGATGTTGAATTTGTTTATGATTTTGAACCAGAAATCCTCGATGATTTTATAGTACATTTGGAGAAATTAAACGAAGAACCTCGTGAAAAGAATGCGGTTTTACTCACATTCTCCCCGACTTCTCGAGTGATTGTTAGCAAATTTCATTTTTTCCGTCTTTAAATTTTTTTCTATTTAAATGGAGTTCTTGAAAGAGTTAAATGATATTGGTGAATGCAAGTTTAAAGAGTATAAGAAGTTAAATGAATTGGAAGAAAGGAAGAAACATAGAATCTTGAATTTGGAGAAAATGAAAGATAAATTCGGGTTTACAATAATTGCCGAGTTGGAAGATTGTAAAGTACACTTGCCGAACAGATTTTTGACTGTTTTGGATGAGAAAAAGATTAAAGAATTAAACAAAAATGAAAAATTACACTTGATTGTTACTGGAAAGAAGACTATAAAAGATAAAGACTGTGTTACAATTAACTTTGTAGAATAAAGATTTTTTATTAAGATATTTGATTTTTTCATTAAAACAGCTTATAAATGTAGAAGCAAACATTGAACAGTATAAAATACAGCTAAAGATTCGGTTATTTAACATTCGTGCTTTCCTGTTAGATTTTATTAGATTTGATTATGGTTCAATGGACAGTATTTTACATTGATTTTCTGTCTGTCCCAAAAGTGGTCTAGAACCGGCATATTCATATCTACTTATATATATATATATATATATATATATATAATGCACTCCCGGCGGAGCAAGTACTTTTTGTGATTCAATGTTAATTTAAAATGATACATATATACGATATATATAAGATTTATGAGTAAATATTTAAATTGCATTAGCTATTGCAAACTAATACCACTAAAGAAGCCTGAAGGATACAGGATTTTTCCGGACATTTGATATCGTTTAGTGATAAAATTCAATCAGTAACAGTACGTTTCGAGAACTACAATCTTATCTCTTCTTCAGGTAAATTGCTAAACTAATGTATTACTACAACCTAGGTTCAAGTAAACAAAACATACCAGAGTGTTGTGACACGCTCTGTCAGGCGCCACAACACATATGCGATGTGCCTTTCCATGCACACTAAGTCTAAAAACATGCACTTAATAAAAACTAAACAATATTTAGCAAAACTGAATTACAGAATATAGGTCACAGTATGTCACTTATAGGCCATCCAAATAAAACTGACCAATGGCTAATAGTAAATGGTGATCGTCACGGCAGAAACAAGATGGCGGAAAAAGAGGGATGGGTGGTCCTCTTTTATTATTATTGGTTCATGCTAGATGAACGTCTTAAAACCATACTGTGACTCCTCATTGGTTTATTAAAATTGTGTTATTTTTTTTATACTGTAGGTTTTTAT
The DNA here is from genome assembly GCF_021130785.1 of Homalodisca vitripennis. Lineage (NCBI taxonomy): Eukaryota > Metazoa > Arthropoda > Insecta > Hemiptera > Cicadellidae > Homalodisca > Homalodisca vitripennis. The sequence continues at coordinate 242,521,409 of NC_060207.1, forward strand.
TGTTAGTTCATGTTTCAGAATTGGCAACCATAGCAGCCTAATTTAACCTAAAGGCTGCTATACGGATGGTTTGCAGTTTAATGCAGGAAGCCTCAATTAATTTCCTTTTGAAAAAAAATGAGGTTCTCGATGTAATATGACAGCTTTATCTCAATTCATATGATGGTCTTTGGACCAACCAAAGATCAGATAGTAGATCTCAAAGCGTAGTTTTAACTGATTGTATTATATCACAGATCGATGGCAACTTTCCGGGAAATCATGTATTCTTCAAAATCCTCCCTTGGTAAAAATGAAAATTTAAACAACGAAATCTATTAATCGAGGTGCTAGAAAAAGACCAGAACTGTTTATTAATACGCGTCTGAAAAATTTATGAAAAATGAACATGAATATATGGAAATCTAACTGGAATGCAGACTTTAAATTTTAGAAGAATATTTTTTTCTTTATAGGCAACACTGAGTTTAATGCCGGTGTATGGTACACAAAGGGATTTGCCTGAGCGTTGATTCAATATTTGATTCAAGCGCTTTCTTGCGTTTTAGTACACTATCTAGCTTAAAGGTACATTTAATTATTTTTAAAATTGCTATTATAAAATAAACAAAATTGTAAATGTATCACGTGGCAAGATATCTGGAGAAAGAATTTGTCTGTAGTCATCTTGAATACAACTGTACTACTTTATGGACAAACGAGAATTCTACTATAGTGCAGGTCCAAACGTTCAATGCGGCTGACCGTCATCGTACTCTCTCACTTAGTAGGATTGCACAATTTATTTTTTGTCTGCCAGCGAGATTTAAGTTTTAGTTTGTATGTATTTCTACCTGATTAGCAGTTCGAAGGGCATCTCGGAAATGAAGTTAGCTATAAATTTTTAAATATACCGGTTACGTGGGTTGCAGATTAAACGAAGTATCAGATTCTCAATATTATTCTGGGAAGTTGCGAAGGATACTTTGCCTGTGTTTCTGCGGTCATAACAAACAAAATGTACTATTTGAGCAAACATTTTTGATGAGTATGAGGGAGATATGTTAATTAATTAGTTTTTTTTTAAATAATTAAGTTGTCAAAACTATAAAATAAATATTTTTATAGTTTTTTTCAAATTAATATTTATTATATAAAACAACTACATGGCCAACAAATGCAAAATCAGCTCCATATAAATTCCACATAAATTTCTTATCACCTCTATATATACAGCAAGAAAAAAGTGTAACCGATTTTGTCTATTCTTCGTACGTTATTTATTTAATTAAAAATTGATTTTCTTAAAGTTTACGTATAATTTTTATTGGCTTATTTTACATCATTATCTTAAGACATTAATTCTTTACAAGTTTTGTTAAATAATTTTACGTGTTTGTTACACATTTAACAAAGTTAATCTACTTGAAACCTAAATGAAACTTGTTTTTGGACACCAAATTTTGCGTATTTTCTTCAGATATCTTAAAAATTACTGCAGCTTGAGGTCTGGTAGGCTACTAATTTTATTCAATTTTTCAGTTCAATTTGCATAATATACATTAAATTTTACGTCCTGGGTAACGCCCAAAATAATTTAATAGGGCTCCCTTTTAACGGTGGCACTGAAATCTGGGCGAAATCTTTCACCCTGTATAGCTCGCTAACTAAGCGTTTCTGGACCTATGTGTATATGAACTTTTTTCATTATTTTCACCGTAAGAACAAGTCCTGACAGTTTCGCCGTTTCTTCATGGGACACCCTGTATATACAAGTTTTATAGATCAGGTCTTCAAGGCAAACTCTACACTTAGCGTCTGATAACATCGCTTAACATCTAAAGCTTACTATAAACACTGGAATAATATTAATCTAAAATACCCCTACTACTGCGTCTAAACTTCATGGATCATTGATTACGAAACGTAAATTACTTTAACATTATTAATTCTCTATACGGCCCCAAAATATTCTATTGTTACTCAACTCGCTGAATCTACTTAGTGAAAAATATGGAATGTTTGAATGAATTTAAAGTAATTTCAAGGGTACTTTACAATGTTTCACTCCCTGAATTCATGGTCAAGAAACGCTGTTCTTTAAACTTAAATCTAAAATGGATCAATAAATTATAACATCTACCAATGACTATTATTTATCTTTGGAGTGTATAGAATGTCATTTAAAAGAATATGCCTATTGTATCCCTATTTTCCAAAAGAAAATAGCTTGCAAAGTTGTGATAAACTGCTAATCACTGTATAAAATAAAACCATCCATTAATATTACTATCATTTTAACGAAAATGTACATAAAATGTATGTTAATTATGAAGCGAGAAACGCACAAATGCTGAAAATCAACTTCCTTACTAGAAAGCAATTTATACCCGCGTGTAAGATATACGTCTTAGCCTGGCAACGACTCAGCTCGTATATCTTACGCTAATTATCTGCTACAAGCTCTTTGGATGCGTAAGACATTTAAACCATGATACAATGCAAAATATCCGGTGTTAAGAATAGAAATATTGCATTAAACTGTTTTATTATTCACATAAATTTACGTTTTCTTGCTGTATATAAGTATTTTAACAATAAACTCCTCTTATTTTATTAACTTGCAATTTCAATACATTTCTGTAAGCGTACTATGATAAATGAGTAAATGATTATACGCAAGGGGTTATAATGTCTTTAAATAATTATAAAGGGTGAAATATTTAATATAAAATAGAAAGAAACAAACAAAACTTTGCTTATAAGATAAACAAAGACAAAATATTACCCTTACTAAACTTAATAGGAAATGATCTTTAGCTATCAAAAAGTAAATTAGTACTTATTTTTTCCTAAGTAAAGAACACATATGAAGAACTAAATACAATTAATTGTCAATTCGGCCATTTTTCTAGTTGGCACACTTCTTATAAATACAATTATTACAAAAATGTAATAAACAAAACAAACACAGTAATTTTTACTTTAGTGATTCAAATAAAAGTTTTATATCGAAGAACAATAGATTAAAACAATAAGAAATAAAGAAATATTACTGTAGAATTATTAAACGAGATCATAAATCAAACCCTAAACATTTCATAATCAATATTTATAGATAACTTGTAAATAATATATGCATTCTTTAAAAACCATACAAATACAATTATTAAGGTAAAGGAAAGATTACAATTTTTCTTTCAAACATCCATTAAAGAATTCTAAAAAATGTTTTGGATTTCAAATTGATATAATTGGCTTTAGTGTATCTATTTGTGGAAAAACCGAACTTTGGCTATAGCTATCTGAATGTAGAATGTGCTGCTCTATAATTGAAAAATAAATAAATATCATCCATGAAGATGAATATCAAAGAGTATAGGTTTGTCAAAGTGGCCAGCGTCAAAAATTAAATGCCTTAGCAAAATTTAATAGCGTATGTCAGTTTTATTAGCATTGAAGATATGAAGACATCGATTGCTTTATTAAAACAAACAAAATTCTTCATATGTATTTTCCGTCACTCTGAAATATTAATATATTTAAATAAATTTAAGTAGAGTCTGTATTTTTTGTTTTTGACTAAATGTAAATGGAACTATTTAGGTTGTTAATATTTTTTCAAAATAAAGATTTTATAAATGAATTACCTTAGTCTCTAAATGTTTCTACTGCCTCATTTTATGCATCCCGTATTTATACAGAGCATTATTGTAAAAGTGGTTTTATAACGGTATAAGGTATAACAAATGTTATTAAAATTATGGAAAGAAAATATTGCGTAAAATGATTCAAACAGTTTTTTCAAACAGTCATAAATATATAGATAATGTCTTCGTCAAGATTTTGATATCATTCGGACAGAAATTTTACGGAGTAGAGACATTTTTACAGCCCCAGGACAGAAGCCAAATAAATGTTGCCAACATTCCGAGTGATATGCTTCAATAACGCTCAGTTAAAACTCGTGGATGGACATGCACCACCATCGTACTCGTTGTTAGCCTTAGTATGTTGTGCAAAACTTTTCATGCAAAAATGACAGTATATAAATTAAATATTTTTCAAGATATTGGGTCACTATATTTAAAATTTCAATGATCTAGCTTAGATATTTGTTTTTTATGCTATTTCCCTATTTCCATCACAGTCTAGAAGCCGTGACCGAACTTGGACGGTATAAGCAGTCAACCTGGTTATAATTAGAATCGAAAGAAATTTGTTTTCTAAGAAGGAGGTTAACCCTGAGGCACACTTAGTGGATGTCGCAATAAGTAGGTTATCGAAAAGGTTAAAAACAAACGATAGTGTTTTCCCCAGATTATATTCTTTTAATATTGATACACCGATGATCGGGCATATTAACAACATTTACATCACGGTGAGACAATTAGATAAATAGGCTCAAAGTCACCACTCCTAGACTATCATGGTTGCTCATATGAATGTTGCAATGTTCGCTGACGCTCAAAGAAGTCGCAATAAGTGTCTCGCACCATCTTTAGAACCAGAGTCAAGACAAAATGAAATATTTTCTCATCCAAATCCGAATAACAAAATATTCTCATTCAATCAGAAATTCCCACCATAACTACGTCACTTGCAGGATTCGGTTGCTCCGACGTTTTTTGGGATCATATGGGAGTGCTGCAGCACCGTGACCAGTGTGTTATCATGATTAGATAAAAACTCTGACTGACATTGTTCGATCAATTGTAAAGTTTTGTTTGCGCTAGCTATCACTACTTGATAAGATAGCTAGTATTATTCCATCATAATATTGTAAATACATTAACAGCATTCTTGGAATAAAAATTATTCTTATTCTTATTCTTATTCTTATTCTATATCTAAAACACCGTACTGCACTCCGTTGTGCACCTGATGAGACAATGAGAGAACACCTCTTCACCTAAATTACATTTTGTCTTGTATTCAGGTGGGTCTAATGTCGAAACGGCGCAACGAGTGCAATTTGAGCTTCTTCTTTGCTGACTAAGGTCAAAGTAAACTGGAGCTACAGTCAGTATTCACATTTAATCAACAGAGTGTTTAAACAGAGCTCCCACCATAGCTACGTTATGTGTGCATGAGGCACAATAGTCAATCAAATTTTAAGTTATATACGTGTAATTATATGAAAAATAGGGAAGCTAGAAGTTTTAATATGCACTACAAATCTAGCTTCTAATTATATTTGAGAAATCTATGAGTATTATATGAAATATCTAGGTTTTTTCTTATACTCCTGCACAGCGTTAGCATAACATAACTTAGAAGGAGGAAGTTCACCTAATCGCTCGAATCTATGTAATAGTTAAAGCTAAAGAACTGATTTTAAAGCATTTTATGCACAAAATATCTCATGTGGAAATATCTGTTCAACATAAAGTCCTGTCTTTTTGTACAATCAAAGAAATTACAGTACGATAAAAAGTTTAATTTCAAGATACATTTATAATGCACAATAACATTATTTGTATTATCAAATAATTGTTATTACCGTCCAACGCGTACACATTTTATAATACAAATAAAATTATAACATTTTATAAAGATAGCCCGTACATCTTGTTGTGGCAAATGTTAATAATACAGTAATGTTACAGTATTAACATTACTGTACATGCAGGCGAGTCACGCTTGAGTACAGTTTGCTAACGCGCTTGTACAATATTTTTGAAACGGTAACAGCTGAATAATCTATCTTTAATACGATTATGCACACGTTTAACCTATACAGATAACAATATTAGATACAACACTATATTTATAAGTATAAATTAATTCATTAAATACTAAGAATTATTTCATATTTTTTTACAGTTTTTGTAATGTAAAGCTATAAATTTATATAAACTGCAGCTAAAAAAAACAACACTGTCATTGTTACATATTTAATAGGTTTCATAATTTATATGTATAATTAACATACTATAAATATTGCATGTTACCACTCCACTTATGCACGTAGTCTTACAAAAACTCAAATAATTTCAATAATTTTCCTTTTTCAACAAGTTACTCTTTTTATATAAAGTATTTTTAAAGCACTTAAAAATCCTCTATAAAACTGGGCCTTGGGCATAAAGTCAAATATTTGAACGCAACCTACCAAAAGTAAGTATTAGTAACGTTTTTGATAGTGAACAGCATATTTACAACTTGAATAAAGTATATAAAAAATAAACTTGAATATATTATGAAGCTATCAATTATTACATAAGAATATTGTTAGTTACTCATTGAGAAGCTCAATATGGGTTGTATTCTTTGTTTTAAGTTTGTTATTAACGATGGAAGGTTTGAAAAGATTTATTAACACGCTTTCGGACATTTGCCGTCGTTATAGGTTACAAAAGGTATAACAAAACGTTTCGAAGATTGGAATCTATCTTCTTCGTCAGGTGTGGGAGGTATTAATACATACGAAAATAACGAACGGAGAGAAGTAAAAAAGAGGAAGAAAAAGATTTATCATTTCCAAAAGCTGCTAGGAGTCCAGTCCAGGCGTTGTCACTGCACAGGATGCAAGTCCCGAGCAAAAATCACAAGTACGAGGATCACAATCACACATGACACCAGCACAGGCTACAGTGGGATACTGACAAGAATGTCGATGTCGGCTCTTTCATCGGCATCGCGTACTGTCATCTGAAGCAATGGGTTCTATCTTGTCAAAGTAAAACTGCAAAAACTTAGTTATTTATGGTTCGATTTAATTAAATTTGGAGTTATTAAATTTGTGATAACATTCAATATAGGTGTTATTCTTATGTAATTATTTTTAAAAAAATTCTGGTTTTTGAAGATATTCATAAGGTGTAGAAAGAGTCATTGGATGATATTACAGATGGCATAATAGTTCTTATAGTAAGTGGCCCCGTTAAAATATAAAACTTATTTAAATGTGATTGTTTTTATTTTAATTTATTATTTAGCTTTTAAATATTAGACTATTAAAAAAGTATTCAGGCAAAGAAATGGACATTAAGAACTGGTAATCCAAGTTCATAAGTTGTGTCATTCATTAGCAATAATGTTATTACCTTTGTCCACAGATTTAAAGGAAACTCTGGTAATATATATCTGATGGTAAGCAGTAGAAGAAACAATAAAAAATGTCTACGATGAAGAAACACAAAGACAGCGTATGATATTGTCAGTGATATCTCCCACACGAGAAGAGCTGCGATCGGTGTCACGGCTGTCAATGTCGATGTATCTGAGCAAGATAGATCGTGCGTCTTTCTTCCTTCTTTGGCACATCCAACTAACATCAATCTCTGCTCTGATGTGAGACAAAACGTTCTAAATACTGTATCCGTTTAGAATTATACTTCACTCATTTATTTGACATTTAAAGGTCATAATGGTATATTCCTAACTGCATATAAATCACTAAAATTTTAAAATTTTAATCAAGAAATAATTATTTTGTGTGCAAAATAAATTTCAGTCAACAAATTAATAAATCTTATTTTTGAAATTAAATACAAAAATATTGTAGACTGGTTACTAAGCGCTCGAAAATCACTAGACCGATTAGAATAATTCTTATTTTAATATTAGTTTCAATGTAAGTGTGCAAAATGTCTATGCCTAGGACACAGATTCAAATGTTTCTTAGAATAATTTAGAGTTCGGAATAAATATAGGATAATACTTTTATTTTATAATTTAAACTTAACTGACAGCAAACAGTTGTTCACCGTGTCAACTGGAGTTCAAACAAAGGGTTCATCAAATCCAAAAAACCATCATGTTTCTTTACTGTTTAATTACAGAAAATAATAAATAAGTATACGGTGGATCATAAATAGTATAATTCAGGTTATTATATACAGTTAATATCTATCCTTTACTTCCGATTGCACCGGTGATTAACTATCTAATTAATTGGAAGGTACAACAAACAGGTTGGCTTCCTTGACATTGAGATATGGCATTTTTACATTACTCTTTATGGAAATAAAGAGTAATGCAGACTATTGTAACTTGACTAGTCATTCCTGCCCAAACTTAAGTCAGAAAAATCAAGACCTCAATAACTGAAAACATGTTATTAACGATTACTTTTCAAAGTTGCATGAACTTAGTAAGGTTTTCCGTATGTAACATAAGTAAATGCTGTTTTACCACAGTGGGTTTCTCATTTCTACATATGAAGTGTATTTTTTTTCATCGGAGGAAGGTAACTGAACTGTGACCCGGGAAAAAACTTAGATTAAGCTTTTTGACCAAATTAGACTCTTCATGCCTACGTATGAACACATATATACTCTGAGCCTCATAACCATTCAGTTACATAATATGTACATGATGTATGCCTAATTCGGTTGAAAGAATCACGTAGGCGTCCATCATATTACATCATAATTGCTGTTACTATGTAGGCTTTAGTAAATTTTTATAAATACATGCTGACCGCGCATATCAATTAATGCTGCATTCGTATAAAAATAACCAAAAAACATAATAATAGTTTCGGAAACAACTGAAAATGACATGTAATAACTGCTTTAAACCTGGATTAAGATTTTTCATAAATAAATTTAATTTTACATAAGCATAAATATGATACACATCCAATGGAGAATGGTCTACAAGGAGCTAGGCAAAATAATTTGGAGTTTGCATAACTCAACATGTACATTATTTTAAACAAACAATATTTGATGTAAAGAAACAATATTACTATCTTAAAAATATCTCTAAAAACTGGAGTGTTCATATGCTAAGTTAAACTTTCACAACTTTAGCCAAGACAAGAACATTAAAACACCCATTACAGGACCAACATTGTAAATGTTCCAAATTTTGAATCATCGTAATTATTTAAAGATTGAACCTTTTGAGGTCGGCGTTGAGGCATTGTACTCTATTAATAAAGACCTTGAATTTGATATATTACTCGAGATATGCTCTTATTTAAAATTTCCTTCTTTCTACTTGCGGGCCAAATGCCTGACATTAAAAAAATGGTAGTTACCTAAAAAGATAGATGTATAGGTGCAGGAAGATTGTAACAAGTTTTATTCCTTCACCTGTAATCGTTCAGGAATTATCAAGTCCGTGCGGGAATGTTTTTACACCCTGTATGTGTGCACAAGCACAAAATTGCACCCCAAAGGAAAAATCTTAGAAGCTCATTAATGGAAGACAGTTTAGCCGGTAAAGTATTACAGAAGTTGGAAGAAGGGGAGGGGAGAATGTGTGAGCACGCAAACAAGATTCCTATCTTGACAACCCTGATATAGACCTGCAGTGGTACACTCTTTTGTAACATGGTAATTACCACTACGTTGTGGAGACTGGATAGCGAATTTCATTTACATACTTATAGGCCAGATAAAAACTGGTCCGTAAAAATAATTCATGAAACCTAAATTTCTAAGTTTATATAGACACTATACATGTAAATGGTTATGTTTGGTTGACCTAATATTAGTATTTTGAATAATATGTATGTACCTACACAACATATAGATATTGTAATAATTATCATTCTGAGGATAAGCTAAAAATCATAATTGTATGTATTTTTATCCAGCATAGTTCCTGCCGACTGTTTCAAAGGATGACTTCTGTGTGAAATTCGGACCATCTTATGTTTTAGGACATTTTTAAGGTAGACGAGTATTTATATAATTGTTAAAATCTAAAAATTGTGATGAGAATTGCTATACCTTACACATTTACTCAATATAAATGTAAACAAACTGAAAATAACAAAGAATGTATAAACAGAACAGTAGATTACATTTGACAGGCTTAAAAATTAATATTACACAACCGTAGAGGTCAAGATGGGATTTTCATTAATTCAAAGACTAGTGGGGCGTAGCCCGGTAGGGTTTTCGAAATATGACAAGGCGTATAAGTTAATGTAAGAATATCCATGTAAAACAATCGGGTTGAGTAGTTTAGGCTTCAAAACAAACAAAGGCACTTTCACATTTATAATATTATTAAGATATCGGTATACAATTTATTTATTTATTTTTATTTTCATTGAAAGCTTCACTGGACTTACAAAAAAATAATAAAAGAATACCCAGACTATTCCAGCTGTTGAAAAACATTTAGCGATTCATTTTAATCTATAGGATGTACAACAAGATTTATGCATTCGTTACCAGGAAGGTTACACTATTAGTAGCCACGTTTTAAAACATTCTAATAATTAATTATTAGGAGCCAAATAGCAATATGTATAATAACAAAACAACAAACCTTAACAGTACAAACCTCTATTTTCAGATAGAAGGGAAAAACTAGATTCGTTATATAGAACGAAAAGTCATCCTTAAAATATACAAGCATAACAAGCTTATTTTCACTCTACTCCAAAAACTGGCGTTGCCAGAAGTTACGATATCAGTGTTACTATAACAATGTTGTCTATATGCAAAGCAGTGTGCTGTAGAAGTGCTGGTTATAACACACATGGTACACTGAGCTCTTCATTTTCACATTCTTTCTATGTTCTCATGTCGTGCAGCTCCAACACTCCACTCATGTTTACCACATATTGTTCTACGAGTAATGTGCGTCTGAATATGTTGATGTTATTTTGTACGAAGTAGAAAATAATAACTATCAACTTAATTGCGGTAATCATCTTTACCAACCACTATTATAATTGTTATTTTAAGCACATCTAGTGCTATATACTTCATATTGATATTATAAATAAATTAATAAGATTTAAATAAATAAAAAAATATTTAAATTGTTAACTTTTTACATTGTACATTGGACTCTGCGGAAATGTTGCATAACTTAGCAGAACCAGTGATGAATCAATTTTGTGTAAATGAGTAAATAAAAAACATCATGTAGTTGAGTACCTATTCAAAGCAACAAATTACTCTACTGTTATGGATTTTAAAATAAAATAGTAAATTAACAATTGTGTCCTATGCGATTGATGAAGCCTTACCATTGGGTCCATGAACCTGTATGAAAAGGAGTAAAATTGGAGTAATTGGAAATTAGCGCTGTTTTCTTCGTATTATGTGCTGGACTACAGAGAAAATTATAACTCTTTGCCTATAACCAAATATATATACACTTTTGGTACGATATTGCATTATTTATTTATTAAAGAACCAGTGCGTTATTATTAGGGTGCTCTCTCATAAATCCTAACTATTTTTTAGATAGAACTACTTGAAATACTCATAAATTTAATTGAATTACATATAGTAGTAAAATTTAAAAATAAATATTATTGTAAAACTAATTATATATAAAATAAGATTTTCAATAATAAGAGTTTTACAGAAACAGGAAGAAAGAGACGTTGATGAGACGTGTTAACAAAGAAAAAAACAGACACATATATTAATCTTGCTCAGATATATTGACAACCATGGCTCGATTCACTGCCTCAATTTTTGGGATAGATACTGTTAGACATTTATTATTAGATTTTAGATTTACTGTGTTATACCATATTTTTCTGTCTAATCCATTGTTAACGGACTACTAGCGGAAATCATACAATCGGTTTATTTTTTTTCTTTATTATGCGTTTATGTACATTTAGCTGTCATTTAATTAAAACATAAGGTTTTTTTCGTATCCTTTCTATTTCTTTCTGTAATACTTCCATGTAAGAAAATATATAAACATGGAATCTTGTTATAAGCTTACTTTTAGATGACTGAATCTGAAAAATATTTTTTACAAACTATCCAAGTTCTGCTCAACAATTGTAAACTATGAACTCTCCTCCGCGGAGACTCTCCCCGAACCACCATTCGTAGTATTAATGGCTGACCATCGTAGTATTAATATGATACGCTTACCGAGGGTTAATATAATCCTTAGTGTTTGCTTTTATGGGGTTCAAACTAATTAGGCCAATAAAAGCCAAGAATTTGCTCTGTTGGTGGAAAATTTTATGTTTAAAACATCGTAAAGCTGAAGAAAAACTTGTTCAGAAAATATTAATTAAAACTAGATGGTGTTTACAAATCTGGGGTTAATTAACTTGGCCAACTCTTTATAACCGTGTGTACGAATACGATTTACCTTACGTATTTTCACTTGCTTTAAGAATATAAGTACGTTGCATGGGATGTTAGTACCATCAGTTACGTGGTGTATACGTGCTGTATTGTACTTGAAACTACTTTATTGCAGGTGTGTAAAATTCGCCATATTAAGAAATCTTCGTAAATTGTTAATTTTGATTCGATATTGACATCCTAAGCTATATATAATTAATAAATATGCATTCTAATCAAAGTATTCAGAGAAATTCTGAGTTAAAATATTTATGGGGAGTTTTCTCGGCATAACTGTAAATATACATTTGCAGTAGTATTATTGAATTGGTACTTTTTCTCTGAAAAAAACGTAACTGGAATAAGCTTAACAAAAGGTTTTACCTTACTTTATAACAAATATAAGAATTAAATATTAATTTAGAAACTTCCAGTGCACGAATTATGAATTTAATTTTATTTATCATTCAAAGATATAACGTGATATAACTTTAACACCTAAATTAAATTATGAACCGTATTTCCCATATTTACAGGATTATGTACACGTTATTAAATCTATTGTATTGTATACCTTAAAATATTAAACAAATTTCAATAGTCTTTTGTTATTTAAGGGAAAAATAAGTAATGAACACATTACAGGCTTTTAATTTCCCGGAATGGACTCCACTCAGCCAAAGTAGGACAAGAGGCTCTTACAGAATTAGACAATGGCCATAGCTGAAGTACTTTGTTAGATCCACCTCATTTATTCCAACTCTGATGAAATTCTTTTACTCAAAGCCATTGTTGATGTGAATTAGTTATGAAAAAAGCTAAGTAAAATTAAAAAGAATATATTCCAACACTCGTGCTACACATCAAAGTTACAATTGAAAACAAAGCACACTTTATATATAAACCAATCGTGGGCCAAATACTTTTAAATTGACAATTGCATTATTCAGTTTATAATATTTAGTAAAAATATCATATTTATTAAAATGTATTGTTAGGCGTTTTCTCGACAAACCAAAACATAGTTTCTCTAAAACAGCAGATTTTCCTATTCCTTAAAAGTTTTGGAACGTGCAATATATTTCATTATCCTCAAAATTCATAGTGTTGGCCAAATAATATTATTTTACAATTTAGTTTCAACTTATTTCAAGTAAAACAATATCTAAAATGACTTAAACTGCAAATTTAAGTTTATATCACGTATAAATAACTGTTGATTAACTTCTTCGTTTGAAGGTTATTTTTGACGATGGAAGGATCGTGAAGGAAACAGGATTTGCCATCGTTCTGTGAAACAATAAAAATCAGTAACATTACGTTTCGAGATCTGCAATCTGATCTCTTCCTCAGGTAATAACTAACCTAATACATAATTGCAAACTAGGTCAAAATAAACAAATCATACCAAAGCGTTGTGGCACGCCTAAGTCAGGAATCACAACCACCAAGTTAATTGTCAACTTCACTAACTCTAAAAACACGTACTTAATAAAAAAAACTATACACAGCACTAATAACTAAAACTGAACTACAGAACACAGGTCACAATACGTCTGCATTTATATACCAACAACCTACGACTGACCAGAGGGCACTAGCCGATGGCAATCGTCACGGCAGACAAAAACAAGACGGCGGAAATAAAAAGGATGTTGAATAACCGCAAATATATTTAAATATATCACCATACTATATCAAAAGGGTTGTGTTGATACTATCAAGAATTGTTTTCTATAAAGCTGCACTTTTACGTGTAAGTTAATCGCAAGATAAATTAGAGTATAAGAAATTATTATTACTATTCAAAAATTGTCAAATGGATAGAGGTTCCTATGGAAACCTCATGTCTGCTTCCTCAATCAACATGTTATAATTTACTATACAGTGTTATTATTTTTTTAATTATGTCTTAGTACCTGTCAAAACGTTTTGTTACTGTTTGTACATATCATTACAACCGAAAAGACACATTTTCACTTACGTTTAAATCATAAATGTGTTAGTTTGGTATTATTTAATAATTTAGTTGTAAAAAGTAAATTTTATTTGATTAACTATGAAATACATTTTTTGAATTGTAATTAATTTGAACCCTTTTTATATAAATTATTGTCCGTCACAAATGAAATGATTCTTATTGGAAATTCTCACGTAATTAATATGAGAATAAAAATGCATGATGTATTATAACAACCTGAAGGAAGAACAGAAATCAAACGTCTGTTGACTGAGCCAGGCTCCTACATAGTCAATGAGTCATGCTCCTGCGGGATAACTATGTAACCAATCTCATGGAAGGGGGATATTTACATTTATATTGCTTTCACTCACTAACACATTACATTTGATAGTATTCACTAAAACCATGCTATTTGATACAAAGTTATTGCATATTGTTGTTTATCCAAATGGCAAGATAAAATAGTTATCTAATTCTCAACAAATTTTAAATATAGAGTATTATTAAGTATTCAAATATAAAAGAATGCCAACTTTTGGTTGAAAAGTTAGGTTCAAATATTGTACAGAACAGAGACATTTCGCTCAAGCTTTTAACCTCTCAAGCTAAACCTGAGTGGCCAAACAATAATTAATTAAATACAGCACATCATAATGAAAATAAATATAGAAAATAAACAAGTTGTTACCTTAAGAATATTTATAATAAATATTAATTGTACTGAGTTATTTTAAAAGTTGAGACGATGTCTCCTATTTCCGAAGATAGAAAGGATGAGGTTTTTGAGTGAAAAAAGGAAGACACACTACCGTGAGAAAAGTTTGATGAAGCCAGACAAAAGAGGAAATATCCAGGGAATGGATCAGGACGCATGGATCATAGTAGTTTTGGAGTTGGGGGTTTCATCCCTTCCACATTCATGTTAGCTTCTGTGCTAATTTACTAAATCCATTTAGACATCTTATAAATAATCAAGTTACAATACGGCTGACATTGAATGAGTCTGATCATTCTCACGATCTCATAGTTTAAAATTTAAAATATATACTAAGTAATTAATAGTATTATGATACTTTAAAACCCATATAAAAAACTTTTTGTATTGTCTTGACGTTTGTCTCTGGACTAGTAGACGTGGTTCTTTTCTATGTTTTGTTTAATGTAAGGTTCTTGAAAATATAGTACAATCAGGCAATAAAAGCTCAAAATATGGTGATAAATAATAAATTATTACTTTTTATTATTTTGCTCTGTATTAGTAATTATCAGGCTGCAGAAAGTAATTTAAAAATTGTCTAACTCCAGAAGAGCCTTTTTAAGAACAAGCGATGAAATTAATTAAAATATGGATTAATCCAAGTAATGAGTTAATTTTCAATCGTTTTTCTAGTTAATAACTAGCACGTAATATGCATAACGTAATAATAATTTGAATAAATTAAAAAATTGCGAGAGAACACTATAAGCCATCACATTAATTCTAGCTTAGAAGAACAAAAAGCAGGAAATTTCCCAGATTGGCTGTTCTCTAATGTCCCTTTCTTGATCGTTATTGATTACCTTTAAGGCAGTTTCGCGGTTACGAACGTCATAGAGTTACATAGAATTTAATGAAATATTCGTAAATTCAATAATGTTGATTCTTATTAAATTTATGAACTTATAATAAAATCTAAGTTTAAACCTTAATACCTGTTTTATTTTTGTAGCTATATTGATAAAAATAAAAAATCTCAAAAAGCTTAATAATCATTATATTAAAAGCTTTCCACTTTTTCAGCAATGGATCAACCACAATAATTATAATAGGTGTGGCGTTGTCAAAATGCATATGTCTAATAACATAAATGGTTACAGTCTGAAATTAGTATACTGTACTCATATTAATTTAAATTTTTGTACAGTTATTTCTTTTTTTTTTAAGGAAAGGCCGATCCTCCTTTTAAGCCTTATTCTGTCCACCCTCATGGGCCACTGGCCTGTCCGAGGATCTTATCAAACATAATAAGGGGGAGAGTCGATACAGTACAATGTAAAAGGTACTGATAAAAAGTGCAATGGTCGCAGACAGGATTTGAACCTGCGTTATCTCTAACTCAGACCCAAAGTTCAACGACTTAGACCGCTCGGCCATCGGCACTCCCACATTTAGTTACGGTTTGGTGCATTTTCTGAATGAGATATTGCTAATATGCTTACCTTTTTCAATCTTATTACTGCACGATGCTTTCCAAGTCCTCCCAATTCAGAGTTGCGTGATGGCTCATCACCTTTCATCTTGACTATTTATGAGTACGTTTTAAATAGTTAGGCGTACTACGGACTCCCTAGTATATTGAGTTCTAGCACATGTTGCTTGATGATTACTAGAGTAGCAAAATATCTTTAGGTCTACATTTTTTCAAATTGTAATATACACTTTGGTAAATACAATTAGTTCCTTAGATCACTAAAACGAACTTAAATATTGCCTCAGGAAATTCATTTTAAACTGTTGCAAATGAACTAAGAATTCCAGCATTGCGTGTTGTTAGAAAGTGAGGTCTGACTTATGCGACAACATGGAGAGTACATCCTCCAAATGAGGCCTACAATTTGTTATAACAGTAACAGTTTGAAAGGATAACAGGATTTCGGACATTTTCCATCGTTACAGGATATAAAACATATAACAGGACGATTCGAGGATAGGAATCTAACCTCCTCGTCATATGGATGAGGTTTTAATACATACAAAAATAACCGGCAGATGGAACTAAAGAAGGGAAAGAAAAGGGTGCAAAAATACCCAAACGTTGTGGTATACCTTTTATAACCTATAACAATGGTAAATTATTAAAATCCTACTATTTTTTCTAACCTCCCATCGTCACTAACAAAATAAGTAACATTTTCATCATCTTGGGCATAACATTGAAATACTTAAACTATAGTTTTACATTTGGAGATGTTTATTCTAAGTATACGGTACTCACACTATCAATTACTGTTCTGGAAAAAATATCTTGCACAATATTCCAAGAGTTTAAAAATTAATAATCATCCACATGTAGTGTTATAGTGCTTTACTTCAAAATGTTATAACGCAAATGTTCTATTGTGATCTTTTCTTTGCAGTTTGATGTGAAATATTTGACCTATTGTAACGTCAATTTTCACAAACGTAACGTAACTGACCCAGAAAGTCTCAGTCGTGAAATGGGGTAAAGTATTCCAGGGGTCGGGAGAAAGTAGTTAGAATCGGGAAACCCAAGGCTCAGATTGAGAGCAGAGTCAACCTAAGTGGACTCAAGACGAACGCTCGGTATCATCACAGCCCAGGCTCCAAGTAGGGTATGAGGAGGAGTGAGAACAATAGTAACTTGGAAATAAAAGCGTTGGGAAAGGATATAACAAAGGAACTAAGGTTCCGCTCGGATATCTCTAGCGGGGACAGAGAAAGAGGCGCTGGGATTACTCTAGCGCAGGGCGAATGGTTCCGCTTGGATTGCTCTAGCGGGTGAGGGGATAGAGGCGCTCGGATTTCTCTAGCGCAGGACGAAAGGTTCCGCTTGGATCGCTCTAGCGGGGAAAGACGAAGAGGCGCTGGGATTTCTCTAGCGCAGGGCGAAGGGTTCCGCTTGGATTGCTCTAGCGGGCGAGTGGATAGAGGCGCTCGGATTTCTCTAGCGCAGGACGCAAGGTTCCGCTTGGATCGCTTTAGCGGGGAAAGACGAAGAGGCGCTGGGATTTCTCTAGCGCAGGGCGAAGGGTTCCGCTTGGATTGCTCTAGCGGGCGAGAGGATAGAGGCGCTCGGATTTCTCTAGCGCAGGACGAAAGGTTCCGCTTGGATTGCTCTAGCGGGGAAAGACGAAGAGGCGCTGGGATTTCTCTAGCGCAGGGCGAAGGGTTCCGCTTGGATTGCTCTAGCGGGCGAGAGGATAGGGGCGCTCGGATTTCTCTAGCGCAGGACGAAAGGTTCCGCTTGGATTGCTCTAGCGGTGAAAGACGAAGAGGCGCTGGGATTTCTCTAGCGCAGGGCGAAGGGTTCCGCTTTGAATTGCTCTAGCGGGCGAGAGGATAGAGGCGCTCGGATTTCTCTAGCGCAGGACGCAAGGTTCCGCTTGGATCGCTCTAGCGGGGAAAGAAGAAGAGGCGCTGGGATTTCTCTAGCGCAGGGCGAATGGTTCCGCTTGGATTGCTCTAGCGGGCGAGGGGATAGAGGCGCTCGGATTTCTCTAGCGCAGGACGAAAGGTTCCGCTTGGATCGCTCTAGCGGGGAAAGACGAAGAGGCGCTGGGATTTATCTAGCGCAGGGCGAAAGGTTCCGCTTGGATTGCTCTAGCGGGCGAGGGGATAAATCAAATCAAATCAAATCAAATTCTTTATTGTTCATTGACATGAGACATGCATGGAACATGGTCAGAGATTATAAAACCGATTAATACTAAACAGAAGAATACAACATCACACATTTACATAACATTTAAAAACAGTTTAAAACATAAAATATTAAAACTTAAACTACAAACTATCTTATCTATATCGTCCACTAGGCTGGAGCACCACTCGTTAATGGAGTAGAATGCTTGTCTTATTAGGTATTTTTTTAAGTTGTTTTTAAAAGACGTCTCAGTCTCGCACGCTGTGATACTAGAGGGCAAAGCATTAAAGATTTTAGGGCCCATATATGACATTGATTTTTTAAATGTGTTATTATGGTTTTGCGGAATGATTAGAGCATCTCTGTTTCTTGTAGAATACACGTGGTTAAATGATGGGAAGGATTGAAGGTTCTTAAATGTAAATGTGGCAACCGAATATATATAAAGTGATGGCAATGTCATTATGCTTTCCCTAGGTAAAACCTCCCGACAGCTCTCACGATGACCCAGACCACACATCAGTCGAACAGCCCTCTTCTGCAGTTTAAAAACCCTACCGATCAACCCACCTAAAGCCGTCCCCCAGAAAATCAATCCATATGTTAAAATGGGCACAAAGTAACCAAAGTACACTAGCCTAACGGTATCTCTAGACAGAAAACTTGTTAGGTACCTTAAAGAGTAAATGCTGGCACCAAGTCTTTGACAGACATGACTGATGTGATTTGACCAACCAAATCTGGAATCAATGTGGAGTCCCAGGAAGCAGACCGTTGAAGAATGCTCGATAGGTATATTGTCAAGGAGAGTAACTAACGCACTCTCATTCTTGTGGGGTCTAAAGTGAACTATTGAGGTTTTTTCAGGATTGAGAAATAAATAGTTAGTAGAAAACCAAGAACTAAGACTCTTGAGTGAAAAAGCCAGCTCGGTGGAAAGAGATTGAGCTGTGTCAGCTTGAATAAGTACACTGGTGTCGTCCGCATATTGCACCAAGTGGCCCCTCACAGATGAGTTAAGGTCATTCACGTATATATTAAATAAAAGAGGGCCAAAAATTGAGCCTTGCGGCACACCAACCTCGACCGGTAAGAGAGCAGACCTACCCCTACCCCCTTTGTTGGTGATCTCAACAAACTGAGAGCGACCAGAAAGATAGGAACGAAACCACTCTAGAGGGATGCCTCTGACACCTTACCTTTCCATCTTGTCCAGGAGACGTTGATGGTTGACGGTGTCAAAGGCACGGGAAAGATCACAAAAAATGCCCGCAGTATCACTGCCAGAGTCAACAGAAGAGAAGGCGGTATTAAGGAAATCATTTATCGCGTGAGTGGTTGATTTATCTTTAAGAAACCCGAATTGTGAAGGAGATAGTAAGGAATTTTCGTTAAGAAAATTAATCAGTCTATTGTGAATTAATCGTTCAAATATTTTGCTCAACGTGGGAAGTATTGAGATGGAGCGATATTGGTTAACTGAGGTTCTATCTCCCTTCTTAAAGACAGGAATGACCTTGGCGGATTTTAACGCAGAAGGAAAGAGTCCCTGGTCAATAGAATTATTAAACAGGACAGTTAAGGGATACGAGAGTGAATCTGCAACCCTCCTGACAATGGATGGAGACATATGAAATACATCAGAAGAGGAGCTGGCCTTGAGACCCTTAGTCACACTCAAAACTTCACTGTACGAGGCAGGAGCAAAAAAATGCTCGATGAACTTGGAGAGCTGGGCAACCCCGAATCAGTTGATGTTATTTTGCTATGAAGGTCCAACTGATTACAAGCGTTAACGAAATGAGAATTAAACCTTGCAGCTATCAAATTAGGTTCTGAGACCAACAAGCCATTATCAATCAAACCATTTATGCGTTTGTTACTTTTGCACTTCCCTGAATATTCAGCCACAATCTGCCAAACCGCTTTTCCTGTATTGTCACTATTCTCAATATGAGACCTAGCCACAAAGCTCTTCTCTGATTGGATAAGCTTTCGATACTCAGATTTTCTTTTATTCTATTCATTTTTGTCTAAGGTAATTGTTAATAGTGTATTTTTATCAAGAAGTCCTAAGCATGCTATTTACCTCCTCACTCTTATTATTGTATGTCACGACATAATTAGAGACAAATTACAGTTATTACGCATGAGAGCCGATTGCAGTAACATTCCTGTCTCACACGCATGGGTTGCATACAATTCTGTCTCTAAATTTTTACACCATATAATATATCGTACTCAAATTTATTTAAGGTATACAACTAAATACTGATGTCATATCTTTAGAGACAAACGTACGTAGTTTGCAGATAATAAAGAGTGCCAAAGAGAAGAACTAGTATATATTAGTATTATTGGATTGATATTTATTCTGGGCTGCGAACAATTTGTTTGCAAAATGTGTGTCAAACATTCGGTCACGTCATAATATTGCAGTTGGCCTCTAAAACTGTTATTAACATTTTGATTGACCAGTATATGTACAACTGTCGGCCAATATGTTTCTTTGTTGATATGCACATTCACATTGTTGGATAAAATTTGTATCTATTCTTGATGCATGTCTACTAAAGTATTAAAGAGTTCCTTCAAATTGCAACATATTTATTTTAATAACTAATTTAAAAACTTTGAAAATTATAAATAACTAAAACTTTGATCCTAGCTTAAGTTGAATAACAAAAAGTGTACCAGAGTTAAGCTTATGTAATTACTAACAATTATACAAATGTACATGTCTACCTGTATATGCTACATATCCTTTTATTCACGCTGAATAAATATAGATAGAAGATAGTCCTTCATAAATAAATATTCTTGTGGAGAACATATGGGTGACATCTGCGTATACACGTCAATAATGGTCGACTAATGAAGAAATAATGCTGCTGCTTTGATTGGTATAACATTAGTGACTAACTATATTTCTCTCCCAGTGATACCGCATTAGCTAAACAAGGCTTCCAGAACATAATACAATAAAAACTTACGTCTCAATTTAATTTTTTTCACAGCGTAGTCCAATGGCCAAGCCTAGTATTACCATTAACACGTAAAGTCCGTTTACCCTTAATAATTAGTAATCAGTGATATGTTTAGGTTTATAAACTATATGGTATTGTGCCAACTAGTATAAAATTATAATAATGGATGGTAGCATAAACATTTTCATAAATGCTCTTTTTTTAAGCAACACCCACTTCCGGTATAAATGTGGTGATGTTCATTAGAAGAATTTGCCTGTCTCATCCAAAAAACTAAAGTTCCGTTACCTGTGTAAGTAAGTATTATTTTTCTTTTTGTAATAGTTAATAAGCTAAAAACTTCCTCAACATACTCTATAGTCAATGATAAAATTAATTCTTACCTTTTGGTTTTTAAAGATTATAGCCAGCAATGATGTTCCACGTGGCTCATACTTTTGGTGCAGCAGTTTACATATTATTAATTATGCCTTAGCTTTACGCTAATTCGTTTTGAGTTGTTTAAGACGAGTAGTTTTATTATTGAAGACATTTCTTCAATATTAAAGATAGGTAAAATATATTGATTAGTTTCCAGCATTGTAAGGTAAGAAATATATATATATATATATATATATATATATATATATATAATTATATATATAAAACATTTATATCGCCTAATATTGTATATTAATTTTATATAATTTTGTACGTGCTAATGAAATCAAAACTAAAGAAATTTAATCTAAATGTATACTTATATAAAAAATAACCAAATATTAGAGTAGATAATTATTTAATTCTATTCTTAAAAGAACTACGCAATATTGAATAACTAGGAAGATTAAACCTTACCTGTTATCCTGGGACACATCCAGTCTTGCCTGTGAGATAGCGTCAATTTACTATACATCTGAATAGTACACTACTTTTATTAGAATGCATAATCATGATTTCACAGTTACCTGAGATTAATGTGTGTAACACGTAACACTCATTTCAGATTACGATAAGAGTTTTACAGCTTTCACTGTATCAAATCCAGTCCCAAGCATCAGACCTTGCCTATAATCATCTTACGTGACTTAAGTAAGTTAACAAACAATAATAGGTTATTATTGTGAATACAGTACTGTTAAATATGTACTTTAATTCAAAGTCTTTTAGGTTAGAGATATATTGTTTTTATCGCATTCGAGAATAATGTTTTTAAGTATTTACAACGTGCAAAAAATTCAAATTCCTGTTATTTTACTTTAATTTATAACTCAATTTTATCAATAATCAATAGGGAATCAGCAATAAGTCTTATCGATTTAACTCGAACTTTACGTGTTTTAATATTATGTACACATATTATTACCTAATCTTACCCAGTTTTGAGATCTTGGGTGTTATTTCACTAAAGTCATGTTAAAAAACGGTTAACTCTAATATCCTAAAACCTGTGTAAGCTAAGTATAATAAAACGTAGCTATGGTATATTTTGGAAGTTCAGATTAGCTCCAGTAACTTTAATCTCATTATAGCATCTGGTATCTGACAGTATTTCAAACTTGACTTCTGGAATTATCTGAGAAGATCCAGAAAAATTGGCGAAGAACCTTAAAACGAAAATTTATATGATGTTGACATCAACGATACCTAGACTACGAAATATAATAATATAGTATAGTCTACATGAAAGAAAAGGCTCATTGTCTTATTATGTGCACAATTCAGTGCACTAAGATGCTTCTGACACTATCTCTATGTACGGAGGAGCAACCGACTTTCTACTCATATGGTAGATATGGTATGAAGGCATGGTAAGAAATAGAAAGTTGTTATGATGTACCTCGTTCTAAATATGTATTACAAAGATGAACCTTTTTTGAAGACATAGAAGAGATAACTTGCCAGCCCCATCCTGAATGATATAAAAATTTAAATGTCATAAAATATCATAAAATGAGATATCACCTCTATAGAAATAAATCTTCGAGCAAAATATCAAGTAAGTATCTCAATTTGCTCTCTAAGGACTTAATTATAGAGAGGCTTAATTTGTAACATCCCTCCTACTGAGTGATAGACTTTAAAGTCAACATGTGTATAGATATTTAAAGCGTAATAATCGATTACTCTTATAAATTTAATAATACTTTTCAAAACAGTTATTGCATAATTTAAGATTAGAACGAATTATAATTTATACTGTAGTTGGCATTTAAAATGTGTTATATTCTTCTGAAACAATTTAAAATATTGTATTCATTAATTAACAAGAAATAATTCACATTTGCTTGATCTATCATAAGGAAAAATATACAAGGGAATTTTTCCAAGTATGCGAAGATCTCAAAACATTATTACCCTCGTTAGCCGCAAGAATGCTTATTAAGCTCGGGTTATATTAACATGATTATCACACTTATGATTAGTTAGAACATTTTTCTCCTCCTCCTTTCCTCCTTTTAGCCAAATAATTTTTTTACATGTCTGAATATGAAAATATATGTCAGCGATGTAAAAATTAAAAATATGAACTGAACGTGGAAATAACCATACGACTCATAACTTATGCTTTTTAAATTAAGGATGAAACAATTTTTATAGGTATAACGAAACCAACTTTATTTTTTTACGTTGTATCTGTAAGGCGGGTCAAAGATAAATAAATATCTTAAAGTAAACATTCGAAAAAATACATTTAGCGACAAAAGTTAACTGTTATTACTACAAAGGGCAGAGCGGGTTTCTGGTCCAGTTGTTACAGTCGGGGTCGTTGTGCCAGAAATAACTTCCTTCATCTAGGATCTATTGTTGGGATTTTTCGAACCTTATAAAGGGGTTGTTATAAATTTTCAATGGCCACATATTTTTTAAAATTATGGATTTGGATACGAAGCTTATGATTAATAACTTTAGCAAGTTCTAAGTGTATAATAAAATAAAATGTATTAACAAAATACCTAATCAGAAAATATTATTTAGATAAATGATAGCAATTGCAATTTTGAGATACATAATTGTTGTGGCGTTTCCATCTCCTTTTTATTAATTAATTAGTTATTGAGTAGCTCAGTTAATTATCACTATAATAAATTATGTTAAAAACAGAGTTACATTTTAGTATTATTTGTTTTTATTTATTAAAACAAACAATATAATTATAAAACATGTTGATAGTCAGTAAGTAAAAATATTATTTTATGAATCTTATTAATTCTTCTAAAATAATAATCACCTTAGTAGCATCGGTTGCGACTTATCCAAAATGAAATAAGTTAGCCTTAACTTAATACTGCGTGAGGTCGGTGGAGCCAGACTCCTTGGTAAACGCTCGTGACGATCCCAGGTGTGAAGGAGGCCCACATCGAGGAAACGACGAAATTGTCGATTAAGACTAGTTCGTTTAGCCAATAAAATAATATCGAAGTTACTCATTTACCCTCGATTGGTCTTTGATTTCAAGTCACAAAGTTGTCATGTCCGGCACACAACACTTCTCAGTGACTACTTAAAATTGGCACTTGGGTAGTCAAAGTTCTTTACGTGTACTATCCGCACATTTGGCTTTTCCAGCTACGACTCTAACACCGCACAACACCGGCAGTTTTATAACCCGAGACGCTGTCCCGTCGACTCGGAGGTTTTAGCTTATACTGAGTTTTTTCTCTTGGATCAAATTCCGCCATCCTAGAATGGGTGTTGCCCTTTTAGGCTGTATTTTAGTGGCAGCAGGATATGAAGTATTTCCTGCAGGTGGCCTGGGATTTATCATTTCATTTCCGTCCGCGCCTCAATCTTAATGAATAGCAGAAAAGATCATTTTAATATATTGATTTGTTCCGTGATTTCCTACCAGTGACTTTAATTCTGTAAATACAATTTTGATATTTTTAGGGGTCTCAGTGTGGAAACAGAATTACATAACATGTACGTGTCTGAAGTGCTACTGATGTTGACAAGTGATATATTGAGACCATACAGAGAGTGGCACAGCATTAGAGCAATCCTGTACTCGTCCTGTAGGATTCCTTCCTGGTGATTGGACTTGATGCTTGAACTGATATATTACTTGTAATTATCACTTCTGCAGATTTTTATTCAGAATCAGAATTAATTTTTGAGATATTGCGGGAAGAGACGAACAAACAGACATAAGTTAAATTTTCTCAACCCCTTGAATAACAATTTTAGCTTATATTCAGCTACTTATAGAATTTTGTTTTAAAGATGGGAATTAGGTAATTGCTATATTAGGGTGTGCCGTCTGATTTAAGTGAATCTGTTGTCAACAAATGGCTTTTAATTTTAAATATCTGCATGTAAATTTGCTAGCTTTGTAAGAATAATTGCGTGTTAAAATCTAATATATTTTAAATATGGAACCGAAAGCACATCGTGCTCGCTAAAGTGAAAGTTTCACGCAACATACAACTTATAATTTGCATGAACACTACTCGACCGTGGGGAGAAACAATGTTTCAGACTGCATATATAAGGTATGTGTTATATGGCGTGATAAGTTTTTAAATTTTCTCAAAAATATTTCCGATTATTATTATTACGTATTAAAAAAAATCAATATTCATATCTGTTCATGTATATAAGCTGTTATATAATTAATAAATGTTATATCTTGGGCTAAATGTATTAAATGCTTAAATAAATTCCTTTTTGCGGAACTTACATTGCGAATATAAAAATAATATAACAACTAATAAGGCCTCAAACCACTTAATTTAAAATTATTGTAACTGAGAGGGTTTGAAGTCTCTCGGCAAAGTCTTTGCTCACATTTTGATAGTTTTAAAATATATACTTAAATTAAGAATTAGTATGGGAGCCTAATATTTATTATTTTAAAAGTGCTAATTTATTATTCTGCAACAAAATATAAAAATATAAGAATTTCTTTGTACGTAGCTATCATCTGAAAAATTACTCTAAATATCCGTCTGACTCATATGGTACGACCAACGAACTATACTACTGGAACGCGCGCTGTCCATAAGCCCTGTACTATGTTTTCCGGGCACACACAGCCGTGTGCTGCGGGAGTATCCATAGACTTGCAGGCGCTCGGAGTGGGCAAGAACTCAACCGCACTAATCGACTACACAGGTAACCCGCTTTTACATGTCACAACATGAACTTTTCATGTCACAACACGAACTCATCATTGGACATACTTTACTTCAGTCTGTCTCAACGTCTGCTACGAGAAGGTCAATTGTTATTTTTAATCGTTTTAAAGTCAATTATTATTTTAATCGTTTTAATAGGTGTTTAAGAGTTACAAATTTGTTTTATATTCGAGATGCTTTTTAACAATGGTAAAGAGTTGTGCTGCGTACAACTGTACTTCGAGATGGAGTAAAGGCTGCAACACTTCTTTTCACAAGTAAGGACTTAACATTTTTAACCATAGTAATACATTTAGCAATTATAAATTGTAACATGATATGTTGTATTTTATACTTGTTTCATAAACTTGCAAGATTATTAGGACCTAACAGAAATAGTTCAGTAAGTACGACTGTTGATGGTATATAAATAAATAATTATGTGTAAGACTGATTATCCGCTAGTCAAAAATATATTTTTATATTTTTAAAACTATAATTTGATATTTCTGTAAACAATTTAAAAATCCAATTACTCAAGAGAGTTGTTCCAAGTTAGCCTATCTATTCTTAAAGTAGATTTTAGCCTTTTTACACTATGCACCAAATTCCAATCCAGTACGAAACTAAAACATTTGTTTTATGTACTTCAGAATTATTGTTATGTTTTGATTTTTTCAGTAAATTATACAGACTTTTTATGTTTTAGCTTTCCGTTGGATGATGACAAACTTTTAAAAAAATGGATTATTGCATTGAAAAGAAAGAAATTCAAACCAACAAAACATACTGTTCTGTGTGGTAAACATTTCAAAGAAGACGATTTTCATTTAGTTTTACCAAACACAACTAAGAAAAGACTAAAAAATGAAGCAATTCCGACATTGTTTGACTTTCCATCAAATATCCAACCACCGCCAAAAAAACAGAGGAGGGTTGTCATCAAAAAGAAGTTACCCGTACCTATTCAGCCACCTAGTGCAGATCTTCGATTTGAAGCCAACACGTCTATGTCATCGGTAAGTTTAACATAATTATTTGTGTTGTCAGAATCAAAAAGCAAATGTGTAATATGATAAACATAATTTTTAAAAGAACGTAAAAACTACTTTGCTCCCCTGCACAGTGTTAAAAAACATAAAATCATTATATTAAATTGTTATTATTCTATTAATACTATTGTAAGTATTTTTTATTTGATATAAAACTATAAACAAATTTTAAGCCAGCCTTGTTGCCGCAAACCTCAGTTATAATGTTCTATTGTTTTTATTGTCTGCAATTTTGCTGCGATAGGGCTATATTCAACGCAGGTTAATCTAACAGCATTTTTGTTGTATTTTTTGAGGTTCTGCTGCTGCCGTTGGAACACGACCAGTCAGTTTTCCACACCAAACGAGCAAAAATCAACAGTTGGCCTACATCAAACACCGGTAAGCTGTAGTATAGTTCGTTGGTAGACATAGACACGGACATCACGTAAAAGGTTTTTTTTAGAGGATGCGGCTAGATAAAAATGTCTCATGAATTGGAGTGGGGTTCTTATACAAATGTTTTTTTTAATAAGTTTGGGTTAATAATTTTAATAAATTCACGAATGATAATTACAATAATTTTAATTGTTGTAATTAATTCAATGCTAATGATTCTAGGATAAGCGGAAAACTGCATCACCATCCACATCTCTATCTCCCAGAAAAGTGCTATTGCGCCGGAAGGTTAAAGCTCTAAAGCAAAAATTAAAAAGAAGGGACTGTAAATTAAGGTCAATGAAAGAATTGATTTCAAATTTGAAAAACAAATTTAAAGCACCAGATTCGTTAATCGAAATTGTAGAAAACAACTTTACAGGGTTGCCTTTCGAGTTATTGTTGAGTAGCCTGAAAAACAAAGGAAAAAGTAAAAACAAACATACTTTCACAGAAAGTGTTAAGGAGTTTGCCTTAACACTATATTTTTATTCACCAAAAGCTTATAGATACTTGCGGGCTTCAAATTTAATTTTACTACATCCTGCCACATTAAGAAAATGGATTTCAAAATTTAATTGTTGTCCAGGGTTTTTGGAGGAGGTATTCATGTATTTAAGACATAATGTTAAGGAACAGGAGCACCTAAGAAATGTAAGTTTGGTATTCGATTCCATGAGCATTAGAAAGCAGATAGTTTATGACGAGCAACTAGGGAAAAATGTAGGATATGTAGATGTTGGAGGATTCAAAATAGACAACAACGAGGAGATTGCTACAGAAGCTTTAGTATTTCAAATTGTTTCTTTGAGAGGCCACTTTAAATGTATCGTAGGGTATTTTTATGTAAATAAAACTTCATCAGTTTTTCTGTCGCAGCTAATTAAAGTGTTTATAGTTAAACTAAGTGAAGTGGGCGTTAATGTACAGAGCGTGACCTTTGACGGAACCAGCACGAATCTTAGCGCATTGAAACATTTAGGTTGTAAGTTCCCTGAAGCGCCATTTTTCAAACTCGATACTATGAATTACGATATTTGTGCCATTTTGGATCCTCCACACATGTTAAAACTAGCAAGAAATGCACTAGCGGACATAAAGGTTATAGACTCCGAGTCAGGGAGAATTTGTTTTAAGTATATAGAGGATCTTAATAATTTACAGAACAAGCTAGGTCTGAAAATGTGTAACAAATTATCAGACAAACATGTTTTCTACAAAAATAGAAAAATGAATGTAAAGGTAGCTGCACAGACTATTAGTTCCAGCGTAGCAGACGCTTTACAATATTTGAACATTAAAGAACATCCACAGTTCTCAGATTCAGATTGTCTAGCAACTGTAGAATTTTTAAGAATAGTTGACAATCTTTTCGATTTTATGAACAGTAGGGATCCATTTGGAAGAGGCTACAAGGGCCCGATGAAACTAGAAAACAAAGCAAATGATGATTTAATGCTTAAAAAAGCAGACAACTATTTGTCAAAACTTAAAATTGGAGGACAATCAATTTTAAATCATGCAAGGAAGACGTTCGCTTTAGGTTTTCTAAGTAATATTAAGAGTTTTTGTATTTTAAGAGACAGATTGTTAGTTTTAGAGGATTTTAAATACTTGTTGTCATACAAATTTAGTCAAGACCACCTGGAATTATTTTTCTCCTGTATTAGAAGTAGGGGTGGGAATAATGACAATCCTAATACAAAACAGTTTACTTGGGCAGTAAGGCAACTAATGTTTAGGAACAGTGTCAGGGCATCTGAAAATTCCAACTGTCTTGAGTTTGACCCCAACTCACACTTAGGCCTTCTTGAGTTAGGCCATGGTTTATGTGTTGTAGATGACATAGATGACGAGAGTGAAATTGAGAGCGCCATATGTGTAATGGAAAATTATGATGACTCTAGTTTTAAGGATGAAATCTTGTATTATATCTGTGGAGTCATTGTTAGACGAATGGAGAAACAAATCAAATGTAAAGATTGTTGTTATGTACTCCATGCTAATGATTCTGATCTTAGAACATATACACGCCTTACTGATTTTAAATCTAAGGGCAAATTAATCAGATCAAGTGAGGATGTATTAAAGGTTGTTAAATATGCCTATTTGCTCAAGCTATCTGAGACTAATTTGACTACTGTAAATTTAACAATGAGAGTTTGTAACCATTTAACAGGTAGTGTATTCAAAGGACATTTAAGTAACGATGAATTTACTGGAAGCCATGAATTATTGTTAATAAAATCTGTAACTCAATTGTTTTTGAAAATAATATCTCATCACATTGCAAAACAAAAAAACCTTGCATGTGACGAAGAAATCTAACTTGGGCATAAGACAAAAACTTAATAAAATGATTTTGTTTTCCAACACTTAGACTAAGTTTATCATGTTTGTGAATTGTTTGTGACATGAATTGAAATATACCACAAGTAATAAGAAAACATGTAGCCTACTATTTTACCTAGACTATATCTGGTTCCTGTTGTGTTAGTTACTGTCGTAGCCTACGGTAATTTGATAACGATTACAGGTTATTGTTTTATAGTAATTTAACATACACCTCAAATGCTTAAGAAAAAACGCTGTGTAACAACAGATGTTAGAAAATTATGTTGTAAAATTTAATCATATTAGAGGCTACAGGGCGATTTAAAATGCCGCGAAAGCAAAACTGCATAGCCTGCTTGTACGCGGAGCGTGTTCTTGCCCACTCCGAGCGCCTGCAAACGTCAGACGCAACCCCGGATTTCGGCCCGGTTCTGTAGCCCAGCGCGCGTTCCAGTAGTATAGTTCGTTGGGTACGACGTTGGACGTTGTAATAAAGCTCTTTTCACGTTTTTGTAAATAAGCAAACGTGTAAGGAATTCAGGATGGAAATTTTTCAAAACCAAAGATCAGACTTTCGCGTTACGATCAGATATTTACGCTCAATTACAACAGACCTGCTGTCTAACCGATAGACTCTCTGGAGGAGGAGATTAATCGTTCAAAATCCTTGGAATATTTATTTTTGGAAATAGATTAAAAATGTTCACATCATATTTGATCTAAAAATGGTTTTGAGGTCCCCAGCCAAAGTTTGCTCAAACCCAAGTTTTGATGTCGCCGTCTTACAGATCGATACTTTATTAACGGTTTGGATTTTTTTTAAGGCCAGCGCAGACAGCGAGTTCTTCAGAGTCCTCTGAGTCTAAAGCAAAGAAAAATTCCACATTGGAAGTTCAGGGAAAAAAAACTACAGACACATCCAAGTCTCTAAATTTCTATGAAAACCTTTCTGGGATGTCCAAAACTACCGGGTTGAGTGGTAGAGACATCAGCGTGCATTAGGCAAGAGTCAGAGATATTTATTGATCTCTCAGACACGGAAAGGTATATTTCCAAAACTTTTCAAAAAGTTACAACTATTGAAAAAAAAATACAAAACTACCCTGTCCATATTATTAATGAATTTCACAAAATGTGTAACAAATTATTGAAGTTGCACGCTATGGCATGCTCTATTGATGTTCATTGAAGATAAAATTGTATATTGTGTTACGGTGAATATGTTGTAAATCACATAATTTTTGATTGCATATTTTTACCGTATATAACAACATAGAATCATAATATTATAAGTGTAAGAAGTGGCTGTATTAAGACCATATTTTAAGTTTTATAGTAACACCAAACCCAACATCCCTATCACATTAAATAAAATCTCTAGATATTTATTATTGCTTCGTGGTTATCTGTTAAATAAAAATAAGGTTTGTGTTCTTTCATAAAAATTTCGTCATATATCATAGAAGGTAACATAGAAATAACATGAAGGTAAATATATAAATATAAAAAAGTCTCGAGTGTTCGATGCGATGAAGCTTTCACATAGACAAACTTAGAGGAAATCATTATGGTATTAGTCATGCCTTGGTTTACATTTAAATAAAAATCACACATGGCAATGTATTAAAACTGATTAAATATGCTTTTGATCATCGCGTCTTATTTTTAAATTCTACGTGGAAGGGAATAAAAAGAAACAAGAGCTTAGCAAAGAGCTATTAGCAAGAAGGAAAATGTTTTGTTAAATACTAATCCTTTTGTTTCAGTGACAAAATTAAGAATAATGTACATATGAATATTTCATTGAAGACAGGAATTATTATACTTTCTGTATAGCCTTCATATTTCTGCAATGCTAAATCTGAACAATTATACATTTTGCAGACATTATTTTATTTATATATATATTTATTTATAGGGATCCCTTAATTATGGAGTAAATGTAATAAAGTATTTGAATGTAATTTTAATTTTATATTAAAAGAGAAGTTTTTAGGAGTAGGAGGCAGAGTAAATTGGGCATTCTCAGTATATTATAATCTGTATTTTGAGAGCTTCATAGTTCATATAGCAAATAATATAGAAGTTATTTGGTGTTGTGTGAATAAGAGTAATATATTGCCTGAGCGTTAGCAAAACTTATTACTCAAAAGGCTGAATGTTTTTATCTCTGTCTGCATATTTGTCTTACAGAACGAACCTAAAATAAACTTTAATGAATTTTGATTTTTATAGCTTCTTTTCGAGTTAAATGCTGGTGCATAGCACTTAATGGTATTTAGCTGAGCGTTATAGAAAATTTATATATGGTCTTCTCAAAAATACAGACCATACATACTTGCTATACTTTCTAAGCTTAATTTATATATGGGTACCACTGAGTTCAATGTTGGTGCATCTTACTTCATGGAATTTGGCTAAGCATTAGAAAATGTATTTAGATTTTTATGGGTAACCATGATGAAAACGAGAAAATTGCCATCAATTTGCAAACAAGAATAATCATATGATGTTTTCGTATGTATATGCGACATATTAAAACATGTTGGTATAGACACCTGAGTTAGCACAGAACTTTAACGAAGCTTTTCTGCTATACACATATAGAGTTTTCGTAACTTGTTTTATTAAAAAATAGCCTCATAAATATATAGCTTATTGAAATTTACTTGCTGTATGCTATTGTTCAAGACAAAGAACAATTAGTACTGATAATGATGTCCGCCGCAGAAGGATGAAGGTTCCTGTATTGGACGTTATCTTCTACTAAACGCTAGGAGGAATATCACAGACATCCAAAAGCAGCGTCGGGTTTGTCTTATCTGTGCCAGTTGACATGAATTGACAATGCTTCAGGAACATTGTACCTTTGAAGAGGCACATAGAATACAAGTAGCCTAGTTATATGTTGTTTTTCTTCTAATTTATTTTAACTTGAAATTAAAAAGTGTAATGGAAATACTGTAAATGACGTATGTGTGTATTTTATTACATATTTACCACGTGTCAACCGATTTTTGTTGATTAGTACAGTAAAATTTATATGATTTATACTACTGAAAGAATGGAATAATAGAGATCAATCCATTTTTACTTAAAATAATGTAAAAGTGTTTGTTATTATTTTTTGCTTGGCTATTGAAGAATAAATAATATCTCCATTTTTATTTTTTTTATGAAAACATATAGTTATGAATACAACCCTAAAAATATATGAAACCATAATAAAATGAATGTGACGCCATAGGATTATTTTTCTATCTATTCTGTATAGTAAACAAATTGGTGTTACTGATTTCATTAATAGAAAACCAACCAGTTTATAAATAGTTCACGCGTTGCAAAATCGAGAAGACATACGAATTAAAGTGTAACACACTCTGAAGAACTAACGATGGGACAACAACGATTTGAGCTATTCTTGAGCTACTGTATGAATTATTCGATCAAGAAGAGGAAAAAGTAAAGATATAACTTGAAACTCGCAGCTGAATTTAAAATGTGTATTAGCTATCCCACCAGAAAACAAGATTATTTCTTAACAAAATATTTTAACTAACTATATACTGACAGTTTCATTTATTGAATGTATTTTCAGTTGTTTATACGGGAATGCGCTTGACAATTAATACATATTTTAGACTGTAAAAGTTACCTGTTTATTATGGAATAGTATTGTTTACATTATGATTTTTGCATTGTAGCTTTTGTCATGACTGCGTAAAACTTCATCGCTACCAAAATGTTATCAGCAGTGTGTGGTGTTTGATGGAACAACTCTGCATTGCTCGCTCTTCAGTGTTAACATAGTATACAATAGCTATAGTATTGCTTAAATTAAACATAGCGTTCCATAGTTATTGTATCTTGTATTTTCCTTCGCTATTTTATATTTATATTAACTAGGAAAATAACTTGTACTTAATTAAATATTCTTATAAGTTCTCATACCTTTGTAATAATACTCTTCAGACTTCTTATACAACCAAATACCTCAACTTCCACTCAGAAATTGACAATTATTTTACTTTATTGTATATTGAAAAGGCATGTCTTTTCCTTAATAGTTACATGCCAATTGTTTTTTTAGAGTTTTTTCCCAAAATATACGAATTGGAACATATATAATATACAAGTTTTACATCGATATGACGAATTAATTTAGGCCAAACAAGTTTTGCTTGTGATGTGAGTGATAAGTACACAAGCTAAAAGTCTAGGTTTACCCAAGACAGTAATAACTGTTACAGTAGAAACTGTAACAATGCAACAGGAACGTTAAATGTTTGCCATTGTTAGTTTAATGGTGTGTGTTTACCACATTGAAAACGTAGGAAAGAGCTTAAAAAATATAAAACTTTTTAGTACCAACACATTTAATGGGAAATGTGCAACATATAACTACCATTAAAAAGTAGATTGACAATATTTTTTGACAAGTGCTTCGTGGCCAGAATAGACTGCTTTGGACAGGACTCTAGAGGTCGGGTTCGTGTATCACACAATAGTAGCAGACAAGTACCATGGAATTTCATAATTTATGTATTTTTTCCTAAAAATAATTGTATTCTAAAGACCACTTTATTATTACACCAAATTAAGTTTCGAAAAAGAAAAATTTTTGTTAATAAGAAACTATATTATGTTATAAATAATCAAAACCCATAAAATTTATTTCACGAGTATAGAATCATAGAACTATACACTGTTAGTTTATAAACCCTTTCAATGTTTGACATCAGGAGTAAACACAATGTGACCTGGTTGTTGTTTGTTGTTTGTTTGCTCAGTACAAGATCGCTGATAAATAATGAGGAAGAATATGTTTCACAACAATGATACGTGTGATTTTCATAAAAACAAGCATTTGTTAGTATGTGTATATTCGTAACGAACGTATCGTTCAAATGTTTTTTATGAGATATACGTCTATCTATCTGAAATATGCAAGACAACTGGGCCGATTAATCAAGGATCAGTATGAATAATCTTTAAGTATTTGGCAATGTCTGGCAATGTCCAGTAGTACTTAAGGAAGGTAAAACAGTGTAATTTGTTCTCTAAACGTATTATGGTACATTAATAGATACAACCTAAAATAACTCTTCTAGAGAACAGGTTTTTGTAAAGTATCGTCACTATTTCTATTGGTACCAAGTAAAGTATCATTAGCCCCAGATGTATTCTACGGGACATTCCTCCTAGTATAACAAGCCGCCAATATAATTATTTATTAGAACCTAAATCTAAATATAAATGTTGTAGAACAAGTACTTTGAACTTAGAAACGTAAAAAGAGTAGTTTAGATGCACGAATTGGAGTGCCAGGACTAATAAATGTCCTCATGAAAGTTGAAATTACTTTAGAAATCAATCGTAGTTCAATTTAAATTCTTATAGGTCTCCTATGGAATAAATTGTAAAACACGATGTTCTTTATGTTTCCTTTCAGCCTCAGGGACTATAAGCGCTTCTTTCCTTATCTTTGGCTCCTAAGAAGTTAGTATTTTAAGTGTTACAAACAAACATTGTTACTGACCACCTACTGTGTTAAGTACTTCATGGATGTCCATTACAAAATATATTTCTCAGCATCTATCTTAATTTTTGTATACAGCCCACGTTTTTCTGATCATAACATATCAATGTTTTTTACACAAACAATGAAAAGAATATTTTTTTAAAGTTCAATTTAGCCTTGTACTGCAAAGGACATCTTAAAATTTATATTTAGTTCTTGTGAAGTATGCTGTATACCTCTTACAGTTGCAATATTGTAAGCTAGAAAAATATAAAATTAATCGAAGCGACTATTACACGTAGGTACTCAGATGCTGAATGATCACAAAAGATAGATGTTCCACCAGAATGTCCTAGGAATGAACTTAGCGTATACATAGAGTTTTAGAGTTTGAAATTTCCTTGTGGCAGGAATTCCTAGATACTAGAAACTGGAAGAATACACAGGCCACTAGTTTCTACATTTGTATAAGGGAGATAGGCTTCCAGATGCCATTATCTAGTAGATGATAAAAGTTCTTAGAGGCCATGGATACCTAATGGTTAGAATGTCTCAAGACCAGTGGCCAGAATTAGAATAGATCCTAAAGCAGTACGTTTATTTTTAATAAAAATAATTTGTGTATTTTCAGCCTGCAGCAAACGTAACATGTTCAAAAATAAAATTGTTAATTAAAACTAAGACATAGTAAAAATTGTCCTAATCTTTTGAAGGCGCCAAAGTCCAGTTCAAAACTTGGCTGGTGGCGCTAAAATAAGTATTCCTGACTTAGGTGTTACTAAAGCCTCACGTGCAGACTACGTAATAAGCCAGAGGAGATTGCTAATTAGATTATTTTGGATTGTCAGAGGCTTGAAGTTAGGAGAAGAAGTTGGAAACTCATAGCCAGAGGTGATGAGTTCGACATTGGGCAGATACTATTTCATCTAGTTGAAGGTATGGGGGTGGGTAGGCCCTACTAGGAAAGGTAGAAGTGTGCAATAAGCTTAGGTTGACGTGTTGAACTAAGAGTTCTTTATACTCCCCTTTTTCAAAATATAGTTCAATTATTTAAAAAGCTATAGTGTAAGTGACAATTTAGTTTTTTGTCTTTTATTTTCTGAACAAAAAAACCTATAAATAAAGAATATACCTCTAAAACTCTAAGTTAGTTCTCAAGTAAAACAACATAAATGTCAATCTTTTTATTTTTTTCAATAACTTATTTTGTTTATCAAAATTAGCTTACGATATAATAATGGGTAACTTGCTTAAATACATCGAACAGTATGTGTACCAATATGTGGCAGTAATATTTCTTAGCCTAAATGTAGTTACAATGACGATATACTGCAATAATTGACCCCAAAAGATCATATAGAAGAAGAAACACAGTTTTACAAGACAAGTCACGTATCCTGCAGCAGATGAAGAATGCTGGTCACGTATGACACGGTACTCTGCTACAAACACAAACAGTAAACCCTCTCTGTCGATACGTCAGGCTGATTGTCTCTCTTGTAAGTAACACCGGGTCAAAGGAAAACAACGTGATTTGATCTTATAGCAGGGAACAAAATTTATCATAAAATAGAGATGTGTAAATATATTTTTATCCGTTCTTGGATAATAAATAAGTTACTTGTTAATTTAATAAATTTAGTATTATAAAACTCAAAATAATGTTTAATAGCAAACGTAAAAGTATCGCATCACTATTTTTAATTTTTAATATTGGTTGTATCTTTGATAAAAATAAAATTTAGAATATTTATTCTAATATTCATCATAAAATGTGTTAAATTAAAATGTTTGTTTTCTACCGATTGTATTAAATAATAAATCTTGGGTAACTGGATTAACCGGTGGAACGAGTAGGCTCAGAAGAGTGATAAAGACTGGACAGTACAAAAGAGGCTACTATCAGCGAGGCGCGCATCGCAGATGGGAGTGTTTGATATCGAAATTGAGAGGTGGGGTGAGGTAGACGTGCCGTACCTCCCGTCTCAGTTGATCGGAAGTAGTAGTAACAAGTATAGTCTTTGAAAGTGCTCAGAGTTATGTTTTGCTAATCGTCATCGAACCTGCAGGTAAGTGAACCTTTTAACTGGAGTCCAGTCTATATTCATTCTTAATTATATCGAATAATGTTGGGGAAAGAAATATTGTAAAAATTAAATTTAATGGGAATGTAGGAACTTGTCCTTTTGATCTGTGCAATATGAAACTTATTAGTGCAGTGAGCACATGTATATACAATTTTATGTAAAAATACCAAAAGAGTTTTGTGGTTGGTACAGATGCTTTCAGCAATATAAAAATTCTAACAATAAAAAGAAGTAATATTTAAAGTAAAGTAAAGAAAGTTAGTAAGAAAATAAAATTGAATTTTGAAGATAAATTAAAGTGAAGAATTACCAGATCAGATTAGAGTGTGTAAGTTTTGAATTTTGAAAATTGAAGAAAAGACAAGCTGTAAGAACTTTGTAAATATTGAAAGATAAATATATTACAAGTTTGAATTTAAAATTCATCAATAAGTTTTTATTTTAATTTAAAAATCAGTAATTATTTTCAAGAAGAAGTTTTATTTTATTTTGAACTTTATTTATTTCAGAAGATTTTCTGAACCTTTATTTATTTCATTTTTGAACCTTTACAAAAGTTTTAATTTCAAAGCTAAAACCCCATGTGCCAGTAAAACGGTGCAGTTTGTAAATTTGCAATTTTTAAGGATTAAAAGAACACCATTTAGGAACTATTCCACCTAAACTGACGATCTTTTGATAACATTCTGTTCTCAGAAGAGGCTAATAAGAATATTATAGAAGTGAATCTACTTATTGTTGCTACAAAATAAATTTATTTAAATTTTTCTTAAACTTCCTAAATTGGATCATTATTACGAAATTGTAAGACACATGTAAACCAGTTTTTACTAGTAGGGTAGACCGGGGCTAGTTGTGACAGGGGCATGTTGTGACAAATAGTTTTTCAGACAATCCACAGGTAGCAGCACCACCCGGTCACGTAGACATATCCTCCTTCTTACCTGCAGTCTGCTGGTGTAGTTTGACAGTGATGCGTTGTGTTTGTGCTAGTCTTTACAAATTTTTGTAATTTCGTAGTTAAAAAGTAAAATTTTGCCGTTGTCTTAGATTTGGTGTATCTCTCACATACCACAAGGTAAGGAACTCATTTTATTTTTATTAGATAGCTTGTTTATTCTCCCTACGTACGGTATTGATACATTTTCCCTACGATTGGTTGAGTTGCGTGCAGGTCGCATATAGTAAGATGGCGGACGGTGGGGCTAGTTGTGACGACGGGCCGGGGGCACATTGTGACATGTCACAACATGCCCCAATGTATAATAATGCGTATTTTATTGGGTTTGTTTCAGATTGCAGATAATGGTGAGAAATTACAAAAGGAAAACAACCCGTGGTCAGTGTAATATAAAGATCTACGAGTCAGCGTCGTTAGATGTAAAATCTGGAACATATAGCTTAAGACAAGCAGCTGAAAAACATGGTGTTAACCGAATGTCATTACTTAGGTTTATTAAGAAACAAGAGAGTAACCTAGATAAATGTGTTAATATGGGGTACAAAAAACCTAGACTGATATTTTCGGCTGAACAAGAAAAACAACTCTCTGATTATGCTGTTCAGGCAGCGAAAATATTTTATGGTATCAGTCCAAAAGAAATGAGGAATATAGCTTATGAATTTGCTATTGCCAACAAAGTTCCTGTCCCTGAGAATTGGGTTGCTAATAGGCAAGCCAGTAATGATTGGTTTACAAAGTTTATGCAGCGCAACGAAAATGTTTCCATTCGAGTTCCTGAGGCCACCAGCTTAAGTCGTAGTACAAGCTTCAATAAACATAATGTCGATCTGTTTTTTCAAAACCTGGAGTTAGTGTTGAATCAAAACAAATTTACAGCTAATGACATTTGGAATATTGACGAGACAGGGACTGGAACTGTTCAAAAACCGGTGAAAATTATCGCACAGAAAGGCGAGAAAAGAGTTGGAGGTATGACTTCAGCCGAGAGAGGGACTAATGTGACTATGGTTCTAGCTGTAAATGCAGAGGGAAATTCAGTTCCTCCAATGTTTTTATTCCCTAGAAAGTTTTACAAGGATCATTTTGTACGTGATGGACCAGTAGGTTGCTGTGGCACTGCTAATCCAAGCGGTTGGATTACAGGCCCTGACTTTTTGTTTTACATGAAACATTTTGTCAAAAAGGTTAGGTGCTCAAAAGAATCACCAGTGTTGGTGTTGCTCGACAACCATAGTGCTCATCTGCATATAGACGTTCTTGACTATTGCAAAGAGAATGGCATTACTCTCCTGTCGTTTCCTCCCCACACAACAAACAGACTTCAACCACTCGACGTCTCTGTTTTTGGTCCATTTAAGAAATTATTCAACGATGCTATGTGTGGGTGGATGAAATGTCATCCTGGAAACACAATCTCTATTTATGACATCCCAACTATAGTGAGAACAGCATTGCCAAAAGCGGCAACGCCATCAAACATACAGGCAGGATTTCGCTCTACTGGAATATGGGAATTCAATAAACATATTTTTACTGAAGAAGACTTTCTATGTTCTTCAGTAACCGACCGTCCATTGAATAGCCCTATTGTAGAAGTGGGCCAATGTGAGGTTGAAGAAGGTAGGCCTAGAGATGATGCCACCATTAGGGAAATGGAAGAGTCTCAGCATCAGCAAGAACCTCAACCCAGCACATCATATGCCAACCAACCATGTCCATCTAATGCCCAGGTTTTGTCAGTCAGCCCTATGGATATAAGACCTCTACCAAAAGCTGGTCCACGCAAAAGTCAAAAACGCAAGAGCCTAAAGTCTGCAATTCTGACAAGCACACCCGTTAAGGAGAACATTCGCATAGAAGAGATGAAGAGGCGAGAAGTTAAAAAATGCAAGGAGTTGAAAATAAAAAAAAAGCTGTTTGATATGAAAAAAGAAAGAAAACGCCTACCTAAAAATAAAGAATTGGAAAATAAAAGACTTATTTCAAGAAAAAAGGAAGAAAGCTCTGAAGACGATGAGGAAGAAGATTGTTTCTGCTTAGTTTGCACAGGTCCATACAAAGAGTCAAAACTTGGAGACGATTGGGTGCAGTGTATGGAATGTAAAAAGTGGGCTCATGTTAAGTGCACAAAGAATGAACGTTTTTATGTTTGCATAAACTGCCATTCAGAAATGGAGATGGGTTCATCTAGTGATGATAATGAGTAATTGTATTCTGTTACATCTGACTAGAGACATCTATTTTTATTTTATTTTATTATTATTTTTTATTTATTTATTATATATATTTTTTCATTTCCAGACTTACCTTCTTGTTACACTCACCTATTAATTATGTACCTTTATATACTCAAATTTAAAATATAACACTTATGAAAACAGTTTAGTTACTTTCCAGCCTTATTTTGTAATACCTGCTGCTTATTATAGTATATGTCACAATCTGCCCTAAGCCCGTCACAACTTACCCCACATTGGGGCATGTTGTTACAAAATGTATGAGTTCATAAAACCGTTAATATACTGTTACATATGTTTTTTAACAGGTCAATGGTACTAAATAATTATTCTTAATGAAATAAAGTTACATATTGAAGTGTTAGTAAAGGTCTAAAAATAAAGGCAACATTAAAAAAAAAATATAATATCCAAAGTGGCACAACTAGCCCCGGTCTACCCTATAATTAACACAATGTCGGAGATAAATAATGTAAAAGTCTTTGGTTTATAACACTGGTACATGTGAATAAAATATCTAAATTGTAATAGTTACTTTTACGTCAATCTGTAGTAAAAAAAAGCTATGGGTTTTTTGTTACTTTCCAAATACGTCTATTGTTCTAAAATTAATTGAAAGAAATTACTATGCCTAGTCTTAAAGTATTTAATGTTATAGGGTTAATTTGAGGAACACGTGAGCATAGAAAAGAAGCAGCGAAGACGAAACGTTATAAAACCTACTTTAGACGCCATTTTGATTGCAAGTTTCAAAAAAAAATATATGTCATGTCAAATCATCTAAGATCGAATGGCTTTTGGGCTAGAAATATAAGTCACGGTACTCAGATTTATACGGCTAGCCAACATATAAAAGAAGCTATCTAAATAGTATTAAGATCGAAGAAAATCTCAAAGACCTTATTCGAGAAGCTAGTAGACTTAGACATCACAGTATCAATAACTTAATGCTATTGTTACTCTCAGAAGGTGACACAAGAAGTGTTTCAGCTAAGAGGTTCATGAATAATCAAGAGGCTGTTAAGGTGGTTTGTAACGATCAATTCAATAATTTAGTACAAGTATGCTATTTAAGCGGGATATTTGACAACGTAAAAAAGTTTCAGTAAAATTCATTATAGCAAATTATATTCATGAAATTAAATTTTTCGGCTGTATGGTAGTATATTTTTTATCTTTATCGTATAAACTATAATTATATAACTGATAAAGTTTTTAAAATTAAATAAAATCAAATTCTTTTACAATGAACTGCAGAATGTATTCTTGTAGAGTATAGTTTTCCAGTGAATTAAATTCTACAGTTAAATGAAAAAGCTATAAGTTTTACTTGCGCACGATATAGCTTTTGTGGTTCCTAACTTATGCGTCTCATAACGCTC
Organism: Homalodisca vitripennis; assembly: GCF_021130785.1. Lineage (NCBI taxonomy): Eukaryota > Metazoa > Arthropoda > Insecta > Hemiptera > Cicadellidae > Homalodisca > Homalodisca vitripennis. Next base: position 242,563,809 of record NC_060207.1, read on the forward strand.
TGGTAGGATATGGTTGCTTTAAGTCATGCATTATTTTAGTCATCTACCCGAAGTATAGACCAGATTTCCGATCTAGGAACGTAGTGTAATTGATTGTATTGTATCACTGAACAATGGGAACTGTCCTGGAAAAAATCTGTTTGCATTTTAAGTTTGTTTTACCATTTCATGAGGATTCTCTCTACTAACAAAGTCACATCCATTACTAAACGAATAACTTAATTGTTAATGTAGTGATTAACGGTATTATGATATATTATTTGGACAGTAATCGAGATAGAGATCACACTAATTGCTCCTGTAATCCTAAGCTTCACCTAGAGACATTTATTGTAAATCAATATAGTATAATGTAGTGGTCGTCGTCATGCATTGTAATATGTGTAGGTCTAATACATTATGTTACTTAGTAGAATATTAATTTTTATTTAATATAACTGTGTTTATTTACAAAACATTATTTATTTACATATACTTAGATATTGTATTAAAAAATATTACACAGAGACATTTTAAATATAATTAAACTATTAAAATTTGTATATTTTATTTGGCTAGATACAACTTGCATTTATTTAGTATTATAAGCATCATTGAAAAATTTAATTTCTACTATGAATACATTACAGTTTCAAGTAAATAAGTAATTATAAATAAAATATTATTTATTACATCTCTACCCCGACTGTAAATGGCTTTCTTTTTATATCAGAAAGGAAGTAAGGGATTTTTCAAATTTTTATAGAGTGTTATATCATCTGCCAATTTCTATTTCTTAAACAGAGTAATATTTGCTTGACACCAGAGATACTAATGATTTAATTGATATAAAAACTATTTAAGGCTACAAAGCAAATAAATTAGTAGATTGTTTTGGATTATACCATTTCTTATGTAAAGGGAATAACTGTACAAAAGATATAAACCTATAAGTAATTAAAGATTTATAAAACACATGTATTGAATATAATTTGTGCATAGTTTTACGTTAGTTATGTTTACCTCTTATGTTCCGTTATCCATCTTTGGATTTATCGCTCAATATGCTATATAGAAATATTTAAAAATTTGGAAATGCTTTTAATCAATAACTCATGAGTTTACAGTTAAATACAATAATAACCCATTAGGTCATAGAAATGTGTATGATTAGAAACTACGTAAAACTATCGTTTATGAGATAAAAGATAGTTTCCTGCATGTATAATATTAATAATTAATTTTTAATTGTTACAAAATTATAATATCTTCAATGTATATTGAAAACAAGTTGAAAACAATTTCTCATCATAGTGCAAAATAACTGTACAATACAGTTCAATTACAGGATTACTTGTTGATAAACTAACAAATGTTTGCTAGTTGTATTACAAGTTAATTAATCTTATTACTGTAGATATACCACAAGTTTACACAGCAATAGTCAATTAATCATCTGACTCTTTGCCATATTATCATGATTTGATAGTTGTGTTACAAGTCCATTAATTGTGTTACCCTATTTGAATTAGAAACTGTCACATAATTAGCTTTTATACAAAAAACATTCAACAAATGATTTACACTTAACTGAAGAGGTAAGTATGCTAACCAATTATTTATGTAATCAAATCAATGTTTTAGAAAAAACATGTTAGTTTATTATTTATCTCCGAAAACCTTTTTCTAATCAAATTTAGCCATACGCTATGAGAACAATTTAGCTTAAGGAAAGGATTAAAATGCTTAATTAAAACCAGAAAGAACAGAAAATCCCAGTTGTCTTAGTATGCTGTTATTTACCACAATATTTAACAATGAATATGAAAACAAGTTAGAAGTCAAAGAAATAAGGTGTATATGCCATTATTTATTTCTAAATATTCAATCTTACTAATTCATTTTTAATAATATCCTACATACAATATTGCATTTCATGTATGACAATAGTGATCAATTAAATTATAAACAGTGTTTAATGTGTACCAAAGTAAATATATGGTAGTATGACCTAAATGCTAAAAAATTATAATAGATTTCAGTAACACCTATTCATGTCGAATGTAAAATTACAAAAATTTTAATGTAAAAAATATCGATTGGTGTTCTGTCAAAATGTAAGACACTATTACGAGAGTCTTCTTGATTTAGAGAAATACCCAATGGTAAATGTGGAATTTCATTTTCTTGGTCTTTGTTTGACACAATGTGTTCATTTTTATCATCAAATTCAAATGGTATACATTTTTACTAGATAAAATTATACATTTCTTAAACCAACTTAACATAATTTTCATACTTTTCATACGCTCCTTTATTTAAATTTATAACACTATAGAATTCTCAATTTTGATTCGAAATCTCGTAAGTTTACTTTCTCACTTTCTTTACACAAATTACTGACAATTTATACAATTTTAATGAACAAATCTGTATTTATTGCGTCTATCAGGACTTATGCACAGCAACTGATTAAGTTTTAGGAAAACAGCAATAAAACCCTATTGAATAAAATAATGTCTGTTAAGTTTTAAATTGAAGTATATCAGTTGTTATGAAATGTAAATTTTAAAAAGTGTATTATGTTTATAGTACTGAGTAATATGTGTATTGTAAACCTGTTTTAAATTTAAAGCAAAGTTATCAGCGAAGTCTATGTCACACTGTGTGAATTTTAGGAGAACAGCAATTAAACCCTATTAAATACATTAATGGCTGCTAACCTTGAAATCGAAATTACACTGTTGTTATGGCAATTAATGTTTAAAACGTAGATTATGCTGTTATAGTACTGAGCAATAAAACTATTTATATCGTAAAGCTGTTTAAATATAGAGTAAAATTAGCAGCGAAGTCTATGCCACAGATAAGGATGTTGCGGAGGATTTCTACACTTCTGTGTGTTGACTCGGGGTAGCCAGGATATGTTTGCTGAGACCGTCTGGTCAGCTCCTGCATACATTCTATTCTTGCTGAGTACAGCGTCAGCAGTAAAGTATTCGTCGTCTAGCTTTACACAGAGTTCGCCTTATACGTTTTTTATCTTTCAATGCAAGAATTATTTCAATATTCCTTTTACAATATTTGTTGACCTCACATAATATACTGTAGTCATTGTACACATACTTCACTATTGGGTTTAAAAATTTTCTAAGCGTTAATTTTTGTTATTGAAATAAATGGTTGATAAAACTTACAGTCCATACATACCTGTAAATACGTGTAAGATTTAATAAAAGCCGATAAATGATTAATAGAAAGAAATTTCCTACAGAATAAAATATTGTGGAATATATTTACTCCTTAATTACCATTCGGTATTAAACAGGCTCATCCAAGAAGATAAATAAGTGAAAGACTTTAAAAAGCAGGAATATGAGATATCTTATGGGTACGTTTGCAACACATTGAGAAAAATTAAACGGATATTTACTTTATACATGTATTAATACATGCGCAATAAGTGATTTTGTAATAGATGGAATATTCGTGGTTAATTTAATGTATCAAATTTCATAATAATAATGTAATTGACTGATTGTTATCAACGTGTATCACTTGGGGGATTGGAACAATATCTTTTCTCTACGTTTGACGGCACGATCTTTTGGAAACGAACTGACTTGTAGCCTTGAAATTTTGCAAGGAGCTTAATCTATATTTTCTCAACACTGATTTCGTTGATGTAGTATACCACTCTGTTAGATTTGGCTGTGCGTCACTAACAATTTTTATATAAGTCTTATAGTTGATCATGATGGAAATGATAAAATAGAAGAAAGAACACAGAACAAGGAACACATATGGACAATTCACACAATAAATGAAAAAAAAATAGTGCGAGATTCAATTTTAAAATGTTATGAAAATATTTATTTTCAGCTCACTATTTTAGTTTGTATCTTACATATTTAACCAGAATGTGTATTATTAAATTATTGCATGAAACTTCACTTCTACGTTGACAAGAATGAGGTCTATGATCGTGAATGTACAAATATGGAATTTGGGTGGGCATTATTGAAGTACTTGGTAAGCTGAAATTTTGTGTGTGTGATATATTTCTATCAGAGCTCAATACTTCTCGAAATAGAAATCAGCTATAGCTTTAACATTTTGAATGCGTCCACAGCGAAGCCTGTTACGCGACGCGTGGTGTGGCGTTCACGTTGTACAATATATTCACTTGTAGCACTATGACTAGCTACAAACACTTGCATCTCGTGTTTTCGACTGATAAAAGCAGTGAGGCTCTGCATTAATGTAAATAGCAGGTTCGGACTTGCGTGAAGGTTTCAATTTGCTAGCTGTACTTTAGGACGTAATAGGTATAATCCGCTATGTTTCCCATGCCCTTTTTCATAAACCTTCCAGTCCTCTCTTGGCTTTATATGTCCCTTTTATAGTGGAATGTATAACACATTTTTTGTAAGACTTTAAACAAGATTAAAATATTCAGACAAGATTAAAGTATAAAATTTTAATAAATATTTGAATATATATTATAATATACTAATCCTGCAGGTCTATCTGTTCTGCCCTCACTGATTCTTAGTGATGATTCTTCTTAGTTATGCTCTTTTTTATAACTCTGTACATGCAAAAAGGGTTTTTAAATGTAAGTGTTTTAGTTTCACTTAAAATTGACTAAACATTTTAAAGTATGATGTAAAACCTTAAAAACTCCTGATCTCTTAAAAGATTCATTTTGTAGGGTTTTTTGGGTCCAGGTATTTCTGACCTCTTTCAGACCACCTTTAGTCCTTTAGAGGGCTCAGTAATTTCCCTTAATACAATTCGTTTTGAATACATTTATTTTAGAGAAATGGCTAGTTATCTATGTCATAGATAACATTTTACAGTAATATATAAAACTCAAGTAGTTGTACTTTTTCATAAGCCATAAATCATGAGTATACAAATTATAACTGTATCACCTTTGCTGTTGGTCTGTACTGTGTGGTGTTGAGTGTTCTTACTAGTCAGAGCCTTAGCTTTCTTCAGTCAATATTATATGAATTACAGATTCCTTACTATATCCACAGAATACAGTTAAATTGTACATTGTATGTTATTGACTCCCTCATTAGCAAGACGCTTACTCACGGGTTTTGTACGTTGGATTAGTGTCTCAGGTACAACTAACTGACTTTTTTTTCGTATTATCAAATCCACTAATTACTTTTTTATCCAAGCTTATTTCTATATTTGAGATTTTAGAATAGAAATCATTTTGATGAAATGCGAAAAAGGTAAGGTATTTCTTATTAAGATAGCACAAGACTTTATATGAGCTAAGTATAATTTTAAATTCCATTATAATCTATGTTGAAACGACATAAAAGGTGTGGTATGTATGGAATAAAACATATATGTTGACATACATATATCATAAAGGCCAACATAAACATAAATAAACCCGAAACACAAACATATTAGCATATTTTTTCGAATATTTTGTAACATTTTTGCTAGCCTCATACACCAAATGTAGTGAACGACGAAAGAAACAATTAACTTAACCGCACTAATTACTTAATCCTGTCATTTAGTCCATTTAATCTTTGATATATGTCTTATTTTCCAAGATCCATTACAATTTTGAACACACGGTATATGAGGTTCTGGATTGTATTCAAGATTGAGATGAAATGGAAAATTAGAATGATGATTGATCTAAATTATTATTTTGAACACACATATACGCTAAAGCTTGTGCGAAGAGTATAATTGTAATAAAATATAATTTTGGAACTTTCAAATCGGATTTTTTGATAGAATAGTTTTTTACGACGCTTATAGCAAATTAACGTTAATTTTCGTTCATTTTATATCTTAATACTTTATTCGTCCCTTTATATATATATATATATATCTGAGATTAAATAAACGAGAGAGAGAGAGAGAGAGAGAGAGAGAGAGAGAGAGAGAGAGAGAGAGAGAGAGAAGAGAACGATAAAAAGGTCTACGATGAAGAAACACAAAGACAGCGTATGATATTGTCAGTGATATCTCCCACGCGAGAAGGGCTGCGATCGGTGTCACGGCTGTCAATGTCGATGTATCTGAGCAAGATAGATCGTGTGTCTTTCTTCCTTCTTTGGCACATCCAACTAACATCAATTTCTGCTCTGATGTGAGACAAAAAGTTCTAAATACTGTATCCATTTGGAATTATAGTTAATTTATATATTTGACATTTAAAGGTCTTAATGGTCTTTTTTATGAGTGCATATTAAATCAAATTTTTTTTCATTTTTTTGAAGCATTAATGATTTTTTGTACAAAATAAATTTCAGCCAACAGTTAAAATCAATCAATCTTATTTTTGAGAATAAATTAAAAAAATATATTGTATACTGGTTACTAAGCGCTCGAAAACCACTAGACCGATTAGAATAATTATTATTTTAATATAAGTTGTAATGTAAGTCTGCAAAATGTTCATGCTAGGACAAAGAAGAAAATGTTTCTGGGATTAATTTAGAGTTCGGAAGAAATATACAATAATACTTAGATTTAATAATTTAAATTTAACTGACAACAAACAGTTGTTCACCGTGTAAACTGGAGTTCAACACAGAGTTCATAAAATCCAAAAAACCATCATGTTTTTTTTACTGTTTAATTACAGAAAATAATAAATAAGTATACGGTGGATCATAAATAGTATAATTCAGGTTATTATATACAGTTAATATCTATCCTTTACTTCCGATTGCACCGGTGATTAACTATGTAACTAATTTGAAGGTACAACAAACAGGTTGGCTTCCTTGACATTGAGATATGGCATTTTTACAGTGCTTTATGGAAATAAAGAGTAATGCAGACTATTGTAACTTGACCAGTCATTCCTGCCCAAACTTAAGTCAGAAAAATCAAGACCTCAATAACTGAAAACATGTTATTAACGATTATTTTTTCAAAGTTGCATGAACTTAGAAAGGTTTTCCGTATGTAACATAAGTACATGTTGTTTGACCACAGTGGGTTTCTCATTTCTACATATGAAGTGTATTTTTTCATCGGAGGAAAGTAACTGAACTGTGACCCTGGAAATAACTTAGGCTTTTTGACAGAATTAGATTATTCATGCCTACGTATGAACACATATGTACTCTAAGCCTCATAACCATTCAATTACATAATATGTACATGATGTATGCCTAATTCAGTTGAAATAATCACATAGGTGTCCATCATATTACATCACAATTGCTTTTAATATGTAGGCTCTAGTAAATTTTTATAATTACATGCTAACCGCGTGTATCAATTAACGTTGTATTCGTATAAACATAACCAAAAATATAATAAACTTGGATTAAGATTTTTCATAAATAAATTTAATTTTACATAAGCATAAATATCATACACATCCAATGGAGGATGGTCTACAAGGAGCTAGGCAAAAAGATTTTGTGTTAGCATAACTCAAAATGTACATTATTTTAAACAAACAATATTTGATGTAAAGAAACAATATTACTATCTTAAAAATATTTCTTAAAACTGGAGTGTTTATATGCTAAGTGTAACTTTCACAACTTGAGCCACAAGAACATTAAAACACCTATTACAGGACCAACATTGTAAATGTTCTAAATTTTGAATCAGCGTAATTATTTAAAGATTGGACCTTTTGAGGTCGGCGTTGAGGCGTTTTACTCTAGTAATAAAGACCTTTAATTTTAATATACTACTCGAGATATGCTCTAATTTAAGATTTCCTTCTTTCTTCTTGCGGAACAGGGAAATGCCTGACATTAAAAATGGTAGTTACCTAAAAAGGTAGATGTATAGGCGCAGTAAGGATGTAACGTTTTATTATTTCACCTGTAATCGTTCAGGAGTTATCAAGTCCGTGCGGGAATGTTTTTACACCCTGTATGTGTGCACAAGCACAAAAATGCACCCCAAAGGAAAAATCTAAGAAGCTCATTAATGGAAGACAGTTTAGCCGGTAAAGTATTATAGAAGTTGGTAGTAGTGGGAGGGGGAATGTGTGAGCACGCAAACAAGATTCCTATCTTGATATCCCTGATATAGACCTACAGTGGTACACTCTTTTGTAACATGGTAATTACCACTACGTTGTGGAGACTGGACAGCGAATTTCATTTACATACTTATAGGCCAGATAAAAACTGGTCCGTAAAAATAATTCATGAAACCTAAATTTCTAAGTTTATATAGGTACTATACATGTAAATGGTTATGTTTGGTTGACCTAATATTAGTATTTTTAATAATATGTATGTACCTACACAACATATAGATATAGTAATAATTTAACTTTCTGAGAAACATCTAGAAATTATAGATGTATGTTTTTATCTAGCATAGTTCTTGCCAACTGCTTCAAAGGGCGTCTGCGGTGTAAAATTCGGACCATCTTATGTTTTAGGACATTTTTAAGGTAGATGAGTATTAATAGAATTGTTGAAATCTAAAAATTGTGAGGAGAATTGCTATACCTTATACACTTACTCAATATAAATGTAAACAAACTGAAAATAATAAAGAATGTATAAACAGAACAGTAGATTACATTTGACAGGCTTAATAAATTAATATTACACAACCGTAGAGGTCAAGATGGGATTTTCATTAATTCAAAGACTAGTGGGGCGTAGCCCGGTAGGATTTTCGAAATATGACAAGGCGTATAAGGTAATGTAAGAATATAAATGTAAAGAATCGGTTGAGTAGTTTAGGCTTCATAACAAACTAAGGCACTTTCACATTTATAATATTATTAGGATATCGGTATACAATTTATTTATTTATTTTTATTTTCATTGAAAGCTTCACTGGACTTACAAAAAATAATAAAAGAATACCCAGACTATTCCAGCTGTTGAAAAACATTTAGCGATTCATTTTAATCTATAGGATGTACAACAAGATTTATGCATTCGTTACCAGGAAGGTTACACTATTAGTAGCCACGTTTTAAACCATCTAATAATTAATAATTAGGAGCCAAATAGCAATATTTATAACAAAACAACAAAACTTAACAGTACAACCTCCATTTTCAGATATAAGGGTACTAGATTCTTTATATAGAACGAAAAGACATCCTTAAAGTATACAAGCATAACAAGCTTATTTTCACTCTACTCCAAAAACTGGCGTTGCCAGAAGTTACGATATCAGTAGTACTATAACAATGTTGTCTATATGCAAAGCAGTGTGCTGTAGAAGTGCTGGTTATAACACACATGGTACACTGAGCTCTTCATTTTCACATTCTTTCTATGGTCTCATGTCGTGCAGCTCCAACACTCCCCTTATGTTTACCACATATTGTTCTACGAGTAATGTGCGTCTGAATATGATGATGTTATTTTGTAGAAACTAGGCAATAATAACTATAAACTTAATTAAATCTAAAAAAATCTTATAGAAAATCTGCGGTAATAATGTATTACCTATGTTCTCATGTCGTGCAATTCCAACACTCCACTCATGTTTACCACATATTGTTCTACGAGTAATGTGCGTCTGAATATGATGATGTTATTTTGTACGAAGTATAAAATAATAACTATCAACTTAAGTGCGGTAATCATCTTTACCAACCACTATTATAATTGTTATTTTAAGGTCATCCTGTGCTATATACTTTAAATAGATATTATAAATAAAATAATAAGATTTAAATAAATAAAAAAAATATTTAAATTGTTAACTTTTTACATTGTACATTGGACTCTGCGGAAATGTTGCATAACGTAGCAGAACCAGTGATGAATCAATTTTGTGTAAATGAGTAAATAACACATCATGTAGTTGAGTAACTATTCAAAGCAACAAATTACTCTACTGTTATGGATTTTAAAATAAAATAGTAAATTAACAATTGTGTCCTATGCGATTGATGAAGTCTTACCATTGGATCCATGAACCTGTAGGAAAGGAGTAAAATTGGAGTAATTGGAATTAGCGCTGTTTTCTTCGTATTATGTGCTGGACTACAGAGAAAATTATAACTCTTTGCCTATAACCAAATATAAATATATACACTTTTGGTACGATATTGCATTATTTATTTATTAAAAACCAGTGCGTTAATTAGGGTGTTCTCTCCTAAATCCTAACTATTTGTTAGATAGAACTACTTGAAATTCTCATAAATTTAATTGAATTAGATATAGTAGTAACATTTAAAAATATATATTATTGTAAAACTGATGATGTATAAAATAAGATTTTCAATAATAAGAGTTTACAGAAACAGGAAGAAAGAGACGTTGATGAGACGTGTTAACAAAGAAAAAAACAGACACATATATCAATCTTGCTCAGATATATTGACAACCATGGCTCGATTCACTGCCTCAATTTTTGGGATAGATACTTTTAGAATTTTATTATTAGATTTTAGATTTACTGTGTTATACCATATTTTTTCTGTCTAATCCATTGTTAACGGACTACTAGCGGAAATCATACAATCGGTTATTTTTTTCTTTCTCATGCGTTTATGTACATTTAGCTGTCATTTAATTAAAACAAAAGGTTTTTTTCGTATCCTTTCTATTTCTTTTTGTAATACTTCCATGTAAGAAATATATAAACATGGAATCTTGTTATAAGCTTACTTTTAGATGACTGAATCTGAAAATATTTTTTACAAACTATCCAAGTTCTGCTCAACAATTATTGTAAACTATGAACTCTCCTCCGCGGAGACTCTCCCCGGACCCCCATTCGTAGTATTAATGGGTGACCATCGTAGTATTAATATGATACTCTTACCGAGGTTTAATATAATCCTTAGTGTTTGCTTTTATGGGGTTCAAACTAATTAGACCAATAAAAGCCAAGAATTTGCTCTGTTGGTGGAAAATTTTATGTTTAAAACATCGAAAAGCTGAAGAAAAACTTGTTCAGAAATTATTATTAGAACTAGGCGGTGTTTAATTAACTTGGCCAACTCTTTTTAACTGTGTGTACAAATACGATTTACCTTACGTATTTTCACGTGTTTTAAGAATATAAGTGTGTCACATGGGATGTTAGTACCATCAGTTACGTGCTGTATTGTACTTGAAACTACTTTATTGCAGGTGTGTAAAATTCACCATATTAAGAAATCTTCGTAAATTGTTAATTTTGATACGATATTGACATCCCTAAAGTATATATAATTATTAAATATGCATTCTATTAAAAGTATTCACAGAAATTCTGAGTTAAATGTATAATAGTTATGGGGATTTTTCTCGGCATAACAGTAAATATACATTTGCAGTAGTATTATTGAATTGGTACTTTTTCTCTGAAAATACGTAACTGGAATAAGCTTAACAAAAAGGTTTTACCTCACTTTATAACACATATGAGAATTAAAGATTTAGAATCTTCTAGTGCACGAATTATGAATTTAATTTTAGTTACTATGCAAAGTTATAACGTTGTACAACTTTAACATCTAAATTAAATTATGAACCGTATTTACTATACTTACAGGATTATGTACACGTTATAAAATTTTTTGTATTATACAGCTTAAAATATTAAACACATTTCAATAGACTTTTGTGTTTAATGGAAAAATAAGTAATAAACACATTACAGGCTTTTAATTTCCCGGAATGGACTCCACTCAGCTAATGTGGAACAAGAGGCTCTTACAGAATTAGAAAATGGCCATAACTGAGGTACTTTGTTAGATCCACCTCATTTATTACAACACTGATGAAATTCTTTTACCCAAAGCCATTTTTGATGCGAATTCGTTATGAAAAAGGCTAAGTAAAAATTAATGATTAAAATGAGATATTCCCACACTCGTGCTACACATCAAAGTTACAATTTAAAACAAAGCACACTTCCCATCTAAACCTATCGTGGGCAAAATACTTGTAAATTGACAATTGCATTATTTAGTTAGAATATTTACTAAAAATATCATATTTATTAAATCGTATTGTTAGGCTTTTTCTAGATAAAACAAAACATAGTTTCTTTGATACGCAGATTTTTCTATTTGTTAAAAGTTTTGGAATGTGCAATATATTTCATTATCATAAAAATTCATAGTGTTGGCCAAATAATATTATTTTCAATTTACTTTTGACTTATTTCAAGCAAAAAATATGTAAAATGTCTTTAACTGTTAATGTAAATTTATACCACGTATAAATAACTGTTGAATAACTTCTTTGTTTGAAGGTTATTTTTGACGATGTAAGGATTATGAAGGAAACAGGATTTTTCCGGTTATTTGCCATCGTTTAGTGAAACAATAAATCAGTAACTCTGTTTCGAGATCTGCAATCTGATCTATTCTTCAGGTAATAACTAACCTAATACATAATTACAAACTAGGTTAAAATAAAAAAATTATACCAAAGCGTTGTCAGGAATCACAACCACCATGTTGTTTGTCAACTTCACTAACTCTAAAAACAGCACTTAATAAACAAACTATACACAACACAAATCATTAAAACTGAACTACAGAATACAGGTCACAATAAGTCTGCATTTGTATATCAACAACCTACGACTGACCAGAGGGCACTAGCCGATGGCAATCGTCACGGCAGACAAAAACAAGACGGCGGAAATAAAACGGATGTTGAAAAACCGCAAATATATTTAAATATATCACCATACTCTACCGAAAGAGTTGTATTGATACTATTGTTTTGTATAAAGCTCCACTTTTATGTGTAAGTTAATCCCAAGATAAATTAGAGCATAAGACATTAATATTATTCACAATTCTTCAAATAAATACAGGTCCCCTAGGGAAACCTCAGAACTGTTTCCTGAACATGTTATAATTTACTTTAAAGTGTTGTTATTTTTTAATGATGTCCTAGCACCTGTCAAAACGTTTTTTATGGTTTTGACATATAATTACAACCGATAAAAGACAACATTTTTTATTCACATATTATAAATATTTTACTTTGGTGTTATGTGATAATTTAGATGTAAAAAGTAAATTTTATTACATGAAATATGAAATTCATCTTTTTTAATTTTAATTAAGTTGAACCCTTTTTAAATCAGTTATTGTCCGTCACAAATAAAATGTTCCTTATTGTAAATTCTTACGTAATTAATATGTGAATAAAAATTCATGATATATTAGAACGCCTGAAGGAAGAACAGAAACGTCTGTTGACTGAGCCAGGCTCCTACATAGTCAATGAGTCATGCTCCTGCGGGATAACTATGTAACCAATCTCATGGAAGGGGTATATTTACATTTATATTGCTTTCACTCACTAAGACATTACATTTGATAGTTTATTCACCAAAACCACACTATTTAATACAAAATCATCGCATATTGTGGTTTATCCAAATGCCAATATAAAATATTTATCTAATTCTCAACAATTTTTAATTATAGATTATTATGAAATATTAAAACATAAAGAATTTCAACTTTTGGTTGAAAACTTATGTTCAAATATCGTACAAATAAAGACATTTCGCTCAAGCTTTTAACCTCCCTTGATTACAAGTGAGTGATGAAAAAGTAATTATTAAAATACTGCACTTAATAATGAAAATAATATTAAAAAAATAAACAAGTTGTTACTTAAAAAATATTTATAATGGATATTAATTGTACTGAGTTATTTAAAAGTTGATACGATGTCTCCTATTTTCGAAGATAGAAAGGATGAGGTTGTCGAGTCAAAAAAGGAAGACACACACCGTGAGAAAAGTTTGATTAAGCCAGACAAAAGAGGAAATATCCCGGGAATGGATCAGGATGCATGGATCATAGTTAGTTTTTGAGTTGGGGGTTTCATCCCTTCCACATTCATGTTAGCTTCTGTGCTAATTTACTAAATCTATTTAGACATCTTAAATAATCAAGTTACAATACGGCTGACATTGAATGAGTCTGATCATTCTCAAGCTCTCATAGTTAAAATTAAAAATATATCTATGTAATTAATAGTATTATGATACTTTAAAACCCATATAAAAACCTTTTGTTTTGTCTTGACGTTCGTCTCTCTGGACTAGTAGTCATGTTTCGTTTCTATGTTTCGTTTAATGTAAGCTTTTTGAAAATATAGTACAATCAGGCAATAAAAGCTCAAAATATGGTGATAACTAATAAATTATTAATTTTTCTTATTTTGCTCTGTATTAGTAATTATCAGACTGAAGAAAGTAATTTAAAAATTTCTAATTCAGCAAGAGCATTTTTGAGAACAAGTGTGGAAATTAATTAAAATATAAAACAATCCAAGTAATGAGTTAAATTTAATCGTTTTATATTTATTAACCAGCACGTAATATGTATAACGTAATAATAATTTGATTAAAAAAAAAAAATCGCGAGAGAGCACTATAAGCCATCACATTAATTCTAGCTTAGAAGTACAAATACCAGGAAATAGCGGAGATTGGCTGTTCTCTAATGTCCCTTAATTGATCGTTATTGATTACCTGTTAACACAGAATTTAATACAATATTAGTAAATTTAGTAATGGTGATTCTTATACAATTTATTGTTATAATAAAAACTAAATTTAAGCATTATTGCCTGTTTTTTTTCGTAGCTATATTCTTCAAAATAAAAATTCCTCCAAAAAATTAATAATTATTATATTAAAAGCTTTTCTCTTTTTCAGCGATGGATCAATCACAATAATTACAGGTGTGGTGTTTGTCAAAATGCACTAATAACATAAATGTGTACAGCCTTAAATTAGTATACTGTACTCATATTAGTTTATTTTTATACATTTTTCCTTATTTTTTTAAGGAGAGGCCGATCCCTCTTTTAAGCCTTATTCTGTCCGCCCTCATGGGCCACTGGCCTGTGCGAGGATCTTATCAAACAGAATAAGGGGGAGAGTCGATACAGTACAAGGTCAATGGTACTGATAAAAAGTGCAATGGTTACTCACAGGATTTGAACCTGCGTTATCTGCAACTCAGACCCAAACTTCAACGACTTTAGACCGCTCAGCCATCGGCACTCCCACATGTAGTGTTATTGTGCTAGCTACAAAATTTTAATATGCAAATTTTCTATTGTGATATTTTCTTCGCAGTTTGATGTGAAATATTTGACCTATATAATTCATTGTTGTCTAAGGTAATTTCTAATAGTGTATTTTTATCACGAAGACCTAAGCATGCTATTACCTGCTCGCTCTTATTATTGTATGTCACGACATAAGTAGAGACAAATTACAGTTATTACGCATGAGAGCCGATATTGCAGTAACATTGCTGTCTCACACGCATGTGTTGCGTATAATACAGTTTCTAACTTTTTACACCATATATATATATATATATATCGCACTCACATTTCTTTAAGGTATACAACTAAATATACTGACGTCATATCTTTAGAGATAAACGTACGTAGTTTGCAGATAATAAAGAGCGCCAAAGATAAGGACTAGTATATATTAGTATTATTAGATTGATATTTATTCTGGCTGCGAACTAATTTGTTTGCAAAATGTATGTCAACATTTGATCACGTGATAATATTGCAGTTGGCTTCTAAAACTGTTATTAACATTTTGATTGACCGGTATATGTACAACTGTCGACCAATATGTTTCTTTGTATACACATAATGCACATATGCACATTCACATTGTTTGATAAAATTTGCATCTGTTCTTGATGCATGTCTACTAAAATATTAAAAGGTTCCATCAAAATGCAACGTAGTACAATTACTAACTAAGTTAAGAACTTTGATAATTAGAAATAACTAAAACGTTGATCCTAGCTTAAGTTGAATAGAAAAAAGTGTACCAGAGTTAAGCTTATGTAATTACTAACAATTATACAAATGTACATGTCTACCTTTATAAGCTAAATATCCGTTTATGCACGCTTAATAAATGTAGATAGAAGATAGTCCTTCATAATCAAATATTCTTGTGAAGAACATATGAGTGACATCTGTGTATACACGAAAATAATGGTCGACTAATGAAGAAATAATGCTGCTGCTTTGATTGTTATATCAATAGTGACTAATTATATTTCAGACAGGCATAATTTGTAACATCCCTCCTACTGAGTGATAGACTTTCAAGTCAACATGTGTATAGATATTTAAAGCGTAATAATCGATTAATCTTATAAATTTAATAATACTTTTTAAAACAGTTATTTTATAATCTAAGATTAGAACAAATTATAATTTATACTGTAGTTGGCATTTAAAATGTGTTATATTCTTCTGAAACAATTTTAAATATTTTATTCATTAATCAACAAGAAATAATTCACATTAGCTTGATCTATCATAAGAAATAGTATACAAGTGAAAACTCTCCAAGTATGCGAAGATCTCAATACATTATTACCCTCATTGGATGCAATAAATCTTGTTAAGCTCGGTATTTACATGAATATCACACATTATGATTAGTTAGAACAGTTTTCCTCCTCCTCCTTTCCTCCTTTTAGCCAAATAATTTTTTTTAATATGTCGGAATATGAGCATATGTGTCAGGGATTTAAAAGAGTAAACATCTGAACGTGGAAATAACCATATGACTTATGCCATATAACTTATGCTTTTTAACTTAAAGATGAAACAATTTTCTATAGGAATAACGAAACCATAGTTATTTTTTACGTTGTATTAGTAAGGCGAAGCAGAGATAAATAAATATCTTAAAGTAAATATTGGAAGAAATACATTTAGCGACAAAAGTTAACTGTTATTACTAGAAAGGGCAGAGCGGGTTTCTGGTCCAGTTGCTACAGTCGGGATCGTTGTGCCAGAAATAACTTCCTTCATCTTGGATCTATTGTTGGGATTTTTCGAACCTTATAAAGGGGTTGTTATAAATTTTCAATGGCCATATATTCGTTAAAATTATGGATTTTGATACGAAGCTTAACTTTAGGAAGTGCTAAGTATGTAATAAAATAAAATGTATTAACAAAATACCTAAAGAAAATATTATTCTGATAAATGATAGCAATTGCAATTTTGAGGTACATAATTGTTATGGCGTTTCCATTTTATTAATTTTTAGTTACTGACTAGCTCACTATATCACTATAAGTAATTATGTATAAAACAGAGTTACATTTTAGTATTATTTGTTTTTATTTATTAAAACAAACAATATGATAATAAAACATGTTAATAGTCAGTAAGTTACAATATTCTTTCATGAATCTTATTAATCCTTCTAAAATAATAATCACCTTAGTAGCATCGATTGCGACTTATCCAAAATGAAATAAGTTAGCCCTAACTTAATACTGCGTGAGGTCGGTGGAGCCAGACTCCTTGGTAAACGCTCGTGACGATCCCAGATGTGAAGGAGGCCCACATCGAGGAAACGACGAAATTGTCGATTAAGGCTAGTTCGTTTAGCCAATAAAATAATATCGAAGTTACTCAATTTACCCTCGATTGGTCTGTGATTTCAAGTCAAAGTTCCGGCATACAAACACTTCTCAGTGCCTACTTAAAATTGGCACTTGGGTAGTCAAAGTTCTTTACGTGTACTATCCACACATTTGGCGTTTCTAGCTGCGACTCCAACACCGTACAACACCGCCAATTTTATAACCCGAGACGCTGTCCCGTCGCCTCGGAGGTTTCAGCTTACTGAGTTTTTTCTCTTGGATCAAATTCCGCCATTCTAGAATGGGTGTAGCCCTTTTAGGCTGTATTTTAGTTTCGTTCTGTCTTAAACAAAAACCAATAATCACACACACACACACACACACACACACACACACACACACACACACACACACACACACACACACACACACACACACAACACACACACACACACACACACACACGCACGCACGCACGCACGCACGCACACACACACACACACACACACACACACAAACACACACACGCGCACACAATAATCACATTGTAATCACATAATCATAATCATTACAATAATTATTGCACGTTATAATCATGTGGATGATTTTTATCCTCCCCCTCAGCATTTCTAAGACATCTGAATTCTCACGGCAGCAGGATATGACGCATTTCCTGCAGGTGGCCTGGGATTATCATTTTATTTCCGTCCGCGCTTCAATCTTAATGAATAGCAGAATGATAATTTTAATATATTGATTTGTTCAGTTAATTTCTACCAGTGACTTTAAGTCTGTAAATACAATTTTGAAATTTTTATTGGGTCTCAGTGTGGAAATAGCATTACATAACATGTACGTGTCTGAAGTGCTACTGATGTTGACAAGTGATATATTGAGACCATACAGAGACTGGCACAGCATTAGAGCAATCCAGTACTCGTCCTGTAGGAGTCCTTTCTGGTGATTGGACTAGATGCTTGAACTGTCATTACCACCTCTGCAAATTTTTGTTCAGAATCAGAATTCATTTTTGAGATATTGCGTGAAGAGTTCGTGCATATATAAATGAAAATTTTCCAGTCCCTTAAATAACAGGCTTTGCTAATTCTCAGCCAGTTAAAAACTAATTTTGAAAAAATTTGGAATTAGATTACGTTATGTGTGCTATCTGGTTTAAGCGAGTACGTCAACATTGATTGGTTTTAATTTTTTTTTTTATCTAAATGTCAAGCTGAAAGCTTTTAAGAATAAATTGCGTGTTAAAATCTAATATACTTTAAATATGGAACACAGAAGCACATCGTGCTCGCTAAATTGAAAGTTCCACGCGACATACAACTTATAATTTGCATGAACACTACTCGACCGTGGGGAGAAACAATGTTTAAGACTGGAGATACAAGGTACGTGTTATATGGCGTGTTAAATTTTAAATTTTCCCGAATATATTTCCGATTACAATTATTACGTATTAAAAAAATTAATATTCATATCTGTTTCATGTATATAATCTGTTACATGTCATATCTTGAGCTAAATGTATTAAATGCTTAAATAAGTTCCTTTTTGCGGAATTTACATTGCGAATATAAAGATAATATAACAGCTAATAAAGCCTCAAACCACTTAATTTAAAATAGTTGTAACTGAGAGGGTTTGAAATCTCTCGGCAAAATCTTAGCTCATATTTTGATAGTTTTAAAATATGTACTTAAATTAAGATTTAATATGGAAGCCGAATATTTATTCAATTAAAAGTGCAAACTTATTATGAAAAATTACTCTAAATATCCGTCTGACTCGTATGTTACGACGTTGGACGTTGGAATAACGCTCTTCTCCAGTTTTTATAACTAAATACACGTGTCAGGAAGTTGGGAAGGAAATTTTCTAAATCAAACATCAGACTTTCGCGTTACGATCAGATATTTACACTCAATTACAACAGACCAGCTGTATAACTGATAGACTCTCTGGAGGAGGAGATTAATCGTTCAAAATCCTTGGAATATTTCTTTTTGGGAATAGATTAAAAATGTTCACATCATATTTAATCTAAAAATGGTTCTCATGCACTTATGTTTTAAGGTCCCCAGTAAAAGCCTCATCAACCCAAGTTTTTATGATCGTCGTATTACAGATCGATACTTTAATCAAAATTTAGATTTTTGGAAGGCCAGCGAAAACA
Source organism: Homalodisca vitripennis (assembly GCF_021130785.1). Taxonomy (NCBI): domain Eukaryota; kingdom Metazoa; phylum Arthropoda; class Insecta; order Hemiptera; family Cicadellidae; genus Homalodisca; species Homalodisca vitripennis. The sequence continues at coordinate 242,583,317 of NC_060207.1, forward strand.
GTTCTTCTGAGTCTTCTGAATCTAAAGCAAAAACATTTCCACTTTTGAATTTCAGGGAATCTTGCAAAAATACTATAAACACTTCCAAATCTCTAAAATATCTAAGAAAACCTTTTTGGAATGTCCAAAACTACTGGGTTGAGTGGTTAAGACATTTGTGTGCATGAGGCAAGAGTCAGAGATAGTTATCGATCTATCAGACACGGAAAGTAATATTTATAAAACTTGTCAAAAAGTTGCAACTATTAATAAGAAAACATGCAAAACTACCCTGTCCATATTATTAATGAATTGCCCAAAATTTGTAATAAATTATTGAAGGTGCACGCTATGGCATGCACTATTGATGTTCATTGAAGATAAAATGTTATATTGTGTTACGGTTGATATGTTATAAATCACATAATTTTTGATTGCACATTTTTTACCTAAAATATTTTTTGATTGCACATTAAAAGACAGGAGGCCTCGGAAGCGTGCCCCTCCCAAACTCGGAGCAAATCATAAAAAAAAAACAATCACATGCCACTAGTGGGAAGAGACAAAAACGAGACAAGATTTCGAGTACAAGAAATATAATTAGTAAGGTGGCAAACATTTCCATGCAAAATACAATTATGCAGCACCACGGTGCACCGCGTAACTTAAAAACTAAATAACAACAATAAATATAATTCCAATAATGACAATAACATAATAAATAAATAATATAATAATAACACGATAAATAGAAATTTGGTCTATAAATAACATATATCAGGTACGGCGGTGGTAAGTATAAAATTTTTAACAGGTAAATTTTTTATGAACTGAGGGGAGGAAAAAGGTTGTAGAATTTCTAGGCCCACTATTTTTGAAAAGTAATTTTTGTTTCAAGTTTGTAGCCGAAATTTAAAAAAAATATATTTAAAGTCAATTTTCGAAGGAGGCGGGGGCTTAGTTGCCTCCACGAATCCGAATTAAAGATGAAATCCTCCCCTTCAGGTCATGTAACTAACTAAATAAATACTGGCTAGGTACTGGCCCTCCTCCAGATCTAACATCTGGCAGCGCTTCCTGCACCCCAGTCCTCGCAAGTTCAGTATAAGAAGTAAAAAAAACATTTTTGATCCAACCTTGTTCCAGAAGAAATGAATGGGAGCACTACACTCCGGTTGGATGCCGGTCCAATAGCGCTGGCAGGGCGCGGGCATTCAGTTGGCTTCAGTGCTGTGGGCAGACTCGCCGCATCAGTCCCGCTGACGGCACTCACGGGGACCCTATAGAATCCCAACATAACCAGTAGATATTCAGAACAACTTTACTACAACCCGAGAAATAATAAAAACTTAATTATGTTTGCCACAAAGTATATATAAAATATTTAAATTTAACAATTAAAAATAACGATCTGTAACTAACAGTACCTTTTAAGTATTGAAAAACTGTTTCCTAAAAATAACTCAAGACACCAAGTATTTTAAGATACACTACTTGGTGACAATATAAAATATTACAAACAAAACAAATTTTCAAATATATAAACATTTACTTATAGGCTAGAACAGCCATACTAAATGATTAAGAGTGATAACAATTACTTGTAACTATAATTCGCTGGATTTTAATCATTCTATTATAATATTAATAATAATTTACATTTTGCTATTAAATATTAATTGTAAGGTAGGCCTAATAATAATTATCTAATTTACAAATAATAACAATACATTATTTCCTAAATAACAATAATTAAATTCTAATCCGTTCACGCTACTATAAAGGCAATAATTAAATAATAAAATTGAAATCATGAATGTTGCCACCCAATTTTGCACGCAACACAAAAACACGAGGTAACGAAATTTGCAAAGTCTGTACCGTCTCGCTTACACTAAAAAAATACAAAGTGAGTACACGGAATAAATAATTTCCGTTCGCCGAACGGATCAGTTAGAAAGCCCGGAGCAAAAATATAAAAACTTAACTGGCATAGTGAATAAACTAACAAAATTTAGAACAGGAAAGAACACTTTGCGACACGAACAACGTACACGAGGAACACAAGTTACAAAATAATATATATAAACTACTTATAACTAATCAACGAAAATATGTGTCTGGGTGGGAGAGAAAAACCGCCAACTAATTAAGTAAAGAGAGTGAAAGAGACAATTACCTGCCGAAAGTCGGTGAATTAGCCAGCCATGGAGAACGGGACGAGCAGTGAACAGACAGAAACACAGTAGCTTCTCCGAACGTGTCTGACCGCTCCGAACAGTAGCCGGTGCCGGAGAACAGCTGGTCGGTAAACTAGTCAAGGTCAACCAGCTGACCTCAACCAATCAGTCCAACCAGGCAGAAAATCAATACTCTGACGGAGTGACTCCCCCACCGACTGACAAGAGTGGCCGAGGTGGGAAAAAATAATAGACAAAAATAAATTGTCCAAACTGAGCCCCGGCTCAACCTCCCCCACTAAAAAGGGTGCAACCCCAAACAAAACCTCTCCCCCACTGAAAGAAGAACCAACAAGCTCTGGCACAGGATACGGGAAGTCGAAAACCCTAACAGGAAACGAAGTCCTGAGCAGGAGGCAGACAAAACACGGTCCTCCTGAAAATATTGAGAGGCGCCTCTCTTGGAGAAAGAAGAAAAGAGAAAGAGAGTAAAACGACACTACAGAGAAAACCAGGGGTGATCAGTCCCCGGACACCCCCGCAGCCGCACCAGTATCCAGAGCATGACCAGAGGTATCACCACGGAAGGCCTTCAGATGAGAAACGTGGGCCTTCCGCCACAACCTCCCCGATACGGGATCAACCAACTCAGCGGTAACTGGGGAGAGAAAACGAAGAATCCGGTGAGGACCTGTCCACCGATAGCAAAGTTTGGCTGCCCGTTTATCCACGGCCGAACTGACCGGATGGGCCTTACAAAAGACAAGATCCCCCACCTGGAAGGGGTTAGCAATACGTCCCTTATTGAATTTTCTCCTCACCCTTTCCCTAGACTGTAGGAGCTTAACCCTGACTGCTTCCCAAGTGTCACTCACATTGGGAGTACCAGGCACTGGTAGAAGACTATCCAGACTCCAGAGATTAGACAAGGGATCAGAAGGAGGACGACTAAACATGACCTGAAAAGGCGTGGAATCATGACTTTCGTGAAGAGCAGAATTGAAGGCTAACTGAAGCCAGCTCAGGTTTTCATCCCAGGTAGTTTGTTTCTCAGCGTGATAAGCGATGAGGGCGGCTCTGAGATTGCGGTTGAACCGCTCAGCATGAGAAGGCTGGGGGTAGTAAGGAGATGTCGTAACATGTTTGATTCCATGCCCAAAACAGAAGCGATGAAACTCCCTCGACACGAATTGTGTGCCGTTATCCGAGACGAAGGTGGCGGGCACTCCAAAATTCTGTAGAAGGCGGGACTTGAGTGCCTTGACGGTGAGCGACGCCGTGGCACTCCTAAGAGGAATCAACCAGCAAAACTTAGAGAAAGCATCCACAGCGACAAGCAGGGAGGTGTTCCCTGACTTGCTACGGGGAAAGGGTCCCTCATAGTCAATGAACACCTTTTCAAGAGGCCGCTCCGCCACCTCGGAGGAAAGAAGTCCTAATTTGGTATTTTGTGCTGGTTTACTGACCGAGCAAAGATGACAAGCTCGTACTCTACCAGCAATGTCTCTGTCCATACTCTTCCAGATGAACTTATCTCTAATTTTAGCGATGGTCTTGTGAATCCCTAAATGAACGCCCACGGGAGAAACATGAAAATAGGAAAAGACCATCGGTATGAGGGCACTCGGCAGAACAATCTTGGGACCACCTCCGCGTCGAGCACGACAGCAGAGGACACCCTTGACAAGAAGTAAGGAGAGTGGGCTTCTCCCTCCTGGAGCTCACCAATGATGTTTGACAACTCGGGGTCTTGAAGTTGGTGAGAGCCAAAACTCTCAAAGGCAGCAGGGAAATCCAACATCACCGTCCCACACAACGGTGCTTGAGAATCAACAGGATCGCTGGGTAGATGATACATTCTAGAAAGAGCATCGGCGACGACGTTTTGGGTGCCGCGAATGTGCTGCACCCTGAATTTAAAGGCCGCAATTTTGACAACCCAGCGACCAATCTTCCCGAGTTGTCGAGGACGGGCCAATAGCCAGGAAAGAGCCTGATTGTCAGTTTCCAGCAGAAATTCGGAATGCTCTAGGAACCTCCGAAACTTATCCATGCCGAAAACGACCGCCAGACACTCCAGCTCATAAATAGAAGATTTCTGAAGTCCTAGATGCAAAAGCTATAGGTTGCCGAGCGCCGTCGAATTCTTGAGAAAGCACAGCTCCTACAGCACAGGATGAGGAGTCAGTCTGCAAGATGAAGGGCCTACTAAAGTCCGGTATTCGCAGCACAGGAGGTTGGATAATGGCCTCCCTAAGCAGTTGAAAAGCACGTTCTTGATCTTCACCCCAAACGAACTTTGCGTCTTTCCTTCTTAAGGCGTTCAGAGGGGCGGCCACCTCGGAAAAGTCAGGAATAAACCTACGGTAGAAATTAACCATGCCGATGAATCTGGCAACACCCTTGGCATCCTTCGGAGGAGGGAAATCCCGAATGCCTTGGGTCCTGGCAGGGTCTATAGATACACCCCTAGACGACACGAGGTGACCGAGAAACGATATTTCAGACTTGGCGTAAGACACCTTCTCCGGATTGACTGTAAGGCCAGCCCTACCCAACCTAACCAAGACCTCCTCAAGATGTTTAAACGTGTTCCGTGAAAGACTCACTGTAGACCAGAAGGTCATCAAGATAATTAAAGACATATCTGAACTTCACATTGTGGAAGATGGAGTCAAGCAACCTAGTTAACGTTTGGGCCCCCACAGCTAGCCCCATAGGCACAGATCGGTACTGATACAAATTCCACGGAACACAGAAGGCCGTGAGAGGACGTGATTCCTTCAACGGAATCTGATGATAGGCTTGGTTCAAATCAAATATAGTGAAAAATTTGGCCTTACCGAACCAATCAAAAGCAGAATGGAGATCGGGGAGAGGCACTGAGTCTATTTCAATCTTGGCATTAAGTTTTCTTAGGTCGACCACCATACGATTTTTTCCATTCGGCTTTGGAACCAAGAACGCTGGACTGGCATACGATGAGTTTGAGGGCTCAATAACTCCTTGATCCAAGAGATCCTTGATGATACCACGCATAACCTTCATATTTGGAGGAGCCAACTTGTATGGGTGGGAGCGTACTGGCTGAGTGTCAGTCAGACGAATTTCATATTCAATAAGATGGGTAGAACCGAGCTTGGGTGTGAGGACATCCGGAAATCTTGAGCAAAGCTCACGGAGAACCCCAGCTTGCTCCTCATCCAAGTGACCGAACGGGTCCTCAGGGGCAGAACCTTCCTCACACTCCACCTCACCAACCTGCGGTGTCGATTTGAAATTATCGGAAAAGGGGACTGACACTCGCCGATTGAATTTGAAATAAGACTGGCCCGCCTGAAGATCCAGCACCAAACCAGTCTTTTGAATAAAATCCGCCCCCAAAATACAATCCATACTCAGGTCCTGGGCCACACGGAAGCTCCACACCCATGAAAAACATTCAACCTTAAACTTGATTGAAGCCTTCCTCGAAATTGGAAGAGGGGAATTAGAAGCAGTCCAGCAAGTTAAAGAAGACTCCTCGGTGTGCTTCACCAAACCCAACCTTGAAATGGCTTCAAAAAAACGGGAAGAGATGAGGCTACAGGCTGACCCGGAATCAACTAGGGCCTTATGCACTGAGTCTCCCACTAAGATATTGATATAAGGGCACACCGAAGATGCTGTCCTAAGCCGTAGGTTTCCCTTTTCTGCTAGGCTCGTAGTGTCCAAACTATTAATCAAATTTTTCGCACAGGTACTATTTTTTTTGAAATTTTTTCTTAGACATCGGGGGAACTTCAGATAAAACCCCCCTTCGATCTAGTTTTTTGGACCAGTGCGATATCTCCTAGGACACTCCCGACGAGTATGACCTCGTTCACCACAGGCATAGCAGATGGGTAGACGAAGCCCACCTGAGTGGTGTGGCCCATCCACGGGATTCTGTACGGCCGTGACAGCCCTGGAGGGCTGGATGGAACGATGATTGTTCCTCTCCGCCCTCTGCCGGTCAGCAAACTGCACGCTGCGCGAAGCAATGCACAAACGGTCCAGTTCAGAAAAGGTGGAAGGGCGACCAGCAAAAACTAGACGGGACCTCTCTTCAGGATTGAGACCCTCAAGGATGGTGGTGACCACAATACTTTCGGGGATATTGAGCCTTAACACCCTATCAGTGTCCCTCACCTCGGCCACAAACTTAGCCAAACTCTCTCCGTTGCCCTGAGGCCTAAAGAATTTCTCCACACGGAGACGTTCCCTCAACGGACCAGGAACAAAGAAATCCAATGCCTCCCTATGAAAATCATCCAGGGTACCACCCCTCTGGAGAACTCGAACCAGACAGTCACCCAAAGGTGGCCTACAAAACGGAGAGATGACATGCAGAAAGCTCGCTCCCTGAAGACCAGGCAAGTCATGCAGTCGCAGGATCTCAGATAGAAACCGCAGCAAAGCTTCAGTATCCAGACCATCCACCGTTGGTAGTCGCTGCAGCAACGGGGTAAGTGGGTTTGGGAGCTTGTGATACTGAACAAAGGATCCCGTCATCACAGCTCCCAGTCCTCCAGATCCAGCAGGCAGGGTCCCGTCCACCCCCGACGCCACGCCCACATCAAAGTCTGCAACAACTGACCCAGGGATCCGGCATTCACCCTTAACAGCCGCAGCAGAGTCAACCGCAGACAAGGTTTTTTCAGGAGCCTTTGCTCCCTCGTCCCTCTAGAGTACAGTCAGCAGGCTGTCCACCAAGGTGATGCGTTCCTCCAACCACTCCCTATCACCAGAACTGGTAAGCTTGGATCTAAGTAGCGACAGCCTCATATGTAGATGGGTAAGCCGGGACAAATACCTAGCCCTCTCTCGGCCAGTGGGCGGCGACTCCAACCAGTCCTCCTGACTATTTTCAAAAGTCTCCAACTTAGCCTCCAAAATAGGCCTCTGCTTCTGGAACGCCAAATCCCTAGGCCAGGTAGTGTCCAGGTCCATATTATCCCGCAGTTGCTTCCGCATGGACTCGCAGTCGGAACCCGGAGTAAGCCCACGAGCCAACAACTCAAAATGGAGATCCTCCTTCAACAATTATTCAGGCACCAGAGAGACAGGCATGATAAATAAATAAATGACACAGACTAACAAGTAACACACACTGACTCGAAGTCAACGACTAACAAATCAAAATTAGTAAGGCGACAAGAGAATAACTTAGTGAGACAACACTCTCAGCAGGGTCCCCAGAATTCCTGCCGTCCACGAAACACAGCAGCGAAACCAAAATACTGCAACAAAACACTACGCCGTACCAGAACAAAACCAGAAAAAAAACAACGATGACAAAGTATAACAAAAACACACAAGTAACAATAATCAGAAAATAAATAAACAAGTTCACACACTTCCTGTCGATCGGCGAAAAAATAGCACAGCGAGACGGCACAGGCGCAGGAAGTCAACTAACAACTTCAACTCGTGCCTCTCACCACCAGTGGCAAAACAAAAAACCCCGGGCCCGCAGAGGGTAAAAACACGAAACCACGCTCTGCTACCATTTTGTTCCGAGCAGGCGAAAAGACAGGAGGCCTCGGAAGCGTGCCCCTCCCAAACTCGGAGCAAATCATAAAAAAAACAATCACATGCCACTAGTGGGAAGAGACAAAAACGAGACAAGATTTCGAGTACAAGAAATATAATTAGTAGGTGGCAAACATTTCCATGCAAAATACAATTATGCAGCACCACGGTGCACCGCGTAACTTAAAAACTAAATAACAACAATAAATATAATTCCAATAATGACAATAACATAATAAATAAATAATATAATAATAACACGATAAATAGAAATTTGGTCTATAAATAACATATATCAGGTACGGCGGTGGTAAATATAAAATTTTTAACAGGTAAATTTTTTATGAACTGAGGGGAGGAAAAAGGTTGTAGAATTTCTAGGCCCACTATTTTTGAAAAGTAATTTTGTTTCAAGTTTGTAGCCGAAAATTTAAAAAAAATATATTTAAAGCCAATTTTCGAAGGAGGCGGGGGCTTAGTTGCCTCCACGAATCCGAATTAAAGATGAAATCCTCCCCTTCAGGTCATGTAACTAACTAAATAAATACTGGCTAGGTACTGGCCCTCCTCCAGATCTAACATCTGGCAGCGCACCCTGCACCCCAGTATATATATATATATCTAAAGTATGCAAGAATACTGGGCTGATTAAACAAGAATCAGTATGAATATTCTACAAGTATTTGGCAATTTCCAGTAGTACTTAAAGAAGCTAAAACAGTGTAATTTGTTCTCTAGACATCTTATGGTACATGAATAGATACAACCTAAATAATCCTTCTAGATATCAGGTTTTTGTAAAGTATAGTCACTATTTCTATTGGTACCAAGTAAAGTTTGCATTAGCCACAGATATATTCTACGGAACATTCCTCTAAAGTATAACAAGCCGCCAATATAATTATTTATTAGAACCTAAATCTAAATATAAATTTTGTAGCACAAGTACTTTAAACTTAGAAACGTAAATAAGAGTAGTTTAGATGCACGAATTGGAGTGTCAGGACTAATATAATGTCCTCATGAAAGTTGAAATTACTTTAGAAATCAATCGTAGTTTAATTTAAATTCTTATAGGTCTCCTATGGAATAAATTGTAAAACACGATGTTCTTTATGTTTCCTTTGAGCCTCAGGGACTATAAACGCTTCTTTCCTTATCTTTGGCTCCTATGAAGTTAGTATTTTAAAAGTGTTACAAACAAACATTGTTACTGACCATCTACTGTGTTAAGTACTTCATGGATGTCCATTACAAAATATATTTCTCAGCATCTATCTTAATTTTTGTATACAGCACACGTTTTTCTGATAATAACATATCAATGTTTTTTACACAAACAATGAAAAGAATATTTTTTTAAAGTTCAATTTAGCCTTGTACTGCAAAGGACATCTTAAAGTTTATATTTAGTTCTTGTGAAGTATGCTGTATACCTCTTACAGTTGCAATATTGTAAGCTAGAAAAATATAAAATTAATTGGAGTGACTAGTACACGTAGGTACTCAGAGGCTGAATGATAAAAAAGGTAATTTTTTCACCAGAATGTACTAGGAATGAGCTTAGCGTATACGGAGAATTTTAAAATTTGAAATTTTTTGTGGCAGGAATTCCTAGATACTAGAAACTGGAAGAATACACAGGCCACTAGTTTCTACATTTGTATAAGGGAGATAGGCTTCCAGATGCCATTATCTAGTAGATGATAAAAGTTCTTAGAGGCCACGGATACCTAATGGTTAGAATTTCTCAAAAACCAGTGGCCAGAATTAGAATAGATCCTAAAGCAGCGCGTTTATTTTTAATACAAATAATTTGTGTATTTTCAGCCTGCAGCAAACGTAACATGTTCAAAAATAAAATTGTTAATTAAAACTAATACATAGTAAAAATTGTTCTAATCTTTTGAAGGCACCAAAGTCCAGTTCAAAACTTGGCTGGTGGCGCTAAAATAAGTCCTCCTGACTTAGGTGTTCCTGAAGCCTCACCTGCAGACTACGTAATAAGCCAGAGGAGATTGCTAATTATATTATTTTGCATTGTCAGAAGCTTGAAGTTAGGAGAAGAATTTGGAAAACTCATAGCCAGAGATGAAGAATTCGACATTGGGCAGATACTCTTTCATCTAGTTGAAGGTATGGGGGTGGCTAGGCCCTACTAGGAAAGATAGAGGTGCGCAATAAGCTTAAGTTGACGTGTTGAACAATGAGTTCTTTATACTCTCCTTTTTCAAAACATAGTTTAATTCTTTAAAAAGCTATAGTGTAAGTGACAATTTTGTTTTTTGTTTTTTATTTTCTGAACATAAAAAAACATATAAATAAGAATATATCTCTAAAACACAAAGTTAGTTCTCAAGTAAATCAACATAAATGTTAATCTTTTTATTTTTTCAATAACATTGTTTGTTTTTATCAAAATTAGCTTACTATATAATAATGGGTAAATTGCCTAAATACATAGAACACTATGTGTAGCAATATGTGGCAGTAATATTTCTTAGCCTAAATGTAGTTACAATGACGATATACTGCAATAATTGACCATAAAAGATCACAGAGAAGAAGAAACATAGTTTGTCAAGACACGTCACGTATCCTGCAGCAGATGAAGAATGCTGGTCACGTATGACACGGTACTCTGCTACAAACACAAACAGTAAACCCTCTCTGTCGATACGTCAGGCTGATTGTCTCTCTTGTAAGTAACACCGGCCCGGTCAAAGGAAAACAACGTGATTTGGTCTTATAGCAGGGAACAAAATTTATCATAAAATATAGATTTGTAAATATATTTTTATCCGTTCTTAGATAATAAATACGTTACTTGTTAATTTAATAAATTTAGTATTATAAAACTCAAAATAATGTTTAAAAGCAAACGTAAATGTATTGCATCACTATTTTTAATTTTTAATAATGGTTTTATCGTTGATAAAAATAAAATTTGGAATATTTGTTCTAATATTCATCATAAAATGTGTTAAATTAAAATGTTTGTTTTGTACCGATTGTATTAAATAATAAATCTTGGGTAACTGGATTACCGGTGGAAGGAGTGGGCCCAGAAGAGTGATAAAGACTGGACAGTAGTAACAGTTGATCTGAAGTAGTAGTAACAAGTATAGTCTTTGAAAGTGCTTAGAGTTATGTTTTGCTAATCGTCATCGAACTTGCAGGTAAGTGAACCTTTTAACTGGAGTCCAGTGTATATTCATTCTTAATTATATCAAATAATGTTAGGGAAAGAAATATTGTAAAAATTAAATTTAATGGGAATTTAGGAACTTGTCCTTTTGATCTGTGCAATATAAAACTTGTTAGTGCAGTGAGCACATGTATCTAAAATTTTATGTAAAAATACCAAAAGAGTTTTGTGGTTGGTACAGATGCTTTCAGCAATATAAAAATTCTAACAATGAAAAGAAGTAATATTTAAAGTAAAGTAAAGAAATTTAGTAAGAAAATAAAATTGAATTTTGAAGATAAATTAAAGTGGAGAATTGCCAGATCAGATTAGAGTGTGAAAGTTTTGAATTTTGAAAATTGAATAAAAGACAAGGAGTAAGAACTTTTTAAATTTTGAGAGATGAATATATTACAAGTTTGAATTTAAAAAGTCATCAATAAGTTTTTATTTTAATTTTAAAAACCAGTAATTATTTTCAAGAAGAAGTTTTATTTTATTTTGAACTTTATTTATTTCAGATGATTTTCTTTTCCTTTTTGAACCTTTACAAAAGTTTTAATTTCAAAGCTAACCCTCATGTGCCAGTAAAACAGTACAGTTTGTTAATTTGCAATTTTTAAGGATTAAAAGAACACAATTTAGGAACTATTCCACCTAAACTGACGATCTTTTGATAACATTCTGTTCTCAGAAGAGGCTAATAAGAATATTATAGAAGTGAATCTACTTATTGTTGCTACAAAATAAATTTATTTAATTATTTCTTAAACTTCATAAATTTGATCATTATTACGAAATTGTAAGACACATGTAAACCAGTTTTTACTATTATAATTAACACAATGTCGGAGATAAATAATGTAAAAGGCTTTGGTTTATAACACTGGTACATGTGAATAAAATATATAAATTGTAATAGTTACTTTTACGTCAATGTGTAGTAAAAACAAGTCATGGGTTTTTTGTTTTTTTTCCAAATACGTCTATTGTTTCTAAAATTAATTGAAATAAATTACTATGCCTACTCTTAAAGTATTTAATGTTATAGGGTTAAGTTGAGGAACATGTGACCATGGAAAAGAAGCAGCAAAGCCGAAACGTTATAAAACCTACTGTAGACGCCATTTTGATTGCAAGTTTCAAAAACAAATATATGTCATGTCAACTCATCTAAGATCGAATGGCTTTTGGGCCAGAAATATAAGTCACGGTACTCAGATTTATACGGCTAGCCAACATATAAAAGAAGCTATCTAAATAGTATTAAGATCGAAGAAAATCTCAAAGACCTTATATGAGACGCTACTAGACTTAGACATCACAGGATCAATAACTTAATATTATTGTTACTCTCAGAAGGTGACACAAGAAGTGTTTCAGCCAAGAGGTTCATGAATAATCAAGAGGCTGTTAAGGTGGTTTGTACCGATCAATTCAATAATTTAGTACAAGTATGCTATTTAAGCGGGATATTTCACAACGTAAAAAAAGTTTCAGTAAAATTCATTATAGCAAATTATATTCATGGAATTAAATTTTTCGGCTGTATGGTGGTATATTTTTTATCTTTATCGTATAAACTATAATTATATAACTGATAAAGTTTTTTTAATTAAACAAAATCAAATTCTTTTACTATGAACTGCAAAATGTATTCTTGTAGAGTATAGTTTTCCAGTGAATTAAATTCTACAGTTAAATGAAAAAGCTATAAGTTTTACTTGCTCGCGACATAGCTGTTGTGGTTCCTAACTTATGCGTCTCATAACGCTCTGGTAACGGATATGGTTGCTTTAAGTCATGCATTATTTTAGTCATCTACCCGAAGTATAGACCAGATTTCCGATCTAGAAACGTAGTGTAATTGATTGTATTGTATCACTGAACAATAGCAAATGTCTGAAAAAAATCTGTTTGCATTTTAAGTTTGTTCTACATTTCATTAACATTCTCTCTACTAACAAATTCACATCCATTACTAAACGAATAAGTAACTAGTTAATGTAGTATTTAACTGTATTATGATACAATATTTGGATAGTAATCTAGATAGAGATCACACTAATTGCTCTGGTAATCCTAAGCTTCAACTGGAGACATTTACTGTAAATCAATATAGTATAATGTAGTGGTCTTCGTCATGCATTGTAATATGTGTAGGTCTAAAACATTATGTTACTGCAATGAATATTAATGTTTATGTACAGTAATAGAACTGTTTTTATTTACAATAAAAATATTTATTTACATCTACTTAAATATTGTATTAAAAAATATAAAACAGAGACATTTTAAATATAATTAAACTATTAAAATTTTTATGTTTTATATGGCTAGATACAACTTGCATTTATTTAGTATTATAAGCATCATTGAAAAGTGTAATTTCTATTATGAATACATTACAGTTTCAAGTAAATAAGTAATTATAAATAAAATATTATTTATTACATCTCTACCTCGACTGTAAATGGCTTTCTTTTTATATCACAAAGGAAGTAAGGGATTTTTTCAAATTTTTATAGAGTGTTATATCATCTTCCAATCTCGGTTTCTTAAACAGATTAATATTTGCTTGACACCAGAGATACTAATGGTTTAATTGACATAAAAATTATTTAGGGCTACAAAAAAATAAATTTTTAGATTATTTTGGATTATACCATTTCGTATGTAAAGAGAATAACTGTTTAAACGATATACACGTATAAGTAATTAAAAATGTATAACCCATATTTATTAAATATAATTTGTGCATAGTTTTACGTTAGTTATGTTTACCTCTTATGTCCCGTAATCCATCCTTGAATTTTTCGCTTAATATGCTATATAGCAATATTTAGAAATTTTGAAATGCTTTTAATCAACAACCCATGAGTTTACAGTTAAATAAAATAATAACCCATTAGGTCATAGAAATTTGTATAATTAGAAACTAAATAAACATGTTTATGAGGCAATAGATAGTTTCCAGCTTGTATAATATTAATAATTAATTTTTAATTGTTACAAAAATTATAATATCTTCAATGTATGTTGAAAACAAGTTGATTTCTCATAATAGTGCAAAATAACTGAATAATTCAGTTCAATTACAGGATTACTTGTTGATAAACTAACAAATGTTTGCTAGTTGTATTACAAGTTAATTAATCGTATTACTGTAGGTATACCACAAGTTTACACACCAGTAGTCAATTAATCATCTGACTCGTTGCCATATTATCATGATTTGATAGTTGTGTTACAAGTCCATTAATTGTGTTACCCTGTTTGAATTAGAAAGTGTCACATAATTAGTTTTCATATAAAAAACATTCAACAAATGATTTACACTTAACTGAAGAGGTAAGTATGCTAACCAATTATTTATGTAATAAAACCAATGTTTTAGAAAAAGCATGTTACTTTATTATTGATCTCAGAAAAAGATTTTCTAATCAAATTTAGCCATACGCTATGAGACCAATAATTTAGCTTAAGGAAAGGATTAAACTGTATAATTAAAACCAGAAAGAACAGAAAATCCCAATTGTCTTAGTATGCTGTTATTTACCACGATATTTAACAACGAATATGAAAACAAGTTAGAAGTCAAAGAAATAAGGTATAAATGTCATTAATTATTTCTAAATATTCAATCTTACTAATTCCTTTTTAATAATATCCTACATACAATATTACATTTCATGTATGACAATAGTGATCAATTAAAATTATAAACAGTGTTTAATGTGTACCAAAGTAAATATATGGTAGTATGACCTAAATGCTAAAAATTATAATAGATTTCAGTAACACCTATTCATGCCGAATGTAATATTACAAAAATTTTAATGTAAAAAATTTCGATATGTGTTCTGTCAAAATGTAAGACGCTATTACGAGAGTCTTCTTGATTTAGAGAAATACCCAATGGTAAATGTGGTATATCATTTTCTTGGTCTCAGTTTGACACAATGTGTTTATTTTTATCATAAAATTCAAATGGTACACATTTTTTACTAGATAAAATTATACATTTCTTAAACCTACTTAACATAATTTTCATACTTTTAATTCGCTCCTTCATTTAAATTTATAACATTAGAGAATTCTCAATTTTGATTCGAAATCTCGTAAGTTTACTTTCTCACTTTCTTTACATAAATTACTGTCAATTTATACAATTTTCATGAACAAATCTTTATTTATTGTGTCTATCAGGACTTATGCACAGCAACTGATTAAGTTTTAGGAAAACAGCAATAAAACACTTTTGAATAAAATAATGTCTGTTAACTTTTAAATTGAAGTAAATCAGTTGTTATGAAATGTAAATTTTTAAAAGTGTATTATGTTTAAAGTACTGAGTAATATGTGCATTGTAAACCTGTTTTAAATTTAAAGCAAAGTTATCAGCGAAGTCTATGTCACACTGTGTGAATTTTAGGAGAACAGCAATTAAACCCTATTAAATACAATAATGGCTGCTAACCTTGAAATCTAAATTACACAGTTGTTATTGCAATTAATGTTTAAAACAGATTATGCTGTTATAGTACTGAGTAATAAAACTATTTATATTGTAAAGCTGTTTAAATATAGAGTAAAATTAGCAGCGAAGTCTATGCCACAGATAAGGATGTTGCGGAGGATTTCTACACTTCTGTGTGTTGACTCGGGGTAGCCAGGATATGTTTGCTGAGACCGTCTGGTCAGCTCCTGCATACATTCTATTCTTGCTGAGTACAGCGTCAGCAGTAAAGTATTCGTCGTCTAGCTTTACACAGAGTTCGCCTTATAAGTTTGCATCATTCAGTGTAAGAATTATTTCTATATTCCTTTTACAATATTTATTGACCTTACATAATATAGTCATTGTACACATACTTCACTATTGGGTTTAAAAATGTCCCAAGCGTACATTTTTGTTATTGACGTAAAAGGTTGATAAAAACTACAGTCCATAAATACATCTAAATACGTGTAAGATTTAATAAAAGCCGATAAAAATGATAAATAGTTAGAAGGAAAGTTCCTAAAGAATAAAATATATGCACTCCTTAAATACCATTCGGTATTAAACAGGCTCATCTAAGATGATAAATAAGTGGAAGATTTTAAAAAGCAGGAATGAAAAGAAATGAAATGAAAAATGACTTTATTAGAGGCGAAGTTAGGACTATAAAGTCCTCTCTACCACTTAACCTCATAAAAATTAAACTAACATATGTATACTTTTATAACTAAAACTTAGTCTATTTATTTACATTACGTATTAAATGAATCTTAAAATCAAAACAATCATCAATAATTAATTTAACTATATACAAATTTACAATAATATCGCAAGACACACACTCGCATTCATTCAACTTGCATGCAATTGCCCTAAGTTCCGCCCACTAAAGCCGCCAACCGCTATACCCCCTGAGCCCCCAGCATCAAGGCCCTGAATACAAAGAATACAAAATATATGGGAATATGAGATATCTTATGCGTACTTTTGCAAAATATTGAAATAAATTAAGCGGTTATTCACTTTATACATATCTTAATACATGCGCAATAAGTGATTTTGCAATTGAGGGAATATTCGTGGTTTATTGTAATCTACCAAATTTCATAGTCATAATGTAATCGACTGATTGTTATCAAAGTGTATCACTTGGAGAATTGGAAAAATTTCTTTTCTGTACGTTTCACGGCACGATCTCCTGGAAACGATCTGACCTGTAGACTTGAAATTTTACAAGGAGCTTAATCTATATTTTCTCAATACTGAATAAGATGATATAGTATATCACTATAATAGATTTGTCTGTGCGTTATTAAATATTTTTACTTTAGTCTTATAGTTTTTCATGATATAAATGATAAAATAGAAGAAAGGACACAGAACAAGGAACACATATGGACAATTCACGCAAAAAATGAAAAAAAAAAAATAGTGCGATATTCAATTTTAAAACGTTATGAAAATATTTAATTTCAGCGCACTTTTGTGGTTTAGAATGTTCTCTATTTTACCGGAATGTCTATTATTTAATTATTGCATAAAACTTCATTTCTACGTTGACAAGAATGAGGTCTATGTTAGTGAATGTTCAAAAATTGAATTTGGCTGGAAATTATTGATTACTTAGTGAGCTGAAATTTTATGTGTGTGATATATATGTCTATCAGACCTCAAGACTTCTCGAAAATTAAATCAGCCATAGGCTTAACATTTTCATACGTCCACAGCGAAGACTGTTACGCGACAAGTGGTGTGGCGTTCACGTTGTACAATATATTCACTTGTAGCACTATGACTAGCTACAAACACTTGCTTCTCGTGTTGTCGACTGATAAAAGCAGTGAGGCTCTGAATTAATGTAAATAGCAGGTTGTGACTTGCGTGAAGGTTTCAATTTGCTAGCTGTACTTCGGAACGTAATAGGTATAATCCACTATGTTTCGCTTCCCATACCTTTTTTCAGAAACCTTCCAATCCTCTCTTGGCTTTATATGTCCCTTCTATAGTGGAATGAATAACACATTTTTTGTAAGACAAACAAGATTAAAATATTCAGACAATACTAAAGTATAAAATCTTAATGAATATTTGAATATATATCATAATATAATATCATATATCCTGCCGGACTATCTGTTCTGCCCTCACTGATTCTTGGACCGATTGTTCATTATTCATCGTTTCTTCTTAGTTATGATCTTTTTTTATAACTCTGTACATGCAAAAAAGGTTTTTAAATGTAAGTGTTTTAGTTTCACTTGACATTGACTAAACATTTTAAATTACCATGTAAAACCTTAAAAACTCCAGATCTCTAAAAAGATTAATTTTGTAGGGATTTTTGGGTCTTTGTATTTCTGACCTCTTTCAGACCACCCCTAGTCCTTTAGAGGGCTCAGTAATTTCCCTTAATACAATATTCGTTTTGAATACATTTATTTTAGAGAAATGGCTAGTTACCTATGTCATAGATAACATTTTACAGTAATATATAAAACTCAAGTAATTGTACTTTTTCATAAGCCATAAATCATGAGTATACAAATTATAACTGTATCACCTTTGCTGTTGATCTGTACTGTGTGGTGTTGAGTGTTCTTACAGTGAGAGCCTTAGCTTTCTTCAGTCAATATTATATGAATTACAGATTCCTTACTATATCTACAGAATACAGTTAAATTGTACATTGTATGTTATTGACTCCCTCATTAGCAAGACGCTTAGTCACGGGTTTTGTACGTTGGATTAGTGTCTCAGGTACAACTAACTGACTTTTTTTCGTCTTATCAAATCCACCAATTACTGTATTATCCAAACTTATTTCTATGTTTTGAGATTTTAGAATAAAAATCATTTTGATGAAATGCGAAAAAGGTAAGGTATTTCTTATAAGGATAGCACAAGACTTTATATGAGTTAAGTATAATTTTAAATTCCATTATAATCTATGTTGAAACGACATAAAAGGTGTGGTATATATGGAATAAAACATATATGTTGACATACATATATCATAAAGGCCAACATAAACATAAATAAACCCTTAACACAAACATATTAGCATATTTTTCGAATATTTTGTAACATTATTGCTAGCCTCATACATCAAATGTAGTGAACGACAAAAGAAACAATTAACTTAACCGCACTAATTACTTAATCCTGTCATTCAGTCCATTTAATCTTTGATGTATGTCTTATTTTCCAAGATCCATTACAATTTGAACACACGGAATATGAGGTTCTGGATTGTATTCAAAATTGAGATGAAATGGAAAATTAGAATGATGATTGATCTAAATTATTATTTTGAACACACATATACGCTAAAGCTTGTGCGAAGAGTATAATTGTAATGAAATATATTTTTTGAACTTCAAATCGGATTTTTAGATAGAGTAGTTTTTACGATGCTTATAGCACATTAACGTTAATTTTAGTTCATTTTATATCTTAATACTTTATTCGTCCCTTTTTATATATATATATCTGAGATTAAATAAACGAGAGAGAGAGAGAGAAAGATAAAAAGGTCTACGATAAAGAAACACAAAGACAGCGTATGATATTGTCAGTGATATCTCCCACGCGAGAAGGGCTGCGATCGGTGTCACGGCTGTCAATGTCGATGTATCTGAGCAAGATAGATCGTGTGTCTTTCTTCCTTCTTTGGCACATCCAACTAACATCAATTTCTGCTCTGATGTGAGACAAAACTTTCTAAATACTGTATCCATTTGGAATTATAGTTAATTTATATATTTGACATTTAAAGGTCTTATTGGTCTTTTATATGAGTGCATATTAAATCAATTTTTTTATGAAGCATTAATCATTTTTTGTACAAAATAAATTTCAGCCAACAGTTAAAATTAATCAATTTTATTTTTGAGAATAAATTAAAAAAATATATTGTATACTGGTTACTAAGCGCTCGAAAATCACTAGACCGATTAGAATAATTCTTATTTTAATATAATTTGTAATGTAAGTCTGCAAAATGTTCATGTTAGGACAAAGAAGCAAATGTTTCTTGGATTAATTTAGAGTTCGGAAGAAATATACGATAATACTTAGATTTAATAATTTAAATTTAACTGACAGCAAACGTTGTTTACCGTTTTAACTGGAGTTAAACAAAGAGTTCATCAAAACCAAAAAACCATCATGATATTTTACTGTTTAATTACAGAAAATATTAAATTAGTATACGTTATCTCATAAATAGTATAATGCAGGTTATTATATACAGTTAATATCTATTCTTTACTCCAGATTGCACTAGTGATTAATTACATAATTCATAGGAAGGTACTAGAATCAGGTTGGCTTCCTTGGCATAGGGATATGGCATTTTTACAGTGTTTTATGGAAATAAAGAGTAATGCAGACTATTGTAACTTGACCAGGCATTCCTGCCTAAACGTAAGTCAGAAAAACGAAGAATTCAAACTGAAAACATGTTATTAATGATTATTTTAGAATGTTGCATGAACTTAGTATGGTTTTCCGTATGTAACATAAGTACATGCTGTTTGACCACAGTGGGTTTCTCGTTTCTACATATGAAGTTTATTTTTTCATCGGAGGAAAGTAACTGAACTGTGACCCTGGAAAAAACTTAGATTAAGCTTTTTGACCAAATTAGACTCTTCATGCTTACGTATGAACACATATATACTCTGAGCCTCATAACCATTCAGTTACATAATATGTACATGATGTATGCCTATAAGGTTGAAAGAACCACGTAGGCGTCCATCATATTACATCATAATTGCTTTTACTATGTAGGCTCTAGTAAATTTTTATAAATATGTGCTGACCGCGTGTATCAATTAATGCTGCATTCGTATAAAAATAACCAAAAACATAATAATAGTTTCGGAAACAACTGAAAATGACATGTAATAACTGCTTTAAACCTGGATTAAGATTTTTCATAAATAAATTTAATTTTACATAAGCATAATATGATATACATCCAATGGAGAATGGTGTACAAAGATCTAGGCCAAATAATTTGGAGTTTGCATAACTCTACATGTACATTATTTTAAAAGAACAATATTTGTTGTGAAGAAACAATTACTTACTTCTTAAAAATATCTCTAAAAAACTGGAGTGTTCATGTGCTAAGTTAAACTTTCACACCTTTCAAGCCAAGACAAGAATATAAAAACACCCATTACAGGACCAACATTGTAAATGTTCCAAAGTTTGAATCATCGTAATTATTTAAAGATTGAACTTTTTGAGGTCGACGTTGAGGCATTGTACTCTATTAATAAAGACCTTGAATTTGATATATTACTCGAGATATGCTCTTATTTAAGATTTCCTTCTTTCTACTTGCGGGCCATTTCCCTGACATTAAAAAAATGGTAGTTACCTAAAAAGATAGATGTATAGGTGCAGGAAGAATGTAACAAGTTTTATTCCTTCACCTGTAATCGTTCAGGAATTATCAAGTCAGTGCGGGAATGTTTTTACACCCTGTATGTGTGCACAAGCACACAACTGCACCCCAAAGGAAAAATCTTAGAAGCTCATTAATGGAAGACAGTTTAGCCGGTAAAGTATTACAGAAGTTGGAAGAAGGGGAGGGGGGAATGTGTGAGCACGCAAACAAGATTCCTATCTTGACAACCCTGATATAGACCTGCAGTGGTACACTCTTTTGTAACATGGTAATTACCACTACGTTGTGGAGACTGGACAGCGAATTTCATTTACATACTTATAGGCCAGATAAAAACTGGTCCGTAAAAATAATTCATGAAACCTAAATTTCTAAGTTTATATTGGTACTATACATGTAAATGGTTATGTTTGGTTGACCTAATATTAGTATTTTGAATAATATGTATGTACCTACACAACATATAGATATTGTAATAATTATCATTCTGAGGATAAGCTAAAAATCATAATTGTATGTATTTTTATCTAGCATAGTTCCTGCCGACTGTTTCAAAGGATGACTTCTGTGTGAAATTCGGACCATCTTATGTTTTAGGACATTTTTTATGGTAGATGAGTATTTATATAATTGTTGAAATCTAAAAATTGTGATGAGAATTGCTATACCTTACACATTTACTCAATATAAATGTAAAACAAACTGAAAATAATAAAGAATGTATAAACAGAACAGAGATTACATTTGGCAGGCTTAATCAATTAATATTACACAACCGTAGAGGTCAAGATGGGATTTTTCGCTAATTCAAAGACTAGTGAGGTGTAACCAGAAAGGATTTTCAAAATATGACCAAGCATATAAGGTAATGTAACAATATCCATGTAAAATATCAGTACGGTCGGTTCAGTACTTTAGGCTTGTAAACAAACAAAGGCACTTTCACATTTATAATATTATTAGGATATCGGTATACAATTTATTTGTTTATTTTTATTTTCATTTAAAGATTCACTGGACTTACAAAAAAATAATAAAAGAATACCCAGACTATTCCAGCTGTTAAAAAACATTTAGCGATTCATTTTAATCTATAGGATGTACAACAAGATTTATGCATTCGTTACCAGGAAGGTTAGACTATTAGGAGCCATGTTTTAAACCATCTAATAATTAATACTTAGGAGCCAAATAGCAATATTTATAACAAAACAACAAAACTTACCAGTACAACCTTCATTTTCTGATATAAGGGTACTAGATTCTGTATATATAACGAAAAGACATCCTTAAAGTATACAAGCATAACAAGCTTATTTTCACTCTACTCCAAAAACTGGCGTTGCCAGAAGTTACGATATCAGTGTTACTATAACAATGTTGTCTATATGCAAAGCAGTGTGCTGTAGAAGTGCTGGTTATAACACACATGGTACACTGAGCTCTTCATTTTCACATTCTTTCTATGTTCTCATGTCGTGCAGCTCCAACACTCCACTCATGTATACCACATATTGTTCTACGAGTAATGTGCGTCTGAATATGTTGATGTTATTTTGTATGAAGTAGAAAATAATAACTATCAACTTAATTGCGGTAATCATCTTTACCAACTACTATTATAATTGTTATTTTAAGGTCATCCTGTGCTATATACTTCATATAGATATTATAAATAAAATAATAAGATTTAAATAAATAAAAAATTAATTAAATTGTTAACTTTTTACATTGTACATTGGACTCTGCGGAAATGTTGTATAACGTAGCAGAACCAGTGATGAATCAATTTTGTGTAAATGAGTAAATAAAAAGATCATGAAGTTGAGTAACTATTCAAAGCAACAAATTACTCTACTGTTATTGATTTAAAAAAAAAAAATAGTAAATTAACAATTGTGTCCTATGCGATTGATGAAGTCTTACCATTGGGTCCATGAACCTGTAGGAAAGGAGTAAAATTGGAGTAATTTTAATTAGCGCTGTTTTCTTCGTATTATGTGCTGGACTACAGAGAAAATTATAACTCTTTGCCTATAACCAAATATATATGCACTTTTGGTACGATATTGCATTATTTATTTATTAAAGAACCAGTGCGTTAATTAGGGTGCTCTCTCATAAATCCTAACTATTTGTTAGATAGAACTAATTGAAATACTCAAAAATTTAATTGAATTACATATAGTAGTAAAATTTAAAAATATATATTATTGTAAAACTGATTATATATAAAATAAGATTTTCAATAATAAGAGTTTACAGAAACAGGAAGAAAGAGACGTTGATGAGACGAGTTAACAAAGGAAAAAACAGACACATATATTAATCTTGCTCAGATACGAGATTGACAACCATGGCTCGATTCACTGCCTCAATTTTTGGGATAGATACTGTTAGACTTTTATTATTAGATTTTAGATTTACTGTGTTATACCATATTTTTCTGTCTAATCCATTGTTAACGGACTACTAGCGGAAATCATACAATTGGTTTATTTTTTTCTTTCTCATGCGTTTATGTACATTTAGCTGTCATTTAATTAAAACAAAAGGTTTTTTCGTATCCTTTCTATTTCTTTTTGTAATACTTCCATGTAAGAAATATATAAACATGGAATCTTGTTATAAGCTTACTTTTAGATGACTGAATCTGAAAATATTTTTTAAGAACTATCCAAGTTCTGCTCAACAATTGTAAACTATGAACTCTCCTCCGCGGAGACTCTCCCCGAACCACCATTCGTAGTATTAATGGGTGACCATCGTAGTATTAATATGATACGCTTACCGAGGGTTAATATAATCCATAGTGTTTGCTTTTATAGGGTTCAAACTAATTAGGCCAATAATAGCCAAGAATTTGCTCTGTTGGTGGAAAATTTTATGTTTAAAACATCGTAAAGCTGAAGAAA
Organism: Homalodisca vitripennis; assembly: GCF_021130785.1. Taxonomy (NCBI): domain Eukaryota; kingdom Metazoa; phylum Arthropoda; class Insecta; order Hemiptera; family Cicadellidae; genus Homalodisca; species Homalodisca vitripennis. The sequence continues at coordinate 242,607,057 of NC_060207.1, forward strand.
AACTTGTTCAGAAAATAATTATTAGAACTAGATGGTGTTTGCAAATCTGGGGTTAATTAACTTGGCCAACTCTTTTTAAACTGTGTGTACAAATACGATTTACCTTACGTATTTTTCACGTGCTTTAAGAATATAAGTACGTTGCATGGGATGTTAGTACCATCAGTTACGTGGTGTATACGTGCTGTATTGTAAATTAAACTATTTTTATTGCAAGTGTGTAAAATTCACCGTATTAAGAAATCTTTGTAATTTGTTAATTTTGATACGATATTGACATCCTAAAGTATATATAATTAATAAATATGCATTCTATTAAAAGTATTCACAGAAATTCTGAGTTAAAAGTATAATATTTATGGGGAGGTTTCTCGGCATTACAGTAAATATACATTTGCAGTAGTATTATTGAATTGGTACTTTTTCTCTGAAAACACGTAACTGGAATAAGCTTAACAAAAGGTTTTACCTTACTTTATACCAAATATAAGAATTAAATATTTAGTACCTTCTAGTGCACGGATTATGAATTTAATTTTAGTTACTATTCAAAGTTATAACGTTGTACAACTTTAACATCTAAATTAAATTATGAACCGTATTTACTATATTTACAGGATTATGTACACGTTATTAAATCGATTGTATTATATAGCTTAAAATATTAAACAAATTTCAATAGACTTTTGTTTTTAAGGGAAAAATAAGTAATGAACACATTACAGGCTTTTAATTTCCCGGAATGGACTCCAATCAGTCAATGTAAAACGTCAAGAGGCTTTTACAGACATAGACAATGGCCATAGCTGAAGTACTTTGTTAGATCCACCTCATTTATTCAAACACTGATGGAAGTAGTTTATTCAAAGCCATTGTTGATGCAAATTAGTTATGAAAAAAGTTAAGTGTAATTAAAAGAAAAAAACAACACTTGTGCTACACATCAAAGTTACAATTGACAACAAAGCATACTTCCTATCTAAACCAATCGTGGGTAAAGTATTTTTAAATTGACAAGTGCTTTGTTTAGATACAATCTTTATATAAAATATCCTATTTATTAAAATGTATTGTTAGACTCTTTCTTGATAGAACAAAACATAGTTTCTTTGATACGCAGATTTTCCTTTTTTTTATTTTGAACGTTCAATGTATTTCATTATTCCAAAAATTCATAGTGTTGGTCAAATAATATTAATTTACAATTTAGTTTTAATGTATTTTAAGTAAAAAATATATAAAACGACTCTAACTGCAAATTTAAATTTATATCACGTATAAATTATGTATATATATATAACATGGTCTTCCGATCATATGTTAGTTTGCTTATTTAAACCCATATGTGACAGATACGGCCAAATACAAAATAATTGAATCGGAAAAAGTGAGCGCTCTGTGGTGTAATGGTAGCACATTCACCCGGCAAGTGAGAGATCCGGGTTCGACTCCCGGCGGAGCAAGTACTTTTTGCGATTCAATGTTTATTGAAATTAAATAAGGCTATTGCCATTATACAATTTAATGTAAATAAAAGTCGTTTGACAGGTATTTGGTCTTCCGATCATATGTTAGTTTGCTTATTTAAACCCATATGTGACAGATACGGCCAAATACAAAATAATTGAATCGGAAAAAGTGAGCGCTCTGTGGTGTAATGGTAGCACATTCACCCGGCAAGTGAGAGATCCGGGTTCGACTCCCGGCGGAGCAAGTACTTTTTGCGATTCAATGTTTATTGAAATTAAATAAGGCTATTGCCATTATACAATTTAATGTAAATAAAAGTCGTTTTTTGACAGGTATTTGGTCTTCCGATCATATGTTAGTTTGCTTATTTAAACCCATATGTGACAGATACGGCCAAATACAAAATAATTGAATCGGAAAAAGTGAGCGCTCTGTGGTGTAATGGTAGCACATTCACCCGGCAAGTGAGAGATCCGGGTTCGACTCCCGGCGGAGCAAGTACTTTTTGCGATTCAATGTTTATTGAAATTAAATAAGGCTATTGCCATTATACAATTTAATGTAAATAAAAAGTCGTTTGACAGGTATTTGGTCTTCCGATCATATGTTAGTTTGCTTATTTAAACCCATATGTGACAGATACGGCCAAATACAAAATAATTGAATCGGAAAAAGTGAGCGCTCTGTGGTGTAATGGTAGCACATTCACCCGGCAAGTGAGAGATCCGGGTTCGACTCCCGGCGGAGCAAGTACTTTTTGCGATTCAATGTTTATTGAAATTAAATAAGGCTATTGCCATTATACAATTTAATGTAAATAAAAGTCGTTTGACAGGTATTTGGTCTTCCGATCATATGTTAGTTTGCTTATTTAAACCCATATGTGACAGATACGGCCAAATACAAAATAATTGAATCGGAAAAAGTGAGCGCTCTGTGGTGTAATGGTAGCACATTCACCCGGCAAGTGAGAGATCCGGGTTCGACTCCCGGCGGAGCAAGTACTTTTTGCGATTCAATGTTTATTGAAATTAAATAAGGCTATTGCCATTATACAATTTAATGTAAATAAAAGTCGTTTGACAGGTATTTGGTCTTCCGATCATATGTTAGTTTGCTTATTTAAACCCATATGTGACAGATACGGCCAAATACAAAATAATTGAATCGGAAAAAGTGAGCGCTCTGTGGTGTAATGGTAGCACATTCACCCGGCAAGTGAGAGATCCGGGTTCGACTCCCGGCGGAGCAAGTACTTTTTGCGATTCAATGTTTATTGAAATTAAATAAGGCTATTGCCATTATACAATTTAATGTAAATAAAAGTCGTTTGACAGGTATTTGGTCTTCCGATCATATGTTAGTTTGCTTATTTAAACCCATATGTGACAGATACGGCCAAATACAAAATAATTGAATCGGAAAAAGTGAGCGCTCTGTGGTGTAATGGTAGCACATTCACCCGGCAAGTGAGAGATCCGGGTTCGACTCCCGGCGGAGCAAGTACTTTTTGCGATTCAATGTTTATTGAAATTAAATAAGGCTATTGCCATTATACAATTTAATGTAAATAAAAGTCGTTTGACAGGTATTTGGTCTTCCGATCATATGTTAGTTTGCTTATTTAAACCCATATGTGACAGATACGGCCAAATACAAAATAATTGAATCGGAAAAAGTGAGCGCTCTGTGGTGTAATGGTAGCACATTCACCCCGGCAAGTGAGAGATCCGGGTTCGACTCCCGGCGGAGCAAGTACTTTTTGCGATTCAATGTTTATTGAAATTAAATAAGGCTATTGCCATTATACAATTTAATGTAAATAAAAGTCGTTTGACAGGTATTTGGTCTTCCGATCATATGTTAGTTTGCTTATTTAAACCCATATGTGACAGATACGGCCAAATACAAAATAATTGAATCGGAAAAAGTGAGCGCTCTGTGGTGTAATGGTAGCACATTCACCCGGCAAGTGAGAGATCCGGGTTCGACTCCCGGCGGAGCAAGTACTTTTTGCGATTCAATGTTTATTGAAATTAAATAAGGCTATTGCCATTATACAATTTAATGTAAATAAAAGTCGTTTGACAGGTATTTGGTCTTCCGATCATATGTTAGTTTGCTTATTTAAACCCATATGTGACAGATACGGCCAAATACAAAATAATTGAATCGGAAAAAGTGAGCGCTCTGTGGTGTAATGGTAGCACATTCACCCGGCAAGTGAGAGATCCGGGTTCGACTCCCGGCGGAGCAAGTACTTTTTGCGATTCAATGTTTATTGAAATTAAATAAGGCTATTGCCATTATACAATTTAATGTAAATAAAAGTCGTTTGACAGGTATTTGGTCTTCCGATCATATGTTAGTTTGCTTATTTAAACCCATATGTGACAGATACGGCCAAATACAAAATAATTGAATCGGAAAAAGTGAGCGCTCTGTGGTGTAATGGTAGCACATTCACCCGGCAAGTGAGAGATCCGGGTTCGACTCCCGGCGGAGCAAGTACTTTTTGCGATTCAATGTTTATTGAAATTAAATAAGGCTATTGCCATTATACAATTTAATGTAAATAAAAGTCGTTTGACAGGTATTTGGTCTTCCGATCATATGTTAGTTTGCTTATTTAAACCCATATGTGACAGATACGGCCAAATACAAAATAATTGAATCGGAAAAAGTGAGCGCTCTGTGGTGTAATGGTAGCACATTCACCCGGCAAGTGAGAGATCCGGGTTCGACTCCCGGCGGAGCAAGTACTTTTTGCGATTCAATGTTTATTGAAATTAAATAAGGCTATTGCCATTATACAATTTAATGTATATATATATATATATATATATATATATATATATATTACCATACTATTCCAAAAGGGTTGTGTTGGTACTATCAAGAATGTTTTTGTATAAAGCTGTACTTTTATGTGTAAGTAAATCGTAAGATAAATTAGAGCATAAGAAGAAAGTTTTTATATTATTCAAAATATGTCAATAGATAAAGGTTCCCTACGAAATACTTAGGTCTGTTTCCTGAATATGTTATAATTTAGAATTTAGTTTTGTTATCTTTTTAATGATGTCTTAGGACATGTAAAAACGTTTTGCTATGGCTTGGACATATAATTAAAACAGAAAAAAGCCAAAATTTATATTTTTATTTAAATTATAAATATTTTAGTATGGTATTATGTGATAATTTAGTTGTAAAAAGTAAATTTTATTTGATGAACTATGAAACACATTTTTTTAATTGTAATTAATTTGAACCATTTTTAAAACTGTTATTGTCCGTCACAAATAAAATGTTCCTTATTGCAAATTCTCACGTAATTAATATGAAAATAAGAATGCATGATGTATTAGAACGCCTGAAGGAACAGAAATCAAACGTCTGTTGACTGAGCCAGGCTCCTACATAGTCAATGAGTCATGCTCCTGCGGGATAACTATGTAACCAATCTCATGGAAGGGGTATATTTACATTTATATTGCTTTCACTCACTAACACATTACATTTGATAGTTTATTCACCAAAACCACACTATTTTGTACAAAATCATCGCATATTGTGGTGTATCCAAATGTCAATATAAAATATTTGTCCTATTCTCAACAATTTTTATTTATAGATTTTAATGAAATATAAAACATAAAAGAATGTCAAATTTTGGTTGAAAACTTAGGTTCAAATATCGTACAGATAAAGACATTTCGCTCAAGCTTTTAACCTCCCTTGATTACAAGTGAGTGACGAATAAGTAATTATTAAATTACTGCAGTTCATAATGAAAATAATATTTAAAAAATAAACAAGTTGTTAATTAAAGAATATTTATAATGAATATTAATTGTACTGAGTTATTTAAAAGTTGATAGGATGTCTCCTATTTCCGAGGACAGAAAGGATAAGGTTGTTGACTGAAAAAAGGAAGACACGCTAGCGTGAGAAAAGTTTGATGAAGCCAGACAAAAGTGGAAATTTCCAGGGAATGGATCAAGATGCATGGATCATAGTAGTTTTGGAGTTGGGGGTATCATCCCTCCCACATTCATGTTAGCTTCTGTGCTAATTTACTAAATCTATTTAGACATCTTAAATAATCAAGTTACAATACGGCTGACATTGAATGTGTCTGATCATTCTCACGATCTCATAGTTAAAATTAAAAATATATCTACGTAATTAATAGTATTATGATACTTTAAAACCCATATAAAAACTTTTATGTTGACTTGACGTTCGTCTCTGGACTAGTAGTCATGTTTCTGTTTCATTCAAAGTAAGGTTTTTGAAAATATAGTACAATCAGGCAATAAAAACTCAAAATATGGTGATAAATAATAAATTATTAATTTCTCTTATTTTGCTCTGTATTAGTACTTATCAGGCTGCAGAAAGTAATTTAAAATTTTCTAATTAAGGAAGAGAATTTTTGAAAACAAGCGTTGAAATTAATTAAAATATAAAACAATCCAAGTAATGAGTTATTTTCAGTCGTTTTATATTTAATAACCAGCACGTAATATTTATAACGTAATAATTATTTGATTAAAATACAAATTTGCGAGAGACCACTGTAAGCCATCACATTAATTCTAGCTTAGAAGAACAAAAACCAGGAAATGGCGGAGATTGGCTGTTCTCTAATGTCCCTTTCTTGATAGTTATTGATTACCTGTTAAGGCAGTTTCGCGGTCATAGACTTACATGGAATTTAATAAAATATTCGTAAATTCAGTAATGGTGATTCTTATACAATTTATTGTTATAGTAAAAAACTAAATTTAAACCATATTACCTGTTTTATTTTCGTAGCTATATTCTTCAAAATAAAAATTCTCAAAAAAGTTATTAATTATTATATTAAAAGATTTTATCTTTTTCAGCGATGGACCAATTACAATAATTACAGGTGTGGTGTTGTGAAAATGCACTAATAACTTAAATGTTTACAGCCTTAAATTAGTATACTTATAATAATTTAAATTTTTATACATATTTCTTATTTTTTAAGGAGAGGCCGATCCCTTTTTTAAGCTTTATTCTGTCCGCCCTCATGGGCCACTGGCCTGTGCGAGGATCTTATCAAACAGAATAAGGGGGTGAGTCGATACAGTACAAGGTCAATGGTACTGATAAAAAGTGCAATGGTTACTGACAGGATTTTAACCTGCGTTATCTCTAACTCAGACTCAAAGTCTAACGACTTAGACCGCTCGGTCATCGGCACTCCCACATTTAGTTACGGTTTGGTACATTTTCTGATTGAGATAAAGCTAATATGCTTACCCTAGCAAGACATCTTTAGAGCAACAATTTTCATATAGTAATATACACTTTGTAAAATACAATTAGTTCCTTAGATCACACAAAAACGAACTTAAATATTGCCTCAGAAATTCATTTTCAACTGTTACAAGTGAACTAAGAATTCCAGCATTGCGTGTTCTTAGAAAGTGAGGTCTGACTTATGCGACCACATGGAGAGTACATCCTCAGTATGACACCCACAATTTATTGTAACAGTAACATTTTGAAAGGACAACAGGCTTTCGGACATTTTCCATCGTTACAGGTTATAAAAAGTATAACAGGACGATTCGAGGATAGGAATCTAACCTCCTCGTCATATGGGGGAGGTTTTAATACATACAAAAATGACCAGCAGATAGATAAAAGAAGGGAAAGAAAAGGGTGCAAAAATACATAAACGTTCAAAAGTTGTGATATACCGTTTATAACCTATAACGATGGTAAATTATAAATATCCTACTATTCTTTCTAACCTCCCATCGTCACTAACAAAATAAGTAACATTTTCATCGTCTTGGGCATAAAATTGAAATACTTAAACTATAGTTTTACATTTGGAGATGTTAATTCTAAGTATACTACTCACACTATCAATTACTGTTCTGGAAAATATGTCTTGCGCAATATTCCAAGAGTTTAAAAATTAATAATCATCCACATGTAGTGTTATAGTGCTTTACTTCAAAATGTTATAACGCAAATGTTCTATTGTGATCTTTTCTTTGCAGTTTGATGTGAAATATTTGACCTATTGTAACGTCAATTTTCACAAACGTAACTTAACTGACCCAGAAAGTCTCAGTCGTGAAATGGGGTAAAGTATTCCAGGGGTCGGGAGAAAGTAGTTAGAATCGGGAAACCCAAGGCTCAGATTGAGAGCAGAGTCAACCTAAGTGGACTCAAGACGAACGCTCGGTATCATCACAGCCCAGGCTCCAATTAGGGTATGAGGAGGAGTGAGGACAATAGTAACTTGGAAATAAAAGCGTTGGGAAAGGGTATAACAAAGGAACTAAGGTTCCGCTCGGATGTCTCTAGCGGAGACAGAGAAAGAGGCGCTGGGATTACTCTAGCGCAGGGCGAATGGTTCCGCTTGGATTGCTCTAGCGGGCGAGGGGATAGAGGCGCTCGGATTTCTCTAGCGCAGGACGAAAGGTTCCGCTTGGATCGCTCTAGCGGGGAAAGACGAAGAGGCGCTGGGATTTCTCTAGCGCAGGGCGAAGGGTTCCGCTTGGATTGCTCTAGCGGGCGAGAGGATAGAGGCGCTCGGATTTCTCTAGCGCAGGACGCAAGGTTCCGCTTGGATCGCTTTAGCGGGGAAAGACGAAGAGGCGCTGGGATTTCTCTAGCGCAGGGCGAAGGGTTCAGCTTGGATTGCTCTAGCGGGCGAGAGGATAGAGGCGCTCGGATTTCTCTAGCGCAGGACGAAAGGTTCCGCTTGGATTGCTCTAGCGGTGAAAGACGAAGAGGCGCTGGGATTTCTCTAGCGCAGGGCGAAGGGTTCCGCTTTGAATTGCTCTAGCGGGCGAGAGGATAGAGGCGCTCGGATTTCTCTAGCGCAGGACGCAAGGTTCCGCTTGGATCGCTCTAGCGGGGAAAGACGAAGAGGCGCTGGGATTTCTCTAGCGCAGGGCGAAAGGTTCCGCTTGGATTGCTCTAGCGGGTGAGGGGATAGAGGCGCTCGGATTTCTCTAGCGCAGGACGAAAGGTTCCGCTTGGATCGCTCTAGCGGGGAAAGACGAAGAGGCGCTGGGATTTTTCTAGCGCAGGGCGAAAGGTTCCGCTTGGATTGCTCTAGCGGGCGAGGGGATAAATCAAATCAAATCAAATCAAATCAAATTCTTTATTGTTCATTGACATGAGACATGCATGGAACATGGTCAGAGATTATAAAACCGATTAATACTAAACAGAAGAATACAACATCACACATTTACATAACAGTTAAAAACAGTTTAAAACATAAAATATTACAACTTAAACTACAAACTATCTTATCTATATCGTCCACTAGGCTGGAGCACCACTCGTTAATGGAGTAGAATGCTTGTCTTATTAGGTATTTTTTTAAGTTGTTTTTAAAAGACGTCTCAGTCTCGCACGCTGTGATACTAGAGGGCAAAGCATTAAAGATTTTAGGGCCCATATATGACATTGATTTTTTAAATGTGTTATGGTTTTGCGGAATGATTAGAGCATCTCTGTTTCTTGTAGAATACACGTGGTTAAATGATGGGAAGGATTGAAGGTTCTTAAATGTAACTGTGGCAACCGAATATATATAAAGTGATGGCAATGTCATTATGCTTTCCCTAGGTAAAACCTCCCGACAGCTCTCACGATGACCCAGACCACACATCAGTCGAACAGCCCTCTTCTGCAGTTTAAAAAACCCTACCGATCAACCCACCTGAAGCCGTCCCCCAGAAAATCAATCCATATGTTAAAATGGGCACAAAGTAACCAAAGTACACTAGCCTAACGGTATCTCTAGACAGAAAACTTGTTAGGTACCTTAAAGAGTAAATGCTGGCACCAAGTCTTTGACAGACATGACTGATGTGATTTGACCAACCAAATCTGGAATCAATGTGGAGTCCCAGGAAGCAGACCGTTGAAGAATGCTCGATAGGTATATTGTCAAGGAGAGTAACTAACGCACTCTCATTCTTGTGGGGTCTAAAGTGAACTATTGAGGGTTTTTCAGGATTGAGAAATAAATAGTTAGTAGAAAAACCAAGAACTAAGACTCTTGAGTGAAAAAGCCAGCTCGGTGGAAAGAGATTGAGCTGTGTCAGCTTGAATAAGTACACTGGTGTCGTCCGCATATTGCACCAAGTGGCCCCTCACAGATGATTTAAGGTCATTCACGTATATATTAAATAAAAGAGGGCCAAAAATTGAGCCTTGCGGCACACCAACCTAGACCGGTAAGAGAGCAGACCTACCCCTACCCCCTTTGTTGGTGATCTCAACAAACTGAGAGCGACCAGAAAGATAGGAACGAAACCACTCTAGAGGGATGCCTCTGACACCTTACCTTTCCATCTTGTCCAGGAGACGTTGATGGTTGACGGTGTCAAAGGCACGGGAAAGATCACAAAATATGCCCGCAGTATCACTGCCAGAGTCAACAGAAGAGAAGGCGGTATTAAGGAAATCATTTATCGCGTGAGTGGTTGATTTATCTTTAAGAAACCTGAATTGTGAAGGAGATAGTAAGGAATTTTCGTTAAGAAAATTAATCAGTCTATTGTGAATTAATCGTTCAAATATTTTGCTCTACGTGGGAAGTATTGAGATGGGGCGATATTGGTTAACTGAGGTTCTATCTCCCTTCTTAAAGACAGGAATGACCTTGGCGGATTTTAACGCAGAAGGAAAGAGTCCCTGGTCAATAGAATTATTAAACAGGACAGTTAAGGGATACGAGAGTGAATCTGCAACCCTCCTGACAATGGATGGAGACATATCAAATACATCAGAAGAGGAGCTGGCCTTGAGACCCTTAGTCACACTCAACACTTCACTGTACGAGGCAGGAGCAACAAAAATGCTCGATGAACTTGGAGAGCTGGGCAACCCCGAATCAGTTGATGTTATTTTGCTCTGAAGGTCCAACTGATTACAAGCGTTAACGAAATGAGAATTAAACCTTGCAGCTATCAAATTAGGTTCTGAGACCAACAAGCCATTATCAATCAAACCATTTATGCGTTTGTTACTTTTGCACTTCCCTGAATATTCAGCCACAATCTGCCAAACCGCTTTTCCTGTATTGTCACTATTCTCAATATGAGACCTAGCCACAAAGCTCTTCTCTGATTGGATAAGCTTTCGATACTCAGATTTTCTTTTATTCTATTCATTTTTGTCTAAGGTAATTTCTAATAGTGTATTTTTATCAAGAAGTCCTAAGCATGCTATTTACCTCCTCACTCTTATTATTGTATGTCACGCCATAATTAGAGACAAATTACAGTTATTACGCATGAGAGCCGATTGCAGTAACATTCCTGTCTCACACGCATGGGTTGCATACAATTCTGTCTCTAAATTTTTACACCATATAATATAACGTACTCAAATTTATTTAAGGTATACAACTAAATACTGATGTCATATCTTTAGAGACAAACGTACGTAGTTTGCAGATAATAAAGAGTGCCAAAGAGAAGAACTAGTATATATTAGTATTATTGGATTGATATTTATTCTGGGCTGCGAACAATTTGTTTGCAAAATGTGTGTTAAACATTCGGTCACGTCATAATATTGCAGTTGGCCTCTAAAACTGTTATTAACATTTTGATTGACCACTATATGTACAACTGTCGGCCAATATGTTTCTTTGTTGATATGCACATTCACATTGTTGGATAAAATTTGTATCTATTCTTGATGCATGTCTACTAAAGTATTAAAGAGTTCCTTCAAATTGCAACATATTTATTTTAATAACTAATTTAAAAACTTTGAAAATTATAAATAACTAAAACTTTGATCCTAGCTTAAGTTGAATAACAAAAAGTGTACCAGAGTTAAGCTTATGTAATTACTAACAATTATACAAATGTACATGTCTACCTGTATATGCTACATATCCTTTTATTCACGCTGAATAAATATAGATAGAAGATAGTCCTTCATAAATAAATATTCTTGTGGAGAACATATGGGTGACATCTGCGTATACACGTCAATAATGGTCGACTAATTGAAGAAATAATGCTGCTGCTTTGATTGTTATAACATTAGTGACTAATTATATTTCTCTCCCAGTGATACCGCATTAGCTAAACAAGGCTTCCAGAACATAATACAATAAAAACTTACGTCTCAATTTAATTTTTTCACAGCGTAGTCCAATGGCCAAGCCTAGTATTACCATTAACACGTGAAATCCGCTTACCCTTAATAATTAGTAATCAGTGATATGTTTAGGTTTATAAACTATATGGTATTGTGCCAACTAGTATAAAATTATAATAATGGATGGTAGCATAAAAATTTTCATAAATGCTCTTTTTTTAAGCAACACCCACTTCCGGTATAAATGTGGTGATGTTCATTAGAAGAATTTGCATGTCTCATCCAAAAAACTAAAGTTCCGTCACCTGTGTAAGTAAGTATTATTTTTCTTTTTGTAATAGTTAATAAGCCAAAAACTTCCTCAACATACTCTATAGTCAATGATAAAATTAATTCTTACCTTTTGGTTTTTAAAGATTATAGCCAGTAATGATGTTTCATGTGGCTCATACTTTTAGTGCAGCAGTTTATATTTTATTAATTGTATGCCTTGGCTTTACGCTAATTCATTTTGAGTTGTTTAAGACGAGTAGTTTTATTATTGAAGACTGTTAGGTTTTCATATTTAGTCATATCAATTAATCAAATTTTACGCATTAATATAGTTTTTACTAATAATTAGAATTGTATGTTATTTAGAACTGCTCTTTGCCCACCATTGTCCGATACCATTTTTATTATAAGCCATCTATTTCCACTTATCTTTGTACACACACACACACACACCCACCTGCATTCCAAATCTATAGTGGTCCGATCGTCACGTGGTATGAGGTGACTTCTGCCGACCAATCAGGCGTCCAGGACGCGGACAAGAAAAGCTCCCCAAGGCATCTCTCCAGTTCTTCTTAAGACTCCGTCTCGCTAGGTTGTACGTTAACCAAGTTCGGGCCGTGCCCCTTTGTCTTGTCTCTTGTGAACCGTAAGCCGTTCTATGGCAGTTAACAGTCCCTTCGAGCCGGACATTATTTGGTTAACGAGCCAAAAGTAACTTTGTCGCAACGTTCGTGAGTGAACCGAAAACAGTGTCAAGTGAAGGTGGAATCTTCATGGTGGAATCTTCATCCCTCAGCAAGGACTCCACCAGCGCAACGTTCCTTGGAATCAACCCAGGTCGAACTACAATCAACCCAACTTCATGTGTGTCGAGGTATCAGACAATGGGACGGTGCAAAGGTAACAGTGTTTCATCATTCTTATTATGGTCCTTCGCAACTAAAGACAATCTTCTTTTCAACCAAGATTTAAAATCCTCAACTAATTCGGACATTTTTGGACAATTTAACAGAAGAAGAAAATCATTTTAACACTTGTATTTTGCTCTAATTGTGTGCCCTTTTTTCCTAATATTATGTTTTGTGATCTCATTCGTATTTTTATTTTTCCCAGACGACTAAGAGTTATTCCTTAGAAAATCAATGTATGGGCTCCACCTGCTCAGCTATCGAAGTATGAGTTTTTAAATATTAGACATTTTATTGGTCCTTCGAATAATTGCGGTCCGCCAAGCCGGATCTAACATATCTTTGGGTCCTTCTGACCGGATATCACACAAAGACATTTCTTCAATATTAAAGATAGGTAAAATATATTGATTAGTTTCCAGCATTGTCTCGTAAAAACAATATATATATATATATATATATATATATATATATATATATATATAGAGAGAGAGAGAGAGAGAGAGAGAGAGAATTATATATATATATATATATATATATATATAACATTTATATCGCCTGATAATTTATATTAATTTTATATAATTTTGTACGCGCTAATGAAATCAAAACTAAAGAAATTTAATCTAAATTTATACTTATATAAAAAATATCCAAATATTAGTGTAGATAATTATTTAATTCTATTCTTAAAAGAACTACGCAATATTGAATAACGAGGATGATTAAACCTTACCTGTTATCCTGGGACGGATCTAGTTTTGCCTGTGAGATAGCATCAATTTACTGTACATCTGAATACTACACTACTTTTATTAGAATGCATAATCATGATTTCACAGTTACCTGAGATTAATGTGTGTAACACGTAACACTCGTTTCAGATTACGATAAGAGTCTTACAGCTCTCACTGTATCAAATCCAGTCCCAAGCTTCAGACCATGCCTATAATCATCTTACGTGACTTAAACTAAGTTAACAAACGATAATAGGTTATTATTGTGAATACAGTACTGTTAAATATGTACGTTAATTCAAAGTCTTTTAGGTTAGAGATGTCTTGTATTTATCGCATTCGAGAATAATGTTTTATGTATTTACAACGTGGAAAAAATTCAAATTCCTGTCATTTTAGTTTAATTTATAACTCAATCTTATCAATAATCAATAGGGAATCAGCAATAAGTCTTATCGATTTAACTCGAACTTTACGTGTTTTAATATTATGTACACATATTATTACCTAATCTTACCCAGTTTTGAGGTCTTGGGTGTTATTTCACTAAAGTCATGTTAAAACACGGTTAACTCTAATATCCTAAAACCTGTGTAAGCTAAGTATAATAAAACGTAGCTATGGTATATTTTGGAAGTTCAGATTAGCTCCAGTCACTTTAATCTCATTATATCATCTGGTATCTGAAAGTATTTTAAACTTGACTTCTGGAGTTATCTGAGAAGATCCAAAAAAGTTGGCAAAGAACCTTAAAAAGAAAATTTATATCATTTCGACCTCAACAATACTTAGACTACAAAATATAAAAATATGGTCTACATGAAAGAACAGGCTCATTGTCTCATTATGTGCACAGTTGAGTGCACTAAGATGCTTCTGACACTACGTCTATGTACGGAGAACCAACCGACTTTCTACTCATAATGCAGATATGGTAGGAAGGCATGGTAAGAAATACAAATTTGTTATGATGTAGCTCGTTCTAAATATATATTACAAAGATGAACCTTTTTCGAAGACATAGAAGAGATAATTTGCCAGCCCCATCCTGAATGATATAAAAATTACAATGTCATAAAATATCATCCAATGAGATATCACCTGTATAGAAATGAATCTTCGAGCAAAATATCAAGTAAGTATCTCAATTTGCTTTCTAAGGACTTAATTACAGAGAGGCTGAGTGATAGACTTTCAAATCAACAAGTGTTTAGATATTTAAAGCGTGATAATTGATTAATCTTATAAATTTAATAATACTTTTCAAAACAGTTATTTTATAATCTAAGATTAGAACGAATTATAATTTATACTGTAGTTGGCATTTAAAATGTGTTATATTCTTCTGAAACAATTTTAAATATTGTATTCATTAATCAACAAGAAATAATTCACATTTGCTTGGTCTATCATAAGCAATAGTATACAATGGAAAACTCTCCAAGTATGCAAAGATCTCAAAACATTATTACCCTCGTTGGACGCAAGAATGCTTGTTAAGCTCGGGTTATATTAACATGAATATCACACATTATGATTAGTTAGAACATTTTTCCTCCTCCTCCTTTCCTCCTTTTAGCCAAATAATTTTTTTTAATCTGTCGGAATATGAGCATATGTGTCAGGGATTTAAAAGAGTAAAAATCTGAACGTGGAAATAACCATATGACTTATGCCATATAACTTATGCTTTTTAACTTAAGGATGAAACAATTTTTATAGGTATAACGAAACCAACTTTATTGTTCTACGTTGTATTTGTAAGGCGAAGCAGGGATAAATAAATATGTTAAAGTAAATTTTGGAAGAAATACATTTAGCGTCAAAAGTTAAACTGTTATTACTACAAAGGGCAGAGCGGGTTTCTGGTCCAGTTGCTACAGTCGGGATCGTTGTGCCAGAAATAACTTCCTTCATCTTGGATCTATTGTTGGGATTTTTCGAACCTTGTAAAGGGATTGTTATAAATTTTCAATTGCCAAATATTCGTTAAAATTATGTATTTAGATACGAAGCTTTTGATTAATAAATTTAGCAAGTTCTAAGTATATAATAAAATAAAATGTATTAACAAAATATCCAAAGAAAATATTATTCTGATAAATGATAGCAATTGCAATTTTAAGGTACATAAATGTTGTGGCGTTTCCATCTCCTTTTTATTAATTAATTAGTTATTGAGTAGCTCAGTTAATTATTACTATAATAAATTATGTTAAAAACAGAGTTACATTTTAGTATTATTTGTTTTTATTTATTAAATCAAACAATATAATAATAAAACATGTTAATAGTCAATAAGTTACAATATTATTTAATGAATCTTATTAATCCTTATGACTTAGTCGTATCAATTATGACTTAGTCAAAACTAAATAAGTTATCCTTAACTTAATACTGCGTAAGGTCGCTGGAGCCAGATTCCTTCGTAAATGATCGTGACGAATCGCAGATGTGAAGAAGGCCCACAATGTGGAAGCGACGAACTGTCGATTAAGGCTAGATCGTTAAGCCAATAAAACAATATCGAAGTACACGATTCACCTAGATTGGTCTGTGATTTTAAGTCAAAGTTTCGGAACACAACACTTCTCAGCGTCTACTTAAAATTGGTACTCGGGTAGTCAAAGGTTCTTTACGTGTACTATCCGCACATTTGGCCTTTCCAGCTACGCCTCCAACACCGTAGAACACCGACAATTTTATAACCCGAGACTATGTCACTTCACCTCGGAGGTTTCAGCTACTGATTTTTTTATCTTGGATCAAATTCCACTATCCTAGAATGTGTGTGGCATGTAGGCTTTATTTTAGTTTCATTGGTTCTAAACAAAAACAAATAATCACACAGACACGCGCACGTACACAAACACACCCACACACAATAATTACGTTATAATCATAATCATTATAATCGTGATTGCACATTATAATCACGATGTTCATTTTTATCCTCCCCCTCAACATTTCTAAGAAATATTTCAGAAATCGTCATTCTCACGGCAGCAGGATATGACGTATTTCCTGCAGGTGGCCTGCGATTTATCATTTTATTTTTCTGTCCGCGCCTTAAATTTAATGAATAGCAGAACAATCATTGTAATATATTGATTTATTCAGTGATTTTTTACCAGTGACGTTAAGTCTGTAAATACAGTTTTGACATTTTTAGGGGGTCTCAGTGTGGAAATAGAATTACATAACATGTACGTATCTAAAGTGCTACCGATGCGGTGTTGACAAGTGATATATTGGGACCATACAGAGAGTGGCACAGCATTAGAGCAATCCGGTACTCGTCCTGTAGAAGTCCTTCTTGGTGATTGGACTTGATGTTGGAACTGATATGGTTCTTGTCATTAACTCTTCTGAAAATATTTATTCAGAATCAGAATTAATTTTTGAGATAATGCGTGTAGATACGCACATACAGACATACGTTAAATTTTATCCCTTGAGTAACAATTTTCGCTTATATTCAGCCATTTATAGACATTTTTTTGATAAGCTGGGAATTAGGTCAGTGCTGAATTTGGATGTGCCATCTGAATTAAGTGAATCTGTTGCATCAAATGGCTTTTAGTTTTAAATATCTACATGTCAAGCTGAAAGCTTTGTAAGAATAATTGCGTGCCAAAATCTAGTATATTTTAAATATGGAACACAGAAGCACATCGTGCTCGCTAAATTGAAAGTTTCACGCGACATACAACTTACAATTTGCATGAACACTACTCGACCGTGGGGAGAAACAATGTTTAAGACTGGAGATTTAAGGTACGTGTTATATGGCGTGTTAAAGTTTTTTAATTTTCTGGAATATACTTTCGTTTATTATTATTACGTATAAAAAAAATCTATATTCATATTTGTTAATGTATATAAGCTGTTATATAATGCATATATGTCATATCTTAGCCTAAATGTATCAAATGCCTAAATAAATTCCTTTTTTCGGAACTTATATTGCGAATATAAAAATAATATAACAACTAATTAAGCCTCAAACCACTTAATTTAAAATTATTGTAACAGAAGATTTGAAGTCTCTCGACAAAGTCTTAGCTCATATTTTGATAGTTTTAAAATATATACTTGAATTAAGATTTAATATGGAAGCCGAATACTTATTCATATAAAAGTGCAAATTTGTTATTCTGCAATAAAATATTAGGAGATCTTTGTACGTAGCTGTCGTCTGAAAAATTACTCTAAATATTCGTCTGCTCGGTTTAACGTCAATAATTTTAATGTTTGAGGTCAAATTAAAGTAAATTAAGATTTTAAAACAATTTTGTCTTTTACTTTATAAATAACATGGAAACATCACTAGCGTATGGAAGACTCGTATATTACGACGTTGGCACAACGCTCTTTTCCAGTTTTTAAAACTAAATACACGTGTCAGGAAATCAGGAAAGAATTTTTCAAAATCAAATATCAGACTTTCGCGTTTTCGATCAAAAACTCCAAAGAACAGACCAGCTGTCTAATCGATTGACTCTCTGGAGGAGGAGATCAATCGTTCAAAATCCTTGGAATATTTCTTTTTGGGAATAGACTAAAAATGTTCACATGCATCATATTTGTTCAATAATGGTTCTCATGCACTTATCTTTTGAGGTCCCCAGCCAAAGTCTGCTTAACCCAAGTTTTGATCTCACCGTTATTACATATCGGTACTTGATTAACTATTTGGATTTTTGGAAGGCCAGCGCAAACAGCGAGTTCTTCAGATTCCTCTGAGTCTAAAAAGCAAAAACATTTGGAGTTCGGGGAATATTGCAAAAAACTATAGACACATCCAAGTCTTTAAATGTGGCTGTATTAAGACGATATTTTAGTCTTATAGTAACACCAAATCCAACATCCTTATCACATTAAATAAAATCTCTAGATATTTATTATTGCTTCGTGGTTTTCTGTTAGAAAATCGAATTAAAATAAGGTCTGTGTTCTTTAATAAAATTTTCGTCATATATCACGGAAGGTTACATCAAAAGCATAGAAATAACATCAAGGTAAATACAAAAAAATCTCGGGTGTTCGACGCGATGAAGCTTTCACATAGACAACCTTAGAGGAAATCATTATGGTATTAGTCATGCTTTGGTTTACATTTAAATAAAAATCACACATGACAATGGATTAAAACTGATTAAAGATGCTTTTGATAATAATAATAATAATATTCTTTATTGCGTGAAACAATTAAAATATTGCATGGCATGCGTCAACATAACTATATAAAGTAAATAAGTACATCAGATAAATGATGTTGGTCAAGGTAACATACATTCAAGAATTATATTACATTGCATGTATCAGAACCGGGGATTTCGTGGTTATTGTTAATTTCAAAAATTTTCATCCCAGCGGCCCATCATGAACTCATCAGTTGAGTAAAATGCCTTTGACATAAGAAAAATGTTTTAGTCGAGTTTTGAATTGTTTTGTTTCATTGAGTTGTTTGATGCCCTCAGGGAGCCTATTGATTAGTCTGACTCCAACTTGAGATGGTAAGTATTCGAAAGCTGCCGTTCTGTGCTGTTCGACTCGAAAGTTATTCCTGCCTCCAGTCCCATATTGGTGGACATCCCTGTCCCGTACCAACTCGCATTTAAGTCGGCAGTACAAGGCCACCTCGAGAATATAGAGACAGGGAAGGGTCAGCAATCCAAGCTCCCTAAAGGCATATTTGCACGACTCTCGGGGGTTTAATTTTGAAAGAATTCTTACGGCTTTCTTTTGAGATCTGAAAACTCTTTCAAATCTGTACTTGGAACAGCTTCCCCACAATCTCAAGCCATATGTCAAATGTGGATGTATCAGACCGAAATAGGCCATTTTTAATACATCCACCGAACAAAATTTTGCAAGATTGCGCAGGACATAAATTCCCGAAGCAATCTTAGAGCAAACGTTTTCAATGTGATCGTCCCATGTCAGCCCCCGATCAAGGTACATTCCAAGGAACTTAATGGAGTCTGTTTCTTCCAGAAGGAAATCGTCCACCATCACCGCTGATCATCGCATCTTATTTTTAAATTCTACGTGGAAGGGAATAAAATGAAACCAGAGCTATTAGCAATAAGGAAATGTTTTTTTGAATAGTAAAGCTTTTGTTTCAGTGACAAAATTAAGATTAATATACATATGAATCTTTCATTTAAGACAGGAATTAATATATTTTCTGTATAGTCTTCATATTTCTGCAATGCTAAATCTGAACAATTAATCTTTTTGCCGACATTATTTTATTTTTATATTTTTATTTATGGGGTTCCTTTAATTATGGAGTAAATGTAATAAAGTATTTGAATGTAATTTGAATTTTATATTAAAAGAGAAATTTTTAGGCGTAGGAGGCAGAGTAAATTTGGCATTCTCAGTCTATTATAATCTGTATTTTGTGAGCTTCATAGTTCGTATAGAAAATAATGTAGAAGTTATTTGGTGTTGTGTGAATAAGAGTAATATATTTCCTGAGCGTTAGCAAAACTCATTACTCAAAAGTCTGATTTTTTTTCTTTCTGTCTCCATATTATTGTCCTACAGAACGAACCTAAAGTAGACTTTAATGAAGTTTGATTTTTATAGCTTCTTTTCGAGTTGGTGCATGTTACTTAATGGCATTTAGCTGAGCGTTACAGAAAATTTATATATGATCTTCTCAAAAATACTGACCATACATACTTCCTTTACTTTCTAAGCTTAATTTTATATGGGTATCACTGAGTTCAATGATCGTGCATCTTACTTCATGGAATTTGGCTCAGAATTAGAAAATGTATTTAGATGTTTCTGCGTAACCATGATGAAAACGAGAAAATTGCAATCAATTTGCAAACAAGAATAATCATATGATGTTTTCGTATTTATATGCGACATATTAAAACATGTTGGTATAGACTTGCAATCCTGAGTTAGCACAGAATTTTAAGGAAGCTTTTCTGCTATACACAATATAGTGTTTTCGTACCTTGTTTTATTACAAAGTAGCCTCATAAAAATATCGCTTATTGAAATTTACTTGCTGTCCCGTCGCCTCGGAGGTTTCAGCTTATACTGAGTTTTTTCTCTTGGATCAAATTCCGCCATCCTAGAATGGGTGTGTTGCCCTTTTAGGCTGTATTTTAGTTTCGTTCTGTCTTAAACAAAAACCAATAATCACACACACACACACACAACACACACACACACACACACACACACACACAACACACACACACACACACACACACACACACACACACACACACACACACGCACACAACAATCATATTATAATCACATAATCATAATAATTATAAATAAATATTTCACGTTATAATCATGTGGATGATTTTTATCCTCCCCCTCAGCATTTCTAAGACATATTTCAGACATCGGAATTCTCACGGCAGCCGGATATGAGGCATTTCCTGCAGGTGGCTTGGGATTATCGTTTTATTTCCGTCCGCCCTTCAATCTTAATGAATAGCAGAATTATAATTTTAATACATTGATTTGTTCAGTTAATTTCTACCAGTGTCTGTAAATACAATTTTGAAATTTTTATTGGGTCTCAGTGTGGAAATACAAGTACATAACATGTATGTGTCTGAAGTGCTACTGATGTTGACAAGTGATATATTTAGACCATACAGAGACTGGCACAGCATTAGAGCAATTAAGTACTCGTCCTGTAGGAGTCCTTTCTGGTGAATTGACTTGATGCTTGAACTGCCATTACTCGTAAATAAGTTCCTTTTTGCGGAACTTACATTGCGAATATAAAGATAATATAACAGCTAATAAAGCCGCAAACCACTTAATTTAAAATAATTGTAACTGAGAGGGTTTGAAATCTCTCGTCAAAATCTTAGCTCATATTTTGATAGTTTTCAAGTATGTACTTAAATTAAGATTTAATATGGAAGCCAAATATTTATTTAATTAAAAGTGCAAATTTATTATTCTGCAATAAACATAAAGACATTTGGAGATCTTTGTACGTAGCTGTCATCTGAAAAATTACTCTAAATATCCGTCTGACTCGTATGTTACGACGTTGGACGTTGGAATAACGCTCTTTTCAAGTTTTTATAACTAAATACACGTGTCAGGAAGTTAGGAAGGAAATTTTCAAAATCAAACATCAGACTTTCGCGTTACGATCAGATATTTACGCTCAATAACAACAGACCAGCTGTCTAAGTGATAGAATCTCTGGAGGAGGAGATTAATCGTTCAAAATCCTTGGAATATTTCTTTTTGGGAATAGATTAAAAATGTTCACATCATATTTGATCTAAAAATGGTTCTCATGCACTTATGTTTTGAGGTCCCCAGTCAAAGGCTGATCAACCCAAGTTTTTATGTCGCCGTATTACAGATCGATACTTTATTTAAGATTTGGAATTTTGGAAAGCCAGCGAAAACAGCGATTTCTTCAGAATCTTATGAATCAAAAGCAAAAACATTTCCACATTGGAATTTCAGGGAATCTTTCATATAAACTATAAACACTTCCAAGTCTCTACAATTTCTAAGAAAACTTTTTTGGAATGTCCAAAACTATTGGGTTGAGTGGTCAAGACATTTGTGTGCATGAGGCAAGAGTCAGAGATATTTATCGATCTATCAGACACGGAAAATAATATTTCTAAAACTTGTCAAAAAGTTGCAACTATTAATAAGAAAACATGCAAAACTACCCTGTCCATATTATTAATGAATTGCACAAAAATTTGTAATAAATTATTGAAGGTGCACGCTATGGCATGCACTATTGATGTTCATTGAAGACAAAATGTTATATTGTGTTACGGTGGATATGTTATAAATCACATAAATTTTGATTGCATATTTTTTACTGTTCACAGGAACATAGAATCACATTATAAGTGTAAGGAGTGTCTGTATTAACCCCTTAACTGCTGAGCAATACCACGAGCCGGGCACCTACAGCGCTACTCAAGTGTTTACACGTTTCGATGCGTCGTGCCCTCACTGCTACTCTCATGTTAAAACGTTTCTGAAAGACGGCTGGTTGTTGTTTATTTCTGCCTGTCTACGGAGCATTGACTGCACTCTAGCAGCTATTTTCAGTACTACAGTGACTGTAGCTCCCCTTGACAAGTGTCTCTGCTTGGTTTATATTTTTGGTACTACGTCGGTATCACGTGTTCACAGCAAAAAAAATATTAGTTTGTGTCTAACAACACTTTATAAACGTAGTGAGTGTTGGGTTGTGTAACACTTAGTTTATTTAAGTGTGAAATAATTATGGGTGATAGTCACAATAACTAATGTGAAATAAGACAATTCCTTGAAGAACCCAGTTCGCAATTAGACAAAGAAAACGCCTGGTTGTCGGAAGATGAAGGTTGGTTTGGGGAACCGGCTGACGACTCAGACGCCGATCCTACTTATGTAGCGGAGGAAGGTAATATTTCTGATGAAGAAGAAAGCCTTTCTGGAAATAGTGAATTTGATTTCGTAGGACCTAGCACTTCAAATCAGGCAATATTAGGGACTAAAAAAAGGAAAGTAAAAACTAAAAAACCAAAAACTTTTAAGCCAAAAATGAAAAAAGGAAGTGTAAAAAGAAACGATACAACCCCTTAAAAGTATTCTCATGAATGGAAGAATTCTCCTTAATTTACCCCTGAAAACTTTTTGTTTGATGACGTTTCTGTTGGCATTGTAGATTCCAACTCCTACCCAGAATCATGTATTGAGTTAGATTTTTTCAAATACTTTTTCCGGAAAAAATTTTTAGAATTTATTGTAAATTAAACAAACAGTTTCTTTGTGTTGTGAATAACGCTCCTCCTTCAGTCAAATGTAGGCTAAAACAATGGTTGCCACTAACAACAAATGAGCTGAGAGTGTTTATTGCAACTACAATGAAAAGTAACGAAAAATAGTGACTGCACATAGTGTAAATAAACAATAATTTAGTATAAACATGAACAATACAATTTTATTCCACTTAAACAGTATCAGGATATGCATTTGGTAAGTATTCTATACAGTTTGTTAAGGTTTACTGTACCGGTATTTTAACAGCAACTCATGTACATGTATACTTGTTATTGTTTATAAAATATGGAATCTTACAACAATATAATATAACCTGTAATTTTGATCTTTAGAGCCTAAGCAGTTGGTAAAACAGCGTGCCGGCACAACGTCGACTATCCAACATTGAATGCTCCGCGCTGGCTGTGCCGCGACACTCCCACTCTGCCGCGGTTATGGCTCTGAGCTACTGCACGTGTTAACACGTCTACAGCAGTTAAGGGGTTAAGACCATATTTTAAGTTTTATGGTAATAACAAACCCTAACATGCCTATCATATTAAATACAATCTCTAGATATATATTATTGCTTCATGGTTATCTATCAGAACATTAAACTTAAATAAGGTTTGTGTTTTTAATAAAGTTTCCGACATGCATCACAGAATATAACATCAAAAGCATAGAAACAACATCATGGTAAATATTAAAAAATCTCGGATCTCTTAATGTAATTTAAATTTTATATTAAAAAGAGGAATGTTTTAGGAGTGAGAAGCAGAGTAGATTGGCCATTCTCGGTCTATTATAATCTGTATTTTCTGCGCTTCATAGTTCTTATAGCAAATAATATAGAAGTTATTAGGTGTTATGTGAATAAGAGTAATGCTTTTGCTTGAGCGTTAATAAAACTTATTACTCAAAAGTCTGAAAAGTTTTATTTCTTTCCGTCTGTATATTTGTCCTACAGAACGAACTTAATATCGACTTAAAGTTTTTAATGAAGTTTGATTTTTATAGATTCTTTTCAAATTAAATGATGGTGCATGTCACTTAATGGCCTTTAGCTGAGCGTTACAGAAAATTTATACATGGTCTTCTCATAACTACGGACCATCTATATTTCCTATACATCCTAAGCTTAATTTATATATGGGTATCAACGAGTTCAATGATGGTGCATCTCACTTCATGGAATTTGGCTGAGCATTCGAAAATTTATTTAGATTTTTCTGGGTAACCATGATGAAAACGAGAAAATTGCAATCAATTTGCAAACAAGAATAATCATATGATGTTTTCGTATTTGTATGCGACTTATTAAAACATGTTGGTATAGACTTGCACTCCTGAGTTTGCACAGAACTTTAACGAAGTTTTTAAAATATATATATATATATATATATATATATATACAGAAATCGCCTCATAAAAATATCGCTTATTGAAATTTACTTGCTGTATGCTATTGTTCAAGACAAGGAACAATTAGTACTGATAATGATGTCCGAGGCAGAAGGTTTAAGGCTCCTGTACTGGACGTTATCTTCTACTAAACGCTAGGAGGAATGTCACAGACATCCAAAAGCAGTGGTGAGCTGTCTTATCTGTGCCAGTTGACATGCATTGACAATGCTTTAGGAACATTATGTCTTTGAAGAGGTTTAACTATTTCAAAATAGAACACTATTAGCCCAATTATATGTCGTTTTTCTTCTAATTTGTTTTAACTTGGAATTAAAAAGTTTAATGGAAATACTGTAACTGACGTAAGTGTGTATTTTATTACTTATTTACAAAGTGTCAATCGATTTTTATGTTGATTAGTACAGTTTAAGTAAAATGTATATGATTTATGCTATTGAAATAATGGAATAATAAAGATCAATACATTTCTACTTAAAATTATGTAAAAGTGCTTGTTAATATTTTTTGCTTAGCTATTGAAGAATAAATAATATCTCAATTTTTCTTTTTTTATAAATACTTATAGTTCTAAACATAAATGAAACCATAATAAAATGAATATAATGTCATAGTAAACTCTATAGTAAACAAATTGGTGTTACTGATTTAATTAATAAAAAACCAACTAGTTTATAAATAGTACACGCGTTGAAACATCTGGAAGAAATATGAATTAAAGTGTAACACACTTTGAAGAACTAAAGATGGGGCAACAACGATTTGAACTATTCTTGAGCTACTGTATGAACTATTCCATCAATAAGAGGGATAAGTAAGGATATAACTTGAACTCGCAGCTGAATTTCAAATCTGAATTAGCTTATCCCACCAGGAAACAATATTATTTCTTAACAAATTATTTTAAATAACTATGAAAAGAATGGATTTTGGTTATGAGAACCGTGAAATAATATTTTAGAGGCTCGATTAAGAAGGACCACTTCACACTAGGCAGTGAAGACGCCGAATACACTGATTTTAACAAGAGTTCACCAGGTTACACATAATGAGTTTATGAACAGTGCATATTCAAATAAAGTTTAGAAATTAAACAGTTACCTTTGTTTTCATGAGAGGTACCTAACCGTAGTCTGCTGTTGTTGAGGGCCAGGTTGTGATCAGTAAGTGTGGAAATAGGCTGCTGTCTTGTAGGCAGGCGTGAAGACGGAAGATGTCCTTCACGGATTCACTCACGCACAATACGACCGCAAACGAATAGTTTATAACACTGTGGCCAGTCCTGTAGAGCACGGTAGACGCGGGTGTCCGGGAGAAGAGACGTTCTGGTAGAGATTGCCAATCCAGAGCACTGACTTTAATGTTAATGTAAATGTACAACAAATAGAGATAAACTAATATTTAAATAAGAGAGTAACACATGGGGGAGAGAGTAAGTATGGTAAGCAGTGGCTAGAGAGTACATAAGTGCCCCAGGCGGGACCGAGAGTATAATGAGCAAGCGTGCCTACGCTTGCAAGGTGGGCAATTGATAAGTCAACCGTTGTGATTGGTTGGTGAGTTTACAGTAAACAGCTGATTCGGGAAACAATGGTTCATTGGTCTGTCACTGTCAACGAACTATACTACTGGAACGCGCACTGCCCATAAGCCACATGTTGTGTTTTCCGGTCGCACACAGCTGTGCGTTACTGGTGTATCCATGGATTTGCAGGCGCTTAAAGTGGGCAAGAACTCACCGAGTTCTGTACTCCATGCCAATGATGCTGATCTTAGAACACATTAACTGTTTATTGATTTTAAATCTAAGGGTAAATTAAGTAGATCAAGTGATGATGTACGGCATTGAAAATTGTAAAATATTGTTATTTGCTCTAGTTATCTCAAACAAATGCGACCACTTCTAAATTGACGAATTTACTGGAAGCCACGAGTTATTTTTAATTAAAACTGGGACTACTAAACTATTTTTTTAAATAATATCTCGTTACATCGAAAAAACAGAAAACTTTTGACATTATAAAAAAATCCAACTTAGAAATAAGGCAAAAATTGGTCAAAATAATTTTATTTTTCTAACACATAGATTAAGTATGTCATGCTTGTGAATTTTATGTAGTTTAATTTGAAATAAAATACTGTCAATAAAAAGTTGTTTTTTTCACCTGGGAAATATTTTAATGCCTGTAATCTTTGTTTCCGACTTTGAAAGAAAAATAAAAGTCAAAATCTCAGTTATTTTGATATTGTACAAAAATCAGTTTTTTTAACTAAAAATAAAAATCCACGGTAAAAAGCAGCTACTAACATTTGTAATAATAAATAAATTTTAGTATTTAACAATTGTATTAAGTCTAGAAGGCGTTTTTAAAATGATGTAAGATCATTACTATAATGCCTGCCATATGGACGGAGTTAGTTCTTGCCCATTTCCAGCGCCTGCAGGCTCGGAACGCAGCCCAGGATTTCGGCTCAGTTTCTCCGGCCCAGAGCGCGTTCCATTATTATAATTCGTTGGTCACTGTACGTGAATATTTTAATCCAGTAAGGAATGGTATTGTAGGCACTAGGCCGCAGAAAGAGATATAGAATTAATGTAGTATATACAGTTTAGTAAATAAAGGTAAATATAGAGTATAAGTTGCACAAAAAATATTAGGCAATAAAAAACAAGTCATTTAATGCAATAAATACTTAAAAACTATATAATAACAATCTAGGTTTACCCAAGACAGTAATAAGTGTTACAGTAGAAACTGTAATAATGCAACAGGGACGTAAATGTTAGTTTAATGGTGTGTGTTTACTACATTGAAAACGTAGGAAAGAGCTTAAAAAAAATAAAAGACTTTTTAGTACCGACACATTTAATGGGATATTGCAACAAATAACTGCCATTGAAAAGTAGATTGGCACTATTTTGAGGCAAGTGCTTCGTGGCCAGTTTGTATTTAGAGAACTTTTTCATTTCAGTTCTTATTGGGCAAAACTATAACGAAAAATTATATATGATTTAAGAAAGTAATTTTCTTACAATAGTATAATTACATTTTCTATACAAACTAACAATATAAATCTCTATATTTGTTAAAAAAATTCATATTTTCAGTCTAACTCATTGTTTAATGTATTACTATCAGAAATGATATAAAATCAGTTTATTTCTCATGCGTTTGGGTAAATCTTCTTAGTATTCAATTCGGCAACTGACTTTTTATATCTTTTCTATTTGTTTTTATTGTAATTGTAAGAAATATATGAATGAGGAACCATAATGATAAATAATACACCTTCGGGCTACAACTCCGATTTTGTATTTTTGATTTTGAGGGCGTTTTGTGGCTTAACCGTTTTGAAATACGACCAAAGGCTGTTTAGTTTTAATTACATTTTTAGTATTTTTATTTAAATATTCAATGAAGTATAATCAATAGCAGGGCGTGAGAAAGAATCAGCTGTATCCAATTCTAAATTCATCATGGTCAATCCACCCCAACCCCTCGTCTAGGCAGTGGGTTGTAGCTCTTGTACAATACGGTTGTTGTGACCTAATTATGTATCATTACTCCTGTGTGTCTACTGCACATATTCAATTCTCTCATTATCCTATCTAACCCTCTCAAAGTCACCATTCTCTTGTACTGTTTAACCTATTTTGTTATTCCTTGTTAACCCTTCTTGTGTCTCTCTCGTTACATCTTTTGGTCCTCCGAGAAGGATCTTAAACTTTTTTAATGTAATGTAATGTCTCTCTCGGCTCTGGTCCAACCAGAGCCGGATGTATCTCTTTCTTAAACTTTACGATGTCACTTTAAATTTCCCATAAGATAATTAAAAATATCAAACTTTTTACATTTACATTTTAGATTTGAGCTCTACATCTGGTTTGCCCTTTACTAAACTTGTGAGAGGGGGTGGAGAAATTTGCATTAGTAGCCAGAGAGATTAGTAGGCGTTGACGTGCTACATTTTATTTCATTGCCATTTAGCTTGAATTATACCGTTTTATCAGCGCAAATACAGTGCGTGACTTTCAAAGTACTAATATAATATTCTTACCAAGGGTTAATAAAACCCTTAGTTTGTATAAAACCCTGGTTATAAAACCTTAGGTTATAAAAACCCTGGTTTTAAGGGATTTATACTAATTAGGACAAAAATAGCCTTTACTCTGATTGTGGCAAATTCTTGTATACAAAATTAGTTGACCTGAAGAAAAACTGACTAAGAAAATAGTAATAAGAATTAGGATAGCGTGGTGTTTGCAAATCTGGGGTTAATTAACTTGACAAGCTCTTTATAACTTTGTTTAAGAGTTTGATTTTCCTACTTATGTTTACGTGCTTTAAGAATATAAGTGTGCTACATTTGTACTATTAGTTACGTGAAGCACATGTGCTGTATTTTACAATAAATTATTTTTATTACAGGTATGTAACATTCATAATATTACAAAATGTTAGTACTTGTTAAATTTGAAACGATAGTGACATCTTAAAGGATATAATTATATTTAGTAAATATGAAATCTAATCAAAGTATTCACAGAAATACTAAGTGAAACGCACAGTATTTACATAGCATTTTCTCGACATTACAGTGCATATATATTTGCAACGATATTATTGTATTGGTAATTTGTTCTATGAGAACACGTTATTGAAATAAGCTTAACAAAACGTTTTACCTTAGTTTATAACATATAATATAAGAATGAAATATTTAGAACCTTTTAAAGCACTGATTATGAATTTAATTTATTTATTATTCAAAGATATAACATGATATAACTTTAACATCTAAATTAATGTATGAAACACATTTCCTATATTTATAGGATTATGGACTCGTTATTAAATTTTTTTTATTATATAGCTTAAAATATTAAATACATTTCAATAGACTTTTGTTTTAAGAGAAAAATAAATAATAAATATATTACAGGCATTTAATTTCCCGGAATGGACTCCACTCAGCCAATGTAGAACAAGAGGCTCTTACAAAATTAGACAATGGCCATAGCTGGAGTACTTTGTTAGATCCACCTCATTTATTACAACACTGATGAAAGTACGAGTATTTTACGCAATGCCATTGTTGATGTGAATTACTTATGAAAACAGCTAGGTATAATTAAATTTTATTTATTTATTAATTTATATTCCAAAACTCGTGCTAAATATTAAACTAATAATTGGAAACAAAGCAAACTTTTTTAACTAAACTAATTACGGTCAGAGTTTTTAAATCAACCATTTATTGAGTTAAGATATTGGTTCAACATATGTATAACAGCAAGTAAACTCGTGACTGATAATACATTTGTAAAGAACATTAGTAAATTAGCGATTTAGGTTTATTTTAATGTACACACTTTAGGCTTTTATTTATGCTTATCAGTATTGAAATGCCATTCCTGATCCATGTTTCACTACGTTGCATATTATAAAGCATAAAATTAGAAACTCATATGAAGCAAGATATTTTTACCGGTTAAGAATTACGAAGTTCGTAGTATTGGGGGAGTGGGAGCACGCAAACAAGATGCCTATCTTGACATCCCTGATATAAACACACAGTAGTGAAGTCTGTGCTAACGTGGTAATTACCATTACGTCGAAATATTTTATTTAACGTTCTCAAAACAGTTTGTATACCACTTATAAATGTTCATCTATCATCTTCTTGGGAAGTTTCGTCTAAACGCTGAAAGCTGCTAGAGGCTGGGAGCTCACATAAAACGAAAGCTGTCAAAACGTTGAAAGCTGCCAGAGGCCGGTAGCTCACACAGACCGGAAGTTGCCAGAGGCCGGTAGCTCACACAGACAGGAAGTTGCCAGAGGCTAGAAGCTGCCAGAGGCCGGTAGATCACACAGACCGGAAGTTGCCAGAAACCGGAAGACTGAGTAGTATGACCCATACAACTGATGCTGAATATTGAGGGTGTTGAAAGACAAGAATTATGAGAAGCGTCATGGAGGTAAGAAAAGTTTAAATTCCTGATTTCGCGTGAATTTCTCTTGAACAGCAAGATTCATCTACCTTAAGTGTACTTGTACCTATTCTAAAAATCCAATTCATATATACTGTGCAATTCAGGCTTATAAGCCTCCTGTCAGTCATTTAAAATTGAAAAAAATAATATTGATAAGGTTATACGATTATAAAAAACTCAATATATTTAGCAATTTGGTTTTATTAAAGGAAGATGAGCATAGAGTGCAATTATTGCTGTAACAGATCACATTTTTAATGCTAAGGCGTTTATTATATTTTCAAAAAGCATTTGACAAGGTCAATTATCAGATTCTTGCAAATAAATTAGAGGAAAATATGGGGATTAGATATATTGCTTTAAACAGGTTTCATACGTTTATAACAGGGAGTAAACAACAAGCAAAAATGTATCGTTACTTTACTTTTTACAACGGCCACGCTCCTGGATGAAGTGGTCACTTTTATTTCTCAAACATTAAATTTATTATTTCTATATTTATTTAATTATATGACAAAATTATATTTGTTCAGTACTTTATCTTCATGCGCAGTTATTTTGTAAATAACTGGTTTATTATAAGAACATTAGGTGGAATAAGACTGAAAACCCTTACAGAACCTCAACTGTCATGGAGCTTACAATGACTGAAGCAACCCGTAGATGATAAATCATATTAGTTAGCTCTTCCATTCATGACGCATACGCAATTTGATAATATATTTGTGAACTTGAAATATATCTGCTTTTATATTTCCTAAACTCGTGGAGAGTTCAAACCTAAAATGTTTTTTATATTAGGATCACAGGAGATGGTTTTATACAAAGAAGTTACTTTTTTAAAGATACTAAGTGTACTAATATTTTGAAGCTAAGCGAACTAAAATCCTTAGATTATAATCACCTACGAGAATAATATGTGCTAATATATTCTCATTGTAATAATTACTACCAAGGCTATAAATACTACCGTGTCTATGAAATAGAAGGAAATAGTTTCATAAGGAAATTGCCAAAGTGTTGGTAAGATACTGTTTAGTAAAGAAAATCCTTATCATCTCATAAAGCCTAAGTATGATCCGCAGTAAGAAAGTATGAATATAATTTATTTACAAGCTTTATTGTGCAGGAGGAATGAGTTTTTAAATGAAACTACGAGTAAATAAGTTTTAACAACAAAAATAAAGTTTAGAAAGCTATTTCATAAATGAACTGCTGAAACAAAAATATTATAAATACTCGACCATACAACTCTGACATGATATTTTGTGTGTAGAGAAATATTATTATTAATTGAAATATTGTTACCCAATTGTCAAAATAATCATACCAGCAAGGTAAATTTTGCTTAGCAGATATTAATTTAGATTAAAAATATAACCTTTAGAAAAGACGACTAAAGACGTTATATATATTTTATATGTTTAATTCATAGCTCTTTCATATAACTTCTAATAAAATCAGAAAAAATTAATTTGATTATAGCAGACATTTAAAGATAAATAAAGATAATGGGCATCTTTATTATTAGATTGGGATAAAAAAGGTTGAAATAAAATTGTGATAGTTATTAAAGTATGTAAACTAATTACAGTTTCATGAATTGATGCTTTTTGTATTCGCTTTTGAATTAGGAAAACAAAATATTTTAATTACATTCTAAAAAAATGCTATTTTTTATAAATAACACACAAGAGTTTCCTGAAAAAACTTAGGTCATATACTTGATGTTATATATGCTGTAATTTAATAATTTCAAAATCCTACATTTAACTGCTTCTATATGGCTCTGATTACTAAACGCCTAGATAATGTAAGCCAGAAATATAGTGGCAAGTAAATGAGTTCTAAATCACTCCTAATGATTAAACCATTTACAAGTTTTATTTTACATCAGAGCAGAGATTGATGTTAGTTGGATGTGCCAAAGAGTGAAGAAAGACACACGATCTATCTTGCTCAGATACATCGACATTGACAGCCGTGACACCGATCGCAGCTCTTCTCGTGTGGGAGATATCACTGAGAATATCATACGCTGTCTTTGTGTTTCTTCATCGCAGACATTTTATCATTCTATCTCTCGTTTATTTAATCTCAGATTTATTATAAAAAGGGACGAATAAATTATTAAGACATAAAATGAACGAAAAGTACCGTTAATGTGGTATAAGCGTCGTAAAATCTACTCTACTCAACACAAAATTCCGTTTTGAGCTTCCAAAAAATATATTTTTATCACAATTATACTCTTGGGCGCAAGCTTTTTTGGCGTATTTTGTGCGTTCAAAATAGTAATTCATATATATTCTCATTTTAATTTTCCATTTCATCTTAATCTTGATTGCCGGCTGGTGGCGAGATACATCAATATGCGTAGCATATACACCTTCTCCGTCGAAAAATACATTAATTTACAAATTTTCATAATGATCGGTCAAATAGTTTACGACTCCATAAAGGTCAAACACACAGACATATAATATATACATACTTGCCCTCGGCTCGCTGGGGGCTACGCCCCCAGGCCCCCATGATCTACGCTTGCAAATTCGGGGATGAGCGGTTAAATTTACGCTTGCATATTCGGGGATAAGAGGGATTTGGTGATTGTTAAAATTCGGACATGAGGTCATGCCAGGAAATTCCCCGGGGGGGGTTTAATGTTTCCAGGGGTTAAGACATCAGAGGGTTATCTGATCATACCAGGAACTTTCCAAGGGTGGGTAAAGAGATTTGGTGATTGTTTAAAGTCGGACATGAGGTCATGCCAGGAAATTCCCTGAGGGGGGTTTAATGTTACCAGGGGGGTTAACCCACCAGGGGGTTTAATGTACTCAGGAGGTTATCAAGTCATACCAGGAAATCCCCGGGGGGGGTTAATATTACCGGGGTTTAATTACACACTTGGGCCTATTTTAGAGGGTGTTGTGTCTGTGAACATAATAAAAATTTGCTCTGTCCCTATCTACTATTGACGCTTAGCTAACGCTCAGCCAGTTTCTAATGTGGAGTTTTATTCACTCGTTAACGTAGCAAAGCAAGTGCAAACTGAATCTGGAATGAATTACACAAATATTAGTCCCATAATAATTTAAAAACTCCAAAAATTGCCAATCTACGACAAATATTTAGCTATTTATAGCGTTTTTCTGGCTTATTAAAGGACATGCAACAAAAAGTTCCACTACCTTTTTTGTAGATCCCATCAATTGTTACTCATTAAATTTTTTACGTTTAAGCTAGAACTAACCGTTTGGACACTATCGACTCTAGAAACAAAGTTATTAAAAAGAAATTATGAAATATTTACATTTATTAGCCGTTCCTATATATTATTAGCTACGTCTCGAGGCCCCTTTTGGGTGTTAGCCAAATTCGGGAATAAGAATGATTTTGGTGATAGGTCAAATTCGGACATTATGTAATGCCATGGAATTTCCAGGGGGGGGGGTTTAGCGTTGCCGGGGGTTAAGAACATCAGGGGGTGATATTGTCATACCAGGAACTTCCCAAGGGGGGTTAAGAGATTTAGTGATTTGTAAAATTCGGACATGTGGTCATGCCAGGAAATTCCCAGGGGGGTATAATGTTACCGGGGAGGGTTATCACATCAGGGGGTTTAATGTACTCAGGAGGTTATCTGGTCATACCAGGAAATCCCGGGGGGGGTAGTGTTACCGGGGGATAATAAACACACCTCAGGCCCCCTTTTGAGGTGTTGGCCAAATTCGGGGATAAGCGGAATTCGGAATAGTATTAGACCTATTTTTATTGAATTTTCCAGTTTTAATCAAAGTTTTGACTCTAAGGCCATTTTGTGGCTTAACCGTTAGAGATACGAGAAAAAGTGACTAGACCTTTCTTGTCGAAAATTTGATTTTGTCTTTCGATTTTACCCTCGGATTTGAGTTACGATCTCTGGTTTAGTCGGTACAACGGTTGGGATAAATGTCTGCACTGGTCAGCTGTTGTGTAAACAGATATAGTGTAAATAAATGTTAAAACTACCTTTATCAGATTATTAAGTTGATCAGGGGGTTTAATTTAATCAGGAGTTCATCAACCAGGAAATTCTCGGGAGGGGGGTTAATGTTATCGGGGGTTATAAGAACGCGTGGTACTTTTCTGGGAAGTGTGCGTCAGTGCTACGAGAACATGTGTACAGTAATTTTTATCAAAATAAAACGTTGATCAGGGGATTTAAATTACTTCGGAAATTATCATTCCACGCACAGAGTTTTGACAATGAACTAATATTTCATAAAATAAAAAAATTAAAAACCACTCTGTCCCTATCTACTATTGAAGCTTCACTAACGCTCAGCCAACTCCCGATGTGGAGGAGGGTTTTAGTCACTCGTTAACGTAGTAATACAAGGTCAATATGGAACCAGCATGAATCGCACTAATTATAGTAGCAAAATTAAAAACACCTAAAAATGACGACAAAGAATTAGCCATTTAGAGCATTTATCAGGCTTACGGAAAGATAAACGATAGAAAGCTGCTGGACCTTTTTTGTAGATCCTATCAATAGCTACTTAAAAAAGTTTTACATTTAAGGTAGGGCCAACGGTTTGGCCACTATCGAGCACGAAAAGTAAGTTTTTAATTGAAATTTTCAATATAATCACGT
This sequence comes from Homalodisca vitripennis, assembly GCF_021130785.1. Taxonomy (NCBI): domain Eukaryota; kingdom Metazoa; phylum Arthropoda; class Insecta; order Hemiptera; family Cicadellidae; genus Homalodisca; species Homalodisca vitripennis. The sequence continues at coordinate 242,642,427 of NC_060207.1, forward strand.
GTTACGGCTAAATCATGGAAGATAGAGTAAAAGGTCACTAGACCATTTGTGTAGATCGCATTATTTTGTATTAAACTAAAATTTTTAATCTGGGCTAGAACTAAGATTTCGTCTGAAATAGAGCCCAGAAATCTAAATCTCACGTTAAAAACTCAAAATATCAAAACTTTAAAAACGCGTTATGCGGCCAAACCGTTGAGGATAGGGCAAAATGTTACTGAACTTTTTTTGTAGATCACGTGATTTCCTAAATCAAAGTGTAAAATTGTTTTGAGCTACGACCAACCGTTTAGCCGCTATCAAGCCCGGAATGTAAATTTGTAGGCGAAAATTTCAAAATATTTTCACTTAATCGCGTTTTTGCGGTCAAACTAATGGAGATATAGTAAAAAGTTACTTAACCTTTTTTGTAGATCATATTATTTTTCTAAATCTCATCTTTGTTTTTATTTTGACCTCCGACCAATTGTTTCGCCGCTATTGACCCCAAAAACAAAGTTTTCACTTGAAAATTACAAGAAAAATTGCACATTATCACGTTTTTCGGCCAAACCAATGGAGATAGGGCAAAAAGTCACTGGACCTTTTCTGTAGATCGCGCAATTTACTAATTTGATGGGTCAATCAGATTTGAGCTACGACCAACGGGTCGGCCGCTATCGGGCTGGAAACATTATTTTTATCGAAAAAATCTCTGGAATGTCAAATATTCGAGCGTTTTGTCACTTAACCATGGAAGATAGAGCAAAAAGTCACTGGACCTTTTTTGTAGTTCACTTCATTCCTGACAAACGATTTTTCGTCAGATCGAAGCTAGCTCCAACGTTTCGCCCGCTTTGGGACTTACAAAAAAGGCCTGCAGGGGCGAAAAATGCGCGAATTTTCTTTAATTTTTTTGAGGGGTTTAAAATGAAAAAATCCCGGTTTTCAGAATTTTCCTGTTGGTTATACAGCAGAAGGTACCTGTGTGCCAAATTTCAAGTTTCTAGCTCTTCTAGAAGTAGGTTAGAATTTGTATACATTATCAGTGAGTTAGTTACACATGCGGCTGTATAAGTATTTAGATTTTAACATATATATATTGAAAAGTGATACACTTTGATAACAATCAGTCGATTACATTATTACTATGAAATTTGGTAGATTAAAATTAACCACGAATATTCCCTCTATTGCAAAATCACTTATTGCGCATGTATTAAGATATGTATAAAGTAAATAACCGCTTAATTTTTTTCAATATTTTGCAAAAGTACGCATAAGATATCTCATATTCCCATATATTTTGTATTCTTCATATTCAGGGCCTTGATGCTGGGGGCTCAGGGGGTATAGCGGTTGGCGGCTTTAGTGGGCGGAACTTAGGGCAATTGCATGCAAGTTGAATGAATGCGAGTGTGTGTCTTGCGATATTATTGTAAATTTGTATATAGTTACATTAATTATAGATGATTGTTTTGATTTTAAGATTCATTTAATACGTAATGTAAATAAATAGACTAAGTTTTAGTAAATGTATACATATGTTAGTTTAATTTTTATGAGGTTAAGTGGTAGAGAGGACTTTATAGTCCTAACTTCGCCTCTAATAAAGTTCATTTTTCATTTCATTTCTTTTCATTCCTGCTTTTTAAAATCTTCCACTTATTTATCAACTTGGATGAGCCTGTTTAATACCGACTGGTATTGAAGGAGTACATATATTTTATTCGTTAGGAACTTTCCTTCTAACTATTTATCATTTTTATCGGCTTTTATTAAATCTTACACGTATTTAGATGTATTTATGGACTGTAGTTTTTATCAACCTTTTACGTCAATAACAAAAATGTACGCTTGGGACATTTTTAAACCCAATAGTGAAGTATGCGTACAATGACAATACAATGTGAGGTCAATAAATATTGTAAAAGGAATATAGAAATAATTCTTACACTGAATGATGCAAACTTATAAGGCGAACTCTGTGTAAAGCTAGACGACGAATACTTTACTGCTGACGCTGTACTCAGCAAGAATAGAATGTATGCAGGAGCTGACCAGGACGGTCTCAGCAAACATATCCTGGCTACCCGAGTCAACACACAGAAGTGTAGAAATCCTCCGCAACATCCTTATCTGTGGCATAGACTGCGCTGCAAAACTTTACTCTATATTTAAACAGCTTTACAATATAAATAGTTTTATTACTCAGTACTATAACAGCATAATCTACGTTTTAAACATTAATTGCCATAACAACTGTGTAATTTCGATTTCAAGGTTACCAGCCATTATTGTATTTAATAGGGTTTAATTGCTGTTCTCCTAAAATTCACACAGTGTGACATAGACTTCGCTGATAACTTTGCTTTAAATTTAAAACAGGTTTACAATACACATATTACTCAGTACTATAAACATAATACACTTTTTAAAATTTACATTTCATAACAACTGATTTACTTCAATTTAAAAGTTAACAGACATTATTTTATTCAATAGGGTTTTTTTTTGCTCTTTTCCTAAAAATTAATCAGTTGCTGTGCTATCTATCAAGTCCTGATAGACACAATAAATACAGATTTGTTCATGAAAATTGTATAAATTAACAGTAATTTATGTAAAGAAAGTGAGAAAGTAAACTTACGAGATTTCGAATCAAAATTGAGAATTTCTATAGGGTTATAAATAAATTTAAATGAAGGAGCGTATGAAAAGTATGAAAATTATGTTAATTTGGTTTAAGAAATGTATAATTTTATCTAGTAAAAATGTATACCATTTGAATTTGATGATAAAAATGAACACATTGTGTCAAACAAAGACCAAGAAAATGAAATTCCACATTTACCATTGGGTATTTCTCTAAATCAAGAAGACTCTCGTAATAGTGTCTTACATTTTGACAGAACACCTATCGACATTTTTTACATTAAAATTTTTGTAATATTACATTCGGCATGAATAGGTGTTACTGAAATCTATTATAATTTTTAGCATTTAGGTCATACTACCATATATTTACTCTGGTACACATTAAACACTGTTGATCACTATTGTCATACATGAAATGTAATATTGTAATGTAGGATATTATTAAAAATGAATTAGTAAGATTGAATATTTAGAAATAATTAATGACATTTATACCTTATTTCTTTGACTTCTAATTTGTTTTCATATTCGTTGTTAAATATTGTGGTAAATAACAGCATACTAAGACAATTGGGATTTTTTGTTCGTTTTGGTTTTAATTAAGCAGTTTAATCCTTTCCTTAAGCTAAATTGTTCTCGTAGCGTATGGCTAAATTTGATTAGAAAATCTTTTTCGGAGATAAATAATAAAGTAACATGCTTTTTCTAAAACATTGGTTTTATTACATAAATAATTGGTTAGCATACTTACCTCTTCAGTTAAGTGTAAATCATTTGTTGAATGTTTTTATAAGAAAACTAATTATGTGACAGTTTATAATTCAAATAGCGTAACACAATCACAACTATCAAATCATGATAATATGGCAACGAGTCAGATGATTAATGGACTACTGGTGTGTAAACTTATGGTATACTTACAGTAATACGATTAATTAACTTGTAATACAACTAGCAAACATTTGTTAGTTTATCAACAAGTAATCCTGTAATTGAACTGTATTGTACAGTTATTTTGCACTATGATGAGAAATCAACTTGTTTCTCGTACATTAAAGATATTATAATTTTGTAACAATTAAAAATTAATTATTAATATTATACAAGCTAAAAACTATCTATTGCCTCATAAACATGTTTATATAGTTGCTAATTATACAAATTTCTATGACCTAATGGGTTATTATTTTATTTAACTGTAAACTCATGGGTTGTTGATTTAAAGCATTTCAAAATTTCTAAATATTGCTATATAGCATATTAAGCGAAAAATCCAAGGATAGATTACGGGACATAAGAGGTAAAACACAACTAACGTAAAATTATGCACAAATTATATTTAATAAATATGGTTTATACATTTTTAATTACTTATACGTGTATATCTTTTAAACAGTTATTCTCTTTACATACGAAATGGTGCAATCCAAAACTAATCTAAAATTTTTTTTTTTTGTAGCCCTAAATAATTTTTATCTCAATTAAACCATTAGTATCTCTGGTGTCAAGCAAATACTACTCTGTTTAAGAAACCGAGATTGGCAGATGATATAACACTCTATAAAAATTTGAAAAAATCCCTTACTTCCTTTGTGATATAAAAAGAAAGCCATTTACAGTCGGGATAGAGATGTAATAAATAATATTTTATTTATAATTACTTATTTACTTGAAACTGTAATGTATTCATAGTAGAAATTACATTTTTCAATGATGTTTTCAATACTAAATAAATGCAAGTTGTATCTAGCCATATAAAACATAAAAATTTTAATAATTTAATTATATTTAAAATGTCTCTATCTTATATTTTTTAATACAATATCTAAGTATATGTAAATAAATAATGTTTTGTAAATAAACAAATTTATATTACATACAAATTAATATTCTACTCAGTAACAAACATAATGTATTAGACCTACACATATTACAATGCATGACGGACGACCACTACATTACACTATATTGATTTACAATATATGTCTCTAGGTGAAGCTTAGGATTACCAGAGCAATTAGTGTGATCTCTATCTCGATTACTGTCCAAATAATATATCATAATACCGTTAATCACTACATTAACTATTAAGTTATTCGTTTAGTAATGGATGTGACTTTGTTAGTAGAGAGAATCTTCATGAAATGGTAGATCAAACTTAAAATGCAAACAGATTTTTTCCAGACAGTTCCCATTGTTCAGTGATACACTACGTTTCTAGATCGGAAATCCGGTCTATACTTCGGGTAGATGACTAAAATAATGCATGACTTAAAGCAACCATATCCGTTACCAGACCGTTATGAGACGCATAAGTTTAGGAACCACAACAGCTATGTCGTGTGCAAGTAAAACTTATAGCTTTTTCATTTAACTGTAGAATTTAATTCACTGGAAAAACTATACTCTACAAGAATACATCCTGCAGTTCATTGTAAAAGAATTTGATTTTATTTAATTTAAAAAAACTTTATCAGTTATATAATTATAGTTTATACGATAAAGATAAAAAATATACTACCATGCAGCCGAAAAATTTACTTTCATGAATATAATTAGCTATAATGAATTTTACTGAAACTTTTTTACGTTGTGAAATATCCCGCTTAAATAGCATTACTTGTACTAAATTACTGAATTGATCGTTACAAACCACCTTAACAGCCTCTTGATTATTCATGAACGTCTTGGCTGAAACACTTCTTGTGTCACCTTCTGAGAGTAACAATAATATTAAGTTATTGATCCTGTGATGTCTAAGTCTAGTAGCGTCTCATATAAGGTCTTTGAAATTTTCTTCGATCTTAATACTATTTAGATAGCTTCTTTTATATGTTGGCTAGCCGTATAAATCTGAGTACCGTGACTTATATTTCTAGCCCAAAAGCCATTCGATCTTAGATGATTTGACACGACATATATTTGTTTTTTGAAACTTGCAATCAAAATGGTGTCTACAGTAGGTTTTATAACGTTTCGGCTTCGCTGCTTCTTTTCTATGCTCACATGTTCCTCAAATTAACCCTATAACGTTAAATACTTTTAGAGTAGGCATAGTAATTTCTTTCAATTAATTTTAGAACAATAGACGCTTTTGGAAAGAAAAAAAACCCATGGCTTTTTTTTACTACAAATTGTCGTAAAAGTAACTATTACAATTTATATATTTTATTCGCATGTACCAGTGTTATAAAACATAGTCTTTCACATTATTTATCTCTGACATTGTGTTAATTATACTAGTAACAACTGGTTTACATTTGTCTAAAAAATGTGTCGTAATAATGGTCAAACTAAGCAAGTTTATGAAGAATTTAAATAAATTAATGTTGTAACAATAATATGTAGATTCACTTCTAAAATATTCTTATTAGCCTCTTATGAATGAGAATGTTATCAAACGATCGTCAGTATAGGGGGAAGAGTTCCTAAAGTGGTGTTCCTTCATTCCTCAAAAATTTCAAATATACAAACACCTTTTTGATTTAGCACATTTTATGATAAATATTCCAAATTTTAATTTGATCAATGATACAACCATTATTAAAAGTTACAAATAGTGATGCGATACTTTTATTTTTGCTTTTAATCATTATTTTGAGGTTTACAATACTAAAATAACAAGTGACGTTATTTGTTAACAAATTATTTTAAATAACTATATAATAACAGTCTAGGTTTACCAAAGACAGTAATAACTGTTACAGTAGAAACTGTAATAATGCAAGGTTAAATGCTTCCATTGTTAGTTTAATGGTGTGTGTTTACCACATTGAAAACGTAGGAAAGAGTTTAAAAAATATAATATTTGTTAATACCAACACATTTAAAGGGAAATGTCATAAACATAATTGCCATTGGAAAGTAGATTGACAATATTTTGTGACAAGTGCTTCGTAGCCAGTATGGACTGCTTTAGACAGGACTCTAGAGGTTTGGCGCGTGTATCACATAAAAGTAGGAGACAAGTACCATGGAATTTCATAATTTATGTCTTTTTTCCTAAAAATTAATGGTATTGTAAAGACCACTTTATTATTACACCAAATTAAGTTTCGAAAAATAAAATATATACTTGATGTTAATAAGAATCTATATAATAGTATAAATATTCAAAAAACCCATCAAACGTATTTCACGAGTATAAAATAATGGAACTATACACTGTTAGTTAATAAACCCTTTCAATGTTTGATATCTCGAGTAAACACAATGTGACCTGGTTGTTGTTTGTTGTTTGTTTGCTCAGTACAAGATCGCTGATAAATAATGAGGAAGAATATGTTTCACAACAGTGATACGTGTGATTTTCATGATAAACAAGGATTTGTTAGTTTTATATATATATATATATATCTAAAGTATGCAAGAATGCTAGGCTGATTAAACAAGAATCAGTATGAATATTCTACAAGTATTTGGCAATTTCCAGTAGTACTTAAAGAAGCTAAAACAGTGTAATTTGTTCTCTAGACATCTTATAGTACGTGAATAGATACAACCTAAATAATCCTTCAAGATATCAGTTTTATGTAAAGTATAGTCACTATTGCTATTGATAATAAGTAAAGTTTCCATATATTCTACGGAACATTCCTCCAAAGTATAACAAGCCGCCAATATAATTATTTATTAGAACCTAAATCTAAATATAAATTTTGTAGCACAAGTACTTTAAACTTAGAAACGTAAATAAGAGTAGTTTAGATGCACGAATTGGAGTGTCAGGACTAATATAATGTCCTCATGAAAGTTGAAATTACTTTAGAAATCAATCGTAGTTTAATTTAAATTCTTATAGGTCTCCTATGGAATAAATTGTAAAACACGATGTTCTTTATGTTTCCTTTGAGCTTCAGGGACTATAAACGCTTCTTTCCTTATCTTTGGCTTTTATGAAGTTAGTATTTTAAAAGTGTTACAAACAAACATTGTTACTGACCACCTACTGTGTAAGGTACTTCATAGATGTCCATTACAAAATATATTTCTCAGCATCTATCTTAATTTTTGTATGCAGCACACGTTTTTCTGATCATAACATATCAATGTTTTTTACACAAACAATGAAAAGAATATTTTTTTAAAGTTCAATTTAGCAAAGGACATCTTAAAATTTATATTTAGTTCTTGTGAAGTAAGCTGTATACCTCTTACAGTTACTATATTGTAAGCTAGAAAAAATATAAAATTAATTGGAGTGACTAGTACACGTAGGTACTCAGAGGCTGAATGATAAAAAAGGTAAATGTTTCACCAGAATATCCTAGGAATGAACTTAGCGTATACGGAGAATTTTAGAATTTGAAATTTTCTTGTGGTAGGAATTCCTAGATACTAGAAACTGGAAGAATACACAGGCCACTAGTTTCTACATTTGTATAAGGGAAATAGGCTTCCAGATGCCATTATCTAGTAGATGATAAAAGTTCTTAGAAGCCACGGATACCTAATGGTTAGAATTTCTCAAAACCAGTGGCCAGAATTAGAATAGATCCTAAAGCATTGCGTTTATTTTTAATACAAATAATTTGTGTATTTTCAGCGTGCAGCAAACGTAACATGTTCAAAAATAAAATTGTTAATTAAAACTAATACATAGTAAAAATTTTCCTAATCTTTTGAAGGCACCAAAGTCCAGTTCAAAACTTGGCTGGTGGCGCTAAAATAAGTCCTCCTGACTTAGGTGTTACTGAAGCCTCACGTGCAGACTATGTAATAAGCCAGAGGAGATTGCTAATTAGATTATTATGGATTGTCAGAGGCTTGAAGTTAGGAGAAGAAGTTGGAAACTCATAGCCAGAGGTGAAGAATTCGACATTGGGCAGATACTCTTTCATCTACTTGAAGGTATGGGGGGGTGGCTAGGCCCTACTAGGAAAGATAGAGGAGGTGCGCAATAAGCTTAGGTTGACGTGTTGAACAATGAGTTCTTTATACTCCCCTTTTTCAAAATATAGTTTAATTCTTTAAAAAGCTATAGTGTAAGTGACATTTTAGTTTTTTGTCTTTTATTTTCTGAACATAAAAAACCTATAAATAAAGAAGATACCTCTAAAAACTCTAAGTTAGTTCTCAAGTAAAACAACATAAATGTTAATCTTTTTATTTTTTTCAATAACTTTTTTTGTTTATCAAAATTAGCATACTATATCATAATGGGTAAATTGCCTAAATACATCGAACACTATGTGTAGCAATTTGTGGCAGTAATATTTCTTAGCCTAAATGTAGTTACAATGACGATATACTGCAATAATTGACCCCAAAAGATCATATAGAAGAAGAAACACAGTTTTACAAGACACGTCACGTATCCTGCAGCAGATGAAGAATGCTGGTCACGTATGACACGGTACTCTGCTACAAACACAAACAGTAAACCCTCTCTGTCGATACGTCAGGCTGATTGTTTCTCTTGTAAGTAACACCGGGTCAAAGGAAAACAACGTGATTTGATCTTATAGCGGGGAACAAAATTTATCATAAAATATAGATGTGTAAATATATTTTTATCCGTTCTTAGATAATAAATACGTTACTTGTTAATTTAATAAATTTAGTATTATAAAACTCAAAATAATGTTTAAAAGCAAACGTAAAAGTATCGCATCACTATTTTTAACTTTTAATAATGATTGTATCTTTGATAAAAATAAAATTTGGAATATTTATTCTAATATTCATCATAAAATGTGTTAAATTAAAATGTTTGTTTTTTTACCGATTGTATTAAATAATAAATCTTGGGTAACTGGATTACCGGTGGAAGGAGTAGGCTCAGAAGAGTAATAAAGACTGGACAGTACAAAAGAGGCTACTATCAGCTAGGCGCGCATCGCAGATGGGAGTGTTTGATATCGAAATTGAGAGGTGGGGTGAGGTAGACGTGCCGTACCTCCCGTCTCAGTTGATCGGAAGTAGTAGTAACAAGTATAGTCTTTGAAAGTGCTTAGAGTTATGTTTTGCTAATCGTCATCGAACCTGCAGGTAAGTGAACCTTTTAACTGGAGTCCAGTCTATATTCATTCTTAATTATATCGAATAATGTTGGGGAAAGAAATATTGTAAAAATTAAATTTAATGGGAATTTAGGAACTTGTCCTTTTGATCTGTGCAATATGAAACTTATTAGTGCAGTGAGCACATGTATATACAATTTTATGTAAAAATACCAAAAGAGTTTTTTGGTTGGTACAGATGCTTTCAGCAATATAAAAATTCTAACAATGAAACGAAGTAATATTTAAAGTAAAGTAATGAAAGTTAGTAAGAAAATAAAATTGAATTTTGAAGATAAATTAAAGTGAAGAATTGCCAGATCAGATTAGAGTGTGTAAGTTTTGAATTTTGAAAATTGAAGAAAAGACAAGCTGTAAGTACTTTGTAAATTCTGACAGATAAATATATTACAAGTTTGAATTTAAAAGTCATCAATAAGTTTTTATTTTAATTTTAAAATCAGTAATTATTTTCAAGAAGAAGGTTTATTTTATTTTGAACTTTATTTATTTCTGAAGATTTTCTTTTCCTTTTTGAACCTTTACAAAAGTTTTAATTTCAAAGCTAAAACCCCATGTGCCAGTAAAAACGGTGCAGTTTGTTAATTTTCAATTTTTTAGGATTAAAAGAACATCATTTAGGAACTATTCCACCTAAACTGACGATCTGTTGATAACATTCTGTTCTCAGAAGAGGCTAATAAGAATACTATAGAAGTGAATCTACTTATTGTTGCTACAAAATAAATTTATTTAAATTTTTCTTAAACTTCCTAAATTTGATCATTATTACGAAATTGTAAGACACATGTAAACCAGTTTTTACTAGTATAATTAACACAATGTCGGAGATAAATAATGTAAAATTCTTTGGTTTATAACACTGGTACATGTGAATAAAATATCTAAATTGTAATAGTTACTTTTACGTGAATTTGTAGTAAAAAAAGCCATGGGTTTTTTGTTTCTTTCCAAATACGTCTATTGTTCTAAAATTAATTGAAAGAAATTACTATGCCTACTCTAAAAGTATTTAATGTTATAGGGTTAAGTTGAGGAACATGTGACCATGGAAAAGAAGCAGCGAAGCCGAAACGTTATAAAACCTACTGTAGACACCATTTTGATTGCAAGTTTCAAAAACAAATATATGTCATGTCAACTCATATAAGATCTGCAATGGCTTTTGGGCTAGAAATATAAGTCACGGTACTCAGATTTATACGGCTAAACAACATATAAAAGAAGCGATCTAAATATTATTAAGATCGAAGAAAATTTCAAAGACCTTATATGAGACGCTACTAGACTTAGACATCACAGGATCAATAACTTAATATTATTGTTACTCTCAGAAGGTGACACAAGAAGTGTTTCAGCCAAGAGGTTCATGAATAATCAAGAGGCTGTTAAGGTGGTTTGTAACGATCAATTCAATAATTTAGTACAAGTATGCTATTTAAGCGGGATATTTCACAACGTAAAAAAGTTTCAGTAAAATTCATTATAGCAAATTATATTCATGAAATTAAATTTTTCGGCTGTATGGTAGTATATTTTTTATCTTTATCGTATAATCTATAATTATATAACTGATAAAGTTTTTTAAATTAAACAAAATCAAATTCTTTTACAATGAACTGCAGAATGTATTCTTGTAGAGTATAGTTTTCCAGTGAATTAAATTCTACAGTTAAATGAAAAAGCTATAATTTTTACTTGCGCACGACATAGCTGTTGTGGTTCCTAACTTATGCGTCTCATAACGCTCTGGTAGGATATGGTTGCTTTAAGTCATGCATTATTTTAGTCATCTACCCGAAGTATAGACCAGATTTACGATCTAGAAACGTAGTGTAATTGATTGTATTGTATCACTGAACAATGGGAAATGTCTGGAAAAAATCTGTTTGCATTTTAAGTTTGTTCTACCATTTCATGAAGATTCTCTCTACTAACAAAGTCACATCCATTACTGAACGAATAACTAAATAGTTAATGTAGTGATTAACGGTATTATGATATATTATTTGGACAGTAATCGAGATAGAGATCACACTAATTGCTCTGGTAATCCTAAGCTTCACCTGGAGACATTTATTGTAAATCAATATAGTATAATGTAGTGGTCGTCGTCATGCATTGTAATATGTGTAGGTCTAATACATTATGTTACTGAGTAGAATATTAATTTGTATGTAATATAAATGTGTTTATTTACAAAACATTATTTATTTACATATTCTTAGATATTGTATTAAAAAATATAAGATAGAGACATTTTAAATATAATTAAACTATTACAATTTTTATATTTTTATAAGGCTAGATACAACTTGCATTTATTTAGTATTATAAGCATCATTGATAAATGTAATTTCTACTATGAATACATTACAGTTTCAAGTAAATAAGTAATTATAAATAAAATATTATTTATTACCTCTAACCCCGACTGTAAATGGCTTTCTTTTTATATCACAAAGGAAGTAAGGGATTTTTTCAATTTTTATAGAGTGTTATATCATCTGCCAATCTCGGTTTCTTAAACAGAGTAATATTTGCTTGACACCAGAGATACTAATGGTTTAATTAAAATAAAAATTATTTAAGGCTACAAAGCAAATAAATTAGTAGATTTTTTGGATTATACTATTTCATATGTAAAGGGAATAGCTGTACAAAAGATATAAACCTATAAGTAATTAAAGATTTATAAAACATATTTATTAAATATATTTTCTGTATAGTTTTACGTTAGTTATGTTTACCTCTTATGTCCCGTAATCCATCCTTGGATTTTTCGCTTAATATGCTATATAGCAATATTTAGACATTTGGAAATGCTTTTAATCAACAACCCATGAGTTTACAGTTAAATAAAATAATAACCCATTAGGTCATAGAAATTTGTATAATTAGAAACTATATAAACATGTTTATGAGACAATAGATAGTTTCCAGCTTGTATAATAATAATAATTAATTTTTAATTGTTACAAAATTATAATATCTTCAATGTATATTGAAAAACAATTTGATTTCTCATCATAGTGCAAAATAACTGAATAATTCAGTTCAATTACAGGATTACTTGTTGATAAACTAACAAACGTTTGCTAGTTGTATTACAAGTTAATTAATCGTATTACTGTAGATATACCACAAGTTTACACACCAGTAGTCAATTAATCATCTGACTCGTTGCCATATTATCATGATTTGATAGTTGTGTTACAAGTCCATTAATTGTGTTACCCTATTTGAATTAGAAACTTTCACATATTTAGTTTTCTTATAAAAAACATTCAACAAATGATTTACACTTAACTGAAGATGTAAAAATGCTAACCAATTATTTATGTAATAAAACCAATGTTTTAGAAAAAGCATGTTACTTTATTATTTATCTCCGAAAAAGATTTTCTAATCAAATTTAGCCATACGCTATGAGAACAATTTAGCTTAAGGAAAGGATTAAACTGTATCATTAAAACCAGAAAGAACAGAAAATCCCAATTGTCTTAGTATGCTGTAATTTACCACGATATTTAACAACGAATATGAAAACAAGTTAGAAGTCAAAGAAATAAGGTATAAATGTCATTAATTATTTCTAAATATTCAATCTTACTAATTCCTTTTTAATAATATCCTACATACAATATTACATTTCATGTATGACAATAGTGATCAATTAAATTATAAACAGTGTTTAATGTGTACCAAAGTAAATATATGGTAGTATGACCTAAATGCTAAAAATTATAATATATTTCAGTAACACCTATTCATGCCGAATGTAATATTACAAAAATTTTAATGTAAAAAATGTCGATAGGTGTTCTGTCAAAATGTAAGACACTATTACGAGAGTCTTCTTGATTTAGAGAAATACCCAATGGTAAATGTGGTATTTCATTTTCTTGGTCTTAGTATGACACAATGTGTTCATTTTTATCATCAAATTCAAATGGTATACATTTTTACTAGATAAAATTATACATTTCTTAAACCAACTTAACATAATTTTCATACTTTTCATACGCTCCTTCATTTAAATTTATAACACTATAGAATTTTCAATTTTGATTCGAAATCTCGTAAGTTTACTTTCTCACTTTCTTTACATAAATTACTGTCAATTTATACAATTTTCATTAACAAATCTGTAATTATTGTGTCTATCAGGACTTATGCACAGCAATAGATTAAGTTTTAGGAAAACAGCAATAAAACCCTATTGAATAAAATAATGTCTGTTAACTTTTAAATTGAAGTAAATCAGTTGTTATGAAATGTAAATTTTAAAAAGTGTATTATGTACTGAGTAATATGTGTATTGTAAACCTGTTTTAAATTTAAAGCAAAGTTATCAGCGAAGTCTATGTCACACTGTGTGAATTTTAGGAGAACAGCAATTAAACCCTATTAAATACAACAATGGCTGCTAACCTTGAAATTGAAATTACACAGTTGTTATGGCAATTAATGTTTAAAACGTACATTATGCTGTTATAGTACTGAGTAATAAAACTATTTATATTGTAAAGCTGTTTAAATATATAGAGAAAAATTAGCAGCGAAGTCTATGCCACAGATAAGGATGTTGCGGAGGATTTCTACACTTCTGTGTGTTGACTCGGGGTAGCCAGGATATGTTTGCTGAGACCGTCTGGTCAGCTCCTGCATACATTCTATTCTTGCTGAGTACAGCGTCAGCAGTAAAGTATTCGTCGTCTAGCTTTACACAGAGTTCGCCTTATAAGTTTTCATCATTCAGTGTAAGAATTATTTCTATATTCCTTTTACAATATTTATTGACCTTCCATTGTATTGTCATTGTACGCATACTTCACTATTGGGTTTAAAAATGTCCCAAGCGTACATTTTTGTTATTGACGTAAAAGGTTGATAAAAACTACAGTCCATAAATACATCTAAATACGTGTAAGATTTAATAAAAGCCGATAAAAATGATAAATAGTTAGAAGGAAAGTTCCTAAAGAATAAAATATATGTACTCCTTAAATACCATTCGGTATTAAACAGGATCATCTAAGATGATAAATAAGTGGAAGACTTTAAAAAGCAGGAATGAAATGAAATGAAATGAAAAATGACTTTATTAGAGGCGCAGTTAGGACTATAAAGTCCTCTCTACCACTTAACCTCATAAAAATTAAACTAACATATGTATACATTTATAACTAAAACTTAGTCTATTTATTTACATTACGTATTAAATGAATCTTAAAATCAAAACAATCATCAATAATTAATGTAACTATATAAAAATTTACAATAATATCGGAAGACACACACTCGCATTCATTCAACTTGCATGCAATTGCCCTAAGTACCGCAGACCAAAGCCGCCAACCGCTATAACCCCTGAGCCCCCAGCAACAAGGCCCTGAATATGAAGAATACAAAATATATGGGAATATGAGATATCGTATGCGTACTTTTGCAAAATATTGAAAAAAATTAAGCTGTTATTTACTTTATACATATCCTAATACATGCGCAATAAGTGATTTTGCAATAGAGGGAATATTCGTGCTTTATTTTAATCTACCAAATTTCATAGTAATAATTTAATTGACTGATTGTTATCAAAGTGTATCACTTGGGGAATTGGAACAATTTCTTTTCTGTACGTTTCACGGCACGATCTCCTGGAAACGATCTGACCTGTAGACTTGAAATTTTGCAAGGAGCTTAATCTATATTTTCTCAATACTGAATAAGATGATATAGTATTTCACTATATTAGATTTGTCTGTGCGTTATTAAATATTTTTACTTTAGTCTTATAGTTTATCATGGTATAAATGATAAAATAGAAGAAATGACACAGAACAAGGAACACATATGGACAATTCACGCAAAAAATTAAAAAAAAAATAGTGCGATATTCAATTTTAAAACGTTAAGAAAATATTTAATTTCAGCGCACATTTGTGGTTTAGAATGTTCTCTATTTTACCGGAATGTCTAATATTTAATTATTGCATAAAACTTCATTTCTACGTTGACAAGAATGAGGTCTATGTTAGTGAATGTTCAAAAATTGAATTTGGCTGGAAATTATTGATGACTTAGTGAGCTGAAATTTTCTGTGTGAATAAGGCTATTGCCATTTATACAATTTAACGTAAATAAAAGTCATTTGACAGGTGTTTGGTCTTCCGATCATATGTTAGTTTGCTTATTTAAACGCATATGTGACAGATACGGCCAAATACAAAACAATTGAATCGGAAAAAGTAAGCGCTCTGTGGTGTAATGGTAGCACATTCACCCGGCAAGTGAGAGATCCGGGTTCGACTCCCGGCGGAGCAAGTACTTTTTGTGATTCAATGTTTATTGAAATTAAATAAGGCTATTGCCATTTATACAATTTAACGTAAATAAAAGTCATTTGACAGGTGTTTGGTCTTCCGATCATATGTTAGTTTGCTTATTTAAACGCATATGTGACAGATACGGCCAAATACAAAACAATTGAATCGGAAAAAAGTAAGCGCTCTGTGGTTGTAATGGTAGCACATTCACCCGGCAAGTGAGAGATCCGGGTTCGGACTCCCGGCGGAGCAAGTACTTTTTGTGATTCAATGTTTATTGAAATTAAATAAGGCTATTGCCATTTATACAATTTAACGTATATATATATATATATATATATATATATGTCTATCAGACCTCAAGACTTCTCGAAAATTAAATCAGCCATAGGCTTGACATTTTCATACGTCCACAGCGAAGACTGTTACGCGACAAGTGGTGTGGCGTTCACGTTGTACAATATATTCACTTGTAGCACTATGACTAGCTACAAACACTTGCTTCTCGTGTTGTCGACTGATAAAAGCAGTGAGGCTCTGAATTAATGTAAATAGCAGGTTGTGACTTGCGTGAAGGTTTCAATTTGCTAGCTGTACTTCGGAACGTAATAGGTATAATCCACTATGTTTCGCTTCCCATACCTTTTTTCACAAACCTTCCAGTCCTCTCTTGGCTTTATATGTCCCTTCTATAGCGGAATGTATAACACATTTTTTGTAAGACAAACAAGATTAAAATATTCAGACAATACTAAAGTATAAAATCTTAATGAATATTTGAATATATATCGTAATATACTATCATATATCCAGCCGGACTATCTGTTCTGCCCTCACTGATTCTTGGACCGAATTGTTCATTATTCATCGTTTCTTCTTAGTTATGATCTTTTTTATAACTCTGTACATGCAAAAAAGGTTTTTTAAATGTAAGTGTTTTAGTTTCACTTGAAATTGACTAAACACTTTAAATTATCATGTAAAACCTTAAAAACTCCAGATCTCTTAAAAGATTAAATTTGTAGGGATTTTTGGGTCTTTGTATTTCTGACCTCTTTCAGACCACCTCTAGTCCTTTAGAGGGCTCAGTAATTTCCCTTAATACAATTATATTAATATTATATCGTTTTAAATACATTTATTTTAAAGAAATGGCTAATTTTATCTATGTCATAGATAAAAATTTACCTATTTTTACCATTTAAATTTTTGTTTGTGTACTTTTTCATAAAAAATAAATAATGAGTATACATTTTTTTTGATTAATTTGTGAAGTGCCTGATGATTGAATCTGTGATTCAGAAAGGCCTTGCACAAAATAAAAATTATATATTGGAAAATTGTTAGAATTTGTTTATACTATTGATAGTACGATAAAACCTTTTTTCCAATGCTCCAAGATTCTACATGAGTATACAAATTATAACTGTATCACCTTTGCTGTTGATCTGTACTGTGTGGTGTTGAGTGTTCTTACAGTGAGAGCCTTAGCTTTCTTCAGTCAATATTATATGAATTACAGATTCCTTACTATATCTACAGAATACAGTTAAATTGTACATTGTATGTTATTGAATCCCACAATAGCAAGAGGCTTGGACACGAGGTTTGTACGTTGGATCAATGTGTCAGGTACTAATAACTGAATTTTCATCGGTCTATCTAATCCGTTTATAATATTGGAACATTTTAAGCAAGTTTAACCTTTTTGATCCAAACATTTTTGTATCTTTTGAGTTTTTATAAAAAAATTATTTGGGTGAAATGCGAAAAAAGTTAAGCCTGAGACTATTTCTTATCAAGCAAGCACAAGAATTTTATATGAGATAAGTATAATTTAAAAATACGTTCTAATATTTATTGAAAAACTACTTAAAAGCTGTTTTATCTATGGAATAAAAAAATATTTTGACATACATATATATATATATATATATACATAAATGAATGTCTGTGTGTTTGTCCTTTATGGAATACGTAAACTATTTGACCGATCATTATGAAAAATTTGTAATAAATTAATGTATTTTTCGACGCGAGAAGGTTTATATGCTACGCATATTGATGTATCTCGCCACCATGCCGGCAATCAAAGATTGAGATGAAATGGAAAAATTAGAATGAGAATATATCTGAATTACTATTTTAAACGCACAAAGACGCCAAATGCTTGCGCCAAGAGTATAATGTGATAAAATATATTTTTTGGAAGCTCAAAACGGATTTTTGTTGAGTAGAGTAGATTTTACGACGCTTATACCACATTAACGGTACTTTTCGTTCATTTTATGTCTTAATCATTTATTCGTCCCTTTTTAATATAAATCTGAGATTAAATAAACGAGAGATAGAATGATAAAAAGGTCCAAATCAAAATCAAATCAAATCAAATTATTTTTATTGTTGAAGACATTTTACATGCATAACCAATCGTCAGTGTACATTAAAAATGAACTAGCCTAGTTTCTAAAATAACTAAAAGGTCCTTATCAATTAGAAAACAATTAGTACTATAATATTCCTTTTCAGATAACAAGCACTTTATCTTCCTTCCTAAATGATATTGAAGTGTTGGCCTCCTTGAACCAGATGGCACGTTATTGAAAAATTTTATGCAAGAGTAAAGGGTTTGTTTTTTCAAAAGAATGTTGTTGAATGTTTTGGAAGAGTTAAGGAATTTGTACCGCGGAGATTATTATAATTTGACTGTTGTACTGGAAAAAGGTGTTTGTTTTTAAAGACAAATGTCAAACACCCCCCCCCGTTCCAGTATATATATGACTAAGGAAAACGTCAACAATTTATTTTGTCTAAAAAAAACCTCTTACATGTACTGAGAACGATTGAGTCCACATATCACTCTTATGGCTTTCTTCTGGAGGGTAAAACAAGGCTTTTAGTCTTAGTGGATTCATGACCCCATATGATCAAGCCTCATAACTCATGTAAGTGTAGAAGCACCCATAGTAAGCTGTCAGCAAAACATTCCTTTACTAGAGAAAGTAGCCAATCTTCGTAAGATGAACAGACTGCTGCTTAATTTTTTAATTACTTTGTCGATGTGATTGTGAAAGGAACAACAAATTACAATCAATTACCAGACCCAGAGAAAAATCAGCACTGGGACTAGGACTAAGACGAAAAGTCGCCAATGACTATATCAGAAAGAGTTTGCATCTGTTCGAGACGATCTTAAATAGGAATTCAAACAAGTTTTGTCTTCTTTACATTTACATGAAGTTGGTTTTTTTCCAGCCATTTGCAACAAAAAGAACTACTCTGAATAAATATATCAGTTTCTAGTCGCTCTCTGTTTCCATTGGAAATGCTGAAGGATGTGTCATCAGCAAAAAGACATAAGTTACCCATATTTACAGCTGTAGGGATATCATTCACAAAATAAGAGAAAAAGTATAGGTCCCGAGAACGGAACCCTGTGGCCACACCTGTCAAAGTAGACAACTCCCTTCGACTCGTATGTGCCCATGCAATCCGAACTGTCAATATATGGAACAGCCACCACTTGTTTTTCGGTTGAGCACAAAAAGATGAAACCCAATCATAAGCCCTGCCTCTAATACCGACCTGTCGGACTTTTTCAAGTAACAAATTGTGAAGGTACTACATCGAAACGCTTACTTTGGTCCAAAAACAGAGCAAAGGTGTACCTGTGATCATCAAGCGAAAAAGAAACAATCTCTGATACAAAATTAAATATTGCATCTGTCGTAGAAACACCCTTTCTAAACCCAAATTGTTGGCGACAGACCACCTTGTTCAATTCAAGGAAAGATTCAAGACGGATAAGAAAAGAGCCTTTCCAAGACCTTAGAAAATGTGTGAAGAGTATAGATATTGGCCTGTAGATTTTCTGGGTCCTGATGATTTCCATTTTTAAACAAAGGCTTCACAATTGCTGTTTTGAGAGGTTGAGGAAACACTCCAGTTTGGAAGGATGCTCATTTGTTATTAAATGAGCCATTAGGCACAGCCAAAAGTTTCGGCACAGGACTTTTTAGAATTTTTGATGATATCCCATCTTTTCCTGAGGAGTTACTCGTGCGTAGTGATTTGATTACTTTCAAAACTTCAAATTCATCTGTTGGCGTCAAGTACAAAGAAGGACCTACATGCTCAGATTGACCTATAGCACTCTACTGATGATGAGGGTTGTAACGAGTTCAGTCGTGTTCCGGACCCGGCTAAAAAATTCATGAAACCCTCAGACACAACACGAGGGTCTTGCTCTGACAAACTCCTTCCGGTGTCAAAAATGAAAAATGGTTTAAAATTTTTTCTCTTTTTACTCGGATTTAAATCATTGATAATTTGCCCATGCAGCCTTTTGAATGTTGTTGGAGTTTGATAATTTTTTTAAAACCAATTCCGACTTTGCAGACCTAATGCTGTCCCCTGAATTTTTTTTTTAATTTTCTATATTGCACTTTTAACGGATGATGAAAATCGAGATGCTTAGAAACAGAGTACAACAGTAACATCCTTTCTCTTAGGTTTAGAAGAGTTTGATCTAATGTTATCCTGGTCCGACCTGTGCTCTCATTTAGCCTAACTCTCTTTCTCAGTAAAGGCCAACTTGTAATAATAAGAAACTTTGCTTATGAAAAGAAAAAAAACTTATGCGAAACATCATCGGTTTGAAGAATATCATCCCAAGTCTTCATTTTTTAAGAAATTGTTAAAGATGAAAGTGTTGTTTTGTGTGAGCAAAATCTAACTTTTTTTGTAAAGAGGAATTTCTGTTTTTAATATAGTCAAAACCCAAAGTCAGCAAATTTGGGCATGATGATCGCTTTAAAACCAGTCACAAGAAACAGCCAAGCATCAAATGTAGTAGGGTTTATGTTTGTAAAAATGTTGTCAATAGTCGATCTAGATCCACCATATTCCCTCGTGTAAGTTGTGATTGGTTTGTAGGAGGCCGAAAGAAGACGTTAAGTTAGTAAAACTGCCTGGAATTTTTTACTGTCGACCGAGACGTCAATATTAAAATCACCACACAAAAAAAAAAAACCCCCCCCCCCCCCCCCCCCCCCCCCCCCCCCCCAAAAAAAAAAAAAATTATAGGATTGATGCGCTTTACAAAACTGAGTCAAGACAATTCGAGAAAGGAAGAATCAAAAAATCTCATTCAGCTCAGACTGCGATATTCTTTGGTGGCCTATGTATAAACAACTTAGAATTATATAGTTCAAATTTTTTGCAGGGACACTTTAATGGAAGAGAGTTCACAAATTCCCTCAAACAGAAAGAACTTACATCATGAGGCTGAGTTTGCAATGTATCCCTTGTCAAAATACAAACACCACCCTTCTGTAGGCCAGACCGACAGAACCCAGACGAAAACTGAAAAGCCAGGGAGGCAGAAGGAATCCAACACCGATTGCCTGAAAAAAAATGTTCTGACAAGCATCCGAAGCAAATGTCCACGATGTGAAGAAACACAAAGACTAGCGTATGATATTCTCAGTGATATCTCCCACACGAGAAGAGCTGCGATCGGTGCCACGGGCTGTCAATGTCGATGTATCTGAGCAAGATAGATCGTGTGTCTTTCTTCCTTCTTTGGCACTTCCAACTAACATCAATCTCTGCTCTGATGTAAAATAAAACTTGTAAATGGTTTAATCATTAGGAGTGATTTAGAACTCATTTACTTGCCATTATATTTCTCGCTTACATTATCTAGCGTTTTGTAACCAGATCAAAATAGAATAAGTTAAAATAATGTAAGATTGTGAAATTATTCAATTTTAGCATATATAACAGCAAGTATATGACGAACGAAAGTCTTAAATTTTTAATTTAAATTAATATCTGCTAAACAAAATTTACCATGCTGGTATGATTAATTTGATAATTGGATAACAATATTGCAATTAATAATAATATTCCCCTAAACAGTAAATATCATGGCAGAGTTGTATAGTCGAGTATTTATAATTTTTTGTTTCAGCATTTCAGTTATGAAATAGCTTTCTAAACTTTATTTTTGACGTTATAACTTATTTGTATTATTAGTTTAATTTAAAACCTCATTTCTTCTGCAGGATAAAGCTTAAAAATAAATTATATTTATACTTTATTATATATTGCGGATCACACTTAGTCTTCATGAGATAATAAGGATTCGTTTTATCAAACAGTATCTTACTACCACTTTGGCAATTTCCTTATGAAACTATTTCCTTCTATGTCATAGACACGGTAGTATTTATAGCCTTGGTAGTAATTATTACTATGAGAATATATTAGCACATATTATTCTCGTAGCAGTTTTGAAAATATTATCATTATGTCTTAATTTTTAGTATTTTTTCATGATTATAATCTAAGGATTTAAGTTCGCTTAGCTTTAAAATAAAAACACACTTAATATCTTGAAAAAGGTAACTTCGGTGTATAAAACGATCTCCTGTGAACCTAATATAAAAATACATTTTAGGTTTGAACCCTCCACGAGTTTAGGAATATAAAGGCAGATATATTTCAAGTTCATAAATATATTATCAAATTGTGTATACGTCATGGAACGAAGAGCTAACTAATATTATTTAATGATCTACGGGTTGCTTCAGTCATTGTAAGCTCCATGACAATTGAGGTTCTGTAAGGGTTTTCAGTCTTATTCCACCTAATGTTCTTATAATAAACCAGTTATTTACAAAATAACTGCGCATGAAGATAAAGTACTGAACAAATATAATTTTGTCATATAATTAAATAAATATAGAAATAATAAATTTAATGTGTGAGATATAAAAGGGACCACTTCATCCAGGAGCGTGGCCGTTGTAAAAAGTAAAGTAACAATACATTTTTGCTTGTTGTTTACTCCCTGTTATAAACGCATGAAACCTGTTTAAAGCAATATATCTAATCCCCATATTTTCCTCTAATTTATTTGCAAGAATCTGATAATTGACCTTGTCAAATGCTTTTTGAAAATATAATAAACGCCTTATCTTAAAAAATGTGATCTGTTACAGCAATAAGTGCACTCTATGCTCATCTTCCTTTAATAAAACCAAATTGCTAAATATATCGAGTTTTTTATAATCGTCTAACCTTATCAATATTATTTATATTATTTTTTTCAATTTTAAATGACTGACAGGAGGCTTATAAGCCTGAATTGCACAGTGTATATAAATTGGATGTTTTAGAATAGGTACAAGTACACTTAAGGTAGATGAATCTTGCTGTTCAAGCGAAATTCACTCGAAATCAGGAATTTAAACTTTTCTTACCTCCATGACGCTTCTCATAATTCTTGTCTTCAATACCCTCAATATTCAGCATCAGTACTCAGTCTTCCGGTTTCTGGCAACTTCCGGTCTGTGTGAGCTACCGGCCTCTGGCAGCTTCTAGCCTCTGGCAACTTCCTGTCTGTATGAGCTACCGGCCTCTGGCAGCTTCTAGCCTCTAGCAACTTCCGGTCTGTGTGAGCTACCGGCCTCTGGCAAAGCTTTAGCCTGTGGCAAACTTCCTGTCTATGTGAGCTAACTGGCCTACTGGCAACTTCCGGTCTTGTGTGAGCTACCGGACTCTGGCAACTTCCTGTCTGTGTGAGCTACCGGCCTCTGGCAGCTTCTAGCCGCAACTTCCGGTCTGTGTGAGCTACCGGCCTCTGGCAGCTTCCTAGCCTGTGTGAGCTACTGGCCTATGGCAACTTCCGGTCTGTGTGAGCTACCGGTCTCTGGCAACTTCCGTCTGTGTGAGCTACCGGCCTCTGGTCTCTGCAGTCTGTGTGAGCTACTGGCCTATGGCAACTTCCGGTCTGTGTGAGCTACCGGCCTCTGGCAACTTCCGGTCTGTGTGAGCTACTGGCCTATGGCAACTTCCTGTCTGTGTGAGCTACCGGCCTCTGGCAACTTCCGGTCTGTGTGAGCTACCGGCCTCTGGCAGCTTTCAACGTTTTGACAGCTTTCGGTTTGTGTGAGCTCCCAGCCTCTAGCAGCTTTCAGCGTCTAGACGAAACTTCCCAAGAAGATGATAGATGAACATTTATAAGTGGTATACAAACTGTTTTGAGAACGTTAAATAAAATATTTCGACGTAATGGTAATTACCACGTTAGCACAGACTTCACTACTGTGTGTTTATATCAGGGATGTCAAGATAGGCATCTTGTTTGCGTGCTCCCACTCCCCCAATACTACGAACTTCGTAATTCTTAACCGGTAAAATGTCTTGCTTCATATGAGTTTCTAATTTTATGCTTTATAATATGCAACGTAGTGAAACATGGATCAGGAATGGCATTTCAATACTGATAAGCATAAATAAAAGCTTAAAGTGTGTACAGTAAAATAAACCTAAATCGCTAATTTACTAATGTCCTTTACAAATGTATTATCAGTAACGAGTTTACTTGCTGTTATACATATGTTGAACCAATATCTTAACTCAATAAATGGTCGATTTAAAAACTCTTACCGTGATTAGTTTAGTTAAAAAAGTTTGCTTTGTTTCCAATTATTAGTTTAATATTTAGCACGAGTTTTGGAATATAAATTAATAAATTAATTAATTTTAATTATACCTAGCTGTTTTCATAAGTAATTCACATCAACAATGGCATTGCGTAAAATACTCGTACTTTCATCAGTGTTGTAATAAATGAGGTGGATCTAACAAAGTACTCCAGCTATGGCCATTGTCTAATTCTGTAAGAGCCTCTTGTTCTACATTGGCTGAGTGGAGTCCATTCCGGGAAATTAAATGCCTGTGATATATTTATTATTTATTTTTCTCTTAAAAACAAAAGTCTATTGAAATGTATTTAATATTTTAAGCTATATAATAAAAAAAATTTAATAACGAGTCCATAATCCTATAAATATAGGAAATATGTTTCATACATTAATTTAGATGTTAAAGTTATATCACGTTATATCTTTGAATAATAAATAAATACAATTCATAATCAGTGCACTAGAAGGTTCTAAATATTTCATTCTTATATTATATGTTATAAACTAAGGTAAAACGTTTTGTTAAGCTTATTTCAATAACAAAGTGTTCTCATAGAACAAATTACCAATACAATAATATCGTTGCAAATATATATGTACTGTAATGTCGAGAAAATGCTATGTAAATACTGTGCGTTTCACTTAGTATTTCTGTGAATACTTTGATTAGATTTCATATTTACTAAATATAATTATATCCTTTAAGATGTCACTATCGTTTCAAATTTAACAAGTACTAAGATTTTGTAATATTATGAATGTTACATACCTGTAATAAAAATAATTTATTGTAAAATACAGCACATGTGCTTCACGTAACTAATAGTACAAATGTAACACACTTATATTCTTAAAGCACGTAAAAATAAGTAGGAAAATCGAACTCTTAAACAAAGTTATAAAGAGCTTGTCAAGTTAATTAACCCCAGATTTGCAAACACCACGCTATCCTAATTCTTATTACTATTTTCTTAGTCAGTTTTTCTTCAGGTCAACTAATTTTGTATACAAGAATTTGCCACAATTAGAGTAAAGTCTTGGCTATTATTGTCCTAATTAGTATAAATCCCTTAAAACCAAACACTAAGGTTTTTATTAACCCTCGGTAAGAATATTATATTAGTACTTTGAAAGTCACGCACTGTATTTGCGCTGATAAAACGGTATAATTCAAGCTAAATGGCAATGAAATAAAATGTAGCACGTCAACGCCTACTAATCTCTCTGGCTACTAATGCAAATTTCTCCACCCCCCCTCACAAGTTTAGTAAAGGGCAAACCAGATGTAGAGCTCAAATCCAAAATGTTAATGTAAAAAGTTTAATATTTAATTATCTTATGGGAAATTTAAAGTGACATCGTAAAGTTTAAGAAAGAGATACATCCGGCTCTGGTTGGACCAGAGCCGAGAGAGACATTACATTACATTAAAAAAGTTTAAGATCCTTCTCGGAGGACCAAAAAATGTAACGAGAGAGACACAAGAAGGGTTAACAAGGAATAACAAAATAGGTTAAACAGTACAAGAGAATGGTGACTTTGAGAGGGTTAGATAGGATAATGAGAGAAGTGAATATGTGCAGTAGACACACAGGAGTAATGATACATAATTAGGTCACAACAACCGTACTGTACAAGAGCTACAACCCACTGCCTAGACGAGGGGTTGAGGTGGATTGACCATGATGAATTTAGAATTGGAAACAGCTGATTCTCTCTCACGCTCGGCCATTGATTATACTTCATTGAATATTTAAATAACAATACTAAAAATTTAATTAAAACTAAACAGCCTTTGGTCGTATTTCAAACGGTTAAGCCACAAAACGTCCTCAAAATCAAAAATACAAAATCGGAGTTGTAGCCCGAAGGTGTATTATTTATCATCATGGTTCCTCATTCATATATTTCTTACAATTACAATAAAAACAAATAGAAAAGATATAAAAAGTCAGTTTCTGAATTGAATACTAAGAAGATTTACCCAAACGCATGAGAAATAAACTGATTTTATCATTTCTGCTAGTAATACATTAACAATGAGTTAGACTAAAAATATGAATTTTTTTAACAAATATAGAGATTTATATTGTTAGTTTGTATAGAAAATGTAATTATACTACTGTAAGAAAATTACTTTCTTAAATCATATATAATTTTTCGTTATAGTTTGCCCAATAAGAACTGAAATAAAAAAGTTCTCTAAATACAAACTGGCCAAGAAGCACTTGTCTCAAAATAGTGCCAATCTCCTTTTCAATGGCAGTTATTTGTTGCAATATCCCATTAAATGTGTTGGTACTAAAAAGTTTTTTTATTTTTTTAAGCTCTTTCCTACGTTTTGAATGTGGTAAACACACACCATTAAACTAAAATTTACGTCCCTGTTGCATTATTACAGTTTCTACTGTAACAGTTATTACTGTCTTGGGTAAACCTAGACTGTTATTATATAGTTATTTAAAATAATCTGTTAAGAAATAATATTGCTTCCTGGTGGGATATGCTAATTCAGATTTGAAATTCAGCTGCGAGTTCAAGTTATATCCTTACTTATCCCTCTTATTGATGGAATAGTTCATACAGTAGCTCAAGGATAGTTGAAATCGTTGTTGCCCCATCTTTAGTTCTTCAAAGTTTGTTACACTTTAATTCATATTTCTTCAAGATGTTTCATCGCGTGTACTATTTATAAACTAGTTGGTTTTCTATTAATTAAATCAGTAACACCAATTTTTTTACTATAGAGTTTACTATGACATTATATTCATTTTATTATGGTTTCATTTATGTTTAGAATTATATTTATTTATAAAAAAGAAAAATTGAGATATTATTTATTCTTCAATAGCTAAGCAAAAAATATTAACAAGCACTTTTACGTAATTTTAAGTATAAATGTATTGATCTTTATTATTCCATTATTTCAATAGCATAAATCATATAAATATTACTTAAACTGTACTAATCAACATAAAAATCGATTGAAACGTGGTAAATAAGTAATAAAATACACATATACGTCAGTTACAGTATTTGCATAAAACTTTTTAATTCCAAGTTAAAACAAATTAGAAGAAAAACAACATGTAATTGGGCTACTTGTGTTCTATTTTGAAATAGTTAAACCTCTTCAAAGGCATAATGTTCCTGAAGCATTGTCAATGCATGTCAACTGGCACAGATAAGACAGCTCACCACTGCTTTTGGATGTCTGTGACATTCCTCCTAGCGTTTAGTAGAAGATAACGTCCAGTACAGGAGCCTTGAACCTTCTGCCTCGGACATCATTATCAGTACTAATTGTTCCTTGTCTTGAACAATAGCATACAGCAAGTAAATTTCAATAAGCGATATTTTTATGAGGCTATTTCTGTGTGTGTATATATATATATATATATATATGTATGTGTGTGTGTGTGTGTGTGTATATATTTTAAAAGCTTCGTTAAAGTTCTGTGCAAACTCAGGAGTGCAAGTCTATACCAACATGTTTTAATAAGTCGCATACAAATACGAAAACATCATATGGTTATTCTTGTTTGCAAATTGATGGCAATTTTCTCGTTTTCATCATGGTTACCCAGAAAAATCTAAATACATTTTCGAATGCTCAGCCAAATTCCATGAAGTGAGATGCACCATCATTGAACTCGTTGATACCCATATATAAATTAAGCTTAGGAAGTATAGGAAATATATATGGTCCGTAGTTTTGAGAAGACCATATATAAATTTTCTGTAACGCTCAGCTAAAGGCCATTAAGTGACATGCACCATCATTTAATTTGAAAAGAATCTATAAAAATCAAACTTCATGAAAAACTTTAAGTCGATATTAAGTTCGTTCTGTAGGACAAAAAATATACAGACGGAAAGAAATAAAACTTTTCAAACTTTTGAGTAATAAGTTTTATTAACGCTCAGGCAAAAGTATTACTCTTATTCACATAACACCTAATAACTTCTATATTATTTGCTATAAGAACTATGAAGCTCAGAAAATACAGATTATAATAGACCGAGAATGGCCAATCTACTCTGCTTCTCACTCCTAAAAACTCCTCTTTTTAATATAAAATTTAAATTACATTAAAAGATCCGAGATTTTTTAATATTTACCTTGATGTTGTTTCTATGCTTTTGATGTTATATTCTTTGATATATGTCGGAAAATTTATTAAAAACACAAACCTTATTTAAGTTTAATGTTCTGATAGATAACCATGAAGCAATAATATATATCTAGAGATTGTATTAATATGATAGGCATGTTAGGGTTTGTTATTACCATAAAACTTAAAATATGGTCTTAATACAGCCACTCCTTACACTTATAATGTGATTCTATGTTGCTGTGTACGGTAAATAATATGCAATCAAAAATTATGTGATTTATAACATATCCACCGTAACACAATATAACATTTTATCTTCAATGAACATCAATAGTGCATGCCATAGCGTGCACCTTCAATAATTTATTACAAATTTTGTGCAATTCATTAATAATATGGACAGGGTAGTTTTGCATGTTTTCTTATTAATAGTTGCAACTTTTTGACAAGTTTTAGAAATATTATTTTCCGTGTCTGATAGATCGATAAATATCTCTGACTCTTGCCTCATGCACACAAATGTCTTGACCACTCAACCCAGTAGTTTTGGACATTCCAAAAAAGTTTTCTTAGAAATTTTAGAGACTTGGAGGTGTTTATAGTTTTTTTTTCAAGATTCCCTGAAATTCAAATGTGGAAATGTTTTTGCTTTAGATTCAGAAGACTCAGAAGAACTCGATGTTTTCGCTGGCCTTCCAATATTCCAAATCTTGAATAAAGTATCGATCTGTAATACGGCGACATAAAAACTTGGGTTGATCAGCCTTTGACTGGGGACCTCAAAACATAAGTGCATGAGAACCATTTTTAGATCAAATATGATGTGAACATTTTTAATCTATTCCCAAAAAGAAATATTCCAAGGATTTTGAACGATTAATCTCCTCCTCCAGAGAGTCTATCAGTTATACAGCTGGTCTGTTGTAATTGAGTGTAAATATCTGATCGTAACGCGAAAGTCTGATGTTTGATTTAGAAAATTTCCTTCCTAACTTCCTGACACATGTATTTAGTTATAAAAACTTGAAAAGAGCGTTATTCCAACGTCCAACGTCGTAACATACGAGTGAGACGGATATTTAGAGTAATTTTTCAGATGACAGCTACGTACAAAGATCTCCAAATGTTTTTATGTTTTATTGCAGAATAATAAATTTGCACTTTTAATTGAATAAATATTAGGCTTCCATATTAAATCTTAATTTAAGTACATATTTTAAAACTATCAAAATATGAGCTAAGATTTTGCCGAGAGATTTCAAACCCTCTCAGTTACAATTATTTTAAATTAAGTGGTTTGCGGCTTTATTAGCTGTTATATTATCTTTATATTCGCAATGTAAGTTCCGCAAAAAGGAACTTATTTAAGCATTTAATACATTTAGCCCAAGATATGACTTGTAACAGCTTATATACATGAACAGATATGAATATTAATTTTTTTAATACGTAATAATTATAATCGGTAAATATATTCGGGAAAATTTTAAAATTTAACACGCCATATAACACGTACCTTGTATCTCCAGCCTTAAACATTGTTTCTCCCCACGGTCGAGTAGTGTTCATGCAAATTATAAGTTGTATGTCGCGTGAAACTTTCAATTTAGCGAGCACGATGTGCTTCTATGTTCCATATTTAAAATATATTAGATTTTGACACGCAATTTATTCTTAAAAAGCTTTCAGCTTGACATTTAGATTTAAAAAAATTAAAAACCATTCAATGTTGACGTACTCGCTTAAACCAGATAGCACACACAGCGTAAGCTAATTCCAATTTTTTTCAAAATTAGTTTTTAACTGGCTGATAATTAGCAAAGCCTGTTATTTAAGGGACTGGAAAATTTTCGTTTATATATGTGTATGAACAACTCTTCACGCAATATCTCAAAAATGAATTCTGATTCTGAACAAAAATCTGCAGAAGTGGTAATGACAGTTCAAGCATCAAGTCAATTCACCAGAAAGGACTTCTACAGGACGAGTACTGGATTGCTCTAATGCTGTGCCAGTCTCTGTATGGTCTCAATATATCACTTGTCAACATCAGTAGCACTTCAGACACGTACATGTTATGTAATTCTATTTCCACACTGAGACCCAATAAAAATTTCAAAATTGTATTTACAGACTTAAAGTCACTGGTAGAAATTAACTGAACAAATCAATATATTAAAATTATCATTCTGCTATTCATTAAGATTGAAGGGCGGACGGAAATAAAATGATAATCCCAAGCCACCTGCAGGAAATGCCTCATATCCTGCTGCCGTGAGAATTCCGATGTCTGAAATATGTCTTAGAAATGCTGAGGGGGAGGATAAAAATCATCCACATGATTATAACGTGAAATATTTATTATAATTATTATGATTATGTGATTATAATGTGATTATTGTGTGTGTGTGTGCGCGCGCGCGCGTGTGTGTGGTGTGTGTGTGTGTGATTATTGGTTTTTGTTTAAGACAGAACGAAACTAAAATACAGCCTAAAAGGGCAACACCCATTCTAGGATGGCGGAATTTGATCCAAGAGAAAAAACTCAGTATAAGCTGAAACCTCCGAGGCGACGGGACAGCAAGTAAATTTCAATAAGCGATATTTTTACGAGGCTACTTTGTAATAAAACAAGGTCGGAAAACACTATATTGTGTATAGCAGAAAAGCTTCCTTAAAATTCTGTGCTAACTCAGGAGTGCAAGTCTATACAAACATGTTTTAATATGTCGCATATAAATATGAAAACATCATATGATTATTCTTGTTTGCAAATTGATTGCAATTTTCTCGTTTTCATCATGGTTACGCAGAAACATCTAAATACATTTTCTAATTCTGAGCCAAATTCCATGAAGTAAGATTGAGCCGGTTCAATACCTATATCTCCCCGGCTCATGTGTGTTTTATATAGTGTGTGTGTGGTTTATTAAGTGCAGAGCCCACTGACCTTTTGAAG
Source organism: Homalodisca vitripennis (assembly GCF_021130785.1). Lineage (NCBI taxonomy): Eukaryota > Metazoa > Arthropoda > Insecta > Hemiptera > Cicadellidae > Homalodisca > Homalodisca vitripennis. The sequence continues at coordinate 242,673,987 of NC_060207.1, forward strand.
GCGTTTGGCCTTTCCGGTAGAGTGGTAGAGACTCCGAGCCGTGGTGTACTAGTTAGGAGTAGCTCCAATTTAAAATTTTGTTTAACTAAGTGTTTATTTTGTTTTTGCTGAGCTGTTCTCCATCTGACATGTGCGGCTAAGTTTACGGCCCCTCACTGATGAGGTCCAAGGGATGAGCTGTTTATCTCCTGTCATCTCTCCATCATGCGTGGTCGCAGAGAACCTTCACTTTGCGCTCTGCTGAGGGACGGCCACCATGATGGACATTTCTGCTAGTCAAAATCTGTGATACCCTGCATTCTTTATTTATTTGTTATTGTTATTGTTGCCATTTATATAGTTTATATTTTGTTATTTAATTTTAAGTTAGTTTTAGATATTATTTAGTTATTTCTTGGATTTCATTAGGAGCCCGCCCTTAGCCGAAGGATACCGGGTGGAATTGGCATTTCTTGTTTCAAATTATGGTGTGTCTAATTTTTTGTATGCAGGTGCACCTGACAAGAATTGTTCGAGGTATATACTACTGCAGGCACTTTTTATTTTTTTTATTTATAATATATATATATATATACTTAATTATATTGACTGGATAGGCCTGTGTTTTCGTAGTAAATGAACCTGAGTATACTGACCACGGTGTTTTTTTTTTTTTTTTTACCTAGTTTAATTTTGATCCGGCATCCCGTTCGCCACCATGGGCGCGCGTTTCCCAGTTGGTTTGCTGTGGGTGTGCGAGCGGCGATGTAAGGTATCAATGGTAGCAGAGCGTGGTTACCTGCTCTCTCAGCTGTCTCTCAGTTCTGGTTTGTTTGTTGGTGTAGGTTAGTGTTAGGTAGGGGGAGGTTAGAGTACACATTTTTTTTTATTAGGAGCTCGCCCTAGCACAGGATACCGGGTGGAATTGGTTTAGTGTCTTGCTTCCTGCAGACTTACCCTTTGCAGGGAGCAGGGGACTCTAAATTGCTTAACCGCTAAATTTTACCTAACTGTACTCTACTTCTCCCCTATCAATGTGTTGTTTTGTTATATTTATTGCTTCTGTGTTTGTAGGTTGTGGTTAGTGTATATTTGCAGGGTATCCTTCTATTAGGTAGCAGGTATTAAGTTCTTCACTTGGACCTCGTCAGTGTAAGCCCTTTGTGAGTTGAGTCCACTTAGTTTACTAAGTAATTGTTGCGTACGCTTTGTTGTATTTATTTTGTTTTAATTGTTTGGTATGGGCGTTTTCCCTGGTGCCTGAACATCTGCGCAAGCCCGAGTTGGTTTTTTGAGGTCCTGGCGAGAGGACAGAAGCCCGAGGGAGATGTGAGGGCATTAAGAGCTCAATTACGGGATTGTATAGCGTTGGGACCGCAGCTGGAATGCAGAGTTCCAAATTAATACTGAATTTGAGTTTTGTAAAACCCGAATGGAAGAGTTAGAAGACGATATTAATTTTGAGTCACTTCACATGTCCGGGTCAGCAAAGGCTAGATTGGCATCTCAACTTTTACATTGGCGTGACAGAATAGTTTTTACTTATGTCAGCTCCTAGTTTTAGACTCTGATATTAAAAGTTGGGCCTTTTCGGCCAGTAAACAAATTAAAACAAGCCTTAGATGGTTTGAGTGAGGTGCGCTCGGTGAAAGAGAAAGGGGGGTACTATTTACCGCTGTCCACTCCAACGGAGGTTCCCACTACCATTACCTTGCTAACCGTCCTCCGGCTCTTTCTTTCGAGCCTCCCAGAGTTACTATGTCTCCGATGGGTAGTGGCCCTCCTGAAGCGGCTGGTGAGGCATCATCTATAGTTGTGCCTTCCTTTTCTAGCTTTGGCAAATTGCCCCATCCTTTGGGAGTGTTTTTACAACACTTTCCCAGAGTTGATGGGCTTGACACTAATTTACTTATCCATTTCCTTCTGGAAGTTTTTAAGCTGAGAGAATTTCCTGGTATGACAGATGCCATGCTTATGCAGATTTTAGCGCAGTTTTCCTTAAGGCCGCTTTTTGATCGCCTTCTAGACTGCCTTAAGAGAGGTGCCACTTTTGACCAGTTCCACGCCGAGATCTTGGAGTTCTTTGTACCTGCTCGGGTTAGGGAGCGCTTGCGGGTGGAACGCGTTTACCGTCCTCAGGCACCAGACGAGACGTTGAGCCATTTTGTCGGGGAGATACGGGATGTAGCCCGGGTGTTGCGCTTGAGCTTGAGCGAAACAGAGTTGGTGAGCCTTATTTTGGAGGGCATTAAACCTGAAGAACGCTCCCGTTTGATTTTTTGTAGCCGTCCGCATCTTTTGCGGATTTGGACCGCCTCTCCATCATCTCTAGAGGGGTTCAGGATGCGGATGATCAAAGGGAGGCCATGTCGAGGCATCTTCCTCACTTGCCTCCGGGCCGGTCCCATGCTCCGGTGCGGTCTGGGCCAGCAGCTGCTCCTTCCCGTAGGCAGCCTCCTACCTGTTATGGCTGCAAGCAAGTGGGACATATTAGACCGTTTTGTCCACTTAATAAAAAAAACTAGTAAGATGCGGACGAGTAAGCCCGACTCGTGCCGTAAAGGTAATTTTGAGGGCAAAAATGTACATAATTTTGATGGGTAAAAGGGTAGCTGGTTTAATACAGAACAGAAAGAAAACAGAAAGAAATAGACTTGGGGACAGTTATCATCGTTGGCCGAGAGGGGAGGTTGCTGCTCTGGCCGCGCAGGAGTAAGGGCTGCCCGCTCAACCTGCCCACAACTGGATGTGCTTGTGGGGAATGTGGTGCAGAAGGCCCTGGTTGATTCTGGGTCAGCACGCAGCCTGATTTCTTTGTCGTTTTTTGAAGATCTAAAATCCTCTGGGGCTAATACGGCAGGTTGAGCCTAGTTCACTTATCTGCTGACTGCTTCACGCACACCTTTACCTATTATCTGTAGTGCCCAGATTCACATCAAAATTAATTATTTCTCTTGGGATTGGAGCTTTTTGGTGGCTAAGGACCTGACTTTTCCTTTCATCTTGGGATCAGAATTTTTATCGGAAAAAACTGGCATGATTTTGGATTTGGCCTCCAGTCATGTTTTCTTTGCTTTCGCCAGGCGGGTGCTCGTTCCCTTTTCTGATGTCGAGTCTCGTGGGACTGCTGCCTTAGAGATGGAAGATAAGAGCTTGACTCCTCCTGACCAACTAGGACATCTTACGCCGAAAGAGGCTGAGGACATAAGGCAGATTTGTTCCAGTTTTCCTGAAGTCCTCACTGACAAACTGGGCACGACCAATCTCTTGGAATACGAGATTCGTCTTACAGACACCCGTCGTGTACGTTCCCATCCATATAAGCTTGCTCTCGCCCAAGATGGAAATTCTGAGAAATATGATCGATGATTTACTTAAGAGTGGGGTAATCGAGCCGTCTTGCTCAAATTTTTCCAGTCCAGCGTTTCTAGTGCCGAAACCTAATGGGAAGTCCAGATTGGTCCTGGATTATCGAAAACTCAATGCTCAGATAGAAATTGACTCCGTGCCTCTCCCCGATTTGCATTCTGCTTTCGACTGGTTTGGTAAGGCCAAGTATTTCTCCATTTTTGATCTTAATCAGGCATACCATCAGATTCCTCTAAAACACGAGTCTCGACCTCTCACTGCCTTTTGTGTGCCTTGGAATTTGTACCAGTTCACCCGAGTGCCAATGGGCTTGGCTGTGGGGGCCCAAACACTCACCAGACTCCTGGATTCTATCTTTCATGATGTCAAATTTAAGTTCGTGTTCAACTATCTGGATGACCTGCTTGTGTACAGTGAGAGTTATGATGAGCACTTGACTCATCTGGAGGAAGTTCTAACTAGGCTGCGAGAGTCTGGCCTTACCGTCAATCCTGAAAAGGTGAGTTTTGCTCAGCCTGAAATATCGTTTCTGGGTCATCTTGTCTCTTCTCGAGGTGTTTTGTATTGATCCAGAGAGAACCCAGGTAATCAGGGAGTTTCCTCCTCCTAAGGATGCCAAGGGGATTGCCCGTTTTGTGGGAATGATAAATTTTTATCGTCGTTTCATCCCCAATGTTGCTGAAGTGGCGGCCCCTCTGAACTCTCTTAGGAAAAAAGGGTGCCAAGTTTGAGTGGGGTGAAGCGCAACAGACTGCTTTTGAGCAGCTGAAAGAGGCAGTGATGCAGCCTCCAGTCTTGGCTATGCCTGATTTCAGTCGTAGGTTCGTCTTGCAAACTGATGCTTCCTCCTTAGCCGTTGCTGCTGTTTTATCCCAAGAAGTAGATGGTATCCGGCAGCCCATAGCTTATGCTTCACGCACGTTAACCCTTGTGAGAAGAAGAGTTTGTTCTGTTTATGAGCTGGAATGTTTGGCTGTCGTGTTTGGAATTAACAAGTTCAGGCGTTACCTAGAACATAAAGAATTTTTTGTTGGAAAACCGACAACCAGGCACTTTCTTGGCTCCTTGCCCACCCCCGTCAGCTCGGGAAGATTGGTCGCTGGGTAGTCCAAATTTCTGCCCTTAAGTTCACAGTGCAGCACGTGCGAGGCACCCAAAATATCATAGCGGACACTCTGTCACGCATGTAATCACTTACCCAACGACCACCAGAATCTATCAGAGCCGCCATGTTGTGGCGTGCTCCTAGACTTTCCTCTGGCATTTTCGGACATTGTTCCACACCAACTTAAGGATCCCGAGCTGACTGCTATCATCAATGAGCTTAAAAACGGAGGTGCCCACCCTCCTTATTTTCTGTACCGAGGTGCTCTATGCTGCCGTGACAAGCAGCGGAGAAAACCTAAGTTAGTGCTGCCAAGCTTTCTTGTACCGATGGTCTTTCAGTATTTTCATTCTTCTCCTGTGGGTGGACATCTAGGAATTCATAAGACCATCGCGAAGATTAGGGATCAGTTCATCTGGAAAGGTATGGACCGGGATATTGCAGCTCGAGTACGTTCTTGTGAACTGTGCTCGCTAAGCAAACCCGCTCAAAATACCAAGTTGGGTCTTTTGTCATCTGAGGTGGCGGAAAAACCTTTGGAGAAGGTTTTCATTGACTATGTTGGGCCTCTCCCGCGTAGCAAGTCCGGAAAATAAGTTCCTACTTGTTTGTGTGGATGCCTTCTCCAAGTTTGTTTGGTTGTTCCCATTGCGGAGTGCTACCGCGCAGCTCACGGTGCAAGCACTTCGTAACCATTTTTTTTCAACACTTTGGAATCCCCCGCCACCTTAGTTTCCGATAATGGTTCACAATTTGTCTCTAATATCTTTAAAAGAATGTGCTTTGGGCACGGAATCCGCCATGTGACTACTTCCCCTTTCTATCCTCAGCCTTCTCACGCCGAACGGTTTAATCGCAATCTTCGATCTGCTCTCATTGCCTTTCATGCGGAAAATCAGACCACCTGGGATCAACAACTACCTTGGATCCAATTTGCCTTTAATACTGCCCAGCATGAAAGTCACAAGGCGGTACCTTTCGAGTTATTATTTGGCTTTCCGCCAAACAACCCTTTGGCGAAAACCTTTGGAAAATTAGCGATCTTCTGCCACCTCCTGTACTCCCAATGTGAAAGCCACTTGGGAGGCAGCCAGGCGGAATCTCATTCGGGCTAGGGAGTTAGTAAGGAGGAAGTACAACCGGGGTCGTATTGCCAATCCCTTCCAGGGTGGGGGATCTAGTTTACTGCAAGGCTCACCCAGTCAGTTCAGCTGTGGATAAAAGAGCTGCTAAACTTTGCTACAGGTGGACTGGTCCCCACCGCATCTTGAAGTTTCTGACTCCGGTGACTGCCCGACTGGGAGATCCTCAGTCCGGGAAGATTTTCAGGAAGGCGCACATATCCCATCTGAAGCCTTGCCGGAGTCATCCGTGATTTCTCTTTAGTCTGTGCAGGAGGGTTTTAGGTCCAGAAACCTGATCACCTCTGCTCCTTCTTCCTGATCAAGGTTCCTGTTTTCTTCTTTGTACCCACGCTACTTCTTGCCTCCAACTGGATTTTCTTGGTTTTCCCCTTCTGCATACTTCAGGGTTTCCGGTTTATAATTCTTCAACCTTTGGGGGAGAGGCATTTCGTTCGGTTCTTCTTTTTGAAGAAATTAACAGAGGGGATTTCCTCCTTTTGGGGGGGGAGTCTGAAGCCGGTTCAATACCTATATCTCCCCGGCTCATGTGTGTTTTATATAGTGTGGTGTGTGGTTTATTGGCTGCAGAGGCCCACTGACCTTTTGAAGGCGTTTGGCCTTTCCGGTAGAGTGGTAGAGACTCCGAGCCGTGGTGTACTAGTTAGGAGTATAGCTCCAATTTAAAATTTTGTTTAACTAAGTGTTTATTTTGTTTTTGCTGAGCTGTTCTCCATCTGACATGTGCGGCTAAGTTTACGGCCCCTCACTGATGAGGTCCAAGGGATTGAGCTGTTTATCTCCTGTCATCTCTCCATCATGCGTGGTCGCAGAGAACCTTCACTTTGCGCTCTGCTGAGGGACGGCCACCATGATGGACATTTCTGCTAGTCAAAATCTGTGATACCCTGCATTCTTTATTTATTTGTTATTGTTATTGTTGCCATTTATATAGTTTATATTTTGTTATTTAATTTTAAGTTAGTTTTAGATATTATTTAGTTATTTCTTGGATTTCATTAGGAGCCCGCCCTTAGCCGAAGGATACCGGGTGGAATTGGCATTTCTTGTTTCAAATTATGGTGTGTCTAATTTTTTGTATGCAGGTGCACCTGACAAGAATTGTTCGAGGTATATACTACTGCAGGCACTTTTTATTTTTTTTATTTATAATATATATATATATATACTTAATTATATTGACTGGGTAGGCCTGTGTTTTCGTAGTAAATGAACCTGAAGTATACTGACCACGTGTTTTTTTTTTTTTTTTTTTTTACCTAGTTTAATTTTGATCCGGCATCCCGTTCGCCACCATGGCCGCGCGTTTCCCAGTTGGTTTGCTGTGGGTGTGCGAGCGGCGATGTAAGGTTTCAAGATGCACGATCATTGAACTCAGTGATACCCATATATAAATTAAGCTTAGAAAATATAGGAAGTATGTATGGTCAGTATTTTTTAGAAGACCATATATAAATTTTCTGTAACGCTCAGCTAAATGCCATTAAGTAACATGCACCAACTCGAAAAGAAGCTATAAAAATCAAACTTCATTAAAGTCTACATTAGGTTCGTTCTGTAGGACAAATATGCAGACAGAAAGAAAAAAAATCAGACTTTTGAGTAATGAGTTTTGCTAACGCTCAGGAAATATATTACTCTTATTCACACAACACCAAATAACTTCTACATTATTTTCTATACGAACTATGAAGCTCACAAAATACAGATTATAATAGACTGAGAATGCCAAATTTACTCTGCCTCCTACGCCTAAAAATTTCTCTTTTAATATAAAATTCAAATTACATTCAAATACTTTATTACATTTACTCCATAATTAAAGGAACCCCATAAATAAAAATATAAAAATAAAATAATGTCGGCAAAAAGATTAATTGTTCAGATTTAGCATTGCAGAAATATGAAGACTATACAGAAAATATATTAATTCCTGTCTTTAATGAAAGATTCATATGTGTATATTAATCTTAATTTTGTCACTGAAACAAAAGCTTTACTATTTAAAAAAACATTTCCTTATTGCTAATAGCTCTGGTTTCATTTTATTCCCTTCCACGTAGAATTTAAAAATAAGATGCGATGATCAAAAGCATCTTTAATCAGTTTTAATCCATTGTCATGTGTGATTTTTATTTAAATGTAAACCAAAGCATGACTAATACCATAATGATTTCCTCTAAGTTTGTCTATGTGAAAGCTTCATCGCGTCGAACACCCGAGATTTTTTAGTATTTACCTTGATGTTATTTCTATGCTTTTGATGTAACCTTCCGTGATATATGACGAAAATTGTATTAAAGAACACAGACCTTATTTTAATTTGATTTTCTAACAGATAACCACGAAGCAATAATAAATATCTAGAGATTTTATTTAATGTGATAAGGATGTTGGATTTTGTGTTACTATAAAACTTAAAATATCGTCTTAATACAGCCACATTTAAAGACTTGGATGTGTCTATAGTTTTTTGCAATATTCCCCGAACTCCAAATGTCTTTGCTTTTTAGACTCAGAGGACTCTGAAGAACTCGCTGTTTTGCGCTGGCCTTCCAAAAATCCAAATCGTTAATAAAGTACCGATATGTAATAACGGTGAGATCAAAACTTGGGTTAAGCAGACTTTGGCTGGGGACCTCAAAAGATAAGTGCATGAGAACCATTATTGAACAAATATGATGCATGTGAACATTTTTAGTCTATTCCCAAAAAGAAATATTCCAAGGATTTTGAACGATTGATCTCCTCCTCCAGAGAGTCAATCGATTAGACAGCTGGTCTGTTATTTGGAGTTTCTGATCGAAACGCGAAAGTCTGATATTTGATTTTGAAAAATTCTTTCCTGATTTCCTGACACGTGTATTTAGTTTTAAAAACTGGAAAAGAGCGTTGTGCCAACGTCGTAATATACGAGTCTTCCATACGCTAGTGATGTTTCCATGTTATTTATAAAGTAAAAGACAAAATTGTTTTAAAATCTTAATTTACTTTAATTTGACCTCGAACATTAAAATTATTGACGTTAAACCGAGCAGACGAATATTTAGAGTAATTTTCAGATGACAGCTACGTACAAAGATCTCCTAATATTTTATTGCAGAATAACAAATTTGCACTTTTATATGAATAAGTATTCGGCTTCCATATTAAATCTTAATTTAAGTATATATTTTAAAACTATCAAAATATGAGCTAAGACTTTGTCGAGAGACTTCAAATCTTCTCAGTTACAATAATTTTAAATTAAGTGGTTTGAGGCTTTATTAGTTGTTATATTATTTTTATATTCGCAATATAAGTTCCGAAAAAAGGAATTTATTTAGGCATTTGATACATTTAGGCTAAGATATGACATGTATGCATTATATAACAGCTTATATACATTAACAGATATGAATATAGATTTTTTTTATACGTAATAATAATAAACGAAAGTATATTCCAGAAAATTTAAAAACTTTAACACGCCATATAACACGTACCTTAAATCTCCAGTCTTAAACATTGTTTCTCCCCACGGTCGAGTAGTGTTCATGCAAATTGTAAGTTGTATGTCGCGTGGAAACTTTCAATTTAGCGAGCACGATGTGCTTCTGTGTTCCATATTTAAAATATATTAGATTTTGACACGCAATTATTCTTACAAAGCTTTCAGCTTGACATGTAGATATTTAAAACTGAAAGCCATTTGATGCAAAAGATTCACTTAATTCAGATGGCACATCCAAATTTAGCACTGACGTAATTCCCAGCTTATCAAAAAAATGTCTATAAATGGCTGAATATAAGCGAAAATTGTTACTCAAGGGATAAAATTTAACGTATGTCTGTATGTGCGTATCTACACGCAATATCTCAAAAATTAATTCTGATTCTGAATAAATATTTTCAGAAGAGTTAATGACAAGAACCATATCAGTTCCAACATCAAGTCCAATCACCAAGAAGGACTTCTACAGGACGAGTACCGGATTGCTCTAATGCTGTGCCACTCTCTGTATGGTCCCAATATATCACTTGTCAACACCGCATCGGTAGCACTTATTCATAAATGTATGTATAGATACGTACATGTTATGTAATTCTATTTCCACACTGAGACCCCCTAAAAATGTCAAAATTGTATTTACCGACTTAACGTCACTGGTAAAAAATCACTGAATAAATCAATATATTACAATTATCGTTCTGCTATTCATTAAATTTAAGGCGCGGACAGAAAAATAAAATGATAAATCGCAGGCCACCTGCAGGAAATACGTCATATCCTGCTGCCGTGAGAATGACGATTTCTGAAATATTTCTTAGAAATGTTGAGGGGGAGGATAAAAATGAACAACGTGATTATAATGTGCAATCACGATTATAATGATTATGATTATGTGATTATAATGTGATTATTGATTGTGCGTGTGGTGTGTGTGTGTGTGTGTGTGTGTGTGTGTGTGTGTGTGTGTGTGTGTGTGTGTGTGATTATTTGTTTTTGTTTAGAACCAATGAAACTAAAATAAAGCCTACAGGCCACACCCATTCTAGGATAGCGGAATTTGATCCAAGATAAAAAATCAGTAAGCTGAAACCTCCGAGGTGAAGTGACATAGTCTCGGGTTATAAAATTGTCGGTGTTCTACGGTGTTAGAGGCGTAGCTGGAAAGGCCAAATGTGCGGATAGTACACGTAAAGAACCTTTGACTACCCGAGTGCCAATTTTAAGTAGACGCTGAGAAGTGTTGTGTGCCGGACGTGACAACTTTGTGACTTGAAATCACAGACCAATCTAGGTGAATCGAGTAACTTCGATATTGTTTTATTGGCTTAACGATCTAGCCTTAATCGACATTTCGTCGCTTCCACATTGTGGGCCTTCTTCACATCTGCGATTCGTCACGAGCGTTTACGAAGGAATCTGGCTCCAGCGACCTCACGCAGTATTAGGTTTTGATAACTTATTTCATTTTGGATAAGTCGCAATCGATGCTACTAAGGTGATTATTATTTTAGAAGGATTAATAAGATTCATTAAATAATATTGTAACTTATTGACTATTAACATGTTTTATTATTATATTGTTTGATTTAATAAATAAAAACAAATAATACTAAAATGTAACTCTGTTTTTAACATAATTTATTATAGTGATAATTAACTGAGCTACTCAATAACTAATTAATTAATAAAAAGGAGATGGAAACGCCACAACAATTATGTACCTTAAAATTGCAATTGCTATCATTTATCAGAATAATATTTTCTTTAGGTATTTTGTTAATACATTTTATTTTATTATACACTTAAAACTTGCTAAAGTTATTAATCGTAAGCTTCGTATCCAAATTCATAATTTTAACGAATATGTGGCCATTGAAAATTTATAACAACCCCTTTACAAGGTTCGAAAAATCCCAACAATAGATCCAAGATGAAGGAAGTTATTTCTGGCACAACGATCCCGACTGTAGCAACTGGACCAGAAACCCGCTCTGCCCTTTGTAGTAATAACAGTTAACTTTTGTCGCTAAATGTATTTCTTCCCATATTTACTTTAAGATATTTATTTATCTCTGCTTCGCCTTACAAATACAACGTAAAAAATAAAGATGGTTTCGTTATACCTATAGAAATTGTTTCATCCTTAAGTTAAAAAGCATAAGTTATATGGCATAAGTCATATGGTTATTTCCACGTTCAGATTTTTACTCTTTTAAATCCCTGACACATATGCTCATATTCCGACATATTAAAAAAATTTATTTGGCTAAAAGGAGGAAAGGAGGAGGAGGAAAAATGTTCTAACTAATCATAATGTGTGATATTCATGTTAATATAACCCGAGCTTAACAAGCATTCTTGCATCCAACGAGGGTAATAATGTATTGAGATCTTTGCATACTTGGAGAGTTTTCCATTGTATACTATTGCTTATGATAGATCAAGCAAATGTGAATTATTTCTTGTTGATTAATGAATACAATATTTAAAATTGTTTCAGAAGAATATAACACATTTTAAATGCCAACTACAGTATAAATTATAATTCGTTCTAATCTTAGATTATAAAATAACTGTTTTGAAAAGTATTATTAAATTTCATAAGATTAATCAATTATTACGCTTTAAATATCTAAACACATGTTGACTTGAAAGTCTATCACTCAGTAGGAGGGATGTTACAAATTAAGCCTCTCTGTAATTAAGTCCTTAGAGAGCAAATTGAGATACTTACTTGATATTTTGCTCGAAGATTTCATTTCTATAGAGGTGATATCTCATTTGATGATATTTTATGACATTGTAATTTTTATATCATTCAGGATGGGGCTGGCAAGTTATCTCTTCTATGTCTTCAAAAAAGGTCCATCTTTTGTAATACATATTTAGAACGAGGTACATCATAACAACTTTGTATTTCTTACCATGCCTTCCTACCATATCTACATTATGAGTAGAAAGTCGGTTGCTCCTCCGTACATAGACTTAGTGTCAGAAGCATCTTAGTGCACTCAACTGTGCACATAATGAGAAAATGAGGCTGGTCTTTCATGTAGACTATACTATATTATTATATTTTGTAGTCTAGGTATCGTTGATGTCGAAATTATATAAAATCTCGTTTTAAGCTTCTTTGCCGACTTTTTTAGATCTTCTCAGATAATTCCAGGTACCAAGTCTCTGAAATACTGTCAAATACCAGATGCTATAATTAGAGTAAAGTGACTGGAGCTGAACTGAACATTCCAAATATACCATAGCTACGTTTTATTATAGATAGCGTAACGCAGATTTTAGAATAGTAGAGCTAGCACCCAAGGTCTCAAAACTGGGTAAGATTACCTAATAATATGTGTAAATAATATTAAAAAACAAGTAAAGTTCGAGTTAAATCGATAAGACTTATTGCTGAATCTATATTGATTATTTATTAAATTGAGTTATAAATTAAACTAAAATTACAGGAATTTGAAATTTTTCCACGTTTTAAATACATAAAACATTATTCTCGAATGCGATAAAAACAATACATCTCTAACCTAAAAGACTTTGAATTAACGTACATATTTAACAGTACTGTATTCACAATAATAACCTATTATCGTTTGTTAACTTACTTAAGTCACGTAAGATGATTATAGGCAAGGTCTGAAGCTTGGGACAGGATTTGATACAGTGAGAGCTGTAAAACTTTTATCGTAATCTGAAATGAGTGTTACGTGTTACACACATTAATCTCAGGTAACTGTGAAATTATGATTATGTATTCTAATAAAAGTAGTGTAGTATTCAGATGTACAGTAAATTGACGCTATCTCACAGGCAAAACTGGATGTGTCCCAGGATAACAGGTAAGGTTTAATCTTCCTAGTTATTCAATATTGCGTAGTTCTTTTAAGAATAGAATTTAAATAATTATCTACTGTAATATTTGGTTATTTTTATATAAGTATAAATTTAGATTAAATTTCTTTAGTTTTGATTTCATTAGCACGTACAAAATAATATAAAACTAATATACAATATGAGGCGATATAAATGTTTTATATATATATATATATATATATATATAAACATTAAATAATTTTATATATATATATATATATATATATATATATATATATTTCTTACCTTACAACGCTGGAAAGTAATCAATATATTTTACCTATCTTTAATATTGAATAAATGTCTTCAATAATAAAACTACTCGTCTTAAACAACTCAAAACGAATTAGCCAAGCCAAGGCAGAAAATTAATAAGATATAAACTGCTGCACTAAAAGTATGAACCACGTGAAACATCATTACTGGCTATAATCTTTAAAAACAAAAAGGTAAGAATTAATTTTATCATTGACTATAGAATATGTTGAGCAGGTTTTTTTTATTTATTAACTGTTACAAAAAGAAAAAATAATACTTACTTACACAGGTGACGGAACTTTAGTTTTTTGGATGAGACAGGCAAATTCTTCTAATGAATATCACCACATTTATACCGGAAGTGGGTGTTAACTTAAAAAAAGAACATTTATGACAATTTTTATCCTACCATCCAATATAATAATTCTATACCAGTTATACCATATAGTTTATACCAGGATTTCACGTGTTAATGGTAATACTAGGCCTGGCCATTGGACCACGCTGTGAAATTTAATTGAGACGTAAGTTTTTATTGTATTCTGTTTCTGGAAGCCTTGTTTAGCTAATGCGGTATCTCTGGGAGAGAAATATAATTAGTCACTAATGTTATAACAATCAAAGCAGCAGCATTATTTCTTCATTAGTCGACCATTATTGTCGTGTATACGCAGATGTCACCCATATGTTCTCCACAAGAATATTTGATTATGAAGGACTATCTTCTATCTACATTTATTCAGCGTGCATAAACGGATATTTAGCATATAAAGGTAGACATGTACATTTGTATAGTTGTTAGTAATTACATAAGCTTAACTCTGGTACACTTTTTTTCTATTCAACTTAAGCTAGGATCAAAGTTTTAGTTATTTCTAATTTTCAAAGTTCTTAACTTAGTTAGTAAAATAACTATGTTGCAATTTGATGGAACCCTTTAATATTTTAGTAGACATGCATCAAGAACAGACGCAAATTTTATCAAACAATGTGAATGTGCATATCAACAAAGAAACATATTGGCCTACAGTTGTACATATAGCGGTCAATCAAAATGTTAATAACAGTTTTAGAAGCCAACTGCAATATTATCACGTGACCAAATGTTGACACACATTTTGCAAACAAATTAGTTCGCAGCCCAGAATAAATATCAATCCAATAATACTAATATATACTAGTCCTTCTCTTTGGCGCTCTTTATTATCTGCAAACTACGTGTTTATCTCTCTTTAAAGATATGACGTCAGTATATTTAGTTGTATACCTTAAAGAAATTTGAGTACGATATATTATGTGGTGTAAAAAGTTAGAAACGGTATTGTACGCAACACATGCGTGTGAGACAGCAATGTTACTGCAATATCGGCTCTCATGCGTAATAACTGTAATTTGTCTCTACTTATGTCGTGACATACAATAATAAGAGTGAGGAGGTAAATAGCATGCTTAGGTCTTCGTGATAAAAATACACTATTAGAAATTACCTTAGACAAAAATGAATTATATAGGTCAAATATTTCAAATCAAACTGCGATGAAAAGATCACAATAGAATATTTGCATACTAACATTTTGTAGCAAGCACAATAACACTACATGTTAATGATTGTTAATTGTTAAACACTTGGAATATTGCGCAAGACATTTTTCCAGAACAGTAATTGATAGTGTGAGTACCGTATACTTAGAATAAACATCTCCAAATGTAAAACTATAGTTTAAGTATTTCAATTTTATGCCCAAGATGATGAAAATGTTACTTATTTTGTTAGTGACGATGGGAGGTTATAAAGGATAGTAGGATTTTGATAATTTACCATCGTTATAGGTTATTAAAGGTATACCACAACGTTTGAACCTTTGGGTATTTTTGCACCCTTTTCTTTCCCTTCTTTAGTTTCATCTGCCGGTTATTTTTGTATGTATTAATACCTCCCCCATGTGACGAGGAGGTTAGATTCCTATCCTCGAATCGTCCTGTTATACTTTTTATAACCTGTAACGGTGGAAAATGTCCGAAATCCTGTTATCCTTTCAAACTGTTACTGTTATAACAAATTGTAGGCCTCATGTGGAGGATGTACTCTCCATGTGGTCGCATAAGTCAGACCTCACTTTCTAACAACACGCAATGCTGGAATTCTTAGTTCACTTGTAACAGTTGAAAATGAATTTCCTGAGGCAATATTTAAGTTCGTTTTTGTGATCTAAGGAACTAATTGTATTTTACAAAGTGTATATTACTATTTGAAAAATGTAGCTCTAAAGATGTCTTGCTACTCTAGTAATCATCAAGCAACATGTGCTAGAACTCAATATACTAGGGAGTCCGTAGTAAACCTATCTATTTAAAACGTACTCATAAATAGCCAAGATGAAAGGTGATGAGCCATCACGCAACTCTGAATTGGGAGGACTTGGAAAGCATCGTGCAGTAATAAGATTGAAAAAGGTAAGCATATTAGCTATATCTCATATATCTCATTCAGAAAATGCACCAAACCGTAACTAAATGTGGGAGTGCCGATGGCCGAGCGGTCTAAGTCGTTGAACTTTGGGTCTGAGTTAGAGATAACGCAGGTTAAAATCCTGTCAGTGACCATTGCACTTTTTATCAGTACCATTGACCTTCTACTGTATCGACTCTCCCCCTTATTCTGTTTCATAAGACCCTCGCACAGGCCAGTGGCCCATGAGGGCGGACAGAATAAGGCTTAAAAGAGGGATCGGCCTTCCTTAAAAAAAAGGAAAAGAAATAACTGTACAAAAATTTAAATTAATATGAGTACAGTATACTAATTTAAGACTGTTATTTATGTTATTAGAACATTTATGTTATTAGACATATGCATTCTGACAACGCCACACCTATTATAATTATTGTGGTTGATCCATCGCTGAAAAAGTGGAAAGCTTTTAATATAATGATTATTAAGTTTTTTGAGATTTTTTATTTTTAAGAATATAGCTACGAAAATAAAACAGGCATTAAGGTTTAAACTTAGATTTTATTATAAGTTCATAAATTTTATAAGAATCACCATTATTGAATTTACGAATATTTCATTAAATTCTATGTAACTCTATGACGTTCGTAACCGCGAAACTGCCTTAAAAGGTAATCAATAACGATCAAGAAAGGGACATTAGAGAACAGCCAATCTCCGACATTTCCTGCTTTTTGTTCTTCTAAGCTAGAATTAATGTGATGGCTTATAGTGCTCTCTCGCAATTTTAAATTTATTCAAATTATTATTACGTTATGCATATTACGTGCTGGTTATTAAATGGAAAACGATTGAACATTAACTCATTACTTGGATTAATCCATATTTTAATTAATTTCATCGCTTGTTCTTAAAAAGGCTCTTCTGGAGTTAGACAATTTTAAAATTACTTTCTGTAGTCTGATAATTACTAATACAGAGCAAAATAATAAAAATTTATTATTTATTATTTATCACCATATTTTGAGCTTTTATTGCCTGATTGTACTATATTTTCAAAAACCTTACATTAAAGAAAACATAGAAAATAAACATGACTACTAGTCCAGAGACGAACGTCAAGACAACAAAAAAGTTTTTATATGGGTTTTAAAGTATCATAATACTATTAATTACTTAGATATATTTTTAATTTTAACTATGAGAGCGTGAGAATGATCAGACTCATTCAATGTCAGCCGTATTGTAACTTGATTATTTAAGATGTCTAAATGGATTTAGTAAATTAGCACAGAAGCTAACATGAATGTGGAAGGGATGAAACCCCCAACTCCAAAATACTACTATGATCCATCCATCCTGATCCATTCCCTGGATATTTCCTCTTTTGTCTGGCTTCATCAAACTTTTCTCACGGTAGTGTGTCTTCCTTTTTTCACTCAAAAACCTCATCCTTTCTATCCTCGGAAATAGGAGACATCGTCTCAACTTTTAAATAACTCAGTACAATTAATATTCATTATAAATATTCTTTAAGTAACAACTTGTTTATTTTTTAAATATTATTTTCATTATGAAGTGCAGTATTTTAATAATTATTTTTTGGTCACTCACTTGTAATCAAGGGAGGTTAAAAGCTTAAGCGAAATGTCTTTATCTGTACGATATTTGAACCTAAGTTTTCAAACCAAAAGTTGACATTCTTTTATGTTTTAATATTTAATAATAATCTATAATTAAAAATTGTTGAGAATTAGATAACTATTTTATATTGACATTTGGATACACCACAATATGCGATAATTTTGTACAAAATAGTGTGGTTTTGGTGAATAAACTATCAAATGTAATGTGTTAGTGAGTGAAAGCAATATAAATGTAAATATACCCCTTCCATGAGATTGGTTACATAGTTATCCCGCAGGAGCATGACTCATTGACTATGTAGGAGCCTGGCTCAGTCAACAGACGTTTGATTTCTGTTCTTCCTTCAGGCGTTCTAATACATCATGCATTTTTATTCACATATTAATTAAGTAAGAATTTACAATAAGGAACATTTTATTTGCGACGGACAATAACTGATTTAAAAAGGGTTCAACTTAATTACAATTAAAAAAGATGAATTTAATATTTCTTGTAATAAAATTTACTTTTTACATCTAAATTATCACATAATACCAAAGTAAAATATTTATAATATGTGAATAAAAATGTTGTCTTTTTTCGGTTGTAATTATATGTAAAAGCCATAACAAAACGTTTTGACAGGTGCTAAGACATCATTAAAAAATAACAACACTTTATACTAAATTATAACATGTTCAGGAAACAGTTCTGAGGTTTCCGTAGGGAACCTGTATCTATTTGACAAATTTTGAATATATTAATAATGTCTTATGCTCTAATTTATCTTGCGATTAACATACACATAAAATTTGAGCTTTATACAAAAAAATTCTTGATAGTATCAACACAACCTTTTTGGTAGAGTATGGTGATATATTTAAATATATTTGCGGCTATTCAACATCCTTTTTATTTCCGCCGTCTTGTTTTTGTCTGCCGTGACGATTTCCATCGGCTAGTGCCCTCTGGTCATTCGTAGGTTGTTGATATACAAATGCAGACGTATTGTGACCTGTATTCTGTAGTTCAGTTTTAATGATTAGTGTTGTGTATAGTTTTTGTATTAAGTACGTGTTTTTAGAGTTAGTGAAGTTGACAAACAACATGGTGGTTGTGATTCCTGATTTAGGCGTGCCACAACGCTTTGGTATGATTTTTTTATTTTAACCTAGTTTGTAATTATGTATTAGGTTAGTTATTACCTGAAGAATAGATCAGATTGCAGATCTCGAAACATAGTGTTACTGATTTATTGTTTCACTGAACGATGGCAAATGTCCGGAAAATATCCTGTTTCCTTCACAATCCTTCATCGTCAAAAATAACCTTCAAGCAAAGAAGTTTTAGTTATACGTGATATAAATTTAAATTTGCAGTTAAAGTCATTTTAGACATTGTTTACTTGAAATAAGTTAAAAGTAAATTGTAAAATAATATTATATTTGGCCAACACTATGCATTTTTAGGATAATGAAATATATTGCACGTTCCAAAACTTTTAACAAATAGGAAAATCTGCGTATCAAAGAAACTATGTTTTGTTTTATCTAGAAAAAGCCTAACAATACATTTTAATAAATATGATATTTTTAGTAAATATTATAACTAAATAATGCAATTGTTAATTTAAAAGTATTTTGCCCACGATAGGTTTAGATATAAAGTGTGCTTTGTTTTCAATTGTAACTTTGATGTGTAGCACGAGTGTTTTTTTTTTCTTTTAATTACACTTAACTTTTTTCATAACTAATTTGCATCAACAATGGCTTTGAATAAATGACTTTCATCAGTGATTGAATAAATGAGGTGGATCTAACAAAGTACTTCAGCTATGGCCATTGTCTAATTCTGTAAAAGCCTCTTGTTGTACATTGACTGAGTGGAGTCCATTCCGGGAAATTAAAAGCCTGTAATGTGTTCATTACTTATTTTTCCCTTAAAAACAAAAGTCTATTGAAATTTGTTTAATATTTTAAGCTATATAATACAATAGATTTAATAACGTGTACATAATCCTGTAAATATGGGAAATACGGTTCATAATTTAATTTAGATGTTAAAGTTATATCACGTTATATCTTTGAATGATAACTAAAATTAAATTCATAATCCGTGCACTAGAAGGTTCTAAATATTTAATTCTTATATGTGTTATAAAGTAAGGTAAACCTTACAACATCAATCGCATATACACACACACACAATTGTTAATTTACTATTTTATTTTAAAATCCATAAAAGTAGAGTAATTTGTTGCTTTGAATAGTTACTCCACTACATGATGTTTTTATTTATTCTTTTACACAAAATTGATTCATCACTGGTTCTGCTAAGTTATACAAATCTTATACCGAGACCAATGTACAATGTAAAAAGCAAAGAATTTAAATAATTGTTTATGTATTTAAATCATATTATTTTATTTATCGTATCTATTTTATAGCACTGGATGAACTTAAAATAACAATTACAAGAGTGGCTGGTAATAAATTATTACCGCAGATTTTCTATAAGATTTTTTAAGATTTAATTAAGTGTATGGTTATTATTGCCTAGTTTCTACAAAATAACATCATCATATTCAGACGCACATTATTCGTAGAACAATATGTGGTAAACATGAGGGGAGTGTTGGAGCTGCACGACATGAGAACATAGAAAGAATGTGAAAATGAAGAGCTCAGTGTACCATGTGTGTTATAACCAGCACTTCTACAGCACACTGCTTTGCATATAGACAACATTGTTATAGTAACACTGATATCGTAACTTCTGGCAACGCCAGTTTTTCGAGTAGAGTGAAAATAAGCTTGCTATGCTTGTATACTTTAAGGATTTCTTTTCGTTCTATATACAGAATCTCTTATCGTTGTATCATTTAGAAAATGGAGTTTGTAGTGTTAAGTTTTGTTGTTGTTTTATCTCATAAGACTATATCAGAAAATTAAAGGTGTGCAGTTAAGTTTTGTACTTGTTTTATTATACCGGTTGCTCTCTGCCACTTTAGTATGAATTCTTAGAAATTTCATTAAACATGGCTACTAATAGTGTAACCTATCTGATATTGAGTGATACATAAACATTGTAGGTAGTACTTTTTATAGATTAAAATGATTCACAAAATGTTTTCAACAGCTAGGATAATCTGGGTATTTTTTACTATATTCTTTGAAGTACAATGAAGCTTGTTATAAAAATAAAAATCAAAAATGTTTACCGAAATCCAAATTATATTATAAATGTGAAAGTGCCTTTGTTTGGTTTCAAGCCTAAACTACTCAACCGACTGTACTACCTTATACGCTTGGTCATATTTCGAAAACCCTACCGGGCTACGCCCCACTAATCTTTGAATTAACCAAAAATCCCATCTTGACCTCTACGGTTGTGTAATATTATTTGATTAAGCCTGTCAAATGTAATCTACTGTTCTGTTTAAACATTCGTTATTATTTTAAATTAGTTTACATGTATATTGAGTGAGAATGTGTAAGGAATAGCAATTATTTAAATATTTATCTACCTTAAAAATGTCCTAAAACATAAGATGGTCCAAAGTTTACACCGAAGACACCCTTAGAAGAAGTTGGCAAGAACTATGCTAGATAAAATTACAAATAACGATCATTTCTAGCTGTTCCTAAGAATTTTAACTTATTACAATATCTATATGTGGGATAGATAGATAATTATTATTTAAATTATTAATATTAGGTCAACCAAATATTACCATTTACAAGTATAGTACCTACATAAACTTAGAAATTTAGGTTTCATGAATTATTTTTACGGACCAGTTTTTATCTGGCCTATAAGTATGTAAATGAAATTCGCTATCCAGTCTCCACAACGTAGTGGTAATTACCATGTTACAAAAGAGTGTACCACTGCAGGTCTATATCAGGGATGTCAAGATAGGAATCTTGTTTGCGTGCTCACACATTCTCCCCTCCCCTTCTTCCAACTTCTGTAATACTTTACCGGATAAACTGTCTTTCACTAATGAGCGTCTTAGAATTTTCCATTGGGGCAAATTTTTGTGCTTGCACACACAGACAGGGTGTAAAAACATTCCCGCACGGACTTGATAATTCCTGAACTATTACAGGTAAAGCAATAAATCTTGGTACATCATTACTGCATCTATAAATCTCGGTTTTGAATTAACTGCCATTTTGACATATCTGGGGGATGGCCCGCAAGGAGATATAACGAACCCTTAAATTAGGGGATAGGTCGAGTGGTACATCAAATTAAAGGTCCCTATTAGTAGAGTACAATAACGCAACTCCGTTCGGAAAAGATACACTCTTTTAAAAATTACTGGTTTAAAGTTTGGAACTTTTACAATGTAAGTCCTGTTCTAGGTGGTTTAATATTCTTGTCTTAACTCGAGTTGTGAAAGTTAAACTTATTATAGAGAATACTTTACACCAAATATTGTTTGCTTAAAATAATTTACTTGTTGAATTATGCTAACGCTAAATTTGGTTGTGTATCACATTTATCCTTAAGTATATTTTCATTTATTTATGAAGAATTTTAATCCCTGTTCAAAGCGTTTCTGTGGATGTCAATTTATGTGTTTTTGAACCTATTATTATGTTTTTGGTTTTAATTCCAAAATAATTTTTAAAAAGCATTAATCTTATTTGGTGAATAGTATTTATTTTCACATGAGAAGAATGAATGAAGATAGGATCCCTTGGAAAGTATGGAATTGGAGACCAACAAGGAATAGGAAAAGAGGAAGACCTAGGTTAATGTTGGAAAGATGGAATAGAGAAAGCCATGCAAAGAAGAAACATTGAAGAGGATGCATGGCTATGCAAGAGACAATGGCGTATTGACTGCGACAAACGGCCAGAATAGCTGTAAAAGTCGCCGTAAGTAAAGTAAAGTAAGTATTTATTTTTGTACGTATACCAGCTGTTACTCGCTGTTTAGCATGCAATAATTATCAAAATTTACCATAGCTTACCTAGTAATAGCCATTATGATGTAGTATGATGGACGCCTATGATATTTTTATTAACTTAAGTAGACATTCATGACTTAAATACTATTTAGTTAAAATGCTTATGACACTCGGAGAATATAATGTATCCATACTTATTCATAAGAGGAGCCTAATTCGGTCTAAAAGCTCAATCTAAGATATTTCCATTGTCATAGTTCGGTATAGTTTTCTCCCGATGAAAAACATATACTTCATATGTGGAAATGAGAAGTCTACTGAGGTATAACAGCATCTACTTCTGTTATATGGGGAAAACCTGTCTAATTTCATGCAAAATTTAAAAATAATCGTTTATAATATATTTTTAGTAACTAAAGTCTTGTTTTTTTTTACTTAGGTTTCGGCAGGAATATCCGATCGACTTACAATAATCTTTATTCCTCTGTATTTCCTTAAACCCCTCCAAAATGCCATATCTCAATGCCAAGAAAGCCAACATGTTTCTAGTACTTTATACGCAAACATTCACAGTTTTTTTTTTTCATTGAGGTGGGTTTTTTAACAGTGTTTAATAGTATCTCACTGTTTTAAATTCGTCACTGGTGCAATTTGGAGTAAAATTTCGATGATAACTGTATATAATAATCTGCATTTCACTATTGATCAAACGCCATATACTTAATTAGTATTTTCTGTAATTAAAAAGGAAGCAGAACCGTCAGCCTCTTTGATAAACTCCAGTTGAAAGTGTCAACACATGTTTACTGTTAGTGAAATTTTAATTATAAAATATAACTATTATCGTATATTTTTTCCGAATTCTAAGTGATTCCAGGAAACTGTTTCAATCTTTATCCTTGAATAAAGATTTCGCGGACTTTCAACTTATACTAAAAAAAGAACTATTTGAATCGTTCAAGCGGTTATTGAGATTAGCGCTTAGCAACCAGTTTAGAATAATAAAACTTTTAAAATGTTATCTCTAATATAAGATTTGTTGATTTTAACTTGTTAACAAAATTTGATATTGCATACCAAATGATCAATGCTTGACTGAAATTAAAAACATATTGATTGATTTATATGCAGTAAAGGAAATACCATTATGACCTATAAATCTCAAATAAATGTGTAAACTATAATTCCAAATGGAGAGAGTATTTAGAACGTTTTGTCTCACATCAGAGCAAAGATTGATGTTAGTTGGATGTGCCAAAGAAGGGAGAAAGACACACGATCTATCTTGCTCAGATACATCGACATTGACAGGCGTGACACCGATCGCAGCTCTTCTCGTGTGGGAGATATCACTCACAATATCATACGCTGTCTTTGTGTTTCTCCACAAAAATCA
The DNA here is from genome assembly GCF_021130785.1 of Homalodisca vitripennis. Classification (NCBI taxonomy): domain Eukaryota; kingdom Metazoa; phylum Arthropoda; class Insecta; order Hemiptera; family Cicadellidae; genus Homalodisca; species Homalodisca vitripennis. The sequence continues at coordinate 242,697,610 of NC_060207.1, forward strand.
ATATAGTAATGATACCGCAAGGAAATCTTGTAATATAATGGAAGACATTTTCTTCATCCTCCTCGAACAAGTTTTCTCAATGCTCTCATATCGGTTAAAGCACGCGTGATACCAGTGTGAACGTTTCATAAACTTTATGAGAATATTGCCTTTCAGATCTATCCTTATTCTAATTTTCCATTTCATCACAATATTGTATACACCCCATAACCTAGTATAGCGGGCAATCCAAAGTTTTACTGGTCAGAAATTTCCGGACCCAACAGTCATGCAAAAAGTCATTAATATCATCTGGAGTTTCCTACGGTTTAGATGCTTTTTTAAATTTATAGTCAATTTCAGGTGAAACTAAAACACTTAGTTACATATTAAAAACTTTATAAATATATAAAAAGTTCATAAATCAGAAGAAATAATTAATAATGATCAAATCCGTCCAAGAATCACTGAGGGTTGAAGAGATATTCTGGTGGGAAAAAGCGTATTAAAAGTTATCGTCGAATATACATTAAAATTTTGTAGTATGGTGCTGGTAGAATATTTAATTCACTACTTATCTTGTTAAAAACCTTACCTAGAATATATTCCAATATAGAAGGGACATGTCGGCCAAGAGAGGACTGGCAGGTTTCTGAAAAAAGGTATGGGAAGCGAAACATAGCGGATTATAGCTATTGGTACCGAAGTACAGGGAGCAAATTGAAACCTTCACGCAAATCCCAACCTGCTATTTACATTAATGCAGAGCCTCACTGCTTTTATCACTCGACATCACGAGAAGCAAGTGTTTGTAGCTAGACATAGTGCTACAAGTGAATATATTGTACAACGTGACCGCCTCAGCAGGTGTCACGTAACAGGCGTCGCTGTGTTTACACGCAACATTTCAAAATCTGTAGCTCATTTCATAATAGAGTTGTCTTGCGTGCTTATAGACAGGTAGAAATTGTACAGAGAAGAAATCATGGGAGAAGTTGTGTCAGTCTCCTGACTGATAGACATCAATTACGCTCAGCCAAATTCCCTGGCTGAACACTGCAACATCATAGAACTCATTCTTGTCATTGAATTTATGAAGTTTCATGCAAACTTTAATTCCAACATAAAGCGTGTTTTTCGAATTGTCTTGCCACGTCATACATTCATAGTTTCGTTTAGTAAGTTATGAAGGGCATTACAATGTAAGTGTGCTTTGCAGTCAAATCTTTTCACATGTTATTTGTTACCTTAGTGTGTGAATTTGAACATGTATCAAAGGAACATGTTGAAATCTCATACGATTGGACTAACGAGTTTACAAATTTATTTATTGGTAGTTTATTGTTGGCATATGTTTACCTAAAAGACTAATGTAAACATATTGGCTAGTGCTCAGCCAATACTATGATGTGATGTGCACTAATTGTTGGCTATATAGAAAATAGCAAAAATAGCTTCATCCAAACATCAAGTCTATTTTTCAGATACTTTTCGAGATATCGTGCGGACGGAAACACTTTGATAGACAGGCTTCACTAATGCTCAGCCAAATATTTTGCTTTACTAAGTGATATTTTCCTATTGCATTCAAAGCTAAAAAAGGGGTAATGTGGACTTAGTATTTTTGTTTATATGATTTATTGTAATATCAATAGACACGGCGATTTCTGACATTGAAAGTCAATTCAAAAAATATGATAGAAATTTTTCTTGTTTTAAGGTAAGAGAACTTGAAAGTCGTAAATGCCTTTCGAAGCACCTTATTACCATCATAAATTGATTTCATTGATTTAAAGTAACTACGTATTTGATATAATTCAATGAATGGGTTTTAATTATGAGAGCAATGATATCCAAACGTTATAATGAAATCTGTTTAGTAATAAGAGAAAAGAAAAATAGAAAATAGATTCTTTCCTAACTTTATGAATAGATAATGTATATTTGCTCCCTATTGTTATTTATTTTTTGTCAGGCTCCATCGAAATACAAGGTAAGAGTAGGCCATTCCACGTATTAGCTGAGTTGTTTACAAAAAAGGTGTACACATTTATTTTTCTGCTATTTTATCTTTGTAATCACGGTTAACCATATGAATAATGTAAAGATATTTATTAGCGCTCAGCAAACTCCAATAAAGTGACATACTACCTCATCAAATAGAGGTTTGCTAATATATATTCAATGAAGCTCCATGTAAAATGTGAAGACTGTAATAGGTTAGTTTGTATTCGGGAGCTCATGCGAACACACAGACAGAAAAGATATTGTTCCACCCGCAAAAAGGATAGGCTTTGCTAACGCTCAGACAATTAAATTATTACTATAAAATATGGTAGATTAATATAAAAAACGAATATACAATCCCTCCAATACAAAATCACTTTTGCAGCGCATGTATTAAGATATAAATTATGAAAATAATAAAATGCATGATCCTGCTGAACTTTTTTAAGTCTTCCACTTTTAAATTATCTTGAATGGGCCTATTTAATATCGAATGATATTTTTGTAGTAAGTATATTCCACAATATTTTATTCTTTAAGAACTTTACTTCTAACTATTATTCATTTCCCGGGTTTTATAAAATCTTACACGTATTTACAGGTATTTATGGACTGTAATTTTCTATCCACCTTTTACTTTAATAACAAATATTTACTCTTTAGACATATTTCAAACCCAATAGTGAAGTATGTGTACAATGACTATATTATGTGAGGTCAATAAATGGTGTAAAAGGAATATTGAAATAATTCTTAGATTGAATGATGAAAACGTAAAAGGCGAACTATGTGTAAAGCTAGACGACGAATACTTTACTGCTGACGCTGTACTCAGCAAGAATAGAATGTATGCAGGAGCTGACCAGACGGTCTCAGCAAACATATCCTGGCTACCCCGAGTCAACACACAGAAGTGCAGAAATCCTCCGCAACATCCTTATCTGTGGCATAGACTTCGCTGCTAATTTTACTCTATATTTAAACAGGTTTACAATATAAAAGGTTTTATTACTCAGTACTATAGCATAATCTACGTTTTAAACATTACTTGCCATAACAACTGTGTAATTTCGATTTCAAGGTTAACAGCCATTATTGGATTTAAAAGGGTTTAATTATTGCTGTTCTCCTAAAATTAACGAGTTGGTTAGCATAAGTTCTGATAGGCGAAATAGAAAAATCCAGATTTGTTCATGAAAATTATGTAAATTGTTCAGTAATTTATGCAACGCAATTGAGTTTAAATAAACTTATGAGATTTCGAATCGAAAAAGAGATCTCAATTCAAATGTAAGGATGTTTAAAAAGTATGCAAATTATTACAAGCTAATGTATAAAATTTATAATTTTATTAAGTCAAAATGTGCACAATTTGAAGTCCTTAATAAAAGAAAACACATTGTGTCAAACTAGGACTAACGAAATGATATACCGCAGTATTTGTTTATGTTTAATTAATTTTCTTTTAGAGACCGAAATCAAATTTTTGAAAATATGAAGCATAGCGAAACAGTTAATTGACTGAGCGTTACTGAACCCTACTTACTAGGTGTGACGGAAAATTTTACTCTGTGTCTTGTATATCCATCCGCCTCTTTGTAATATATCCTTACTCTAAATACATAAACTTGAATTGTTGCATTTAAATTTCTTTCATATGAGCCACATCGAGTTTGATAATAGTGAACGTCGCAACTCTGAATTAATTTGAGGGTTAGCGAACTTTTCATAATTTATTTGTAAATAAACTAAGTTCAGCCTATTGAAAATTTTAACATGTGTCAAAGTAACACATTTAGCAATGAAATAGGCTATAGACTTGAAATTGGGCATGCAACTTCAGCAAAGTCTGTTATAGTTTGTATTTTAAGATTTTTTAGTTCTTGCATCTTTTTGAAGTGCTTTCATTCCTCTCAACTAAGTCAAAGTTTATAATTTTTATTGTGCTGGAGCCTGATATTCCATTTTTGGTTATACGTGTTTCAATATGTAACAATTTAGCTGCCCCGATGTTCTGCTTGAACATCTATATAATTTTTTTTTTCTAAAATTGTCATTTTATATTTATTTAATTGATGTTTTTTAAGAATTAATTGCGAATTAGTACAGCCTGATTATAATAAAATATACAATAAAATGTCTACTCTGCCTCAGCGAGTGTTTGTGTGAGTACGAGACTGTACTAGGTCACGCAGTCATTTTTCAGGACACGCACACACTTTCTTAGATACTACATAAGTTATAGACACTCATTCTATAAGAAGGTACATATTACTGGAAAGATTAACAGATATTAAGACAAACAAGCAGACAGATAGGGAAACAGGCAAACAGATAACTCTCGTCTCGTATGGTTTTTGTCTCTAACGCGTCTGCACGCCACATCTAAAACGAACTAATCTTTAGGCTTGAAATTTGTTATTAAATGTATGTGACATCAAGTTTTGATCATCGTGTACGAGGTCACTCTATAGATTTGGCTTAGCGTTTTCAATCGTGTTCACATCGGTCTTATGGTTATCCATGTTAGCAACAAGAAAATTGCATAAAGAACTAATTGCTAAAGTAACGAAGAGTTCTAAAAAATCCAATCAGTTTAAATGTTTTTTATGGCAATCCATATATTATACTTCGTTGAGGGATGTAACTCTGAAACGTTATCTGTATCTTTAACTCTGATGTAAAATCTATTCACATGACATTTGAACATACAGTTATTCTCATATTACAATATAATTACAAAAATAAATTATAATAATTTAGAAATCTATTTAGCTCAAAGCCATAAAATTTAGGTAGGTTAAATTTGATGTTCATAAGACTGTTACTAGTGCTGAACTGCAAGAAATTCCAGCCTCTGAGGCCTTCTGTTGACTGACATCTTCCAAACTGTGACAGCTACCCTATCTTTGGAAGCTCCCAGGCCCAGTAAGCACTCAGTATTAAGACCGTAATTATGTACATTTACAGTTTATATAATCTAAATCTAACTTCTTTTCAAATTTTTGGTTAAATTTTGTGGTAATTGGCAGTATACACCGGCATCTTAGAGTTCTTCGTATTATCTAGAAAGCTGGTTTTAAATTATCCTATTTAAAACTTTTGGTTAAGCTAAATTGTTCTTGCAGGCTGTGACTAAATTTAGTTTGAAAAAACATTTTTGGAGATAAATATTAAAAGCAACATACTTTGTTTTAAGCATTGATTCTATTAAATGAATAAGTAATTGATTAGGATACTTACATCTTCAGTTAATTTTAAAGGGCTCGGTGAATATTTGCCATAGAAAAACTAATTATGTGACAGTTTTTAGTACAAATAGGGTAACACAATTAATGGACTTGTAACACAACTACCAAATCATGATAATATGGCAACGAGTCAGATGATTAATTGACTATTGTTGTGTAAACTTGTGGTATACCTACAGTAATACGATTAATTAACTTGTAATACAACTAGCAAACATTTGATAGTTTATCAACAATTAATCCTTTAATAGAACTGTATTATACAGTTACGTTACACTACGATGAGAAAGCAACTTATTTTTAATATACATAGAAGATATTATAATTTTGTAAGAATGCATAGTAAAAATAATTAAATATGAATAGTATACATGCATGGAACTAATTATTGTCCCATAAACATGTTTATATAGTTTCAAAGTATCAATTCGTATAACCTATCGAGTTAATCTTGCATCCAATTTTAAACAAATGAGTTATTTATTGAAAAATTGTCTAACTTTTTAAATATTGCTGTAAAGGTTATTAAATAATAAACCCAAAGTTGGATTACGGGACATACGGGGTAAATATAACTAATGTAAAAATATGTAAAAACTATGATAATGAAATATATTTTATAAATTTGTAATTACTTATATATACAAAATCAGTAGAATCCAAAAACAACTTATTACAAATTTATTTGTACTGTAGAACTCAATTTTTGTAATCTCGATTAAAAAATTTTCTTGTGTCGATTGAATGTTACTATGTTTAAGAGATCGCGATGGGCAGAAGGGAGATGACATTCTGTAAGAATAAAAAAATTCTTGACTTCCGTATTTGACTTGACTGACATTTGATGATACGTTAAATAATTGAAACTGTATTTTATTATTTGTAGATATTACATTTTGTACGATGCTTACAATACTAAATTAATATAAGTTGTGTCCAGTCATATAAAACATACAAATAATAATAACTTTTTCTATTTCAAAAATTAATTTATTTCATCAAATATTTAAGTAGATGTAAATAAATATTTTTGTTGTAAATAAAAACAGTTCTATTACATAAACATTAATATTCATTGCAGTAACATAATGTATTAGACCTACACATATTACAATGCATGACGACGGCCACTACATTACACTATATTGATTTACAGTAAATGTCTCCAGGTGAAGCTTAGGATTACCACAGCAATTAGTGTGATCTCTATCTAGATTACTGTCCAAATACTATATCATAATACCGTTAATTACTATATTAACTATTTAATTATTCGTTCAGTAAAATATATGACTTTGTTTATGGAGAGAGTCTTAACGAAATGTAGAATAAACTTAAAATGCAAACAGAATTTTTCCAGACATTTCCTATTGCGCAATGATACAATACAATAAGTTACACTAAGTTTCTAGATCGGAAATCTGATCTCGTCTTCAGGTAAATGACTAAACTGATGCATGAATTAAAGTGACACGCATAAGTTATGAGCCACAACAGCTATGTTGTGCACAAGTACAACTTACACCTTTTGCATTTAATGGTAGAATTTAATTAAGTGGAAAACTGTATTCCACAAAAATGCTCGCTGTATTTAATTGCAAGGAAATTAGATTTTTATAACTATATCAGTTACTTAATTTTAATTTATGATTTAAAGTTTAAAAATTTTACTATCATACTTCCAAAAAATGTCAATTAATGAAAATATTATACTGTAATTAATTTTATTGTAATATTATTCCTCTTTGAAACAGCCGGTTTAAATAGTAGACTTGTACTAAATTATTGAATCGGTCGGTGCGAACCACCTTGAACAGACTCTTGGTTATTCATGAACCTCTTGGCTGAAACACTTCTTGTGACATTAACACTAATATTAAGTCATTGATACCGAGATGGCTAGTCACTTGCGTCTCGTGTAAGGCCTTTGAAAGCTGCTTTGTTCTTAATACTCTTTAGTTATGTTCTTTTATATGTAGGCTAGTCATGAGTACGTTCATAGCTTGCTTCAGGCTGAGTCGAACTGAAAAACGATTAGAGCTTTAACAACGATAATAACGTGTAACCGCTCTAAATTACATGCAGTAATCTTGACAGATTGTACATACCAGGTTTAAGCAAATGGAGGTTTGTGGTCGAATATAACAGATTTTCAATGGTAATAAATGGTAAATTATTTTAAAGCTCTTCTTAAAAAAAATTGTGAAATTCTGTCATAAATTATTTTACCGTTTTGAAATAATTCACCCACTTTTTCATAGAAATAATTCATAAAAATAGTTTCACAATAATTCAAATAGTTTATAAAAATAATTCATACAAATATTACAATATTAGCAAAATTTGATCACTAAAAATAAAAAAAAAAAAAAATAATTTGGCAATAACATCCATCCTCTTCGTCAGATGCGGGAGTTATTAGTACATACAAAATAAAGAACATAGAAAAGAAAAAAATGGAAATAGAAGGGTTTAAACATACCCAAAAGCTAAAATATTCCAGTCCTCAAAATGTTGTGTTACACATTTTGTAACCATAACGATGGCAAATGTCCGAAATCTTATTATATTGTCTAACCTTAGACCATTTAGTATTAAAATCATTTTATAATCAAAGCAGCAGGTTTTTACAATGCAAATTCACATTATAGTCAGAGAAGAATAAACGTTCAAGTTTCCGAGACCCCATCTAACCTTGTTTAAGAAATTCTATCTCTTTTTAGGACCAAAGTTTTTTAATTGTTTACCAGAATATTTAAGAAAATGTAAAATCAAAAATAAGTTTTTAAAATGCTTCGGCATTTTTTGTTATTAGAAGAAGATGTAGACAGGTTTTACAACGCTATAGTATGATCATTACACTTTTAAATTGTAACTTTATATTATAATTTACCTGAAAATCTGATCAACATTTCACGTATATTCCGTTTTATGTTACTTTTTTTAGAAATTAATCTAGTTATAGTTGTTTTAGAGTGTATCATTACGAGGATCTGGTAGGGCAGTCCTTTTTTTTTCGAGTTGCTGTTTCTTTCTGTGTACTAGTGTAATTACCGAATAGGTATTTTGTTACCTCGGGCTTTATTGTTGATTTTAGTTTAAGATCTACTGTATGTAAAATGTACAACTGACAGCAATAAAGAAATTTTTCATTCATTTCCTTCCATCGCCAATAACAAACTTTAAGCGAAGAATTTAAAAATTATTTGAGTTAAAGTGGGAACAACTTAACCAATGTCAGTTGAAAGGTACGTCAAGTAGTACTGTATTTGGCACATGGCATATCATTTCAACACATTATTGCAGTAGCTATCTAACCTGCAAATAATAATTTATACAGTAGGATGATTTATCAAGAATATACTATAATCAATCTAGAAATTTGTTTTATGCTAAATTTAAAGATTTAATTTAAACAGTAATGCAGTGAAATATCCCATCGCTATGCGTAAGATAAAGCTTATACGTAAAATCTGAATTGCATAGCTTATATTATTTGCCCTAAAGCAACTGTAGAACTTTGATTAGTTTACGCATATTTGTTTTTAGACTTGCAAAGAAAATGGTTTCTATAGTAGGTTTTATAATCTTTCGGCTATACTTCATCTACTACATTGCTCATATATTCCTAAAAATAACCTGATAAATATAAATACTTGTAGAGTATTTATATAAATTTATTTTAATAATTTAGGATTACAGGCGTATTTGATATAAAACACAAACACATAGCATACTTCAATACAAATTGACGTAAAATTAACTAGAACAAGTTTAATATTTTATTCACATATACCACTGTTATCAAATAAAGCCTACCTACCACATTGTTTAACCCAGATGTTGTATTGATTATACAAGTATCAACCAGTTTACGTGCCTGGTATGATTTCGTAATAATAATCAAACTAAGCATATTAATGTAGAAATTACATAAATTTACTTGGTACAAAATTAAGTATATTCACTTATATAACTTTGTAACAACTTGGGTACATGAACTTTCTCATCATCGTATTCTGAGATAAGGATGAAATCAAACGATCGGAAAATTAGGGGAAATAGTTGAATAGTGTTCTTTTATTCTGCAAGGTTGTGGAAAAATTTCAAATATACAAACATACATTTTAATTTCGCCCATTTTGTGATAACTGTTAGCATACCAATTCCAAATTTTATTTTCATCAAAGAATACAACCATTATTTTTAAATGTGAATAATGATGAGAATATTTAATATTTACTTTTAAACACTGTTTCGATTATTACATTGCTAAATATACTACATTAACAAGTGACGTATTTATAATCGAGGAACGGATAAAAACTATATTTACACATCTATATTTTACGATAAAGTTTGTTCCCCGCTATAAGATCACATCACGTTGTTTTCCTTTGACCCGGTGTTACTTACAAGAGAGACAATCAGCCTGACGTATCGACAGAGAGGGTTTACTGTTTGTGTTTGTAGCAGAGTACCGTGTCATACGTGACCAGCATTCTTCATCTGCTGCAGGATACGTGACGTGTCTCGTCAAACTGTGTTCCTTCTTCTCTATGATGTTATAGGATCAATTATTGCAGTATATCGCAATTGTAAATATATTGAGGCTATGAAATATTACAGCCACATATTGTTACAAATAGTGTTAGACGTATTTAGGCAATTTACTCCTACGTCTATAGTAAGCTAAATTTGCACACAAAAAAGTTTTTTTAGTTTTTTGAAAGAGATAAAAAACTAAAACATGAATTTTGTTTTCCTTGAGAAATAACTATGGGTTTTAAAGCTACATTCCTTATATAGATGTTTTATTTCGTTTGTTTAGAAAATAAAAGCAAATACTGTACAGAACTCTTGAGGCTTCCAGGCTCTGCTTCGCCCTGGTTACTTTGAGTTTGAGAAATTCTCTTACCATTTTAACATCTAGAAGATCATGGCACAAGGAAGCTTAATCTCTCTTAATGAAACGTGGAAACTAGTGGCCTCTGTAATCATCCAGTTACTGCTGAATTTAGGAGTATAAACGGGTATTGTCTCTGGAGCCTTTCTAGCATAGGAAATATTCAAATCCTAAAACTCCTGGTATAACCTAAGTTCATTCTTCGGAAATGCAGTTTAGATATTTATTTGTTGTGATCATTCAGACTCTGGGTATCTACGCCTACTGATCCATCCAATTCATTTGAAATTTGTCTTGCTTGAGATATCGGATCTGTAAGATATATAAAATATACTTAAGAAGAAGTACATAAAATAATAATTGGTTCCTGGCATTCCAAATTTAAATTTTCCTTTTAATAATTAGTGCTGTTCATGCAGAATTTTCATTGCATTCGTAAAGAAAATTGTTATTTAATGTTCGGAAAAATTTGTGCTCTATAAAATAATTACGATTGCTGCTCAGAAATACAGTTTATAATTTTCATCCATGCAGTACTTGACTCAAATTGTGGTGAGTATCTATGCCTTGTAGCAATGTTTGTTTGTAACACTTAAATACAAAATTCATAGGACTCAAAGATAGCGTTTGTAGCCCCTGAGGCTAAAAGGAGACTTAATGAACATCCTGTTTTTATTCCACAGGATACCTATGAGAATTTTAATTCAATTATCATTCGTTTACATAATAACGACGACTCTCATGAGGAAATTTTATTAGTCCTGACACTCCAACTCGTGAATACCAACTACTCCCACCTAATTTTCTATGTTTAAACTACTCGTACTTGTTCTACGAAATTTATACTCAAATATAGGTTCTAATAAATAATTATATTGGTAGCTTTTTACACTTGGAGGAATTTAGCGTAGAAAATATCTATGCCAAGGCATACTTTGCTTGGTATGAATGGCAATAGTGACAATGTTTTATAACAAGCTGTTGTTAGAAGGCTTATTTTATGTAGTATCTATTCACATAAAATAAGACGTTTAGAGAACAAATTGCGTTGTTTTGGCTTGTTTAAGTACTACTGGACATTGCCAGACATTGCCAAATACTTGTAGAATATTCATACCGATTCCTGATTAATCAGTCCAGGATTCGCGCATATTTTACATAGAAAGACGTCATATATATATAGATATATATCATACAAAACATTTGAACGATAAGTTCGTTACGAATCCACAAAAACTCCACAAATCCATGTTTATCATGCAAATAACTGTTGTGAAACATTCCTTCTCATTATTTATCAGCGATCTTGTACTGAGGAAACAAACAACAACCAGGTCACATTGTGTTTACTCGAGATGTCAAACATTGAAAGGGTTTAATAACTAACAGTTTATAGTTACATTATTTATCAGCGATCTTGTACTGAGCAAACAAACAACAACCAGGTCACATTGTGTTTACTCGAGATGTCAAACATTGAAAGGGTTTAATAACTAACAGTTTATAGTTACATTATTTATCAGCGATCTTGTACTGAGCAAACAAACAACAACCAGGTCACATTGTGTTTACTCTTAATGTCAAACATTGAAAGGTTTTTATTAACTAACAGTGTATAGTTCCATTATTCTATACTCGTTATGGGAATTACATGAATTTTTAATAGTTATACCATCACATAAATTCTTATTAGCGTCAAATCAATATTTGTTGTATTTAAACTTAATTTGGTGTAGGAATAGAGCGGTCTTTAGAATATAATTATTTTTTAGCAAAAAAATACCAACACTATGAAATGTCATGGAACCTGATTGCTTGTATTGTGTGATGCACGCTCCCGACCTCTAGAGTCCTGTCCAAAGCAGTCCATACTGGCCACGAAGCACTTGTTACAAAATATTGTCAATCTACTTGTCAAAGGCAGTTATGTGTAACAATTTTCCATTAAATGTGTTGGTACTAAAGAGTTTTATATTTTTAAGCTCTTACCTACGTGATAACGTCGTAGCTTAAACGAATTCGTCATATTTGTACAAACAATTGTATATAATATATGGTACAATTGGTATCTATTGGTTAAAAACTGTAAAAAATAAATTGGCATGTAGTTATAAGAAAATACATACTTTTTTATTAATAAATGTAGTAAAATAAGTACCAACTGTGAAATTTCTGCAGTGAAAGATGAAGAATTTGATTTTATGAGGATTCTTAAACCCTATTATTAGAGCAAGTTTTATTTAAATGTTTCCTTTTTATTCAACAAATTGTTCATACCGAAGCTTAAGAATAACTGAAATCATTGTTATCCCATCGGCAGCTCTTACACTTTACTTCATATGCCTTCTCGATTATTCAACGCGTGAACGAATATAATCTAGTTGGTTTTCCATAAATTAAATCATTAACATAAAACTTTTGTCTCGTATTACTTTTACTTATGACAATAGAGAACAGATCGAAAAACAACCCAATGGCATTATATGCTGTAAGGTTTAATTTATATTTAGAACTATATGTATTCATAAAAAAATGGAGATATTATTTATTCTTCAATAGCCAAGCAAAACAGATTTACAAGCACTTTTACATTATTTTAATTATAATTGGATTTAACTCTATTATTTCATTCTTACTAGTATGCATTCTTCTTATATATTATTTAAACTGTACTAATCAACATAATAATTGATTGACACGTGGTAAATATGAAATAAAATACATGTACGTGAATGACATTATTTACAAATAACTTGTTATTCCAATTAAAAATAGATTAGAGGAAAACAACATACAATTAGGCTGCTTGTGATCTATCTATATCAAGTTCGTTCTGTAGGACAAACATACAAATTAATAGAGAGAAATAACATATTGTACACCTTTGAATAATAAGTTTTGATAACGCTCAGGCAATATAATACTCTTATGCACACAGCATCTAATAACTTCTATATTATTTGCTATATGAAGTATGAAGCTCAGAAAATACGGATGTAAATCGACTAAGAATGGTCAATTTACTCTGTCTCTTACTCCTACCAACTTCTCTTTTAATATTAAATTCAAATTACATTCAAATACTTTGGTACATTCACTCCATAATTACAGGAACCCCATAAATAAAAATAAATAAATAAAGTAATGTCGGGAAAAAAGATTAATTGTTCAGATTTAACATTGTGAAAAAAAGGCTATACATAAAATTTATTAATTCCTGTTATTTTTCACTAGAACGACAACATTACTATTTAACAAAACATTTTCCTTATTGCTTAAGAGCTAATTACTAAGCTCTCGTTCCTTTTGATTCCCTTCCACGTAAAACTTAAAAATAGGATGTGATGCTAAAAATAATCTTCATTCAGTTTTAATATATTGTCCTGTGTGATTTGTCTTTGTATGAAAACCAAGTCGTGACTAATACCATGATTGTTCTTCTAAGTTGTTGTTGTAAAAGCTTCATCGCGTCGACCACCCAAGAATTTTTAATCTTTACCTGGACGTTTTAAACACTGATTACTTTGGACTCTTTTGATTTTATCTTCTGTGATACATGACGTAAACTTTATCAAGAAACACAAACCTTATCAAGTGTAATGTTCTGACAGATTACCTCGAAGCAATCTTAAATATCCAGAGATTTGAGTTAAAGTGATAGAGATGTTAGGATTTTTTGTTGCTATAAAACTTCAAAGACGGTCTTAATGCAAATACTCCCTAGACTTATAATGTTATTCTATGTTGCTGTGTAAGGTGAATAACAAACGTAATAAAAAACATGTAATTTATAACATAACCGACATCACAGAATGTACCATTTCATTTGCAATATGCTTAATAGGGCATGCTTTAGAATGCAACGCAAATAATTTATTACAAATTGTGCAATCTAATAAGATATGATTAGGGTACTTTTGCAGTTTTCTATTGGTAGTAGAAACTGTTTGACAAATGTGAGAAACGTAACTTTTCGTGTCTGAGAGTTCGGTAAATAATCTCTGACTCTTGCCCCATGCACATGTATACCTCGCCAACTCAACGTGGTAGTTTTGGATATTCCAAATATTTTTTCTTGATATTTAGAGACTTGGAAGTGTTAATAGTTTTTTTTAAGTTTCCTTGCAAGATTACCTGAAGTTTCAATATGGTGTATGAGACGACCCACTCAGTTAAAATTATTTTAAATTACTTGGTCGAGAGGGTTTTAAACTTATTATATTATCTTCGTGTTCGTATAATAAGTTTTATAAAAAGCAATTTGTTTAAGTATTTTCATACATCTAACACAAGATACAATGTACTAAAAAGTACACATATAATATAAAGTATAATAATAATTTACTTTCATTTACTCATTTAAATTTTAATACATTAAAAACATATTTTTTTAGCACCTAATAATAAAATTCGGAAGTATTTGAGAAAATTAAAAAACTGAACACGCCATATAACACGTACCTTATAACTCCAGCCTTAAACATTGTTTCCCCCCACGGTCGAGTAGTGTTCATGCAAATTATAAGTTGTATGTCGCGTGAAACTTTCAATTTAGCGAGCACGATGTGCTTCTGTGTTCCATATTTAAAATATATTAGATTTTGACATGCAATTACTCTTAAAAACTTGGATCATTACACTTAGATGATTTCAAATTAAAAACCCTTCGATGTTCACGGAATGGGGGACACCCAACGTAAGCAATGACGTAATTCCCTGATTTTGACAAAATAGTTTCATAACTGGCTCAGTATTAGCGAGGCCTGTTATGAAAGTAACTTGAAAAGTTTAATTTCTCTGCTTCTCTTCACACAACATCTCAAGAATGAATTCTGATCCTAGATATAAATCTGCAGAAGTGATAATGACAAGTACCATATCAGTTCAAGCATCAAGTCCAATCACCAGAAAGGACTTCTACAGGACGAGTACCGGATTGCTCTAATGCTGTGCCACTCTCTGTATGGTCTCAATATATCACTTGTCAACATCAGTAGCACTTCAGACACGTACAATGTGATGTAATTATATTTCCACACTGAGACCCCTAAAAATGTTAAAATTGTACTTACAGACCTAATATCACTGGTATAAATCACTGATCAAATCAATACATTAAAATTATCGTTTTACCATTAATTAAAATTGAGGCGTAGACGGAAATAAAATTACAAATCCCAGGCCACCTGCAGGAAATACGTCATATCCTGCTGCCGTGAGAATTCCGATGTCTGAAATATTTCCTAGAAATTCTGAGAGGGGAATAAAATATACCACGTGATTATTAGAACCAATGAAGTTAAAATTAAAGCCTTCAGGGCAACACCCATTATAGGATGGCGGAATTTGTACCGAGAGATAAAAGTCAGTTTAATCTCAAACGTTCGGAGTGATGGGACAAGGTCTCGGGTTATAAAATTGTCGGTGTTGTACGGTGTTAGAGGTGTAGCTAGAACGGCCGAGTGTGCGTACAATACACGTAAAGAACATTTGATTACCCGCGTATACATTTTAATTTGAGACTGAGAAGTGTTGTGTGCCGGAATTTTGACTTGTAATCACTGAACAATCGAGGGTGAATTGAGTAGCTTCGACATAATTGTATTGGCTAAATGAACCATCCTTATTCGACAGTTTCCTCACACCTGGGATTTGTCACGATCGTTTATCAAGGAATCTGACTCCAGTGACTCCGCGCAGTATTAAGTTAAGTTAAACTTATTTGGTTTTGAATAAGTCGCAATTGATATTACAAAGTTGATTGCTATTTCAGAAGGAAAAGATGCATTGTAATAATATTGTAATTTAATAAATATTAAAGAGTTTTAGTATTTTTCTATTATATTGTTTTTGTTAATAAAGGAAACAAATATTATAAAACTATGACACTGATTTTGAAACATAACTTCTTATTATGATAACTGAGCAAGTCGGCAACTAATTATTTAATCAATCAATTATTTGATAAAAATGACGTAGAATTATTTAATTAAACGTCACAACATTTCTATGTTTCAGAATTGAAATTGTGATAATTTTCCAGAATAATCTTTTCTTTGGATATGCCCTTAACACATTTTGCTTTGTTCCACACTTACGACTTACCAAAGTTCGTATCTAAATTCATGATTAAAACGAATATGTGGCCATTGGAAAATTTATAACAACCCCTTTATAGGGTTCGAAAAATCCCAACAATAGATCCAAGATGAAGGAAGTTATTTCTGGCACAACGATCACGACTGTAGCAACTGGACCAGAAACCCGCTCTGCCCTTTGTAGTAATAACAGTTAACTTTTGTCGCTAAATGTATTTCTTCAAATATTTACTTTAAGATATTTATGTATCTCTGCTTCGCCTTACAAATACAACGTAAAAATTTAAGTTGGTCTCCTTTTACTTATAAAAAATATTTTATCCTTAACTTAAAAAACACAAATTACGAGTCATATGATTATTTCCACGTTCCGTATTTTTAAAATTTTCTATCCCAGACACACATTTTTCATATTTAGAAATATAATTTTTTAATGTATTTATCTAAAAGGAAGAAAGGAGGAGGAGGAAAAAGTTTCTAATCATAATGCATGATGTTCATGTAAATATAACACGATCTTAACAGGCAATCTTGCATCCAACGAGGGTAATAAAGTGACTGATATATTTGTACATATAGATTTTCCTTTCATAATAATCTTTATCATAAATGAATCAATTGTGGATTATTTCTTATTAATTAATAACACAATATTTGAAATTTTAATAGATAAATTAACACAATTAAATGGCAACTACAGTATAAATTATTATTCGTAGCAATGCTATATTATACAGTAATCATTTGGAGAAGTTTAATGACATTTACAAGAATCATCAATTGCTATGCTTTAAGTATTTAAACATTTGTTAACTGAGAGTTAATGAAAGCCTATCACTCAGTAGGAGGGCTGCTAAAATTACATGTCTGTATATACGAGTATATCAGGCTGTCGGTTATTAGAGAGCAATTTTAGATGCAGAATTGAAATTATATATATATATATATATATATATATATATATATATATATATATATATATATATATTTTATATAAAATTGCATATATATATCATTGGTGGTGACATATCATTGGATGATATTTGGTGAGCTTGCAATTTTTCTGTGTGTGGCTGGCAAATTACCTCTTCTGTGTGCTTACATAGCAGGTCATTCTTTTGCAATATATTAAGAACGAGGTACATACTTAAAACAAAACGAGCTGGATTTACCTCCACTTATAATAATCTAGTTCAATAAAAATAAATGTTCTTTCTAGATATTTGGTAAAATCTATCGTTGCGAAGGACATCTTAATTTATGTATATACTTAACTTTTATATGAAACTCCAAGTTTAGGTCAGCATAATAATATTAAACGATGGTATATTGCCCATTAGTGGCTGTACTTCATATGGATGGTATGCCATCAATGGTTTATAGGATACCTATCGTCGTCAAATGCTGAGGTGTCCAATAACAGTATCCCCTGCTGGTATGATGGAATTAATTAATGGTATATGTTCCTTGGGTGGCTGTGGTTTATCTGCATAGTATGTTATCAATTGTATAGGATACTTATTAACGTCAAATACCGGGTTGTCCAAGAAACAGTATTCCCCTGGCATGATGAAATTAAACGATGATACATTTTCCTTGAGTGGCTGTACTTCATCTGGATAGTATATCATCAATGGTGTATAGGATAGCTATTGCCGTCAAATACCGGGTTGTCCAAGAAACAGTATTCCCCTGGCAATGATGAAATTAAACGATGATACATTTTCCTTGAGTGGCTGTACTTCATCTGGATAGTATATCATCAATGGTGTATAGGATATCTATTGCCGTCAAATATTGGGGTGTTCAAGTAACAGTATTCTCTTGGCAAGATGGAATTAAACAATGGTATATTTAATTTGAGTGGCTGTACTTTATCTGGATAGTATATCATCAATGGTGTATAGGATATCTATTGCCATCAAATACTGGGGTGTTCAAGTAATAGTATTCTCCTGGCAAGATGGAATTAAACAATGGTATATTTAGTTTGAGTGGCTGTACGTTATCTGGATAGTATGCCACCAATGGTGTAGAGGATATCTATTGCCGTCAAATACTTGGTTGTCTAAGATAAAGTTATCCCCCTGGTACGATGGTATATTTTTCTTGAGTGACTATTTCATCCGGCTAGTATGCCACCATTGTTATATAGTATAAAAGTTTCTGTCAAAAACTGGGGTTTTCGAGACATAGTACTGCATTTTGCACCTGATAAGATACCAGACACTGCAATAAGGGAAGATAAAGTGGATGAAAACTCAAAATTCAAATTTAATCTACCCTTCCTACCATAAATATATTTGGTTATAGTTAGTTTAACGCAGATTTAAGAATAGCAGATCTTATCAAATCTCATCAGGATTTTGGTAAGATAACAACCATGGCGTAAAAACTTTGTAAAACTAGGTAAGATTGGCTTATAATGTGTTTACAGGTATATAATGTTAAAAAATATAAGGATCAAGTTAAATCTGTAAGACTTATAGATTAAGCTATATTGTTTATTGATACAATATGAGTTATAAATTAAATTACAATTACAGGAATTTGAGTTTCTTTCCACATTTTAAAGAAAATGAAATACTATTATAATATGCGATAAAACATTACATATGTAAATAAAAGCACACACATTTACGTACATATGTAACAGTACTGGATTTACATAAATAACCCATTATCGTGTGTTAACTTACTTAAGTCACATGAGATGATTATAGGCAAGGTCTGATGCTTGGGACTGGATTTGATACAGTGAGAGCTGTAAAACTCTTATCGTAATCTGAAATGAGTGTTACATGTTGCACACATTAATGTCAGGTAACTGTGAAATTATGATCATGTATTCTAATACATGTAGTGTACTATTCAGATGTACCTAAGTAAATTCTCACAGGCAAAACTGGATCCGTCCCAGGACGACAGGTTAGGTTTAATCATCCTATTTAATCATTATTTGACAGGCTTTTTAGGATAAAATGATTATATAACAATAATTTACTGTAGTATTTGGTTTTGTTTGATATATAAGTAAATTGGATAAATTTTATTTTGCAGTTGTGATTTCATTAGGACGTACAAAATTTAATTATTCAATTTTACTGTATCAATTGTATGTATTTTTCAGATATATTTCTTATCTTACAATATTTAAACTAATCGATATATTTTACCTAACTGTAGTATAGAAGAAATGTGTTCAATAATAAAACCCTGTAACTTAAAATTAATATTTTATCAATAGTAAAAACACGAAGTTTACGAGTCCCAAGGTCAGTTAGTCGTTGGACAAGTAGTTTTTTATAAAGCTAGTCGTTTGTTAGGCTATTGCAATTTGGTCTAGTGCACTCAATTAGTGGGTCTCAAATTATTAAAAAAACGAGCGATTAGCACACAAACTAGCAGATTTGAGCAAAAACTCTATACTGAAGTACACGGAGTGTACTGCAGTAAATACATCCTTGCCCTTGGAAGCTGACAATCATGCACTGTAACACTCCAATAATATTCTGAATCGACACTTGTCTAGACGAATCGCTGACGGACTAATATTCAGCCATTAAAAACAAAATATTCATATCAAACTTCCTTAATACCAATCCAAAGTTTTCAAATAAATTTTTCTAAGGAGACATATCCTCTTAAAAAGACTACATACGCAATATGCTCCCATAAATGTTGCCTCGTGTGCAGATCTTGACTACTAAGACACCCAAAATAGATCAAAACTAATTACCGGAAAGATAAGGCATAATTTATAAAATATAAACTTCTGTACCAAAAGGATTAGGCACGGGCAACTTCGTAAATAGCCTTAATCATCAAAAACAAAACGGTAAGACGTAAATTACTTTTATCATTGACTGTAAAAAGCATTAAAGAAGATTTTGGCTTAATAATTATTACTATACGAAGAATAATACTTACGTACACGGGTAGGTAAATTTGGTTTTGTGAATGAGGTAGGCAAATTCTTGTAACGGATATCACCACACTTATACAGGAAGTGGGTTTTAACTTAGCAACGTAAAAAAGAAGCGTTCATGACTATTTTTTATCTTAGTATCAAATATTATAATTTCGAATCATTTGGCGCACCGTATAATTCATAAGCCTAAATATATCACTGATTACTAATTAGGAAGGGTCAAAGGATTTCACAAGTAATTGTTGGTAATACTAGGCCTGGCCGTTGGACCACGTTGTGTAAAGATGGTACATTGAAACGTAAGTGTTTACTGTATTTTGTTCTGAAAGCCTTATTTAGCTAACGCAAGACTCAGTGAGAGAAAGTTAATTAGTCACTATTGTTATAACAATCAAAGCAGCAGCATTATTTCTTCATTAGACGACCATTATTGACGTGTGTACGCAGATGTCACCCATATGTTCACGAGAAATTTAATTCACAGAATATTTGTTTATGAATCACTAGCTTCTATCTAGACTTACTCAGCGTGCATAAATGGATATGTACCATATACAGGTAAACTTTTACATTGGTATAATTTGTTAGTAATTACATAAACTCTGCTACACTCATTTCTATTAAACTTAAGCTAGGATTAATATTTTTAGTTAAACTTTATTTCCCTTAAGTTGATTGTTTACAAACTTAATGTTATAGCATTAGTATATTGTTTATTGATGTTACGTTGACACTGCTAAGGGCATATCCCCACACGTAACCCTGACTAATACTGGTTCTCAATGTGCCCTTGTACTTACTTTTACCACTACTAGACTCATTATATATTGGAAAGTTATTAAATTTATCATACATAAAATTAACCATTTTAGTAATTCCTTAATTCAACTTAATAAATTTAGTTTTTTTAAGATGAGGCAAAAAACTGTGTGGGACATAATTCTGGCATATCTGTCAAAATGAGATTTCGATAAAATAGTGTCGTGGGTTAATTTGAAGTGTTCAATTTTTACGATATCAACTTAACACTATCATGTCAGGTTAGATTATTTGTTTAATTTTTGTATAATTAAGTTCTTTTGCTAAGCTATTCCTGACAAACTAATGAAAGAAAGTGTTATCATAATAATTGGGTTTGTTCCATCAGTTTGTTGATGAGCACTACAGACTGTTTAAATTGATTAGAACTTCATTGCCTAACGAATTACTGTGACCGATATGTAGATGTGTGCTGAGTGAACCTTGCTCTTGTTCATATACAGAGTGTCTTGGAACTCTCGACTATCCTTTTCTAGGTATTTCTACAAAGAGAAACCAAAATATTATCATATTTAAAATTTCTAAATCAGAATAATAACCCGAATAACAACTATTTTAATTTTTATTTATGTAACGTTAGATAAGATAATAGAAAAGAGGACAAAATAATGTTGAATTAAAAGAGCAACTTCTGTTTAATAACAGTGTCAGACTAGTACTGAAAAAAGTAATATTTTAAAAAACCACCACCAGTTTAATCGCACATCTTGAACCGTGTCATTAGGTATAGTGCAATATGACTAAATTCAAATTTGTACTCTGTTAAAAAAAAAAAAAAAAAATAAAGATATATCAATCCTATGTAAATAATGCTATTCTGTATAACATAAATATTTTTATGTTCAAATTATAATCAAATGAAAACTGATTCCTAAAATATCTATAGTCAGGATATTATGACCACAGTTCAACAATGCAATACTAAAATCAGCTAATTAGGGCAGATAAAGTAAAAACAGCTTATTATTGTGGCTCACAAACAGCGTTTTTACATAATGACTGTTGGCATTGTCTAATAATCAGCTTTATAAAATTAATGTATCTCTCTTATTTTTTAATGGTTTTCTTAAACTTGCCATCTTTGGATTTGTAACTAACCACTGTTTTGAAAATTATAGATAGTCTTTTAGGTCATAAATCTATACAAGCAGTTTTATTATATAACAACGTACGGTTATTAAATTCAAAACAGACATAAAAGTTACAAAATATTGGATAAATAGGTAACTATTGACTTTTTAAAATTGAATATGACATTTTGGCTTGTTAATAATACCTGACAAGGTTGGTAGAGAGTTCTAGGACACCCAGAATATGAAAAAATCTACGATTTGAAAGGAACGTAATTTTATATACTCTTATCTTGATCTTGGGGTCTTCCTAGTTAACTTAATATCAGTATTAAACATTCTCATTTCCGAAATCTCTCAAACCTTACTGTACCAGAACCAGAAGCGAATGGCATTATTGCAGCGTTATTTGGATAATATTTACCTACTAATGACCTTGGTTTGAATTTTGAAAGCATGTACTTTAAAACGCAGTTTGTTTCTTCACACTGTATCCACTATAACTGAGCCGAAAATTAAGATTTAACGGATAGAGTAAACAGGGAAGTAATTGTAAAACGTAAAGTCGTTAATATAAAATTGAGGAGATATTTAAAATAATGATTTCAAAATTAAGACTTCTTAATAAACATGTGTTAAACGCCCAAAAGATATATACACGACTTTATACAGGAAAGTAATTTTAAAAATTAAAGGTATTAATATTAAATTAGGACGACCTTTGCAATACCAATTTTAAGGTTAAGAGTTCATAATAAACATGCGTTAAACCCAACAAAGTATATATTTACCAATAATATTATTATCTACGATTTAATGGAAGTGCGATTTAAATAAAAGACTCTCATATTTTACTAATATATTCCTATTATATATTAAAAGGTGTAACAAGTGTAAAGCACGTTATATTTAATTGTTTTAAGGTTATTTTTGACAATGGAAGGATTGTGAAGGAAACAGCATTTTCCCGGACATTTGCCATCGTTCAGTGCATTTTGCAGTTCAGTTTTAATGATTAGTGTTGTGTATAGGTTTTTATTAAGTGCATGTTTTTAGAGTTAGTGAAGTTGACAAACAACATGGTGGTTGTGATTCCTGACTTAGGCGTGCCATAACGCTTTGGTATGATTTGTTTATTTTAACCTAGTTTGTAATTATGTATTAGGTTAGTTATTACCTGAAGAAGAGCTCAGATTGCAGATCTCGAAACGTAGTGTTACTGATGTATTGTTTCACTGAATGATGGCAAATTTCCGGAAAAATCCTGTTCCCTTCATATTATATTTCATATAGCATTTTATGTATGGATGTAAAGAATTAAGGACTTACAACTGAATTTCCTAATGTGATATTCTATTTTCAGAACAATATTGATCTAATACAAGTTGTATTATGGGCATCCTATCTACAAAACTTACACATGTCCTGCTACAACTGTCTATACTTATATCAATATCAGTCTGCTGTTACGCCCACACTGACGGAGCTTACATGAGAAATGCGGATGATGGTTTTACCAACAGAATCAGCTGGATGAGTGAGATTCACGATGACGTCATGCTGAGCGAACTGGCACTGCCTGGCACACACGATAGTGCCACGTTCAACAACAACGTTTTAGAGGACATCGTAACAACACAAGTCCTTACCTTTGACGAACAGTTTAAATACGGGATAAGAGTGTTTGATATGAGAGTAAGGCACATCAGTAACGCTTTTGTGTTACACCATGGTCTTGTATATGTGAACTTAAATTTTGACGATTTCTTAAAATCCGTTGAGAGGTTTCTACGAAATAATCCATCCGAAACGGTTCTTTTTAGGCTTAAAGAAGAGCACGAGCCAGATAATAACACGAGAAGCCTAGGAGATACTTTGAAAGATTACTTGGGAAAGTACAAACACGTGTATTTAAACACGAAGGACAAAAACATTCCATTGGGAAGTGCCAGGGGAAAGTTCATTATACTCTCGGACAACAAGGAATTTCACGATTTTGGAATGGACTACAATAGCTGTGATATACAAGACGATTACAATTTGAAGACTAACTGGGACTTGTACAGCAAATGGGAAAAGATTAAGTCACATCTTGAGAAAGCTATAAACGGGGATAAAAACACGATGTATATTAACTACTTGTCAGGCTCCGGCGGGTCATTCCCCTATTTTGTCGCCAGTGGCCACTCCTCCAGAGGGACTTCTGCTCCTAGACTGGCGACTGGCTTGACTACTCCTCTTTTCAAAAATAGCTATCCTGATTTTCCCAGGATTTCTTGCCTGATTGGTATATGTACGATAGCATTTGAAGGCACGAATATTTTGACTAAGGATAAAATAATTGAGTACAATGAGAATGAAAAGATGTTTAAAAGAACTATTGGAGTGATAATAGCTGATTTTCCAGGCGATTTGTTAATAGACACTATTATACAAAACAACAAGTTTTTAGAAAAATAAACGTTTATCAATACATTAAATCCTGAATAGGTTATTAAATATTATTTAAATGTTAGATTTTTTATATTTTTTCTATATAATACCCTAGGTCACCCAAATTTAGTAACCACAAGGAAACAAAATACGTGATCGTTATTTGGACTGTAGTAATTTATTGTACGAATATTTTGTTTGTATTGCTTGTATAGGCTATACAAACTTGCCTGTATATGAAATGTATAATTTCGTTGTTAGGTAAGTATATTACAGGTTTTATCAGACATTTCAGCAACCCAATAAAATTGAGCACATTTGAAATTGTTGAACACTGCTCATTAGTAAACATCGTATCGTTTTATAATAAGGCATTTAAAAGGAATTAAAAGAAAAGATAAAGTATTAAGGACTTTCAGAATGAAATGAAGATATTTAAGTAATTTAAATAACATATGCAACAATTTTCCCTTCGTATATTCATTATGATGTAAACAAATATTTCATAAGGAAAATGTGTGTGATACCTACCTATTTATCTCAATATATCATTACCGGCGGCTTTGCACGTAATTTTCAAAATCAAAGTTCTTAACTTAGTTAGTAAAATAACTATGTTGTAATTTGATGGAACCCTATAATATTTAAGTAGGCTTGCATCAAGAACAGATGCAAATTTTATCAAACACATTTAAGAATGCGCATATCAACAACGAAACATATTGGCCTACAGTTGTACATATAGTTGTCAATCAAAATGTTAATAACCGTTTTAGAGGCCAACTGTAATATCATATCGTGACCAAATGTTGACACACATTTTGCAAACAAATTAGTTCGCAGCCCAGAATAAATATCAATCTAATATTAAATACATATTAATATTAGAATAAATATTAATATATTCTAGTTCTACTCCCCGGCGCTCTGTATTAACTGCAAAATGCATAATTTTATCTCTAAAAATGTGAAAACAGTAAATTTAAGACAGTTGTGTACCTTAAAGGAATTTGAATTGAGAATTTGAGTGCGATATATGTGGTGTAATAAGTTAAAAACAGAATTGTACGCAACACATGCGTGTGAGACAGCAATGTTACTGCAATATCGGCTCTCATGCGTAATAACTGTAATTTGTCTCTACTTTGGTCGTGACATACAATAATAAGAGCGAGAAGGTAATAGCATGCTTAGGTCTTCGTGATAAGAATACACTATTAGAAATTAGCTTATATAAAAATGACTTATAAAAACCCATATTTCCCACCAAAATATGAAGGTATGCTCACACTAGAGGATTTAATACTAACATTTTATAGCAAGCACAAGTGCAGTACATTTAGAGGAGTCTTAATTGTTGAAAAGTTCTGAGAATAATACACGAGACATAGTTGCCAGAACAGCTGATGGTATGAACATTGTATACTTAGAATAGACATCTCCAAATGCAATCCTATTGTTGCATTATTTCGTTTATATTAAGATGATGAAATTGTTACTTTGTTTAAAGTTTGTTATTGACAATGAGTGGTTTGAAAGGGTAAAATTATTTCGAAAAGTTGCCATCGTTATATTTATAAAACTTATAACAACTGTTGGACCTTTGGGTTTGTTTGCACCCTTTTCTTTCCCTTCTTTACTTTTTTCTCTTCGTTATTTTTGTATGTATTAATATCTCTCTCACCTGAACAAGAGAATAGATTTAAATTCTCGAAACGTTGTATTATATCTTTTATAACCTATAACGATGGAAAGCGTCCGAAACCCTGTTATCCTTTCAGATTTCTTCTGCTATAATAAATTGTAGGCTTCATACTGAGGCTATATTGAGGATGTGGTTTCCTAATTCAGACTCTACTTTCTAACAACACGCAATTCTGAAATTCGTAATTCAATCTTAAAAGTTGAAAATGAATTTTCTGAGACAATAATAAAGTTCATTTTTATGATCTAAGAGACTAATTGGATTTAACAAAATTTATACTAAAATTTGGCAAGTTTTTGCTCTAAAGATATCCTGCACTCTAGTTGTCATCGAGCACCGTGTGCTAGAGCTCAATACGCTAGGAATTCCGTAGTACATTATATCTATTTAAAACGGACTCATAAACAGGCAAGATGAAAGGAACTGAGAAACCGCACAACTCTGAATTGGGAGAATTGAGAAAACAGTGCGCAGTATTAAGGTTGAAAAAGGTAAGCGTATTAGCTATATCTTATTTATAAAATCTACCAAATCGTGACTAAATGTACAAAAGTTTCAACCAATATGAGTACAGTGTACTAATTTAAGACTGTAAATATTTATGTTTCTAGACATATACATTGTGACAACACTATACTTGTAATTATTGTTGCTGATACATCGCGGAAGTGGTGGAAAGCTTTTAATATAATAAATATTGAGTTTTCTGAGCTTTTTATTTTGAATAATTTTGCTACGAAAATAAAACAGGTTTCAATTTCACTTTTTACTGTAACGTAATAAACTCTATATGGATCACTGTTACTGAATTTGAAAATATTTTAGTTGAATCCTATGTATCTATATGACGTTCGTAACCGCGAAACTGCCTTAAAAGGTAATCAATAACGATAAAGAAAGGGACATTAGAGAACAGCCAATCTCCGCCATTTCCTGCTTTTTGTTCTTCTCAGCTAGAAATAATGTGATGACTTTTAGTGTTCTCTCGCATTTTTTTCTTTTACCCAGATTACTATTACGTTATACATATTACGTTCTGGTTATTAAATAGAAAACTATTGAAAATTAACGCAATACATGGTTTGTTCTATATTTTTAATTAAGCTCAACGTTTCTTAAAAATTCTCTTACTGCAATT
The DNA here is from genome assembly GCF_021130785.1 of Homalodisca vitripennis. Lineage (NCBI taxonomy): Eukaryota > Metazoa > Arthropoda > Insecta > Hemiptera > Cicadellidae > Homalodisca > Homalodisca vitripennis. Next base: position 242,724,947 of record NC_060207.1, read on the forward strand.
TAAATTTTAAAATAATTTCTGCAGTCTGATTATTACTAATAAAGAGCAAAATAAGAAAAATTAATAATTTAACAACTTATCACCATATTTTGAACTTTTATTGACTGATTGTACTATATTATCAAAAACCTTACATTAAACGAAACATAGAGAAGAAACAAGACTACTAGTCCAGTGAGACTAACTTTAAGACAACAAAAAGAGTTTTTTATATAGGGCTAATAATACTATTATTTGCTTAGAAATATTTTAAATTTCAAAGTCAAAACGGTTTAGTAAATTAGCACTGAAATGGTCCACGAAGTCCGCGTTGCCTATTGTCTTGGCCAGTAGGTTCCAAATTGAGCAAGACTTTAGCACAGAAACGAATATCTGTGTGAAAGAGATGGACCCCCTAACCCTTAAAACTACTATGATTCATGCGCATGGTCCTTTCCATCGGTATTTCCTCTATTGACTGGCTTCATCAAACTTTTCTCACGGTAGTGTGACTTCATTTTTTCATTCAACAACCTCAAACTTGCTAATCTTCGGAAATTGGATACATCGTCTCAACTCTTAGGTAACTCAATATAATTAATATTCAAAATGAATACTCTTTAAGTAACAGCTTCTTTATTTTTTTAATCGAAAAGTGCCATATTTTAATCAATTTTTGATCACTCACTTGTAATCAAGGGAGGTTAAAAGCTTGAATGAAGCGTCTCTATTCCTACGCTATTTGAACCAAACTCTTCAACCAAGAATCGACACATTGTTATAATTTTAATATTTTACAATTCTCTAACTTCAAACTATTTGTTGAGAATTTGATAACTTATTTTATCTGGACATTTGGATAAACCACAAAACGCGATAACTTTGTATTAAATAGTGTGGTTTTGGTGAATAAACTATCAAATGTAATGTGTTAGTGAGTGAAAGCAATATAAATGTAAATATACCCCTTCCATGAGATTGGTTACATAGTTATCCCGCAGGAGCATGACTCATTGACTATGTAGGAGCCTGGCTCAGTCAACAGACGTTTGATTTCTGTTCTTCCTTCAGGCGTTCTAATACATCATGCATTTTTATTCACATATTAATTAAGTAAGAATTTACAATAAGCAAACATTTTATTTATTACGGAATAATAACAGATTCTACAAAGGTTGAAAATGAATTAAAGTTTCCTCAACAAATTTATTTCGTCAAATAAAATTGAAACTTCACAACAAAATGTACCACACCAATTCAAACGGAAATATTTATAATGAGTTAATGAAATTATAAATTAGCGGCGATATTTTTCGTTGTAGTTTATAAGTTTAAAACCATAATCAAACGTATTACAGGTTATAGTAAAACTAAAGAAAATTATAATATAATATTAACCTAGTTTTGAATTATGTGTTAGGTTACTTATTTAGCAGAAGAAGAGATCGATTGCAGATCTCGAAACGTATTGTTTCCCTGATTTTTTTTCCTACCACTGAACGTATGAAAAATGTCGCGAGAAAATCCTGTTTCCCCTCATTAAACTATAATATGTAGAGAGAAAACAGACCTGAGGTTTGCGTAGGAAATCTAACTCTGATTGGACAAACTATGAATAAAAAAAACTATTTGTGTGGGCGCCGTAGAGACTCGACAGGACACGTGCTGGAGGCGGTCTTCAACCCCATCCGCATCGCCGCCAGAGGATCACACCCACCACCATCTTGGAAGTCCTCCTCTACGGTGTTAATACACAAGAAGGACAAACCTGGCGACATCAACAACTGGCGTCCCATCGCCCTCTCCAACACTGCGGGGAAGCTCCTCTGCAGTCTCCTGGCGGATCGTCTCTCCAGGTGGGCCTCCGACAACAATCTCATTTCTGGGGCTCAGAAGGGGTTCACCCCAGCGGAGGGCTGCCTGGAGCACAACATTTATCCTCCAGGAACTCCCTCGATGACGCAAGGTGGCGTGGAGTGAGCACTGCGTGGCGGTGGTTGGACCTCGCCAACGCCTTCGGCAGTGTCCCCCACTCCGCAGTACTCACCGCACCGCCCTACGAGGGGAGCTCTACCTTCCATTTCGCCACTCCAGAGGATCGACTGACCCCATCACCTTTGGAGCTCTGGAGTTCGCCAGGGCTGCCCCACTCACCCCCCATGCCTCTTCAACCTGGTGATGGAGTACCTGATTTCGGCCGCTCACTGCACTGGAGACCAACATGGAGCAGTACTTCACGGCACCAGCGTCAGCGTCCTGGCATACGCTGATGAATCTCGCCCTTGTGGCGAGGTCGGAGGCGTCTCTTCAGGCACTGCTAGACGTCGTCGTTCCCAGCCTGCGACGTGGTTGGACTCCGTAGTCAAGCCCACCAAGTGGTGCCACGGCTCCATGTTGCCTCGAGGACTACTAGACCTTCAGTCTTCCGGATCTACGGTTCGGCCGCTTCGGTCCTCGGCGAAGGGAGTCCTACCAACACCTTGGAGTCCCCCCCACCGGGATGAAGGTGCGACCATAACCCCGGTCGCCACCATCGCCAGATTTGGAAGCTGAGACTGAGGCCGTCCTTCGGAGTGTACTGCTGGCGCCTTGGCAGAACTTGCTACGCCTTGCGGACCTTCTTCATTTCCGCAGTTAGAGTTCAATCTGAAGACCGCGCGGATCCGCAAGAACTGCACTTAGGGAAGCCTGGACAGCAAGATGAAGTGTGGTGTGAAGAAGATCTTCAATTTTCCGTTCCCGCGCCAGTGCCGAGTTGGTCTATCTTCCCACCTTCCTGCGGCGGGGCTGGGGACTCGTCCCGGCTGGCCGACCTCGCCGGATCTGGCCGCCATCAACCACTCAGCGTTCAGGCTCCATCTCACCTCATACGGATGCCAGGGTCGGCCTCGCTTGCTTTTTGGCAGGGATTGGCGGGCCTCTGCGGGCCTGAGGAGTGCTGCCCGCGCTGGAATGGAGTTTCCTTGTGGGATACCTCAACGGCGACTTCCCCGGGAACTCCAATGTTGCCACCACTTTTTCTGCCGCGCGGTGCGGCTCTGAATAGGCTGAAGAAGCGCTGACCTGAACTTGCGCTGGGGCTGGCTGTGCCGGCAGGGCAACTCTTCAAATATCGATCCCTGGGGACAGGGCTCTCAGATCGTCGACAGGGGCTCCCGTCACGCGCTGTCGGCCAGTCTGCGCTCCTCGCTGCAGCAAACACTTCAGGGCCACCCTTTCCGCCTCGAAAACCCGACCAGGGAAGGGTGGCCAGGGTCACCACCACCTGCGCCACTGCGAACCACCATGCCTGCACGAGTGGGGCGCTACACTCGCTTCGCGGACTGGCGGTTTGTTCACCGGGCCAGGCTGAATGTCCTCCCTCACAACGGCTGCCGACGCTGGGGAGTCAACGATCGGCGTTGTAGGCGGTGTGGTCGACACGACGAGAAACACCGCCCACGTGCTCTGCCACTGCACCTCCAGCCTCGCTACTTGGCACTGGCATCACGCGAAGACACAAACGCCGTCCAGGATCTCCTCGGTCGCGGCCATCAGAACCTGCGGAGGGAGTTGAGGTCCGCGTGAACCAGCGGGTGCAACTTCAAGCGCTGCTCCAAGGCCGTGAGGTACGACTTCCCGGAGGAGATGGTGCCTGCCGTCCGACGTGGTGATGATCGACGCCTCACAAACAAGATCGTCAAGATAGTCGACATCGCCGTTCCATACGAGGACGGTTGGCGGGCCCATCGAAGCTGCGCGGGAGAAAAAAAAGGAAGCTCGACGCCTATGGTCCACTCGCCCGGATGCTGACGGCCGGAGGCTACAGGACTTCCGTGGACGCATTCGTCGTCGGCTCCCTGGGGTGCGTGGGACAGTGCCAACTGGGGAGACCCTGGCACGCCTCGGGGTCCACCGTAGATACGGCACATTCCCTCTCCCCGTCGCTGCGTCTCCGAGGCCATTCGCTGGAGCCGAGACATATATGTCACCCATGTATCCGGCGTCCAGCAGCAGTGGCAAGACTGAATCTTCCATATGTGTTTTGTAGTTATTTATTGCAATGTTATATAGTATATATCTACGATTTTTTAATTATTTATTACTGTTATTATTGCATGTTATTTAGTATTTTAGTAATTTATTGACACTTGATTGATACTCCCTTCTCCTACCTTGCTAAAGACTTGACAATGTTACCGTTAAGTTTATTATTTATTTAGATATAAGATATTTGGAAATTGCAATTTAACCACATATTAGAAGTAAGAACACTAGCTATGTATAAAGCATAAAATAAAGGCAAAAAATTGAAGAGCTGTAATGTATTGATATAATTACACAGAAAACTACAGATGTTATACCAAAACGTATTTTCGTAACAGTATAAACTCAACCTTTACGCCATAGTAAAGTGGTATATTTGAGTATTTTGGGGCGCGTTTTAATTTTTTTATAAAAGGATTAAAATTTATTTACGTTGTTTTGTTATTTTTAGTAAAGTATAATTTATTTTTTTACTGCATTATGTGGGTTTGGTAAGGCCTTTCCTTTTAATGCTGATGTACGAAAGTTTGTGTAGGTTTTTCTCAAGAGTGTCTAGGTCCTATCTTAATAAAAACTTTACGACAATATTATATATGGGGCATTCCTTAACAGTTAGAGTGTTAATGTAAAATATTTTGTAAAATATATAAAACAAGTTGCAAAATACATCGTCCTTAAAATAAAATTGAAACCTCACACAAAATTACTACATAATTCTAAAGTAAATATTTATAATGTTAACGCAGATAGAAATTTGTGATATTTCGGTTGTAATTATATGTTTGAACCATAATCAAACCTTTTAACAGGTTATAATAAAACTTCACTAAATTATAATATAATATAACCTAGTTTGAATTATGCGTTAGGCTACTTATTTACATGAAGAAGAGATCATATTGCAGAACTCGAAACTTAGTGTTCCTGATTTTCTGTACCACTGAACGATGACAAATGTCCCGAAAAGTCCTGTTTCCTTCATAAATTATGATATTTTGACAAAACTGGCCTGAGGTTTTCGTATGAAACCTGACTGTATTGGACAAACTATGAAAAATAGTAAAAATTGAATATGCTGCATTGTATTGATTTAATTACATAGAAAATTACAGCTTTATACCAAACTATTTGTAATAGTACATCAACCCTCACACCATAGTAAAGTGATACATTGAGGTATTTTGGGGGCGCGTTATTTTTTAATAAAAGGAAAAAAAAATATTTAAGTTGTCTTGTTATTTGAGTAAAGCATAATGTATTTTTACTGCATTATGTGGGTTTGGTATGGCCTTTCCTTTTAATGCTGATGTACGAAAGTTTGTGTAGGTTTTTCTCAAGAATGTCTAGGCCTAACATAATAAAACTTTACGACAATATTATATTGGCATTCCTTAACAGTTAGAGTGTTAATGTAAATATTTTGTAAAAATATAAAACAGGTTGCACAAAACTATATGCTTTTCAAATTCTTTTATATGTCTTGTGCTCAAAATTGTGTATACTAGTTTAAGGTACTAATGTAGCTTTTTCATCCTAATCTGATGAGTAGTTCCAGAGAAAAATGTATACTTGTGGGGAAAAAAGTAAAATTTCTGAAATTGCAGGTAAAGACCACGCATAGGCTTATAAGTGAGTTCACTAATCTTTAACGTATACGTAACTGTATATTTTAAGTTTAAATAGTTACCGACATCGGACTTTTATAATTTTTGCAACAAATACTTCAGAAAATGATGTAAAATATAAAAAACTTAAAAAAAGAAAATTGGAAATTTTTATATTTTGCCGTAATGAACCCCCTTAATGATAGTAAGAACAGTTTAGTGTTGAAATTATTGAAACCACTAACTTAATCCCTCACTAATATATATATTTTTTGTTGTGTGTTCTTTTAAATAATTTGTAATGAATTATAACTCATAGAATATTATTGGTTTCTTCATTTTCGTGACAACTGAAATGTTCTGTGTAAAGAACGATAAGTTCCAGGAAATTTTGATGATTTGAATGATGTTAATCTTTTATTAAAGCAAAGTGCATATAAAATTATCAAGCATTCTGTTATATGGTTGTATTTAATACAATAAAAACGAGGGTAAGCATTATTGACTTAATTATTGTTATACATGCTTTTTAATTCTCATTTAATTATCTATACGGTTATTTCTATTTAATTTATTTATAACCATTTTTAGGATTATCAAATTATTTTTTAATTAATGTTTGAAAGAAAGTGAGCGTCAAACCTTTTATGTAAAATTTATAAAGATTAGATACATGATAAAAAGTATTAGAAACAATAAAGCTAACTTGTCCTAAAATGAATTCTAAACGAAATAGCAGGATTCTGGTTAACACGTCACGCGGAGTGATGAGTGATGGGGGAACATGAGGTTCACCCTGAACCGACAGCTGTCTGGAGCAGAGCCGCCGCTAGATTGGCTCTGGAGGGAGCACATTGCACCATATTTTGATTAAATGCTATCAAGCTTTCTTTTCGTGTTTGTGAGGGGTTTAAATTTGTTACCAAACAAAATAATAAATCCTGAAATGTGTAAGTGAAATTCTTTACTTAAAAATAAATTTAACTGATTTAATAATAATAATAATAACGTCTTTATTTGAAGCGATTTTCAACATTACATTGTTGTTTATCAAAATAACTCAAGTCATACATTTTCAATCAAGGCACATACAAATCTATCTATCATCATGCGAGAAATACAAAATTAAACTAATCAAACCGATAATACAGTACATTACATTAAACAGCTATTTAGGGGTGAAACACTCCTTCTCCAAAGCCAGTCTGAGATTGTTTTCAAACGAGGGATATCCATAAGCTTTTAAAATGTGAGGGACGCTGTTGTATATGGGGGGGGGCCAAAGTATGTAAATACATTCCTCCCGATCTCCAGCCTGACCCAGGGCACCTCCAGCATGGCGTCCTGCCGAGTGTGACACTCCCTAATCTCAGCTCGGGACTGTAGCATCCCCCTGAAGTAAGAGGGCTTTCCCGTCAGCAACACCTTGTGAACAAGGCAAGCCACCTGATGTTTGAAAATGCACTTTATCGGAAGGATCCCCGCTGTACGGCGATACTGGCTAACGTGATCAAATTTTCTCAGGCCGTACACAAATCTTACAGCAGAGTTCTGTAACCTATCAATCAGGACCGTACCCTCAATGGTCAATCTTCCCCAAAATACAGGAAGAGCATAAACAATAACTGGGAAAACCACAGTTTTGACAATCTTAAGTTTCACTTCCCCCTGGATTAACCCCTTAAACCTAAACAATACTCTTAACCTATTCATTACACCACGATTGATATTTTGAACATGGTTCAAGAAGGTTAACTGCTTGTCAAAAGTAACGCCAAGGATTTTTACTGTGTCCGAAACCTGCAAAGGAACACCTCCCAAGGAAACTCCCAAGGGTCCATTACCAAGAAAGACTGCATTTGAAGAGGGGAAAAAATTAATAAGTGAACACTTTCTTGGATTCAACTGAAGCCCGTGATCGTCAGCCCAGAGCCTGACCCTCAACAAATCAGCATTAATCTGCTGCATTGCCAAGGAAGACTGTAATGGAGGATATGACAACACAAGCTGAGTGTCATCAGCGTAGGAGTAAAGGGAACATAATGATAACTCAAGATTAAGATCCGCAGTATACAATAGAAACATAATAGGACATAAGCAGCTACCCTGAGGAACCCCTGACTCCTTGAGAGCAATCCCTGAAAGACGACCATTCGCCCTGGTTACCTGGGTTATGTCGATCAGATAAGAGCGAAACCACATTGTTGAAACCTGATCAAAACCGTAGTAATGCAGCTTAGCCAAAAACATATCAAAGTTCACTGAATCGAATGCATGTGAGAAATAAAGAGCAGCTAAACTACTACAGAAATTCTTATCCCTGGCGGAAAACAGTTGGCTTGTCAAACTTAGTAGAGCATATGTCGTACTGAAACCCTTCCTGAAACCAGACTGACTATCGGGCAAAACACCGCTGTACTCCAGGAAGGAAACCAAGTGATTTGTCACAATTCTTTCCAATACCTTAGACAGAACTGGTAAAATGGAAATGGGCCTAAGCTCGGACACACTTGTAGGATTACTATTTTTGGGAAGAGGGATGACCAGGCTTTTTTTTCATCCAGAGGGGAATCGGCCAGAGGAGGGAGAGAGAGATTAATGATATGGGTAATAGCCCCGATACAGAAAGGACTAACTGCTCTGACCATGATGATTGAAATTCCGTCAATGCCAAAGGCCGCTGTAGAGATACTGTTGATAGTGTTTTTTTACCTGACTCTCGCTCACCTGCATCTTTTTCCTTTTCGCAAGTAGCGTGCTTATAAAAAGCGAGCCTTTCCGGGTTCATACTGTTATCGCCGCCGAAGCCAGCAAAGTAGCGGTTAATTTCATATTAACCGATATTAACCGAAATATTAACCGATACAGAACCGCCAGCAGTGCCTACCTTTAGATCTCCTGCGTGCAAGGTTGCCCAGAAAGATTTTGAGTCACTGCACTTTAACTTTGCAGCAAAATAATCTTTTTTTGCCTTTCTAACGGCGTAATTGAGTTTTTTGCGTGCTCTACAGTATGCCGCTTTCGCACGTGCATCATTACGACAAAGTAAATCTTTTTTTAATTGGTTTTTTGTGCGTGTCAGAAGCATTATTTCTGAATTTCGCCCGGGCGCCTTCCTTTTGGTCACACGCTTTTTTTACCAATGGAGCACATGATCAAATACCTGTGTAATTCCCGCGGTTAACATATCCACAGCATCATCGACATCACTCTGAAGTTCAACCCTATGCCATTCAATGGAGGAAAGCTCTGAGGAAAACATTTGCAGATCCACCTTTGACAGTTCTCTGTAGGACATTACTTTTTCCTTCATCTTTTCCTTAGTCTTGCAAGGGCAGTCACAGAAAACCAACCCGTGGTCAGTGATACGCTTGCCTCGACCATCCAAGATCTTAGACGTGTCGACCACACCTACGTCATCTTGCTTAGGGAATTCCTAACGACGATATGATCAATCAAGGCTGCGGTATTGTCTGTTTCGCGGGTTGGCTCATTGACGATCTGAGCAATGTTCATCGATGCCAAGAGATTCCTGAAATACTTGAACTCCGGCTTATTGTTCCCAAGAAGATCAACATTAAAGCCGCCCATCAAAATCACCTCATCAACTTGAGAGAATATGTCAATGAAGAGGGCGTGGAACAGAGAAGTAAAGCATGAGTAAGGGATATTTGGAGGCTTGTAGACCACACAGACACACAAGCGTAATCCCTGAACTTTTCCCAACACGCATATATATTCCAGCCGGCCATCAATATGATCAAGATAGATGAGCTTCATATCGAAACTTTCCCTAAAGTAGACGGCGACACCGCCACCACTTGTTGGCAAGCCAGGACCGCACGTCCTATCAAAACGCCAAAATAAACAGTTCTTCAAACTGTAACAATCCGAAGACATATCAGGAGTAAGCCAGGTTTCTGAGATACCCAGGAAATCGAGGTCAAAATCCTCAACCACAGAGCAGAGCTCACTGAACCCCGTGTTAATTGAACGAATGTTCACATGGGCTAATCTGCAGAGAGATTGCGGCCTACGACAAAGTGGGAGATAGAGGTGGTTGTACAGAGCTAGCCACTGAGGGCAAAACATTCAAAGAGGGGTGACATCCACTCCCCCCTAAATATGAGATGAAATAAACTTGCCGAGAAGATGGTTCCCCGTTCTGTTAAGATGACGACCATCACGAGCCAAGTGATATATTTTATTGAGTCATTGGTGTCAACAAAAACCACACCGAAGTTATTGCACATTTATTTAAATACAACATTAAATCAGACCATTTTCATCCAAGCTATTACTAAATTTAAGTAGTAAAGTTAGTACAAATTATAAGTAGTGGATTATAAGATATATAAAACCAGAAACAGTATTTTGAAAGTCAAATGAATCTATTTTGATTGATATGTATTAGTATATTTAATTGTGTTTTAGTAAGAACAATATTACAAAAGCATTTTATTGTAAAGGTATTAAAAGTTCAAAGGTTATGATATAATTTAAGATAGTATTGATTATTATGTTGTCACACTATGATTATTTTTATTTGGTAGCAATCATTTTAATACTTTCTTAATTATTTAATAATATTTATAGTACTTATAATTGCATGGGAACGTTTAAATTTTTTATTTTCATTTGAGATTACAACTTTTGTGGTTTTATTTTGTTCTTTCGAGGAATTATTTATTTTACGAACTAATATAACATATATGTGACCTCTAATATTTATATCGAGTCTGAAAATTTATATGCATCATTACTGGAGGAGTAGGAGTAACTGGAAATGTTCCTGAAGATGTACAACCGCTGCTTGGAGGAGGGTCTTTCCTCCAAAATCTGGATGATGTAGCGCCTAGTCTTAATCAGCAAAGCAAGGGAGATTCAAGGTCCACAACAGCGTACAGGCCCCACTGTGTGCTCGATGTTACAGAAACACTGTTGGAGAAACTCTTCCGGCCACATTTGACAAAGGGGATTCAAAAAGCAGGAGACCTCTCCACACGATAGTATGGCTTCAGGTAGAGGAAGTAAAATATTGGTGCCATCATAGAAGTGTTTAGTACACTTCAGATGGCACATCAGAGGAACCAATACTCTAGGGAGATTGTACTGCTGCCACTTTGGATGTCAATAGTGCTTTTAATTCTGCAAGTTGGAGACCTTGGAAAAACATTTTAGGATCCTGGAGGATCTTCTCAGGGTGGTGCAAAATACCTGATTGACCGGCAGCTGGTCTTTACATCAGATGGCGAACGCAGGTTGCTCTCAAGTGTGGCTGCTCAGGGTTCCATCTTGCGTTCCGATTTGGAAAAAGGTTTCCAACTATATGATTTTGTGTTTACAGATGCCCCCAGAGGCTTTACTAATGGAATATGCAGATGAAAATCGCTGCAGTCATTGTTGCTCGTGGAACAGAAGATACATAGTTGATACTGAACACGGTAATGAGACGTGAGCTCGTGGCTCCGAGAACATGGGTTAACACTAGCAACTGAAAAGACTGAGCTGGTTCTGCTCACGCGGTTTTATACAGCCATTCAACTCCAAGTTAAAAGACTTAAAATACGTGGAAATCCTGCAGTGAAGTACCTTGGATGGGTACCTGGAAACCAAGCTCTCATTGTGGGAGGATATCCGGAATGCTCCAAGGGCAGGAATTTTGGAATGTGGTGGCTAAAGAGATAGAAAAATTCCTAAGGGTAAAGAAGGTGACTCTAGATCATGAACATCAAATCTAGACAAGAGGAAACCAGATTTGAGCTTAAATAAAGGCCTAGCCTGAAGTATGGAAACACCATTTACAGACTGGTGGTCGAAAAGGAGAGGGAAGTGATATTTTATATGCCATCAAGAAAAACACCTGACGGGTAGTCCTACACTTGTTTTCTTGACTACGGTGAGGCCAAGTCGTGAAGTCATGCATTTTCTACACCCCTTCTGTCAAAAAATATTTAGTAGATAATATGCAACCGTAAGAATGATATAGTAAAATGGTCAGCAGTCACCATAAAATATTGATAAACTAAAATGAACACTTTTAGTTTGATGGTTATGTTAGATTGTTCAATTACTTTTTTGACTCAGATAAAGTGGTTATTGTATTTCGCTTACTTTTTAGTTCATAAAAATAAAATTTATTTTGTAATAATCGTTAATTTAAACAAAAAACATGTCAATTGAGTAAAGGTTACTTGCCTCAAGAATAAAAATTTAAGCTCTAGTTAGTATAAAACGTGTAGTAATTTTAATCACCTTTGAGAAACGCTAAAACAAATACGAGAAGCAATGCCATCCAAATAATTCATATAGCAAGAAAATGTTTTAAACCATGAAGCAGTTTCTTTGACGCTGTATGTTCGCCACGTGCCTGACAACAATAGGGGCGCAGTGCGGCGCGGTCTGAGACTATTGTCTTGGGATAAAGTACAGCCGGACTGTCGGGCGCCTGATATGATAAACACCACACTATCTGCCAACATACACAACCCCTCTGTCTCCGCAACGGTTGTATTACAAAGCGTGAATCTTTTATTGTGATAACAGTCAGACAAATATGTTGATATCTTATATACCGGGTGGGTGAAATGTAACTATATATTATAAAACTGATATATATTATTAATTAACGAATCGTGTACATTTTTTTCACTGCTTTAAAAAAATAGGAATCAGTTAAATTTCAAGGTAGGCACTGGTGTTGTTAACTATCTTCCTCAAACGGCCAAAGATATAGTTTACACTGTTCTGAAGGAAGTGAATTGGGATGTTGGTAATAACCTCTTGAATTCTATTTTTCAATTCCTCCTATGTTCCACGTTTGGACTTGTATACCTTCTCCTTAGCGTAGCCCCACAAATCATCACATGGAGTAAGATCTGGACTTCTTGCAAGCCATTCATACCCACCACGCCGTCCCAGCCAACGGTCATTTAATATAGAATAAAGACTTAAATTTTCGAAGTTGGGTTTGAATTCACGGGTGACAGCTATAAGACAATAAATATAGGAGAATATAGTATATTATGGTCAGAATATTTGAGCTCAGGTTGGGTGATATTTATATGTTTATATGGTTTTATTTGATTTTTCAGGCAACTTTCTTTATAATCCATCTTATTTGAGTTAAAAAGTAAGAGCAAAACATTTCAGAACCACTTAATTTTACCAGGTGAACTGAAAACAAAGCAAAATCTTTCGCCAGCCATTACTCACTAATGGAGCGTTTCCGGACCTACCTTTATATAATTTTGTTTTTCTTAATTTTAGCTCTGCAATCACGTCTTAAAATGTTTTACCATATTTCTGACTCACCCTGTATATATATAATCAAAATTTATGTTAATACAATAGAACTTTCAGTTAAATTGGATCAAACGCCTGTTTAAATTAATCAAGAATATTGGGAAACTGTTACATATTAACGAAATTGTTCTAAAATTCATAATTTTAAAATTCAACATTTATTAAAATCATTATTTTGAAGTATTTAAATGTTTATATCAAAACTGTTTACTAGATATATTGATGATATTTCCCGTTACTATTTTGTAAATAGCAATAACAGCGACAACGTTTGAGCCCATAGCGATCGAGAGGATTACCATGTTATATTTGTTATGATGGAGGTGACATGATATCAGCCCTGTCACCGGGATAAACCTGTCTATGTTGACAGCTGGCCTAAAAATCCAATCAACATGGATGTCTCTTGAACAGCATTACAAAAGGTTTTACAATGCACTTTGAAAGAGACTGATAGTTTAGTCATTTTGTTGTTTGTTGCCGAGCAAGTTGTTTTATATTCGGAAATCGTGTTTGTATTTATCAACCAGTTAAGTTAATACTGAAATGTAAGTACATTAGACATCAACGATCTAGAAATGTAGTACATTTTCGTTAAAACGTTATTAGTCACTTGAGATGGGTGGTTTATGAAAGGTGTGAGTAAGTTATTGTTCAGATTGAATACAATATGTTAGAGCGTTAATTGATTTAAAACGATATAACAGGTAGGACCTGCAGTCCTGTTCCATGGCCTGCTATGTAAATACAAATGAAATTGAAAAGGGGCAAAATAGATATATGAATGATAGAAGTGTGCTAGTGGACTAATTACCCTGCCTTAGTTATATAGAGTAGTAAAAGGTATTTTATCGAATTAAGCGTATATAACCTTGTCTTAAAACGACTCTATTTAATGAATGAACATAATGTAAAGCTTCACCAAATATCATAAGAAGGTAAATTATGTTACACTTAAAAAGTAGGTATCCTTATCGTTTTAATCTTTCAATCGCTACATAATTTTCGCTTTGAGCATCGCTCCGAATGTAAATGACCTCTGCTGCAACCTTATAACTTACTCTTTAGGATGTCATATGTTTTGAATATAATGTCTTATGACAGTCTTACTTTTGGACCACTGGTGTGCGGATTGATCTTGACTCTGCGATGAGCTTAACATGTACATAAACATATATACCCTTACTAAATCTAGCTTAATAGCTAGTTCAACAAATCTAAATGAACCTACACTCCAAGAAATGAAATCTTAGAAAACACTTTGTACCCTTATGACTAAATCTTCTCTAATCCCAGAAAATACGAGTATCCTGGTGTAGTAAATTTAGATTGTGAATCTAACTATATTTTTAACCAACCCTTTAACCTCAGTTTTACTTTACCTTTTGAGACCTAAGTTTAACTTATTGAAGTCTAAGATGTTCAAAATACTCTAGCTATACTGAAATTTACGGAATTGAAACATTTATTCATTGTCTAATAACACCTGGCACAAGAACTTCCGGCCACAATTTTAATTATACTCAAGACATAACAATTGGTAAATTGACTTTTTTATCATTGCTCTCATTACTCAAGCCTAGTAATTTAAAATATATTTTAATATACTACACGTCCATCAGTATCTAACCAGGCATTGTTCCTTTGTTAGGCATAGTTCTTTGTGAAATATGAGATAAAACATGTATATCATATTTTTTTTAAATCATTTATTCTACTTTCAAATTCCAAATATTGTACTAGAATGCGTTTCTTATGAATGGTTTAAGTAATCAAACAACAAAAAGTTGTTTTAATATACCTTTTTCCTATTCTTCAAGATCCGGGTAGGGTAACTGATTGTATTAAGAACTCTCGTGGCTAGTTGCTTGAACATAATAAACATGAAGAACGGTGAGCAGCTTGTGATCGCTGCCCTTTTGGATAATCTTTAGAACCATGCAATCTTTTATCTTCACACGTTGGCGTATAAAGGAAGGAAAAGCTCTTGACATTATGGACACATTTGACCAGCCGACCTTCAAATGTTGTTGCTTTTTATGATTCTCGAAGTCCTCTAAAAGGTTATGCAAACAAAGGATGCATGCATACATGCGCACGACTGTGATCGTATATTGAGTCAGGAGATTAGTGATCTTATGCGATAATATGTGAACTTAATTTTATCCTTAAGTATGTAAGTGATCTAAAGTCTACATAAAGACTAAAGTTTTAAGGAGTTTCAGAAACATCACGAAAATAAAATCAATATTAAAACAACTTATTCTTTTTATATTTGAATTTTTATACATAGCTTTGCCATCAGACCTGTCTATTGCTTTCTGAATTGCTACCATTACAATGCATTTCAAACCATGAAGCTTCTTTATGAGTATTTCGTTGAGATCATTAACCTGTTTAACATTTGATCTGTAGTTTTGCATGTTAGATTAATTTTTCGACAGTGAATTGTGTCACACACTGACCGGAATATCTATGTGAATGTTATTGGTACAAGAGCAACTATGAATTATAATGTCAGCATGCATTCTCATGCATTTCTCTTAGCGTTTAGTGTACATTTTAACTATAAATTACAGTTTATGATCTAAAATATATCTTGAATATAATTTACGGTATATATTAAATGTAAATCAAGGAAGGCTGCATGAGAAAACGTAAAATTGGACTTTAGAGAGTATATGCATTAGCGCGTAGTCACTTTACAAATTATATTATGAATAAATAAATTAAATTGGTGAATAAATAATATAAAAACATAACATAAATAAAATTGTTAAGACATAATGGATAGAAAGGTATATTTTTAATGCCATTTTCTACAGAAGTATCAGTTATCTATCAATTACTTTTATTATTGAATTATAGTTTGATTTAAGCCATTCTTATCATTTAAACTAGCAGTTACCCTTTGGCTTTGCACGCAATTTCGTGGGTTATGCACCTGTGTTAGCACTTTTTATGCAAATTAATTACCATTTCCGACGGGATGTTGAGTTTGCCTTCTTGCCACGATTAAGAAAATATGTGAAATTTTATACTTATAGCCATTCACATTTACTATGGTCTTATTATCTTTTGGTTCTTACTTATTTTGGGGTTTTACCGGTCACGAAAGTATTTATACATACACAACTCTGAGAAGTCTTCTTCTGTCAAAAGTCAGCAAAGATAGGTTTCTTAACAGTCTTTAAATATATAGTAGAAGTTTGAGTACTTAGTTTCTTATATCTGAACTGCTGACAGCTACTCACAACTTTGCACGTAGGCGTTGCACGTGTGTGACCACGTTGATTCAAGTGATTTATATTTCCAATACCAAAGTCAAGTTTGTCTAGTTGCAGTGATCAAGAAATTACGTCAAAAAGTATATATTTATGGAATTTGTCATTTACTTCGTTCTTAGCAATGTTTTGTTTCATAGTTGATTTTGCCTTGTTCCCCGATCAAGAGTGTCTCAGATCAGAGAAGCCTAATTCTTTTAAAATACAACAAATATGAGTTTCATAACTGTCCTTAAGTTTATAGTAAAAGTTAGATAGTAGCATTGTTTGTTATAGCTAATACTTAAAAATACCAATAAATTATTACAGTAAAATGTATAATAGCAATGACCTATTATATGTTTGTTTCTTAAGAAACTGAAAAATATTTTAAATATTTTACTGGATTTAGAGCTGGAATTGGTACATTTGTTCAAAATTACGGTCCTGACAACTTTTATGTAGCAGGCTTTTGCCGACAGCATGAAAGGTAGTCTTCGGTATGTAATTGTGACACCGTTTCAGAACATTTTGTAGGGTATATTTCAAAAGTAAAACATTTCCTTAACCACTGAAATCTAAAAATGGCTTAAAATGTAATGGTTGCTCCTCAGAGAATTTTACACATTATAAATGTAAATATTTTGAAAATATTAGTTTAATTAAATAAATATATGGATGAGCTTTCATAAAAACAATGATTACAAAGAACAGTTAAATAAATTTCTCAGACTGTTTTAATTATTATTTCATATCTTTAGAGATCAAGAAGTGATTTTTCACTACCTACTAATAAAAACCAGTGGTAAGTACCCTGGAAGGGTTTTAGAAATGAGAGCAGGGCCTTTATTAATCTCAGTGACCATATTAATGTCCATGTAAAATTTCAGTACAAACGGTTAAATAATTTTTGCGTAAAAACATAAAAATAAAACAAAGGCCCTTTTGGTTTTATAATATTATTAGTATAAGTAAAGGTGCAGCCTACAAATTATAAATATTAGGTATTTATCTTGAAGGAACGGATAGTGTTATTACAAAAAAGAGATTGTCTCGAGAGCTCATGTCATCTCGGCCTTAACACAGCCACTTAGGTAAGATGGAAAACAACCCCTGTTCTGCAGAACGCAACTTGAAGCAAGAATCATAACAAAGCTCTGCATACAGAACTCTTCATGAATGTAAAGTAGCCAAGCTTGAATACTTTTCGCAAAACAACGTAACTATTATAACGTAAAGCTGTCTACTTGTTAAACAACAACTGAATTTAAGCAACACCTAAACAATCTTTACGCATTTTTCATAGTTTGTATTGTTAATATTTATTTTAATTTAATAAACCAGTACTTATGCATTGCTGAGAGAGGTTTTATATATATATATAAAATTTATTATAATTCGTGAAACCAAAAAAATATTCTCAAGACCTTTACATTAGTACACCTTGCTTTTTTTCTTTTTATAGGAGAGGCCGATCTCCTTTTAAGTCAAAAGATAACTAAAAAAGGGAGTGAGATATGTAAGAGTGATTGTGTTGTATATTTTTTAGAATACAAGACAGGAGGAATAATTACAAACATGATAGCCACCGTTATTCTAATAGTTACAGAGTGAAGATAGTACAGAGACAGTATTTTTATATACATTTGAAGATTTCGTTAACTATCTTAACAAATGAAACATTTTAAGACGGCGGTTATTCACATTTTTACAAGCAAGATTACTCTGGTACGTCTCAACATAAATTAGTAAATGTTGAATGAAATGATAATTTTATGATAAGTTTTATAATAACGATAATTTTATGACGTTTTTATTATTAAAGCAAACGAATGGCGTAATTCTGTGAAATTATAAATAAACAACAATTTTTACGAACCTTCGTAATCCGTTAAAAAGTAAACTAAATGTAAGTGGTTTTTAGGACTAAAAATTGTAAAATGGTGTTACATCCTACAACAGTACATCCTGTCAAAAACATAATACTTAAAATTTGGTGCCATTTTTAACATAACCTCATACATTTTCGATACAATTTAAAAGCAGTTTTATCTGTTTTGATTCAATTATTCTGAAATTGGAGCAAACGTACGTGTTACTTTTATAAACATGCTGTGTTTTTAATAAATAAATATCAAACCGTTATTATAAAAACCTACCTTAAAACAGTTTTTAAGATTTTCAAAACCATTTTGACACATTGAGACCGCATAACTTTTTTCTTTGTAAATTTTCAATGAGTAAAAAGATACATAGTTTATCTCATAAGTTTAAAAACGTAACATTATCATTTTTCAATATAAAGTGCATTGTTATATTTTCAAAATCATATTTTGTAATTTCATTTTTGCACACCAGTCCTTTCTGTAAGCAGCAACATTTTATAAAATCACAAAAATAGAACAGTTAAGTAAACATTTTTGAATAAAATAAGTGAGTTTGAAGATTAGGAAGATTTTTTTCATTTCTTAACTATATCTCTTTTATTCACGTAGAATCAATATAAATAAAATAAAATTTAATCAATGTGCTTTGAAAAATTTTTTTGAATGAATTAAAAATATAATAAGCGAAAATATAAATACTTGTATATGTTAAATGCTAAAGGTTTTATATATATATATATATATATATATATATATATATATATTCTTCTTTTAGCACATTCTGATTGTTCTTCTTTATTAGAATCACTTTCAGCTGAACTGAAAGATTCTTATAGGATTTATGCACCTTCATTGTCTTCATCATCAGTATTGATTGGGCTCTTCTAGTTCTTCTGAGTCACAATCGTCGAATGTGTTTAGCTGAACTAAGGTCCAAAACGTGACAATTTGAACATAAATCTGTGAATTGTGATCCAACTGCACTTGGCAGAAAGGCTTGACAGCAAAATCTTTGTAAATGAATAATGGTTGAACTGCTGTTATTTTGCCTTTTTCAGTACAACCTGATAGTGTGTCACAAGTAATACAGTGGATGGACAAGATATATTTATGCTTTCCTTCATCTTCAATGCTGTTTGATGAATCAAAACAATTCGGTGTGTTAGCTCATCTTCAGAACTCATTCAGAAAGTTCATCTTCTGGAAAAGTACATCTAAATTTGATTGAAGTTGATTCAGCAGTACGAGCAGATCTATATTGAGGCCGATAATTATTGTTCTGTCTTCTGCAGCGACCTCAACGGCGGGCATGTTAAAGAGAGCATCGGCACCTTCTAAAGATTGTGTAAAGATTGTGAATCCAAATGTTTCATATTCCTACATCAATATTTAAATTAATTTGATTTGATACTGCCATTTAATAAAGCCATTCTTGTAAATATAGAATGATGAGGTGATTATTTTTAATTCATCAATGTTTGGTACCATTACTGAGTTTGGTCTCCGTAAACGTTCCGACATATCATGTGTTTACCAAATATTCAAATATAACATAATTCAGGAAATTTATTATGTTTTTTTTTCAAAAATTGAGATAACAAAACGATAAAGCAGCTGCCTCTTTAGTGCCCAGAAACAAACTGATACGTGTCTAACAGAAGAATAGTACCGACCGCGCCCTTTTGTTTCATGGTACTCGTATACCTGTACTGTACTATTATATATCTTTCCAAAATAGTAGAAAATTATTGAATGATTAGCAAATTACATTTAAAATAGGTATTGAAAATGTTTCGAATAAAATAATACAATGTATAGTAAAAAATGCCAATATTTAGGATTCTTGTAGCTTTTTAAATTAAAATATAAGTCCAAAACTTAATTAAAACAAGTACTATAAGGCATATATATGAAATCCTTGTTATTATTGTAGTAAAAATCTGGTTGGATTTAAATTTTTAGTAGGCCTACATATTATTAGGTATCAACACCACCTACAACATGGCCCAACAAGGCCCTACCTTACTAGAATTTGCATTCTAAGGTTACGTATACTATAAATCAATGATTAATAATAATTATTGTTTAAAATGAGATTGAATAGTTTGACGGAAAGATGTAACGACTTGCGCCAAGAGATAGCGTAGTTATTTGACGCGGCTGACAATTATTATGGATGACAGGCTGGGAAGATTAAAGACTTTCGAAAACACGATGTGGTAATGAAAAATGTGTCAAGCAAAGCATGAGATGGAACGACGGCTAACACAGTGAGCATAACGCTACATTGCTCAGCTTTATTGAAAAATGTTTCAAGCGAAATAATGAATCCATAGAGCAGTCAAGATAGTATTCTCGAGTCAGAAAGGATCCGTGGGCTCCAAATTTATTATTTTTAATTCCAATATTTTTTTAAATCAATACTAGGTTAGATAGTGTTTTGTTTACTACTTAGTCTTCAAAGAAATAAATTTTATTAACTTGCAAATATTTATTTATGTGACTAAATATTCTAATAATAGTTAATCAATTAAAATTATATTAGTGCACGTATTATGAAATCTGATATAAAATATATTCATTCTATATGCCATATCAAACTAAAATGAATTAAAAAATAAATTAAAGTTTTAAAATAAATATACCTGTAATTTAAATGTAATATATATTGTTTTCACTCACAAGGTTTATGCACCATGATGGGACACATAATCACTACTTTAGAGAACAATAAATGTATTGCTCTTAGATTTGATACCCGTTTAACTATCTTAGGAATATAAGAGAAGTCTATTGTGAGTAGCTTCACGTTCTTAAATCCCTGACTGGACCTAAATGAAGTGCAGACAGAAGCTGCAGGCTCAGGTTCTATAAAGCCACCATACGTTTCTATCTAGATTACGTATTCTAAATATATTAGTTAGCAAGTCCCAGTGCTCTTAAAATGCTAGACAGAATACACAATTCTGCCTCAAGGTTGGTTACTGGAACATTCTGATTAACCTCTATTGAAGATGGTTCTCCTTCTTGTAGAGAATACAGAACCATATCTCAACTGACCAAACATTATTTTTTACTCATCATCAGCCAAACAAGATAAACCTGTTCTCGTTTAATTGTTAAAAATCAACTTTAAGATTCATTCTTTCAAAGGAATCCGTCACCTTTAACTAGGAACCTACGCTGCTGAAACTTTAGGCGTAGGTAATTCGAGCTTACACACCATTATGTTGTCCCTCCTTGGAGAATTCAAATCAGCCCATCCAGTTCTGTTTGACACTTTAAGAATCTGCATATTCCAGAATCGGTATATAAGCAAATTTTCTGCCATATAATACTTATCACAATGCGATATAGTTTATATCCAAATTATTGTATGATCAACTTGGTGGTCGGTTGTTTTCTCAGACTCTCATAACGGCTAACAGGAAGTCAGTGACATATTTTCAATAGTCATTCTTGTCCAGAATACTTAGAACTCCATTCACGCCCCAACTGAAGGGGTAGTTGTAAATTTTGTTTGTATGCCAGGTCATGCAGGAATATCAGGTAACGAGATGGTATGTGAAGGAGCAAAAGATGCACTTCAACTCTAGCCTTTCTCTATACGGATGTTGTCATTGTTCCTGGGGTGAAGGCAACATTAAAGGCTAGGAGGAGTTTCAACTGGTGGTTATTTGACAATAACAAACTAAGATAAATCAAGATTAATTTATTATGAGGCACCGCGTCCTGGTGAAGCCGACGTGAGGAGAGTGTCGTCTTCAACTACAAAATATCCTGCTAAATAACAGCTACCTCCGTTCTGCCGATCAGCAGTACATACAACGCTGCTGTACAGTGGGACGTTTGCGTCTGGACTGGCTACTTCCGGCGGAAGCAACGTGAACTTACCAACTTTGATGATTTAAAAAAAATTCAATTTCTATGAATTGCTGTTTTTATTTCTTTATTATTTGATATCTACTCTCAAGCTGAGTAATAATTCTTTATTTACTGAACAATATGTTCTAATACTTCCTTTAAAGCATATATATATATATATATATATATATATATATATATATATATATATATATATATATATATATATATATATATATATATATCTAAGTAAAGGTAAATACAACAAAAACATTTTGTAAATTATTTCAATTATATTATAAATAAGTAATACAGTGAAAGGGAGGAATGGCTCCTTAAAAAGTGAAACTGATTACTGTTTGCTGCATTGATGCATTATTAATATATTTTGTTTGCTGAAATTACGATAAAGTTATTTGCTATACCAGAAAGAGGAACTCAATAACGTCAATTAAAACGTGCATAGTATCCTTTAATAGTATTTTTGCGATTGTAAAGCCATTTAATAAACAATAGATATATTGATATGTCAAACAAGTTTGATAATGAATTAATGGTTGAGACCAATCAGGCTTTAGGCAAGGTAATTGGTTGGCAAAATTAGCTGTCGTCTCCAGAAGTCTCCATCGCTGAGACCAGTGTACCATGTTATCCACTGCAGACGACGATAAATTCGATTTTCTATTTTGTCGTTTTATATTTCTAATAAATTAAAACAGTAAATGCTGTGGTAATCTGATACGACTATCCGTTATGAAATGTCTAAAATGGCATTCAAAAATATTTAGGCAGAGCAGTTTCAAAATATACATTATAAGATTTTGTCACACTTTCCATAGATAAAATGAAGATATAGACAAGCAATGGATACTGGTAGTGTAAAATTTGTTCGTTAACTTGTGCAAAAATACTTTACGTATAGTAAAATAATTGTTATTAAAAACCTGTACATTTCCTTGAATGCACAATATTTGTATCAAGTATAGACCAAGTGACTCACATAGACTGATGCTAAAATTATTAATTCTAGTAATATAATGCAGCGATGGCCATTAAAAAATAACGTGTCTATATCATAAACAAACTAATTAGATTAGGGAGTATAAGAAGTGAGGGAGAAAAATGCGAGCATTTTACTAGATATTACATCAACAGTCAAAAACTAGAAATTTAATAGCTCAGAAAGCAAAGAAATTTTACCGAATTTCGTTTCATTGATGTAAGTTAAATCACTTTCAGTGACCAATACAGAATTAAGTTTTAGTACATTTTGTATGTATATAATGATCAATGATGATTAATGTAATGATGGAAGACTGAAATATTTTAGGTTACAGGGAGACGTTCGTGTACGTCACACACATACACTGTAAATTTACACACTGAGTTTTAATGTTTCAATCCTCCTTAAGATTCTGTGCCACACGTTCATCTCTGGATTTTACCACTCGAGGTTGTCTCAAAGAAAGGCTATACAGTACAACATAAAATGAATCATATTATAGCATAGTCACTACAACACAATCATAATGAAGCAGGCCCTATATTAATGTATATATAGCTTAATTAATTGTCTACTTTACAGTATGACAGTAAGGTAAAAAGCACTTAACAAGGGCACTTGCCTTAGTTTCCTTGCCTTAGCCAACCATGAGAGTGTACGCTATTGGATGTTGCATTATTGAATAGTTATTTAGCTAAGAAGTTTAAATTTTGCATTTGATTTGTAGCTAACCGAACATAATGTCACATTAGTTTTACACTTATCTTTTTGGTGGTTAAACATATTAGTTACTTACGTGTTTAACCCTCAGTTAAGCAGTTATAAGTTAATTAACTATTACTACAACTTATATTTACCTACGGATAATTAATTTTAGTAGTTATGTAAGGTTTCGTAACATCATCTTTTCGTGATCTTATCATTTCATTAAAATGCTCTTAAATTGAAGTAATTTCTTATTTGCTTAAATATGCTAAAATATGTTATAGTTAGTGATATAAGAAGTTTGTGAGAAATTTAAAATATATAGAATTTTCAACAAAAGAAGATATAGAAATAAAAACAACGATTCTTCAAATATATTTTCAGCAGCAATAACATCTCTAATAATTATTTTCACCAAGTTGAAATAAAAAACATAACCTTTCATTCTCATCGATATTTTAGGGAAAACTCATTAAATCGACCTTCCCCACTTCAGTTAATCTTCTTTGTCACGTTAGTGATGCTCAAAGACATAGATCCAAAACTAAAGTAGGTTATTATAACAGTACATGAACATATGTCTATACAAAAAACTTATTTTTCAAAATAAACAAACTCTTTTCTTATTAAATGTAAATTTATATAATTTTACTTCACTTTCTTATGTTTTGTTTCTTGTTTTTTGTTACAAGTAAAAGTTATCTAATTGATATTATAAGAGAATTTAAGAAGAAAATCTTATTTTTTATGATAATTTTTCTGAGGAAAAAATTCAATGTTAAAGGCATTATAGGCTACATGTAACTTTCTTAAAAAATATAAATCTTTTCATTACAATTGGCTATTATAAATAATTCTAATAAAAAATATGCTAATAAGATATCCATACAAGAGCAATTCATACGATATTAAGAAAAACTAAATTGAAACAATGAAAACTCCACACACAACAACTTCCTCCTTTTTCTTGCAATGCCACTATATATTGCGAGGTGGATCAGAGCCAAGAAAGCTTCCAAAGTTATGAAATCGGGAAAGAACGGCATTGAAGTCCAAACCCAATCATGTCTATTGTAACCCAATATTATAATTTTTAAACTATATTAATTATAAAATTGCGTATTACCGTGAAACTAACATATGTACTTTGCTATCCCACTAAAGTCACTACAAGATTTTGCACGCCGATAAACTGTATTTTTAAGTAGACAGCAAATACTCTTACCTAACTTTTCCGAAATCCTTATGGATAATACTTAATAATTATTTATAACTCTTTTATAAAAGGTATCAATAATTATTATTAGAAATTAATTAAAATTAAATTACTAATAATAATTATTATTATATTATATTATTTATTATTATTATTATTATTGTTATTATTTACTTATTTGTTTTTATTCATTTGTTGTGTTAATTTTAAATGTTTACTCCAACTTATTGTTAAATTAAATGGTATAAAAGATTAAATACACATAATTTCGTCCTGCAGGCTATAGTAATGATACTGTTTCCAAAAAATTTACTACTTGAAGTTACTGTTTTTAAGTTGCAATAAATAGTTACCCGTTTCATCGTATACACTTTTGCGGCACTTCTAACTATACTTCCACCTTATTAACCTTAAGCGTCTAATTACAGTTTCCACAAAGTCATTACACAATTTTAATTGTTTTTAGCTACTGTCATATTCATCTCTAACTTACGAAGCAGATGTAAATTAAACAGCTGCCTGTAAAGTTTAGTTTTCATTAGTTGAGACGCTGTCACAGACTGAGTCCTGGAATCTAGACTCATGTTCGTCAGTTGTACACCTGATGAGACATTGCGAACGCCTATTCACCATGATTACACTATATTTTGTAGTCTAGATGTCTCTGATGTCGAAACAATGTACAGAGTTCACTTTGAGCTACTTCGTCATAGATGTTTTGAATGCCTTTAAAGAAAATGACTTCCAGGAGCCAAGTCTGAGACAGCGTCGGATTCTAGACGCTATATTAAGAGGCAGGTAAAATTGAGCTATATTCATATTGAAACAAACCATTCTCACCACAACTACTTTATAGCATACATGCCTTAGTTAGTGTTATGAAATGATTTTTAATATTTTAAATGCCGCAGGCACGGTCGATAGGTCAATTTTTGGTTTTAAAGAATAATGATAACATGCGAAGTTAATTTGTGCGGAATAAAGAAATTTGAAATTGTAGAATTCTTGATAAATGATTATTTTACGACGCAACATTTTAAGCAAAGTACAAGGTTCTCAAATGGAATTACTTGAGACTCGTCTATGTTGACGAAGAGACCACAGCTGAATGAGTTATGAGGTACTAGACAGACTGGCTACATACTCATTGTATGTCTGATAAAACCAAAATGGCAATATATATGGGTACAAATTTTATCTCTATATTCAGTTTCCTAAACATAGCTTAATGCCATGTAGTTTCCATCATCCGCTGATAAGCTTCTTAAATCAAAATTTAAAGCTAAAATTATTGCGGGATGACCTCACAAACCTGAGGTCCTATGCCCGAAGAGATCAAAGAAGATCGAACCAAAAAATACCTTCTGCAATGAGTGACGAAAGTAATCAAGATCTCAATGTGGATGTATTCTTCATCCTTGAACTCAATTCAACCAACAAGGTCAAAGAGTAATTGTAAAATGAACTAGATTCGTTTATATATGGTTTTATATATATATATATATATATATATATATATATATATATAAAATACGTTCTAAATATACTCGTATATGGCACGGACTATGTGAAGTACTTCCTGTACTTCCTTCCTGTATGTAAGTAAGTTGGAGTATTGAGGTTACCGTCTTTACGCTACAAGGAATTGATGTTTCCACCGTTTTCCTGTACGTACAGTGTCTCATTACTCAGTTTATAGAAAAAAGTCAAATTAAAACAAAATCTATTACTGTTATAATTAAAACTCATCGTATATCTATCTTGGACGGAGCAGTTTAGATTCGAATTAATAAATTTTTAGTATGATAATATTAATAATCCTAAAAACAAGAAAATTATACTGGACTTGCAGTTTGATGCGCGGCTATACTAATTTTTATGTTACTAGGAACTTATTTAATGGTACTGTATACTACCTTGGCTAAGTACTTTTAAAAACATTTATCCAATACTTTCAGTTACTCTTTCAGTGATATTTAATGATTATAGTAGAAGAAACGAAAAAGATTCATATAACAACCGTTAAAATTAATGACTAAAGTTTTGCATATATGGATCAGGTGTTGATACAGAGTCTCATCAACAAGTTAATATGTGCCTTACACTTTAAATTGTCACATTTAAATACTAAACCTGTGACACACTCCTGGTTTACGCCAATACTTATTTCTAGATTTTCTTTTAAATGATCTTTGCAGTTAACTGAATATAGACAGCTCTTGAACCAGTTAATATCTATGAGTAGCAAACAGGATACTATTTAATATATATATGTATAAAGAAAACACAATACAGCTATTACAATTTAACAAACTATGTTTTGTAAATGTTGTTTAAATCGTCTCGTTTGAAAAACGTAAAACGTTTGAATGTTTCGAATGTGTGTTGATGTACGAGAAAGGCAGTTAGGGCAGCTAAGGGTTGTTTGTGGGTGTCGAGTGGGGATTTGGCGGCTTAACACAACCCTCATAAAGCAAGAGTTGCCCCCCCCCACTGGTTCCTTCACACACCCTTCCTGGCCTGCATTTATTTGCCTAATACAAATATTTGTACACGAAATCGGAAAGTTGATAATATATTATTTTGAACAAATATCGAAATTATGAAAAAATATAAAACTGAAGTAGGGCTTTAGGAATGCATACACATGGGATGTATAAAAAAATTAAACATTATTGCACGTAATCGTTTAATTCTTTAATGAATGATTCTGTTTACGAAAAAATGTACAGGTCCTTGGATACATAGTAATTATTTATTTAACTTAATATATGTCTACTACAACAATATGATTAATAAAGGGGGTAAAATTTATGACATTCAATTGTCTTTAAAGGGAAAACTCAAGGTAGTTTCCATACAGCCAGAGTGGACTCACAGTAGGCCAGTAGCACAAAATTAAGGAAATAATGGTTTAGAGATTGTCAGCCCTGCTGGCTGACCCAATACGTTTCCATTACACTACTGAGTGGCTAGTTGGACCCAGTGTTTTTGCTATTCTGTTTTAAATATTACCCTCAGGGGTGATGTCAACATGCCTATGCATTCATGCGAGATACTATTTTATCTGATCAATGTGAATATATTTTGAAATTGTTTATGTCGTAAATAATTATATTTTGCATAAAAATTAGCAATTAAATGTTACAGGAAGAATAACAGAGAATATAGAATTATTCCTTGAACCTAGTGAAGAAACTGAAGTAAATGATTCATGTAATGGATAAGACAATAGCAACAAAAGGAACTAGTTAATCACAGTGAACCTGAACATCCAGACAGAGAAAAAGACAACTAATTATTGATAACAAAGGAGAAGAATAAAGAAAACTGAAAATGCAAACAACCATTGGGCTTCAATATTTTGCTATTTCTAAATATAATTTAGTTCATGTTACGCTGCCTGAGGTTTAATAAGTCCTACAGACAACTATGTAAAAAAATTGAAAATGAAATTTACTCGAGAAATGTATAATAAGTTTTCAAAACACTTATTCAGTATCGGAATGCTGTACAATTGATGAACAATTAACTTCATTAAACTGCGGTTCAATATATTCCCGGCAAATCAGAACTATATGGTTTTAAAATAAATTGTTTATAGGAAGAAAAGGTATATTCTGGTACCCTCACGGTACATACCCTGTTAAGCAGCCTGATGGGCCCTGATAATGATCAAACTGCACCGAAGATGTTGTTCCGACGTTGGACTCATGTCGTATAGTAGTAGGACAATTAGTTTAATGGTGTGCCACTTCAAGTAATCTGCAATTATATTCCGGAATAATTATACAGTATTTTTAGTGAAAATTGATATTAATGCAATATTGGTGCAAACATTACAGATATCCTTAACCAGTATCCTGCCACTTCATCTTCTCTCTATTTTAACCTGTGTTAATGCTAATGCTAATAATCTTAGTGATGTGTTAATTCGTTTCATGAAGCTCGAAACTTGTTAATAAAAATAAATAAAAACTGTACGGTAAAAACAACTTTTTAGTCTTCAATAACTTATCAGATTATGTAATACTCAACTCTATAACTGTGCTGAGCTGGTGTTACGGATCGGAAAAGATTATCGATACCAGTTTTTTTCTCAAGACCACATACTACTGATTTGACAACATTTTAGGGTATAAATTTCCAAAACCGTTTTTAAAACGACCTAATAAGACTGGAAAATAGGGAATGTTCACCAAAGGCGGTGGCTCTAAATAGTAAAGTGGAATTGTGTACTATGTACAATGAAACATTTGCAATAAATTATAATATTTTAAAATATTCATTTTAATTCATCCAAAATAATTTTTTTTATTTTAACCCCAAACCTAAAATAAACGCCGTTACAGTTATAAAAAATGAAAATGGTGTTATGTACCCATGGTTTGACCTCTTTATCTATAACTTGTATAGTATTGGTGGTTCACCGGTTACAAAAAACCGACTGGTCTATGTTACGAACAAACAAATATATAATTAGAATATTAGCAAAATAAATTGGGGGTTTGCTCGAGATAATTTTAAACACAGGGTAAGAAGGTTTGCCTTTCTGTAAGTAGATTTTGGTTACATAATCAGCCTTTTAAAACTGTGTATGGGAGCACTTACAAAAATATCGGCATAACTACACCGAACACAACCAAAATCGTTGCGGAAACGAGAACTGTCCCAATAAAGCTCAAATAAATTGAAACCTGATATGCAAATTGAACTTCTACACTTCCGTGTAGAAGATAATTAAAGAGTTCCAGAATCCTTATAAAATTTAATAAAAATTTAGAGGTAAACAATAATTTTTGAATTTCAAATCTTTTAGAGATATGGAGTACAAGTAGACTCTATGAAATTAAATTAATAGCATTTCAGTCGTCACAAACCTTACCTTATTCTTCCGAATGCACCAGAATTGCAATTTAATTTAATTTATTAATGATTTCACTCACATAGTGGCCACCATTTCCAGGAGGGGGGGGGCTGATAGTGTCTAAGATAGCCTTTACCGGTACGAGCAGTATAGCAGTCAGCGTGTCTCCAAAAAATGGGTTCTTCCTCAATGCCCGGTTATTTCACATTGGCAGTAATAACGCTAGAAGATTTGGAATTGAACTCATTTATGAATCTCAATTACAAGAAAATAAAATCTCTAAAATTATTAAACTTTATTTCTTTAATAATTTTTAAGAAATTCTCCTACTGTGGTGGTAAAATAGAGGATATTTCCATGTGCATATTGCAGTATTTATGGCCTAAAATAACTCTACCGCAGGCTTAAATATTATTTTAAAAGTTTCCTAGTAAAAATTGTTTTTGTGGATATGAATGTTTCCTATAACATTTTGTTTAAAAATTTATATTATGAGTTTTTTTTTTAATTAAAATCCAAACCTATATTCTAAAATTCAAACAATTGTTTGTAATGTCAAATTATAATTGTGGACAATACTCCAATATTTAAATTTATTTTCTTGATATTCTAAACTTACTGACATAGATAGATTTGACAGTACGTGGTAGGAGGATTAACTTCTATTATTCTGTCCAAATTGTACTAGTAAATGGCTTGAGACCTATTGAGCTAAGGTAATTGGGTGGGAAAATTAGCTGTCGTCTCCAGAAGCCCTGGTCTTGCTTGAGACCGTCTACGATGTTATCCACTGAAGCCATTATTAATGCTGCTATAATTTATCCTGGCCACTTCTGTAGCTTAAGAAACAATTATGTTCATTAAAGTTTTCTATTTTGAAAAGGCAATTACTACTGAAACAAATACCAATGTTCAGTAACCAATTTTACGGTTTAATATTTACCTATTGAATAGATTTTTTAATATTTTAATAGATTGAGGTTAGAAATTGGGGATAAGTTAAAAAAACGATTTAAACGACTAGTAAAAACCGAAAAAATATATTGAAATAATTTGTGTCTGAAGCAGGAGATTTTACAAAAACTTTCAGAAAGTATCAAATTTTAAACTAATAACAAATTATTTAAAAAAAATCCTGAACACATTTTTGTTATTCAGGGAATTCTACACAATGGGTGAAGATACAGAACATAAAATTATATAAATTACTTTATTATACTCGTACATTTAAGACTAAAAGTGTATACATTTTAAACATTTTTATTTTCAGTCATTCAGTCATTACAATTATGTGTATTCAATACTGAAATTAATGACACAACTTAATATTGTTATGTGACAGTCATGTATCTACTAAAACGTAAATAAATGTTAACTATAACACTGAAAGAACTTACGAGTACAATTTCATAATTTAAGTTTCAGTTCAATATTTTAAAATATTTTTATTCTGCGGGGAAATGCATTGTGCCTTAAAGCATGTTCTAGCCAGAGTATATTTTTTTATATTACTCGTAGATTAAAATTGTAGTTCTTAAGGGTTAAGTTCTTGAGTATAATAAGTGGTTCCAGACCAAACACTGGTTTAGTGTTTTGTGCTGAGATGACAGAAATATGATACCACAACATTGCAGGTTGTTGTAGTTAACAGAGGGGAATATTTTAATATTATTGGGGTCACCTTTTTTTGGTTGCGTTCGTTAAATGAATGACTATCAATGAATTAAAATACCGTACCATTTGTCGGGGAAGTCTGGATGTTCGAAAAGTTGCAACGGGATGTTGGACTGGCAAGATGTAAGGAAATAACATTTGGAGCTATACCTTAAATAGATGTGACATGCAATTTTTTAGTTTATGGCTTACAGAATGTTAGTCCCTAGCTGGAACAATGAACGCCAAGAAGAGATTACACTGTATGGCCAACTATGGCTTAGGACGGAGATCCAGCGTAAGACATGAGGGACGTATCTTTCTTGAAAATAGCACACTCTTAATAATAAATTGTGTGAGGGACGCTATTCTGATGACGAATGCACAAAAAACGGAATGTTGATTATTAGAGGGATCTTCGAGGTCGTTAATATTAGAAAACAATATAACAGCATAGATTACTAAAATTTAATGCCTCAGCTAACTGCGCTAGTTGTCTAAGATAGTGCAAACAGATTCACTTTACATCTAGCAGTTTACATAAAATTGTCTAGACAATTTTATGTTTAAATATTAACTCTCCGGTTCATAAAATTGATGAAAACACAATAAAAACTTAAATCATATAAGCAGTATGAAACTTTGATTTGCCACTAATTAGAAAGAAATGAGAGAGATGTAAAGAGTCATAAATCAACGATAATAATATAGTGCCCCATATCACATATGACAATAAGTTAAACAAATATTGTGTATCATGACCAGCAAAGTTTGTTAGGATAAATAGGCGTATAACTGATGAATAGCCAAATTTTATTTTTCTCTACCTATTATCTGCCCAAAGTGATGTGACAATAAAAACCAAAAAGTGTCACATGTACGGTACTAGTACATTATAGAAACTAGCAAATATTAAAGAGCTTGTATTTTATAAAGCTACTTTAATTAAAGAAAAGTTTGCTACTTCAGAGGAAGGTAGCGTTTGACGGCTCCGTTATATAATATAAAACTACTCATTGTAGGATGGTGAGTTACTAGTTAAGTTAATGTTTAATTACTACTTATTATTTATTTATATCAATATTTTCCATATACGAGTTTATGAGGTTATATTTGGAATAATATTAATGACGAGATCCTCTAAATTCAAGCTTATAGTGCTGTTACAAGCTAATTTAATGTGAATATATTTAAAAACAATAATCTTAATTATCAATAATTGGCAGTGAATGATTAATTTTATAAATATAAATAAATGAATACTATTAGCACAGGCCCTCATGAGTTGTAATAAATTTGACATATGGTAAGAGAGCATTATCACTTTGTTGAATAAGACAAAATGCTATCCCCTGTCGTTCTATAACCATCTCGTCTAATGGGAGACATTCAAAGTTTTCTTATTTTATTCCCCACAATGAAGTTGATTTTTCTGCCTAGAAGTATAAAAAAACTGTTTAAAATTTAGATTCTCACTCTTCTCTCTAACAATTGTTCTATATATAAATTTTTTTACTGCCCATATATTTTAAAAAGTATATATAATCTTTACACGGTCAAATTTACTGACATGACTAAAATATATTTAGGAACATAAAATGCAACTGATGTATGAGAGAGGCGGTTAATGTTGTTAAGGGTTGTTTGCGGATGTCGACTGGGGATTTGGCAGCTTAACACAAGGCTCGTAAAGCACGAGTTGTCTCCAGGGTGTCCGCCACCATACCGATGTTGATGTAGAACTTAATTTGTACTTTTAAACACACCAGCCGTATCTGCCCTCAAGATTAAGATAATTTAAAAAGAGTATTATAAACAATAATTTCAGTTTTTTTAATAAATAAAAATTGAGTTTCAAATAAATAAGTACCTAGTTACGATATACATGACCAAATTTAAATATTTTCCAGAAGTCAGCGAGGACGGAGAAAATATGATATTAATTCCAAATTTAGCTTTACGTATATCCAACCCCAAGGTGTCTATAGTACTTGTGTTTAAAATATTCACTAATAGGTTTCCACAACTTTTGGTTCGATTGACTCCAACAACGTACTTGACTCTGCTATTCACTTGTAGAATATACCTGCCAGGTTACGTTAAGATTTGTTAAGGAATTCAGCCGCAATCATATGATTATGTGTCACGATGGAGAGAGGTTTACATTTTAAAAATTGTAATTAGTAGAGAAGATGCATAACTAACAGTTATCCTTGGCTTTACATGTAATTTAGAAATTTTCCATGTGTATTAGCACTTCTGGTTCCAAAAAATTATTCTTCCGATGCCAGTTTTGAGTCTGCCTGTTACCATGATAGAGAAATATATTTAAAAAATGTTAATTATGACCATTGCAATTTCATTCAGTTTTGGTGTTTTCCTCTATGTTTCATTTTAACTTTTCCTCGATCAAGAATGTATACAGGGTGTTCGAAAAAGGGTGCCAAAAACTTCTGTGGGTGATAGTACTCATATGAAACAAAATTTTTATGTAAATGTAGGTCTAGAAACGTCTAGTTTAGCCGCTAGCCGCCATATTGTAGTTTTTGTAAAAGAATTATGTGTAAAGTTGGTTAAGCCAAAGAAATTTGGCACGTAGGTTTGTAAGAGAAAATTAAAGAAAATAATTGGGTTATTTACTGTAAAACTAACAAAATCGCGTCTGTTACGAATATTTAAAGATATATTAAACCG
Source organism: Homalodisca vitripennis (assembly GCF_021130785.1). Classification (NCBI taxonomy): domain Eukaryota; kingdom Metazoa; phylum Arthropoda; class Insecta; order Hemiptera; family Cicadellidae; genus Homalodisca; species Homalodisca vitripennis. The sequence continues at coordinate 242,759,012 of NC_060207.1, forward strand.
GTATAGTGTTACAAATTTTACTAGGCTACAAACATTAAAACGACTATGAGAACGTCTATGGAATGTACACAATTTCTAATAATATGCACGGTTTTTTGCCAAAAAAACTGAAATGAAAGTTCAAACTGTCTCATATTATATCCCTTTTTATTTTTGCTTTTCATATCAGATTTCGTAGAAACAGTTTAGCATTCGTTCATCTTTCTTTGCAAGTCATTAATTGTTGATCTTGTTCATTGTTTAACTTTTTCTAATCAATCAGCTCTTAGTTGTCTGATTTTTGAACCGAATCTAATTATCTTAGCACGTTGCAACATAGCACGTCATTGTTTGTTCATTTATTGTCTTTTATTGCATATTAGCCCATCTTTAATCCAAAGTTTATATAATTAAAGTGTTTATGTGCTCTTGATACGGGTTGTTATTAATTATTTATTATGTCATTCTTGTAATGTATGGTAACTTATTTTTTATACTCAAATCACTCCTTATCTGTGATTATCATTTCATTGCAAATTTTATGTAATTTAAGCAGTATCTTGCAATTTGTCAGTACATTTTATTGTAATGATTTGTGAAAATGGCTATACCTATGGATACATAAATAAATCAAAATCGTATGTTTAAATCACTTATAAGTTTTCTAATATTTTCTACAAATTTATTTATTCTGATAATTTTTTGATTCCATCGTGGTTATCCATAAGGCCAATATAAAACTATTCATTAATTTTCACCCAAATTCAATAAAGCATCGTAATCGGACATAGCACAAATCGTTTTTGATATATCCTCAGGACAGACGGACAGACAGAAATGAAAATGTTTTGGCCCCCCGGTTGATAGGCTTCGCTATCTCTCAGCCAAATAGCACTACTTTAAATGGAAGTTGTAACTGTATGAGATAGAACTCCGTTACCGCCACAGGAAACTGTTCTATATTCCTTCATCCTCAACAAATGTATAGTAAATACCCTCAAATATTTTATTTGGAACAAAGGAATCTGGATTTGAATTTTATTTTTGGCTATAGTGTATATAAGTGTATTACGAACTTATAATAGTAGATATAAAACCATTTATAATGCATTTACGGTACATAAAACCTAACATTCTATATTAATTAAAATAATAATGCAAGTTAAAGAAATTTATTCTTTGGTTAAATATATTAATTGTGTCGTGGAACTAAATGGTAACACGTCTAATAAAATTAAAGTTATTCCGGATGGTTTAAAGTAGTATAAGATTATGAAATGTACTTGATGAAAAATAAAAAGAAGTAGAGAAGAGAGAGAGGAGCTCTTACTCTTATTCAAGTCTTCATTACGTTCACTTAGGTTACTCAATGAAAGTTAATGTGGAAAGTTTTTCTCGACGCAACGTGGTGGCGTTTGTTGGTTTAATACTTATTTTCATAAATCAAATTTCTCCTAAAAGATTTTAGTCTTTTCAAGTTCTGGGCATTATCTTATTTCCTTATATAAAATTGTATTTTCATTAATAAATTTAACTTACTTTTAGTGTTAAATGATATAAACAGTGAAAACTATGTAAAACGTTGTTTTTTGTAACTATTATATTCAAACATGTTTAAAGAAATATTTACTAAATAATACTAAAAAATTAATACTTAGCTTAGTGTCTGTAAAGATCACTCCCGGTCATTTCCACATGTATTTATGTCTGCTTTAATGATCCCTAGAGGAAAAACTAAGCTATAGAGTTTAAATTTTGTGTGAAGCGTCATTTTCATATAAGGAGCATCGAATTCAACAAACATGCGAGTCATTCCGTGAAATGTTTACTAAGTATTAGGGAATATTATTATTATTATTGTATGTAAGCACGATAGCAACACAAAAATATCATAACTTTTTACCTGAGTACAAACAATCATATGGCAATTTAGTATGTAACACAGTAATGTATGAACAGATGAACTATAGACTTTCATTCAGCAATTTCAACGTTACCTAACCATGTTATTCAATACACGGTGTAGCGCCCTTCTACCTTGTTTTGAATAATCTTTAATAATCTAGACATTGAATATAATTGCAGTGGAACTATTATTTTCCTTTTTGTATTCGAGTATTAAAAATTAAAGAAGCATATTAAAAACACACAGTCATTATTTTGTAATAAATATACAAGAATAATAGTAGTTTTATAGTAACTGTAATTTTATCGTTACAACTGTCCATAATCATGTTACGCCAGAATTTATATCCTACAAAAGGACTGTGACAGTTTGAAGAGACTCAGTCACGTAAAGGCGCAGAACTCCGCCATAAATCTTTTGACCCGCTGTAGGGTGACTTCAACAGCTGGTGACGCCAGGACTAGAGAGAATACGAATAAAGTGCAGGTCAAGTTTATATACGCTAATTTAGTAGAATGTTGAACAATCAAGCTACTTCGTTTATTTGCCACTTTGTATTTGGATTATCAAACAAACTACTAAATGAGTTAAAATTATAAATACGTCGTTGAATTTCAAAAATGAAGGCATACATTAAACAATATTTAATGATCACTCTGGTTATTCATATAATGAAAATTGTTCCATAATAGTATACGCTTAATGATAATATTTTGAAGAAAACAGGATTTTTCCGGACATTTGACATCGTTTAGTGAAACAAAAAATCAGTAACACTACGATTGTAATTATGTGTTAGGTTAGTTATTTAGCTGCAGAAGAGATCAGATTGCAGATCTCGAAACGTAGTGTTACTGATTTTTTGTTTCACTAAACGATGGAAAATGTCCAGAAAAATCCTGTTTTCTTCACAATCCTTCCATCATCAAAAATAAACTTACAACAAAGAATAATACTTTAGTTGCAAAGTGACTGAAATTACATTAGTAAAGTTTTTTATAAACTTTGTTATGGCATTTCCACTTACTTTACTCCAACACAGCAAAAATTATCATCTCGGGCAATGAAAACCGATCCCATTAAAATGAACTGTTCCTTATAAAATAGAAACTGAGAAACTGGTTTCTGATCAGTTAATACAAACCGGATATCTCAATATCCATAGTTTATGATGTAACGTGACCCAATAGAACATGTACGTAACACCCACCCACTCATCAACAATTACCTTAAATCCCTATATCTCATAAAGTAGAAATTTGAAACGTGTACGGCTTAAATATAAACACTAAAGTAACATCGAGAGGATCTATAAAGGTTTAAATTAGGTTAGAATTACATAATTAAAAAAAAAGGAATCAAATAGACAAATGCAGTACTATTGTATTAATTGTTATGAATTTAAACATCTATTTTTCCTCACAGTAGCATAATGCCATATTGACAATGAGATTTTGAATCTTTCCCCTAACAAAATGCCATTAACTATGTCAGGGAAGCTACCTAGTTTCGAAAACCTATTTACAAAAACTGTGAGTTTCGTTAGTTGAGGTGGATTTCGTAACAGTGTTTGTAGATTGTCCAATAAATTATTGGAACGGTTTAGATTCGTGACTAACACAATATTTAGTAACATTCACTTCGTCCTTTCTATCTGCATTACACCAATAATTAAACGCTTAATATTTCTCCAACTTAATTTTAAGCGAATGTTCCAGTCTCTTTGGAAATTCAGCTGAAAATTTGAATAATATGAATAAACTAGGTGTGGTTTTAGTTATTTTATGTACTTGTTTCGCAAAAAAATTAGATATTATTGTGTGTAACCTGTAATTGATTGTACATTTTAATTAACCAACGAATATAATGAGACGAGTTATGATTTCTCTAATAATTAAATAATTCATGGGATTGCACTATGTGAAAACTACAACATATCTAAAATTAACTAACACTGTAAACATTGCTGTAACATTTTACAAAAACCTTTAGATTGTTTTAGGTGCACGAAAGGAAGAACAATAGTAGCAAAGGATAACATATCGGATATTACGTTAGAAAACATCCGCATCAACACAAAGACAGAACGTCTAAGATCTGTCGACGACAGTTTAATTTCCGCAAAATGTTTACATACAGATCCCAGTTGTATTTGTATTAAATATCCAATGGAATTGTACTAAGAGGGTTAAGACCATTTCCAAATAAATATTCAACGAGCATTGCATACTGCCCTTGGATACTTTCATGGTGATGATAGCAGAAATATTTTACCTTAATAAATGTAAATATTCGTTGAAAGCTAAATAACTATGATCGTTTTTAGTTGATAAAATTTAATTTATAATAAACAAGCGAAATGAATATAGTTTAAAATAATCTGCAATATATTTATTCTTAAACAGTACTTTTTACACACACACACACACACACACACACACACACACACACACACACACACACACACACACACACACACACACACACACACACGCACGCACGCACGCACACACACACACACACACACACACACACACACGCACACGGCACACACAGTGAACATGATTTGAACAAATGTCTGGCAGAATTTTATAGAGTATATTTGGATGTCGGGAAGCCTCATTATACCTGAAAAAAGTTAACAGTAAAAACTAGAAAACGAAATGCTTGGGTTTCTGATAATATTATCTCTCTGATAAATCGTAAAAAATGAATTATTTTAAAACTTTTACTAAAGATAGGAACAATTTTGCACTAAAAATGGAATGCAAACACTTTTCCAAAATCGTCTGTAGGAGAGTAAGGCAGGCAAAGATTGATTTACTTTTCATCTATGATTGATAGGGCAAATGGGTGAATTCAATTAAATATTGGGACATTGTTAAAAGAATAGTGAAAAAATAAAATATGTAAACTCAGTAAATGAATGGTAGATGGCAATCTTTTTGAAATTGATGGCAATGAGCGTATGATAAACAATAAGTTTAACGACTATTTTATAAATATTGTGTCGGATTTAAGATCAAAAGAATTTGGATATGACCTATTTCTTTGAGGATCAGTCCCAGTAAAACTATTTGTTCTTAAAATATTATTTAAAACGATGAAGAAGTATTCAATAACCTATAGTTAAAATGAAAAATAAAACCAAGTTGTGGCATTGACGGAATAAATATTATAACTATTAAAGAGAATATTAAAGTATTTTGTCCTTTACTTGGTCATGTATATAGAATATCTTTTTCCCAGGGATTGGTTCCTGACGATTTCAAGATAGCTTCTGTGACACCCCGTCCTAAAGTCTGGTGACCCGTCAGAGGTGTCATCGTACCGGCCGATCTCAGTCATTAATATTATCGCAAATATATTTGAAACTATCGCTAAAAATAATTTGCTGGACTATTTTAACACTAGGTCGCTTCTCTCGGAACACCAGTACGGATTTCTGCCGGGCAGGGGGGACGGATTTGGCACTTGAGAAACACATTTCAAGTATAACGTACTCAAGAAACCAGGGTAAATACACACTGGCCGTATATCTTGATTTTCAAAAAGCTTTTGATACTCTAGATAACCATATAACTAGTCAATAAATTAAGAATTAGTGGCATAGGTGGTACTGCTTTTTGACTGGCTGATGTCTCTATGTACTAAAAGAAGACAGATGGTAAAGATTGGTAATTCATACAGTGAATCTTTAGAACTGCTTCATGGAACGGCTCAGGGTGGTGTACTTGGTTCAATTATATTTTTCCAATATACATAAACGACCTATTAAAAACTACCTTTTACATTCATCAGTCTTTGCGTATGCTGATGATACCGCCTTGGTGTGCTCTACTTTCAACAAGGAGACACTAAAAATGAGGATTAAAGAGGATCTGAGTGCGGTGTCGGAGTGGCCAATTAAAAATAAACGTTTAAATCAATATTTCAAAACTCAAAATGTCTTGTTTTTTTCAATCAATCCAATGATAAAGATTATTTAAGAGATGATTTTGAACTTAGTTTTGTCATTCACATTGCTGTATGTATAAGTGTACCTGTTTCCACTATTGAGGTTGTGGATAGTGTTTGGTTCAGTTTCCTCTAGATGCCAGTTCTGCTACATGGGCCCAACACTTTTTAACAAGTTCATAGCCTATTATAGCAATGAATTATTTTGAGAAAAAGCCTAAAGTAAAAATGGAAGCATTAACTTATGTCACTGATAAGCGTGCCAGATTGAGAGCAGAATGCTTAAATAGCCCCATTTATTTATTTATTTTCTACTTTTTGTCTTGTCTATCATATACTAATGTAATTTATATTATATTTATTATTTATTATAGAAAATAGCACACATGTTCTGTAATTCAACTTTTACTGTACTTGTTATAAATCTATAGTTTTAATTTCGTTGTTATTAATTTATTTGTTATAAATTTATAGTTTTTATCTCGTTGTTATTATTTATTTGTTATAATATCTATAGATTTATCATAATGTTTATTATTTATATTGTACATTGTATTCATAAATTTATTATATTGTTACTGTTCATGTTGTTACGTATTATATGGATTCCTATGTTGCTTATTTATTGTTATACATTGTTTACAATTAATGAACTGATTTGTTATTGTATAGGGTAATTGTGCGGCCTTGGTGCAGGGTAATTAATTCATCGATTTCATGTGTAATTTCGATGTATCTTTGTTGAATGTTTAGAGTTGTTAATGCATAGCACGATGGATTATACATTAGATACCTCAATTCATACAGTAAAAAAATTAAAATTAAAAATATATATATATATATATATATATATATATATATAAATATATATATATATACATACATGAAAGTTAAATCATTTGGATCAATCTAAATAATTGTAGTATTTGTGGGATCTTATATTGATACAGTGATGCAAAGCAACATAAGTTAATTAAAAACTATTATATTGTCATGTTCATGTATAATCTAGAGTTTTATAAACCATACTTATTGTACAGATATACTGAGGGTTTTTTAGTTCTTGCTTTGATCTTACCTGTGACACAAGGTTCTCAGAAGCTGCCAATCTATGTGACCATATTCTGTGTTTGTCCCTACCCCTAGTCCATTAATGGTGAATATCCGTACCCTAAACTAAATTACACTTTGATATGCAGTACTAGATCATCTCGAGGATATATTGGCAAGGCATGGTCAGTAATCCAAGCTTCCTATACGCATCCCTACAGCCTTTCTACAATATAACTTTCAAATTATTCTAACGGTTTTCTTTTTTAACCCAAAAACTCTTCCAAACGTGTTTAAAAAACAATCACTCTATACTATGATTCCATAGGTCAAGTTAGGAGATTTAGACCAAAACAGGCTACTCTCAGTATATTAAATAAACAAGATTTTGTTAAGTTATAAATTCAAAATGCAATGATATAGCAAGCAGTATGCTTCGTCATTCTAGGTCGTAATGTATCACAGGAATTTTATGGATTCCCTTCCCTTATAGAGGTCATTACAATTCATCATAAGATTGGGTTCTTTCTTGGTGTTGACTTCTCTAAGGCAAAATCTAATTGCAATTTATTTAGAACAGATTACATTAAACTTTATCTCTCCAAAGTATTGGATACATGAACATAACTTTACGAAGGATGTTAACTGTAATTCATTATTCCTTTTTGACTTGTTGCAGACTGTTGAGTCGTCTGCAAATTGAGCAATCTCTTTATTTTATGTAATTAATTCAGGCTTTTGACATATAATAGGAATAATACAAGCCAAATAACTGAAATCTGTATGCCATAAGTAATTTCCTCTTTACTTAAAGGGGTGTTTTCAAATAAATAAAACACTGTCTGATAAATATGACGTAAACCGTTTCTGTGTAATTACTCAAAATCACATTCCTATGGCGCAACAGTGTCTCAGGATGCACGCAATGAAAGGCTTTGCAGAGGTCGAGGAATATGTTGAGCACACGTTTTCACCTCAGCATTCCATTGACTACTGGCAAAACATATGTTCGATGGTAGTTCATTTCTACAAATTGAACAGACTGTTTGAAAATAGAAATAACTTTAGATACTTTTAAAAATTAAAGGAAGTCCCTTTCTGGATCTAAACATTTTATAGATTGGTGAGTGGTTTCAGCAGATGATTAGAACGTTGCTTAAGAAACCACACAGGCTAACTACTGGTGTCAGAGTAATGTTTTATTTCAGTATCTGATTAATTTGGGTACCTCCTCCTCGTCCACCGGCATCATAACTCAGAGTTCTTCGCAATCAAGCGGAAGATCGTCCAGTTTGTTTCGTTGGTATTTTTAATAATATTTTTTTATTATAGGGGATTGATTTTGAATGTTTAGAAAATTATAATTTATTTTTATTTGAGCAGTCTTTTATGTCCAACATTTGTAGGACATCATTTAAGTATACGTTATCAGTGATGTAGGAAATAAAAGCACTTCTATCAGTCAATGATGATTGGATAGACAAGGTAGATACTTGCATTTTGGTTAGGACTTCTTATCAAAGAATTATAAATCTTATCAAAGAGAAATATTTGTATATAACACTTTAAGCTAAGGCTTGTTTTAATTAGTGAAAAACATTATCATGATTTGGAAGATTAAAGGTGTTACATAAAGCCTCTTCCTAAATAATTGTATATTTATAAACAGTGTTACAATTTTGTAAATATGTATTTACTAGGTAAAATAATTGCAAAATAATTCTTTTTAATCCTTGAAACTAGCAGCGATGAAAAAATCCTAAAGGTTTCACTCTTAGAAAATAACGTTTCTTCAAGAGGTAACTATATAAATACTTCAAATAAATCAACTATTATAAGACGTTTATTTTTATTACTTTGCGAATTTCGCAGAATAAAATGAATCCATTCTTCAACCTTATTCTTGACCTTACGTTTTATGGTAACAGTAACACACTATCATCTTATCGATAGAGAAAAGATTGTCGTTGATATCTCTTGTAGTTTATTAACTTACGTAAAGTTTTAATAAATTAGTAAAACAATGAAACTAATGGAAAGTATAATTGTTAGTTGCAAGGGGTTAAGTGTTATAACTGGATATAAAATACAACTCGTTCATCAATACTGTACAGACAGTAATAAAGTTGTACAACTAAGAAGAGTATCATAAACAGAAAAAAAATATTATACGACGTTACGAGATCATATCAATGAGTGTTGGGCTTTGAATTGGACTTTAAGAAACGGAGGAGTCGGCCACAGCACAATGAACTCGACAGCAGGACAAAGACAGACATTAATCAGCCAACAAAGGACAACAGACACGCCTCTCTGTCCTATTGTTGTCTCTGAGACACTGAGACATCTACGACAACTGGTGTAGGAAGTGGGCTACGTATTCAGCCTGTCGTATTATAATCGTTTATAAGTAGCATTTGTCTTAATCGCTACACAGTACTGATACAAATATTAAAAACGCGATTTAAATAAATGAGGTAATGATTTTTATCATCACCTGGAGACTTGAAGGAAATATGATGTTTCCGGACATTTGCTATCGTTCAGTGATACAAAAAATCAGTAATACTAAACTATATATATATATATATATATATATATATATATATATATATATATATATATATATATATATAATATGTAATAAATAAGTAATCTAACACATAATTAAAACGAGGTTAAATAAACTACACATAATTACAAACTAAATTAAAATAAACTTCTTTGTAATTTATGTGTTAGGTTAGTTATTTTCATGAAGAAGAGATCAGATTGCAGATCTCGAAACATAGTGTTACTGATTAAATCCCGGAAAAATCTTGTTTTCTTCACAATCTGTCGTTAAAAACAAACTTTAAACAAAGGACCTGGAGACTTGTTTTAAGTTTAATGTAATTATTTTCTTTATAAAAGGATTTGTATAACTTCCATTTAGTAACTTCGCTGCTTTCAAAAATGAGCCTATATTCAATATATATATATTAATTCTTAATTAATTCTTAATTTTCATTTTCTGTGTTGTTGTATTATGTTCTTATAGCCTTATTTATATGTTTGTAATTTCCTGAAGACGGCTTAAGCCGAAATATAGAAACTATTACTGTAATACATTTGAATATTTCTTATTGAAGATTAATATATATATATATATATATATATATATATATATATATATATATATAAACAATCTTTATACCTTTAAGGTGGAAGTGAATGGTTGTTTGACTAATCTCAATTTATTGATTTTGTATTTTAGTATCACTAAAGAAGTCTTGGCCATGTAATAAACACTTGACCCGGTTTAAAAGTATTTAACATAAAATAAAACTCTTGCCAAAATCAAGTTAGGATATCTCTACAGACTATTTCCAGTGCAAATTTTATTTAATATATATCATAGTAAACTTCTGTGTTCCATCAAAATACTTTCGTATAAACAAGTACAAGCTCATTCTATTAGTACTACCTGTAAGTGATTTATATTATACAAGACGTTTAAAAGAAGAGATTTTAACATATATATTATCGGTTAATAATACTATTATAATAAATTAATAATTTTTTAATATTTAAATATAACTAAGTCTTCACCTTGTTGGAGATTACTGATCATATCATGGACGAGTGACCTAATTTTCAGGTTTATAATTGACTCAAAATATTTTTGGCAAAATCACTTCTTTTAAAGTTCACTGTTTTTCTATATTCCTCTTATTTTCTGGACTTGACTTAACAAACCAAATACTATTTTAGGGTTAATCACAAAGATTTTTAACACATTTATGAATACTTTAATTTCACAGCTACAGTCCTGTGTACATTGTTTTGTATAAATTCTTATGGTAACGATGTATTTTGTATTGAATATGTAAGAAATATTTGTATGAAACATCCTTTATAGATATTTTTGCAATAAATTTCTCCATAGCAGTGTGGCTACTTGAAGGTTGGTTTTTACCATATGTTCTTCTCATCATTGAAAGTACGTAGCTAGTCCGTCGGTTGGTTAAAGAGTTGATAATATTTATTTATTTTCAAATTATTCTAACGGTTTTCTTTTTTAGCCAAAAAACTCTTCCAAACTTGTTTGAAAAACAATCACTCTACACTACGATTCCATAGGTCAAATTATCAGATGTAGACCAAAACATTCTGCTCTGTTATATTAAATAAACAAGATTTTGTTCAGTTATAAATTCCAAATGAAATGATATAGCAAGCAGTATGTTTGGTTATTCTAGGTGATAATGTATCCCAGGAATTTTGTGGATTCCCTTCCCTTATAGAGGTCATCACAATTCATCATAAGATCGGGTTCTTTCTTAACCACATAAACACGTTTTATAAACTACTTTCCTGTTTTTTCTAGCAGTTACCCGCGGTTTGGCACGTTATTGCTTCAAAATAACAGATGAATCGTAAACGTGTTCTTTTAACCCTCTAACTGTTGTTCATCAAAATTTTGATGGGCACAACCCATTGTAGATTGTTGTTCGTCAAAATTTTGATGAAAAAACATTCCCTTGCATAATCACTCATTACAGTATATTCCGGCAACGTATCGATTCGATTCATGCACCATTGGATTCGGGAAAAAAAACCTAAGGAATACTATAGTTTTATTCCTCTTTGTATTGTAGTTGCAACGTACCAAGTTCGTAGTTTGGAACGTAAAAGAAGATGATGCAATTCACTATGACCGCCATGTTGTCGATGCCGTCTGAGTTGTTGATGTTATGAGTCGTGTTTATTAGTAAGTTTTAGTAGGTTTATTTGTGTTTTAGTGTTGTGTTTAGTGTGTGGTGAATTGTTAAATATTGCAGTAGTGTAAATAAATATATTTTAGAATAAATAAATTTCTCGAAAATTTTTCGCAAAAGTTTTGAGTAATGACAAAATGAAACTTTTTTCGACTCTTCAAAAAAAGTTATGGAATTTATTTTACTACTGCTGTATAGTTTACTTCATTTTGAGTAATAAAATATGCAATATAACATGTATTGAAGTAAAACTGTATTAGTAAAACTTTTATTAGGCAAAACTCTTACATATACACCCTATTTTCACAATTTATGCGCATCGCTGTTTTTTGTTATATAGTGTTATTATATTTTCATAAATTTTTATAATGCTTATGTGTTTCTGAAACTAGAATAAATTTGACACAAAATGGCTATCTCATTTTTATAGTTTTCTTACTATAACTTGGTTTGCTAGGTATGGTCCCCCCCAACTTAAAAAAAAAAAATGTAAATTTTGAATTTCATGGAAAAAAATGTTTAGTAAACATTTTTTTTAAGGCCAAATTTAAATACGAATATTATTATATGTTTAATTCTGAACACAAAAAATATATACTTCTATATATATATATTACTTTTAATTTATATTTTTAATACATTTTTAAAAAAACCCTTGCACGTGGCTCGAAAACATGCTGCCACTACAGGAAAAAATGACCGCCAGTTGGAGGGTTAAATGAAACAATAATATCTTCTGAGAATAATTGATGGTCAGTAAAAGGAATTTCAGTCTCTGATCTACTCAAGAATAATTGGAATTTAATTACTTTAAGCTAGGTAAGTCATAGTTTTCTTAGTGAAGAATCTATGATTTAGTAAGTTTGAGCCCTAAACTAATTTGAAATACAAAGTAGATATGTTTCTTACGTGTAATTCAATGTTTAGTGTTGACTGGTTTATAAAGGCTAACAAATTTGTCACTGGCTCTTTAAGATTTAGCGTGTAAAGAAGTTTTTCTGTTTCAAATGAACATTTTTCACATCTATATACAGAGTGTTCTTTGTTACCAAATGAAACTTACATGCTCGGTTTGAAAAGCCCAATTTAGTTAAAATGTGTTTCCCGGCGCCCTATAAGTTTGTGCATTGTTGCCCAATTCAAGAAAGTTTATACAATATTTTGGTTTAAAGAGTCTACTTCTGTCCACAAGCATCAACTTCTAGTGATTGTAATCTACTTTCAGTTGTAGGCAGTATTTGTTCCTACCAAGAATGATTTTTCGATAAGTCTACTTCGATCAAAGAGTGAGTATTCCCGTCACTTAGGATGCACTTCCAGTGACTAAGTAGCGTCTGCCATAATTAATAAAATTAATACGTTTAACTGAAAAGTCGATTTTCGCAGAAAAGTGATCATTTTGATTAATTTAATTAACATTCGGTCCAGGGTAGTTTTGTTGCTGTAGTAGCGTTTGCATTGTTACAATGATCTAAAAAATATACACATACATAGTCTCAGTAGTCTTCTTTGATAAAAAATGTCTACTAACATTCGTATTATTCTACTTCTGGTGTACTTTAATTCAGAAACCCTTGTAGTATTCAAATTATTACCGCGATCAAAAATGTATGTACTTAGGAGTTGTCGAAAAACTCTACTTTGATAGAAAATATTATCGTAGTTCTGGACAAAGGTATACAGCGACTCAAATTTCACCTTTCTAGGACAGCGGTAAGTTTAAACAAAAATATATAAATATTTTATGTTTGCAACACTATTTAAACCACTAAGGGTGTTTGATGTAAACAAAAATACCACTGGTTATCTATACAAGCCATGAATCGTGCATGTGCTAAATTTCATCTGTATAGGTCACGGTGAAGTTGGAAAAACAAAAATATAGGTCTTATAGAAGTTTGCAACCCCATTAAATTTCTATTGGTTGCTCATCTTTAATAATAATCCTTTATTAGTAAGGTGAAAGCATAACACGTATGCGTGCCAAATATAAACGTTATAGAAAAGTAGAAATTGGGAAGTTAAAAAACGAAATATTGTTTTTTTATCGGTCACCACTCAGTTTAATGGCAGTTAATGTTAGGTTTTCATAAAAATCTTTTACTTCTTATATTAAAGTTAATATTATTGGATGCAAGGAATTTGGATAGTTATTGATAAGCGATGGGTGAAGGTTTTGCCTTTTATATAGAGATTTAACTATTAAATTGATTGACTATAATTATAAAAGTTAATTATTTTTGTTTTCGAGGTGAAAGAACTGCAAATTTTATTTCATTGTCCCAAGTTACCAAGAAGTATAAATTTGATACAATATAGCTTATAAAGTATTTTATAAGTTACGGAAGAAGTATAAATTTCAATATATTTAATGCACCAAAATATAAAAATTATTCTGAAATAATTTTGGATGACAAAGCCACGAACCACAAAATCGTACTTTTGGTCGTTTTAAAGACAATTCCTTGTCCACTTTTTGACTTACATTGGGTTAGGGGTTACAAAAATCCAATGAATTACTTCTTTTACAAGTTGAATAATTCCCTAAACCAACATCGGAAACGGAAAATTGAGTTGTCAACGACAGAACGAGTTGACATCGATTTTTCCGGTCTTCTGAACACTTGTTGGACCTGACATTTGACAGCTATTTCTTCTTAGTATGAATTAATTACTCTTTAAGTTAAACTAAATTCTTGACTAGTTTGTTTGGAAATGAACTAATAATTATACTTTTAAAGTAAATATATAGTATTATCGTATTTTGAAAATGAAACAGAAAAATAAACACATATAGAAGCAAAATGAGGTTAATTGTATAAGGTTATAACAAGGGATATTTTTATTCGTCGAGGTAAAATATAGGGGCAAATCAATATTATAAATGACAAGATTTGCTTTCAATGTACTATTGTGTTTGCGTAACCACCTTCCTACGTCAACGAAAATTTTTTTTAATAAAGTTTAATAAACAAAAATCAGAATGTATCATGTAACAAATTATATCTGACATGATATCTGAAGGACTAAATGAGCTATAAGTTTGAAGCTTTGCAAGCAAACTGCAATTTTATGTCGTTTCAAAAGAGTAGTTCTAATGGAAAACTAAAAAAAAATGCTCCAACTGAACTAAACACTGTATTATTGTTTATATTTGTAATAACTACAGCTGTCATTTTTGTTAATCCAACCAACATCTATATCCAATACACTTATTGGTAATATAGGTGTAAAGGTTATAAGTGTTATGTTCACAACTTATCCTGAGACACTATTTAATTTCAAGTATTATCAAAATTATGGTGTTTGATATTACAGATTCTAATAGAATTTAATGTATTTAACATTCTCCTTAAAACTGCATAAATTTAAGATACCAAACGGTTAGCTCAGATACGTAACATTGTAACAACATACCTATAGAAAGAAAGGAATTGATCTCGAGAAAACGCTCCAATATCATACAAAGCACATATAATATTGTATCCTCCGGGTTTCAGTGTCTTTATGTACCTCAGTTCTCTTGTGTACTGTACTTGCTATATTATACTATAGTATCTTACTTATTTTTAGAGATGGTTCAAGTATGTATTTCATTTATGTAACTTATTAATTAAATAACTTATAGTCTAATATTAAGACTAATATAGCCCTAATATGTCTATTATGTTTAACATGTTGTAAAAACCTCATAATAAATAAATCGGCACACATTTATTTAAGTATTATTTAAAACTAGCATTTGCCCGAGCAATCTCCCTATTAAAAAGAGGGACATTGTGGGCATATCCCTGTTAAATAACATTCTAAACATTCTTATAAGGTGATAATTACTGAAAAACATTCCAATCTTATTCGATATAGATTAAAGTTTAAAGGGCAGTGTTTTGGGTTCTTTGAGGGCTATGACCATGATATTGACACGAATTTATCTCCTAAATTTCATGCTAAAAATGTCTTAAGAATTAAACTATTTCAGGAGAGCGTGGAGGAATCCTAAAGTAGAAGTTTTTTTATCCAGTTCACACACTCATGACGTAATGAATATTGGGGTTATTTGTAATTTAGAAACAGAAGATGATTTTTCCTTGATGCACTAATCAAGTACGCTTGGTATATGGGAGCGCAAAAAATGTTATAGTTGATATTTATTAGTTGCCCCTGGCTTCTGTAAGTTAAAGTAGTCGAGCTCGCTTATGCACTGTCGGATTTCGTTGACCTAAGTACTGTTGGAATTGCCATATCATTTTCCAAATAGACAGTACCTTGCAGTATTTTTAAACTTATGTAATACAGGTGATGCTTATCAGAAGACAAAATTATTGCTGCTTCTGATTTGTGCAAGAGCAGCAATTATGCCTTGACGAACTTCGTTGAAACTATTACCATTGGAATTGCAATACAATTCTCCAAATAGTTGATATATAGTACCCTTTATATAATTATACTGGTTTTTAGTTATTTTATTAAAAAAACTTTCAACAAACGCCATTATGTTCATATTAAAGAAAATAAAAAAACATTTTTTTTTGTTGTCCTCTTAACTATTCAAACCTATGCGCCAAATTTGGTTTCTTTAGATTTACTGGTTTTAGATATAATAATTTGTTTGTAAAAATACAAAACGAATGCCAGCGGCTAAATGAAGGAAATTTTTATTCTTCATTTTTAGCTAAACATCTACACAGAATTTGAAAACGCATAGCCAGCCCAACCTTTTTGTTACACTCTGTATATTTACACTAAAGCGTCTTATTTTGTTATCTGGAAAACCTCTTTGCCCATTAGTGGTTACAAAGAGGGTTAAAATGAAAGTTTTCATTTATGTCTAAGCTCACTTTATGATTTCAAGAATATAAACTTCAAGAAATTAAAAATAACACTACATTAATTAAACTTATGATTTTTTTGTCACATTATAATGTTCGCAAAGAACAGTTAAGTACAAAAAACTATTATTCTCTGCATAATTAATCCAAAAAGTTAAGTAATAAAGAATACTTATCGGAATATTTGAAATAGGAATAGGCCTATATACTACACACCAAGGACCCTAAGAATGTCCATATAAAATTTTAATAAAATCAGTCCTGTGGGTAATACGTGGCTGAGTGAAAGATAAACAAAAACTAATAGAATTTTCTCGTAATAGTATAGATAAATTAATGTCTTCTTTCTATGAGCTATATTTTAGTCCAGACAGCCACATTCGGGCATTGATATGTTTCTTAAATGAAATATTTTTATTTCATTGGTATCTTAAATATACAGTATACTGTATTTTAAGGTAAAAAGTCACGTTACGACATTTAACTGTTTCTAAAATGATGGAATAACTTTAAATCTAATCTGTATAAAAATTAGCTAAACAAGACCTTAATTAAAGCAAATATTTTAAACCTAAAAGAGATGGTAGGTAACGTTTCTATTAGTGTGCCCTACGATTATAGCGCAATAAACCGCGTTGACGCATTTAGTTACCGAGCATATTAATGAGTAATTAAAGTAGTATTTAAGTTCGGTGAAAACGTTCACATACTGTAACACAATATATTAAAAATACAATTGCATATTATATTTGTCTCTGTTATTTAAATCTAATAACCTTAGCGGATTAAATCTGGTTACATTTTGTCTCTAGTGTATTTATTTAATCACTAAAACCTATTTCACTTGACTACTGTCCCAGTGAAATTTAGCACACAGTAATAACTGCGGATTACATGGTGACATTTCAATTTAATTGTGTTCATCTGAAAGGATTTCGGACATCTGCCATCGTTATATGTTACAAATTGTATAATGCGACGTTTGAGGATTGAAATCTACCATTTTCAACAAGTGGGGAGGGAATTAATACATTACAAATTAAATAAAAGAGGAGAGTAAAAAAAGGGCAAAAATACCAGATAATGAACTCGGCTCTTGCTTATATTAGTGTAAAACCCTTTAATATTCTTACTTGTTTAAAATTTTATTGTGTAGCGAAACTATAATTTTATCACGATTAAATAAACTTTAAAATTTACATTTTATATATGAAAGCGTGGTTAATTTATGGACTTAGGCATAGCCAATAAATATTAAACTTGTTTTATATATTGTTTTTTGTACTAATGATAACTTTAGCTTTGTGTTTGGAAATGTATGCTGTCACATTTGTGCTTGCTCTTCACAAATAATACTAAAGTTGATACTATCAATGTTTCGAAATCTAAATAAACCATTATGTTGGTTAAGTTTAACCTTCTCAGTGCGGTTTTCTAGAGCTGGATGGTGACCTTACAACTTATCAAGGAGACTCCTTATAGGCCGTCTCCCTGTGAGAGTAACGGTTCACTGAATCGCGTTAAAATAGTTCTTCACGTGTACTAACAGCTTGTAAAGTTCTTAGCTCTATTTTAAATAGTTAAAACAATTTTAAGCGGTCTCGGGACATAATTGTAACTTATTGATTGTAAATTAAATATTAACTGACTCTAAAATAATTGGGAAATTTTACAAATGATTTGAAAATTATTGAAAAAATTAAAAGCTTCCTTAAACGCTGACATTACAGTGCAAAATGTGACCGAAGCAAAAGTGAAAACTGGTTATCTATATAGCGTCATTTTTATTATAATATATGTTTTGTTCTATTTCAGATACTTGACATAAATTTCTTTGTATTATATTAGGTATTCGTGTCTAAAACAGTAAATACCAACTGAGCATTATAACTAATGGAAATTGTAATGATTTAAAATGCTAGATCTACATTGGTCCTATTTCATACGTATATTTCATGGTGTGCACGTTGTGCTAGTAATAAGTTAACAATACCCTAAATGTCATTTGAAATTTATTAAGACCTGCTAAAAAGAAACAGCATTTCTATTCCTAAAGTCTGTCTAAAAGAGAGACATGTGATTGTTGTAGAGATGACAACACGTGATAAGGCACGTCTATACAATTCAACTTGAGGACTCAAACCAGGAAAAGTCTCAATCTGTTATGCTTCAGTTGGTTGGTTATACAATAGCAAGTAATTCATGTGTTATGAGGTGTTCTGAGAAAAATTCACACGTTTTACTACAATTACCTACAATAATTTTTAGGTTTACTGCAAAATATATTATCTATGAAACAATACCTCTATGTAGTAGAAGAATTTATCTTACTTTTATATAAACGAAACAATGATTAAAGTTTTGGATTTTTTTATTCAAGTTTTCCAAGAACTCTAAATGTTATCTAGACCGGTGGATATATTTCACATAATTTAGTACGGCTAGAACAATAAAAATATTGTAAAAAATAAAATAATAAATTTGAAATTAATATTTACATTATGTAACGTAACTATTATAGACTTGTGGTGAGGTATGGAGTTTTTTACATTGTTTAAGATCACCATTTTAACAATATTATTCGTATATGGAATACAAGTATCTTTTATGTTAAAATAAAATGTTATATTAAGTATTTACGCCGTGTCCACCAAATAAAGATTATTAGATGTAATTAACGATTGATTAAAATGCTTTTAAAACTGGATAAAGATTGCCTTATTGACCAAAGTTTTACGTTAAATTGGCTTGGAATAGAAAACGTTGATCACCAGCGTGATGGATTTTCATATAAGCCTGTTTTATTTTAAAAATCTTGTGGTTATTGAAGAAAAATTAACCATTAATGATTTTAACTGTAAAGCTTACCTTTAGGTTCGCAGACGTACATAAGTCTTACACAACTGACGATTCTTTATGTTCTTTAGTGAATGCGATACTATTCATAGAAATACACACACATTGTATTACAAATTTATGTTTAATCTTAACAGGATATATACTTAGAGGAACCCAAAATGGCTATGTTATTTGAAACGCATACTGCAATATATTTGTAACTAGGACTTTTCGCAGTTTCACACTAAATTTTTCTATAGCATTTCATGCAATGAATTGAATAACAAAAACTGTTTCAGTAACTCTTGCACAATTTTGGACAAACGAGGATTAACCCTTAATTCAGTGTCTTGGCTTTTTTAAGGAACAATGCTAAAGTAATGATAAGGTTGTGATTGCTTTGCGAGTATAATCTTTGAGCTAAATTTAAACTGATATACACTTTGAACTTAGAAGCCCAATACAGTCAAAAAGTGTCTATTCTCCTGTTATAACAATTAGAGTGAAAATCATAACTTCCGGCTGTGCGTCAACCTATTGTTCTATTAATGAGGAGTCAAACCTTCACGAGCATGCAGACAAGCACACAAAAACCTAAAACTGTATAACTGTTCTGATGTACTAATTGTATTTAAGATTAATTTAATACCCTTAAACGAAATTTTTTCATTCTTTGCGAGCCACCCTGCAGGCTGCCTGTGTTTGCTTCGGCGTTATTCGTTTTAAGAAAGTATGAATAGCTATAAACCTGACGCAGTACAATATATGATCTAGCTGTCCTACCCCTGTTCATTATACATGGTGTCCAGTAATTCTATTGACAAAGTTATATCATGTTATTGCTCAGGTAAAGACATATATCACATATAAACATTGGACTCCGATGCTTAATTTCCTAAACAGACAGTATTTGTTTTATGTATAAAAAATTAATATAACATAAAGTAATAAATAAATTTACTCAAATTTTATTCAAATTTTCATAATAACAAGGTTAGTTACTGAAAAAATATAATACAATTTTTGTTATTATTTTAAAAATGGAATCAATTAAATCTCTTAAACATTAAATATCTTAAAAACTAGAATTTTTTGAACAAAATCAGTTTTTAACGATTTTATCACAAATATAATGACACCAACAACTATTTAAATCGAATAATAAATAACTGATTTAAGGAAGATTTACTGTGGCACGAGAATCTGTCGAAAATATTAACTTGTAGAAAATAAATTTCTTTTTATAAATTATACATATTATTTTGGAATAAAATATGCCTATTTCTATACTTATATCTAAGAAACGTACACGGCAAATTTTATCTAAATTCGTATAGTAAATTTTTAATTTATCTGTATTAAACATATAAATTGTGTTAACAAAGTTTTACATCATATTAATTATAGGATTAAATTTCGTTCAAAAATAGTTACGATTAAAATTAAGAGATATTCCAGTAAACGTTTCGTAGTTACAGGTTTCATTTCGATTTAATAAATCAATCAAATAGGTAAATAAAAATGTAAATTAAGAAAATTCATGTATTTTGGGAATGATTAGTTCAGCATAAATCGACTTTAATATATGCACACTTTATACACATTTTTTTCTAAATCTGATTTTGCTAGGTGTTAATATTACCTTCCTCTTTGCTCATTTCGTACTATCTTAGTTATATTAAACACCAGATATGTTTGATCTTTCCACAGTAATACAACACATGTATACACAAACTAGTATTAAAATGTAAAACACCTTTTTTGTTACAAGTAATATTTTCTTGAATTTTATGTTACCTCAAGTAGTTTGGATTCTTTAATTATTTCTCATTTTGTATTTCTGTCTTAGTACATCTTGAAGCAGTTTTAAAGTATTTTCCAATCTGGTCAACTCTCCTTCATTATCTGTTGGCGCATTGGTATTTCGCATTTTTTTTATTTCTCCTTTTACGCTTTCTATTTGTAGCATTATATATGAAAATAATCCTTGACTTTCAGATTGAATTCCTCTATTTGAGCGATCAGCAAACTGTATCAAAGGTGAAGAGCTCTTCATGAGGTTTAAATCATAATTGTTATCTCCTCCATAACAATTATACACTTGACTTGTAAACGTAAAAATTATGATAAATAAAATCATTGTTCTGTGCTCGTATACTCTACTGTGTGTGGAAATATAATTTAAAACTGGGTTTTAATACGCAGAAATTATCTTCTCTAGTCTTCAACAATGAAGAGTTTTCTATAACATTGATACTCAGAACAATGCATTGTATTACACTGAAAAAGAAACGAATAGAATACATTTTATGCCTACGTATTTGTTTGCATAAATTAACCGCTTTTTAAAGCGTGAAATAAATGCATTGATTAATTTAAATAACAGAATCTTTGTCATGGTATATTTAAGTGAAGTGTGTACTAGATTGAGAAATTTGTTCACAATTTCCATACGATCTTATTATAAACTTAGTACAGCTCATAGAATTGTAATTTCAGAACCTTGATAAATTACAAATTTAATTATTAAATATTGTATCCTGAGAAACGTAAAAGTTTGGATTAAACCCTTTTTTTAAATTACGCATGGGAAGTTGGAAAAATCTATGGATGTGAGGTTTTTATTTAATATTAAAAGCATCCTTTTACAAAGAATGGTATACTTTTCATCACATTATTTACAAAAAGGGATATAAAAAAGAAAATACTTACTCAGTGTCTTTTGCAGCCATTTAATAAATGTTAGACTGTTGATGTCCAGAAACTGGTTTTAAGGGAAAGATTTCGGGTAAATGCAGAATTTTATATCTATCCACTATCCCAGTATAGTTGTATAGAAATATGAGGTAAAAAGGAGAAAAATCAAGTTGTAGTTCTCAACAATGTTTATATACACAGCCTTTTTGTGTGTAGGCCACACAGCACATTGTGTGACTTCTTAAAAATTATCACTTATATTCACTATTGTTAAAAATCAATCTAATGTATTTTTTTACTGAATTAGGACTTTAAGACAAATAAAACAATGACACCAAAAATACCTTAGACCGATATAAGCTACAATGGCATTAGGAACACTTTGTGACTCAAATAGGCTTCTCAAACCTGCGTACGTACATACAGGGGCTAAAGAGTATGGAAACAGCGAATACATGCTTTTATCTTGCACATGAAGTAACTAAACTGTACACTTACGTAATATACCTAAAAACTCTACTACCACCGTTTCTGGGGCTTTTAAAAACTTGTATATTCTTTATCAGGGCATCAACGCAAAATTAAATTCCATTTAAAAATTAAATAGAGCCCCATTATTGAATACATAATAAATTTTTTATGTTAAAAGCAAAGAACTTTGACTTTAGTATTCCTCCACACTAGCACAAATTAGTTTAATTGTTATCGAAACTGTTTCTCATAAAATGCTGGAGATACTTTGAGTCATATTATGGTATTTCTAAAAATATGTTTAACTCTCCAACTTGAGGGCCCCAAACAATGCTTTTTGCACTTAAATTTCAAATGGATCAGAATATTTTAATATTTTTCAATAATTTTCGTCTACCTCAGTAGTATTAGAGATGCAATTTAAAAGTAATATAAACTCGCTTATCATTGGAGAATTTTTTGCGAAGCGAAGGTATTTGCTACTTTTATATAATACCCTAATAAATTTCAATATGTTAGGTATTTAGATTTTCTACATCGTCTTAAACTTATTAGACCTATTAGTGCCTATAATACCCAATACTATGAGACTATAAGTTCTGTAATAAACTACAACGAATAAAATAATAACGTAATTCAACTGTAAAATTAAGTAAGTTCAGTTATTTGGCTTTATATTAAGGTACTTGTATCTTTTTAAAGAACAAAGAATGCAAGTATAGAATAAAAAAGACGGAATCAATATTAAATTAGAATATATTAAATACTTTTTGTTAATAATCACCTAACAAGAATGTTTGAAATGTTATTTATCAGGAATATGCCCACGATGACCCTCTTTTTCATAAGGAAATTGCTATATGAGTCGTAATACAATATTAGACTATAAAATGTATAATAAGTTACATTAATGAATTATAAACTTGAACCATCTCTACAAATAAGTAAGATACTATACTACAATTTAGCAAGTACAGTATACAAGAGGACTGAGGTACATAAAGACACTGAAACCCGGAGGATACGATATTATGTGTGCTTTGTATGATATTGGAGCTTTTTATCGAGAACAATTCCTTTCTTTCTATATGTTTGTTTTTATAATGTTGCGTATCAGAGCTAACTTTTGTGTATCGTAGTTTTATGTAATATTGTAATAAAATATCATTTAATTTTTCAAGGAGAATGCTAAATAAATTTACTAATACTAATACTAGATAAATTGTTTGTTAGTGATAAGAAGTGGCCAAACTCTTATTAATAGTGTTTTAAGCTTCCGATCTTGATTTCAATGAATATATTTGGTTTAAAAAAACAGCTATAGTTATTATACTAGTATCAATAAAAAGTAAAACAGTAATTAGTTACTGAAGACTTTAAAGTTATTTGGTTTGAATTTTTGGATTGGTACTACCCTAATTAAACTTTACTAAACAAGGTATTTAGTTTATGATTAGAGACGAATGATTTATGAAGTTCTACAGTCATGTAATAAAAATGACTGAAGTTATAAGATTGGGAAAGTTTCCATCGTTATATGGTCCAAAAATGTATAACACTAAGTTTTGAGAATGTAAATCCACCCTTTTCTACAGGGGGATTTCATTGTTAAAATCTTGTTAGATTTACTCGATAGGCCCTACTTATTTTTAAAATTAATATTAGTAGCTAAAATGGTCTATCCATAGCAGGAACTTGACGTAATGGTTGGTATGGTAACTTCAGGTAAGGATTTTAAATAAATTTCTGTTTTAAAAAGGTTCTCCTCTCGGTGTGTTATGTAGGCATTATGCCATTTTATTTGATCATATTTAAACAAGCAATGTCGATCAATTATAGACTTTTCTACTAAATCCTTTTTTTCATATTTTCGTGTTGTGCTTTAATTCTCACATTTATTGGCCTTTTTTTCTCGCCTATATATTCCCTTCTATAAAAAAATGTTATACTATAAACAGTTTTATGAGTCCAATGTGCCATTTTTTATTTTTCGACACTTTGCATGTTAATGGTATGTTTTAAAAGCGATTCTGGTATTGAATGTTCTATTTACTATAAGTTTCTTGGACAATACCGGTACATAGGATATTTATTACAACATGAATTTTGCTTTGATTTATTTTCCTAACTCAGCGGTTTTCGCATTATGTATGAAAGACGGAGGATTTTATTTTTTATTAAGATACGACTCAACGTTTTTTAATTTTTACTTTGGCTAAAAAACTTACTAAGGCAGCGCAAGTACTGTGAATATATATATAGTCCTCACTGAATTATAGGCCTAATATTCATAGCATGCATCAATCTACAAATTTGCACGAAACTAGCTTCTCAGGAATCTTGGAAAAGGATTCAAGTATCGCAATGATTCTCTAATGGTGAACACTTTTAGGAGAAATCGTCTTTGGTAGAGGATGGATGATACTCATTTTGCAGATTTGAGGAAACTCACCATTTTCAAGTGATTTATTAATTTTGTCAACGTATACGGACTCACAGCTTTTACCATTTTGCAAGAGAGTATTATAAGAGTTTGCACACTTATAATACCTAAGGATATGATTTGCTTCATTTTCAATCTAACGTATTTTTCTGAGACAGTATTGAAAGTAAAACTGGTTTCTGGGAGTAAGGATTATTAATACTTTGTTTTTTGTTTTAAAAAATTGAGCTTCAAGCTCAACATTTGCTTCATCTTCTTTCCCCGTTGGAAAAAAATGTTGATTAGATTTGCTTTCATTTTATCACCTATTTATCATCTCTTTCGTATCACCTTTCTCGCTCTCAACAATAGAACGTACTTTTATAAATTTGCAAACGTATATATTAATGTTTATTTTTGTGGGAAATGTTCTATGAAAATTCTCTTCTTTTCTCCCCTATATTATTAAATTTTATTATTAACCTAAATTCTGATATTTTTCCTAATCTTCACCAATTCTTGCTTTTTCAGTATTTATTTCAGAGCTTATTATTCGCTTTTATCTTTTCATCAATCAACTGGGCTTTCAACAGAGATTTTCTTCATTTTATTATCTTACAATCAATTACAGCTTGTTTGTCGTATGCACTACGTTTATTTGATTTAATGTACACCTCAATATCATTAACGTTACATATGTTTAGCACTTCACTAAAATCAATTTTAAAATTTTTTTTACAGCTTCAGTAGTGATACAATCATATTTAAAGTGTCAGTATATAACCATTTTTTACTTATTTCGGTAAATATTAAAGCGCATGTGGCAGTAAATAAGCTTGTGATCTAAAACCTTCACCCTCTAATGGTCTGTAATAATACATCGATAACACCATTGTCCAGGACCACAACCGATATAAATACAAACAAATTAAAATAATGGATAAATTAATTAATTATACTGTTGTGGTGTCATAAAATAATTTTTTATAATAACAATTGATTATATTTTTTAATCTATTTTAATTTTTATTTCACAAATTTAGAGAATAAGATGGGATTTTCCATAGTTTGAAGGTAACTGTGGCTCAGCACGGAGATACTTTTTCAAATAATAATAGAGTTATATTCATAACATAGTCAAATAGAATATACATGTGTAATTTACCAAATCAATCGAATAAATATTTTACTCAAAACAAGGCACTTTCTCGTTTATTATATCTTCAAGATTTCATAGAATAATTTTTTTAGTTTTAGAATACATTTCAGAATAACATGTTAATAGAAAGGAAATTTTCTGTAATCAAATAGGACAAATAGCTATCTAATTAGTATTTAATAATTCCTTAAGGAACGTATTAGTTTGTGTGCTACAGTTACAATGTGTAGTTTTCTGTTATATAAATTAATTAAATTACTAAATAATCTCAGAACTTATTATATAGTTCACTTTGATGAAATATAATATAATTCAATTTTAATACATTTTTAATTCCAATAGATACTTTCCCTACGATATTATGAGTTGTTATAGCTGTCATATCTATAAATGACCTGGAAGTTTGAAATGAAAGAACAGTTACTCAGAACATCTTGTTACCAGACGTGCTCTATCTACATGTCCCATCGCACAAGACTGCTCGAGACTTAGAAGTTGTCTTTGTTCCTTTCAATTGAATTGCACAGAATCATTTCCAAACCTACCAATTCATATTCTCCTTTTCTTAATACTCTTTCATTTTCCTTTGCTAGGCAATTTGTCAAATCTACTCAAAATAAGGCAATTAAAATACCACGCAGATAAACCTAAAAACATTAATTAATACAATATGTTCACGTAGTATATAATCCCTTATTGGTGAACTATTAGTAAAACGACTTATCTCCGTTTAAATTTTCAGTGCTAACGGTTCAGAAAACAACTTGGATTAGAACACAATAATTAACAGAATAATTTTGTGATACATAAGTTTGTATTTGATATCTCAGAGTAGGTACTATTTGAAAAAAAATTATAATGAAAGGTAGGATTTGAAAAACAAATGTACATATAAAAATGAGAATATGGATTGCTGTTTTTTTTATGTATTATTCAATTCTAAAGTATCAAGACCACTAATTTCATAAGCCGTGACAGATATATTTACATTTCAATGTGTTTTTCAGTTCAGTATTTATACATTCTTGAAGCTATTTTTATATTGGAAATTATATATTAATTTAAACAAACTCTTCAATAATATAAGTTTTTATTTTTGTGAGGCCTTTCGTACTCAATGAGAACATCTTCGAACCCACACAACTAATAAGTAATAATAACGATAATAACATAAACAATTTTGTACTAAATAAAAACATATGTCATTAAAAATACAAAGAGATAATATGCTATGACAGCACAGTATGTTATATGTATAATTAAAAAATAAAGTTGATATTTAGTTAGATCAAATAAAGTAACGGTGAATTTTGAAAAGGCCCAGGTTCGTCGTTTACCAGATTATTTTGGTTCTTTTTTTATAAAAATTGTTTCATATGCATCAAGGAATTCTTTATTTTGTACTTCTTTAATAATTTTGAATTTCAATCAGTATTTATAATTTATATTTTTGCCTTCTGGTTAACATAGTTACTACGATAAATAAATATTGTTATTTATATTTGTTGAAGATGTGTGAAAAATCCCAAAAATGTATAAGCTGGTCTGGGTTTTTTTGTATTTATTTCTGTTGTCATTTTTTAAGGGTATTTCATTTGTTTGTTCTACAATAAAAATTATTAATACAGTTCAGAGAGTAGTGTAATTTGTGTATATTTACACCTTTAAACATATTTTTAACTGTTGTGTATAGTTTGGTTTGGATTAATTCTTAATCGAATGTAAATTTATATTATGTCCCCTTTTGAGAAATGTTTTATAAATTATCATAATCCGCAAATCTTTTACCCATGTACAAGGCTAATAAATCTAAATACTTAACAATATATTAGGAAAACAATCTCCACATCTTTAATTATAACTACATCTTATTGTATTTCTAAACAAAACAATAAGTAACTACAAATATAACTGCGCCCTGACAAATATTCCTAAATTCATATTTATTAATCAAGGACAGTACTCAAAAACAGTAATTCTATGAAATTTTTAATTTAAAATGCAACAGATTTTAGTTTTAGGAATAACGGACCTAATCAATTTTTTTAACATAGATATGAACAACAAGTTTTTATTAAATGTCGACTTTATTTTATTATAATTATTAGAATTATATTGTTTTACGTGTTTAAAAAATTACCCGACTTTAACGCAAACATTGTGTTAGTGTTGTTTATGGTTTGGTAATTGATTATCTTTATTATTAAAATTTTAGATACACTTTACTTTAACCTCTTAAAGAAATATCTGTTTTAGATGTGGTGTTCAATACAGAATAATTACAACAGTAATGGTCAATGCGAAGCTTTGAGAGCACAAAAGGCCGTAATTCTCACTCTCTGAAGACAATGCGTGAGAGGATAGTATTCTGTGCCTCCTCGCTTCTTAGCGCGCAGATTTCCAACACTTACAAGTCACAGAACTCCCTACTGCTAATTGAACTCTGCTTTGTGCTGCTTTTTATCCTTTCTATAAGTAAAGATTGCCACGTGAGTCTTAGGGTGGAAATTATTTAATTTATGAATTTGGAGGAGTTAATTAAGGTTTTCTGTAGAAGTAAAAATATATAGTACCCCTGTAGAATTTTATGTGAGAGCATAGTATGCTCTCACTGTACTGAGGGCAAAACTCAGGGAGATAATCTGATTAGTTAAACATCTTCTTCATCGCAAACGCTCTGTAGTGTGAAGTAGGAATAGCTATGTAGGGGATCCTGGTAAACATCGGCGAGGGTATGGAAGCATCTCGGAGAAACAACTTTCCTAAGAGACGGAGCTATCACCGATAGTCTGCCATGTCCAGTGTACAGTGTGCATGGACAATGCCGAAGATCGGGCTGAGACCTTTGTGGACACACTGTGTAAACAATGCTCATTGGCTCTTCCTTTTTCTCATCCGACAGATTATCCATGAGACGCAAAGTTTTTATATTTCGTAGTCATATTTCAACATTTTGCTTTACTCATTTCTATTGAAAATTCGTGTTCAACAGAATACTTAACGTTATTTACTATATTCATCTTGTTTATCTAAAATCAGTATTTACTATAATTATGTAAATTTATACTTCATGACAATAACATTTATAATGTTTCACGTCGTTTCCGAATAGTTTTAACACTTTATAATACGACCTCTATATATAGAGGTAATACTCTACCTTAAAGTCGTAGAAGATGCTGAAATTTACTATATATTCAACAGAACTCAGAACAACCTTCCTGGGTCTACTTTCAAGAGCGATATTCTCGTAATCGAGGAATCCGGATTCAAATCCCTGCTGGCTCACACATTACGACCAAATAAAATAAGTATTTAATTAAAACAAATTATTTTAATGCATTTGTGGGACGTTTTACTGTGACCCACTCGAAACGATGTCCTGTGACGTAAGCGCGTGATGTTAGGACTGTGCTGCTGGTCTATGACATTTGGAGGGGCCTAATCGCCATCTTGTATCACGTGTCCGGTTATTAGTGCGCTGGGCTATACTCTGGGGAAGTCTACTGAGAGTAAATTGTATAAACTTAGAGCTAATCATAGCCTGATATTATTTGAGTCTTTCATTCTGATTGGTTTACTCATAATAATCATCCACGTTTCATTATAACTAATAGATTAAATATGTTTAACTATTTATTTTGTCCAGCCATATTTAAAAATAATTTAATATGGTTCTTAATTTACTCTCCCACTCACAACTATTCCTATTTATGAACTAAATGAGAAAATATAACTTGTGTTTGAACTAGTTTGCAATAGCTTTCACTATGGCTTTGAAAAAAGGATTGCTGAGAGAAAATAGATTACATTTCAATAATATTTGAAGTAACATAAACAAAGAGTTCTAATTTGGAGTAAACGACCGTGAATGTTTCCCAGTTCAGGCTGCGGACAGAGTGGTAATTACAGATAAGAAGCTTACACTCCAAGCCCAACCGACGTAGAAACTGCTGCTATTGACAATAATGTGTGGTTACCCAGAAACAAACACTTAAGCTCTTAAACATATCTTTCAATATAAAACAGCAACTAGTTTTTATATTTACTTAGTTTTACGAAAGTCTTACAATTCATAATTAATTGAATGAAATAGGAAAAATTATATTCTTGTAATGTATTTATATTATCACAATTATTTTTTAAATGTTACACAAGGCTATGAAAAAATTATTCAACTTGATAAGATCAAAACATAATTCACATTAGATAATTTTGATGAAATAATTTTGGGGTAACAAAAAATTATGAAAGGCAGAATATATTAATCCAGCAATTTCTCTTTTTTATAAATTTTATCATTTCAGTCTTTTTAAGTTAAAAATAACTTTAGGAAAAAGAGTAACCAATTTAAAATATTACATTAGACATCATTATATTTTATATGGTAAATTTCATTGTAAAATATTAATATTATAGATACCACTATAAACATTCTTTAGCATGTTGCAACACATAAATAAATTTAAAATTATTTATGTTATTTTATAACCATCAAATGAAATCATGATATAACATAAACCACGGAATTTTTTCCTACATTTCTACAATTTGTATGATAACTATAGCTAGGTTGTGAGGCTAGGGATGTGTATTATGTGTTTAAGAACATACTACGTAATGTTAGTATATCGTTTAATAGGATGTTCTATATACGTTACGTTACAGTTAAATATATGGCGATTTCATGGTAATTCTTATACTCATATACTGATCGTCAAGAAATTTGTCAATTAATGAAAATTATTATCAACTTCCATCTATATGCAAGTTGATAATAATACCCTATTAGTTGCAGTTTTTTACCCTATGGTAAAAAATTGTAATTATAAAAGTGTCGTAATTATTCCTTAACTTCTGATATTTTATGTCAAGGTGGGATTAGAAGGGGCCTTATTATAATATATAATATTTATTATATTCTGATAAAATTACTTAATTAAAAAACCAACTACAAAAATGTACTGCTGTAAAACGTAATAGAATACATAACAGAAAACTAAATTGAAATACATGATTAAAAATGCTTCTGCAAAACAAATGGTTTGTTCCTTTGTTTTGCAGAAACTACTCCAAAGACCCTGGAAACAACCATTTGTGAGCATATTTAGGGGTTTCATCACCACTCACTCCAACAATATTGTTCAGAGTAAACTATGCTTATAAAGTGTCCATTTCCACCCCTCTATCTCAAATTTTGGTTAATGACATGCCGTCCTGGGCAACCATTGTATTACCCATAAGTTTAATGACACAAAGCTTTGCTGTACCTAGTATTTGTAATAATCATTGAAACGAAAAACCTCCTGGAGGATTTAATACTAATTTATCACTTCTTTTACATAGTAATGGCCTTTTCACTCAAATTTGAAAGTTCATTTAATAGATATACACATCTTGGCAGATACGGGAATCCGGACTTGGTGTAATGTAAAAATGCTTAGACAATAATTTCACTAATTAGTTGAGATTACTCGAAGATACCATCCTATATACATAAGGAATAGAAAAGCTCTGGAGAAGTACGATTTTATCTTTGAGGAATTTAGAGCCACCCCACCACCCAAGTAACAGACCAGAATTGCTTTTGGGAATCATGTTGATTCATCAATAAAATAAACGAGATTTCGGAATTTGATATTTTCCTGTAACAATTTTGAGTTTTCAAAATACAAAATAGTGTGGACCTGTTTATATACATTTATAATACCGCAACATCTTACTAGTCTTTTCCAATAAATAAATTTACACTTTAAAGTCAACAACAATAAAAAGTACATAAAATCATACATGAATATGGAAATTGTAATGACTCATTTCATACATCCATCTCATATTCACTTCAATATTTAATTTAATTTAGAAATTTATTAGTAATAATAATTAAATAATTAAAGAATAATATTTATAAATTGTCTCAAATTTTAATACAAACAATAATAAATACAAAATTAAATATATCAAAATTAATCAAAATTCACCTTATTTCATATAAAACTCAAACGCTATAAAGTAAACTAAAGTCAGTGATAGTGTGCAGGGATGATTGTTGAGTTACGAGAGCAGAGGTTTTAAAAGTTTAGAGGGATATAGAAGAAGTGAAGCAAGATTATTATTTTAAATAAAGAAACTGTTTAAATTTTTATTCAGCAGTATTTGGTTCAAAAGAAAGGTTAATTTATTAAACTCATATTATCACTGAAGTACAGAGAAGCAGAAGACAGGCATTGGGTGAGAAAATTCCTTTTAAGTTTTAACAGTGATCTATTGGAAGAACATAAAACTCAGGAACATTTGATTTGGCTACCAATTCAAAAATTAATATAATTAAAATTTAACAAAATTATTTTTCAAATTACAATATCTTTTATTAAAAACAATATCTAATATTTCTATTTCATTAGGGCCAGCACGACCACCCTGCCCTAACATTTAAGAACTGCATTTAAAAAAGTTTATCATTATTGTATCCTCCATCTTGTTCTAAAATTCAAACCTGTATGTCAATTTATCATCATTAAAGTTCACATTTGTATCATAGTGAGTTATTTATTATTTCTAACTATAATCATCAGAATACATATTAAGTTTAACCATTTATTTAAAGTGTATATTAGTAGTATATTACAACATGAAGCGTGTTTATAAGCTGTCGTTAAAAAACTAGCTATAACAAAAATACACCACTATATTTTTAATCACAGTACTAAATGTTTTGCATGTTTCAGGTTTTCACAGCCGCGATCATTAATGGTTCACGTCAGTCTTCGTGGTAGGCAGTTCTAATGGTAAGCTGAAGAGTAATTTAATTGCACTGGTCTGAAGAGATGAGATGCCAGTAAATGAAGACAAACGAGAGTTCTGTTATGCGATAATATTAACGTCCTTCATCGAGGCTCTGAACTGTTAGAGAGACAAACTTGATTAATTAATATTTTTATTTGGAATGGAATAGTTAAAAAATAAACTCATATAACTAGATAATAATATAACTAAACATTTATTATGTATTTATGTAGATCCAAATTACATCAATATTTTAGATTCCTCATACAAAGCAAATTCACGTCGTATATCTTTTTTTGTTTAATAAAAAAAAATAATTATGTGTTATAATAATAACATAGCTTTAATAAATCTCTTATTTAACGTTATAATCTATATAGTTTGAATTGTATTTAGTAAATTCAGCTTAAAAGGATAAACGAAATTCAATTACCCATCAAAGTTGATACTCCAAAGGTAAATAGTTTTTACAATAATGACTCTAATTTTTCATTACTCACTTTTGTTGTTCTCTTTAATTATGATTTATTCTCAGAACTAATAGTATGTAAAAACTTTTAGTAGGTTATATATTGATTTTCGAACTCATTGACGTAACCTTTAAATAAACACAATTTTGTGGCATATGTAAAATTTTTTAAACTACACATTTTCAATTGTACCTCGTTAAAGTCCTGGGGATTAATTTTAAATGGTAAAAAACATTTATAGCTATCATTTTAAGAGGACTATTTAATACTATTCGTTCTGAATTAATTAACACTTTGTTTCGTGATGAAAGGTGAATATCAAAATCTAGTCTATCCCCCCCCCACCCCCCCCCCCCCCCACCCCCCCCCCCCCCCACCCCCCCCCCCCCCCACCCCCCCCCCCCCCCACCCCCCCCCCCCCCCACCCCCCCCCATATAATTACCGAATTTGGATCGTAGAAGGAAATGTATAATTTAGGTTTACCGTGTATTATACAAAGACAATGATCACCTCGTTTTCTCTGACGTCATGTTCATACATGTTTTTCACAAAAGTGAGGGGGATTACGTTGTTTCCGTTTAGTATTAAGCAAACTCTTGGAGTTCATATAGCTACCAAATTTGTATCGTATAAGATTATGTAAAATTTGGGTGATGCATTTATTCATACAAAAACAATGAACACCTCTTTTCTCACTCTTTAATGTTTACGTTATCAAATCATGTCGTGTATCAGAAAATTCACCGGAATGGTTGGGTTCGACGTGATTAATTTTAGTGCAATGGATGGGATACATGTGTTTCTGTGTATAAGCTGCAAAGTATATTATTGACTATTAGTGATCAGGTAGTGTATTGGATTTAAATTATTCCCAATACATGAAGTCTTGCCCCGCTAATTTCTTAAACCTTTCTTTCGTACACATTGAGAAGCGCAGAAAGAATTTGAGACTGGTAGTGAGATAGAGGCGCATAAGAGGATTTTTCTTTCATAATTATACAGAATTTTCGTAGGATACAATATTTTATTGTCAATAAAAATATTACTACAATAATTGTATTTTGTACAATTTTGTATTTTATGCCATACAATTATTGTATGGCATAAACTACACGAATCAAAACGTGTTGAAAAATTATGTCGGTCTATTTAAAACTGAATTATCTACAAGAGTAGAGAGAAATTGTATGTTCTAGGACAACCGTTACACGGCCAAGGTCACACAACATCAAACACAAAGGTCAATGACCCCTCGCCCCCCTCCACCCCCTCGCCCACAGAGGTCAATACCCCTCGCCCCCCTCCACCCCCTCGCCCACAGAGGTCAATGACCCCTCGCCCCCTCCACCCCTCGCCCACAGAGGTCAATGACCCCTCGCCCCCCCCACCTCCAGAGGTCAATGACCTTCAAGGTCATTCGATGACCTTGACTTTGGATTTCAAGGTCACACCATGACCTTGACCTTGGACTTCAAGGTCACTTAATAGCCTTGACCTTCAGTTGTAAGAACGTTTCGACATAACACTTGAGTCGTCATACAACTGTGACAACACCTGGCTATACGTAGTTTACTTATGATGTAATATTTATGACGTAAATATGAGATCATTGTAATAGTTTGTGGTATTACTGATATTGTATGTTGGCACAAGACATGCGCAGGAAGTAGTTTTCCTTCTGGAGTTTTTGATTCATTAATATTAATAAAGCGGATGACCAGAGTGTGATTAAGCCACGCGCAGTGCAATTTTTTTGCAACAGTATAATAATAAGTATTTATTCACTATGGTAATGGATTCAACGAAGTGCGTTGGTAAAGTAAACAAGTGTAGTTATGCAACGTGTGTGATACAGCCTTGAGGTTTCTTTATAAACTGAGGAGGAAGTTTTACCCAACAGTGTTCTGTTCATGCTTTCCAAGACACTTCTAATATACAGGTATGTATTTCATACAATTACGTTCCATTATTTTCTACGTTTTTTGAGAAATATGTTGTTTTTCCAAAACTAACTATTGGTAAATTATTTACAAATTGTGTTAAACTAGTATTAATTTGGTTTTATTAAATAGATGAAAACAGTGCATTATAAATTTTGTAATTTAAAAAATATTAAATTTCTTTTGTATTGATTATTAACGATTTTAATTTTGTGTTTTAGAAATGGATTCTGAAACAGTCGTTGACTTGACACAATCCGAAGAGCATTCTTCAATACTACGTAAGCTTTTAAGTACTCCTCCACCTCCACCACTTAAACAGCAACAGCAACAGCAACAGAAACAGCAACAGAAACAGCAACAGCAACAGCAGCTGACACAACAACCGTCTACTTCTTCATCTTTCGGTACGTCAGCAATGATGAGTTTCTTAACATTGACACAGATTATAGAAAATTTATGGATGATTGGGTTTCGAAGTTTGGATAGTTGGGAACAATTGGTTAGTCAACTGAAAAAATCAAAAGACATTTGCATGAACCCTATAGCAGTACAACTGCTATTTATTTTCCAAAACTTATGTGATTCTTTGACTAAATATTACCTAGTAGAAAATAATGACTTATCTGCAGATAAACAGGTTTATTATTTATTAGAAGAGCACACGTATGACATGTTATTAAGTATTTTTGATGATGTATTAAAAAATGTTACTAATGTTTCGTTTCCACTAAATATTGTACAAAAGATTAAGGATATCGGAAGAAGTAGATTAATAGAATTAGAAGGTAATACTGAACAAAAAGAGAGTAAAAAATTGAGGAAAAGGAGTTAAAAGACCAAAAAGTGATTATTCGTCTGATTCAGATCAACTAAACTTTGATGATGACGATGATGAGGTTGACAAATTTGCTAAATTATTTAACCATAAAAATAATAAATCCTTATTCATATCACAACATTTACAGTACCAGTCTGGCGATCAAAAAAGAAAAATATCAACACCTGGCGAGACTGGTACTCATTTAATTAAAATTGAAATCACCGATGTTAAAGATTTGAAAAAATTTAAAAGTGAAAAACAATATTGGCAAAAAGTATCGAAAAAAGGCTATTTTTTATTAGACGTTAAAAAAAATCCAGAAGACAAAAGAAAGTTTGAAGTAATTAACAATGTGTTAACGTCTGTTGGTCAAAACATGTTAAAAATGGACAGTGTAAAACAAGAAACAGTTACATTTGATAAAAAAGACAAATCGTACTAAATGTTAAGTAGAGTTTGTTAAATATTTTTAGGCTTACTATGTCTTATTGATTTTACAATAATTTTCTATAATAATTAATTAGTTATTATTTTTTCAGCTAGTAACACTCTAAAATTTATTCGACTGTCGGAAAATGGATTTCCACCCGAACGTTGTTCACCATTAGCTGCGGGCTTTGATTTAAGAAGTGGAGAAAATGTACTTATAAAAAAATGGGATCGTAAATTAGTAAAAACAAATATTGCAATAGTATTACCAGACGAGTGTTATGGTCGAATAGCGCCGAGATCAGGTCTATCTTTAAAAAACGGTATACATGAAGGTGCTGGAGTTATTGATCTAGATTATAGAGGAAACGTAGGAATAGTGCTGTTCAATTTATCAAACGATAATTTCAGTCTAGAAATTGGTGATAGAATAGCTCAATTAATTTGCGAGCGAATAGTTTGGCCTGATATTGAGGAGGTTACTAAAAACAGTGTGTTAGAAAAAAAAACTAGTAGAGATGAAAATGGTTTTGGATCAACAGGATTAAAATAATTATTTTTATTTTTTTTCAGATCATAAATAATGGAATCTTTTCTACCATTTAAAAAAAGAAAACATACTTTTGTTTCTGAACCAATGAACATTGATAATAATGAAGAAGAAGAGCTCATGGAATTAGAACAGGAAAATAATTATTCTCTATCACCATCTACATCATCATCATCATTATCTTCTGATGAAAATAAATTATTAGAAGTTCCCAATTTAAAACGAAAAAAAACACAGATTAAAATTAGTATGTCCAAATTATAAATTTATAGAAATTGAAAATGCGTTTAAAGGTATTTTAAAAAACGTACTATTTGAAAAACCAAGACAAAAATTTAAAAGATATTTGTTTAATTTACAAGTTTTCTAAAGAAGAAATAAAAACAGTTGATATTAAATTTACTAAATGAATATGAAGCATTAAAATTTATCATTGTTGTTGAATGTACTTATATGAAACCTTTTACAAAGGAGACTCAAGAAGTGGCTTTTAAAATCTCTAATTTTACAGTGTTTCGTGAAAATTCTTTAAATAATATCTTGAGAAATATGTTTACAAAAATTCGTGGTGAAGAAAATGATTATTTAGGAAAAGGTAGCGGTTGGACATTACATTCTGTAGATGGAATTCTTGTACGATGTAGTAAGTATAGACCATTAGCCGGCTCTTCATACATTACTCTTCCAAAGTGTATTAAAAATAAAAAAGCTATTATTAATCCGCAAAATCTAGATGATGATAAATGTTTTCAATGGTCAATTCTAGCTCGTTATGTAGAAGGCGAGCATAGAGAACGTGTAGATGAAAGATATACATCTATAATTAATAACTTCAATTTTAATGATTTAGTTTATCCATGCACTTTAAAAAAAATTAAAAAATTCGAAAAAAATAATTTTGGAATAAGTGTAAATGTTTATGGTATAAATAATACATTCGAAATTTATCCACTCAGAGTATGTGAAGAAGAAGCTGAAAATCATTTTGATTTATTGTTATTGTCCAACGATCAAGGTATTAACCACTATTGTTATATTAATGATTTTTCAAGATTAATTAGAACACAAATTTTACTCAATACGAAAAAAATTATATTTTGTAAAAGATGTTTTGCTCATTATTCAGGAATTGATAAACAAACTAAAATTAAATGCTCACAAATTAAACTGTAAAATCAATAAGCCGTTAAAAGCACAAATGCCGGATAATCCATCAATTTTGAAATTTACAAATTTTCATTTTAAGTTTAAGGTTCCAGTTGTTGCTTACTGCGATTTTGAATGTATTTTGAAAAAAGTTTATGAACAGCAATCAAAGTACACAACCATTAATGAAATACATGAACCAATGAGTTTTTGTGTATATTTAGTTATTGATAAAGACTTTCCGGAACATATGACATCTCAATTGCCAAATGAACCGTATCTTTATAGAGGTCCTGATGCAGCTTCAAAATTTATGGATTATCTAATTTCAATTGCAAATTTGTTAGCAGAATTAATTGATATTAATACACCTATGATACCATTGAGTGATTATGAAAGAAATAGAATTAAATCTATTAATAATTGTGAATTGTGTAATTTAGAATTTACCATGATTGAACAACCTGTAAAAGATCATTGTCACTTTACTGGACGTTTTAAAATTTACTCTGTAACAAATGTAATTTGAAAAGAAAAAATCAAACATGTTTACCAATATTTTTGCATGGAAGTTCTAATTATGACACACATTTTATTGTTAAACAGTTAGGTTGTGACCAACAAAAAATTAATGTTATTCCGAATTCTTCAGAAAAATATGTTAGTTTTTCTAAAAAACACGACTGGTAAAATTAAATTAC
Source organism: Homalodisca vitripennis (assembly GCF_021130785.1). Taxonomy (NCBI): domain Eukaryota; kingdom Metazoa; phylum Arthropoda; class Insecta; order Hemiptera; family Cicadellidae; genus Homalodisca; species Homalodisca vitripennis. The sequence continues at coordinate 242,797,926 of NC_060207.1, forward strand.
GTTTTCTTGATAGTTTTAGATTTTTAAATACCAGTCTAGCTCAGTTAGCAAATAATTTACCAAAAGAAAGATTTTATCATACTAAATTATTTTTTAATAATGAAAATGATTTACCTTTTGTTACTAGAAAAGGTGTGTATCCTTATGAAATATACAGATTCGTGGGAAAAATTGGAAGAAACTCAATTACCTGCAAAAGAATGTTTTTTTAACAAAATGTCAGAAGAACATATTTCAAATGAAGAATTTGAACATGCCAAAAAAGTTTGGTCACGATTTAACTGTCAAACATTAGGTGATTACTCTGATTTTTATCTAAAAACTGATGTATTATTATTAGCAGATATATTTGAAAATTTCCGCATTATATGTCTTAATAATTATGAATTAGATCCAGCTAATTACCTAACTCTTCCTAGTTTAACATTTGATGCGATGTTAAAATTTACAGAAGTAGAATTGGAATTATTAAACAATTATGACATGTATATGTTTATTGAAAAAGGAATACGTGGCGGTATTACTAGTTGTATAAAAAGACACGCTATAGCAAACAATAAAGATTTAAAATGATACATTATTTGATTGTAATAAACCCTCTAATTATTTGACATATATAGATGCAAATAATTTATATGGCTGGGCCATGATCAAACCTATGCCAAAAGATGGATTTAGATGGTTAACAAATAAAGAAATAAAAAGATTCAATGTACAATCAATAACAAGTGATAGTCCTATTGGATATATTATTGAATGTAATATTGGTTATCCATCATATTTACACGATTATCATAATGATTTACCATTTCTACCTGAAAAAACAATGTCCGCCCAAATTCAAAACAAGTTAAATTACTCACTACTCTTAATGATAAAGAATATTATGTGTGTCATTATGTCAACTTAAAACAGGCACTAGATAATGGATTAGTTTTAAAAAGAATACATCGAATCTTACAATTCAATCAGAGTCCTTGGCTTAAATCATATATTTTATTTAACACTGAAAAGAGGAAACAGTCGAATAATGAATTTGAAAAAAGACTTTTATAAATTACTTAATAATGCAATGTTTGGCAAATCAATAGAAAATGTTCGAGACAGACTTAATTTAGAATTAGTAAATACTGAGAAAAGATTGTCAAAATTGATTTCCAGACCTAATTTTAAAAACCGAATAGTTTATTCAGAAAATTTAAGCGCAGTAGAATGTAGTAAAGATGTTGTATTGTTTAATAAACCTATTTATATTGGATTTACAGTCTTAGAATTAAGCAAATTTCACATGTACGATTTTCATTATAACATAATGAAACCATTTTATTCAAATAAAATAAACTTACTTTATATTGATACTGATTCATTTTTTTATGAGATATTCACTAAAGATTTATATGAAGATTTCAATAATTTAAGTATAAAAAATATTTTGATATGTCAGATTATCCAAAAAAATCATAAATGTTATTTTGTAGAAAATAAAAAAAAATAGGCTGTTTTAAAGACGAATGTATGGGTATTCCTATAGTAGAATTTATCGGATTAAGGAGCAAACTTTATACCTACAGAACTATGAACAATTTGTATTTAGAAGAAAAAAAGATGAAATTAAAAAAAGCTAAAGGTGTAACAAAATCTGTAATAAAAAATCATATTAATTTTTATGATTATAAAAATTGTTTATTTTCATCATGTAACATTAGAAAAGAAATGAGAATGTTTCAATCAAAAAAACATACTCTAAGAACAGTAACAATAAACAAGTTGGCTCTAAATGGAAATGATGATAAAAGATGTATTCAAAAAGACGGAGTACACACATTAGCGTATGGTCACACAAAATTGAAAATTTAATTTTTACATATCCATTTCTGTATATTATATTATATTTGTTATTATTTTTATTAATATTATACTAATTTTTTGTAAATATTGTACTAATATTATGTATTATTATCAAATATATTTACATACAATTGAATTACCATATAATATTGTACTTATTTTACCTTCTATTTCATAATTTAAATATAAGGATAAAATAATAACACATCAATATTTACAAAAAAAATCATATTTATTTTTTTTATATAATCTTTTTTACAATTCCTGATAATGGTGTGTACTGTACAATTGCATCATTTATAATTAAACAATAAACTGCGGTTCCAGCTGGAAAGTCTTTGTTTGCCTGCAATTCAACTCTTATATCCAATGCTCCGGTTTTTATTGTATCAACTTGCTTTGAACAATCAATAACGAAAAGTGGAAATTTTTGTAGAAAACTCATTTTTACTCAGACAAGGTTGGTTATCACTTCCTGCATAATATGAAGACTGGAATCTTGAATACAATTCATACATCAGTGCTGTGCATCCATTGAAATTATCATAAGGATAATATTTGCTATTTAAATAAAGTTTTACATTTTCCAAATCACAAAAATCAAAATGTGATGAATTTTTATCATTTTTATCTTTTCTATTTGTTTGAAAAGCCTATTATTACATATCGAGGCTTTTCCACCAAAGATGTAGTTTTAACAGTCCAAGTCTGAGCTTTAGAAACAGGAAGTGAGGGATATTCATGAATTTGCCACCTTCTAAACGCCATTGTTATGGGCTGATCAGAGTCAGTAATCTTTAGTAATGATAATCTTATATTATCATCAACACGAACATAAGGAACTTTCCAAACAATCTTATTTATTTGAAATGAACAATCGTGAAGACTTGGTGTAGCTTGAAAAATTGCATTTTTATCAGTTGAAGCGCGTATCAGCACTAATTCTTGTTTTACATTCAAAAGTATTTTTTTATAATCTTCTGCAAACCCCAATAACAATTGGAGCGGTACACAAAATGAAAAATTAGTTTTATCTGCAAGAACGTCCATCGATGGTGGATTCCAGCCTGCATTCTTAATCCAGTTTTTCATCTCCCGGTTTCAGTGTAAGTATATTTTTCATAGTACTAGTTATACCAACATTTTTTACACGATCAATTTCCGTTCCACAAATTTCATATCTAATTTCATCAAATAAGAAAGCCATACAGTTATTAATTAGACTTGAAGTAGTATCATCTTTTGAATCAGCAGATTTAATAATTTTCCCTTCAATTAGTAAAAAACTTTTATTAGGACACGTATATGCGTCTTGTTGATGAACAGGAATACGAATTTCATCACTATTTTTAAAAGAATTAGATGTGTATGGATTGTGAGAATGCCATTCCCATTCTATAAGCGATTCATCAATTTCTATATTTTCATTAACATTTAATATATTACTCATTTTTAATTCGTTTAAATTCCGGAAGATTTTGTAGAAAAATTAAATTTTTCAATGTTAACGGTTTCAAAGTTCGACCATGACTAATATCTTTTTTAAATTTATTATTTCTTATACTAGAAACGCTAGTTGTAATACTGTTATTGTTATTTTCTCTAAACGGAAATACAATACCCATTATTTTTTTCTTATATCAACTCTTAAATTGATTTCTTCGTTTCTAAAGTTCACTAAGTTCCCTTCTTGATCCTCTAATGTTATATAAAATTCACCTAATGTTGATTGTTTTGTAATTGGTAAGTATTTAACAATGTTTGGTTTTTCAACAATTTTATAACCAGGTGCTACAGCAGGATAAAACTCATGAAGCACATGGCCTTCTATCCCGTTTCTATAAGATCCTTTAACAATATTACAAGTGATTCGAATGATATCCACTTTATTAATGGCGACCTGATTAGTTGATATATGCCATTTATTTGCTTCTAATTTTTGACTATTTGTAAATCCTAATAGATTCGCTATAGAATTTGGAACTGTAAAGTCTACAATTTGATTACATAATATTTCACAATGAAGTGTGTTATTATTTGCAACAAGATTAAAAGTGGTAGAAGATTTTTTTTCTTCTAAATCTTTTATACTATAATTCTTAATATCTTCTATCTCGTATGCACCAGTTGGTAAAACTCAGCACGTCTGTACCAATCTTGATTTTATTATTTATATCTTCTTCAACATTTGGAATTGAATTATATGTCATTAAATCTAAAAATCCCATTTCCCACTCATCAGACGAACTCAAATCCAGTGGTGGAAAAAGAGAACATTTTAAATTTGAATGTTTTCCAGTAACACAAATCATCTTCGCACGGCTAGAAAGTCTAAACACAAATGACCACAATTCACTGTGCCGGCTCGTTGTCTAGGAAAATAATTATATTTTATATTCACTTTGTTACCATCAACACTTTTTAAATATTTTTGAATTTCAATTGGTGGACGTAAATTTCCGAAACTGTCGAAATATTCAACATTTAAACCTATTTTGTAAAAAACATACCCAGTGTGTACCTTGTCCTGCATAACTGTCTAAATTTATGATTGCAGATTCTTTATTGCGTATTCTAATTGGTAGTAAATCACGCATAAAAACCCCTCTGAAATGTGGTAATTTAAGTTTTTTTTGCACATTTTATTATATCTTTATTCGTTAATGGTCTATTAGCTAAACCAGTGGTTCCCAACCTTTTGTGTTTGGCGACCCACTTCCAAATGTTATTTTCACATTCGCGACCCATCCCTCACCCGTGATTTTATATATACATATGTATATTATGTATATGTAAACAATAATATAAAATACACATGATTTATATTTATATACGTGTATAGAAAAAAATTTAAATAAATATGTACACAGCTTAGTATTGAAAACATAGAAAGAAGAGTTTATTGATTATTCAAGATTACAAATAATTTTTCTATAATACTAGTGTGACTTCTGGCATTGTTTTGACTGAACAAGTAATTCAATGTCAGGATTAAAATTAGATATTTTGAGGCGTAAATCACTTTCAACGTCCACCAGTCTGTTTCTATACTTATTCTTGATGTGAACCAAGGTTGAAAAAGGCACGCTCACAAAGATATGTTGTCGAAAAAACCATTAGGAATCTCATTGCCTTTTCATACAAAACTGGATAGCTTTGCTTAGCATTCAGCACAAAATGAGGTTAAACCTTTCTTCTTGAACATGGTTTTCATGGTGGAATCACAGGACAACTCAATTAAAGCATCTTCCTGAAAGAAAAACAATACATGTCGTTTAATAGAAGGTAATTTTGCAACGCTTAAAAAACTGAAGCTTGTAGGTCAACCAGTTGTCACCTATTTTTGAAAGAGTTTAATTTTTCCCACAAGAACAAAAAATACCTACCATTGAAAAATTCAGAAAAAAATTGATATAGTGTGATACTTAATTACAATAAAAAAATTATAATCGGCATTTAAAAATTTCTGAAATAAAAAATAAAATTTAAGCAAAAAGTGCATGTAAAAATGTGTGTACATACCTCAAAATGCTGCTAAGTTGACGTTCTTTTAAATTATCCTCGTCGAATGGATTTTGTATCCACTTATTAGTAGCTACTATTGGTGGAAAGTATCGCCTCAGTTCGGATGACAAGCCTTGTAAGTGTTCAATTATAATTTCTGAGGTTACTGAATCGACTGTCAGCTCATGGAAATCCACAAATTCGTTCAATCAATGGGAATGCATCAAATTTATTTGCTTGTACCTTTTTATGCCATCTATCTATTTTCTTAATAGTAGCATCCACTTTATCTTGAACAAAGAACCGATGTACATCTTCTCCTTGTAATGTAAGATTTTAGGATGTTTAGAGAGCTAAAAAATGTCAGCTAGGTATGACAGTTTTATCAGCCAAGTCTCATCATTGAGGCAATCGCAAAGAAAATGTTTGGCCTTTTCTTTGCCATCGTGTTCAATTTGAACCAAAAACAATCTAACTTCGTCTCGAAGTTCGAACAATCTGGAAAGCACCTTTCCCCGTGACAACCAAAACGCACTTCACAATGTAGAAGTAACTGCTTATGGTCGCTTCCCATTTCATCACACATTACAGCGAACATCCGAGTGTTTTTTGATTGTGCTTTTATTAAGTTCACAATTTTTACGGCATCATCAAGAGTGCTTTTGAGGTCTGGATTCATTCCCTTAACCGCCAAAGCCTCCCTATGGATGCTGCAGTGGGTCCATTCAACTAACGGAGCTACTTCCTTGACTTTACCTACTAGGCCCGTATATTTTTCCCGACATAGCACGAGCTCCATCGGTTGTAAGCCCGACACATTTCGACCAGTTAATTCCATGTTCGCGAATAAAACTATCCAAGGAGTTGAAAATGTCTTGGCCAGTTGTACTGGTCTTTAGTGAGTGGCAAAATAAAATGTCTTCTTCAACTGATCCATTGAGATTAAAACCTTACAAAACATAACAAATTAGCATTGTCAGCAATATCTGTACTTTCGTCTAATTGTAAAGAATAAAAGTCACTTTCTTTCACAGCAGATATTAAAATCTCCTTTACGTTAGCAGACATTTCCTCAATCCTACGTTTCACTGTAGTGTTGGATAGGGGTATTTGACCTATCTGTCTGACCTGATTTTTTCATCAAGCAGAAGTGACGAAATTATTTTTGCTCCGGGCAAAATAAGGTTCTCGCCTGCTGTGTGCGGAGCGCTATTTTTTGCTATTAGCAAAGACAGCTGGTAAGAGGCCATAGTAATTTTTTTTATTGCCTTGCCCAGATGACACATTCTCCATATTTGACCGAGTCGAAATAAGTTCTTTTTTTCTTTACTTTGAAAAAACATCAAAGGTTTATTCAAGCATTCTGGATGTTTTGTTGAAATGTGCCTCTGAAGTTTTGAAGGCTTCATACTTTCGTTAGCCAAGGTTTCGAAACAAAGTACGCCATTGGGGTAAAGGTTCTTCTTCCGTACCTATGAACGTAAATCCATATTGAAGGTATTCAGGACAATATTTTCGAAAAATTTTTTTCCCTTTCTTAACATTTGAAAATACTCGAGGCACTATAACGTCATTGCTAGTAGACGGACGATTAAGCTCACCTTCATCAGTAGATTCCAGTTTTCTCTTAACACAAAACCCAGTTTTCAGCCAATTCTCCATGGTAAATAGATGTAACAGTCACTACTTAAAAAAAAAAAGCTCTAGAACGAGTATCACGCCACTGACGTCTGTTCTTACTCGGGCAAATACCAGAGACAGACTGACTAATGGAGCGAGACTGTGCGAGTGAGAGAGCGTGGGAGCGAAGCACTGGTGGGAGAAAAACGGTCGGACTGGCGGCACAGCCGCGTCGCGCCGTTGCCAGATTGTGTACGGTCAAAACACTACTCAGCTACTGTAAGAGTTGACAGTCACGCCGCGACCCACCTTAAATCCGCCCGCGACCCACTAGTGGGTCGCGACCCACCGTTTGGGAAACGCTGAGCTAAACGATCGATTATTTTTGACGAGTACATTGTGATTTTTTTTTTGAATGACCAGAACCTTTATACGGTCTTAAATATAAACCTTTACCTTTTTAACCGTTTTCTTTTTACTAACTTTCCTTTTTATTTTTTTCTTACATTTAAAGCAATTGTTTGACTTTTTCTGTTTTCCACCTCCTCCTCCTCCTCCTCCAAGTTTGGTTTTTGCTTTCATGATATTAGTAACTGTCCATGCAGCTGCTTTTTCACCTAAACTTGAATCAGATGCTTTAACTCTTTCCCAAGCGCCTTCAGCTAATATACGATCCGCAATAGATCTATGTTTATTATCACTATACTTTGCATACGCTATATCGTGTTGACGGCACAAAGAGTCAAGTTTATTAATTCTTTTTTGACCTAATGCAAGTCTCTTATTCAAATTAGTTCCTGGACCACAAAACTGGTAATTTGGTAAGTGTATTTCCGTTGGTAAAATATCGATTGCTTTATTTAAAACTGAACCTGCTGCATTGGCAAGTGATGTTATCAGTCCCGAGCCTTGATAACTACTAGCACAACTGTTTTTTTTTTTCCTAGCCATAATATATAATTGTACTAAACGTCTTATTTATCGTCTTCCAATTCTTCTAATATTTCTTGAATCGTATCACGAACATGTGATTTAAAATTATAATAATCATTTTTTAAAGTTATAAAATCGTTTTTAGTAAAATTTTCGAAATCGTTTTTTAAATCTAAAGTGTTTATTTTTATTTCTCTCTCGGTTTGCTCTAATTTTTCTCTAGTTGAGTTTAGTTCTTGTCTTATCACAACATCGTTATCATTAATACTGGCACTAACATTGACGATCCTTCTTTTTTTAACCAGCGCGATGTAATAATTTTGTATATTAAAAATCGATTGCTCTCTATTTTTTATTTCATTTTTCAATTTAGTTTCAAGATGATTAATTAAACCGCTAACTTTTCCCTGAAAATCAGTTTTTAATTCTTCAACTTTATCATTTATTACTGTAAGACAATTTTGAATAGCATCGCTGAAAATACTAAAATTTATTGCATCATTAGGTTTTGCCGCATCACCTAGATTACAAATTCTCTTATTTAATACATCATAGTTTCCATCACCGTCGATATGGAATCCATCACCCTTAGGTCCTCTCAGATTACTACTAGAACTAATACCACTACCATTCGAAAAGTGACCAAACTTATCAACACTCATAGCTACTATCAGACACAAAGGTTGAAATAAAAATGGAAAATACAAGTATTGTAATCATTATTTATTAAAATAATTTATCTCTTAATTCATATAACTCTTCTAATATTGAATTTATTTCATTTGAATGTGCTGTATTGCCCGCCTTTTGAGAAGCCAATAATATTCTCAACCTATCGACCAGTTCGTTAGGATCATCATAGTAAATTACATCAGGTTTTAAATTAGATAATATTATTCCACTGTCTGCCGCCGTTTCCTGGTGATTAATTTCATCTGTATAAGTGTTCATCATCATCATAGAATTTGCTTTTCTTTTCTTAAATATTGGAAAATTATTATTATTATCTTTGTTTGACTGTGATTTTGTTTTTTCTAAAGAAGAAAAATTAGACAATACTATTCCACTACCTGAGGCCGCTTGTTGTTGTTGTTGTTGATTACCACTTTCATCGGTATTAGTGGTCTTCGTAGATTTCGGTTTTCTTCTCTTTAATAATCGAGAAATAATATTTTTATACTTGATGCCTCTATTTGATCTTATTTTTCCTGAAGACGAATAATTAGATTTATGTACATTGGTTTGCATTATAATTAAATAATAGTTTTCTAAATCATCTTCAGAATAAATATATGCATTAGGATTATTCATAAATATTAATTCATAAAGTCCTCGTGTTCCTTCATATCGTATTCCATCAATAATTAAATCATCACCGTCAATATCTACAAGTTTATCACCGATTTTCCAAGAATCACCTTCAACATGTAACCCGTAATTATGATCAATATGTTTAGTGCCTGTTATTAATTTAGAAAAAATATAATTTTGCTATTTTACCTGTAAAATTTTTATCAATATAATATTTAGCAAGTTGTTTTCCTTCGGGTGTTTTTAATAATTCCTCACCCGTAGGCCGGGTTTGATATATTTTTTCAAAAACATCTGATCTTGCTGGAGTAACAGCAGTTGTTGTTGTTGTTTCCATTTCTTCTTCCTCTTCATCCGTTCCAACTGTTTCCATATCACTGTTATCATCATTCGGAATTTGAGTTGCTCCTCTTTTAGATTTTGGAATGTCTAAAGTACCATCATCGTATTCATAATCACTTTCAAAATCATGTTTTGTTGGTAGATTAATTTTCTGTTTTCTTTTTAAACCCTGAGGAGGATTTACAACTCGTAATTTTACAGGAACCGAATCAGATTCAATTTCGTTTTTTAAATAATTTTCGTTTCCGTTCAATTCTTTTAGTATTATCTTGTTCTTGTTCTTGTTGTTCTTCTTTTATTAGTTGTTTTAACGGTTCTGATACAGGTTTCAATTGTTTTTCCCACAATTCTTCCGTGTCAAATTGTTCTCGTTCGATCGATCTATGTTTATTTTTTATATTTTTTCTTAATTTATGTATTTCTTTAACCACATCGTCTTTTGTTTTGTTTTGAAACCAAGAATCATCAAATTTCTCCATGATGTTAACTCAACAAAACGTGTGACTACAATAATGAAATTCTTGCTAGTTTGTAGCTTTTATTAAAATCCTGTTATAAAAATATCAAAACCCGAACGATAACGTCCATTATTTAAACTTCTATCTTTGTCAATCACTACAAATTTATTTTTCCCTCGATTCCATACTTGGATACACATTTCTTTGAACTGTTCAAATGACATGTCTATATTTACATGATCATTATATACATGGTGTAAATTTTTATCATCTTGTTTAAATAGTATTATCAAGATTGCATTATCTCGTACTAATTGTTTTGGTATAAAACTATATGTTTGACAAATATAAAAAGTGTCAATCTTACAATGACGTCCCATTGCAAAATAATTTTTTATGTTTTTCTGTCCATCGCAAATAACATCGTCAAAAATCATGATTGAATACGGTTTAATTTCACTAGGAAATGGAACCTCATCTTTATCAGAGAAAGAAAAATATCCTACTCCACTTATATTGTCCAATACACATTGTAAAAATTTATACTTTTGTTGAAATAAAGATTTTGAAAAAATATAAACATTAGAAAAAAAATAATCCTTTTGACGAAAATAATAAGTTTAAAACTAAATTAGTTTTACCGCAGTTAGAAGGACCGCATAATATACATCTTATTGTATCAGGTAGTAAATCACCGTGTCGTTTACTTTTTTGCATTTCACCAGAATTTCCTTCTACTAACTTATCCAAATTTAATATCGGTAACTGAACAGTTTGTTTAATAAATTTCATTTTACCAGCTCTTCTTTACTAATCCAACTGTCGTGTGATTCATCGAATCCTAGCCAGCGTACTAAAACTTTATCACCTTTACGTCTTATTATCTTTTCTATCAAATAAATATCGTTAAATTTAGTTTTACTTAATTCTTGTTGATAAAATCCACCTTGTACTATTTCTCCTCTATCGTCTTTCAAAATGTAAGTAACAGGAAATGTGGATTGTACTTTCCATATTGTATAAATTTCATTGCTCCATTTTGGTAAATAACCTTTTGCAAAAATATTACGAACTCTGCTTATCCTGACTCGATCACCAACCTTAAATGATTGTTTCAGGTAAAATGTTTTTCTTGCATTTATAATTCTAGTTAATACTTTTCTTTCATTTTTACTATTAACTTCAATTGGTCTCATTCCTATTGTACGGTGTACGGTATTATTATATTGTTTTACCAAATTAGGTAAAATATTTAGCCAACAATAGTTACCTTGTACACTAAACGAAATCCACATTTTATTTTTCAATGTGCGATTCCAGCGTTCTACGATGCTTGCTTTTAAATCAGAGAAAGATTTATAATGATTAATATTATATTTATTGAATAAAGATTGAACTTTCACATTAAACCATTCTTTTCCTGCATCAGTTTGAATATGTTTCATTGGAAATTTGGATAAAATCGGGTCTAATGCTAGCGCAACATCAGTAGCGCTTTTTGATTTTAACGGAACAGCTATTGCAAATTTGGAAAAACAATTAATCATTGTCATTATATATTTATAACCTTTATTACATTTAGAATAAGGTATCATTTCAACTAAATCCGCTTGATATAAGTCTTTTAATCCCTTCAATTCTACATATCGTCGAGGAAAATTTTTACGCGCTTGTCTGTGCAGTTCTTTTGCTATTTCCTCTTTTACACTCATAGCTGATATGAAAAAGTAAATAACACTATTTTATATTTATAAAGAATAAGTGCAAGGTAAATAGAAAGAAAACATTTTTTTTTCAAAAGCACACACACATTTATTTATTTACTATACACAATTTTCACCATAGTTACAAAAGTAACAGTCCTTTATTTTCGGTTGTGGACCATCATTTTCACAAAGTCTGGGGAAAAAATGCTCTTGACAACGTAGTGATTTTAATATGTCCTTGTCGTTTTTCAAATAAACTGGTAACTTATCATAAATACAATCAATGTTAACAATGTGATTTAATATATATTCTTTTGGTAGATATTCTAATTGATCTTTTGACAAATTTGTGTAACCAATTGTGGAACAAAGTTTGATTGCTGTATTAATTTTTTCCAAATTTTCCTTAACATATTTTGTATTCTTCCACCAATTTAAAATTGCATGTACATTTATATATGCGCAATTTGATGAATTATGACTAAACACACATGGTTTCAATATATCTACATTCATTTGTTTTCTTAAATTACATAAACTAGGACAATTGAGATTTTCAAGATTAATTACTTCAACATTGAATTCGGATAGCAATTTTTTTGTAAACGTTTCTTTTTCAGTGCCTTTTACATAAATTTTACCTTGTATTTTTATATTTTTAAAAACGTCTTTCAATTCAGAATAGTGTTTAACACCAGAACTCCATTGTAAACCGTGATGTTGTTTCTCTAACCAGTTGACTTGTTTTTGTAAATGTGTAGGGAGATTGTTAAAATTTACACGGTGGTTGAAACAACTGCAGTTGGTACACTTGCTCGTCCGTTGATATTAGAGCAAGCTCTTTTATGACAAAATCGTTGATAATGTTTTTGAATCCTTGAAAGTCCAGTATAAACTCCATCCTATAAAACAAAAAATTAAAATAATATATTTTAAGTACTATATTGGTAATTTAATCTCTTCCAAAATTCACCATCAATAGTATTAATTTGTTTTTTAAATTTAGTCCATTTATCAAGATCCATATAAGCGAAATTATGTTTATTATCTTTATTTACAATACAAATTTGAACTTGGTTTTGCCAGCTGCTAACAACTACTTTCATATCTCCTGTAACAATAAAAGTTTTACTGTAAGAATACTCCATATTACCTGTTCAGTTCAACAAGTAGAATGAATATGAACTGAATATTATCACTCAAGCATATTTAACCAATAACAGTAGCAGTTCATTGAAACTAAAAAACCAACTACATTTTGATTTTCTTTAAGTAACGATATTAAATCGTTAAATTTTTGAAAAGTAATGTTATTTATTGGAAGATTTTTATATATTGATACATAACAATAATCATTGTGTTCTGAAAAGTCTATAATTCTAAGATAATCATAAAAATTGACTCTCAAAAAATCTATTGTAACACTTCGTAATATATTAATATCTAATAATCTAGAAAGACTAAATTCAGTATCACCTACAAATATTGCATAATTTGTAATACACCCATCCTCATCATAACAATTTCCCTTTTTATAAAATATATGTAACCATTTATGTAAATGATTACCTACGTAAGCTACAAAATCTGAAGAAATTTGATGTGAATAAATTTGACCCAAATACAATCTAGATGCATAAAAAGAAACTACATGCACACAATCTTTATTTAAAGTTTTATTAAGAATAACATTACTTTTCCAAGAAAATATTGCATGTTTTTTTTCAATACAGTGTTCTTTACAAAATAGATACCAAAAATAATCGTTTTCTATAAAATAAACATCTTCATATGAAAGGTTAAGCAATATTTTAAATTTTAACTCAAGTGGAAGTGAAGAAATATAATGGTTTATTAAATCACTCATTACTGTTCACAAAGTTGGCGACCTTGAGACGGTATAAGTTTCACAACTCGTCTTTCATTAACACACACATGAAAGTTTTCTACTCACGTTGCACTTGGCTTTTTTTTCAAAATTGATTTAAACACTTCTTCAAATTCAGCTATTCTTTTTCTAAATCGATCTCTGTCTCTTACAATTTGTTCCCATTCGGATTTTCTATCTTCATACTCATCTAACATATAACATTTACTGACTAAGGGATTGGAAAATGATACTGTTCTATAATCAAGTCAATCAGTTATATCTTCATCATCATCATTGAAATTATTATGTCTCAATCTAAATTCAGTATCAATAACAGAAAAATATTTTTTAAACTTTTTCCAATTATCAATATCTAATATAAAAGTTTGATTGTTTAATTCTAAAACAACCTTTGTTTTATTTAAATATTCTCGCACAAAAACTTTAAAAACATTGGTAAGTTGAAATAGCCTTTCTTTAGGAAGTTCCATATTTAATTACCTGTATTAACACACACACACACAAACTAAATAATCACTATATGAAATGTTGTTCGTTACTAATGATTTCGTTCACAAATAACTCGGTTTTATAGTAAAATTATGACGTCAATAAAAAAAAATATTCTTATGAATCATGATTTATATTAATTTTAACCAATCAAATTAATCCTATACTTATATAATAACATATTTTTAATCACCTGATATCTCTGGCGGATGTAAAGTACACATGTATTTCATATGGTGATGCAACAAACAAGTTTGCACTGCGCGTGGCTTAATCACACTGGTATTTCCTATGCTGATGCAACAAACAACCTGGCACTGCACGTGGCTGGTATTTCCTAGTCATGCGCGTTTACACTGCGCAATCACCTAAGTATTACATCATTACGCTAACACGTCACAGTTGTACGACGTACATAATAAGTAAACTACGTATAGCCAGGTGTTGTCACAGTTGTATGACGACTCAAGTGTTATGACGAAACGTTCTTACAACTGAAGGTCAAGGCTATTAAGTGACCTTGAAGTCCAAGGTCAAAGTCATCTGGTGACCTTGAAGTCCAATGTCAAGGTCATCGGGTGACCTTGAAGTCCAAGGTCAAGGTCATCGGGTGACCTTGAAGTCCAAGGTCAAGGTCATAGTGTGACCTTGAAGTCCAAGGTCAAGGTCATAGTGTGACCTTGAAATCCAAAGTCAAGGTCATCGAATGACCTTGAAGGTCATTGACCTCTGGAGGTGGAGGGGGGCGAGGGGTCATTGACCTCTGTGGGCGAGGGGGTGGAGGGGGGCGAGGGGTCATTGACCTTTGTGTTGATGTTGTGTGACCTTGGCCGTGTAACGGTTGTCCTAGAACATACAATTTCTCTCTACTTACAAGCACACTCGTAACTTTATAATAGCAACTTTGTGTAGATATATTTGTAGTAGTATATTTTTAATGCACATGTCCACAGAGTTGGCAAACACATGTAGATACAATAAAAATATTCTAAACTTGATTTTCACTCCTTTTTTATTTTGACTACGTATTATACAGTTTCGGTCAAAAGCTAATACAATTGTTTAATTATTAGTTATGTTTCCTGGAACCTATTGATGAATTAATGACTACAACTTACACTCGTCCAATGTGTTTTTTATTTCAAAGAAATCAAGAAGGATAATTAAAACTAGCTTTAAGGAAACAATTTGTCTAATAACCATGTCTGGGTGAACGTTGAACGGTTCTCTGGGTTATCAGCGGATGTCAAGATAAGAGTAAAATTTGCGTGAGAGGCCCTCCCCTTCCGACTCCTTCCCAGTGTGTTAATTTTAACCACAACTTTGTCCCGGATTGGATATCATGAATACCTTTGTGAAAGGAAAATACTTCTTTTAAACTATATTCTATTATAATGTTCAATCCCCAAGTGGGTCTATCGACAACTTTGCACACACTTTTTAAATAGTTGACGAGACTACTAAACTATATAACCTATATAACATTGCAATATTATGAAAAAGGGGAAAATGCCACTCAAACCTAATTATTCTTGATATACTGGTCCAATAATTAATATACACTAGCTATACACGGTGAGAGTTAGCTAAGAACGAGTATCTATAATAAAACAGTTAGAGCTGTAAAAAGTACAACCCCACCAACTAACATATAGAGAACTTATCTTTAATATATTCAAAATATAAGAGAAACAAGGTTTGCTAAAACTAGGGTGTAATCTCCAAATGTATACCTGTGCGTTATAGTGCAATTTTTACACTGAAACATTTTAGTTGCAATGTGTTCTTAAAATTTCTGTTTCAGTATGACGGACCAATTCAAAATATTTAGTTTTCTAAATTAAACCATGAGTGTGCAATACATTTCAGTTATTAACAATTTTCAGGAATGAATAAAACTACAACTTACATGAATATATTTACTAAAATGTGGATTCTCCTAAACAATTAATATGTTTTTATTATTTACAGTTGAAATAGTTCAGTAAATGTAAATAAAAAAGTTCATTATGTGGTGTTATTTTCGTAGTAATTTAAAAATATTACAACCAAGACGAAATGTGTTTATCTCTAATTGTTGCTTTTCACTGAATATTTAAAAAAAACTACTGAGTTTTCGTGTATAACATTAACATTTATCTAATAATATGACAGTATAATTAATAAATATTTGTAAGCGTTAAACATTTCACAATGTTTGACCTACATAATAGTTTTTATGGTTAAAAAATAATCCTTATTTTCTATGTTTGTAAAGTAAACACAAAAGAAACAACCTTGCAAAACACTTTGTAATCACTTGAACATATTTTATGAAATGTTTATATCAATAAACGTAATATATGTAAAACTATTTGAGTAAGTAACTAAAAAGTCAATATAAATGGTGTATTTATGTGGGTCAGTATAAGAGGTGTTCAAATTGTTTCCCCTTGGCTTCTTGGCAATATTCCAGGCGATGATGAAAGGCTGACAGCGCTTCGTCCATTAAATATGTTTTATTATATGATTTGGTCTAGAAATAAGACACCTTTTCAACTATGTGTTTCCAAGTAAACGAATCGATAGATGAAAAGCAGTAGAATGGCTGGTTCGATCTCCGGATTTATCCTCTCTTGATAAGTTTTCTGGGGCCATTTGAAAGATCGAGTTTACTGAACCAAACCACAAGATTTGCTACAGCTGAGATACCGTATTGTTGAAGAAGCTGAGCGTATTCCTTTTGATGTGCAATTTGCGGCATACTTCTTTGCTTGAATAGCCCTTAAAATGATGTGCATAGCAACCTATGCTTAAATTCAGAACTTTGTACTGACTCCTCGTGGACCTTTTCCATAGAAGAATTCCAGGACGTTGAGTACATATTAAATTATGTGTTTGTATACAGTATTCATGTCTGAAGTTTTGCAGCTTCGTTTGATAAGTTTACAATAAAGCTAAGCCATTCTTGAACTTGCACAAAGATCAGTATTGAAACTTTCGACCGCCGCCATTTTGTTCAGGACTAACCTTTTGAGGTCTAATATGCGGAATGATGTTCTACTAATTGAAACCTTCAAATAGTATATCCATTACCCTTTGCATAACCCTAAGATTTTCTAGCGATTCCTTACCGGCCATCCCTCTGAGGCGGTGAAGAGCTACTGATTGTAAGAAATAGAACAACCCTTATGCCCATGTCACCGAATACACAGTTTTATGTTTGCACGTTTACGAAAATAGAACATATTAGACCGTTTTCAGACTTTTTAACACCGTTGCATATTCTTTATACTAAACTATGGCATCAGAAGTATTCTTTGTTTGAAGTTTATTTTTGATGATGGAAGGATTGTGAAGGAAACAGGGGTTTTCTGGACATTGAAACAAAATATCAATTACACTACGTTTCGAGATCTAAAATCTAACTTCTTCTTCAAGTAATAATTAATCTAACACATAATTAATCATAATAAACATAATTCGCAATCCTTCCATCTTCAAAAAAAAGTAATACTGATTTTTTGTTTCACTGAACGGCAAATGTCCGGAAAATCCTGTTTCCGTCAGAAATATCTTAGACCAAATGTAGATTACAAGCACCAAAAGTAAAGGCTTTTGTTTAAAGTAGATATTGCATACAGAACTTAAATTATATATAGCTGTCATATTCCAAATTATGATTCGATAATGCTATAGGGATTCATAATATTACATCGTAAGTACTTTATAACAAGGTCCACAAATTTTCTGTTCGAAAATTGTGAGTGAAGCCATGGGTAAATATTTTTTTAATTATTAAATTAATTTGAGGCAAAGTTTGATTTGCTCAACTTTAGTTTTTAAAACTAATGATCCTTATAGTTAAGTTGCAAATCTGGGAATGAGTAAAAATCTTAAATTTCTATTGTTTTATAGTTTTAGTCATTCACTTAACTATAATTATGTGCTTAGTATACTCATCAGACATTTTGGGCTTATATAACTCATTATGAGTGTATATTGTGTTTTCTCTCTTACAAAGTGAAATCTACCTTTCAAGTACAGTTTATTAACCATTGCATACCGAATCATAAAATACTTTGTTTATAAAATATGAAAACAACACATGTGGAGAAAGTATTCCCAGAAGAATACAGAAATATGAGTACTTCAAAGCAGCGTATACAGAACGCGATATAACAAGCCCTTATACAAAACTTTGGTTTGCATATAGACAACCTTGTTGCAGGAACACCGACATTGCTCCACCATACACAACATAATGTGCACTGCCAAATATATTGCGGGCTTCGCTCAAAGGAATATTCTCTTATTTGTGAAATGTGATAGTTTGAAAGTTAAAGATTGCTCTGTAAGTAGTTTCTCATTTATTTATTGTTGTATGGTATGTAAAATTGTACTATTTTATTCTTTCATGTGCGATAAGCATAATGCAACCAGCTTTATATGTTACTAACGAATTAATTATTAACCTAATTATAGAAGATATTTGAACGTATAATACTTAAATTTACAACTTCAAACAAATATCATGCAATTATTAGTGCAACTTACAATATATGTTGCAAAATTTTAATATTTTTTTCCTTGTCAGTTAACCATAATTATTCATTTTAACTAATCAATTATAACGCATTTACAATTAAATTAGTTCCTGATAAAGAATTGAGTATGCCTCTATGGATTCTAACTTAGTAACTATGACCAAGATGCAAACATCCATACAATACAATAATGCACAATCGTCTACAATATATAAAGTAACAACAGGATATAGTATAGCAAGACGATAACACAACATGAGTATGTCTTCTAAATATCTTATAACTCAATTATAAAATGGATCTTTACAATGAAACAATAGAAGGTTATAATTCCACTCAGTAACAAATACATACAGAAAGATGGCAACCAAAGATGAGCATTTTTTCTGCATATTTTATAATTCATCTCGAAGATATATCATTAGAATGAAACAAAATATTCTTATAGAATCGGAGGTCATAACCGCCCGAAACCCGTAATATTCCATACATATTTTTCTTTCGAAAGTTTAAAAACCGAAACATGTGCATACAACAAGTTGTTGAATGTTTTAGATTTCAGCCAGAAATTAAAATTATACATAGTAATGAATTGGTATACTGAATTTGCTATCTGAATTAGTATACGATATTTTACATAGTTTAACTTTTATAATGGCTCTTTTTCTCCTCCTCTTAAAATTAGCTTCTCAAAAGTTTTGGGTACTGGTAAAATTACTAATATCATACAAATGAAACACTATAAATATAAAATGATTAAGATCACCTAACAGTGCAGTTGACATCATCATAAATATTATATTATTAAAGATTCTCTGATGAAGGTAGCCATAATTTTAATTTTAAAAATGCAACATTTTTAACCTATTACATAAGTTTTGTTTTACATCACAACAAAGTTTTATACACTTTTTACTTAAATCGGTTTCTCGCTATGTCTCTGAAGTTTATAAGAGGATAATGTTAAATGCATAAAATATACAAATAATATGAGGAAACAGATAGTCTTAAAAACGCAAACAGCAGCGGAAAAAAAAAAATATAAGTATCTCAGACTTATACTTTTTATTACATTAATGTTTTCCTGATATTAAACAATGCCACTGTGATACCTAGTTGCTATACCATAATGTTATTTCAGTGCTGTACGGTTATATAATGCAAGATTTAAAATATTTTAATATTCGGTCGACCGCGTGTATCATGTGGAGTTCCTTACATAAACTATTACGTTATTTTATACCACTTATAGATCAGTTATATAATTTATTTCTTTCTATACTTTTGTTTCTATTTATTCATATTATTATTTATCTACATAATTTCCCATCTATAATTGAAATGAATGACTTTGGATAATTAATCGGATGCAATCAGTTACATTTACTTTATTTTATTGCTTATGACGTGAATACTAATGTTTTTTCCAGTCATCATATTTCTTGAAAGTAAGTTGGTAACACTTGACTCACGGACATAGAAAATGTAGAGAAGGCTGATATTGAGAATTTGAGAGAAAGGTCGAATAATCAATAATTATTTTATTGAACGATTGAACATCCAGATTTGATAGATGTGAAAAGAAATCAATATAGTAAAATATCTAAAACCAAATACATCAAAATGTAGACTTCTAGGTTATAGAATCAGTTTAAACCTAAATATAAGTACGAGTTATGTTTTATTTACAGTGTTCTATATTAATTTTTACATTATCAGTGTTTCATGATTCAGATTATTACATATTTTTTAAAGTATTTAATGAGGAGTCAACATAAAATGGTAAAACGTTAAGAGGGGGAGGGGTTGGTTTCAAATCAACCAAAGTTCAGAACAGTTTGTTTTAACTCACTGATGAGGTTGTCAATCTGCTCAAGCTCTCAGTAGATGTAGGAATATGCATGTGCTGCCCCCAGACCACACACTCAGTATTTCGCTTTGACCTTAAACAGTGTTCCCACTGGTGCTCACTCGTGTTCATTGTTTGTGCGTTGTTAAGTCTACACAGAATACTCGCACTCTACTGTCTTGTATTTTTAACATCAAACATTGTTACTATGGTATAATGATTATGTTATATCATTATTAATATTTTATTAATTTTCATTTTAAAACCCCGTATGCTAGTTTACTGTCCACCAAAGAAACACATAATACATTTTTAAGAATGAATTGATCCTGAAACGAATTAGAAGATGAAGCAGTAAATAGCAAATAGTTTTTTTTGGGGGGATTTCTATAGATTTATTTTTTTTTCATTAAGTTAATTTTTTTTTCTTTTGTATAGTTCCACTAAATCTGGCATTGGTGATATTGACGACAAATCTGCCGCATATTAAACCTCCAGGTGCACCACAATACTGCCTGTAGTCTTGTTTTACAGGTTTTTGTGTATTGCTGGGATCAATTTCAAAGTGATTTTTAAAGCAAAACCCTAGCAATTGACAGAATGGTAAGGCGTAACCTTTGAAGGAAATTGTAGTGACACATATCAGACTTCAAGTGTCTAAACTGACATCAGAGACATCTCTTCTTAAGACTGATTCAGTAAAAGAAAGTTGCTTGTATTGAGACACCACAAAAATACACAAAAATTAAAAATTGTATTATTGGAGTGTTTGTTTTAAAATTAAAATAAAACTAAGTCCAGGATCGATAAATGTTACAAGCCAATGTGCCTTAACTATATAAGGTCGTTTCGTGTACGATGCGTCAAAAACCTGAAAAGTGTGATCAGAACAAGAAATGAAGATGGAATCTCGTGTTTAATAAATAATTTCTTATTCAAACTCAGTTTCTATGTCAAGGAAATTTGAAAAATAACACATGTGTAAACTAATTAAATGTTTTTGAATAAATTTTTTATATAAATAAAACACATGTTTATCATTAGTTAACATTCCTCACTTTAAAACTTAATAAATTAGTTTAGTTATCAACAATTGAGTTTGTTTTCTTGTAAAGTTATGCATTCCAAATAGTAAAAATGTAATTCTTGGATACTTGCTTTGTACCGAGGAATATTATATTACGATAAGAAGATCTTAATTGAAAATCTCCGATTTTGTATACATGGCTTATTTATACATCGACTTCAAGAAAATTTTAGTTTTTATATAATCAATAAATGCTTTACCTTAAAGATACTTAGTTTGGGATTACTTTAGGTGTGTTCGTGGCAAATATTCGTAGTCAGCCTGTCATGGTAGAAACACGGAATCAACATTTTGAGGTTGCCAGATATCGCAAGGTACCGTGCTGGTACATTGCTAACACTCAGCCCAAACCTATAGATAGATATTTAACGTTTTTATACCCTGACTTTAGTACCTTAAAATGAAATTAGTTGCTAAATATCCTGTTTGCAGCTTAAATTTCGAACAGATTCAGTATTCGTATACTCTTTGTATGAGTTTACTAACCAGTCTCCCCTAAAAAGTTTCAAAATGCAGGTCTTTTACATTCGGGCAAAATTCATATCTTAAGTTTTTCTCCTGATAGATCAAAACTGACACTTTTCATAACATTTTAAAGGAATCCTAAGCAACATCTACGCCCAATTATCTTTCTTATTTGTTTAGGTTTAAAGAAGGTGGCCGATTAAGGTTATAGAAGTATGTAATTGAACCGATATAAGTAAATATGTTTACAATAATAATTTCGGGTTATTTTAAACCAAATCAAGTTTTTCTTTTTAATAATAAGTTTACATGTTTGTAAATATGTTTATATTTTCACAATGTACATAACTAACTGGACAATGGACTTTGTAAATGTTTGGAAAATACGAACATTAGGGGTTTTTGTTTCATCAGTGTTGTTCGAATCAATCATTGAAACTAATAATGCATGTCTGTTTGATACTTTTAGATGACAGACTTATATGACTAAGCTGTAAGGGATATTTTATTTTAAATATAATAGTTTATAGTTTTAAAAATTAATTTCTGTTTTGAGCTTATTTTTTATAAAGTTCCCAGCGTATGCTGAATTTATCTCCAGTTCAATTTCCTCTTACGTGCATCATCTAAAATCTGATGCTGATACAGACTTGACGCTTGAATCTGAAGAGCCCCAAAAACAGTCGGCTACAAAGAACAAAGAAGCTCAAAACGAACTCCACGCATTTTTTTACTTTCGTTTGTGAAAACCTGCATAATTCATAACATTCCTGATTCATCATTTACTGTGGATAAATATAGTAAAGTTTAATGTGTACATTTCTGTTACGTGGGTGTGCTTAAGTGTGAAGGAAATGTACTAAAATCGGTTTCATAGTAGCTTGAGAATTTTAATAGAAACAGCCGATCTCCTTTTTAGCCTTTTTCTACACGTCCTCATGGGCCAATGGCCTGTGCGAGGATCTTATCAAACAGAATAAGGGGAGAGTGGATACATTACAAGGTCGATGGTACTGATAAAAAGTGCGATGGTCACATATAGGGTTGGAACCTTCGCTATCTCTAAATCAGAATCAAAGTCCAAATATTTAGACCGATCAGCAATCGGCACTCCCAGAATAGACTGCAGGAATATCTGTACTGCAAATTTGTTATTTATCAAGTATTTATCAAATGTAAATTGTAAGTTTATTTCCTGTAAATGAAGCATTTATCAAACACATACGACTTCCTCTCTAATTGTAACACGGAACAGTCCCTCTGACGGCAGCTGTCCACCGTCTAAGCTGTTGTAGAAATACGACCCTGGGGCAAAGTTAGGGCGCAAATTATCGGGGTGGAGTTCTCTCACGCAAACTTTTGGCTTATCTTGACGCTGGTGATAAACCGGCGAGCTGTTCTGTTACAGCTAGAGACGTGATAATCAGACAGATTCGTTGTAAAATATGGCTGCCTAATACTCTATCCATAGCTGTGTTACACTATAGTAATTCAATCTTTAATAATGCAAATATTTCTTGTAAACTGGAGTAGTGAATACAAAAATGCACAATATTATGTTGTTAAAGTAGGAGGTAAACTTTACTGTTAAACCGGTTGGGATAAACTCTATTATGCTTTACAACAAAGATATTTAAAACAATATATTAATATTTCTTTTTATCCATAAACACATCAATACGTTTTATTATATTTAATTGCAATTACGAACTATATATCAGCCTATGATGATTATTTTAATGTCAATTGCAGTAAAATTTTTAATCTGAACGTGTAGTTCTAATATTCCAGACACAACATCGGATGTGAAAAATTAATTTTTTTCAATAAATAGGACTTGATCAAGGTTCTCTCATTTGCAGTATATGATTAGGTTACCTCTTTTCTGTCAAACCTGTATTAAAAATACCAAACTAACATGTAATCTGAGCTACAGTATGTATAATTAGACAAGGTTGGAGTAAGCTACATCGAGTATCGCGTAACAGACTTCGATGAAGTTGCGTGCAAGTTTGTCTTTAGATTAGCGACTTTTAGATATCGTGCTGGCAGACAGACAGATAATGAAACTGAAACTGTTTCAGTCCTTTAGTTTGTGTGATAGATTTCGTTAGCTTTCAGCCAATTACTTATTAAGTTAATTATTTCCTTTCAAAACAATTTTATGTGTGTAATGTTTCATTAAACTGTTTAATATGTACAAAACAAGCCTGAAACATACTTTATCCGATTAAATTAACCAAATTCTGGATTCCGAATGTTGACGTGAAGGGCAAAAATAATCTTTGTAAATTATAAGTATTTTAATCTTGGATAACTAGGAATATTGGTTCTAGTCAAGGTTTTTTTGTATTTAAATAAAGATATAAAAATCATGGAAAATGATAAATAATGATAAATTAAGGTTCTAACTAATACGAACATCTTATACATTAGAGAGAATCTCAACACATACAATATAGTTTGACTATATGGCTTTTTCTATACGTTCTATAAGTTCCTGATTTTGTTATTGGACTTGTTTATTCTGAATAGCATAACAATCAGCAAAGAAATAAACAAAGTAGTATAATTTATTACAATACCGTTTTACGTGACCGAATTATCTTCGAATGACTGAAACACAAAAACTTAAAAAAATTTAATAAAACAATTTATTTCTTAAACTCGTTATCTTCACTTATAAATCATTAAATAGAAATCAATCAGCTAAAATCGAATTGTAGCCAACCGTTTAGTAGGAAATAATAATGTAAGTATTTGACCTTACATATGCTAGGGTAAGTTTCCTGTGGACGTACCTCTGTTCGTTAAGATATTTTTGCCACGTATTTGTTATAATAATGTATTTTAAGTTTGCTCAATTATATTACATATATCCCAATTTAATTTATTCTTGTTTACTTATTCATAGGCTGCGTTATTGTGTCCAATACCAGAAATATCTTCTGTTTCATCTTGATTACAGGTCACTAAACAAACGCATTAATATTTAATTTTTAGTATAATTCGCAAATATATATAAATACCCGGAGGCTGGCGTTTTATACCTTCTGGCTAGTTTACACTTTCAAGTTGAGCATATATTGCGTACAAAAAGCAGGTGCGTCAGTTTCCTTTGAACGAAAGAAGATGAGGCCGAGGTAGCCTCCCCTTCTTCAAAGGTCTAAGGCTGAGATATAATGGCTAGTATCCCTCCTTATGGAATATCAATAGGAGGCAGCCCATAACCTCTTCCTTACCTGGAATATACTGCCACCCGGAAGCAAGCCATAGGTTATTAGCAAGAGGAAGCATGTATGGTCTAAATACAATAAGAGGTTTCCTCATTTTTTTATCCTAAGTTAACAAAAAAGTAATTATTATTTATATTCTATTGTATTTTATTTTATTTATTACAACACTTTTCAAATTGTGGAAGGAAAATTGTAAATGTACCCATTAGCTTCTACATTTTTATCACATTTTAAAGTTATAGTTTTGTTATATTATAAACATAACTTTTTTATCAGAATAAAAGAGTAGGTATATAACTGTATGTATATAGGGTTGGAGGTTTTCGTAAAAAAATATTAGTAAACTTCTACAAAAAATATTTTACACAACCTATGATCATATACTGTTATAAGAGACAATAGTATTATGATCCTGGTTTTGTAATAATAATTCATTAAGATCTTTTTAAAAATATCATTATTTATATTGGCAAAATTTATGTTGCGTATAAGGTAGCTAGCTATTAAGTTGTGTATACGTCAATCTTTGTACGTATTATTCATATAACGGGTAAAATGTTTTAGTTTTCTAAAGAATAAATCCTTAACGAGTATAAAATGTTCCCTAAGTCTGTACCACAAGAAGTATTTTATCTAGAAGACTTGTAGCAGATAATTAGCACTAAAACTAATTAGCTAATTTTTTAATAAACCTAGCTTTTTTTGCAGGGCAAAAGAGCAGGTAGCTAACTGTTTGAATATAGCGTTGGAGGCTTTAATAACACAAAATATTCGTAAACTTCTATAGCAACCATTCCAAACTGCCTATGATCATATGCTGTGGTAGGAGGAGAATAGTAATACATAAACTGCTGATACAGATCCTGATTTCGTAAGACTAATTCACTAAGTTCTATTTTTCAATTTCATTGTTTATTTTGACTAGATAATATAACGCATATGTTAGCTATTTAGATGTATGTTCATCATCCTTTGTATTCAATTATTTACTTAAAGGTTAAACTGTTTTATTTTCAAAAGAGTAAATCCATAACGAGTTTCCCTTCCCTAAGTCTGTAACCACAAGCAGTATTTTATCTAGAAGACTTGTAGCAGATAATTAGCAGTGAGATATACGACCCGGGCCACTGCCAGGTTGAGATATACGGTACACTTCGAGATCACCAACTGCAAGCCGCAAGGTAAACTCCGCAATGAACCCTATTTAAATTTACCTTTCATGATTTACGTAATACTTCTTTTCTTCAGAGAGAAGCATAGCTCAAAAAGTCTTCCTAAGTAATTAGCATTGTCGATATTAATAATGTATGGTTTAATGTCAACCCCGAAAATACGAGTATTAATAGATTTTTCCGTACTTTACAGCAACAATGGTAATGTATGATTTATTTTTGGATATATTACAAAGGTTAATCGTATTTATTTGTCCATCAGAATGTAACCCTTTACGCAAATAATATTTAATTTATTAAGTTTTATTAAAAATTTTAAATGATTAATTTAGTGAAATATAACGAATTATTAGTTTTCGAGTAAATGACTGAAACGATTGTTCAGTTTGGAAAGTAGTGGACCTTCGTTAATTGCACATTCTCTCTCAGGTTGATCCATCTGAAACAATACGTACTTGCTGGTGCCTACACAAAAGCACTGTATGATATTTTCGAGTTATCTCCACCACACTGTAAGCTGTGTCATGGCTGTCAATGTATCTGAGCAAGATAAATCGAGTTTCCTCTTTCTTCTTTGATACAATATAGCTATATTAATCTCTTTGTTCCGCTATATAACATACTAAATGTGTCAGTATAATACATTGCAAATTAAAATATTCCTTACGACTTAGTCGGAAGAAGTGTCAAATCAACCTTGATTTCTTGAGAAGCTGTAATCTAGAAATGTCTAACTTAAGATACATTGGTAATTTGGATTTATGATTAACACTGATAGGACAATAGCTCTAATGTAGATATTTTAATAAAATTCTTTGTAAAAATGTGGCATTAATTTTTGGCAAATTGTAACAAAAAATGTATATAAACACACACACACACACACACACACACACACACACACACACACATATATATATATATATTTATGTAGAGAGAGAGAGAGAGAGAGAGAGAGAGACAATTTGTTTTATTTATCCTGCCCAGGTTTAGACCGAAGGTCCACTCTTCCACCTGGACAGGCTGAATATATAAGTACAGAACATTCTACTCTGCAATTGAGTTGCTATTGGTTTACAGCATTACATATTCATTCCTTCTACCAACTACATGCACATGCATTATTATATTATACTACTACATGCATTATTCTAACTCACTAAGTCAAACTTTGTCAATACACTTTTTCTTTTTTTTCTTTTTAACTCCTGTATTTCTTACATCCAAGATTACTTCAACTACATGCAAATAAGGTACTTATTATCTTAAAGTCTACTCATACCTAAGTAACAATGAATTTCTCAATTTTCTCGCAAAAATCCTCTCTTTTTCAGCCTTTTTTATATCATGTTCCAGGCCATTTATCAGTCTTATTGATGTGACAAGAAATGACCTGCTTTGTATCCTTGGTGGAAGTAAGTTGGTTTTAATGGAAAAGACATATTTTGTATACTTCCACATAAAATTTATTAAAATAGCGCTTTCGCCGGTTAAGGCATCATCAGTTGAAAAGAAATGACCTATTGTATACTACAGTTCTGTGGATTGGAAACTGAAACAGTTCTTCACCATACCTCGTATTTCTAACATGAACACTATGCATTACATGGTAAAGCTCATACAAATAGTCTGGTTTATTGTATTTTAAAATTTTAAAAACTAAATTCAATACACCAAATTCCCGTCTTTCCTTCATTTTTAACCATTTTAACTGCTTGTAGTATGGTGTTACATGCTCATCATATTTTAAATTAAAAATGTAACGTATACAAGAATTTTGGGCTTTTTGCAATTTATTATTTAGTTCCCCATTGATATCACAATATGCTGCAATGCCATAATCAATAATAGGAAATATCAATGACGAGACAAGTTGTTTTTTTACTTCCAAACAAGGTTGAAATCGAAGACGTCTAAATTGGTATGAACATTGATAAATCTTTTTGGTCACGTATTCAACCTGATTATTCCAACATAAATTACTATTAAATCTTAATCCTAGGTTAACAACATCTCTTTCAAGCTTTATAGATTGACCATTAATTTTGACTGGAGCCACTTCTTGTTCCCCAACACTATCAAGCATTCTTTTAGTTCCAATTATAATTGGTTTACATTTAGCAGTGTTGAGGTTCAAGCCATGACTCTTACACCACGAATATATTGTGATTAAATCAACATTTAGCAAGTTAGTAATTGTATGATTGAGCTTATTTCTATCACAATGGATATATAGTTGCATATCATCTGCATACAGCATCGTACTACAAAACATTAAATTTTCACTTGTTCTATTTATGTACAGACTAAACAACAAAGCGGACAATGTTGAGCCCTGGGGTACACCATTGTACCCCAAACAAGTGGGTAGATTTTTCCATACTTTACACAATTGTAATTTATTATTTATTTTTTGGATACATTACTGAGGTTAATGGTCTTTATTAGTCCATCAGAATGTAACCCTTAATGAGAATATTTTTATTTATCAGGTTTTATTAGAAGTTTTACATTATTAACTTACTAAATTATTACGAATTATTATTTTGAGAGTAAATAAATGAAAAGTGTGTTCAGTTTGACACAGTTTGGAAAGTATTTATCAGGTTTTATTAGAAGTTTTACATTATTAACATACTAAATTATTACGAATTATTATTTTGCGAGTAAATAAATGAAACGTGTGTTCAGTTTGACACAGTTTGGAAAGTATTTATTATTATTCATACCGTATAGTCTCATACGTTAAAACAATTCAGGAGTATGGACCTTCGTTAATTGCACATTCTCTCTCAGGATGACTATCTGATACAATACGGGCTCGCTGGTGCCTACACAAAAGCAGTGTATGGTATTTTCGAGTTATCTCCACCACACTGTAAGTTGTGTCACGGCTGTCAATGTATCTGAGCAAGATAAATCGCGTTTCTTTTTCCTTCTTTGACACATTAAAGCAATATTAATCTCTTTGTTCAGATATATAACATACTTAATGTGTCAGTATACTACATTACAAATTACAATATCCCTTACGGTTAGTCGCAAGAAATTTCAAATCTCCCTTGATTTGTCGGGAAGCTGTAATCTCGAAATTTTAAACTGAAAATACATTACTAAGTTGGATGTTTAATTTTCACAACACTGTTGGGACAATAGTTCTAAAAGAAGGAATGTTAATGTTATAAAAATAAACTTTAAACCATTTAAGAAATTCCTAAATCTTTAAACTTTTCGATGCAACAATTATTATAACCATATAAGTTTCTTTCTAAAAATGGGGCCTTTATGCAGAATGTCTTCTTAAACGGCCGCTATCTTGAAAAAATTCTGTTTAAAAAAAATAAAGATCAATAAATGTTGCTTAGAATTACTGAACATGTATAGAAAAGACTGTCAAATGAACTCAAACCATATATTTAAAGATATTGTTTATTTACTAAGTTTGGTCAGAATCTGTTATAAACTACGGTATTTATTGTGTTAACCATTATTCCCGCAATGTTACATAGGCTAAAACTTTGTACGCTCGCTATCTCTAAATCTTAAGCATTATCATAAATTATGTTTTCCAAATTTTAGATCTTAGCTCTTGAAACCTTACGAGATATCATAAAAGTGAATGACTAAAATTCTTTTATGTAGTGTATGTAAAAGTTTATCGCTTTTGGTCTATGCTATAAATTAGTTGAGTTAGGAATTGTGTCCGAATGTGAATGGTCGCCACCTAGAACATTTGTATAAAGTTAAGTCTGGTAAATATATATATGTTGAAAATGAAAAGTTATTTAATCGGAGAAAATCAAAAAAATCCTCCGGTAATTTCGTCACGAGGGCGATTGCAATAAGCAGACTTCCATGAAATCTGCTAGAAAAGTGTTTAAAAAAGGACACCACTACATTTATTTAAATTATAAAATCGTAAAATTTTAATTTTTAAGTAGATAATGCTATCTTTATACTTTTATTATTGTATACAGGTATTCCGGCAGCCATGTTGGTAGTGTTTATAAACGCACACGCGTCTTCCATCAGTTAAGTGATGTTACAGGTCGAAATTCTATTTGTATGTACTAAGAGATATTAAGATACTAAGATTATTTACAATATTTACTTTTTTGAATCAACTTTTACCGATGTTCATCCCTAGAATTACTCTGTTTTGTAATTGGCGATGATTAGAGTAATGGATGATTTATTGGGGTGAATCCTTCCACTCTGGACTATAGCCGGATATAATGTTAAATATAGTTCTCTTTTGATGACCCCATGAAATTAACATGTTGGATTAGTGCTATCAATCTGTGAGCATTGGATTAAATCCTAAATGCCAGAGTAGGCTGATACTACCTGAGTGGATGCGGGTATATTCTTTTGTAGTAATATTCAAATTTAGATCCTAAAACATAAGTCATCGCAGTGTTCCTAATAAATCAAGACTACTTCAAGCGATCGTGAGAAATACATTCTTTCATTTCAAATGCCTTAAGACAATCTCTGAAAGCCCTCTTGATGTTTAGACGAGTATTTACGTACAATCTTCAACCTTGCTGAGGATATTATTAACAGATTTAGTTAATTGAGGTCCTTCAAAATTTCGATTTAATTTGTAGAATGTCTTTACTATTAATTTATTCGGCGAAGACCGTGTTGTTACAATGTTTATCAAATATATATATATATATATATATATATATATATATATATATATATATATATGTGTATGTGTGTGTGTGTGTGTGTGGGGGGGGGGCTGTTAAAACTGCAGGGAACGAAGGCCTAAAAGGGTTATCACATAGTGGCTATTCAACAGATGAATTTTGGAAAAATATTCCGGATGATAACTTAAAAAAAAAAAATTAGAGTACACCAAAGACATTCATTAGATCGAATATGCGTGTGAATAATTGTAATCAACTCTTAAGGTTGTTAAGTTTAAATATCGAGCTAATTTAACTCAATGAATAATCAAGTTAATGCATACGAATTGTGCTCACAGAGTACCAGTGAGATTTTAACAAGTAACTTAAAAGTAACACTTGAAAATTACATCATAAAATTAACAGGTTTTTCATAAAAAAATATACTTATCATGGGTATTCCTTTTATAATTACAAAACACTTTTTAACTTATTAAATGTATTAATAAAGAATACTTACTAAGGCATAAAGAAAGGGTTTTCTAAAACAACCCTAAAGTAAATGTTTTGAAACCACCCCCGATCTATACTGTACCATCAAGTTGTAACTACTAACCGATTTATGTAACTACATCCAATTATCAAATTGAATTATTTTCAAATTAATGGTTTTAAAGTTGAACTAAAACCTCTATTATCACTTGTAGTATAGTTTAGTTATTACTATACATTTCAAATAAATAAAGGTACACAATATTTATTCTAGTTAAACTTAGACTTGTAAAAAAATAAGAACTTTTTTGGAAAAAACAATGAAAGCAAAATGGATCTTTCTTATACAAATATGTACTGAAAGTTCGCCAGGAAAGTAAGATAAGAATGTGAAATTTTACAAATCCTATTATTGTTTGAAATATTGAGTAACAAATAACTAAATATAGCCAGATTTCAAAGTGTCAATACAAAAGTTCAATATCACCCCAGATCGGTAGCTCCGCTTATTTTCTTGATGTTAAGGACAGAGGGGAGAGAGTAGAAAGAAGAAGGAAACTAACAAAAAAGTGCGAGGATTGCAGTGATTGACGTAACTTCTGCACCGTGAGGTAGACACAAACTCTCATCAAGATATATATCTTTAAAGGTTTAGTAAAATTCCTTTTGTGTGTGTGTGTTAGTGTGTGTGTGTGTGTTAGTGTGTGTGTGTGTGTGTGTGTGTGTATGTGTGTGTGTGTGTGTGTGTGTGTGTGTGTGTGTGTGTGTGTGTGTGTGTGTGTGTGTGTGTGTGTGTGTGTGTGTGTGTGTGTGTGTGTGTGTGTGTGTGTGTGTGTGTGTGTGTGTGTGTGTGTGTGTGTGTGTGTGTGTGTGTGTGTGTGTGTGTTTGAAAAACGAATTGAGCTAATTGACATAAAGTATTGCATGTAAGTAATTTCTAGATACGCATGGTCAAGTTTGATCAGGAGCATGTAGCTGATCCTTTTCATAGCCTTATTTTATAACTGACATATCCAGAGAACGTTTTCATGCGTTAAGATGAACGCAATCATCTCTATTGTTTACAGTAGCTTTATTGCCAGATTTCACTTCTGTTGCCTCGAAAAATGTATTTACCGCATAGTTGTTTTTAACTTTTTTAATTTTTCAAATAATCAGTAAAACAACTTCCAGTTCTAATTCAAGAGACAGTTTGCTTTTAAGTAAACGTTATATGCACATTACTGAACAAAACTAAAACAAAATACCTCACGAGCAAACAAAGTTTAAGTCCACAAGCCTTTTTTATTAGATATAATGCAGAAGATGTGCAATAGAAAAAGAACATCTATAATGAAATGGTTGCAATGTTTAAAGACTAGTAATAAATCACGAGTCCTTTGAGCAATACCAGCGTTTTGATTGTAATCTTGATGGATTGTTCAGAGTTAAGTGCTTTTCATCGTTAGTTGTTTCGCAAAATTATGCAAGGTGGGAGATCAATATTTATAAAATAATTTTATAAAATATTAAATTGTTAGATTTAATTTATAGTTTTATCAACATATATATACAGATCAAGTTTTTTTTTAATGGCTTAGCCATATAATTGCCCCACTTTTGTTTTTACGAAGCAAAATTTGTTGCTTGTAGCTTGTCAAATTATTAAATATTTTTAGAACTCATTTTGGACGAAACTAAGTAATATTATAAGTATAAACATTTACTCACCATTATTACAATCTTCATCCAATAATAAAAAATATTGAAGGATAATTGTTACATTACCGGTGGATATATATACATATCTATAAATATATAAGGCGAAGCCCTCACTCACTCACGCATCTCTAATTCTTAAACTCTAATATGCCAGAAATGTTAAATTAGACAGAGGTATGCATTATGAATGCTGTATAAAAAGTAAGGGATTTTCATAAAGATTACAATTTTATAGGGGTAGAAATGAGGTTGCAACCCTTTGAACAACATACATGTTTTAATTACCTAAATAAAAAGAAATATTTGTATAAAGATCAAATACCCATGGAAGGTTTCAAGTAGTTTTAAACCTCTACAAATGTAAATATTGTTTTAAATATCTAGCTTTCCTAAAAAAGTAAAATTTTACAAACATAAAATATATTTTGATAAAACTTATAGTTACATGTAAATTTTAATAACTCTTGAAATATTTGAGGACACAGTGGAGCAATATTAAGACGGTAGTAATCTTAGATAAGACATCTTCCTGAATGAGGTGAATGCTTATCGTTCATAAAAGTTCCTTGAACCCTATAACTGTATCAGTTAAACATTTAAATTCAAGTGTTAGTTCTATCTCACAACCATGTTAAAAAATCAAACAATTTTACTGCAATCAGCAATTTCAAGAACTTTGTTCGATATAATTTAACTATTGTAGTTTGAGGATTATATAAGAACATTGGAAAGATTTAGATGATAAAGATTTGTATTTTATCGTTGCATGGGTAGTAGCAATACATTTTGTATCGCATCACATTTCTTATGCTAGATCAGAGCACAACACGGAGCTACCGCAACAGTCAATTATGGAGTTTCCTTCATCCGTGGCTCATGGAAGGTTTTAGAGTGGGTGGACACGCAACAGTCCCACCGCCGAGTCTTGAGTATTCCATCTTGAAACTGATACGGTACTTGTGTTCTAATTTATGTTTTATGTTAGTAAGATCTATTAAGTGATTGTAAAATAAAATATTACTTAAAACATGTGTTTGTATTTTTCTGAATGAATAGATATTATAGAAAGTAAAGCCTTTTCTTTCGATATTAATAACTATCATTTACCTACAGCTTACGAAACAATTCCCTGTTGATAATGATATGCACTATGATCGGCATATTTTTATAAGATATACTACACAATCCTGAAATAATGTTTGATCACTCAAAGCTATTAGAATTTCATAGTCACTAAAATCAATTCCAATTTGATAGTCACTCAAAGCTATTCCAATTGATAGTCTCCTAAAGCTTTTTCAATTTGACAGTCCCGAAAAGCAATTCATATTTGATAGTTCCTCAAAGCTATTCTGATTTTATGGCCACCTAAATCCATTACAATTCGGTAGTCATTCAGAGCTATTCCAAGTGATAGGCACTACAAGCTATTCTAATTTGATAGTCACTTAAAATTAATCCAATTGAGAGTCTTTAAAGCTATTTCAATTTGACTGTCTTGAAAAGCTATTCAAATATGATAGTCCCTTAAAGCTATTCTGATTTTAGAGTCTCTTAAAGCTATTCCAATTTAATAGTCTCTCATAGCTATTCCAATTTTATAGTCGTCAAAACTATTCCAGTTTGGATCAATCAAAGCTATATCAATTTCTTTAGACGTTTAATCATTAATGTGTTTTTTTAACAGTGTTTATTAGTATTTTTAATGCATTAAAAGGATTTTTTCGTCACTGGTGCAATCTAAAATGAAATTGAGTAACTTCGATTTTGAAATAAGCATTCACTTTTCATCAAACGCTGAATAATTATGGACCTTTTTATATAAATTAAATTTACTCAAATGCTTTTGCCTCTTTGGTGAACTTCAGCTGGAAGTGTCAACGGTTGAATAGTATCATTTAACTTAGAATTACATGTCGTAAATATTAAAATTATTTTCATGAATTCCAAGAAACCTATGTTTTCTTTCTTTTCTTTAGTAACTCCCTTGAAATTCAGCGAAAATATTAAAACAGAATTGCCGTTCAAAATTTAGCCCTTATTGAATTGCCTTTTGCAATATACGCAAGTTGGTGACCACAATAACTGCCATAGTTTTAAATATATTATGTATTTCATATTTTTTTAATATATCTATATAATTTTGTATATATTATAATTCAAAATTGTGCAGTAATTACAAATATTTTGCATGTGTTCGTTAGCTTGTTTTAAGAAATAAAATATTTCAACACGACGACCATTCAAATTTTAGAAAAAAAACTTTAACTCGACTTATCCCTAACATAGACCCAAAAAGATAACTTTTAAAATAATTAAGGTAAATATACACGTTTTACTTTTTTATATATATTATGTTTTAAGGTGGGCACGATTCAAAGTTTGGAAGGCAAATAGTTTTATTTCGCTTATTATGCATTATATCGCAAAACAAAGAAAATTTTTGGATTATCAGGCCTCTTACAATAAATTTTCTTCTTACTTGTTTTAGGCATCTCCTAATACTTACAGAGAGACAATTTTTTCAACGCGATAAATACCGTAGTTATAAATAGATACCAATCAAGATACCAACCAGATATGTACATACCATAGCGTAGATTTGTACATAGACTTCATGAGTTATTTAGCCAATCATACACAATCCAACATTTCAGTATGTTGTACTATATGTTCAAAAATTATCACTTATTTTGATTATCTAGCGCTTTCAAAATTCGTTGAGGACTACATTAAGGGTTTAAGAGGGCGGCCGTTTAAAGATATAGAATTATGGAATTGAACTATTAGAATTTAATATATTTTCCAACATAATTTCGAATTAATTGAGACTAAATTAACTCACGTGTAAATGTTTTACAATTTGGTTTTTTAAGGTTTCAAGATTATGGTCTGAGGACATGTCAGGATTTTGTTATCATGCCACCACGAAGAGATAGCTATTATCCCATGATTTATTTTGAAATTTCCAAATGACGGCCACATGATTGTCAAATCTATCTTTTTTCCAACTGGGCCGAAAGGGATATGTTTTCTCTACAATATCAAGAAAACCAAGCTATCATCCGTATAACTTGTGGCTGTACTTAAAAACAATTACCCGAACAGTAATTAAAAAAACACTTTTTTAGATGAGTTTAATGATATTCCTCCTCCTAAATTATGCTGTTTGAACAAGAATAGTGAAGAACCAACTCCAGAATGTTCTGTTACTTAAGTGCAACAACAAGAGACGCGATATAAAATATCCACGTTCCAAGTAATTTGGAAGAACGGGACACATGTTGAACTGTTGGGTAATGTCAACCTCTGATATCCCTCCATACATCAATGTCAAACAGTAGCTCTCTGCCACTCTGTCTTTGTCACATGCGTGATATTTTCTTGAAATACACAAAATACCTAAGTATGTAAATGATTACATAACCTCCTGTTTCATTTTTGTTCTTTCTATAGGTTTACCTATTGTATTCTCTTATTGCAATTTGTCATAGGTGTATATATTTAGAAAACGCTGTTAGAGATTTTACAATATATTAATATTTTGTACGAACGTTTCTGACCGATATAGCTCTGTAATCCTTGATCCAAGAGCCTATTTGCTTTTTATATCCGTACAATGTTGAAATGTATCGAGGAATATTTCCATGGAAAGAACTAAATCTTCGGCCTTTGTTTGGTTCAGGTCGAAATGACGATGAAGTGGGGAGATCATATTTATCCCAGCTTTTCAACTTTTTATCATAACATATAATACGTAAATAACAGTGGTTTTAATGTCAGACTACTAGATATAGAGACTTACATTATTTGATTTCAGAGTCTTTATATTGTACATAACCACTGATTTAAAATTTGTTGCTTGTCCGTAAAAAAAACAGGCGTTAGTGTGACCATATCCGAAGAAGAAATATACAACATCAGAACAAAATATTTGAACATTGTACCTTGACCCTTAATTCACATTTAGATTGCAACCCATTTTGGTTTATGCCAACATTAGTGAGCGTGATGATTAATTTCCAAGCGTTAATTCTTTTATTGATAAAAATTTGGTTTTGTAATTATGAAATATACAAATTAGCTTTAGGCTCCTAAACTACTTATGTTTTTAGTTATTTTGCCGAGTGAATAGTGAGCATAGGTAGATGGTATTTATACACAAAATATGGTGATATGCTCATATGCTTACTTTGCGTCAAAATCATTACATTCACTAATATTTCTAATAATTTTAATAAGCATGACGCGCTACAAAGAATGTATTATTATATACAATACATTGAACTATATGCAATCTCTATAGATAAAAATTCCAGTCTTAAACATTTAATCAAAATGTGTGAAGGGGTGTTTGTGAAACAATTGTTTACATATTTGTAAAACTTAAATTTAATTTTCATATTATTAGAAAGTGTTGTACTTTGTTTATAGTTTTTTATTGACGATGGAAGATTAGACAGGATAACAGGATTTCGAATATTCGTCATCGTTAAGGTTACAAAGTTATAAAATAACGTTTATGGGATTGGAATCTATATTTTTCGTCAGGTAGGAGAGTTATTCATACATAAAAAATAAAGGCCAGAAAGAAGAAAATAAGGGAAAGAAAAGTATTGAAATTTACCAAAAAAGTTGCTTGGAGTTTAGTCGCGGCGTTGTCACTGCAGAGAATGCAAGTCCCGAGTACAAGTCACGAGTACGAGACACAATCACTCATCACACCGGCACGGATGAAAGTGGGATACTGTCACGAAAATCAATGTCGGCTCTTTCTTTGACTCTTGTCACGTCATCAGATGTGATACTCATTACTTATTTTATTATGTACTAGTACCTTCCCAACCTGACGAAGAGGATAGATACCAATCCACGAATTGTTTTGTTGTACCTTTAGTAAAATATAACGATGGCAAAATATCCGAAATACTGTTAATATAACAAAGTGATGTAATTAAAATGCAACGCTAAGTAATTCCAGTGTTGTAATTAATGATAGGAATTATTATTCCTATCCTCACGAATTATCTACTATTAAATATGTAGCAGACCTTGTGACAGAACACAACGATATTGTAACTCCAGTAAATGTTAAAGGTACGAGGAGCGGCCTACACATGTAAAGCGCCACGCGACATTCAGCTGCGGCAAGCCGCTACTTTTACAGTTTCGAGTCACGAGCACTCTTTAATTTTTGCGGATCAATTATTCATGGCAGGTTCGCAAGGAATCCGTACCGGCCGGTGATATCCTTCAGCATTCTCTCCTTTATTGAAGAATATCATTCTCGTCATTGTTGATATTCATTGTAATACGGACGTTTATCATACGATATCTGTCTCAATAAATCTAAAGAGTAATGGATCGATTTGTCGGGTATATTTAAAACACGTTCTTCAACGACTAATCTCTATTTATGGCGAATAGTTGATTAGTGATTACACAGTGGAGTAGTTTCATTCATACCCTCTTTAACTACCTTGTGCTGACAAATACATTAAATAGTTATAGTTATCACAGTAAATTAGTTTAGTTTGTATTGTATAATTAGTTGTATAATTAGATCTGTTTTACTCTTTGTTTTACATTTTAAGCACTCGTCTCGAATATATACAAGAGTAGGTTAACAGAATAATTGCAAAGACTGAGAATACTACTTACATAATTATGGAAATAATTGTGTTGTTTTTGTTAAATAGAAATTCATGTCTGCAGCTCATTACATTCTTGAGATGTCCTGAGTACAGATAGACAGGCAGAAAAATAGAAAATTGTGAAAACCAACTGAGTAATAAACTTGAATGGAGCTAAGTCCATAAGTGGATATGCACTACCATAGAACCCATTATTC
Organism: Homalodisca vitripennis; assembly: GCF_021130785.1. NCBI lineage: Eukaryota > Metazoa > Arthropoda > Insecta > Hemiptera > Cicadellidae > Homalodisca > Homalodisca vitripennis. The sequence continues at coordinate 242,837,044 of NC_060207.1, forward strand.
ACTATGTAGAAATTAATTTGTATTACAAAATGATGTTCTATAGATTAAATATTTATTGAGATATCCTGCTACATATGCAGTGATATTTTTCATTATTAAGGTATGTGTCATAGCTGGGCTCAAATAATAAAAGTTCGATGGGGCTGAAATAAGTACTGAAACATAAGACCGCAATAAAATATAATTTTTACAACGAATATTTTAATTTATTTTCTACTGTATTATTCTTACGTTTTGTTTTACGATTTTCAATCGAAGAGTCACGTTATACAGTCTTATATGACTGTAGTCAGTTTTTCACCACTTTATTTGCTAAATATGAAATCTTTCTTGAAATATCCCACCAATAATACATTTACATATTATTCATTATATTAGGTATCATAGCATTTTTCATATAATAGAAGCCTATAGACTTCTCCCTTTATTTTATGCTACTCCAAAATAATAATGATGTGCATTTGTTGGGATAGTGGAGCTACATGTACATATATGTTATTTATTAATATATATATATATATATATATATATATATATATATATATATATATATATATATATGCTTGTAAAAGTGTATAAATATTTGCTAACGCTTAGCAAAGCCTTATGGAAAGGTGTGATCTATTATTAAATTAAATATTACCTTTACGGAAAAAGCCTAATGTAAAATTTAAATTCAATGGGAGACAATCCTACGACAGACAGAAAATTTTTCCTTACCCTCAAGAAATAAGCTTCGCTTCCTCTCAGCCAAAAGACAATCGGAGAACTGAACAAAATATTTATTTCTTCCGGCTTAGTGGGAACAAATTAAATATTTTGTTTGTTGTATTATATCGAAATATCATTTATCGAAGTGTCAGATCAAAGCAACGTGATGATGCTATATGACTTTATAAGTTACATTTGCTGAAGTCTGAAATTATAAGTGTTTTAAGGATGAGCATGTTAATATACTTGTAGCACTTAAAAAAAGCTATAACATTAAACTTCAAATGCTATTACTAAAATTTTGCTTTTAAATAAGCAATAAAAAATTAAACTGTTAATATAATATTTAGTGTTGCTCATCAAAACAGTTTAACATTTGATGGTAACACATAAATTAACTTTGAAGGAGCAGGATTCATTTCTTCCACGGTTCCAGCCAATGTAGTGGAAGCAGATTCACTAAAGCAATCCAGTTAAAACCCCTCATCTGAGCACTCGAGGACTCTTGCCCCACATTAGTCTCAAGTAGAGGAGTCGTGTGACGGGCAATACTCATTCAGCTGATTGTTTCTATAAAGCCATAGAGTATATTCACCCTAGTGGTATCTAATAAGGTTATTCACTTCATTGAATATTTTAACTTTTGCAGGGTTCTTACCTACTAAAAATAGTATAGTCTTACAAGTAATACACTGGCGTTATTTCCATAACCAAACAGAATACAGGAAGTGGTTACTCTTTCAACACCTAAGCCCTGTAATATATAACTATTATCAGCCAACAAAATGCTATTATTTTCTGTAGTTTCTTTATAAGGATGGAAGGATTTACGAAGGAAACAGGATTTTTCCGGATTTTTACCATCGTTTAGTGATACGAAAAATCAGTAACACTACATTTCAAAATCTGCAATCTAATCTCTTCCTCGGTAAAAATTAACCTAAAACATAATTAATTATGTGTTAGATTAATTATTACCTAAAGGAGAGATCAGATTGCACATCTCGAAACGTAGTGTTACTGATTTTGTGTATCACTAAACAAAGTGCAAATTTCCGGAAAATATCCTATTTCCTTAAAAATCCTATCATAGTTCTTTGAAAATAATGGATTCTTATATTGATAGACAAATCACAGATATTATGTTATTAATAAGTTTTTACTAATAACAAATTTCGTGCATTGTCCAATTCAATAACGGTTTTCATGAGATGAAATGTACCTTAAATAAATAGTAACCTGAGATCTTTGACGAAAGCTTGTAACGAAAATCGTACTGTAAAATAGATCTAGGTGAGATGCACCGTATTAAAGGAGGAATAAATGGTTACTAAACAAAAAAATGAACTTTTGAAATAAAATTAATTCCAACACTGTACAAATCCAACTTCATTGGTACTAAATGTTTTCTGTCTTAATGTTTTCATATATTTCTACACCTATAATAATTTATAAAGAACTGACTATAATCGGTCATCTATTTTAGTTTTCTGATATTTGGTACATGGTATCAGTATAAGCTTTGAGTTGGGACAACCGAACAGAAAATATTGTTGATAGGGTGTATCAAGAAAGATGGGAGAAGACGCCATTTATCTTGCTCACACACTGACACAATTGATTCGGCTTTTACGTTATCTTTATAAAATATATGGCAACATGACATAAATATATTGTACAACATTTAGATATGGAAAAAGTAGCTAAGGGTACATTAATATCAATATCTATAACATTTATGTTTGTAACCTTAAACGAGGATATTGATGGTTAATTTATAACAAATTCTCATCGTTAATTTTCTATTTAGAATGTCTATACTCGTAAAAACGTATTAATTTGAGTGACAGTAAAGTTATGACTAATATACTACTAGCTTTAAGAACAATTCTTTCTTTAGAACTTACATGTTTTGTTCCTTCACTAATAAAACGCACCTAGGAAACATGGGATTCGGGATTTTAATTTAGAAAAATAGTAATAATCTAAAGTTTTTTCCTGTAAACCATTCAGAAAGATTTTTAAAGTATATAATAAAATCTTAACCTTTACTTTTATATTAATTTTAAGTTCACCAATTGTGAATAAGTTCAATAATGACTCATGTTGGTCTATATGTCGTTTATAGAATCGTAAATTATCTAACCGATCAGTATTAACATTTTTATGTATAAGTGTTTTTCCACAGAAAAGGTTTATATGCTATTCCCGTTGTAACTCGTCACCAGACTAAAGACGTTTTAAAAGCGCCTGCACGTTTTAAACTACCGTTACGAGACAGTTGCGTATATTAAATAGCCCAACACTATTTGAAGGCGCTAGGTTATGATGTATATTTGTCTTTCAGATAAATTTCTCGTTGAACTTAAAGCTTTAGTTTTAGTTCGCTTTATAAGAAAGTAAATGTCCGTTTACAATGCCTATAAAATTAATTGGATTTTATTGATTGTGGCAACAAGGCAAACTCTACTTCGGCGTTGGAAATATAATTCACTTAACCAGAAGTGCACATACACGGGCAAAGTTTACGAAAAGCGTGCGAAGCCACGGGAAACAGCTAGTGTTTGTATAAAAACACTTTCAACAGTCTGCTCTCAATGCTCAGTAATGTAAACTTTAAACATCAACACTATCTAAAGCCCAGCGGTAATTGGCATGTTACAAGCCTGTGTACTTGTGAGGGTCTATATCAGAATGTCAAGATACAGATCTTAGTTGCGTGTTTAGAATCCTCCCACTCCCTTCACCGCCAGTGCTGCCAACTTTGCAGTATTCACCAGTATAAGTTTTCCTTAACTTCAATGATGTGTACACTCTTGAGTACACTGATACAATGCGTACAATCAAATAGAATCGAATGAATTGTACAGCGTGTACCGAATGGATAAGATTGGATATCAATGAGGTCGTAGTAATAAATACTTTAATTGCAAAGTTCAATTATAGCAATTAAAACCTAGAAGCGCCACTTCTAAATGTAAATATAAATAATAATTTGTAACGTTACTGCCAAAATAGAGTATAATTGAACTGATATCTTGGGGGTGGGCCAAACTCCTTCAATGTTCTTTCGAATTTTGCCTACGAATTCACTCATTTATTGAAATTTTAAATTGACTTCCCTTCACGTCGATGTTGACTCATACGCGCGGCGTCAGCATCTTGGCTCGAGATTGCAGCTGTAGTCGTAAAAAGTAAAGATTAGTAGACTAGAAGTATAAAACATGAGTACCGGAAATACTTAAATTTGTACTCATAGTTAAAGAGCACTAGTAAACTCGCCTAAAGGAAATCACGGCGGATTTTGCCATTTATCCAGACAACTTATAATCACGATAACGTCTCTTCAGAAGGACATCACCACAACTATTATCTGTATTAATCTTCCAAAAAAAAAACAACATCAAAGAAAAGTTACTTTAATATTTACAATTTTACTTTATATTACATGCAAATTAGATGTCTCGCATGAAAGAGATAATATATAATATGAAAATATATATTTTACTTACGGACATGGCACGCGAGGTGTTGCTAGACTACAAAATGTTCTAGAGAGAAAAGCTTATTATCCCTGCCAATTAAGTTGTAATAAGCCAAGAATTATGTTCCAAGAACGTCAGATTAAACTTATGCTAACCAGTAACGAGTAACAAGGTTGCGAATATATGTATTATATAAAATTAAACTTAATAAAGGTGCAAGCCTGAAAAAATAGCTACGATACCTAGGAAACAAGCCATTGAACTGAATTATTCAATTTTTGCTTATTAACATAAAATTATTTCCTAAGTATAAGAACGTAGGAGTACGAAACAGCAAGTGCTGCTTAGCAGGCATTGTTGAGGTTGCATAAAAGATCTTAAGTTCATTATCTTATCTCCTAATGCTGTACGTGCTACTATATTAAACCTTCATGACATTATACTCTGTTTGGTTGTAGGTGTATTTCTGCCATGATTTACTTGTTGCCATCATGATTACCCATAATATCAATTATTTTAGCTAATGGTCAGCTCAACCGTATGAAGTTAAATGGACTATCGTTTAACTTGGTGTTGCTTAAATATAAACCAATGTTTAGGAAAATTTTCAAGTCTATAGGTTAGTTCCGTACGATATGGCGGTGAGCTAAAAAGTATTAAACAATATCAAAACTTAAATAAAAACTTCTAGGTGTAAAACATAATGTAATACTGTTATAGAGACAAATATAACATATTTTAATATACACTTCAGGAAGATTAGTTCACTTTGAAAAACAATCCCTAGCACTGTTTTTTTTTACTTGCTATTTTTCGTTACTTATATAACAAAATCGTAAATTTTAAATAGTAATTTTTCCAAATCTAAGTGAACGCGTATATTTAAACTTTAAAAACTTTTACTAAAATAGAATAATTAGATTTTTTCAATTAAAAGTATTAATATGGTTATTAGAGTTATAAAGTGTCAGCAAGATAACGTATTTTATAATAATAAAGGTTTAACATATTCTTACCCGACCGTGATATATATTGTGTTTATTGCAATATATCACAGATAGATTATATCAATATTCCTAACTTTATTTTACTTACTTTTTTTATTAATTAAATCATGGTTTGTGCACGACATTAAAAGTATAACCTATCTAGAATGGAATGTGGAAAAAAATATTAAGCTCATTTCACAGCTGATCCTAAAAATAGATTATGAATATAAACAACACATTTATACATAATGATATACCTTACGATGCACGGTTTCGTTAAGGGAACACTTACCTCTCATTCATGAGCTATTCAAACATATATCCACCATTGTATTGTAACCTTGTTTCGATTTATCGTATAAATTGTGCTGCAAGAGTTCATTCATTAAAAGATATTATTTAAATGATTTATGAAAATGAAAACATATAATTGAAATTATATAATGCAGAATAATATTAAACATGAAATACAGTTGTTGGCCGTTTTCAAAGTTGTTATGCAATAATATTATTCGTAATACGGATGAATATCTAAACGCTCGATGTAGTAATGAAAAATTTGCCAAGCCAAGCATAATGACAGCGCGCTCCGTGTCACGTGACAGGGGAGTCAGGTACTCCAACGCTACACCAGTCGGGTTTATTGGAAATCTGTCACCTGAAAAATACATAAATATACTCTAAAAACAGTGTGCAATTCAATCACAGAGTGCAATCGAAATAGTTGAAAATTTTTACATTTTTAACAATCAAAGCTTTATATTGTATTTATAAATTTTATGTAAAGTGAATTAATCAATTATTATTTTTATTTAAATATAAAAAATAATTGATTGAGCGTCGTTAGGTCTCTATCTGACGTAACGGTATCTTGGAAAAGAACTGACCTTCATACCTATTTCATCCATGGCTTTAAATATGCATGAAGCTGTATTTCTACATAGACAAGAAATTGCATGATGGTGCATATCCGACCTTTGAAAATGGCTGAGGTTAGAAGGGTGACGCAATTTTTCTTTTGCCTGGTTGGGAATGTCAATATTTCTTTATTGTATTGTTGTCCATCTGTCCCAAGTAAATCTCGAGAGTGAAATGAGCTATAGAATTGAAGTTTTGCGTGCTGCTTAGGCAAATTCTGTAATATTCAAGTAATATTATTAACGGTTTCTTTAAATAGCCTAATAAGTGATTAGTATATAATAATCGCTATCAAACAAATGAGAGACTTAGTGGTTGTGTTTAAAATGCGGCTAGCGTATGTATTAGCAATAAGTGCCTGACGTTCGGATGGACAAACATATCCCATATAACTTATTGACTATGTTTTCCACCCGTTATTGTTAGACCGATAATGGGTTTCTGTGACAATTTTCATTGGCTGAGCTTATAACATAATACGCGAGTAGAGATCGATGAGTATGAGTCAAGTTTGTTCATCGGAATCGGTTGTTGATCGTTCGGTTGATCGAAAATACAAAAAGTGCCCAGATAAACAGCTTTTATATACTTTCTGTATAATAAATGCATATACTTCAAGTTAAATACATTGTAATATCGAATTATTCCTTTCAAAAAAAAAACATTGAAACATTCGATAAAACAACCGAATAACGAGTGTCAGCCGCTTATTAAAGTCTAACCTACGTTTTTGAAATAAATAACCTACACTACTTAGAATAGTCATGGTAATTTCAATCTATTTGAAACATTCAATTAAAAAACGTCAAATTACTTAGTGATATAGAATAGAATATTTTAAGCACGAAATATAAAAACAAATCTCGTTTCTTGCAATATTTCACGTTCCGAACAGAATGATATTTGAAAGCAGACTTGTCTGTTGATCTCTGTTGCCATCGTACAGTCACGCCGCGCGCTGTATCACTGGGCTCAGTCTGTACTCTGTGAAAATGCATTGATCACTACTCGATACTCAATACTCGATAGTCAAGTGATGCGCACACAGCTTCTGTTCACTTTTCCAATTTTCTTTGTTTATTTCATCATATACGTGAAGTACTGCTCAATAAAGTAATATGGCTAAAGTGTTCGTTACTTATATTTGATGACATATGTAATTCTGTGTTCCAACTTACCAATTGGTTAAGTACTACACTTAGTTCCTACCCTTTAAGTGGCAAGAAACCGAGGTTCATAAAATGTTATATTTTTAAGTGTAATATTAATGTGATACCTTATGTTACCACTAATACATTATAGTTTTAAAAATATTTTTACGTTTTTTGGGATTTTTAGGGTGGGAAATTATTATCCCAATGTATCTCTGGGCAATGAGTATTTTTTTTGTCTTGCCTTGTATTCACTGGGATAATATATTCCCACTTCAAAGGGTTTGTAAATAAACACACATAAATGTAAAAGAATCATAGTGAATGTTTATTACATACAGTATAAATACTATGGAAAATATCAGTATTCCTAGAATAGCATGGTTGGGATAACAATTCTTGTCAAATCAATATGAAACAACATTGTAGATACTGACCTAATCTAATACAACTGAAGACAATAACACTCACTTTACTTATTCACATGAAACAAAACATACAAAACACTCAGTTTTTACACGTATGTTGTTGCAAAATGGTCAATGGTTACATGGTCTTTTGGAATAAGGAAAAGTAGCCCTTGCATAGTGCGACTTTAGAGCCACTACAAATCAATTGTTTCGCTTTTCTTTGGCTTTGGTGGAGCAGTGCGCACATCTTCTGTATGTGCCTATCTTTTGTGGAAGGTGATCTTCAACATTAGTAAGGCGTAGACTGTTTTCCACAGTTGGTTTTCTAAACGGACTGTTTCGTTTCCTGGCTCTAGACTTTCCGGAAGTGTAGCTAACTTTTTTTCTTGATGTAAAAGTGCCTTTCAACTGATTTACCAACTTTTACCTAAAAGTCAAATGCGACATTAGTTTTGATGCAGCATCCTTACGATCTTTACGGTACAATATGAAACTATTGACAATGGCTGACTCAAAAAAGAAATAAAAAAGCTTCATCCACCAGCGTGTATACTTTTGTGCTAGATTGTAGCTAGACATGTGTTGATCAAAGCGATCTACTCCACCCATGTACTTGTTGTACTCGGCTACTGCTTCTGGGCAAGTGACTTCTCGATCTCTTTTACCATTTGACTGCATGACTGTGACTTTTTTGAGGAATTGGACATTGTGGATATTACTGACACACACTTTTTCCCTATCCGCCCATTTCACAACACTTATATCACCACTCTGGGTGATATTGTTTATTATATCTTTATTCCTTTATTATATATCACTTCCTGTTGTATAACCTTCCTGTTTCATAATATTTTCAATTATGCCTTATTCGTGTTGAATAAAACAATGGCTCAAACAGTAACCTAACTTTTACAAGTCTGCCAGAGTAACATCCAAATAACTGCTTTGCCAGAACATGGACAAAATAGTTTGTTCCTAATAAAAAAGAGTATGTTTTTTGTTGTTATTTATAAATATAAATCTCTCAAGCAAATATAAAATTTCTATTTTTTTATATTTTTTGAAAAAAGCATTACATTTTCAACTTGTAGTTCACAATGCTACATTTCCATTAATAGAAATTTTTACATTGCAAAATACAAGTAAAATATTATATAAACATGATTACAGATAACTAAGGAATATACTTCTTATCTTTAAATTATTTCTTGATGTATATTAGTGATATTATCTTGATCCTAAGTTTGAGGTATGGACAAGAACAAAAACATTGATATCTCTGAGTGACTGTGGGGTAATATATTCCCACTTTCAAACTATCAGCTGGATAGAAATCCAGCTGGTGTTGCCAACTGCTGAAAACTAAATTTATGTTTTACAGTAAGTCTTCAAGGTATGTATTGTGCATGTGGGAAATTATTATCCCAAAGAATCTCAAGCGTAGCAACATAAATAAAAGTAAAAACGTGGTGGGAAATTATTCACTCAATGTCGTATAAAGGGTTAATAAGGAAAAAGTAAACTTGTGTTATCTTCTTTACTCGATAAGAATAATAAACCCCATAACTGAGTATCACGGCCAACACATAATAAACATTTTAACGTATATATCGACGAACCGAATTTATTCCTATCGATCCTTATGGACCAAATTTATACTTATATACAAAATTTATACTTATGTAACACGTTTAAAGTTTATACGACCCTTATAACAAGAGTTATCGCACATATATAGAGCCACATAGATATGCGGTACTTTGCTATTTTGATCCAAAACCCAGTTCAGTTGATCCTTGGAATAAGAGAAATCCATTAACCAAGTGTCAAGTATCCAGGGCGTTTATATTAAGAATTATCGCAAAGATGGACAGACGTAAATTTAAAAATACACTTATGGATATACAGGATGACTGGCTCTTGGTGTCAGAAAATAAATCTGGTAATAATATAGACTTAGGGCAGTAAGAAACCACATTCAACTTCACTTTTCTCCAGCTATTTGAAACAGAAATAATAATACTTTTTTATGTGAAATAGTAACTTATTAAATGGAAAATCTTTTGTGAAATTTGATAATTAAATCATACTAAAATTTGCTCAGAATATTGGTTTAAATTGTTTTTTAGTTTAAAAGAAATTTCAATTTTCTTATTTTATTGGTCATAAGTATTACATAAAGTTATTTGAATAGCTTATTATGGTCTTTGTTTAATTGAAATTTTATGAAATTTCAGAAAGCACCAATAAAAGAATTATTTAAAAAGTAAAAATTGGAGAAAAATGCTGTTTTTTACAAAGTTACATACATTTTCTGAAAAATGGAAAAAATCGCTACAAACAGAATTTGTTTTAGATAAAACTTTTTAAATAATAGTTTCTTACTGCCCTAAGTCTATATTATTACCAGATTAATTTTTCACACCAAGAGACAGTCGCCCTGTATAGTAAATCTTAGTGCGTATTGCTTCCAATATGTCTTTTGTACTTTATGGGTTTTATATTTTATGGATCTTGTAGCTTGAATTAAAATTATTTTATACATTTTCATTGTAAATATATTTTATAATTAATTAGTTAAGCTATGTTGAAAGAGAAACTAACAAAATGCTAATTTGTAAGAAAACCATTGTATCATTATTTAATATATGGTGTCAATTTTATCTGTGCCATCATAGGTATCTCAAAAAAGATTATATATATATATATGCATCACATAGGGACTTCAACTTCTTAGTGTAAATTAAAGATGATTTATGCATAATCCTTCATTTTCCAATATAGCGTGCAAATTTAAATACTCTTGTTGGACCCTATATTTTCATCAATATTCTACATTGTGGAGTTGCCTGAAAATGAAACCTTTGGTTTCAAAAGGCCTAGTCCAAAACAAAGTAAATAATTTGGAAAAATAGTGTTTTTATTAACATTTAGTAATATTTAACTATTCCATATGTTTGATATGGATAACATTTTAATATCACATTCTCTTAATTATTTCTATTTTAATTTTTAGCTTAGGAGTTGAAAGTACTCTAGTTATTAATAATGATACATTTACGATTATTAAAATCACTCCTTTTTTATCCAAACATAATGAAAAGTGAGATAAAATATTATAAAGTGGACTGTTACTATTTATTTGTTCAGTAACAATACCTTTGTATATTTAGATAAATTGCCTACAAGAGTATAACAAATATTGAATAATACACAAGAAATAACTACTGGAGTCCACTAAAATTATAATAACTATACAGTAACTAGAGTAATGTCAAGTTTCAAACCCATGGTATATATAGATAAATTGCTTGCATGAGTATAAAAAAATTGAGTGTTACAAATTATAACTACTTCAAACCCTTGTAAGTTATAACTAGTATTCAGCAACTATAGTAATATTAAGTTTAAATTGATTTTATTTAGACTCAAATATTAGACACGTTTCCTTGAAAACTGTTGTTACGTGGACCTGTCAACCTATAAAAACCATATACCGTGATATATAGATGATAAGCTATAAAAATGAGCTTGATCCATAGAGGACTCATTTAATTTAAACATTTTCGATAGATCTTGCTCGTTTAGCATAAAACGTATTTGTACAGTTAAATAAACATAAATGATCCCCTGCTGAGAGCTATTAATGTGAACCTCCTACACTATGTAGGCACTAATCTTACCACAAGCCAAACTAATTGGAGTTGGAAGCTTACGCCTAATCTGTAGATGTTCTGGCGATTCACCATGAATCAATTATAGGGAATACACTTGCCGTGTAGAATCGGTGTAGTGGCTCGTGAGGTAATTTAAGAGGATTATCTACTGCAAGAACATTTTATTAAGTTTGAAATTGTGTTATGTGAAATATAAAGTTTAATATCAATATATAATCTTATACAGGACTTTTCAATAGTTCTCCATATTTATACCTGAACATACATGGAAGTATTTTTATACTGAGTCAAAAGACCAAAAATATGTCAAAAAACATGAAACTCTGGTAAGTGAAATAGTTCCATAATTCAGGAATAAATCAGAAATAACGAATAAGTTAGGCAAGAAAACTTTATCCTAAACTTATATTAAAAGAAATTATTTGATTTAATGTTACACTAGGTATTCTTTGCATAAAAAATTTCACACTTCGAAACTGTAGTGTGTTCTTATTTAAATAGGGCCAGCATGGCTTGAAGAAACTTTATGTTCCAATCTTAAATGCATTTAATTGCCTTGGAGAGATCCATAGATTTGTTACAAATAATTCAAAAACCTCACTCGATAGATCTTAAAGGTGATGAGCATTGCAAGTATTCCACTCTCGTATGTCTCAGCAAAAACTACCATTTCAACAGTGTTCAGTGTTATATATTACCTTCCACCCGAAATGTATAACAAGCGTTGCATAGCAACCCCTTAGTGCAAGTCGGGTATGTGTTACAACCAACTATGTACTTTACAGTCGAGTGAATTTGTGCTGTTCATTACAAAAACCAGGTATTTATTGAACTGAATGATTTCAATGTATGATTAAAATTTTATAACGGCAGTACATCTTTATTTACGATTAAGTCATTTAACTAAAGGCTATAAATAAGAGATATGTTATTCATTATCTGGTGTCGCGATAATTTCTTGTTATAAAAAGTATTAATTTATAAATATAATATATAATTGCTGACGTAATAAAAATTTGATGGTCATTTTCGTATAAAAAATTGAAATAATCCCTCCTGCTGGGGCGGAAAAAGTAGTCTTATTAACTGTAGATCTTTTGTAACCTCAAATATTATTAACTTATTTATGTGATTTACATGTAATTAATATCTCAAAAACCAAAAACAAAAATGAACTATGGCAAAAACTTTGGTTATTTAAACTAGGTTCAAAAGTGTTAGTTATTGTTTAGATTGATAAATAACAAGGATTTGAATTCTTTTACAGTTAAATGCTGAAATAAATAACTTACAGAACTGGCCAACGAACTTACTTAGTTGAGAAATTAAAAAAAAACTGTTTACATCAACTTATTTGATTATTACTATACCCTGATTTCCAAACAATCGATATCTTGTAAGCGCTCAAGGTATCAAAACATTACTCATTACGAAAGTTTTAATAAATATTATAGGCATTCCAGAACATTTTTAGTTTTTGTCTCGGTTTATAAATAGTGGAGAAGTATTTTTTTTTTAGTTTAAACCCACGGGTTTTTAACGTTTTAACGTTTAACTGGCTTAAGAACTTGTATAAAATAAATGTTTGTATCAAGTTTCTACTTCTTTGCGCTTTTTTGGACATGCCACGCTATATAGCACAGACAAATATGGTATCCACAAATTACTTTAGCAAACTTAACCATTTGTTTTCATCTCAAAATTAGTAGAAAAGTCGCATAAAGTATAGTTTACGTTCTGCCAGTCTGTTTGTGATTTTATAAAAAAATGTATCTTTAAACTAAATAGGGATATACTGTACAGTTCAAACTTTGCAAATATATTGGTCTAACAACTGTTTCTCAGAAAATATAATTTCAGGTTTTAAATTAAGGCCATGCACAACTTATAACTGTAACATAGGAAAAACGGGGTATTTTATGAAACATTAACAATTACAGTGAAATATCGATTTATTTCATATTAACATTTTTACACCAAGGTTATATTTCTAATAAAAATTTCAAAAACTAAAGGTTTTATTTAACGTCATACCAAATCTATATATGTAAAAGAAAGTCGTGTTAGTTACACCATTTATAAGTCAAGAACGGCTGATCCGATTTGGCTGAAAATTGGTAGGGAGGTAGCTAAGAACTAGGAGAAGGACATAGGATACTTTTTATCCCGTTCCCGATTCAGGATTCCGCCTCTATGGTCTCTAAAAGTTACAGAAATATCCGTAAGAAATGCATTGCAGCAAACATATGTTATTAAGTGAAAGAGCCTTTTCAAAATTTAATCAGATGTTCTTTGTAAACATATATAATGCGACAAAAGATATGTTTATATCATTTAATTACTATTTTAAATTTCTTTACACTTTTTCGTTTCGCCTATTTTCGTTTCAAAATTACATTGAGCGCCTTCACTTATTACATTGTATGTGCGCTAATGAATTCCGACTTTTTGACTCCTGTCCACGATGGTCTAATATAGTTCAATTGTATACAAAAATCATAGAATATTGGAGAAAAATTCCAGTTATTTCACAGGTGCATATTGAGACTGTTTTAAAATTTAAATCTTAAATAGATAATGAGCTTGGAGTATCTTTCAGTGACTATCATTTATATCAGAAGGGTAATAACGACATTCAAAAGAAATATGCCTCCTATGTCCCAATTTTTCTGTAGCAAATCGTGTGCGAAGCCGTGGGTATTTGGTTGTAATTGGTATTTTATTGAAAATGAAGAGTTTTCGTTATAAAATACTACGAATTTATTGACGAACTAGCTGTTACCCGCAGCCAATTGCGCATAATTGCTTTTACTAAGTAATATAAGGACTTCGGTTCTTAAGATTTGCGTGCGAAGCCGTGGGTAACTGCTAGTTTAAAATACATTAATCGAGTTTCTGTTTAACTCTTGACTAATGATCAGCTGATTGTGCTAACAGTTGAATACCACCTGCTCATTGGTATAGATTCTGTTTGTAAACAGTATTGTTGTTTTTCGAACAAGTCTTAAATTTAGTTTTATTTTTTAATTTGTTTCACCCAAGTACGAATTATAACATATAGTTAGTTAATTGCGGTTGATAAGAGTAGTAACTAAATTCAATAAACAACAATAAGATAGTATAATGGGACTATGTAATATAACAATGAACTGCAAACATAATTAGTAACCTGTTAATTGATTTCCTTTGGTAACTTAGCTCAATTCAAGTAAATAATATAACAATAATATCTTCATTTAATTTAAATATATATTTTTCCCTGAAAAATACAAACAAGCAGAAAGTAGACCAAGCAAGTAATTACACTACACTATATATTATATTTCTTACTTATTTTAGCGTGAAAAATCAAATGGTAAGTTAGGTAGTTAAGGTAAGCATATAATAAATATAGAATTTTGAACGGGTTTGGTTTTGATTCAGGTTACAAGTAATATTCGTAGTAAAATTCACGTGATACCTACTACATAAATACACATTCATTACCCAATATGCGTCTTACAGTTATAGAATATATTATCTAAATATGCTACATCGTTGATAAACATTCCTGGATAAAAAACACTACTTATAAATTCTTATTTTTACAAAAATAAAACTCAAAACTTGTTATTCCTTACCTTAGTTTGTGTTAAATAAAGTGAAAAATAATGTAAACCATACTCATGTGCCTTAATCACAGCTTTATGTAAATGAAAATAAAAAATAAATGTATGAAAAAGTTGTAAGTGATAAGAAAATGTTAGCAACACTAAAAACTTTAAGGAATGACCTTTTATATCTTTTTTAATATGCCTTATTACCTCCTACTACTCTGATAACAGCCATTATCAACCTTTACATACTTCAGATCAGGTATAGGATGACTTCCTGTGGTATGTTAAGCCATTATTCTATGCAGGTACTTCCCCCTCAGCAGTGTTTCCTGGAAGTTGCCTCCGGCCTCTAATGTGGTTCTTGCGGTTGCCCAGATGTGTTTAATCGGATTTTGACCCGAGCTCTTAGGTGGCTAATCCAGTGCCACTTCAATCCACTTCATGGAGGTGGTTTGCTACTGGAGCTGCAGAGTGCGGTTGAGCATTGATGTACATTAAAATTAAATCCGGACCTATGAAGGATGTAAACGTAATATTATTTTCTAAGACGGTCCGTACATACCTCTGAGTGTGAAGAGCACGGCTAATAACTATGGCTTCAAAATTATTAACATTTACCAAAATATGAGAGATCCACCACAAAATGGCACTCTATTTAGGTTTTAACTTACCCCTCATTTCGCCTTCTGTGCACTCATCGGCGTATCCATTTACAGTATTTTATTTTAATATTCTTGTTTCTTCTGTAAAGAGAACTCGACTCCAATCATCCAATGTCCAATTGAAGAGCTCCGCGTAACCTTTAGCCGATGACCGCTGGTTAGCAGTGGTCCTGTCGCTGGATGTCTGCTTCTTAAATTAGTCTTCCTTCGAATGGCTCTAGTCGCTATGGCCTGCACATTTCGTACTCTTGTAAGCAAACCTTATACCTCAGTACTCGTAGCTGATCCCCTCCTAAAAGTATTCATCAGAATAAAACGGCCCTCCCTTTTGACTTTAGATTCTCCTTCCTCTATCACCACCAGTCTCCAAGAACCGCCTGATTACCCCTCAGATGGTTGACCCCAAAACTGATATATCACTCCGATTGTAGGAGGATGCTCCATTTTATAGAACAACAGCTTAAACATGATATAAAAGCAAAATACTTCAAACTATATTAGTTCAGCGTTTTTTTTGTCCAATTGTTTAATTATGTGACCTATCGCTTTTTGCTTAATCGTTACAATGTTTTTATTATATTCATCTCACTAATTTTACAGTTAATAAATTTACAGGTAAAAACAATTCATCCTTATTGTAATAAATTTTAATGATCTTAGAATAATTTATTGTTACATAAATACTGTTAAATATATATGAAAACTAGATAAAAATATAAATAGGTGTATAAATTCCGACTAAATGTACTTCTTTCCCGTCGTTCTGCTAAGGAATTGGTGTTATAGGCTATAGGCTAAGTTTTTATTACATTCACTGAAACATGGTTCATGAAATTTAAAAATAATTTTATACACGAACTATGATGAACATTTTTTATCACATAGGTTTCTCTTTTTACGTCTTCTACTACAGAATTTAAACTATTAATGCTATTATATAAAGGTAGGTGTAAGAAAGAAAGTATAGTGTAAAATCTACTATCACACTAGTAGATCACACCAGCCTTGGCTTCATAAATGTACCGGATTTTAAACATTGGGCTCTGGTAAACGTTTTACATTTGGTAATACGTAAATTAAGTAAATTATAAGTTACATATATTGTAGATTATAGGAAATGCTTTCAATCAGTTTTTCTTTTTTTAAATACGTTGAAATTCAACAAAACGCTCATAGGTATTTAATGTTTTTCATTAAACTTCATCTCAACTTTTCTCTCAATGTGAAAAGTATACTTACATGGCTCTATTTTATTTCTATTAATATGTTTTTGTTAAAATTTCGTGTTTGTGGATATACTGTAGAACACTGAGTCAGCCTGTCATATATATGTATTGGCTGAGGCTGGCTGAAGTGGTCCTGCATATATTATCTGGTGACAACAATGTCAGCAGGGTTAAAGTTAGATTAACAGTTTTCTACATGAGTACTGCCCCCATAATGGGGTTTGTAATGTCATATATTTATACTGTTATATGATATATATTTAAGGATTTGTATATTTTTAATAAAGAAAATTGTACACAAAAGAACGAACAAACATAGATTTTTAAATAAACGAACAAAAAGAACGGTAATGTAATGATGTTCTGTTGAGATAAATGTGTAGCAGTGATAGGGGGAGTTCACTGCGTCAAAAGTCACAGGTCCCTGGAGAGTCACTCGACACTCCCGTAAATTATTTATAGCGCCAGTTCTCTCGGCCTCACGGTTTTCTTTGTAACTCTGAGTTCATTCATTCATTTATGTGTTGGGAATCGGGAATACCTTCACCGTTTTTAATTATATTATAGGTATATAATGCAGACAAAAATACACATAGTTATAAACAAATGTATGTTTTGACGTATAAAACATTTTTCATGTAAAAATAAAGAGAATAAAAACGTTTTTAACTTTAGAAATCGCTTTTAAGGAAAGCAAATATATGTAATATGATGACTGTAAGTGCTTGAGTTTACAGTTTTGTATTTTGTGGTAGTCTTCTATGAAATAATAGTAATGACACAGAAAAACGAGTTGTTATAACACTAAAACACAAAATATGAGTTATAACTGTGACAACTATTATAAAAGCTGGATGAAATAATTAAAAACTAGAATTGAGAAAAATACAGATTTTAAACGGGTAGTAATAAATGAAAGTGCATTATAATCAAACATTTATTTTAATAAATCGGTTCGTTAACAACAATTAAAAACATCAAATAAATGTTTCTTACATCTAATTGAATTATTTATATCATTTAGTCAATACTAGTTAATATTTAACTTACAAAAACGTACAGTAAAAACAACTTTCATTGAAGAAACGTTTACACTTGATATATACATAGACTTATTCCGTAAAAATGTTCCTTACCAGTTAGGGATTTTAAATAATAGAAAAATATTAAGATAAAATAATATTAAATTCAAGTAAAAAAGCTTAAAATAAAAATTTTTTAATGTAACAATACATATGGCTTATGAAGTTGTTCCTTTGATAATTATAACGCAAAGAGCGTATTATTTCGTTTACTCTACAATCGCATTTATTTTGATGGTGACAGTCATCATGACATAAAGTTCAGATTTTTTAAACATTTTTAATGATTAAGAGATAAGCTAGTGTATGTATGTATGTATGTAATATTTAGTGTACTAAAACTGTAAAGTACATTCCGTTTGAAACCTGTTTTTGTTTTTTAAAGGAACAATTAAAGCATGTAGTATATTTATTACCCTATTACAGATGTTAAATTAATTGAAAATATTTTTATCAATATAAATAGAAATTATTTATCAAACATAACTACTTTCGTCTTACTATTAAAAAGATATATAATGGCTGTTAATTATGAAATAAAAATTGATATCTTAAATAACAAGGAACAAGGATAATTAATGTCACTTAAGTATTAGCACCACATATTTTATAAGGCATAAAAAATAAAATAAAGAGATTTGGCTAACATTGAACTATTAATTAATTTACATTAAACAATAAAATATTCTAACCGCCATTTTATTGCAAACTAAAGTTATCTTAAATTAATTGATTCATAATTTTGTTACACTAACAAATGGAAATACGTTTCACGTTTAATTGTAGTAAATGATTTTTCGTATTTCAAAAGATACTGAGTAAGTTTTTGGACTTCTTGATTATTAAACTGGTAATATCACTAAAGTGTGATTCAATAAATAATAATACAACCGTACGCATATTACTTGTGTTTAAATTTGAATAACATTAAAATATTTTTGTTTAGAAACCGTTAACTAAATCAGTAAATTAATAATAATCTTTTAATTTCATATTTATATTCCAGGAAGAAGCGAGATAAAAGTATTCTTAAGTTTCTAGATATTTCAATGTATACGTATTCAAATCTGTATTTTAAAGTGTAGTACGCAATTTATTCGTTACTAACCTAAAATAAAAAATGTACATAACTGCAAAACATATTAAAAGAACTATTTAAACCAATATAACCCATTCGTTTTATGGAAAAATTTATCTCTAAACAAATGTAAAAATGCCGTCGTGAATTTCTATAAAGAAGATATGTTACAATATAGCATTCTTTAACTATTTACAGTTATATAAACCGACTTCGTTATATTATTAACTCACTAAATTACCAATCATGATATTTGACAATGATTTTGAAATCGATATAAGTAACATGAACAATATACACAATGATATGTACAGGATATTACCTTTCTTACATGGAAACTTAAGAAACATTATATTTATAAATAGGCCAAACACTTCTGTACATTATAGACAAAGTTATAAAACAATTGGAAGTTTTTTTTGCTATCACGGGATATGCCAGTAAAATTCAAATGATCTACCTACTATATACATTCACTTTTTATACCAACCAGGCATCTTAAAATCATATAATTTACTACCACAATTTTTTGCATCTTTGATATATTTATATGATCTTTTGTGTTGAGCCTTGAAATAGTTTTGTCACATCCATCCCACTGGTTTTTATCTTTAAAGATACAGAGGTTTCATTTTAAACAATGTTGAACCAAAACATGAAAAATTAATTAACAATTTACAAACTTTAATAAATATTTGGAATCGATTATTATGTCTGAAACTCAGGAACAAAAACCCAAAAATAATTATGCATCTGGTGCATTGTGGCTGGCTTTATGATTAGCACATTTTAGTCTTTCAGTACCCATTATAAGTGTGAAATGTGTGCATATATTTACGTCAATACGGAGAAGAATAGTATTTTTTATGATTCCGTATTTTTGGTATTTTTAAAAGGATATGCCAATTCTTATCTTTTGTTTGTTAATGTATAAACGTTATATAATGTTAGCATGCAACTTTAAATAAAAATTACCGATATTAAAATTAATAGTTAGCATTTTGGATGCAAATGACATTTAAAAGCTTTTGCACGTTATGCAACAAGATAAAGACATTATATACGCTCTTGTGCGGTATAATATATAATGGAAACTTTAAGTATGTCATATAATGTTTTATTTCACTTGAGTAAAAAAATTCTACGTGAAATAACACTAAAACTTTAGTGAAAAAGTTCAGGCTTAGAAAGTCTATAGTTATGAGGTTTAAATCAACTATACTTAATAAACCTATTGCACGTGTTAAAAACTACATGTTAATTTAAAATTAGAATGAGATTTATTTTCGTCAATTTTCTTGGAAAATAATTGCTTGCTATTAGTGAGCTCAACCAAGCAAACAAGTAAATGTAACAATAATTTAAAAATAAATGTTTATAAAATATAAGAAAATTAAATTTTTTTTCAGACTCAGTTAATTGTGTTATAAATATTACTAGTCGTTATCAATTTCTACATAAATTTAGTTCTAATAATAATTTAAAGTTTGGTATTGATTTATTATTTATTTACGATACTGTGGCATTTATAAATAATATTTCCAAATTAATTAATTTGATGACAAGCACCCAGGTTATTGCAGTACCTTTTAAAGAGCAAATAGTACCTACTAGACGCCTGGTGGGTTCAGTGAAATATTGCAACTATCACAGAGTTCAGTGTTCAGTACGGACCTAGGATACAAATCATACGCAACTTTCTGGGAGTCTGCTCGCCATGAGTCGTTCCTTTATGGCGGTACCGTTCAGCTCCGGGTCCCCAGCCACCGGGTGTCCCGGCAGGCAGAGGTCTTTGGGCCGCAACTCCCACGAGTACGGCTGGTTACTGTCCAGGTGCCGCTGCTGGCCGCCGTTCTGTCGTCAAACACAAGTCAGTTACTTACATAAGTCTGAGTCATTCTATACAACTCCCACGAGTACGGCTGGTTACTGTCCAGGTGCCCGCTGCAGGCCGCCGTTCTGTCGTCAAACACAAGTCAGTTACTTACATAAGTCTGAGTCATTCTATTCAACTCCCACGAGTACGGCTGGTTACTGTCCGTCCAGGTGCCGCTGCTGGCCGCCGTTCTGTCGTCAAACACAAGTCAGATTACTTACATAAGTCTGAGTCATTCTATACAACTCCCACGAGTACGGCTGGTTACTGTCCAGGTGCCGCTGCTGGCCGCCGTTCTGTCGTCAAACACAAGTCAGATTACGTACATAAGTCTGAGTCATTCTATACAACTTCCACGAGTACGGCTGGTTACTGTCCAGGTGCCGCAGCTGGCCGCCGTTCTGTCGTCAAACACAAGTCAGTTACTTACATAAGTCTGAGACATTCTATACAACTCCCACGAGTACGGCTGGTTACTGTCCAGGTGCCACAGCTACCCGCCGTTCTGTCGTCAAACACAATTCAGTTACTTACATAAGTCTGAGTCATTCTATACAACTCCCACGAGTACGGCTGGGTTACTGTCCAGGTGCCACAGCTGGCCGCCGTTCTGTCGTCAAACACAATTCAGTTACATACATAAGTCTGAGTCATTCTATACAACTCCCACGAGTACGGCTGGTTACTGTCCAGGTGCCACAGCTACCCGCCGTTCTGTCGTCAAACACAACAGTTCAGTTACTTACATAAGTCTGAGACATTCTATACAACTCCCACGAGTACGGCTGGTTACTGTCCAGGTGCCACAGCTACCCGCCGTTCTGTCGTCAAACACAAGTCAGTTACATACATAAGTCTGAGACATTCTATACAACTCCCACGAGTACGGCTGGTTACTGTCCAGGTGCCACAGCTACCCGCCGTTCTGTCGTCAAACACAATTCAGTTACTTACATAAGTCTGAGTCATTCTATACAACTCCCACGAGTACGGCTGGTTACTGTCCAGGTGCCACAGCTGCCATTCTGTCGTCAAACACAATTCAGTTACTTACATAAGTCTGAGTCATTCTATACAACTCCCACGAGTACGGCTGGTTACTGTCCAGGTGCCACAGCTACCCGCCGTTCTGTCGTCAAACACAATTCAGTTACTTACATAAGTCTGAGTCATTCTATACAACTCCCACGAGTACGGCTGGTTACTGTCCAGGTGCCACAGCTACCCGCCGTTCTGTCGTCAAACACAAGTCAGTTACATACATAAGTCTGAGACATTCTATACAACTCCCACGAGTACGGCTGGTTACTGTCCAGGTGCCGCAGCTGGCCGCCGTTCTGTCGTCAAACACAAGTCAGTTACTTACATAAGTCTGAGACATTCTATACAACTCCCACGAGTACGGCTGGTTACTGTCCAGGTGCCGCAGCTGGCCGCCGTTCTGTCGTCAAACACAAGTCAGTTACATACATAAGTCTGAGACATTCTATACAACTCCCACGAGTACGGCTGGTTACTGTCCAGGTGCCGCAGCTGGCCGCCGTTCTGTCGTCAAACACAAGTCAGTTACATACATAAGTCTGAGACATTCTATACAACTCCCACGAGTACGGCTGGTTACTGTCCAGGTGCCGCAGCTGGCCGCCGTTCTGTCGTCAAACACAAGTCAGTTACATACATAAGTCTGAGACATTCTATACAACTCCCACGAGTACGGCTGGTTACTGTCCAGGTGCCACAGCTACCCGCCGTTCTGTCGTCAAACACAATTCAGTTACTTACATAAGTCTGAGTCATTCTATACAACTCCCACGAGTACGGCTGGTTACTGTCCAGGTGCCACAGCTACCCGCCGTTCTGTCGTCAAACACAATTCAGTTACTTACATAAGTCTGAGACATTCTATACAACTCCCACGAGTACGGCTGGTTACTGTCCAGGTGCCACAGCTACCCGCCGTTCTGTCGTCAAACACAAGTCAGTTACTTACATAAGTCTGAGTCATTCTATACAACTCCCACGAGTACGGCTGGTTACTGTCCAGGTGCCACAGCTACCCGCCGTTCTGTCGTCAAACACAATTCAGTTACTTACATAAGTCTGAGTCATTCTATACAACTCCCACGAGTACGGCTGGTTACTGTCCAGGTGCCGCAGCTACCCGCCGTTCTGTCGTCAAACACAATTCAGTTACTTACATAAGTCTGAGTCATTCTATACAACTCCCACGAGTACGGCTGGTTACTGTCCAGGTGCCACAGCTACCCGCCGTTCTGTCGTCAAACACAAGTCAGTTACTTACATAAGTCTGAGTCATTCTATACAACTCCCACGAGTACGGCTGGTTACTGTCCAGGTGCCACAGCTACCCGCCGTTCTGTCGTCAAACACAATTCAGTTACATACATAAGTCTGAGACATTCTATACAACTCCCACGAGTACGGCTGGTTACTGTCCAGGTGCCGCTGTTCTGTCGTCAAACACAAGTCAGTTACAAACATAAGTCTGAGTCATTCTATACAACTCCCACGAGTACGGCTGGTTACTGTCCAGGTGCCGCAGCTGCCGCCGTTCTGTCGCCGTTCGTCAGTCGACAAACGTCTGAATTACTGCCGCATATCGTCAACCACGAGTACGGCTAGTTACTGTCCAGGTGCCGCAGCTGGCCGCCGTTCTGTCGTCAAACACGTCAGTAACTTACATAAGTCTGAGACATTCTATACAACTCCCACGAGTACGGCTGGTTACTGTCCAGGTGCCGCAGCTGGCCGCCGTTCTGTCCTCAAACACAAGTCAGTTACATACATAAGTCTGAGACATTCTATTCAACTCCCACGAGTACGGCTGGTTACTGTCCAGGTGCCGCAGCTGGCCGCCGTTCTGCCATCAAACACAAGTCAGTTTTACTTCTAATATTATCCGACATTGTAGACTGAATCTGAATGTTTCCAGGAATTATTTATTTCATAAGCTACTGTAAAATTTTGAATATTATGTAATTTTACGAGTGTATATTTTATTTTTTTAAATCGGTTTTTGGTTGGATTTTGGCAAACCCCCTTAAGATAAATGTTATATAATTTTGAATATCTCTTTACCCTACTCAACCAAGATTCACAGAACTTTAATTTGGGAATTTCGCCCAATGTTGTAATGATTTCTAAAGAGATATGACTAAAATAGGAATTAAACTACTTTACTGTATGCATATGAATCCTTTTAATAATTTACCACTTATAAAATTACACTTTTACAAAAGAAAAATTTATAATAAATTTCCTAAGACACTAGTTGTTCTATACTTTATTTCAACCGTTTTTCTCTAAGCCTGATTATAAAATATCCCAATATGCTACTCTTAAAATGCAGTTGCACGTGTTAATCTATTTTTTTTGTTCGTTTCACCATTATACTAACATTAATCCTGCAAACAACCATTACACAATTTCACAGTTCCCTGTATGAACAATATGTGTTATACTTTCGTACACTATCAATGTGATTGATCAAATAGTTGAATACTGTGTGGCTAAGATATTATATATGTAGATTGTTATAATTCACATAATTTTAAAATTAAAACCGTTAAGTAATCTAAAACAACATATGTGCATAAATATATTAACATACGCAGTTATTATTTATTAGATAACGTTCACTCATCTATGTACTTGCCTGATGCCAGTGGAGTGGGTCACTCATTTCAGCACTTCCAGCATTTTGAGGATTTCGAACCACAGTGCCATTGCCAACCACTCCGACCGGGTCTGGAAACAAAAATAACATCATTCTATAGATCTATGTTCTAAAAATGCTTATTTTGAATATTGTAGGTATAAATACTATAAAATTTTCAGATATATCCAAAGCAAATCGAATAAATAGTTATAAAATAAACAATAAATTTATAAAATGTTAACAATTAAAAGTAAAATTAAACCAAAATCACCGTTTTTTCTATCGTCGAACAACAAAATTTATTAGGGCTCCTGTTGACTAAACTGGGAATTTATATTCTTTATAATTAATTAAAAATTATTTTGATTTCTATTATAAAAGTGTAAGAGCTTTGAAATAACTATTTTAATCAATAAGTATGTTTTGAATTTGTTGATAAAGGTAACGAATACTTCTGATTTTATCGTATCATGTTATGTTCACTGATTTTTGTGTGTATTTTATATTGTTAATTCGTACAAATAATTTATTTTACAAAATTTTCAAGGTACTAGGCCTATAAAATTCGTTTTGGTATAAAATTTGTTACCTAATTTTTACAATTCTTGAACTATCTTACAATATTATTTTATTTTACTTTCCATATATTTCTTTTATTCTTCTTCATTAAATGAAAAACTATTAAAAATTCATTCTATTATGAGGAACACACGTCACAATTCCCAAGGAAGTTTGTACTCAGATAATTTATAATTTAAAAGTGTCCATCCGGTTTTTATGTTACCAATTGAACGTAGCGAAAAAGTGAATACTCTAAAAAGTATACGAGCAAAAGTATATGTCGAAAAGGTCTAAATTGAAAGGCTAATTTAAGCTACAATACCGGGCGAAGATATTTGCTAGGCTACTTTTAAAATATACAGATATTGTCCTCACATCTGAAAATGTAAAATTATTAATCGGAATGCTGGAATGCTTTTTATTGCGGGCATCCAAAATAACTTATCCAAAATGCGAGGCTTGATGTGAATTTCCACACTTGGCTTTTCCTCATGCTTAAATGCAATCTCGCCCCAAAATTTAACCTAGGAGATGAGAATTGAAGGATAATTTTCATTAACGATTCAAATAAAAACACGAAATTTTAAATTTAAATTGATTGTCTTGTACTCCATATTTTAATAATAATAATTCTTCCATAAGTTACCGTGACAATGTTTCTTTATAACGTTTTTTATAAACAGCTGTTGGAACGTAGGTTTTGTTGGATCAACTACGTTTTAAAGATCAAATTTAAATTTGCCACGATTTGTTTTATTTGTGATAGAAATAAAATGTTTTGATTAAAAGTTAAATTAAACAGAAATTACTGCTATTTTCTCATCGTTTTGAAACAAAATTAATTAGTGCTCCAGTTCGTTGAACCGGAAATTAAAGTTGTTTATTCAGGGGAAGGAATGTTTACAAAAAGAAAGAATTGTTTACATGGAGAAAGCAATATTTAGAAGAGAGAAAACAGCTGAGTTACCTACGAAGAAAATGATGACTTTTGCAGATATCAGGTGTATTGGAAAGTAACACACTCCCATAGTGTGATAAAACAACAAACGATATTAAAACAACATTGATCTTACATCGTTACGACTGAAATTGAACGACTGACATTACGAAACGTATACATTACGAAATGTTATACATTATGAAATGGAGCCATAATGTGGACCAATCAGAAGCGAAACATAAACTAGAAAAAGTTTTGGAAAATGCCTTATGCGAACACTTGGGGTGATCCATGATGTTCGGTTTTGTTGACTTGATCAAGAGCGTTGATCAGTCTAATGATCATCGCCATACTTGCATTCATATTTTACACTCACTCTCTCACAAAAGTACAAGATACGGGTAGGTTTTGTTCTTCTTTTTTCACTACTTAAAGCTAGTTTCAGTAAATGTTTCGTTACATTGACAAGTTAATTGGTTGCAAGCCAGCTTATCCAAATCTGTTAGAAAATACGAAAAATATACGAAATTTATGAATAGATTTAATTTTTAATTTTTTACGCTTTACTCAATAAAAGGGTACAATTGATTAAAATATTTTGGTTCAAATCTAAGTAATGTTTCTTACTGTCATTTTGTTGGAGGGAAATGTTTAGTTGCAAAACATCAGATTAACCATATACATATAAGTTTCCATTGGAACGTCATATGTATATGGTTGTCAGACATCTAGTTTTAATGCTTTTTAAAGTGAAAATAGGGTTTTTATGAATGCTGAGACGAGAATGTTTCAGCTTAAAGTAATACCTCATTGCGGAAGATCGATTGAATCAGATTTACGATAGCATTATAAGTGATGCAGAAATGTTGATGCCAATTTCCTATAGGATTTTTATGATAATGGAATAGTTTTGAGAGTTTTTGAGAAATATGCACAAGTAGAGATCAATTATAAAATATTTAGAAGGTGGGATGGTACAAATTTATACTTTGGCTTCCTGTATACGCTGGCGCAATCTATTGTTGTTATTGTTTTTTTTGCTCTGTGGATGATTAGCACACATATTACAAAATAATTACAGAAAACACGATAATTATGGGTGATTTTGATATTAAATATTCTATTTTCCCAAAACAAGACCAGTTAAATCAATAAGTGGCATCTTCACTGGTACTTGTGATATTAACCCTAAAGTATTATTTTCTTACTGTTAATGTACAATACTTAATAACTTAAAGAGTAATTATGGTTTTAAAAATTACCTAGGGTGGAATGCGCTAATTTCATAGATGCGTCAATTTGTAAGGATTTTTTTACCATTACCTCGGTTTGGATGAATCGAATCATGATAAAATAGGCGACTGCAAAAAAGGTACGCTTTTTACATACTATGTAAACACGCAGATACCAAAAATACTCTAAAAATACTAAAACCTTATATATTTTTAATTGTTATATAAACCTTTTTTTTATGGAACTAGTCATCTAAAACAGTTCTTAAGGCACAATAAAGGACCAATGATACAAATGTTATTGTTTAAAGGTTCAGTTATTGGAAAACACTTTATAAAACTCTAATTAAACTGTATTAGATTGGTAAAATTCAAAAGCAGGTACGTAATTAACACACTATGCTAACGCAGAAATTTAAGAGTGTTGAAACTAACCAGAATCTTTTGCTATCGAAGTCTGCACAAAAAATACTCCCAAAAATACTAAAACTTTATCTGTTTGTTAATGGTTTTAACCACCTATTTTTCTTAGAAATAACCATCTAAAACTGTTCTCAAGGTATAATAAAGGACCAATGATTCAAATGTTATTGGTAAAGGTTCAGTTATGGGAAAAACACTATAATACTCTAATTAAGTCTGTATTAGATTTTTTTGCTAGTGCAGTGGAAAAATTCAAAAGCAGGTATGCCATTTACATACTATGCAAACGCATAAATTTAAGAGTATTGAAGTAACCAGAATCTTTTGCTATCGAAGTCTGCAAAACATACCACAAAAATACTAAAACTTATCTGTTTGTTAATTAATTGTTATAACCACCTATTTTTGTTACAACTAACCATCTAAAGATGTTCTCAAGGTATAATAAAGGACCCATGATTCAAATGTTATTGTTAAAGGTTCAGTTATGGAACAAACTCTATTTAAGACTGTATTAGTTTTTTTGTTGCTATTGCTGTGCTAAAATTACAACAATGAAGAAGTAATGAGGGTGGGATATGATGATACGCATTACAGCTATCAACTAATAATAGGTTCTGAAAGACGTTCCGGAAAATTTGGAACAAGTTCAATATTACCGGTTAAGTACTGTTGTAGCAGAACCATTACAACTCAGAATGAACACCGTGTTTGCTGTGTAATGATTGTCGCAGGTAGAATGGTACTGAATAATTCAGCGGCAAGCTCTACGGTACGAGTCCTCACTCGACACATTTACTTCAAGTAATTGCCCTTTCTTACGGTTTATTTAATTTAGATATTTTATAACGAAAATTATTCGCCCTTGCAATTTACTCAGTCTTACAAAATGAAAATGAATATTTCTTTATAATGTTTAACAATGTGAAGTGTTTTCAATTACACTTGGTTCAAGAACAATAACCAATCATCGGAATAATGATATGACGGTTAAGTGGGAAATAAAAAAAACACACCCATAATCTGTACAAAAACTTTGGTAGTTAAAATTAGTAATATTATAAGACCTTATATCCCTTCAAATAATTTCCAAGTCGAATGCTTAAATCATTTTAATTGTTCAACAATATTTTGAACGTATTATTTCATATCTAAATCTACAGGTATAATACTATTTAGTTTAACTTATCAAACATTGTTAAATTACCACGATTGTGGTATTGAACATTATAACTTTGATCGTTTGAGACCGGGTCCTGTAGAAATTTCATTTTAAATTTGTTAGGGTCGGAATGTAATAGAAATAAATTCATTTGCTAATTAAATGTAACATAAATAAACAGTCAAATACTGCAAATAGTTTTTCTGTTATGTTTTTCACTTCATGGTTAATTTAGACAAAATTATAATTGTTTTTAGGCAATTTTACATACCTAAATATATGATTTGTATGCATAGTAACTAACAGATAATAGTCACATTCAGTAACAAGATTTCGGACACTTCCCATCGCTACATATTACAAAAGGTGTCAAACACTTGAATCTATCTGGACTGGAATCTATCCTCTTCGTCAGGTGAGAGGGAGTATTCATACATACAAAAATAAAGAGCAGAAAGAAGAAACGAGGGAAAGAAAACGGCTCAAACACGCCAGAAAGCTGCTTGGAATCCAGTCTTGAGCAAAAATCACGAGTATGAGAATTTAACAGCACAATCACACATCACACCTACACAAGTAAAAGTGGGATACTAACAACAAAATCAATCTCGCCTCTTTCATCGGCACCGCTTTTGAAACACGCGGCCGGAAGGCGATAATCAGAAGGGGAAAAGGGGTAAAGGCTAGCCGCTTCCGGCCCTATGTTTTGCTTCTAGACCTGAGTGTCGTAGGCATGAGTACTAATTTTGTTGGTTCAGACTAAAGATTTTACTAATTAAACAAACCTCAACCTCAGTGACAACAACTGTACTGGACTCCAACCAGCTCTTTCGAATGTTTGAACCCTTTTCTTTTCCCTCTTTTCATCTTTATGTTCTATATATTTGTATGTATAAAAACCCCTCCCTCCTTCACTTGACGAAGAGAATAGATTCCAACCCTCGAAACGTTGTGTTATATCTTTTGTAACATATAATCAAGGCAAATGTCCAAAATGCTGTTATCCTTGCAAAACTTCCATCGTCAATAATAAACTTTAAACAAAGCGTCTATTCAGTACTTTTCTTCAAGACAAAAATTATCCTTACAGATAAGGTTTTACTTACCAAACTTGGCAGGAATGACGTCCGGATCTCTCTCATCCGGCGGCTCTCTGTTCGCCGGCTTATCCGGAGGTGGAAGTGTCACCTTGTCCGCCATGAGGCGGTGCTCATGGCCCGACCCGCTGTGTCTGACCCTCACCAGCACACACACCATCACCAGCAGAACTGTAACTGCAGCGCCAACCGACACACCAATAACTGATGACAGCGATTCGTCCGCCTCTCCACCTATGGGGTACGTGCGTGTTACAGTCATATATAAGTGTTTATTTTTTATACTCTACAATTTTATATAATTTTACCAAACTGTGAGAAATCTAATATTGCATGCTTAGTACTATTGACCTTAAACACGTTGAGTGTAATATTAGTTTAAATATTTCAATAAATAAATAATATTATTTTTCTTTGACATAAGAGAAAAATATTGAAACACTAAAATAAATTGTACAATTAAGATTATAAATTTATTTTGAAAACGGACTGAGAAAACTTACTGAAAATAGAAAAAACATTTCTCATTCATATAATATATGCGTGGTATAAATGGTGAACCATTTTATAGTGGCAAATTACCTTAAGTTATCTTGATTATCTTAACTGTCAAACACAAAACAGTATGTTGTTGTATAGATGTAATTTACAAAAAAATCTAAATCATATCTATACGTTCTGTGAACGGATAATACTATTCGAAACGTAATATTTATGGCTCATTTTCTTCTTTAAACTATTGAATAAACATAAAAAGGAGCACTTTCAATTCATGTTATATGACTATGAAAACATATACCGTACCATGGTTTATTTTCTAAAATATAATTTTCAGTTTTAGTTTTAGTTAATTTCATAACTCTTACAATTTACAAAAATAACGAAGTCTGACCTGTCCTCTTCTCTGGATCTCTAAACGTGAGCTCCTCCAGGACTACTCCTGGGGATCGACCTTTGGAGTTGACGGCGAAGACTACCACCCTGAAGAGCACGTCTGGCTCGAGGTCGGCCAGTTGGAAGTAAGGAGAGTCCGAGGTCAGGTTGTACCTGGGCACCGCTGAGTCACCAGAATACAGCTCTAGCAGGAACACCTGAGGGAGCCCTCCGTCAAACCCGGCGTAGCAGGAAACCTCCACCGAGTTGGCTGTCTGGTTGGACAGCGAGCAGTTGCGCACTGCAAACGGCTTTCCTGCAAATCAACCAAAGTTATAACGATAACAGTAAGAGGGTTAATTATATAACTTTGGGGTAAAAAATTATGAAGAAAATGTACCTTCAGTTTATTTGAAACTCATTTTTAAAAGTGGATATCTCCTATCACAGCAAATATTTTCTACCATATCCAAAAACCTAATAATGTGAATCCTTTTCTTCTTCTAAAACTGAGACTAATATTTTAATTTAGAGTTGCCGAGATGTATATTGACACTTATTATTTAGTTTTTTTTTCGCATCCAATAGGTAGAGTTTTCTTTCCCAGCTCTGACCTACAGGGTTTCACAGCAAAACCAGTAAAAAGCGTAAGTCTTTGCTTTAGGTTCCTGCAATTTTGGCACGAAAAAACTCATCAAAACAGGAAACGTTTCTCTATACACTAAACTAAAACAGAGCTGAAATACCAAACGTTTTAGATACGGAATAAAGTTAATTCTATGAGCCTTAGATTTGACCTTGTAATTCTCATGTTTGCGCCCGTTGAGTCTGTAAAATTAGATGAGTGGATGAAAATAGCCGTACAAGATAAACTGTATGCTGTTCCTCAAATAAGAGGTTAGGTTGAAAATTTGATGTTATTAAAAATGCTATTTTCTAATCAGACATAACCGCGACCATTTGGTCCAACCTGACATTAATCGCAATGATTCTGGTTAAGTTACGGTCGATATTTGACAATCAACGAATGGTAAGGGCGTAGTGTGTGAAGGGTAAAGTTTTTTGTGTGGAATAAATACGTGGCGTGTACACGGAATCCGCCAATATTCCATACGGAAATTTCTCGGAAAATTAATTTAACAAGTCTACCTGATAAAATTAAATGGATAACATCTTAATTTATCTGGTTATTGTCCCCAGGAATCAATACACCACTTTTCTAGCCATGTATATGACTATTAAGTTAAGTACCATTTCAAAAATAAATAAGTTGCAGTTGAATCAACTGTAAGAACATGTTATAAAAATATTATATAAAAATTTAATCATAATTTCCCTCCTTAGCATATATATATATTGCAAACAATTCTAACAATTGCAAACCATGTCTGATATTTTTCTAACGTATATATATATATTCATGGTTGCACGTTAGAAAAAGATCAGACATGGTTTGCAATTGTTAGAGTTAAATTTAATTACGTGATACCAAGTCAAGTAATACTAAATACAAATTAATAATTTATTAATAAAGCTGTAATACTGAATCAAGCCACACAATTAGGGTGGATTACAATCTTGATTGGGGTATATAACATTCAATCATGTTAGGCTATGTTATAATTAGTTATAAATTATAGAGGTGAATGTGTTTACTCAAGTTGGTGGTACGCTATTGTATATTTCTCAAAACCTGTATGGATACCAGCTTTGTTCTAAATTGGCATCGATTATATTTAACAGTCTCGTTTAAAATATTGATTTCCTTACTTTAAACTAATAATGACACTTTAAAACTGCTTTTTGTTTATGATATCTTTATATAAGAATATGTGAACGAACTGATTATATAAGAACATAATTAATTTCCCTCAACATTTTCTCGATATCAGTTAAAATAGAGAGAGAAGAGAAGTAATATTTTTCCTGCCTGCAACAACTTCAAACCATTTTAATTTTAACCTAATTAAATGATGAATAAAGATTTTCTTGCAATTGCTTATATTTAGGTCCTAGCCAATTTAATGATATTTTATCAAAGATATAATTTTTGTAACACTTTAGTATTATTGAACTTATTATTATCATAAATAGTATAACGGTTATAAGCTGTAATAAATTTTAACTATTGAAAGATCTATTGTTTTGTAATAATTGTTGTATTCGTATTACAGAGCCATAACATATTATTTGAATTGCAAAAATATTTAATAGGTATGAAATATTGTTAAATTTGTCTTATATGATTTAATAAATTTAAGCATCGGAAGACCAGTGAAACAATTATTGTTATATTATTGTCAAAGAATAAAATATACTATATCAGCACGAATAGTAACATAGAGTACAAAGCAATAGTGAGCTTAATTGTTCAACCTATCTGAGTATTTATTGCTGGGATTGTTTTCCTTGAACACTTAAGTTATAATGACTATGAGTTCGATGCGACTTCAATGAAATCCCTCTGTGCAATGCAGTACATTACTCGCTGTAGCGTACAACCAGGCGTGCTTTATTGTTGAACAAAGCATCGTTGGCGAGCTCGTTAAAACAACTGCATTGTGTGCGGCGGATCCGGGTTAATTGTTCCCATCGTTACATATTCCTTTTGTAGCTCGTCGCACTCGTATCATACGATACAATTAATCTGCATTTTAAAAAAGCAATTTACTGTACGGAAATGTTCTAAATTAAGTTAAGAATTTATATTAACTTAAATATAATAAATTAACATTTTAATTGTAGGGTTACGAGCCCAACTTATTTAATGCCTTTGTTTGGGTAATTTTCACATCTAAATACAACACTAGTGTAAATAGCTTCTGCCTGGTAATAATTGGTCTAACAATGAGAGGCACGTATTTATAGTGTTGTAACGTTGTATTATTGCATTTAAAGATAAACTCAATCGTTAGACTTTCCCGGTCTATATGATGACTTCATACAAGTTTGCCAATTTTTCTCCATGTTAAAACATGTTCAACACAAAAGAGATACAATTTATAATAAAAAAATTAATTAAGTAATTAGTTTTTTTAGTTTTTAATTTTTATTATTTAGTTTAACATTTTGTTGAGTGAAGATTTTAAAATATTCAGAATTTTTAAGTTCACAAAGTGAATGAAATACATCAAAACTTGAGTGTTAAGAAACTAAAATTAAATATGTTACGTTAATTACAGTATATGGCGATATTTACATTGTTAAACCACACAATATTATGACAATATAGTATAAAATCGATTTTATACTTATTTTGATTTAAACATAGGTTTGATATAACTTTAGTAATGTTGATACATGTTTTGTATCAGAGCTTACAAATGGTGAATGTTCTCAATACTAAAAACTGATCCTCTTGGGTACCAGAGTGCTAAGTCCTTGGCTCTATTCCAGAACTGAGGATAACATATTATACAATATAATTGATAGGCCTGTTTAAGTATTATCTTATTTTCTATCAGTAAAAACTCGTGAACTCATTTTTTATCAGCAAATACTCGTGACCTCAGTTTCTATCAGCAAATACGTGTGACCTCAGTTTCTATCAGCAAATACTCGTGACCTCAGTTTCTATCAGCAAATACTCTTGAACTCAGTTTCTATCAGCAAATACTCGTGAACTCACCGGCAGCCACGACTTGGAAGAGACAAGGTGACGCTTGGGTTCCGATGGCGTTGTCTGCCCAACAGCTCAATGTTCCGTAGTCCAGATCTGCCACAGGGGTGTACTTCAGCACACTGACCGTGCCGTTAGCCGAGAACCGCTCCGGACCCACGTTCAGCGTCTCCCCAGAGTTATTGAACTTCCAGCGGAAACTGCGGGCAGGAGGATCTGCGTCCACTTCACACGCGATGTCCAGGTTCTCCGACCGTGAGGCTCCCACGACTAGGATCCGATCCTGTTTGCAGGTCGGCGCATCTGGGGGCAGTAGCAATATTGATAAATTACTGAATCTTGTATTTAACATCTGTTATGAATCTGATGTAGTAATATGTATGTATGATCAAATGTGTATTTGGCAAATGACTATTTTCCCCATTCCACGTCGGTTAGTTGACCTATTATATCATGTATTTGTAGTAGCAATTTAATGGGGGATATTGTGCAGTTATTACTTAAATAATGGAAGTTTTGGTAACTTCGAAATATATTAGAAAGTAGATTTCCATGTAGTAATGTACTAATATTTAGTTTTTCATTTAGCACTTAATCTATCTTAACTGAAGTAATGCTTTGGGATTGATGCACATCTTACTGAATCAATTCGCCAAATATACGACGAGTTTAATCTATGAATAACTCCACTTCTATATAGCAGTAAACTAAATGGATAACAGGATCTCGGAAATTTTCCATCGTTGTATATTATAAAAGGTATAACAAAACGTTTCGAGGATTGGAATCTATCCTCTTCGTCAGGTGGGGGAGCTATTAATATATACAAAAATAAAGAACAGAAAGAACTAAAGAAGGAAATTAATGGTTCAAACATACCCAAAAGCTGCTTGGAGCCCAGTCTAGGCCTTGATACTACACAGGATGCAAGTCCCGAGCACAAATCACAAGTACGAGGATCATAATCACACATCACACCGTTACAGGCTACAGTGGGATACTGTTAGAGCCATTTTTTGTTTCATGTTTGTTATTGACGACGGAAGGTTTGAAAAGATAAGAGGATTCCGAACATTTACCATCTTTAAAGGTTATAAAAGATATAACCCAACTTTCGAGGATTGGAGTCTATCCTCTTCGTCAGGTGGGGGAGGTATTAATACATACACAAAATTACGAAACTTAAGGATCAAGTATTGCTAAAGGGGAGGGCGTAGGGAAGTAAAAAAAGAGTTTTTATCACAATAAATCGATATGATTATTGGTGAACATTCTAGAATAATTCTTAAGACACTATACATCGTAAATAATATTAATTTGTACTTACACTTAACCCTGAGGTCCAAGGTATTGCTGTTAGTCTCTCCCTCGTTGTTGACGGCGAGACAGGAGTAGCTACCTGCATTCTGTCTGGTGACCTTCTGCAGCACGAGACTCTGGTTGATCAGGATTAGACGTGCTGACACATTGTGACTCAGCACCACACCCTGTTGTGATCATAGTGATCAGAGAAAATTTACATCCCAAATGTATAGGTCAAAGAATGATATTGAGTCTCCTATTTTTTAACCATATTGTGGCAGAAAAGTCCTAGCATTATTCAAGTAAATCTTACCAAATAAAAAACCAATGGGATAATACTGATGTACGAAATTTTTCAAGTTAGATGAGTCATATTGCGGATTATGAACTCATAAAAATTAATCTCCAAAGATTTTAGTTATTTCTACAAAACGTTCCAGCCACCTACTTGTATCTCCAACGATAAAGGAATAAAACCCCTCGAGGTCGTAACATTAAAAATGTATTACGGTGTATTTCACTTGCTGGCAAACCTCATCTCTGAATTCATCTTACCACCTACTTCAGCTTATCCCTAAATTTGGTCAACAAAGGGTAACTAGGGCTAAGCTTCCAGCATAGCCGAATGCCCAATGGCAGCTTTACTTTATACGTTTTCTACTGACATGTTCAGATCACTTATGTCTCATTTAATAGTATACATCTGTTTACTACATTTAACGTGATAAATCTGTACTTATGTCTTACAATATCAAAGAGAATCAAAGTTCTAGATTTCCTGTTTATTTAAAACCATACAATAAAATAAAAAACTAGAAATGAAATTAGTAGCTTATAATAATTTAACTCACCTTATTAATTCTATATATAAAGCGAATACAAATTATTACAGAACTATATTACAGAACTTACGTTGTGTAGCCAAGTAAGGCGCCTCCATGGAGGGTTGGCTCTTACGTGACACTCGAAGTAGACATCGTCACCTTCCTTAATGTCCGAGGCATTTAGGGTGCTTCCCAGTCGTAAAGATACAATGGGAGTATCTGAGAACATTTCAAGAATATTTTTATCAAAGTAACAAAATATTAGAATTAAATTATACAACAGAATTTTTACGTTTATGGTGGAACTTACAGACAACATCAATGTTCCACACTGCTTCGTGGAAGAGCCCTGTAACGTTGGGGTTCTCAGCTCGGCAAGTGATGACTTTGCCATCGTCCTCCGTCGTTGGCTCAAACGTCATCATACTGGTCGTGACGTTTTGGTTCTCCCGTACTTCTTCCTGCAGGCAACGTCACGATTATAACGCATCGATGAAGTTCAGTGAAATTCAATAACTTTTTAAAATACTGGAGTTGTTATTTGCCCTACCTTTGCTTTCTTGACGTGATGCTTTCCTTTGTACCACGTGATGACGGCCGGGGGTCTAGAGCCTGCGGAGTCACAGATGATATCATACGACATATCTGCCACCAGTGGGGACTTGGAGGAGTGTATCCGGGCCGTCAGAGGCTTCACTGTACATAGAAGCAAGAGGGTTAAGGGGATTTACTCATGTTTCAACGTAAAGTGACAAAATTCTCAGAAAATTATTCTTGTATTCAAAGTAAAAATTGAAAACAGTACACTGAAACACAAATATTTTTATGATATTTTGATCAAATTTTATAATAATATAATTGAATTAGAATTTTGTATAATTAGGTCTATTGCGTATTCCGTTTCAAGAGTAAGATGAGACACTTTAAATTTACGTAAATTTAATAACAATACTGCTATAAAACGGATATTGAAAATATCACAAAACGGTATTGGACATTGATTTGAGACTTGTTATTGAGAACTTAACAATGATCTTTGTTTCCAGTCATAGATGGATATTCGATTTCCATGTAATTTTACGGGTAAATCTTTGTATAATTTCTTCGATTTTTATATGCTATTACATTCTGTGTGGTGACAATTACTGTCTATTCCATCTTGTGTATGTATTTATTTCTCATATAATTGAGGAACAAATAAGCCCCAGAAGTTTAAAAAAAGAAGCGGTCCGGTTTTTAACAACTCAAATTTGACAAAATATTCTAATAATGGTTAATTATCAATACAAAATGAGATTTTTAGCTTTCATATATTCACGGCATTGAATAAGTCAAGAAATCACATACTTAATAAATAATAAAAAAATATTATGACATTTTACAAATGGAAACATAACATTGTTACAACAACAATATTTTTCCAATATTGTTTATTTTTTGGACGAGGCCTTTCAAAACCAAGGTTTCATCATCAGACGATTCCATAAGTAAAGTGTTGTAATACCTTTTAACATTAACTACTATTTTAACATTTTAAAAATTGCTCCAAAATTCTTCAATAACAAATAAATAAATAAATATTTACAGTATTTGTTTAGACGGTATAACATTGTACCGCCTACTTGGCAATAGATACTCTAAACACAACTTTTTTCCCCTTCAACTAAAATAGCAGCCCTACACTGGTAATCATCAAAAAAGTAGAACTAAAGTGTTCAGCATGTACACAATTTCAAAGTGTCATCATTCAATGTAAAACATATGAACTTAACAAAGAATTGTAGTCGCGATGTATTGGAGACTCACAAAATAGATCCAGGACGAGCGATGTCTCCCGTGGGTCGGTAAGATTAGTGTTGGAAGCCTGGCAGCTGAAAACGGACTCTAGGTCCTTTCGCAGGACGTTCGCCCAAGTAAGTCGGTTCTCGATGACGTCACCAGAATTGTGTTCGTACTCCTCGTCCACAAGCTGGCCATTCACCAACCATCTCACTGTGGGTTCAGGTCGTCCTGGAGATAAACAGAGAGGTCAAACTAACTACAGCTTCAATGTATCTTTCTAACATATAATTCAACTTACAAACCGTAATCTTGTTTTGATAAATACATTTAGATAAAATACTTTCTATTACGATTATTCCCCTTTTCGGTGTACTTTTATACTTTCATTCCCGTGTATTGAAATGGTATATCAAAACACAAAATCCAGTGTCAGATTATGTAACAAAGGGAAAGTCTGAATAATCATAATGAATTTTATATAAAAGACGTTTTTATTCCTTCCACAATTTAAATTTATTTTAAAAGCGCTTCCGCCGGTTAAGGCACCATCAGTTATTGTTTACAGAAAAACGTATATATAATAATGTATTTCCCAACCTTCCGTAAATTTCAGTGACATTTTTCTACCATTAGTAAAAAAAGCAATCCATTCAAAAAATATACGTTGAAAACCATATTTTTCTATGTAATACTTTTATAATTTATTAGTTTTTCGGACTTTATAATTAGTTATGAATGTGATTCTAACTATTTATCATGTTTTTTTCCGTAAACATACATACTTGTATGCACTGATCATGCCTTAACCGGCGAAGGCGGTTTTAAAATAAATTTAAATTGTGGAAAAAACAATGTCATTTATATTAAAACCTGGTGACTTCCATCAAGCGTAGAAAGCAGAAAATAATATGTAGTTCAGTTTTTGTTGGATATTCTACAGGAAATTACTTTGTACTTTTCACATCTGCGTTAGTAACATATTTCGTATTTCCCCTGAAATACGATGAGCGATGGAAATATCATTGCCCCAATCCTGTAGAGCCAGAAGCAAATAAAACGAGATAAATCCACTTAAAGGAGGAGAGACTCCCACGAGATATGAGATGTTATAACAGCAGCTTGGAACATGAACAAGTTCGCGTGAAAACACGCTTCCGGATCCTGTGTTGACTTTCCTTCCGGGGTTTAAGAAACACATGTTAAATGTATTTCACATTGCCGTTGTTGCAACCCAGTATAACTTTCCGTTACAAATTTATAATTTTGTTGTATCCTAATCTAGATATTTAAGTTTATAATTCGAGTATTATTGCTTGTTGAAATATGGTTTAAATACTCAGTTATATTACAGCTTACCTCCAACAACTCGGCAGGTGAGGCTGATGTTGTCTCCTTCCTTATACGGACCCAACGAACCGTTGAGTTGGCGCCCGTAACGGTCGAAGATGGCTGGATACTCAGGGGGAACTACGCAAAACATAAATATTGTAGAACAGTTTGTTTTACGGTAGCTATCTAAATTACTTTCCAAAACTAATTTCGAAGAGTAAAATATTCCTATTAATGCTAATGGTATTGCTACAACATCTTATCCGGAGTGTAACAAAAAGGTTGGGCTGCCCATGTATTTTAAAATTCTGTGTGTGATTCTAACCTAAAATCGAAGAATAAGTTTTTTCCAACTATCATTTTTTTAGATGCTAGCCGCCGTTTTTAGTTTTAATTAAAACTAGTAAAGTTAAAGAAACCAAATTGGGAACATAGGTTTAAATAGATAAGAGGAAAAAATTGTGTTATTGTTTTAATATTAACAAAATGGCGTATGTTGAAAGTTTTTAAATTATAATAAGAAAAAATAATTTTAAAAGATACTAAATATTTTTAAACAACTTTAAAACAATCCCAACGGTACTTTTTTCATTGAAATCAATCAGCGCAAAAAAAAAACAACCAACACGACCACTTAAAAGATACACTTGCATAAGCTGGGAGCGCTAAACATGTCATAGTTGAGAGTTATCAGTAGTTTGTTGCCCCTGGCTTCTACAAGAGTATCTTTAAAGTGGTCAAGCTCGCTTATGCGTTGACGGATTTCGTTTAGATACGTACCGTTGGAATTTTAATAACATTGTCAAAATAGATGGTTTCTAGTGAATTTTAGGTAAATGTAATGGTTTTTTTTTGTTATTGGACTTGAACAATTTTCTACACACGTCATTTTGTTAATATTACAGAAAATAACACATTTTTTTATTTTCCTCTTACCTATTCAAACCTATTTGCAAAATTTGGTTTCTTTACTAGTTTTAGACTTAATAATTTATTAATAAACCATACAAAATGGCGGCTAGCGGCTAAAAAAAGTGGAAAATGGAAAAAAGTTATTCTTTATTTTTAGCTTATAATCACATATAAAATCTGAAAATCGATAGCCAGCCCAACCTTTTTGTTACACCTTGTATAGTAACCTGTCATAACATTATTCTATTAACTATTATATACCACTATTATGAGAATGGTAAATCTTTACAATAATCAGGGATTTTCATTTCGCGGTCAGATTCCGTTATATTCCCCCCCCCCCCGCTTAAACTGTTTCAATGAACTTAGAACGTTATAAAACGATGTAGTTGAGTAACATAACTAACATTCCATCAATCAACAAGCATTTCCAGGTATTGCGATCGGTATTGTTGTCGTTGCTATCTTATCTTTCTCGAGAATCCCGATTACGGCAGGCCGCGCGGCATCACATGATTATTTAAGTTTTTTACACGGTACATAATTGCCTTTCCATTACAATTCAATTTATATTTCTGACCAGCCCCTCTAGAATTTGATATTTTACTGATATTTAATATCTCGAGGGATGCTTTTCTTTCGTTGACATCAGCGAGGGCTTCGGCTTGATGGCCGGAGCCACTCGCATTTTGGGTGGCGGAGTGTGATCAAGAATAAAATCAAGTGTTGTGTATTTTTTTCAATAAAGAGTTTAGTCTTTGTTTGGTAACTTTTGTTTTTGTTGAATTTTTGTGTTTGGAGAAATGTAGGGGTGTGGTCGATATAATACGTAAGTACACTTTTTTCTTAGCTATTAACCAATTTTAATTTATTATAATCATCCGTAAATGAAAAATTAGCGTTGGGGGCATAATATTAGTTCTGTTATTCAAATATATCGTTTTATAACGTTCTAAGTTCATTGAAAAAAGTTTAAGCATTGGAGGCATATAACGGAATCTGATCAATTTCGCTTTTAGAAATCCCAAACCATATCCCTTCTCAATGGCCCAGGCAGGATGAATTTCCACGCAGACACCAATATTGGAAATTAATTTAAACAGAAATTTCCCCAAGTATATTTTAGACTAATTATGTTTATATACAGAATTGCCAATCTCTGTATTTGTCTTTTGGTAGAACATATAGTATGTAATTACACAAAATAAATACTAACTGGTGTGTAAACCGGCCACATGGATGTTTTATAAAGCATTCCATTTGACCTCAGATTGGGAACACAACAAATCTCTTAACGTAAACAGAATATTGATGAATATTATTCATTAAATTAATTTCATTTAATCTTGATGGTGCAAATGCCACCCACACTGTTCTGAAGTTTTGCCAAGAGATCTGATTCCAAGCCATGATTTAAAATGAAGTTTTAAAATGAGAATTCCTGACTTTTTAACTCTCAGAAGGGGGCAGAAGCCCCCATGCTTAAGGATATAAAATTCACATGTCCTTCAATTATTTTTAGTTATTTTTAGCCTTGTAATTTTAGAATAATACTGAATAATTATACACGTATATAGGTTGTAAAATAAATTTCCAATAATTATTTTTTAATAAAATAAATGTAGTAGTTTGAGACGTATTAAAATAAATTTCTATGCATGATCAATTACACTTAATGAAGCAATATCCTTAGAAATCTTGTATCACGATGTTTGTTTACGCTGATTTCCGAAAGCACTTCGTGATTCACGATGTAAATGTTTAGATATAGATTGTTTGGTTCAAATTAAATAGGATAGTTTTGATCTCGATCAATATATGATGACATACTTAAATTTTGTATAGCCAATTTAAGGTTTTTATGGATAAAAGGTTTAATTCAGTTCTAGAGCTGGTTACATGTAATTAAGTGTTCTGTGTAGACATAGTTTTATGACATTACAACCATATGTTTAATTAGTTTGAAACCAATTTTTACTGTTTGTGCACAAGTTTTGAATATTGAAAAGATAAAGTAAGCTTAATATTAACATGACTTCTTATATAAATCATTTCTGTAACCACTGTCTTGCATATATTGAGAAAACATTTAGAAAATAAAATAAAAAGTTTCAATATAAATATACTTATTTACTGCAATGTTGATATAAAATACACAGAATTACTATCATAATTAAATCTTTTACAGACCCATCTTAGTTGTCTTTTGACAGAGGTAGGTTTTTCTTTCCTGTGTGTTTATATATATATATTTTATTGTTCGGTAAAAAGAAACAATCAATTAAGAGACAAAATATAAGATTACTATATAAATTACAATGGTCATCAATAAGCACTTTTTGACAGATTTGGCAACAAGGCAAACTCATCATTGGTAACTGGTGTACGATTTACTGGAATCAGAAGTGCTTACACACGTGCAAAGCCTACGAAATTCCAAGCAAATCCGCGGGAAACTACTAGTATTAACATAATATTGTTTAAAGTCAACCCTTTTTTTGATTTTCGATTAAATTTTGCTAATAATATAATTAGATGAAGGATATTTTTCATTGCATTATAATATATAAAAAGTATAACATTTTTAATATAATAGTTTCTAGAAGTAAAAGTTACAATAACACAAGTTACCTGAACACACATTGAAAGTATATTACTCACCCACGATGGTCAAGTTGTACCGGAAACTGCGTGTCGGCGTGTTCCGGAAGTCGACCCTGCAGCGGTACAGTCCTTCATCGTGACGACGTATCCCTTCCAGGACCAACATGGCGGGTTCCGGTCCCGTCCTGAAGAAGGCACGGTCACCAAATACTTCTTTAGCTGACCAATGGCGGGCCTGGTGGGCTGGCTTACCTCTCATGTCAAAACTAAAACATTAGACATCAGTAAAGTGATGATTATTTCAAAGTACAATAAACAGAAGCAACTCTTATATATATTTAACCACAGGCTGAGTGGTATGACGCGTAGTTTATCAAAGGCAGTTTAATTAACACAGTACGCAATTTGAAGAGGACGCCAGCCTGTGAACCTCCTTACCACTTCCCCTAAACCCTCTCACTCAAGATTCCACTTTAG
Source organism: Homalodisca vitripennis (assembly GCF_021130785.1). Classification (NCBI taxonomy): domain Eukaryota; kingdom Metazoa; phylum Arthropoda; class Insecta; order Hemiptera; family Cicadellidae; genus Homalodisca; species Homalodisca vitripennis. The sequence continues at coordinate 242,880,721 of NC_060207.1, forward strand.
ATAAGACAAAGTGAGGAGGCTAAGGCCTGTAATGACAACCTTTACTTAGCCTCCTCTAATTATATGCCTCGTCTTTATTGAGCCGCCCTCACACGAACAATGCCCGACACTATAATTTACTACGATTTTATCAGTCAAGATTTTAGATTTAATACGCTATGTTTCGGTAATTAAGATTTAATTGAATTATTACGCATTTTACGAAGAGTTGCAAAGATACTATTTTACTATAACTTTGTACAGGGTGTTCACAATTTCTTTGGCTGATAGCACTCTTTATTTAAAAAAAAAATGCCATATAAACATACAAACAGAAATGTCACGTTTTTGCCCATAGCCTCCATTTTATATTTTTTGTAAAAAAAATTATCTATAAAATGGTTAAGCTAAAGAAACCATATTTTTTTACATAGGTACATATAAAAATCTCGGGTCAAGATGTTCGTTTACGCTAATTTACGAAAGTACGGATATGAATGAAAATTTGTAGCTATGGATTGTTTGGTCAAAACTAAAAGATAGGATAGTTTTGATCTCGATCAATCAATATAATCAAATTTTTAAGGGGACATTTTATTAGAGGAAATAAAAAAACTGTGTCTTTTTCTTTATTATTTACAAAATGGCGTTTGCTTAACATTTTTAAAGTCAAATAAGTATAGTTATAAAAATGCCCTAGATCCCAATTTTTTCAGTTGGTCACACTTACTAAGTACATTCATATAACATATAATAATAAATAATTATCAATAATGAAACTTTCACACATATATAAAATATAATTTTTCATGCTCAACACAATAACAGATTTTTAATCATTTGACTAAACAAGGAATTCAAGAAATAATTTATAGTAAGAGCCTCACTAAGAGAATACAACAAACAAACAACCCAAACCATAAACCATAAACTTTTTTATTGATATAATTATGGTTTATATCTTATGTGGGGGGAGAATAATTGAATATTTTGGGCCATAATAGAATACAAAAAATTTATTAAAATATATAGGTCATTTATTTTTAAGTACTATATGACTAATAGAAGAGTAAAAGTGTTTGTTGTTTTTAAAACAAATATTAAAATGTGGTGCATTACAAGACTAGCAAATGGGGTGGCTAAATACAGCGACAAAAATATTAAAACAAATTTATAACTTGTTACAAAATTTAACTAATAAATACCTAATAAGTTCATCGGCGAGCTGGGTATTCAAATTACTTAAAATACGAGTATATCAGCCACTTATATTTTAAAACAATTCTCTAATCCTGTATTTTAAAACCTATAGAATAAATGTGTTCTGGAATGTTTTAAACAGTACCTAAGTTTTTTTTCCAAAATGTGCTGTTTCTCCAAAAGTTTTCTAGATATTCGGTGCGTGTAAATGTCTTGATAGTTAATTATAAATTATTCCACTTTCACAAAATCTAACTACTTATTCCGAATAGCCGAAAGATGTATTTAGATTTTAAATTCGTCATAACGTAGATAACATCATTGTATATATTATATTTTCTTTCGGCATTTCACAAGTATACGGAAGGTAATATTGATCGTAAACGTATGCCGCCTGAGCAGGGGACCGAAGTAGATAGGCTGATACATATTTTAGCAAGGGATAGATGTAATGAACTTCTAACCTTGCTTTATAGTGGCACTTTTACAGCTTTTTGCATACCTCCCCTGTACTTTACTGGATTGATAGTTCATGCTATCCATTTAAGTAGTAGTGTTATTGAAGTATGTAATACAACATAAAACTAATAATAAAAATTCAACTATTTATAAAAAGATTATTGTGCTGAAAAACCAACAATTGCTTTGTACTCCCAACCTCAAAGTTTATGGATAAAGTATATGTTTTGAAGAAGCTGCAATGAACTAAATGAAACATGTGGTCCGCTTCCATTAATTCAGTTTTCATAGCATATGAATCCATTGCATTCTATTGCCATTTTAGGTCATTTCAGCCACAAGCTTCCAAACTTTGTTAAAAATATTTGTATTTCTGTTGGTTTCACCGATATTATGAAATAAAATTCTACGGTTTCGGGGACATGATACTGTAATTGAAAAAACGCAATTTTTACAAACTACGGTCTTAATATCACATTGAGAAATTTTGACTCATATTCATAACAGTATTGCTTATAGAAATATGAATTGACTACTAACTAATCAAAAGTACAACTATATATATCTCAATGGGTTAGAAACTAAATGTTTTAGAAGTACTTTTGAAAATAGGTAATTTTTCTTAAGCTTACGGAAACGTTTCCAATGTTCTTATTGTAAAATATCAACTGGAACGTTTTTAAATATACAGTGAAGATAACAGGATTTTTAATCTTGTGACGCAGCGTCCCTGCTTTCTTATTGTTTGGTACATTCAACTTGGTACATTCATACCAAATCTAAAAATAGATCTCAAAATTTTGTGTGAGGGCTTTGCTTAACTTTTAGAATAACTGTTTTCCTGCTTCGGTAATTAAATTGTAAAATCACAAAAAAACTTATTTTTAAGAAATAATTAAAATATAATTGTAAACTTTTAAAATTAAAATTATACGTATGAAGAAATATGTAGTTGATATATGGACTCTATGTATTACGATGAAGAAAGAACAAAGAATAGGTTACAATGACAAATTAAAATTCCAAACCAGGTGTTAGGTTTGTCCCACAAACTAACAAATAACGCCATCTACCATAGTCAAAGGAAGATATATGTTATCATAACACTGGTGGTAGGCCCGCACACATGTGGCGAATGTAAGGTAAGGAGTATGATACTGAAAATATCCAATGCTGAAAATGCATCCAAATTTTACTCCACATTCACACTAGATAAGACTTTCGCCACAGGACTATTAAGATCCTACAACACTTACTTTCTTAGCATAGCTTAATATTTTAACGCATGTAAATATTAATAAGTAAATACAATAACAAATACAATTTTTAGTTACATTTTGTGAATTAAAGCTACATTCTAGTACATTACCACATATTAATATGGTTAAAACCATTTTATTTTTTAAGAAGCTGAAAAATAGCAGTAATTAAATACATAACACGTGAGATAAATGTTTTAAAAACTTGTTTAATTTGAGATGTTACTCATTATTCCAGTGTCATATAATAGAAATATATTACTTTGTTATGGACAATGTAAGACAATAACACCTTATACTATAAAATCCCTACTTCTATAGAAATGATCATGTAGGTGATGTGGTTATTTTTGTGCTGGATTTACAGCATGAAATGTTTGGCTAAAAGGCAATTCTCTGGCTGTCAATATTTAATCTACCACGATATTGCTGTTTGCCTCACATGCAAGGATTAGCCTTGTAAACCACATTTCAAAGGATATACATTGGAATATGTTCACTTTACTACGTTAGTTCGTATTAGAGAATTCTAGTCTTGCCTATATTTAATACCGATTAAAAGAATAAATTATATTGTTTGCTTAATGCATGCAAATGATTTCAAACTCTAGCTCCTATTGCTTGTACTAATAATCAATTTTATAAAACATTAATTTTTTTATAAAACTGATTATTAGTACATGCAATAGGAGTTGGAGTTTGAAATCATTTGCATGTTTTAAGCCCATGGTTCTTTTTGGTTTTGAGATGTATAAATTGAGTACATCTCAAAACATCCCACGTTATTATGAAATTCGAATAACTATTATATGCAGTAAAAATACAAGGTTTAAATGGGATTAATTGGGTTGTAATTTATATGTTAGTAAACGGTGAGCTATTATAAATAAATATCTTATACATATTTTGTCGTTTAGTAAAAAAAAATGAACACCAATAGTAAAAGGAAATTGAAGTTTCATAACTGTAGGGGTTTCAATTACAATTCGTATATAGCACAAGGTGTACTTGGTTGCGTTGATAAATTGTTCAGTAGCAGATCAATTTAAAATTATTAATTAACCTAAAAGTTAAAAGTTTTCCTTTTTTATAGCGGGATGTTTTTATAGGTATTATTTATAATTCTAGTAATATTTTTTATTTCATCACTTTCAATTATTTGTAATATTATTATTTTTACATGTATCACCATTTAGTAAAACATATCTGACTTGATAAAAAGTTGCCCAGCCACTGCGGCGACATCATCGCTTGAAGATGTGGCTGGCTCGTATAAGAGAACATCAATTTAAATTTAAAATATTTGAGACGAACATAATAAATCTAATTGTTATTTATACCTTGCCAAATATTTTACAATTTGCAGTTCTATTACAACAAAATAATAGTTGTCTAGCAATTTTTACTCAGAAAAAAACTGAATATTTTCCTTAAATTATGTGCAATCAACATACACAAGCAGTTATACATGTTAATCCGTTAGAAATTAAAACACACGCATATTACAAAAGTATGAACTATACATATTGCAAATATTATTATTAACAAAAAATTGTAATTTAAAATTAAAATCCAAATGTTTTTATTGCCATTAAAAAAATACATGCATTGGGTTTCGTAAAAATAACAATTGAAACACAATACTTAATTTATTAATAACTAACTAACATGAAACATGAAATAGTCCTGTACAGGATAAAAAACATTTGTATATTAAAAATACCTTAAGTTTCCTTTTATAACAATGAAGATGTTATAAAAACTTCCTCTATTCTTAAAAAGTCAGGTAGAGCGTTGAATAATACAATTGAACTATAATAAGTATGATCTTTAAAAATATATGTACTAAGGAAAGGGATATTTAGTTTATCTTTGTTTATAATGTTGTCTAAAGGTCTAATTGTACAATTACTGGGTGTATTACTATCTTATATTGCCGGAATTATATCAAACCAGACATTACCTACAATATTAGCCAAAATCAGTGGAAAAAGTATTCATCAAAGCATATTTTGCACTTTTACTTTTTCATGCCTATATTATTTGCTGTTATCTGGTAACTGCAGCGTCAGAAAGTCAGGTAGGTGGAATAAATCCCGATTTTTCCAATTCTAAAGAGAAATACATTTTAAATTTCTCGAGCGTCGCGATGATAGTGGGGCTGATCTCTATCGTGTTTAGAAAGGAAATATTGCGAATCATCAACATTAAGCCCAATGTAAGATGACTTATTTCTTCTAAAGTAGATATATCATGTCTTTATATACTCCAAAGCACACTATCACTATGGTTGCACACTTCTGACCAAACTTTCAAAGCCTGGAAAACGGTCAGTTTACTTTAAAACTTGCTCTTCCATTTCACAATGTAAATTTTTGGTAGACTTTATGGTATTCTATCTATTTATATCACCAACATGAGGGAATATCCGAGAAACATTCCTATTACAGTCCTCAAAATCAAAAATCACCATAACAACAACATTTTTGTATGCCATACAAGAGTTGTGCGCTTGGGTTTATCACTCTAGACCAGGGGTTCCCAAACACTCTTATACCACGTTCCCCTTCAGTTGAAATTAAAGCTTCTAGCGCCCCTCTCCCTTAACAATAAATTGTGTAGGCCCAGGAACCAAACAAATAAGTATTGCATTGAAAACAAAATGTTATAATTTATTTGATCTATTTGTATAAGGTACAACAATATCAGTTATCATAAAATACAAAAAATATTAATAAGAAAAAAATAGGTTAGGTTGGTTTGTGAGATTGATGAGCTTGCATCTTTCTTACTAGTATTCGTGGCTGAGTTTTAGTAAGTGCATTACGCAAGTCACTAGCAACATCAAGTTTATTCCGTTACTTGGTTCTAATTTCCGCAAGTGTAAATGTTTTAAACATCATGGTTAATTTTGAGTTTTAGAAAGACTACATAAATTTAATTTAATGTTCAGCTTGTCTCACGCCCCCTGACACGTCCTGACGCCCCCTAGGGGGGCGTGCTCCCCAGTTTGAGAGCCTCCGCTCTAGATAAATTGATGAAAGTTTGAGAAGAACTGGACTATGTATCTGAAGTGTGCAGTGTGACGAACGGAGCTCACATTGAACACTTGTAATGTTTGTAGGTTTAACTATTTGAGTTGTCTTTAAATTTCATGTATTAATTAGGCCTACTGTATAATAAATACTACAAAAAACTGCAATACTCATTTATGAACACCCGGTATATCAAGGTCCTATAAGTGCTCTAAACTCAACAATAATGTTGAGTCTAAATGTGTGACTCACTGTTGGACAGATTGACAGGCCTAGTCAACAAATATTGATACGCACTGATCTGCTGTGAATACTCACGTCGAAATAGTCTTGTGAATAATTGTCATCACACGTTCTTGTATGTATAGCACACAAGGCGACACTAAAGACATTTGTACATTAATGATCATTTGACACATTACAAAAATCATGATCAGCACTCAAATAAGTGAAGACATTTTGATTCTTCGTTACAGAGAACTCTTAGTAATCAACGGAAGATGACATGCACAGAGGTTCATCTTATCATAAAAGATTCACAAACACTGAGCACATTCTAAAATTACTAATAATAAAATTTACTAATAATTTACTAATAAGTTAATATTTACTAGTCATATTTTTAGTATTTAATAGGTTTTATCTACAAATTATATCCTCAGAAAAGAAGGGTTATTTATCTGAATAATCGGTCACAGTATATACAGAGATCGCTGAATTGATTTTTATTTTCCTTGACAAAAATCTTCAACTACGCTTTGTTAAATTTGTTTTCGCAAGGTCGTCGTCTGATATGTTTTTGAATTTCAAAGGGTTTACATACTTAAACCTTTTATAATCACTTCAATCCAGCGCATTAACTTTCAATGATATTACTCTATTAACCCTTAGGACAATTAAATCAGGTTTTATGTACAACTTTCACGTTCTTTATGTGTGTCCCTCAAGGTTAAACTCTTGTTGGGATTATCAAAGGCCTATTACTTCGTCTTAGAAAAATATGAATTGCTTGTGAAGTAATATGTGGTAAGTTCCTTGTTACAAAATAATAAAAAAGCTGATATATATTAAACTGATGCTTTGTAATTTATCAAATAAAGGTGTGATTTTGAAGTGTACTAATTGTCACGAACGGAGGCTTCATTAAAATACCTATGTTATTTCATCTTCAAGAAAAGTCTTTACTTTTTCTATTTAAGTGATTACTCATACTTGTTAAAGATTTCAACATTCCTTATTATTAATAAAATAAAAAATATAGTAAAGAGTGAGTGGGTGAGTGAATGAGGACTTTTACTTTTATTTGCAAAGATTTTCATTCCTATATACTGTTTTTACAATAAATTCAACGTAACTATATTCTTTAACTAATTTTCACTAAAGAATGAAAAACGTTAAACATTTCATGTATCTTTCAAAGCTCATATTTGCTGTCTCTATATAAAGAATAATCCATGACTGACTTAATTATTTGCTATCGATGAGCACAAAATACGAACTACAAAAATATCAATTCGATTATGCAGATCACATCTACGAAGATGAAAAAATTTTAATTATCACTACGACAAAAGTAAAGCATAACTTGTATAAAGATATTTTCTTTTACGTTGTGTTTTAAAGAAATTTAAATATTTTCCCTTAACAATAAACACGCAACTGCACTGCACCAAACGTTTTTCGGTCAATATATAATATATTAACGAGATATTGAATATTATATGGGATTATATACGTCACTGACCTATATAATGGAATTCCAGCGTCCGCCTTGAACCAAAGGACCATGTAAAGTTTGTCATGGCCTGGAGGTGTAACGTTACAAGGTAGCTCCACTCTTTTGCCCTCCACAGCTTGAATGTCCATTATTGCCACTGAAAAAATAATAAAAATTTAGGCTACTATATCATAGTAATTTTCTGAGCAAATACAAATAGATAATAATATGAATGCTGGTAGAAATATATCATAGTTGTCTGTGCAAATTCAAAAAACAAATATCAATTACTTTATGTAATAATACCACAATACCCAAGAAACTATTACATTATAATAAACATTTTATTACGGTTACCACTTAAATTTACAAACTATTCACATTAAATATAGCATGAAACTGATCCGTGAATTTAATGTATAGTTTAATCGGGATTCGTAAAATTGATAATTTCATGATGTAGGCTAAATAAAAGGAAACATTCTATTTATACTCAGAACTACCTCTTGAAAAAGGAAAAAAACGTTTGAAGAAAAAATACACAGAAAACCTAATAAATAATTTCTTTATATGTAAATATATAAATATGTTCAATGTGAAATAGTTGGTCAACAGCTCAATGTTGGTGTGGTATTCTTTGATGGAACAAACACGCTTTCCTTAACATCCGTGAACCCGAAGATCAGTGGTGCAACTAGCAGTCTATTCATCTATATCAGAGACTTCTCTTTGGTCGTTCAGTTTGTTATAACAAACGTATTCACCTTATATATCACTTTCACCGAACGAGCCAATATTAATTTACTTTTGAACAGTGTTATTGCATGTCGTTCTTGTGTATAAATATAAACCCTTTCAATTGCCCTTTTCATTACCATATTCGCTCAAAATTAATCTTTCTTCAGGATATACAGTAAAAGAATGCTATATATACATGTTAAAATTATTATTATTTGACCGCTATCTGGAATACTACTGCTGTTATACTATATCTGAATAGTATTTTTTACGATGCGTTATAAATTATTATACAATTATACTATCAATATTGTTTTACTGATATCGCAGAGTAAAAGTAAGCTATCTGATTGTAGTAGTAGAGCTAAAGGTTAGTATAATTTCCAATAAACCCTTTAAGAAGCTGCAAAAAAATATCAAAAAAAGAATATTAGGTATGTAGAAAAAGTTGTCCATAGAAATGCCTTATATGGTAAGCAACTTGGTGTTTCAATATTGTAATTTTTAAACGAATGAACACATTATTTACATTAGATTTCCATACGATAAAAGCCTTATACATAGGACAGTATTACATTAAATAATCTCTTCATTATGCAGAGATATGAAGGTATGCAAATATAAATGCAAGAAGACCTATATTTATTAGCTACATTTAGGTTTAAACGATTCCAAGGGAATTTTGTATATGTCCTCTAAATTTTTTATATTTCAATGGAACCATTTTATTGAAACCCCAAAATAATTAGTTGCTTGAAAGTCAGGATGATCCATTAAACTGTATGTTGAAGCATCACAGGGACGGAAAGCACTGTAAATAATTCACCTGGAGTGCGAAAAGCTCTCCGCAGTAAAATCTACTCAACACGGCCATAAACTGTACACCATCCAATTATGTTGCCAGAGGGAGCGGGGGTATTAGCAAAGTATCAATAATGCTGCCACGAAGCCTTTAATGTACATTTTAAAATTTTGGTACAAGTCATTGTCAATATTTACAATCTTTTGACAGCAGTGTTTGGTCTGCAAACCAGTTGTTATTACTAAACTCATTATTGAAAAAAACACACAAAACATTATTCTATTCTCGATCACACTCCGCCACCTAAAATGCCTTCGGTGCTGCCGAAGCCCGCGCTGATATCAACGAGAGAAAAACATCCCTCGAGATAGTAACTATCAGTAAAATATCAAATTCTAGAGGGGATGATCAGAAATATAAATTGAATTGTAATGGAAAGGCAATTATTTACCGTGTAAAAAACTTAAATATTCATGTGATGCCGTGCGGCCTGCCGTAATCGGGATTCTCGAGAAAGATAAGATAACAGCGACAACAATACCGACCGCAATACCTGGAAATGCTTGTTGATTGATGGAATGTTAGTTCTGTTACTCAACTACATCGTTGTATAACGTTCTAAGTTCATTGAAAAAAGTTTATGCGTTGGGGGCATATAACGGAATCTGACCCAAAATACACATCGAATATATACAACTTTCAGATACTTTCTACTACATAAGGATATTTACCGCTTTCTCATCTACATACCCTCGCGTTATACATGTGATGATTATAGATACTTTACTACTTGATTTGTTATGACTAATAGCTATTAAAAATGCAACCTAAATTAATTATATACATCGAAGAGTACGTTTTAGCACGTAACTCGTAACAGGTTTTGTTGAGTTTTCATACAAAATTTCATGTTTATTACTCATTTTAATAGACTACATCACATGTCAGATTTTAAAATCAATCAATCAATTTTTATTGCAGAGACATGATTCACATGTATTAGCAAATGTCAATATGATAGTATCAGCTAAAGTTTTGTACATTCTCACCACATCAGGATCACACTCAAACATACAATTCAACATTCATGCAACTTTTATCAATTTGCCAATTTTCCACCTACAGCGCTAAAGTCAATCTCCTGATTGGGTGATCTTCGACTCAAATACCAAACACTCGGTAATATTATAAAAACCTTGTAACGCTAAAAAGCGTTTCAGTCGAGTTTTGAGCACCTTGGGTGTTGCGGTATTCTTTATCCATTTTTTCTTTACACCTGCTTGCGAGGGCAGATGTTCATAAACTACCGTTCTGTGTACCAGTTCGGTAGTTTCCCCTGGCTTAGGGGAACGAATGGACTTCTTGGCCAGTGGTCATGCCACATTTAGACATAAAAGAAAGAGTTATTTCTTAAAATAAATGTAGACTTGACAGAGTCAACAGCTGCAAATTTTTAAAGTTTCTCTACAAGACTCTCTGAAATTCGTGTCGCTCGCTTATGCAGCTTGGACACTTTTATCAACTAGTTGTTTGCACTAGCACCCCACAATATCACTCTGTAAGTATGATGGGGGTAAATGAAGCCTTAATACGCCGTCTTCAGAACCTAACTCGGGAAATGTGTCATGTCGGGCAAATTGTCATGTATATTTACTCAGTCATCTTACAATTGTATTTATTCTGAAAATGTCCTTGATAGGTACTATTAAGACCAATGAAATAATTTTCGCTTACACATTCCTGAATCTTATGGAGTAATCATCAATGTCGATGCTGTTTATGTAAAATTCGCAAGTAAAAGAATTCAAAATGCATATCAAATTTAAAGCCTCTTCTCAGCTCTTCGAGTAACCCTTACCAAGGTATCGTGCTACGGCTGTTTGGCTGTAATTTGACACAATTGTTTTATTAAGCTAAAAATCTGTCTGTTATCTCTTATGTCGAGTAAACAGTAAAAATGAACTGAATTTAGATTCTCGTAATACATTAGTTTGTTATTAATATATTACATGTAATTAATTTACATACAGTTTTAAGTAGCAATTCAGTTGTCATAAGAACTATATTTATTTATTTAACAGGAACACCACTACAATATGCATTCAATATTTCTCTGGCAGATAGAGAGACAGGCAGATAATCATACATAAGAGAAATATTTACACACTCCCAGCAGAAAAAAATATGTCAACCTACTGAGTGAGGGTTAAATGATTGTCAGCCAAATCCCTAGGTTGGACATGCAACACTATAAAAATTATTCCTGTATATGTAGAAGTAAAATGGCATACAGAATTTTAAGTTATTTATATTATATATTTCTCGAGATATCTTTGAAAATATCATACTCATATTTTCCCTTAAGATAGATTTCACAGCAGTATAATATAATATAGTTCAGGTAAAGCAAGGTATTCTATTATAACGCAAAAGTGCATTGAAGTCAAATCTTGCTAGCAGATTTAATAATGTTTTTACTGTATTTATTTTATAATTTTTACTCTATGAAAAAATATATCATATTTTAGAATCTATTATGATTTTTAAAATCCATAAGTGTACTTACAAATTTGTTTATTTTGAAATTTTTTCAATTGTGGTTATATATGGCCATTATATAGCCATAAGAGCAATAGAAAAAAATATACACAAACGCTCAGCGAAATCCCCACGAGTGACATGAATCATCGTCAAATTCAGTTTTGCGTATATAGAAATAAAACCGCTCCATTTCAATTCTTTAGATTAGATTTGATTAAGATACTGTGCGAAAAGACAGTCAGACATAAATTAATTTGTTCCAACAACTACAGTGGAACAACAACATAATCTTGATCTATAAGCATGTTTTAATATGTGCTGAATATTGAGTTATTTCTCCTAAATTTATTTCCGCTGAAAGTAATCAATACATGAACAATATACGTTAACAAATTGGTCTAATTAGTAACTCCCCCTTATATTTGGTTATATGTGTGGCCGTATAACTTCTCCTATTAGATTACCATATGTTTTGTTGGTCTCCTGACAGTAATATGGTTTAATGTCCGATTCAAATATTTATATAATACAACAGTTTCTTCAATATTTATATGTTAGTGGCATATTGTAAGTGTTTGATGTCGTTCTGTACTTGTATGTTTTCTAATAAGCGAATAATGTGTTTAATACAGGTTATGAGCTCTCTTACTCTAATAGAGTACTTTGCAATTACCTATTAAGTCATACACTATTCATAAGCTAAGAATTTCACAAAATAATCTTCTCACAATTTATGGATGTAGTGATTTCTAAATTTGTCTTCTTATTTTAATACTTACATGTGTAGTGTAAACATCTATGAGACGATATGTTATTTTAATATTTAAAAAACTGAAGGAACACTAGGTTGCTCTGTTAAGACATTAATGTTGTAAACATATACACAACTACATTACTTCAACCTATTTGCATTTTTATTAATATATATATATATATATATATATATATATATATATATATATATATATATAAAAGGTAATTCCTGTTTGGCATTTTTGTATGTATTAATACCTCACCTACCTGACGAAGAGGATAGATTCCAATCCTCGAAAAGTTGTTTTATCCCCGTTATAACCTATAACGATAGAAAATGTCCAAAATCCTATTATCCTTTCAAACCTTGCATCGACAATAGTAAACTTTAAACAAAGAATATATTGAAGTCTGTATAAAGGTCTGTTATTATACCCAAGTGTACAAGATATTAATTTGTAGAACGCAATTTAAATTTCTCGTGCTGAAAGATGTAAATAAAGCTTTTGCTTTATTCATAGTAAATTTTACAACATGAACTAAACAAAGACCCAGGGATAATTGACGAGAATACAGTGTATTAACGTGTATTTTAATCGGTAAATACATTAGTATACGACTTTTTAAATATACATGGCTGTCGTATCTAGTAAATATTTTTTTGGTGAACATAGCAAAAATATTTACGAAATATTCACAACAGTCACCGAAAAAACATCCGACAAAACATCCCATTCCAGAAAACAAGTTTACACGAACGCAATAAACGGAACGGAACTCGTTTTGTTTGAACATTTCCAATTGTTTGCGACTGCATTTCGATTGTTTGCCGTTGGACGTATATCGGAAATATCAGGATCGTTTATTGCTTGTTCTCAGAAGAATCGATTCTACTCCCTAATTAATCAGACGCTCCGTATAGACCATCGCTGTACGTAGTTATGATTGTTCCACTCTCAATCTTCGTAAATTAAAAACTGATCTCATCTCAATTTAATGTATACCGGCTTAATATATTTGTGTCTACATGATTTATATTATGTAAACTTCATTAACATATTTTATGATAATCTATATAATTTTAAACCTATATTATTTAAGCACTGTTTATAGAAAGTGTGATTTTTATTGCTTTTTATTTTGCTAAAAGACTATAAAAGAATAACAAACTGCATATAATTTAAATTATAAATGTCTTATTGACCTTTTTGCTGACTTATAGTTGCCTTTGGTTTTAGTATCTTAATAATTAGATAATAATATTCATCTATCTAAAATATTATTCAAGTAAACCATAAAACTCCCTGTTTACTTATGAAAAAATATGAAAGGATTTTTCACAATTTTCACTTTAGAATATTTTAGCATTTACTAGTTTCGTACCTTAAGTCATGAGTTCAGTTTATCAGTTATGTAGACATAAGCTATTCTATATTTTAACGTAAATTAAACATTTATTTGGTATACACTGATATGAATTATAAAAATTATGTCTTTATAAATATTACATATTCCCCTCAGTTCTTGATCGTTGTAATACCTACATCCAGATTTCAACGTTGTATTACGCCTTTGTTACACTGCTTTAAATTATAAATAATATATGAATTACAATGAAATTAACCTGTTTTCAAAATAAAAAAAAATATTTGGATAGTAAAAACAAGCATAATGAAAAATTCGAATCATTACCTCCCAAATACTTGGAACATATTGCGAGTGAAATTATATTACGTTTATTAACCAATCTTAAACAGTTTAATACTATCCCAGCGCCCCGAACTTCAAAAAGGACCGAAAACTTACTTAACCTGTAGTAAGAATGGCATATAAAAACTCAAATGTAACGTTTAGAAAACATATGTGGGCCAAAGAGGTCCTTCAATTGAAAAATACGAGTAATAAAAGAACATACACCTAAATCTCTGTTAACCTCAGCCAATACTACAACTCCAGCTGTGCGTAACGCCTTATACACAAAGAATACAGCCGTGGTACAATTCAAAATAACGTTAATTTAATTTGTTATTAAGTATTTTTTGCACACTGGAGGAATTTCGTACATACTTGAAAGTGGGTTAGTATTAAATTAAACGCTCAAATACAGTTCTAATATTTAATAAAATGTTAGGTTGTCAAGCGAAAGGAACAACTCCACATCCGATAAGAGCTGATAAATTTCGCAGAACCAATCCAAAACAAGAACCCGTGTAGCGATTAGTGCACTGGAGGTGGGTAGCGTGGGTAGGGCTATCGAGTATCTAACATCTCTGTCCGGACAAACATATCTATTCGTGATGTGTTTATTTGTGATGGAGTTCCAGTGTATTATGTGTTATTTTAAATCGATAATGACGTCTACTAGACCGAGCAGTTCAGATGTATTGTCCGCTTCGTAATCCAGGTGCGAAGCGGAGTCGAAACCTAATTACATTCTAGAACTTAATTCGAAAGATAGTTTTTAAATTCAATATATAACTTTGTATTTAGTTGTTTCACTAATGGATATTTTGCGTGGAAGTCAATAATGGCAAGTATTAACTCTTTGCAAATCTTAAACAAGGAAATCAGGAATATTGCCATACTAAGAGGCTTTAAGCATTGACCTTATATCGACTTCTTTTTGTGTTACAGTTACGCTTAATAACGTATCATGTGAATATCACGTTTAGGTTTTTTTAAGTTATACATTTTATAATGATGACTATGTACTGGCACAAACAGAACGTTTCTAATTATTATTTACATTTTATACCTTTTTTCTGCTGTAATATATCTATCATTAGTTTTACTACATTCAAGTGTATTCTTATACTTAAATTATAACCTGCGAACACCATTTTAAGGTTAAATTTATTTTATTCTAAATACATGCCCTAATAATTCTTCTCTGAATAAAACATCAACATATGTTAATCTTAAGTAATAATAACAATACATTGATGGTAAAGTATCTAGTATATTTTTAAACTGCAAAATTTTATGCTCATTGTGTTTATTTAATATAAGTTAATTTTACCAATTATATACTCAGGATATGAAGTTACATGAAAACGTAAAATTTTAGCAAATGTTATAAAAATGACCAATATAAGGATTATTATACAACAAATCAACATTACTACATTTACTTTTTTTATTTTTTTTCAAGGCTTTCCTTTGTTTTGTAAAAAAATATTAAAATAACAGTGAACGGCACTACCTTATCTAAAAAGTATTCATAGAAATAATAGTAGCCTATATAACTCTAGAGTAAAAATATAGCTAAAACAATTAGTTTAAAAATATGGAGAGATATTGGCAAGAGATATGTTCTGTTCAAATGAACGCTTCAACGAATTACAAGGACAAATCAAATTAGCTTAATCCAGGTCAATGTGCAGGAGTGGCTAAACTAATAACCATTTTGTTGTGTACTATCTCTGTATTGAAGTAAAATGCAATAAAAATTGTTTCACATACCGGTTTATAATACTAAGAGATTCCAGACTTATGAGGGTCACAACGCTCTGGTTGTTTAATTTAGCATAGTTTGTAATTATGTGTTAGGTTAGTTATTTACCTGAAGAAGAGATCAGTCTGCAGACCTCAAAAAGGTAGTGTTACCGACATTTTGTTTCACCGAACGATGGGAAATGTCCGGAAAATTCCTGTTTCCTTCACAATCCTTCCATCGTCAAAAATAAACTTCACACAGAGCACTGACTATTCAGTTTGTAGACCGAAATGCTCGAGTTTAATTGTAATGTAACTTTACTGCTACACTAAACTGCAGTGATAAATCTGTGGCGATACAGGAAGTTCACTGCGTCAAAAGTCACAGGTCGAGTCCGAGTCTCTGGGGGGCCCCTTGACTTCCCCGTAAATTATTTAGAGCTGGCTCTCTCTCTCGCTCTCTCTCTCTCCAGCTCTCTCTCTCTCACTGCTTTGCTTCCACGCCGGTAATGTTTCATGTATTCACTTACACGATGCGGAGACAAAGCGTGTAATGTAAGCGGTGTAACTCATTTATGTACTGAAACTGTATGTAATAACACAGGTATAGATTGTAATTAAACAGATTTAACAAACCAAAATAAGGGTAGCCTTAAATATATTTATCAGCGTCTACGATCATTCTTGCATTATTTGACACTGTTTGATGCGTGTAGTACAAATTTAGAAATTTTTTATTTTTAGTAAAACAAAGTATTCTTAATAGGTACATGAAAATTACAAAAAAGGGCTTTTAAAAATAGGTAAGTTTTAAATTTTTAATGGAGATCCGTAAAGTTCATTATCGGTGCAACTATCATTGTGATTGTAAAAATAGTGTTAGAAATCATTGTTGTTGGTGTAATCCAAGGTATTACCTTGACAAAGTAAACTCTGGTTGTGAAAATTTTCTGGGAACAGTATACAAACTCTTATAATTATCTTGCATTGCGAATTATCAGTTGGCAGATTCAAAATGGTGTTTTAAAAGGTCTAAAATACAAAATATTTCTTAATTTTTTCCAATGGTTGTTAACTTTATGTTTTAGTGTTGGGTATATTAGCTTGGATTTTAATTCACTGTTTTAACCCCAGTGGAAAAATTAATTATACTCAATTAATCTTTATTATTATTAATTTTATATATTTCCACCTTTAGAAATATAGTGATTAGAAGTCGATTTGCAGGGATTTGGTCTTCCAAACACATGTTCTTTTCAGTAAATAAAATGTTTAAAGGAACTTGCAATAAAAAGAAATTGTGTTACTACTAACATTCCCCCGTCTTAAATTTAAATTCTGCAGACTTATATTTTGTTATGGGATCTTTAGAGGAGCAAAAAATTAAATAGTATTATTGCAGCCAGGTTCCTATAATAAACGAAATATAATGATTATACTTTGTACCTAAGTTATTCATTGTGTCTTTTTATTAAAATTTATATGTAATAACATCATTTCTATACTATGCCACCGAACATTTCTAAAGAATATTAATTCTTGGTTTCAACCGTTTTATAAAGTATATTGTCAACTAAAAGTGTTTGTACTAGCTGATATTTTCGAAGTACAGCAAGCAATAATCTTTAATTCAACCGACAAAGAATAAAAATATACGGATGGTCTGACAACTTAATACTCCGTACACGTATTCAATATATTTTTGTTATATAATATGCTTCATATTTTTATGTAAGTTTTACTATAAATTTAATTTAAACTAAACTATGCATTTAATTATTCCAGTATACGTGCAAAACCAATTCACAACAATCTCTAAGTTTCTTACATTAATTTTTAAAATTCCGTTTAATTCACAAGGTTTATTCGTTAACATTGAATACGTTTTGTGCAAATCAGTCCAACTTAGCATAAAATTGGTCCATGGATAATGAATGAATGAAATTAATTAACATTATTGACAAAGGCGCGGAGACGAGTTTCACGTTAGACCGCTGAGATGGAAAATGAGACAAGAATCCTTCTTATGTCTGGAAGGCATATACTTCAGGGCTTCCTTAGTGTTAAAGTTGTAATTAGTTTATCGTTATTTCCCAGAGTTTGATTTATTATCGCACTATTAACCAATCCTTGTTCTGAATGTTATATATTTATGGTTTTCAGCAGCATCTTACGCGATATAGAATCAAATATTTTCTACAAGACAATATTATTTAATACTGCATTTTAATTATTTTAATACAATTTTGATTTTTATGGCCTTAAATGCTTGAATATTTTTATAGAAGTACATTAAAATTGGATCGACATATTAACGTTACACCATCTTCGCGAAGTATGAATTATAGTTTAGATAAAATTATGTTACTACTTAAACATTCTAATAATTTTAACAGTTAATTTCAAAAAATATATTTTAATAAATAAATTTAATTCTTTAAAGTGTGATTTTTTTATTAAATCTGTTAAGCATAAGTTTTATAAAAAAAATGTATAGAAACGTTTGAAGGCGTACAACTTATAGATGAACATTTAATTTTTAAGCACTCAATGTAATGAACATATTTTCCATATTTTAGTCAAAAACAATATCGTATATAATATATAATGTAACACTTAAATTATTCGATGGGATAGAATTATACATTTGAGATGCTACTTCAGTGTCAATAACACGGATGTACAAGGAGTGTATCCTATTAAACAAAAAATAATTTTTTTCTGTATTTAAATCTTTAGTTGAATAATTACTAATTATACAACTGAATTATATTATTACTTAATGTGTATGTATAATTTTATATAAATTGATGCATTTAATAATACATGATTAAAGCTATTGGTTTTAGATGAGTTAAAATTTGATAATTAATATATAGTTTAAAACGCTGTATTAAACTTGCTGTGCTAAGGTTCCAACCTAAATTTGAAGTTTGTAGCTTAAATAATTCTTAAAATGTCTTGCGAAGGGATAGATAATAAAAATTGTCTAGAAAATAAAGTTTTACATCTCTCAAACAGACATAAGAGAAAATGTGTCATCCAACTGAGTTTGGCTTCAATGACGATAGGCCCGATAGTGTGGTTGGACGTGCACAATTCTTATGTAAGTAGATATGAATCTTCATTTCAAGTCAAATTCTACTGAAGAAACCTTTTGTGAAATATCTTGCCCATGGTACATTCCTTTTATTGTTCTTAAATTTAGGTCCATAGCAATTAATATTCATGCCATAAAAGTTCCAGTGAGCTAGAGAGGCTACTACGAGTACATTGAAGTCATATCTTATCATTAAACCTTGAACATTGACATTCCACTCTTAAATGATTTCTGTTTACTTTATTTATTAAAAAATGCAATTGCATAAATCTCATAGAATTGTACGCAGTTTATTTAAGAGTTGAATTATTCTGCTATTTTCTAGTTGCCATAATTGTTACCAATAAGACTAATGTACAAATATTCGCTGACGTTTAACAAAATACCATGGATTGACATGCACTCCTAATGTACAATCATGAACTAGTCTATCTAGAAATAAAGCTTCTTGTAAAATTTCAAATATATATATATATATATATATATATATATATATACATATATATATATATATATATATACATATACATATATAATATATATATATATATATATATATATATATATATATATTGAGGCAATATTTCAAGCCTCTCGAGTGAAGTTCTTGCGAGTTATAGATAGCCACGCATAAGCCTAAGTCACTATTTACATATTATTTACTCTTATCTACCAGTTCTAATTACAATATCCTGTTTTATGACCTAAAACATTATATTAATCAAAACCGTTCATATACGTTTTAGACAAATTTTGCCTTGTTCGTACTGTTGTAAATATTATAAATGATGACTTGTTTTTTAATTAGGTATTTATTATTTATGGAACGTAACATTCGAACTTAATTTGTATCACAGTAAATATCCGGTTCCAAATAAATATTAATATAAGGAAATAAATTACAGTACTACAGTAATTTAAACACAATTGGTTCAAGGTATGCTGTTATAACACTTCCTTAAGTACGTTATTTAAGATAAATTTAAGTAACCCTAAAATTATATCTATATAAATGTAAAACTAAAAACTACAGGTTCGTTTCGAAATGAGAAAAGACATCCACACGTTTAATGAATAATATACAACGAAAATATATGTGTCTTTATTAAAAGTTAAATCATACGACACCAGTAGGCCAAGGTCACGTGTGGAGTTCCAGTAGTTAAGGATAACTACATATAATACAAGGTGGTCAAATGTGGTAGGTCAAAGGCCAGAATTAATCTCATCCTAGGGTTTGTCCGACCCGAACTCAAATGCAGTGCTATTAGCTTTGTAACCTGCATTTACACTACACAACACATTGTATGTCAGCGTGACATTTGTATACCCACCGTGTTATTTATCATTCATTAGATGAAATATCCAAATTCAACTAGTTGGGAAAAGAGATTTAGTTGATTAAATAAAAAATTATGTTAAAGAATAAACATTATTTACTGTTCGTATATTTATTGAGGTGTTTTGTCTGTTATAAACACAGAAACTGCGAATACTGACGTCAGAGAGTGAACAATGTATACAGTTCAGTTGTCCAGTCTGTCCCTACAAACAGATCGGAGATGTCCTTGGTCAGCAGTCCGGAAAACGTCAACTAAGTCTGTTTCTCTTACTCTGTTTATATTATCGCTTTCAAAGTCACACTTTTTAAATTTCCTTTATTTTAGAATAAATATATTTTTTTATAATGCTTAACAGGTATACAAAATATTATTACCACAGCTAAAATGTTTATAAATAATAAAAGTGAAAGTGATATTTGGAACCTCTCAAAAACTTGTGGTACACCACTTTTAGTTAATTTATTATACTGTGTTAGGTAAATAGTAACAACAAATTCTTATATATCATTAATTATTTTTGTTACTCGAATTTATTAATCAAAATACTGTCATTGAGGAATGAAAAATATTACAAATTGTATTAGACAATAAGTTATTAATTTGTACAGTTACAATAACCAGTAGAGTTTAAACAAGCGCTAAGTTAGTAGTAATAACTTAAGTAACAATTTTTAATATCAGTTTTTTAAATGTTTCTACATTTATAGTGCTGGAACCTTTATATTTCCGGCAGTAAAATTCAAATAAATGTATAGGTACATAGATTTATTTTTATTGTTCGATGCAATAAAAGTTTTTTAAAGTAATATATTGCTATATTATTTTAAAATTACACCCATAAAATTTATATAATTTTCCATTAAGACTGAGGTATTGAACATCTTCTTATTTTCAATATCGGTTTAACGTCAGACAAGTCTCAACGGCAAGGGCAAAATAAAAAAAAAATACTATTTAAGCACTGTTTACGTTGGTTCAAACGGGGAAACACAAAAAGTTATGTAACCAGAGTATATTTAAAAATAAATAAATAATTTTTTAACATAACAACCGTTTCATTCTAGAATCACAATATGTTATAACACCTTATAGGCGGTTCTTCATTTTCAACGCATACTTAAGTTTTTGTTAAAATAAATCCATTATTTTTAGAAAATCTGTTGTATCAGTATTGCTTTTTGTAAGTATGACACATCAAATATAATATACTATTTAAAACAACAGAAATTAGTGCAGTTATTCCATTTGATGTGGAACAAGCATTGATTGTAAAACAAACTGCAACAAATAACAAAGGCCTACTTGTCTCATATAAAAAAAGGTTTATTATAACAATGTAGGAGTAAGCCTAACACTTATCGCTTAACAGGGTTCGCTAAAGTTGTGTACGATATTTTAAGTCTGAACTCATTCGGTTTTATGAAACATCCTGTGGTAGAAATAGAAGTTACACAAGGTTTTAAAGTTAAAAACCAGTATCAATTTTAATACAATGATTCAATAGGATGGTACAAATTTCGGAGGTGGAATAACTACGTGTCAGTTCTTAAACATCCTATAAAATATGTAAAAGTTATTTCATACTTATTTGGCCATTTACTAGTACAAAAACCTACCTCCTAAATTCAAGATGTTATTGTACAATGTTTTTAGAAGAATAACACAACATGTTATTTTAATGTGAATAGTTAAGTTACTGCTTCCAAACCAAGTACCTGATTTTTAGAATCGATCTCTATGTTTTTATCAGTAATAATATTTGAAAATTCTGCATGGATGTAAATCTAAAGTTTTAAAAACAACGAGACAAATTAATGAGAATTAAAAATTAATTGTACAAATTAATAATGAATCTTCAATTTTATATTTCAAAATGACAACTAAACGTAAAAATCTACCTCGCTTACAATTGTTTTGATATATATATATATATATATATATATATATATATATATATATATATTAATATTAGTACCCCCCTAATTACGAGGCAAACACACATAACTTAAACACTTTTACAATTAGAAAATATCAAAAACTATTTTGGAAAAAATGAACAACAAAAAATTGAAAGAATCTGGTTTCGTTGTTTTGACTAACTGTCTGGGTATAAATTTGGAATACATTCAGAAGGAAAACATATTGGATTTATTAATATAGCAGTGTGTAGCCTGAAGTGGAATGAAACTGCAAACTCTTGGTCAATTCTGGATACACACAGGACTGGTATAAAATATTTGGCGGACATAACAAACACATAGAGTCACTGTGTCATAAGCACATCTCGAGTCCGGCCAGGTCTCTGGGGTGTCCTGTACATTATTTATAGGCAGGTTCTCTCAGGCCAGATTTTCTATATAAGGAGAGCAAATCCGTTACAACTATATTCTGATGAATAGTTTCTGCAAAGTTTACCACTATGATTCAACCCCTGCATTCTGGTGTAACGCTTGCTTAATCTTTTTCGTAACTACAGTTTTTGATTGTTTTACGACCGGTAGGGCATTTTAATTTTCAAGAGGGACTTATGTGTATCAAATATTATGTGTATTCAATTCAATTCAATTTGGGATTTAAAATTATATATTTATAAAGGAATCCGAATATTTTGTAATAGGTCCGTTGAATGTTGTTATAATAAAAGTCCCATCAACTATGGACTGATATATTTATTTAAATAATTATAGAAACTATTCTTTTGAGTCAAAGATAAGATTTTTATTGTCATGCACATGTTTTAACTCTTTTAAATAATTTACATCGTTTATGGAGTATATGAAATATATAACGTTACATATAATCACACTTAAAACTTACATTTTTATAAAGATAAAACATTTGAATATATACTAGATATCATATAAGTTCGATTTCGCTTGTAATAATTATTAACTTTGAATAAAGGTTCCAAACTAAACATCTTAATATTATTATCACGAGTATACAGCATATTATAAGGGTATCGATTATTATATGATTAAATATCTAATATACTCATATCATAATATACTCTCAGAAAACAAATTATCCTTAATATGGAATGGTTCGGAAAAGTTTTTAAACGTTTGCAAATAAAACTTTTAAATATGCTATAAGCACCTCTTAATTTTTGTAAATTCTTCTATTATGTCCTACACAGTACTTGTCTGAACACGTTTTATACCTCGACATAGTGCAAAATCAGCAATTTATTCTGTGACATAACGTCTAGACAACTCTCTAAAAGAAAATTGTGCCAAGGGTTCTGACAGTCCTGGAATACGAATACGAATTTCACAAACAGGATTTATTGATACTTTGCTTCAACATTTTGTTTACTTCCATGGTGCGTGCATATAAAGGTTACATATGCCCTATATATTTGTTGTATGTGTGTATGTGTTTAATCTGGAAGTTTAGCGGTACATATCTGGAATCTAGAGAAATTGTTTTATAAAAATATCCTTAGAAAATTGACGAAAAAGAAGCTCAAAATTGAATCTTTAATCGTTTCAATATCAGAAAAGCCTAGAGTACAAAATATAGTGTACTCTAGATTAAGAGGTATTTTCATTCTAGTTTTATGTGCACGTTAAATGATGTTATATACACGATCTCTAAGCAGAGTGGAGCAACCAAGTTTTCTACACATGACGTTAGCTACATGTTGAGAAGGGTTGATACAGTGAGAATGTTGACTTTAGCTCCAGTTCAACTTCCTTTTAGTGTTTAGCGTTATGTGTAGAAAACTCGGTTGATTTTTTCAGCACACGCTGTCGACCACAAAGTAAGCAAATATGAAGATTAGAAAATTTAAAGTATTAATAAAAATAAATTTTAAATGTACATTTTAGTAGATATTGTGTAAGCAGTACTTGATCAGTACTATAATTCATACATCAAGGACAAAGTTACTACCTAACTTTTATTATCATTTAAAGACTGTTATAAAACCCGTCCTAGTTGTCTTTCAAGAGAAGTAGGCATCTCAGACTTGTGTATGTATGTATGTATGTAATTTTTATGTTCTTGTTCAGGAAAACAAGTTGAAGTAACTATATCACATACATAATAAAACAGGAATAGATTAATATTGGTATAAACAATAAATTTTCGATATTATTTGATTGTGGCAACAGGGCAACTTAATATTGGTGTCGGAAATATTATTCATTTGAACCAGAAGTGCTCATAAACGTACAAAGCCTACGAAATTGCGTACAAAGCCACTGGTAATACATTTGAGTTTAATAAAGTATATGGATCCCTTACGCAACGGTGGTTATGTTTGGCCATTTGGACATTTCAAATGTATATGAAAATTGGGTACTATTTAACATTATCTATTGCCATAACACGATAATTATTTTCGTAGTGTTAACTTTTGGGATCCAAGCACAAAATATGTATTTATTATGCGGTCGTTGAGCAAAAGTTATGACCTTTTTTTGTTATGCACATGAAATAATTGTTATAATTGTTGGGAGTATAAGAAATATATAACGTAACATATAATCACACTTAAAATTATTTTGTTATGAAATGACCCATTTCACCATTTTTTATATCATATCAGTTCAATTTTTCATGAAATAATTTGTAAATACAATTTCCAACTAACATCTTAAGAACATAATAACAAGTATAAAGCATATTATATAAGTGTCGATTACTATATGATTAAGTATCTACATCATAATATACTTTCAGAAAACAAATCCTTGAGAGTAGTACATAATTATTAAACATAAATTATTTAATATATGTTTAATACATACATTCTTTATAACACATATAAAATTTAAAACTATTGCATAACAGTTAAGAGAATTATTGCAGTATGGCAATTGGTAATTTCAATAGAACCCAATTTCCATGATATTTGAAATGGCTAAATCTCCGAAAATAGAGACTAGGGAATGGCTTTAGTGGGTAAAGTTACAGTCGTAAGATAACAGAATAAAATTAACGAAAGTTCAAAAATAAAGGATGTTCAAACATTTTGATTTTAATACAAGTTGATGAGCAGTTTGCTCTTTTTCAAATTAAATATAATTATATTTTCATTAGTATGCAATGCAACAATATTGATGCTTTTTAATTTATAACAGTTTTCAATTTTTTCCTGATTGTGTTCCCTAGAATGTACAGCGAGGGGCTTGTCATCTCCATGAACAATACTGTAACGGTGACCTGTCATTCTAATACGAAGAGGGTTAGAGGTTTGGCCAATATATTGTTTATTACAAAATTAAAATTTAACTGATAAATTGAGTTGCCCAGCTTGCAATAGATAGTTTCTTTAATTTGATACATCCCCCCCACAATTTATGTCTTTAAGATTGGTTTTAACTAAAATATTTTTAAGATGTGATGGTCTTCTAAATTTTTCTAAAAATTTGTGTTTTTACTCTTTGGTATATCTGATGAAACATTAGCAGTGTGTGAGGTATTCTTCACTGTTTATTATTCAATTTCAGTTATTTTTCTTGTTTATATTTTTAGTTAGTTAAGTAGTTCAATTTTTGTAAATATTTATACAATATTATGTCTAAAGAAGTACGCTGATACGTACGAAAATGTATAAAGAGTTTACCAATATTAGCTTTTTATTTTTGTGTGAAGATAATTCATATATATATATATATATATATATATATATATATATATATATATTATATATATATATATATATATACTATTCGAAGTACTTTAAAGTGTACACAAAAACAGAAACAAAAATTCAGTGCTCATGTTTAATTTTCGAGTTGACACAACCCTTCATCAGAACACACTGAATTAAAACATATAAACAGAACTCAAACCAAAAACAAAAGACATAACTAAAATAAAATTTTAACAAATAAATACCATAAACAGCAAGATCCCGATCAGCTGTGTGTAGAATATGTGTAAATGTTTACATAGAACTAAAAATTTTTTGTTATAAAAAGGAAAAGAGAATCATCTTAGGTTCAACACATCTGGTTGCCTTGATTTTAAAATTAATTGATGTGCGATTTCTACATTTCTTAAATTTATCTGACTGGTATATTGATTGGGGTTTGGCTCTAAATGGTAAATTCCTTTTGGGCTGAAGCAATTTTCTAATTTATTTTGATTGTGTTGAATCGCATGAGCAGATAATGGTCTCTCATAATTTTGATGAACAACATCAAATCGATGATTGGTCATTCTCACTCTTAATGGAGTGATGGTTTTTCCAATATAGTCTTTGGGACAGAATTTACAGGTTAGTTGATAAATTACGTATATATATATATATATATATATATATATATATATATATATATATATATATATATATATATATTATATTATGAACTCCACATTATAGGGTTATCTTTATGTTAGAATAATAAATCGTAAACTAAAACCCTTTTAAATTCTTTTATTTCAGACACGTGTTTCGGTATAAACCATATACAACTGTGTCATATAAGTTTAACATCTGTTTAAATAGTCGACAGGTGTATATTTATTTGTTTTGTTTATAATTTAATTAGAGGTTAAGGTTCACACTGAAGATGGTTTATACCGAAACACGTGTCTGAAATAAAAGAATTTAAAAGGGTTTTAGTTTACGATTTATTATTCTAATATATATATATATATATATATATATATATATATATATATATTTATTCAGATTAAATTATTTTGTATTTGGCCGTATCTGCCACATATGCGTTTAAATAAGCAAACTAACATATGATCGGAAGGCCCAATACCTGTCAAACGATTTTTATTTACATTAAATTGTATAAATAGTAATAGCCTTATTGAATTTCAATAAACATATATATATATATATATATATATATATATATATATATATATATATATATATATGAAGGCATTTGAAATTTGCATATATATGAAGCTAATATATATACTGAAAACTTATTACCTCATTAATTGGTCGACCAATTATGCTAATTAAATTTTTTTTAATTTAGGTAAACATAACAATTTGTCATAACACTAAATGCTTTCTGATAACTGTAACCTGTTTGCTGCATTTCCATTCTCTCCGCGTGGCAATATTTCACAGGCGTGTGTCAAGGCACGTTACGCCAAGATTCAATTTTGCGAACGCCTGAAAGTGGTGAGAGAATTACATTTGGGAATTGGATTCCACCGGTATTCTTACTGAGACAACATGTGACAGAGTTCCAATTTTTATCTCCAATCAATGTGTTGTCATAGCTCTGATCATCTGATACCACTTACGATATGAACATTTTGAAACAACGACGAAGGTTTTTGTTTGGTAAATGAGCACTAACAATTATAACAGGCAGAGAACAGGTGAAGTTTTTCGATATTAGCTTAGTGGTAAGCTCTACTACTGCAATGCAATTTTAGACTGCTTTAGTTATGTTAATTATAGATCAACCATTCAACCGTGTGTATTTAGAAATGCAAAAGTAAGATAATTTAGTCACAACTTATGTAGAACATCAACTACAATGAACACAAAGTTGAATGGCTATTATTTATTTTTCATTTCATAATCATATCAATGTAATTCTGTCTGATGTGTATATACAGCCTGGTATGAATTCATGACTCCATGCAAAGTATGGCGTATAATACTCTTAAAACACTAAATATTTTTTCGTATCTTTGTAAAATGTATACCATGTAACTTGAAACTTATAACACTAAGTTATTTTAGCAACAAATTCAATTATTATTTAATGATGAAATATTATGACGATCGGGTTTTTAACATGTTAAATTTTAATAAATGTTTACATACTTACACCTAGACACAAAAAAGTTCACATTCAATTTTATTTAACCAATTAGAAATACAAAAAATGTCATATATTATATTTAATTACGTGTTACACTATTATAATTTTAATCTCAATGTTCTCTGGATAAAATAAATCGCGTGTAAATACCTTCCGTTCAGCATTAATTCAACATATTGTGTTATAACTTCCGTGGCCAAAAGAAGAATAAAAACTATTGTCTCAGTAAGGAGGAATTGTACTGCACAAACAGAAATACATAATTTATAATAAATATTCGAGTATGTATTGCGATATCTCTTGAAATACGAATATAATATAAAATAACATTGACTTGATCCCTTATACTTTAAACAGGAAATAATTGCTAACAAAGTTACATTTTGAACGTCACGGCTGAGACATGACAAATGTAATTTCAAAGTCCAGTTGACGCCCGGAGTGATGCAGGCTGATAACTTGATTACCAACTGACATTGTGTTGCCGTCATTTATTTGTCTCTCGCTTTTATTTTTCCAGTTCCTGGTTACTTGTTGTAAATAGCGTTGCGTTATATTTCTCTCCCAAGTTATACTCATGGATGGTCTCTGGTAAGATATTATATTATTATGAACTTCTGTTTTAATTTTAGTTTTGTTTTTTCCCGAAAGTATTATACAGGGTGTCCCGAGACTCTCTGGACAAAGGTATACACATAATTTCTCAGGTCAAGACAAACATATTTCACCATATAAATATCGGTCTCTGATGCAGTTTTTTTATCTGTCTGTCTGTATGTGTTTTTAGAAAACATTAATATCTTAAGAACTAATAAGTTTAACTATACCTAATTTGGTTCAACTGTTTATGAAAGCAAGGCCACTTACCGAAAAAAACACCATGAAATTGTATTTATTGTTTTCAAAATGGCGGCCATGAAAACTTTGGAATATCATAAAAACCAGCAATTTTTCTCAAGAACTATATAAATAACAGTTTTTAGAGCATATTATCAGAAATCTAATAACACAACATTATTTAAATCGAATAATAAATAACTGATTTACAGCAGATTTTTTGTAACAAGACATGGCCCACATTGAGATTCTCAGCGAATACCTAACAATACAAAAAAAGAATAAACTGTAGTTTCTAAAAACCGTTAATCTTCTACTTCTTGAGAAAAACCGATAGTCAAGATATTCAAGTTTAAAAATTCTTATAACCGATATTTTTAAAAATATTAAAGATAATTTTTAGGATATATTTAAGTGACGGGCCTTGTTATCACAAACACTCGAGCCAAATTTTGTATAATTTAATTCATTGATTTTTTAGATATCAATTTTTTAAATAAAATCACATACAGACAAACAGATTGGAAACTATGCATCAGAGACCAATTCTCATATAGTGAAATATGTTTATATTGGCCTATATGCCAACATTGAGCAATAACATTGTATACCTTTGTCCAGAGAGTTATGGGACACCCTGTATATCAAAATAGTATATAACCCCGAATACTTATATGACTTCTTTGTAGAAAAACTTCCTTATACCGTTGAATATGTTATAACTTTAAATTATTCAAACTGGAATCTAAAAAAATCTTTAACCCAATGCGTGCACGACGGTAGAGCCGAGAGTACGGTAGGTAATGCAATATGCCTCTAAGAAACCCGGGCTAGACCTCACTGTGGAACATGCAGAATATATTTTCTTGGTCACCACAACCTGGACAACGGTATTGGCTCATATTGAATGTTGGCTAGTTGTCCAGTTGGCAAACAATGGCCACTAGGGGGCACTTCTAGGAATCGTAATCTGGGACAACTACTCAAAGAGGCGATTCACGATACAGGAAAAGTAAGTTCGTGGAAAGACTCTCATAACAAGATAAGATAAGGTTCTACTTATCTTTACTCCCAACTTGCAGCAGTAAAAAGTTCTCTACCAAACCGGAAGAATACAGTTGCGAAACCAACGTGGATGTACTGAGTAAAACAGTTTACTATTCAGTCTAAATTGTACGTACTCCCGCGTTTTTGGTTATAAAAACTTCTTATAATATAGACTTATAGGAAACTGATCCCAGTGATATAACTGACAAAATACTTTATACCAATTAAAGTGTGGTCAATTGATTTGTGAGTAAAACTGACAACATATTTAAATAAATTAAGGAGTCGTCAATTGGTTTGTGACTAATTCGTATTGATTTGATAAATCGTAAAGACACAGAAGTGTCAGAGAGGTCATTGATAGGTTAATACTTGTGGTTAGAGGCGTAATGTACCTCATTTTAAACTTTAACTTTCCAGTCATACATATTTCATCCAATCGGTCTGGGATAATCTCAACCATTTCACAATCTATGACCAAATTCTCAGAATTGGGTTGGAGATTGGATATGCTAAGCATTCTCAGGTGGTCAATAATGTCTGTCGCAGAATTTAATAAAATTAAATCGCACATTTTAAAAGTCCTAAATTTTTTAAAATTTGCAAATTGATATACAAATTTCAAATTCAGACTCACACTCTAAATGTATTTACTAAGTAAGTAAACTTTTAGAATAATAAATTCTGAATTTTATTAAATTTTCTCAGTGGAAAGAGCAATGCACCTGGTGGATTTTGCCGCTTGAGGCCGCCAACAACGGTAAAGTATTCATAGCCCACTCAATTGAGGCTGCCAATGTTTTTATTTCACAGTCAGTACATCCCCTGAAATGAGCCTGGGCTCTACCGCATGTTTAATTTAATTTCTATTAAACCCACAGACACTTATCTCACTTAAAAGTAGAAAATATATCTTTCGTCATCTATTCGGGTCACGATTACATTTATTTATCTCTTACATTGTTTTAATTCCATACCGTATGGCAATAGTATTGAAATAAGTTACTATTACGTTGATTTGCTTATGAATATGAATATAATATAGATCAAGGTTGTTTATGTTATGAATATTAGGGAACGTGTTAGGGCCTAAATATCAAATAAATATTTAACCAAAACTATGAAAATAATAATTAAATTTACATCTAATTATGAATATATCTTTCAAATACTTAGAAAGATCATATTGCTCGTAAAAGAGCCCTCAGAACCTCAAAAATTAAGTATTTTTAAGGCTAACGTGTAAATTTTCATACCACTTTAATGGCGATTTTCGCGCCTTACAAAAGAAAAAGGGATCTATTGTTTATTAATTAAATATAAATTTACACCTTTTAATGATGAAGCTACAAGAGTTAAGTCTTATTGTAGATTTTTTACCCATTAAAATTGAAATTAATGTATTCAATATCGGAAAACACTTCCATCAGTCTTATTCCGCTATTAAGATAATTAGTATGTTCGTAAATATAAACTTTTTGACGTATTTTCTTGATAGCGGCAACAAGAACATCTCAAAATTGGTGTCGTAAATATAACTCACTAGCATTGGTCATACACGTGCAACGCCAACTAAATTGCGTGCAAAGGAGCGGGTAACTTTTAGAAGTGCAGATATAAGAAACGACGTAGTCCAACCTTTTCTTTACATCTAAACACTGTTGCCAAACCTAAATTTGTTTAGTTTTCTCGATCAGAGAAGAGACAAAATCGAAAATCGACAATGAAACAAAAAAACCAAAATCGAAGCAATATAGGTATTTTTTAGGTCATGGGATAATGGCAAATTCAACATTAGCTTCGGAAATATAATTCACTTAAACCAAAATGCTCATACAGGTGCAGAATTTGCGAAATTACCTGTGAAGCCGCTTTTAACTGCTAGTATTAGGTATACATTTCAAAATATTAGCTCTAAATATAAACGTTAATGCCCTTTATTATTATGTGTATAAGTACTTATACTATGGATTGTTATACAAAAGTAAGATATGATAGCTAAATGGCTCTTGACACTTCCTGGAAGATAAAAATTGGAACTCTGTCACATGTTGTCTCAGTAAGAATACCGCTGGAATCCAATTCCCAAATGTAATTCTCTCACCACTTTCAGGCGTTGAGAAAATTGAATCTTGGCGTTACGTGCCTTCACACGCACTTGTAAATATTACAATGCAAAAGATTGAAGATGGTATAAGATTAAAATTACAAGAATAACGCGAAAAAGAGTAATATTGTTGACACAATATGGTTAAATATAATTTTTAATTTTGGATTGAGAAGAACCATTTTAGGTTTATTAGCAACTATTTCCCTGATTTTTTGAAGAAGTTAAATAAATAGTTTATTTAATGTTCAGGAGGATAACCATAAACATTATTATCGACAGTAAGCATCTTCAGCTGTTAGAAATTAGTACTTTAGAAGCACAGTAGTTATTGCTTGGTACTAGTAAGTTAAGTGTAAAAACTACTTTATGAGCATAATGAAATTAGGGGGAGAACTAGTGTACTATAAGAAAAAGTGTACTATAAGAAATATGACCAACTGTCTTACCCGTGTTGCACTCGTATATAATCAAATTTTCGTTCTCCTGTTAATATTGTGACCTGTACTGGCCAAATTGTTTAAAGCCAAAAAGATCTATTAATGTTAAACTAATATCCCTTTTTACCATAAAGGTAGTGTTCTCTGAAAAAATAAACATAAATTGTCTTAGTTTGGATGTGGCTCAAAGTCAGTGAATATGTTTGCATTAGTCTTTCGCAAAAACTTGATGAGGAGAAAATCATGGACTAAACAACCGTATACATTTACTAAGAACGAGTAAATGAAAAATGTTATGTGACATTTTTACATCATAAGAAAGTAACATATATGGCCTAAGATATGCGCAAGATATTTCAAAGATTTTAACTGTAGACTTGGCCATATATTTTATTTATAAAGGATTACTATGTAGGTTGGCACAGATTGTCACCTGTCTTCTTATGGTTGTCCTTATTGTATGACTGTCTCTCTTCTAGAAGGAAATAAACTATATTACTTAAAAATGGCAAATGCAACTTCAGTAAAACATGTTAAGCTACGTAAATTCTATATGAATCATATTTTATATTTAATAAATAATAACTATAATTTACTTATATATTACTTTAAACAAACTCTCCAATAATATTTAAAGTTTGTTTAAAGTAATATATAATTTCCAATAAGACAAGAGCTTCGAGAATGTATAATTTACTTATTACGATTTAAATTAGATATGTTATTCAAATCGATTTTAGTTAAATTATGGTTTCCCAATTTAATTTTTTTACATGGTAAACTAAGAAATATTAGCTATTTATATAAATAATGACCTCATTAACAAGGTAAAGGTAACCTCATTAACAATTTTTGTCGTATCAGGCTTCGATGGGTTCATTCTAAATTTTAGAACTATTTGTAATTTATTTATAGCCTCTGAACAGAAGCAGTCAGACAGACATACAAAGATGTTGACATAAAATTCTTTCCTGTGGAAATGGAGTTTCATGCAAAATGTAAAATCTTACGTCACTCCCCGTTCCATGCATAGAAATTAAGCTTCATGCTCAATTTCAATTCTATAGTTATTTTTGTTTTCGTAATATCATGCGGATAGACAGACATGCAGAAAAGAGGTTTTTCCAGCCTTAATTATAACAGGTTTCGTTAAAAACTGTCAATTACATTCCAATATGTGTAATTATTAAATTAAGATATTTTTATGAGATTTACTTATAATACTTTTGGAATAAAACTATTATTTGTTGGGTTTATCCTTCTATCACTGAAAATAAGTTATTAAATTGGGCGTCATACTTTGGAGAAGAGCTAATAATAAATATATATACAAGAAAATTTTATATTTTTACGCGTTTATTTAATATAAGTCTAAAAATTTCTGTTGGAATTACAACTTGGCTTTGTCTTGATAGATTTCTTATTTTTAGTTCATCAAATTAACTTTAATTATTAAGATACACACCCCATGTCTGGACTGGTAACTAATATCCGTGCACATCGAGTCGTAAACAGCGGTAAAAGCAATCGAAACATTTTTATATTTCAACGTCTGCGTGATGAACCTTCTTCGGTCAAAATATGTTCAGAAGAAGAATGTCACGAATATTAAACAAATGCTCTTTTAATCATTATTTACCACAACGGTATTGGGAAATTTTGACATTCTATTTAATTATGCCTTAGTAATATGTCAATATGCTGTGAGCAAGATCATATTTATTAAAGTCGAATCAGTATACGAAGATTTGACTGTAACGTTGGATTTTATCAAATATATTCCTCCGACGTGAAATACTCACATTCTAGACAGTTTTGGACACATAATTACTACAATACGTAAGCTACAATCTGTAGGCCTGTGTTTAGCAACTGACTGCCACGTTTCATTAAGCAGTCTACGTCAAACGTCAGCCTCAATGATTACAGTTCGGTTTGCCAATCACTGTTTACCATGAGTCAGTAAAAGGAATGTTGGTTGGCCCAAAAACTCATCAAACAACCAGAAATTGCTCCACGATGCCTCCGGCTATTGTTTTGCGAAACCACTCTACTGTTTGCTTCGTTGTCAGTTGGGGACTTCGTTTAGCTTAAATTTGTAAACGTGGAAGTTTGAAACGATATATCCACTAAAAAAGAATGTTGGGATAAAGATTTCAACTGAAACATAGATCCTTCATTATGGTTTATTGTTGAAGTTTAATGATGTGAAAGTATAACATGTTTTCAACTATTTTTAACATTGATTAATCATGATTTGAGAGTATAACAGGGTTTTCAACTATTTTTAACATTGATGATTAATGATTTGAAAGTAAAACAGGTTTTCAACTATTTTTAACATTGATAATTAATGATTTGAAGGTATAGAGCTTTTCAACTGTTTTCAACTACTATAAACATTTGGTAACTATTATCCTTTTCAGATGCAGAATTCCGTTTCAATAACACGTATTAATTATTTTATTACAATTTTACTGGCCAGTGCTCTTCAATCACTACGTGATTATTCAATAAATTGTGATTGAGTAACTACATCAAACGATGTTATTAAATTTTAAAACAATCTACGTACATATATGTCGTTAATAAAATCAGGTAGTAAATTATAAAATTGGTATTGAACGGATTTTGGATGTTGTATTCCAAAACGTGAGAATAATATTCAATTTGCAGCTACATTTTATTAGATTTGTTAACAAACTATGTTTCATAAAGTGAGTTTCAAATGAGATAGATTTTGAGATATATTTTGTCACTAAAGTAACAAAATCACATAGTAATCCTTGTTCTCATACGTGGCGTTCAAAACTCTATAACTTATAGGACCGTAAAGGCAATGCATTGAGCAGTGAAACCCTCAGTCCAAAACATATTGAGATAGAATCTTATGTTCTCTCCTATCTTCCACACTGGTGATTGTCAACCTGTTTATTTTCAAATTAATAGTAGGTAATTGTAAAAATAAATATTTAATTTTTACTGACTATAAATCACACAGAGATTTAGATGTGTAACATGTAATTCTACACTTAAATTGACCGATTTTAATAATAACTGTTCTAGCGTTTATTCCAACAAAATGCATAGAGAGTTAACTCTTTTGACGCCAAAAGCTTCTTACACGTACATATTATTCGATTTCAGCTTGCACCACATCAGGTTGTCAAGTTTTTTCTTTGAAGCTATGTTTTATTAACATTCCAATTTTATTAGATGTACATCATTGGTTTTACTTATTTTACTATATCCAAGATGCTAAATATTAATAAAGAATATTTGTGTTTTGTTTTGGATAAATAAAATAAATGCACGTAATGGTTTACACTGCCGAGTTAACACCATAACAATAAAGCTAAGTTAACATAAATTTAATTGAATTCAAACTAATAAAAAAAAAAACAAATACAACGGTGATTAAATAATTTAAAACGGTGCTTTTTTATGTGTTAATAACATTCAAATTAATGCGTAATTTATTATCAGCCAGTACTAAATTAAAGAGACATATTAGTATTAACGTATGAAAAAAATATTTTTATTAAAAAGTATTTAAAAAATCTCTTTGTTACAAACTATAACCAAGATGATATTTATCTGCATTTAAGCATTATTAATTATGCATAAGCGATGCATAGGATGATAGACATCGTAAACAATAAAGTAAAGCAGGTTTATAACACTTCAATTTTTGCAGCAAAACAATTAATAGATAAAAAGATTCCTTGCAAAATAAATTAATCCCTATGATCTTAGTCAAAATAAGAATGTAAAATAATGAATTACTTTAACCGTTAAAGTTTTGTATACGAGGTATTTAGACTACAAGATATAAAATATTTTAAACTTATTTTAAATACACATTGCATTATTGTCTTGTAACTAACGAAGATTTTCATAAATATATAAATACCTACGAACTTATCCACGAGTATTCACATATTGTGATCCGTTTTACTTGATAAGTAGTTTGTGTCATCGTCCACAAAATATCTATTTTATCATTGAGTACGGAAAAGGTAATGATGTAGGAAAGAGTGTACCAATTTCAGAAGTGTGCCTGTAATAACAGAGGCATTGTTCTCCTTTTGGGAATCGGGACATCCATTTTTATTTCATACCAAAGTTTGACTTGTCAAATTACACACTGCAGACCGACAGCTTTGTATCTCACAATCAAATTTTTATCGTTAGATTCAGCGCTGTCTCACAGTTTTTAAAACAGTTTATTATTCTGTTACACTTGTCTTGTTATTTCCTTGATACTCTTTTCTAGACTGAGTTCTATCTTTACTGGTAGTTATCTCCAATATTGCACCAGCGTCTGCGAGTGAAGCTCCAATATATGTTCTAAAATACGTTCATCCCTTCCTGTTACTCCTTTATTAAATGTCATATGGCTAAACGTTTATTTATTTAGTAGCTAAACAGTTTTCTTGTTTTTAAGATTTTTAATATTTTGATTTTTTTCAAAGAGGTATTTTAGAGAGTAAAATAATCATTTAAAAGTGAATAAAATGAGAGCTGCGCTTTAACTTAACGTAACGTAAAAAACCTGTAACCTCAAATACGTAATTCATAGTTTAAACTCGTAGTTAAATGTTTCATAGTTTATTTGTGGATTTAAATAATTTTACGTGATTCGTTACATCTGGAACAATGAGCATTATGGACGCTAGAGATATGTGTGTCAAATTATGAAACAAGGTAAATATTTCTGTGAACTATTCTTTAATGCTGTAAAATAGACAAACAAATATAAAAATGAAACATCAGATATGTGCCGTGAACTATGTTGTTCATCTAAAAGAATTTTAAAGATATAGTTTTAACTGTATATTCTAAAGTAGATATAAAAATATTTTGTTAATGCACTGTGTATACTGTTAAAGCAACATTGCTGTACAAATGAATTTTTTAGTAACAAGCACAAACAATTCTATAGAGCTGCAAGAGCAGGAGACATGTGGTTTTTATGCAGTCTGTCTTGCACTAGTATAAAAATCACAAATTATTTTCTTTTTCTGCAGAATTCGAATGGTATGGATTACAAACCACCCAAAGTTTTGTCTAAAGCGTTACGAGTATATTCTAGTCAATAATCTGTATACTATAGATGAGGTAACGTTATATGTTACTTGACGTCTGATGTAGTCTTTGTAATCATTTAAGAAACATTCTCAGTTCAATTTCTTTCTAAAAATAGTAACGTTTTTTATAATATCACTATTTCATGAAGTAATATAATACTTCGAAGTTTATTCACAACAGGCAGTAATCTTATATAAAGTACAGTCCCTGTACGCGTACAGTCTGTGCCGGATGCAGTGCACTGGTGAAACCAATTAGCCAACTCGGTTCGCTACCCAACCTTACGTGTATTATTGATTACGTCTGCAGCGCTGCAGGACTATAAGTCTCTGTTTGTCTACTATAGTGACGTATCACTCCAAACAACATTCTAGTGACCACACGGAATTCTATACCATCACTATTTTTTTGTGGGTAATGCAAAAATAATATAATTAAAATTATATTACTGTTGGCATTTATTTCACGTATGAGGAGAATATATAGTATACACAGTGGATTGGTTCTTTGAAACCAAGTCGATTTATGAAATTATACGTTAATAGTAACCGTGGTTTGAATATTTTTTACCATAGATTACGTTACCGTTAAGCGACTATTTCTATGTTCAGTTTTGGGTGTAATGGATACTGTTCAAACTACTACGAATATTTTCTTTTTGGGTACTTCTTAGATATGATTTTCAATAAAACAATTTGTGTTACAACAAATATACTAAAAAAATTGTATGTTCTTTTGTAACATAACATCAGAATGACAAACGTCGAAATTCTTATTATCCTTTTAAGTTAAACATCATTAATAAATAAAATAAAGAAAACAAAAAAACACCGTTGTTTTTGTGTTTCTTGTTATAAAGAAAGAACAAAAAGTTGTCCTTAAAACTACGAACGTGGAATGAGCATTTTATTCACCCCAAATACTTGCAATCACCCCAAATCCAATTTTTTATGTTGTAAAAGATAAACACTTTATGATAGTCTTCTAGAGGTATTTTCCTTGTTATTTTCCTTGTTTATGTTCAATAGGTTTTCGTAATACTTTTTGAATGAATAAAAATAATATTTATTACAATGTCCTCGATAATGCTATATGAGAAAAGGCTTACACACTCAAATCATGTACCCTGTAACTGAACTTTAAGTTTTTCTTTTATTCCTCATAACACAAAATGTTGTATTTTAAAATTATATGTGTTGAAAAAAATATTTTGAAAAATAAATTTCTTTCTTTTATTTGGATCTGCCTATACCATGTATATATTTTAGCTTTTAATGTTGATTGCTTGTAAAAGTTTGATAAATTTTCATTATAAATCTCTAAAAGAAATTAATGATTTATTAGTGTTTAATTCATTCTGTCCCCTATGTAAAGTTTCAGGAAAGTAATATTAAAACTTTGATACATTGTTTACTATTATAGTTATTATTATCTTTTAAGTGGTTTGTAACTTATTGAAAAGTAGTATATACCACAACCATAAATAATTTACAGATTCGTAAGGGTGACTAACAAAAATATTATAAAGGGTTTTAACAAGTAATTAATAAAAACAAATGTTAATATTATTATTATCATAAGAATAAATTTATAAAGGGATAGGACGATCACTGTCTAACAAATTCAATAGCAGTTTTGATTCTGAGTAAATTCCGTACAGTAACTAACATCATTCTAGACTGATAACCTCACTAGGCTTCACTGTGCTTGTGTATTGTATTCCTGACTGTACTGAATATCGGATTGGTATCACTGCAATACTCTGTTTTCATCACAATACACACTTCAATATCCATCTCGTTATTTTCTCCTAGCAGTGATTTGTAGTGACTGCAGTTATAAATGATGTATTTCCATATGTCAGTCTGTCCTCACTATATCTGAAGGAAGAAACAAAGTTAGAAATGAAATGTTCCATGAAGCTTCATTTATATCTTAGCTACACTTGGTTCGATGATGGTGGATGTCACTCCACGGGATTTGGGATTTGGTTAAACGTTAGTAAGTAAGTCTACATTAGTCTTATGGGTAACCATGGTGGGAACGAGAAAACATAACAAAAATAAATTTTGAAGCATTCTGATTTCCATCTTTTAACATATGAAATATTAACACATACAGCTCACTCATAACGTAAAACAAATTAAAGATAATGGCACGAAAATCAATGTTACAATTTAATGACAAGATTTTATATTGGTGCGCTCTTTTGTTGTAGTACCCACCCTTACCATTACAGAACTTTTAGTATTTAAACACTGCTATGAAACCTACCTGAATGAAAAAAATGTGAATGAATCATATGGAAATATATCTTGAGAAGAATAATTTGTATACTTAACATTGTGCACAAAACAATGTTACTACACAGAAAAGTAAAAGTTATATAAAAGTTCATCTCCAACTACGGAATTGGGAATTTATCATATCACTCAAGTTATAAATATTTTCTGTTATCTCCCAGATGGATGTGAATATTTGCTTTATGTTTGATGACTGTTGCGTATTTGGTTTTAAGACATTTTGAGATTGAAATGAACAATAAACTTAAAATTTTGAATCCAACCTGTATACAACTAATATGAATTATCAAATAATATGTAGCCCTTTTAATTTATGCCTAACTTATGTTCTACTAAATCCTATACCAGAACTCCCTCACACTTCCTATGGGTTAATCAGAAAATTAAGATACCAGATTGTTTAGTTTTATACTGTCCATTATAGTGATTATTGCAATTTAATTCAATGAAAATTCCATTCAATTCCTAGCAATACTTTGAAAATTATTATCAAATTTATGTGATTGCATAAAACATGTCTTAAGGTCTAAAAGTGTAGTTACGTATCAAAGGGGCAAGAAAAACATGACCATAATGATCTCACTGACTTTCCCACGTCTGTTGTCAAACATACGTCTATAAAGGCTTCTTTCAGAGATCTGACTCAACAAGGTTTGCCCTGCCTATATGGTGGAATACAAAACTCCAGTGAATCCGTAAATAGTGTAATTTTGAGTTGTCTACAAAAATCCAAAATTCGTTTTAAAAATACCC
The DNA here is from genome assembly GCF_021130785.1 of Homalodisca vitripennis. Lineage (NCBI taxonomy): Eukaryota > Metazoa > Arthropoda > Insecta > Hemiptera > Cicadellidae > Homalodisca > Homalodisca vitripennis. The sequence continues at coordinate 242,921,423 of NC_060207.1, forward strand.
TGGATTTCGGTGTATATTTGGCAACAGCTACCTATAATGAAGGAAACATTGTAAAGTGCTACATTTTAGTAAAGTTTGTTATAATTCCTGGACCTAATTATACGAAAAGGATTGAGGTGGTCAATTAATTTTGGATAAAAACAGAAAAGGCGACTGGAGTACTTAAAAAAGTGTAAACAAAGACAGAGTGTAACCAAAAGAAGATTGAAAGATACCCATGAAGAGGCACAAGGCCTAAAATATTATGTATGAAGCTGGGATGTATTACATTAGAAATGTTACTAACTTATAATCTTAGCCGTTTTAAAACTTAAATTAGTTTATTCAGAAAATTAAGGTTTTATGTTTTAAGGTACAAGTTCTCAAGAAATGTTGCAGGTATTTGGATGAATATTATTTATTTCTTTGTCTACTCATCTCATAGTGCGAATTGAAATAAGAATGACAGCAAAGAAATTGAAATTCCTAATAATAACTTTAATAGTTCCAATGATCCAATGTTGCTTACAACAGCTAATAATGCGTGGTCTATTTGCCAAAACATGTTAAACAATATGTGGTTTTTGTATAAAATATAGTTTTATTTGATAGGTGTAGTTCTTTTTTTTGAAACTGATGAAGTTTGTGGAGATAAAGTGATGTGACCATCAAATAAAAACATTATGAGAGACTCGTTTGAGTGGGTTGTAAATATTTTACAATGTCAACCGACCTCGAGTGGCAGAATACACGTTTCGTGTCACTGCGAACTCTGAAAACACTTCACTTTACAGACTCTATACACAACAGCCATCAATATTTTGTCAATATTATATTTTTCATCTTTGTGATAAAACTGCACGACTTTGTTTGTGAAACTCTTGATGACATTGTCACATGAGAGGGAGAACTCGTTCTATTACAAATGGTATTGAACTACAAATATGGATTTGTTTTCAATACACTTTAACTAGTTGCACAAATATATTCAATGCTAATTAAATATCAACATTTACTTATCGTTAATGTTTTTTCAATAATAAAACTACTCGGTGATCTCCAATAAAACATATCAAGAACTTTAATGAATTTATTTCAAAATAAAATGAATGAATGAGCATTTTAAGTATTGTCTACCCAAAACTTGATTACGTATTGCGCACCTGTCAGCGGATTAGGTTAGGGATTAGATTTGAACCTTATTCCACATCTCGTCCTATAAATGAACAACTTAAGATAATCATAACAAAATATATTGTCTATCGCATTACCTCTTTCCAATATATAATATATATATAGGTAGGTAGGCATAACTGATAAATAGTGCAGCGGTCGCCGGCATGATTTGAACATGCACTATTTTATCAAACAGAGTAAGGAAGAGAGTCAGTATAATACTAGGTAGGCATAACTGATAAATAGTGCAGCGGTCGCCGGCATGATTTGATCATGCACTATTTTATCAAACAGAGTAAGAAAAAGAGTCAGTATAATACTAGGTAGGCATAACTGATAAATAGTGCAGCGGTCGCCGGCATGATTTGATACATGCACTATTTTATCAAACAGAGTAAGAAAGAGAGTCAGTATAATACTAGGTAGGCATAACTGATAAATAGTGCAGCGGTCGCCGGCATGATTTGAACATGCACTATTTTATCAAACAGAGTAAGAAAGAGAGTCAGTATAATACTAGGTAGGCATAACTGATAAATAGTGCAGCGGTCGCCGGCATGATTTGATCATGCACTATTTTATCAAACAGATTAAGAAAGAGAGTCAGTATAATACGAGGTAACTGATAAATAGTGCAGCGGTGGCATGTTTGAAGCACTATTTTATCAAACAGATTAGTCAGTAAGGCATAACTGACAAATAGTGCAGCGGTCGCCGGCATGATTTGAACATGCACTATTTTATCAAACAGAGTAAGAAAGAGAGTCAGTATTATACGAGGTAGGCATAACTGACAAATAGTGCAGCGGTCACAGACATGTTTGAACCTGCACTAACTCTAACTCAGATCCAAAGTCTGACGCAACACACACTGCACTAGAACAAGAAGGTCCAACTACTCCAGAGCCTGCACTTTATTACAAACTATTATAATAAGTTCAGAACTGTCTCAAATCTCTTCATCTGTCTTCTATTGTATGAGATGCTTTTCATATTTTATCGCAGATATTCATTATATGTACGCAAAATAGTACTTATATATACATTAACTTTACTACTTTAAAAAAAAAATAGTAGAAAATAAAAAATTACAATCTAAAATACATTACGTAATAGAAAAGGTTGTTTCAAACCATATTTTAATAGAAATTTAATCATCTTTACAAATCTTCCCATGTTTTTTACTTATGTTTTTTTTTTATTATCTCGTACTGTCTACACTAATCAGTCATAGCCACATAGACAAAACATAATTTAAACAAAGTATTGGTTTAAATTATAATGTAATACTATTTAAGCTGTAGACCAGTAATTTAGGTAAATATATGGTTTGAATAAATCAACTATATTGATATGTAAACATTTTAGATTTTACAATTTGATTCGGACCGAACGTACTTAAACTTTGAGTTAATCAGGTTAATGAGTTTTAATATAATGTTTTCTTTCTTCTAATAAAAATCTATAGGCCTTGGGTGGCGGTAAAGAGATGATCAGAGTATGGAGAAAAGAAATTCTGTAAAATTGTTAATAGATAAACAAAATAAAGTTTGGGAGACCTAATAAACAGATTAAGGAAAAGGGGTGAAAAACGTCTCCAACTTCTACCACTGATGAGTTTAAATTATTAAAAGTTAACTATAGCAATACCAAAGTCAAAATCCAGTGTTGTAATGACTAATAATAACAGTCGTCGTGTTAATACAAGGAACTAATCGGAAATCGCAACCATCGATTGCTAACAAAATCATATTAAAGCCCCCGTTACCCACACGCGGTGTCCCAAAAGCAATAACTCGGAGAATCAAATATTAAAGGGTTTAGATTGGGTCGTGAAACCCTTCTCCTGAATATATAGTGACAGAGGCGGTTGGTGAAACCAATCTTTCTATTTACCATTATAGAACGGTTATATTTAGTCCTATTTTTGTAAGTGTTCCATAAATGAGAACGTTTTAACATTTAATTAAAACCGTTAACTCAGTAAAAAATAATAATTTCTTAAATGCTTTATAATGTAATAGATGTTATATCTCATTATTTAAAAATCCAAAACATGTCATAACAAATATTATTTGTCAAAGACAATGACACAAAACAGTCTATATAATCGAGTATGATAAGTAACGAAGCATTTAATTGAATTAAAATAATTTAAACAGCAAAATAAAAAAATCATATTATTCACCTGTGTTTGTATCACTTACAATATAATATTACATTATATACTGTGGTAATTTATTTCAGCGCAATGATTAGTAAACACGCTCATAAATTTTATATTTTCTCATTACGGACATATGTGAGGATATCTTCTGGACTAGAAAATTGTAGTCTTGATCCCGCGAACTTGATAAATAAAAAGCAATTCTTTTGAAATTCGTATATCTTTCATAAGTTGAACCAATTCTTGGACTCCTTTACACAATAAGTTTTTTTTTATTTTTACGAGAAAAAAATATTTTTACATTATCTGGAAGATAAAGAAGATATTGAGTTCGACTACCGATTAATAAACTTAAATTTAGCCTATAAAAACTACACGGACGGACATGCACCATAGTGGAACTTATTCATACGTATAAAGGAAAAAGTTTCGTAAAGATTTTTTAATAAATGGCTTTTATAAATTAAATATTTTTGAGATAAAAAAAGAATAACGATATATATTTTTTTATTAAAGTTTCTTATTGACGATGGCAGGTTTTATATAATAACAGGATTTCGGACCCTTGCTATCGGTATAGGTTATAAAAGGTATAACACAACGTTTCGAGGATTGGAATCTATCCTCTTCGTCAGGTGGGGGAGGTATTAATACATACACAAATAAAGAACATAAAAGAGCTAAGATAAAGTTCAAACATGCCCAAAAGCTGCTTGGAGTCCAATCCAGATGTTATCACTGCACAGGATGCAAGTCCCGAGCACAAATCACAAATACTAGGATGTCAATCACACATCACACTAGTACAGGTTACAGTGGAATACTAAAAAGAATGTCGATGTCTTTCATCGGTTTTATACAATTCACTTTCCTTTCTTTACTAATTTCTGTTCTTTATTTTTGTAAGTGTACCTCTCCCCCCTAACTGAAGAGATCTACTAAAACCAAACCCGATAAAAAATATCATCAAACGTGTTTTACATTGGAAGAGAGAAGTAATATGAAAAATGTATGCTAGGTGGAAAATTGTTAACTTAAATCAAATCTTTCCCTTATTTGATCTTCCAATTCTTTATTTTTCTATCCTCCACTACCTGACGAAGAGGCTAGATTATAATTCACGAAACGTTGTGTTATACCTTTTGTAACCAAAACGATGGCAAATGTCCGAAATCCTGTTAAACAAAATTGATATAAAATTTGTCGAAATCAATAACAAATTATAACCAGCTTTTGGAACTTATAACTTGCTGACCTGTGAATGTTACCAATACCCAAGTAAAGGTGAACTGGCAGCCAAATTTAATGTTAAATATTGAGACTATGTCACTCCCGAGGGCTGTAAATATTTTACCGCTGTGCTTTCACAGCCCACCTGAGTTCAGCTATGCCAGAAAACAATCGCCTCCTCAGCAAATATTATTATTTTTACTATTGATCGATTCACCAACAACTGAATAAGGTCAGAGGAATGTAATTAAGAAGTGGCAACAGCAGAACTGACCCATATTCGTGCTTAAATGTCATACATATTTTACATTATATACAATATCAATACCAATTATCTGCCAATTGTGTGAAACATCTCTCAAAATATATAAAAATAATCGGGTAAAAGTTTTTAATAAAAATAATTGAATTTAGAAGTATATTTTTCATATTCCTTTTCAGCTAAAAATATTTATGATTAAGATATTTTACAGTACATCTTAAGCAATAAAGAAACTTATTCTGTTAATTATATATAGACTGAGAATATAACCATTAGAGAGTGGTCACTGATTTATTCAATAATTATCGTATTTAATAGTTTCCATCACTCGAGAGTGTAAATTTGTAAACTAAAATGTAACTGGAATACAAAATAACTCTTAACAGATTTGTATTTATTAAATTAATATAGATTTAACGGCAAATAAATAATAATTTATCACTGTTTTCATAGTGTATGCAAATAACTTCGTCGGCATGGATACTAAGCTCTGGGTGAGCACCCTTCCTATTCTTTATAAATTCGTTTCTTCTCTTTATTTCATAAACGTTCTCATAATGCAAAATAAAATAGCATTAAAATCACAATGTTCTATTAATATTCTTACGTCACATTTTATATATGTTTTATAAAACCTAATTGAAATAAACGTAACTTAATTATCTCCTTTATGTAATTTATATATATATATATATATATATATATATGTGTGTGCGTGTGTGTGTGTGTGTGTGTGTGTGTGTGTGTGTGTGTGTGTGTGTGTGTGTGTGTGTGTGTGTGTGTGTGTGTGTGTGTGTGTGTGTGTTGAGAGTGTGTGTTGCTTTTGAGGTTATAAGTATAATGACTATAAATCTAAACTTATTCTTAAAAGAAAAATCCCTTAGCTGACTTCTTTATATATCTTTATCTAATACATAAATTGTAAAAACTAACTTACATTGCTTTAGTAATACAAAAGTATAACGTTAATAGTTACGATTTTCATAGCGATATAGTAGGTGAGTTATTCATTACGTAAAAAGTCGTGTTTAATTTTAATCTTTTAGTTTAAAAATTAAATAAACATTCCATAAAGAAATGCAGAACAACTATACGTTATTAATTAATCGGTTTATGTTATTCGGAGATAACTCTAAACATAGTAAACAGTTACAAAGTTAACTGTATTTTTTATGCACTCATTACTTATCCTATAGCAATCTAAACTGTTTATTAACAAATACAGTTAAAGTTATTTTATCAGTTCTTTCTTGTAATGAAACAGTGATGTCATTGAGAATTTCCCTTAAACAAGTTAAATAACTATTAATATACAACAATATTCCTGATGTTCGGTATATTGAAAATATAACTCAAATAACCGATATAACTATATTTGATAACAAAGTAATCACAAATAAAGTAGAAAAAATATAAAACTAAATTCAGTAAATGTCAGATCTACATTACAAAAAATTTAAATCTAGACGAGTATTATCTTTGTGCATTGTTTTTTAGACACGTTAAATTTACTAAAGTAATTGAGATATTTAATTTTACAAATTCATCGTTGAGTACTTTTTTTAAGTGGAATCCATTGCTATTTGAAAAAGTACCAAAATAATGTGCAAAAATCTATAATAAATATGAGCATAACTCTTTAACCGAAGGTTCAGTTTTCCTTTGAACAATTAAGAACAGATTAAAGATCATAGCCTTTCTTTGGATTTCCAATATGTATGGATATAATATTTTCCTATACAGAATAGCAAAACACATTTTAATTTGTAAGGATAATGTTATTAAATACTTATCAAACGTAATAATAAGCATGTACGCGTTCCAAAAACACGCAAATTCCTAGTGCAATTAAATTAACATTCCTATATTAAAGGATATCGTAATTTGAATACAAAGAACAAAATATTTTGAACGTCGCTTACAATGATTATGTTAAAAAGCCAATTAAAGCCAGTAGAGAGTATCGCATAGAGCGCGAAATATGTTGACATTTATTAGGTGTGTGATAACGGGGGGGATGAACAACAACGACACCGGTCCAGAGCTCGTTGTGAACAAGCCATTGTTGTGTGGACAGTCCCTTGCAATATACGGACGCTCATGTGAGATATGTGTTGTGTGTGATCACTGTTTTATACCGGACTTCACGGCCTTTCTACAACTATTGATGGCATTTCCTTCATTTCTACCACACCCATTAAAATTTTATTAAGGACTGAGGAAATGTGAGGAAATCCAAACGCTTTCTTGTGATTTCCAAAGAATTACCTTAAAATAAATACACAAAGCTAAATATGTAGTGATAGTATCAGTATATTTATGGATGTAATTAGGGATGCTGGAAGTAGTAGCATCTACGAAAACAATACTTTGCATTTAGACGTTGCATGTAACGCAACTTTTCTATATATTTCACAATTGATTATTTGCACCAGATCTTCAAACCATAAGTACAAAGTTTAACGTATATTTTCAACATACAGAGTGTCCCACATGTATATAACAACATTATCAGGTATTATTATGTAGAACAAACCAAAATATCACATTCAAACTTTCCAACATTCAATAATTATATGAAAAATCCACCATTTTGTTTTATCACCTAATTGTCTTTAATTTGAGAAAAGCTTGCATTATAAGTTGAAATTGGGTATATAGCGTTATAATTTACAGAGATAAATGCAAAAACAGTTCAATATTATATAATTTTCAAAATGGAGGCTTCCTAAGCTCTTCAACAGTAAAAATCTTTAAAAAGACATGTGACAAAAAAGTCACATACGTTACATTTTTAAGAAGTCAATTTTATTGGACTGGATTTTATATTATCCTACTATTTCAAATCAAGAAAATCAGTTGATGTATAAGGGAAATAAAGCGCTTTAAAAAAAACAAGTACTAAACAATATCCTATGTCATTTTGTGTCAACACAAAATTGTGAGCAACAACAATCAGCTGTTTTATATTCAACCGCTGTAGTCGTCTGATTAGAACTAGGAAATAATGTTCAATTAATTACAGTATAGAAACGTACATTGCTTAAAAAATGCTACCTTTAATTAATAAATAATAACTTTTAAACATTCTTCTTTTAAAAGTCGTGTCAATATAGCTATATTAAGGACTATAAACTATCATAGAACACTTTCTGGTACTTGAAGGATGACAAGAGTAGTTCTTTAAGTCATATAAAACACATAGTAGTTCCATAATAGAACTAAAATATTTCTTCTGATACTAATAGTACGTCTGATAAAATACATTTTGTTTAAAATAACCTAATAATGGATGATCTTCAATATTTAATGCTTATTACATTGGCCAATCACATAAAATATTAAGAAAGGAATTTTATTTAATATTATTAGTGTAATCGTCAATATATTTATCAATATGTAAAGTTGTAAATATAATGCGATGTGGAAGAGACTAATATGATTGCAAAGAGGATAGTAACGGAAGTCCTCAGGCTAATCCCTTGTCGAGCGTACATTTACCTCGCGAAATTCATCCAACGCTATAAGTGTTTTATTCGATCATCGATATTTTTATTGATCAATAGTGTCATATTTAAACCTTATATGTGAAACATATTAAATGAAATAAATCCTTTTGTCGAATATATATAGTATGGATTACTTTTGTACTTGTAAGCAAATTCCAATTTACAATAGTGCAGAAGTTGAATCCGATACACTGCAAGCAGAATTTGTTGCTAAATGTAATGTTTTTAATTGTTCCTTACCATTTTATTGGTTTTTTCATACCCTTTAATAAGTATTCGTAAAGAGCAGCCACGTGTATAGTTATAAAATATTTGGGTTTTAGTAAATTTACTCGGCAGTTTAACTTCATAAATTCAGCAACAACTCTAAACATTAAAGTATTTTATGATTCAAAACCATTTAATTCTCAAGAATCTAAATATTCTTCCCTAGACAGTGAAGATTATTCTTTGATTTTTCCAGCATCCAAATTTTATTACAATTTAGATGGCAAACAGTTCATCTCGCGCAAGAATTTTAAAGGAAGGTTACCATACAGGTTAGCGCGCTGGGTGCCACTCTCAATGTTCTTACACATTGGATACACCCCATAAATTGATACCTCACTGTGACTTACTTTCAAGAGTTTTGAAAAAGGAAGTCGGTTGGTATGACTGCTTTAGTGAAGGCCGCAACAGAAAAATTCTGCACGTGATGATGGACTCGCAAAGGTGTGTTTATACAGTAAATAGTTAACTCCGACATCATAATCTACCAGAAGTTTTAAACGCTTCGTTTGGAATCAGAAAAGAGCTCACATATGTAGAAAATGCATTACTTTATAAACGAAGATTAGTAGTATATAAAAGGTTACGAAATGATTCTTTGGAGATACTTCGTGAAGTCATCCTGGAACTCCAGCAATATGATCTCTCGGCCAAACATATACCTGATAGCCAAGAATTCTAATATTAAGTATTTATTTAGGATATTACACAATGCCAAACTAAGAAACCTGAAAAAAACAAAAGTACCTATACACTCCGGGAACGCATACACTGATATTGAGCAAGGAAACATCCATCGTATTAGCTGCACCGCATGAAGAAGGTACTAGATGCTAGTAATGGATTGCAGTTCTGCGAATAGGGTCGATTTACAATTGTATTAGATTAACATCTCTTTAAAAAATATTTCCTCGATATGGACTGTCAAATTGCATAGTTACAAAATAATTTTCGAAATGTTTCTGCAAACAACTATTTTTTTACGAAACATTATTATTAACTATTTGTAAATCCTTATTGTGCTCTCAGTCATGGATTAGTAGAGTGCGCATTAAGAACTTTGAAGAACATAAACCACTCTTCTAGGAAACGTGGAGGTTATTCTGAAAACAGACAAACCCAACTTAATGAGTTGTGTTTGTTGAAACAATGTTCAAAGGATGTTGAAACAATGGTCAAGCAACTGGAGGAAGATAACCACCCAGGTTTGTTTGACACAATTGTTAAAAATTTTCTTGGACAAAACGTTCAACAACAATTAACCAGGAGCTGCGAACGTTAAGGAAGAGGAGAGAATATGAGATCTGAGAATACCTGAGATGAAAGGATATGAACCTATGGAGATTATAACAAAGATGCGTAGATGGTCTTACAACGTTCTTGTAATTGACATTTAACAGAGAAAATTCAGACTTTCTGACTAAATCAGGATGGATCTAGTATGCACTAAAAAGTAGATATGGAAAAATACTACCATAATAAGATTTTGGATATTTGCCATTTTAATATATTCCAAAATTTATAACACAACATTTCGAGGATTGAAATCAATCGTCTTCGTCAGTTGAGAAGAGAATTAGAACATCTAAATTGCAGCATGTGACGATAATTGTAAAAAGAGGAAGAAAAAAAGAAGGATCACGAAAGTCACGAACAAGAGAAGTCAAGAGCACAATCACTCGTCAAACCACCTCAGGAGAAATTTCATAACGCATTTGGGATTTATTTTTTTTTATTGGCAGTCCACTGCTGCAAGTTCTAAATTGTATGTACTTATTATATTCTCACCTGACGAAGAGAATGGACTTCAACACTCAAAACGTTGTGTAATAAATTGTATAACATGTAACAATGGAATGTTTCTGAAAACATATCATTTCAAGCTACCATAGCTGTAAATTTACCAACCATATGTTTACATCATTATTACCACAAATAATAACATTTTTGTTTGTTTAGGGACTAAAATAAAAACATATTTTTTAATTTATAAAGTTCATGTAAAATTATAGATGGAAAAAGTTGTTTAATCATGGCATATATTTTGAAACTAATTAAAGTTAAGGTATTTGTAAATAACCATTTAATTTATATACCGCACTAACAGTACGGTTACAGTTTTTAGTATTATATTTACTTGATTAAATCGCATTCCAAAACAGAATATTTTTGGTTTACGGTTTTTAGTTTTTAATTAACTCTAACTAGATATCAAAGTATGTTGTAAGCTGCTATATACTATCTGTTAAGTTCCTCTTAAAATATTTAGAAAATTTTATAAAACAACAGCAACAATATACACATTATTATGCAAATCACACATAATTGTGAAACAGGAACAGTTACTGGGAGGTAATATCTTTTTTAGTAAAAGTAATAAACTTGGCTTTAAATAGGCCTACATATTAAATTAGTTTAATTGTTTATCAAATGCACCCTTTTTTATAGATACTAGGTCCGAGTATATAGAATTTCAAAAGCTGATATACGCAGTTTGCCTTGAAAGGTTGAACCTAAAAGTTATTTGGCGGGAAGTAATGCCAGCCGGTATATTTATTGCCAAACCTGGGATTATTTTCAGTAGCCCTTGGCTATTGTTCCCGCCAAACCGCTCCACCGAACCCCTCGTTATTTAAACCGTGCGCTTTTACTACGCTCCATTTTTATCCCTACAATAAAATATTTGTTTATTTAACAAACTATTCTTTGAAAGCTCTACTCGATGGTGATTGTTTTGCAAAATTTTGATGAAAAATCCTAACATAAATAAACCCAAAATAATTTAACAATAAATTTGTACCTCGGTATTTCGTTACTTTTATTCAGAAGCAAAGGTATAGTTTTTCATGGAAAAGGAATAATATTCTGTTTGTAATATAATGAACCTGCCAAATTACTTACTCTATAAAGCAATCATGAATTGCTTTAGCTCCTATTTACAATACAACTAAAACTTACTATAATTATTTATTTATTTAACTTTTGTCTATTAAAAAAAAATTTTTTAATCACTAATTCTATATAAAATTCTTCAATTCTTTTTTAAAACGTATTGAAAAATAGATAAATTTCCATAAATTTACAATTATGCTAATAATAAATGTATATAGTTCAAAGTTTAAGTTGAATTTATGAGCAGTAACTTTCATATGTGTCTGTTTTTAATTAGATTAGAAAAAGAAGAACCTTGCATTGTTTAGCTCCTATTTACAAAAAGAGTAAAAATTTTCTAGAACCCTTTAATTATTTTTCTTTGGTCAGTTCCGAATATGTTTCCTTTAAAGTCACTTCTTCTATAAAATTTCTCTAAATTCTTTTTAAAACCATATTGAAAATAATTAACCTCCTTTATACTTTCTAAATATGTTAATAATAACTGTATACAGTTCAAACCTTTGAGTTGAATAGATAAGCATTAAACTTCAATATGTTTCTGTTTTTAATTAAATTAGAAAAAAGAATAATGAATTGTTTTAGCTCCTATTTAAAAAAAGAGTGAAAACTTTCTAGAAACATTTATTTTACTTTTTATCAGTTCGGAATATGTTCCTTAAAAATCAATAATTCTATGTAAAATTCTCCTATTTTTTAAACCTTATTGAAAAATGGTTAACTTCCTTTATATTTTCTAAATACGTTAATAATAACTGTATATAGTTCAACGTTTAAGTTGAATTCATGAGCTTCAATTTCATGACTTTCAATATTTTTCTGTTTTTAATTAGATCAGAAAAAGGGAATCATGGATTGCTTTAGCTCCTATTTATAAAAGAACTCAAACTTTCTAGAAACCTTTATTTTACCATATCAGTTCAGAATGTGTTCATTAAAAGTCACTTCTATACATATAAAATTCTCAAATTTCTTTTTAAAAAAGTATTGAAAAATTTTGTAACGTCCTTTTACATTTTACTAATCATATTAATAATAACTGTACGAAGTTCAAACGTTGAGTTGAATTCATGAGCACAAACATTTTGTATTTTTCGGTTTTTAATTAGATTAGAAAAAGGATCTGGTCTTTCTCCAGGATACTGTCAGGAGAACTGCCTAAGGCAACGCTCTTCCTGCCATTGTTAATGTAAGATCATGGACACAAAGCTTGTTCATAGCCCTAACAAGGCTCTTAAATGAAGAAGCTTTATTAATTAGTTTATGAAATAAAGAATCTGTAATGCTTAAATGAGAACAGAATTAATAGTTTCTCATTTTTTAAGTTTGTTACTTGCCACTCATTGTCTGCATTTAATCAATGATAATTTAGTTGTACTAAACTGAAATTTTTAGATTAAAGGGATATAAAACGTGATAAACATTGGCAGAGTGGGAATTTTATTTCGGTGTGCTTTAAGTAATCTGTAAATTTTAATGTACATTTGTAAATAAGAATACTTTACCTAAATCAACTCCAGAGTTAAGTATGTAAAATGACGACAATATAAACAGGAAACTCGTGAATGTATTTTGTGGAATATCATTAATAGGTTAGCAGTGTTCCAACAGTCAACTTGTTAGCTAACTCGGTACGTCCAAGTGTCAACTAATTTCAATCGTCGCAGAAACTTGATACCTTTGTGCCCTTGTTGTGTTCGGTAGGTAACCAGTCGAGTTACTGACAATTTAATTAACAACTTCAACTAATAGTCTAATTTCGAATAAGTTATAGTGGTAATTAAATTGTTACAAATTTATCCAGTACTAAAGTCAAATACGATACATTTCGCCTAAGACTCACAAAGAAATAATTTAAACGATATTTTATCAATCGGCAATATAAAACAGATTGCGTATATTGGACATGTCTCTGCGTTGTAACGTTTCCTTGAAGTATGGGCGATAATGTTGGAGGACGCTTATTGGTTAAGTATTTAAAACTGTTTTAACAGTTTTACAGGCCAGGGATTTTTCAAACCTTCAACTCAACAAATGGCCTTTTGATCTTTATCTATTTAAATATGCATATCAGAATTGTAAAACTTACATTACTGACCAGGTTTTATTCAGGAAAATAGTTGTAATATACTGGAAATATGAATGCTGAACGGATATTTATTTCTTAGGAAATCTTCCCCAACTAGTATAATAAGTGTTGGTACATTAAGGAATATAATTATTAGGAAATGTTGGAATTGTATGTACATTCTCGTTATTAATAAATGAAGAAGTAAGTTTTATGATTGATTTATGTAGATACTGTGGAAAAAAGATGTATGAATTAAACTAAATATCTCTGAGCATGAGTAAAAGTAACACCAGAAGATACCACCTTGTCTACTAGTAATGACAATTTTGTTTAATGTAAAAACATCTCTAATGTTTCTTAAAGAAAGAGCTATTCTTACTGGAAAGGAAATTTTTTCTTTAAACTAAACACGAAATTTAATAATAATTTTTAATTTTTTTACAAGAGGCTTTTTGTTATCCAAGATTATTTACATTCCTTTTGGTGTGAATAAAAAATTTTACAACAGTATAAATATTTCTAAATTTAAAAAATATCAGCTTGCTGAGTAATACTTAATACAATTTCATATAATAAATACCAATATATCTATAAACGTATATTTAGAAGGAAAGGTGAATTTTGAATTGCTCTAAAATAATTTTTTTTTCAAATTATTTTAATATTTTATAATATATACTGTTTTACGATCGTCCAGTTCTTCTTCTTTATAGACTACGAACGTTATAAAGGTGAGATTCCTTTCTAATGAATGTTTGTCGATAGTTGATTTTGGAGTTTATCCGTATTTAATTATAATATCTTTTATGCTCATAAATCTTTTTTAACGGCTCTTCTTTTCCAGCCGATGTAAATTTTATTACAACATTTACAATTAATTTCGTAAATTTTAATTATATTTTATCTATAATTTTATTTTTTGTATTAAAAATTATTACATAAATAAGTGTTTCTTATAAAGAAAATAATCCCAATTATTATTCAAGATAACGTAGAATACAACACAATACAATTCAAATGGCCTAGTAATGTATACAACTTTGAATTCAAGTTATGAACTGTTACATATCACACGTTTTCGGTATACACCCTAATACGAGCCAGTTATCATTGTATAATGCTATCCGGCCGGACATAAATAACGCACAATCTCGCTCCTATACACTGGACAATGTACGACAGGGGTTTAATGTGAAACTACGGTGACATTTATACGTGTTGTGACAGCAAGGGGACAATACAAAGGCCAATATAACCGCTACTGATGACAGTGTTCTGTATAGTCGTAGATGGAATATTCCAGAACACCCTCGGCTAAACTATTGTCACAACGTCTTCACCTGAGAGCCGCTGTCTGCGTATAACCTGACATTCACTCATGATTCCTTGGTCCTTTACTTTAGTAAAGGACAGCTAAGTTTATTTATTTTTCATGTCATGAAAGTGATGGATGATTATCTAATCGTTAAATGTCCACAGATTAATTTTACTAGAATACATTCCTTTGTTAATGAGTTTTTTAAATCTGTTAGTCAGGAGTAAACAATATAGTACACTATAATAAATATTTGATATTTCATGACGTTTGTAGCTTATACTTGTATATGTATACACAGTTCCAGTTATTGCTTACAACCAAAAGTGTATAAAGTTTTAAATAAGAAAATATATTTTTTGATGTGTATAGATAGATTAGTGCTTTTTACAAGAATATTTAGGCTATTTAAATTCACCTTGAATATTTTATGTTTTTGTTTTTTATTGAAAAGCTTTATCCCCTTTTAAGCCTTATTCTGCCCGACCCCATGGGCCACTGGCCTGTGTGACGATCTTATCAAGCAGAATAAGGGGGAGAGTAGATACAGTAAAAAATAGATGGTGCTGATAAAAAGTGCAAGGATCACAGGCAATGTTCGAACCTGTGCTATCTCTAACTCAGACTCAAAGTTCAACGTCTTATACCGCTCGGCCATCGGCACTCCCAAATCGGTAGTTGCATCGGGGATAACATGTAATGAAAGCATAGCTTAAAGTATTTACTTAAAATACGATTCAATTAAACAAAGCACCTCTGAAAATTTAGATTTATTAAGGTAATATTTAACGAAGAGTGATATTAATGCATGATGATATTTATTTGTATTTAAATATTTAACAACATTGAATTTAAACTTGTAAATAAATGTTAATGTATTACGTTTTAACTATGACCGATATGTACTCTGTACCACAATTAAATCCACAAATATATGTAAATTACATGGATCAGTAACAGATATGTGGGTAAATGTTATCCCTATGACGGAAATAATAACATTGTTTATGATTATTCACGTGGAATATTTGAAATATGTAATAATGTATATTGCACATTTCTCTGCGTTTTGAGATATGCTTGGCTAAATATAACATACATTTTAAATATAAATTGCTTCCTTGTACTTAAAAAGTTTGTCTTATATTAATCTGATTTTCTTATTTTCTAATTATAGCAATGCTTACATAAATAATCTAGCTCAGCCTTATACCAAGTCCATTAAGGAAAACATAGCTAAATAACTGCATCAGTATAGAATTTGATATTCTAGATGAAACCAGTACCAAATATCACAAGCGAGAGACTCTTCTACATGCATTAATAATCATTGTAAACGAGGCTGAAACCACAGCAACGAGTAATAAATGGTATACATCCAGTGACCATAATGAGCTCATGACTGTTAAAATTACATTTCCAATTTCACAAAATATTTTCAATAATCCCAACAGAGCAATAAAAACATATGCATTAAAGATAAAAAGTGCATTAAGTGAATATGTTAAGAGAAGCTAAAAAGCTCAAAAGAGGTAATTTTGATTAGAAGATGTGTCAATGATTATATTTTAGTTACTGAAGTTTTTTATACTATGTTACGTTATATTGTTGCAATGAACATTGTAAAAATGATGATTAGTAATTATATCTCATATTTAAGATGTCCTCTGAAGCTTAAATTAAGTTACAGCTCGTATAAAATAGTAAGATTTATCTTGAAATATGTCGGCTAATACACAATTACCTAACATACGATACTCGCGTAATCTTCTATTATTACAGACTATGTGGGATATTTTGCAAAAGGGGAAGCCTATTTTAGAATAAATACTTGGTGATTCATATAGACTATAAAGTTGTTACGAAAAATTATTTAACTACCAACGCAATCCACTGAAATATCAATAAATGAACTAGAGTAAAGGTAGTTATGGTAATTAGGTCTTATTAAATAGTTTATTTTATCCCAGTAGTTTTCTTATACCTAACTTTTGAAACCTCAATACACAGTAATCTTAATATTAAGCGAAGGGGTAGGGACGTCCTATCTTCTGCATGCAAAATTTAAATTTTTTGGTATATGCTACTTTTGTATTTCTGTTCATAGGCAATTCAAACCTAAAAAAAATATTTCTGGTAGATCATTTTTGTTTAAATTTTTGTTAATATTTCAAATAGTCTTTAAAACTCTATTTGATTTAATATAAAGCCCTAACCACTTTTAACGAGTGGTAAAAGTTTTGGAGACCTAGGAAAAAATTACATAATATGAATACATTATGAAATATAAAAGCAGGATAGCCAACATAACTTTTATTTTTAATACAATTATTTCCATATACAGCAAACACGCTGTATATAAATTGATATATATATTTTATATATATAAAACAAGGTCTCGGCCCCCTCAAGTCCAAATGCAGTAGAAAATTGTTAACTGTATGTTTAAATATTTCAATTAACACAAGTACGTATAGAAAAAAATTACTAAATTTGTTAGATATATTTCTAAATTAGGTTTGAGATATAAAAAATGAGTTATTGTTTGAATATGACATAATTAATGGTGTAAAAGAGATCCCCACTCTATTAGCGAGCCTAGTATTATAAGATTGTGACGTAAAGAGATAAATTGAAGAACAATTTAGTATATGTTTGTTAATATACTTTTTATAAACAACTGGCGCAAGGAAAGAATTGATGTTTCATGAAAAAAAGTTGTAATTCGGATACTCTTAGTTTCTTTAATCCCTGCTTTTAAAATACTTTTCTGAATAGTATAGAAGAATTGTATAGTAATATAATAGTTTGAAACAAGTTGCTGAAATACTAAAGCATCGTATTAAAGTGCACGAAATTAAACACTACAATTTTAGATTATTGCACATGTCTCTTCAATCATTACATTGCCTCCTATCACAGGTTCCTGTTACATAGAGCGTAATGTACATATATTGTGATTGTATTATGTGTTTATACATACAAGAGTATAATGTCGCTACAACCCCGTAAAACCCATACAGTTTACAGGCAGAGAGGAAGGGTTTTATTCAGATAAAAGTGGCTGTGTGGCGACCCCAGTTTAAATTGCGGTTCTCCCTGTCCACAAACAATGGTCATAATAAAGATCCCCTATCCCACGCGTCCCCTCCGATATTACAGTATTACAGTTACGTTCTCTCCGTATACACGGCAACGAACGTAATTATTCCTGGAGCTATGATTAATATACTTTCAGCTAATAAATGTCTCACAGGGAATTTAATTAAATTTTAAACAATTACCCGTGGGTGAATATTTAAATTGAATTATACGAAATTTAAATTATTCCTGATGCTATGATTAGTATACTTTGAGCTAATAAACATCTGCATCACTTGGGATCTAATTGAATATAAACAATTACCCGCCGGGTGAATATGTGAATTTAAATTATATTAAATTAAATTAATTCAAAGTATTCCTGATGCTATGATTATTATACTTTGAGCTAATAAATGTCTGAATCCCTTGATTATAAAAAACTACCCGCCCGGTTAATAATAAAATTAAAATTAATTTAAATCTAATTTAAATTGTTCCTGATGCTATAATTGAAATAATGATGAATAACTTGGGAATTAATTGATTTTATACAATTACCCGCTGGGTGAATATTTAAATTTAAATTGGTTATTACAGCGAAAGAAACAACTCTTTTTCAAAGTTAAAGTGAAATGACATAAATATAATTTAATGTCACTAAACCGACATGCATCATTTGTGCTTTAGTTTTAAAATTTGTAAAGCCAATAATACATGCAATGGTCATTAATGTATTATAGAAAATTATCGATAAATGGACATAATTACGTGGTAGTTAATAGTCATCACACCAACTACTAATTCGTCAAGCCAATTAATTATAATTACCACTGTCGCAGATATAGAAATTATTGGTGCAAACTTTCATGTTCTAGTTAATTCCAGTATAAGCTGATCTATGCTTAGAGCTTGCAGCTGTATACAGTGCAGTAATAGATTGATCCACTAGCTTAGTTAACTACCTATTTAGCTCAACTAATACTTTAATATGAGCTAAATCTGCAAACTTGATGTAGAAACCTATCAAAAGGTTTTGCCTATTTCTTTAGAATAACATAAAGGTCAATGAGTCTTAGAAATTAATCGGAATAACCGTCTACACCGAGTAAATGTTGTATTATTTAAATAAATGAAAATACCATCTGTAAATTGTGCTTACTAGTATTATAATAAATAAATACAATAAATAAATAACTGAGCATAATAACCTAAGAAACTACAGTATTGTGAATAAGAATATAACATTATGGTTATATAGTTAAATATTTTGTAAGTTACCATAATATCATTAATTTGTCAAATCGATTAATTTTCAGTACCTCAATTTCATTCGTTTATTTTGTATTTTAGTACTTATCAAGATACTAATACAAGACTAATATATTTACAGATAACATTAACTTTTATAACTAGAAATATATATCTCAGATAATGCTTAAAAAGTTGGGGGTTGGAAAATGCATCTCCAGATACAGTGGATAGTCAGTGACGGAGTTAGAATGATCATTTGGTAGTGCCATGGAGACAATAGATGAGCTGAAGCTAATACAAAGTCTACAAGGAAATCCCTTAGAGGATAGAAAATATCTTCCACTACACTGTTAGATTGGCGGTGGCCGCACAGAGCCCTCTGAAATTGAAGAAAAAGTACACTGAAAAAGATATAAGCTATTTTTATTCCGATATTGTTGCATTTGTATTAATTAATGTCTTGTCTACTGAAAATGTTGGACAAAATGTGAGATAAGTGCACATAAATTGTACCGGCTCGGAACCAAGCATAAAGTGGAAGCGGTTGAAAAATTATCCTTGAAGAAACTCGGCTGTTCCTTACGATCAGTATTCGTTCTCTGTGTTAACACTACATCCAGATATTGATTTAAGTTGTAACTTTCCGAGTGTAGACTGATTTTTGTGAATTGTGAAATAAGAGTTCAGAAAAAATTATAAAAGAATTCCAATGTCCGTTTGTAAGATAGTTGTCCTGATTTTTTCCTCGGCTGTTTGGGGAGAAATATTACAGATCAACTCAGTGTTTTATTTGTAACTTAAATAGACAAGATTAAATAAAGCCTAGGTTACATTAGTTTTGTGTTTTATTCAAACATCTTTTTCCAAACAAAAGATATGAAGTTGCACAATGTTTAAGATAAGTTATAAAGCATGTGATTTTTTAATAAATATGATAATTTAATAGTAATTGTGATCATTTGTCTCACCTATATTTGTTTTGTTCAATAACGCCATTAATTGATGAAGGTATTAAAAGTGTATTTCTCCCGTATCAATGACTACTATATTTAGTGGTTTAAGGATTTAAGGATTCTCGGGTAGGTCTCAACATGATATGATAATATTTAACAAAGGAAAAGTATCCGGGATTGTGTAGCATTCAGAAAACGTGAAGAGGAAATACTTGCGTGTAAAAAATAAATACATATTCTATCAAGTTTCCACTACAATTAAAATAACTTATGTGTAGTCTTGTTAGTTAAAACATTTTGTCAAAGTTTAATAATACATCTTGTGACAAGTTTTGAATGGATTTGTATATTTAAATTCAATGCATGGTAATTGTGCAATTTAGATAGGTGTAAACAAGAAAAATAATAATAATGAGACATTTATTTTAAATTTGTTTAACATATCTCAACAAATTTAAACAAATTAATATTTTGTTATTATCACATATTAGTATTAATATATAATTGTTATTCTATATTAATAGTATATTTTGAATTGGTAAAAGTAATGTTAAGTAGAATGTTCAAGATTTTCCATATTAACTCAGAGTGTTCAAGATTAAGAAGTCTAATTTGAAGGAACATAAATATTTTATGAAATCGTTTGTTAGCTTGTTTCAGACACCCAATTTCGTTATAAATGGTCTCTTCCACCCTTCTGCACAATCCATGTACAGGATTCTTGTACAGGAATCGCTTGTAACTTCCGGAGGGTTAAGAGCGATCGAGGCCAAATATCCAAATGGTCGCCAATATCGTTTGGCAGCGGCTGCTTCAGATAATGACGGCTGAAGTTAACAACCAACAATATCGATTACAAACACCTGCCCGTGCTGTAAAATACTTGGCAAAACACTTATTTGCCAGCGTGTGAGGCTTAGTGCTTGAACATTAAACTGTTACTCCGACTCCAAAGTATAACAACCGTACCGGGATGAAGGTAAAGGCTTTTCATTGTGAGTCTTGAACAGGACTATATATGTTACATGTGCAGATCCTGTCGATTTCACAGTTCTATCGGATTATGTTATCCAAAGTTCTCAATGTTTCATAGTAAGCAAAGAAAAAAAGTATAAAACAGTTGACATCCAACGGGATAACTCTGATCGTTAAATAACTACGTGTTCAATGAATACACAATATGACTTTTTATACGTAAAACGTTAGCTATGATAGTATTCGTTAAATCTAAATACAACTTTGATTGGAAGGACTTCACACCTATACTGGTGCTAACTGTTGTACAACAAATTTTCACATAATTAATGAGTATATATACGCTTAAAACTGTCGAAATTACTAAAAAATACAATACTATATTTTATTGATTTTTTTATTAAGAAGATCGGCCTCTCCGATTAAGCCTTATTCTGTCCGTCCTCATGGGCCACTGGTCTGTGCGAGGATCTTATCAAACAGAATAAGAGGGAGAGTCGATACAGTACGAGGTCGATGGTACTGATAAAAAGGGCAACGGTCACAGACAGGATTCGAACCTGCGCTATCTCTAACTCAGACTCAAAGTCCAACGACTTAGATCGCTCGGCCATCGGCACTCCGATATTAATTAAGTTTTGAAATTAACTATTAAAAAAATTTCCAGATATTAAATTCGTCAAAAAGGTTTTAGTTTGATCGAAAGCAATAATCAACAATATATAATATAATTTAGTACAAATATAAGATTAAATTACAATATACCTTGATGTGATTAAGCAAAAATAAATAGTATAGCTAGAAACACCTATTTTCATTTGAAAATTATTTGAACAACTTAAATAATTTTTTTTCTAATTAGAAATTTGACCTAAGGATATACAGGATTAAAATTAATATTTAACTCCCATAGTTGAAGTAATTAAAATTGTATTTAAGAATACTGTAACAAATAAGATGAGTTCTTGTATACCAGATAGCGTATGAAAAGTAATCGTCAAAAGGCTACGTTAGTTTTTAAATCGAAATATTTTGAAATGACAATACTCATTTTGTTCTGAAAACCTCTGGTCTTAGAGAATATGATACATCCATTGTAACACTTATTCCATGGAGGTCTACAGCCATCATACATAGTGAGTATTAGGGTCACCAATGCATCCCCCAAGAGGCGAGACACTTGCTTTATGATCATTCAAAGTTATAGGTTTTTGTAAACAATGTTATTACATTGTCTGTATGTCCTTTATAGAATCGAAAACTATTTGACCGATTATAAGGAAAATTAGTATGTATATTTCCATGTAGAAGGTTTATACATTACGCCCATTGATGTAATTTGCCACCAGGTGGCGCTGCAAAGGATAAAATTTTTTAAAGCGCCTGCACTTTATGACCTGCATTTACAGGAAAGTTATGTGCATTGCATAGCCAAAAATTATTTGAAGGCGCTAAGTTATGGTGTTTGTCTTAAAAATAAACATTAGTTTGAACTTAAACCTTGAGTGTTTGACCACTTTATAATAAAGTACATGTACGTGTACACGGCTATAGAAATACAATTTTGACAGATCTTCTTCGATCGTTGCAACAAGACAAACGTCGGCGTAGGAATTATAATTCACTTGAACCAGAAGCGCTCGTACACGGGCAAATCTTATGCATGCGTGCAAAGCCGCTGGAAACAGCTAACATAGTATGTTTTGTTCACAGGCGCCAAAGAATTTTAGTATATGAAATGAGTAATTTTAATTATAAAGAGTATCTTATGATGTTTTTGTTTCAAATTAGGTCCCTACACTACAGTCCTTTCAAAATGACTGTATGAATGGTGCTAGGCTGCAATGCTTGGACATACTGTGACTTATTTGTGTACCACTTCTTTGTCGGACAATTTTCAACTCTAATCCGCGGAAGTGTAGAGCATTTTGAAGCACATCATCATTATGCTAAGCACGCAAACAAGCGGCGGTTGTACAGAAATGGGCGCCAAACTGTGTATTGGGAAACGATTTGGTATCAGCGTAGCAGTGATTTTACACCAAACAGAAGCCCGGTAATGTACAACCCCATTATCAATGATTTATACAATCACACTTCAAGTCTCATTCATCACTCCAGAGGATCCACTTTAATCATTATTTGTTCCAGCAGTCATTGCTTTCAGCTTTCAAAAGTAATAGATCAGCACAAAAATGCCTACAAATAGTAACATGCGATACAGGATACACTGAACATCAAAGTGAGACAAAAATTATCCGTTTTACTTTCGGAACACGAAACTCGGCCTGGATATTTCCAAATACTATAAACTATAAATAATAACAATATTTGTGTAAATTAAAGATTAATTTACAACTTGTATTCACAATCTACATTACGTTTTTATTTTTACGTTTTAATAAATGATAAATTTGTTTAAACATCGCTCATGAAATTACTGATTGTGCTCAATTTTATAATTATAATAACTGTTCAACGCCTTATTAGCATATAGATTCTTTAAAGTGTCTAAATATCTAATAATATTTGTTTCTAATAAAATCAAATTGGAATGCTATTTCTGTTTTTAGGAAACGATGTTGTAACTAATTAATTATTTCATACACAATATACAGTTCTACTACAAGGTTTTTATTTGTAGGGTCTGCTACTTACTGATGTGCTTAGATCATGACGTATGCTTTCAGTGTTCAGTGTTTACCTGAAACAAACAAAATTGAAATAAATAATGCTTATTATTTTAGGTACATATTATGTCAGTGTTCAAATGTTACAGCTTCAGATAGTAAGCGAATTTAATAACGGCTATTATGTTAGCAATTATGAGTGTATAGGCACTTCTACTTTGAGTTTAAACTATATTTTCGACGACAATGTTGAGTTTTCCTTTTTTCCACGATTAAGAAAATATATATTTATATAAACAAGTCTGAGAACCCTCCTTCCATCAAGACAACTATTATGGGCTTTTAAATGTATAGTAAAAACATATCGTAACTTTGCATTAGATATCTGTATTACTGTATTGACCTAGCAATCAATACTGCATACTCAATTTCATAAAATGTTCAATGAACAGTTTTTTTTTGCAACTTATAACTTAATTGTTTTATCAAAAAATGAGCTTAATAGATTCCAGAAACCATTAAAATAAGACTTTTCGATACTGTCAAACTGCTATCGTGTCAATAAATGTAGATAAATTTATACAACGTTAATAAACTTATACTGTATTTTCATCTGATAGGGTTACTTAGTGGAGTAGCAAATGTTCGAGAAATCCATTGTTGCGAGAATCTCATCCAGGAGAAGCAGTGTGCTATCGTTTTCATCTGATAATGTTATCAGTGAAGCAGCAAATGTTCGAGCAATCCATTCTTGCGAGAATTTCATCCAGGAGAAGCAGTGTGCTATTGTTTTCATCTGATAATGTTATCAGTGAAGCAGCAAATGTTCGAGCAATCCATTCTTGCGAGAATTTCATCCAGGAGAAGCAGTGTGCTATCGTTTTCATCTGATAATGTTATTAGTGAAGTAACAAATGTTCGAGCAATCCATTTTTGCGAGAATTTCATCCAGGAGAAGCAGTGTGCTATCGTTTTCATCTGATAATGTTATCAGTGAAGCAGCAAATGTTCGAGCAATCCATTTTTGCGAGAATTTCATCCAGGAGAAGCAGTGTGCTATCGTTTTCATCTGATAATGTTATCAGTGAAGCAGCAAATGTTCGAGCAATCCATTCTTGCGAGAATTTCATCCAGGAGAAGCAGTGTGCTATCGTTTTCATCTGATAATGTTATTAGTGAAGTAACAAATGTTTAGAGCAATCCATTTTTGCGAGAATTTCCATCCAGGAGAAGCAGTGTGCTATCGTTTTCATCTGATAATGTTATCAGTGAAGCAGCAAATGTTCGAGCAATCCATTCTTGCGAGAATTTCATCCAGGAGAAGCGGTGTGCTATCGTTTTCATCTGATAATGTTAGCAGTGAAGCAGCATATGTTCGAGCAATCCATTATCGCAAGACTTTCATCCAGGAGAAGCAGAGTGGGTGAGACATCCTGATGGATCCTAATGTAAGTGGTACATTGTGGTTAAGAGAACTACGTCTTTATCGTATTTGGTTAAAAAAGAAGGAGCACAGTTCAGGCTACATGCTTATCAAATTAAACGGTAAAAAGCAAAACTATCGAGATCATAAAAGGCATGCATTTTAAATAAATACTGTCAATAAAGGGAAATAATTCACTACATCTAAGCAGGTCATTCGAGCAACTTGCATTGAATGAAGGTTTTTAATAAATTGCCCCAGCATCTTAAAATTATTCAGAACTTCGCATAGTTTTGCAATAAGCTTAAGATCTGGCTACTTGAGCATGAAAAAGCTTGGAATTTATTGAGGAAGTGTTGAAATGGTGCAAATATCTAATCAATCAGTGTTTTATAATCTTTTGTAACCTTTGTAATATAGTCTGGTTATTATTAATCATAATTTATATAACATTGTCCTAATACTGCTGTTTGTTTTACCATCTGCATTTGTACTTAACATTTATCTTTCTTAATACTATTTGTTAAAATTATAGCTGACGCCATTGAGCTAAATACTTTGGTTATTATGTTACTGGATTCTCAGTTTGTCAACAAGTCTATTGACTGTTTTTCTATTTGTGCATTTTTGAATGGATTGTTTTATAAATAGCTGCCACATAACTTGATAACGTGGCAGTTTTAATTTCTAAGAAATAATTACATGTATAAAAAATGAGAGATAAATAATTATTTTCATTGTTTAAATAAACTTTTTAACTTGTATGTAAAGAGTTATATTGGCATCTTTGTACTTTTTTCATAGTTTGAATTAACGTGTAAAAGTAAGTTTTTGTTCATCATTGTAAAAATGTTCGTAAAACTCTTACTTAATAACATATTGCACAATTTTAAATATTTTTTAAATATTAACTAGCCATCAATTGGTGTTTATCTTATATCTTCATACTGATTCTGAAGCAATGATAAGTAAAATTTAGAATAAATCCTACATTTGTATACAGAGAATATAATGAAAGAGAATAATATTCAAGCACACCACTATCATCTATCAGAATAATCCAGTCAGAGCAGTAACCGCTGGACAGAGGGCACAGCTTTGTGGTTTATTGTACTACTCATATCCTAATCTGACTCGTCCACGTATCTCTGTATGTGGTTTGCATTAAGCTTTAATAGTTTGGAATTGATTACTATTAGAGACTAAACTAATTACTTGTTTATTCTGTTAAGATACAAAAAGACGTTACAAACTTATGATAGTTGATTCGGACATTTTCCGTCTTTATGAGGTACAAAAAGTTTAACATTAAGTTTCGAGGATTGAAATCTACACTCTTCCTCAGGTGTAAAAACTCTATAATTAAAAAAAACTAAAGAATGTGGCGATGGATTGCCACTCAAAGTTACAATAATTAATATTCATACCTGATTAATTAACTCTATCAGTCACTGAAACCCTGAGGTATTACAATGATAATACACATTGCGTTTCATTCCATTTAGACATTTATTAGTCTTTCTTTCTTTTTTTATAAACAAGGAGAAGCCGATTTCCTTTTATGCCTTCTTCTGCACGTCCTTCATGTGCCACTGGCCTGTGCGAGGATCTTATCAAACAGAATAAGGGGAGAGTCGATACAGTACAAGGTAGATGGTACTGATAAAAAGTGCAACGGTCACAGACAGTATTGGACCTGCGCTATCACTGAAACTCAAGTCCAGCGTCTTAGACCACTCGGCCATCGACACTCCCGATGCCTTAGGAGATTGTCCCGCAAGAAGATGGGGTAGATTTCAACCTTCGGGAACATAAAACAATGGATAATGTCCGAAATTCTACCATCCTTTCAAATCAAATACCGTCAAATACAAAATTGATGTACACTTTTGATTATTTCAGTTGACATGTGTTTAACCACATGTGGTAAACATGTTACAATAAAAATAAATTGATTAATGTAAAATAGGCTATATAGTTAAAATGAGGTTCATGGGAATTCATTAAAATATTTGAAAGAAAGTTTATTTTATAATAATTTTAAAATATAAATGAGCTCGAAAAATTTTACGAGATCTAGCAGAACACATTATTGAAATTTCCTATAAAAACAAGGTATACTATTATCTTTTTTAGTATAAACTTTGCTGTTGTAATAGTTCGTGTTGCAATATTATATAAAAGTATGTGTTATAGACTGATTGGGCGGAGACAATATTATACTTGTATTTATTTATATACTGTTTATTTTAACACGTGCATAATTTTAACAACAATATTCATCTATTACGAAGCTCATTCTAACAACGTATTGTTACTATAACTGTGGTACATTTTCTTAAATAGTTTATAATATACTGTAAATGTAAATATACAAATTTTACAGTTTTATAAACGGAAACAGTTATAACAAGTGTAGTGGTACGGTCGCAATTTAGCTTATTATTTATTGTGAAATAACGTCCCAATAAACATTTTTTTATTAAATTAAGTTACACTATAAGTAGAGGAAATTACAATCATAGTATGAAAATAGTC
Source organism: Homalodisca vitripennis (assembly GCF_021130785.1). Lineage (NCBI taxonomy): Eukaryota > Metazoa > Arthropoda > Insecta > Hemiptera > Cicadellidae > Homalodisca > Homalodisca vitripennis. The sequence goes on from NC_060207.1 coordinate 242,949,145, forward strand.
CTTTCATATCATCATACTATATATTTCAATATAGAAATAATGTGTAACTTTTAAAAACTATGATATAAATATTGTAGGTAACTGCTTGTCCATTTACAATATTTTTGATTTCGATGTTATCATTGAAAACTTGAAAATAACTGCTACAAGCATCTTTCACAAACATTACGTTTTCCAAAGTTTTACGGCGGAAATAAATAAATCAGTAGTACGTATTACATGATATTAGCTTTTAAATACATAATTTTGTATATTATGTAGACATAACTACGTTTTTTTATATAATATTTCCAAAAACGGGAAGAACGTCAGTAATTAAAGCCTTAGTTTTTACGAAGTTGCCAAGTATTGCTCTAGTAATTGACGAGTAATTATGGATATAAAATAATATTTTAATTAAATATCAGAGCTATTGATACATTGAAAACAATACACACTTTAACAAAATATTATATTTGGTCATTTTATTTTTGCACAATTTTAGAAAATATATCTGGGATTTCTTTTAGTTGTTTCATAACTACATTCTCTGATAAATTCAGCAATAATTGAATTAAATATTTGTTTCAGAACGTTTAACGAATAATTAGTAACATCTTTATTCGTGCATGATGGAAAACGTTACAGTTGTATGAACAGAAACGTCCAGCACCTAGAACCACTGGTGCAAAGGTTGATTGTTTCCCAAGTTTCACTCAACATAGGCCACGTGCGACAAAAACCACATCACAGGGAACCACAATAACATGTCCACCCGGTTGGGACCAGTGGGTAGGGGCAGGTGGTGGAGGGGGGTAGTGTGTTTGGTTATCTTTATCTGTTGTGCTGTGTCCACTTTACATCACAACAAATGGTTTACTACTTAGTTATCTTTCGTGTTATCGCAAACGATAAGCTTTGTTGTTTTTCAAGAGGCCTGAATTTTTATGTCAACCAGCAGTTCTAGTAATTTATCTAATCCACAATATAAACGTTTAGATCGACATATTTCAAATGATTATAAACACAAGGCAATTGTGAATAATTATAGTTTCAGCAACTTTCGTAACTAAAATAAGTTGTAACGATATTTACCTTATTTACGTTATTTTACCTTTGTCGCAGACTGTGTGTGAAAATTGAATTTGCCCTCTATAAAATATAATACATAAAATGGCCAGATAAATATAATAAAGACATCTCAAGCAGGTTATACTTTATTTTATCCCTTATATTTCTGAACCAATATATATTTATTTCATAAATACTTTTTTTAAACCTAAATAATCATTTTCTAAATATGATTTTACACCAAACATGACCCTCCTGAGAACCAATTGAATGGTATTATTGAAAATATATAATGCATAATTTTTTATCTTACATATAAAGAATAAAATCTGTTTATTCTTACACTTAATAAGAAATCAATAACAGTCAGTTTCTGAAGGTATATGTGGACATCGATTATTTTGTATTTCGGATAATAAGCCGAAAAATTAGGATTTTTTTATACTTTTGAATGTTTTACGCCTACTGCTGCGGAGAAAAACACATAGCTAACGACTATTTTAATTTCAATAATACTTACGATACATATTTATAATGCTGAAAATGGTATTGCTTCAGAGACTAGCATTAAATACAAACATTTATATGAACAAAAGCATTCAAAGGATTAAACTGTATCTTTACATTTTTTGGACTTTATATGGTGGTTTGAAATAAAGACAATTTTTAAGTACAAGGCATTTTGTGAAACTTCAAATGTACATAACAATAAATTTTTTTCTATATTATAACTCAGTTTAAATAAGAGCATTATACCACAATTCTTTGATTTTCAATTATGAAAGAGCAAAATTAAGTATATAGGAACACGTGTAACTGTGGGATTATAATATTAGTTCACCCTACTGTAGTGTTATGGTGACCATATCGTACGTGATTAAAACGTGTTATGATACTACGACGAGTGCTGTAAACTTAAACAAGATCCTATATATATATATATATAGCGAACGATACAGTGGTCATTAATAGCGTTATATACTAATTTAATTAACAGTATACTTAGATATATCGCTACAGAAACAATGAATAAATTATTTAATGTGCTTCTAATGCAGTTTTTATCATTATATAAGTGTAATGAAAACTGGAGGGCAGTATTTCTGGGTTTTTGTTAAGCAAAACACTGTTATTTATAGTGATCCCATAAATGGTGTTTAGTCAATTTAAATATTCTATTGTAGCTAAATTTGAGAAATAATTTATCTTAGGTATAATCTTCGGCACCTATGTCTGTTCGCAAAGGCACATTGAGTATGTGTATTACAGAGCCAACAGGAAGGTCAGCTTACTTTGCAGACTTCCTGAAAATGCTTTCAGCATGCTCTTACAATGCTGCATGTCATCTTAATTAGGAAAATTCTTGAATACTGTTGTATGGTCTGGCCTCCTCACTATAATGAAGGTGTTTCCCTTTAGGAGAGGATATAAAGGAGATTTTTTGCGTTTTTTTTTTAATACGAATTGGGTTCTCCTATCTTGAAATGCCATTCGAAGACCTTTCTAATCATCTTGGATTCATGTCCTTATCTCCTTTTAAGCCTTATTCTGCCCGTCCTCTCAGGCCATTATACTGTGCGAGGATTTTATCAAACAGAATAATGGGGAGAGTCGATGCAGAACAAAGTCGATGGTACTGATAAAAAACGGTCACAGACAGGATTTCAACTGAGCTATCTCTAACTCAGACCCAAAGTCCAACGTCTTCGACTGCTCGGCCATCGGCACTAAAATTCAAGGCAAATTGAATAGAAGACAATTTTAGTACGCCACATTTCTTTTCAAGCTTCTTAATTATTTTAACGACTTTCCTCATCTCTTCAGTCGGATCGATTTCCACATCCCTACTGGAACTCCCTCTAGAGACATCTTTGGTCGCAGGTAACATGAAACTATGAGTACTTTGCTCCTCTGCCTCGACTTCAACGCCTTGGCAATACCCTTTCTCCTAAGTTGGACTTTTGGTGTCCTTTGAAAAATGAGTGTCATCTCTGTTAAAAGGAAGGTACTAAGTTTTTGAATCGCACGTGAATGAAGACTCTTCCCTGATTTTAACTTTTTTTAGTTAAAATTGTAGTCTGTCACTTAAGATTATTGTGCTTCTCATTATTTTCCTTGTACTTAATTTTTTGTTCTTTTTTAAATATTGTGATAAATGGTTTTAGCGTCAAAACGTAATATATACAAGTTTGTGAATTTCGCCACGCGTAGAGAGTTCATATTTGGCTGTCTTAGGCTTCGACTTTCCCAGATATTTATAGTTATAACTATTAAACGTTGAAATTATTTAAAATGTAACGTAACATAAACCCTGTCAACGTAGCTCTGTTATTTTACAATTGGTAGTCTTACCAATTGCGACGGATTAGTTAAAATTTTGAATTTGGTAATGGTGTGTCTATATTTACTTGCACTGGTAAAAAGTACAAATATCAAAATAATATTTACTCAAAAGATTACAGCATAGTTGCGATATTTTTATTAAGTTCCCTGTAAGAAAAAATTTAGTATATGAAACATGAATAATAAAATCAATTTAAATATAAGTAAATAAAAATATAAGTCGATTGTTACTCTACAATTTCGTATCTTCATTTATAATTTATTTATTTAAAACTTATGTAAGTGGTAATCCAAATTATATTATAAATACGACAATGTATTAGTTTGTTTATTTCATTATGTTCATAAACTATTCATCCGATTGTTCTGAAATTTACATGGACATTCTTTCTTCTTTTTTAAAAGTTGCTCCGGGCTACGCTCCATTGCTCACTAACGTAACAAATATATAATGTATAACTGGCAATAACCTTTTAATACATAATACATATTTAATGATCATGTTATATATAGAGAAAAAGTTAATAACCGGATGTATTGAACAACTGCAAGAACGGCAAACATGAGGGACCATTTGCAGGAACTTTGTTTTAAATATTTTACAGGTGTGAAGGCCACATTTAACGTTTGTTCATTTATACTATAAAACTACAATGAGTATATTAATACTTTACAAAGTATTTTTTGTCAATTTCGGCTATTCTAATGTTTAACCAGACAAGCTTGGACTAAGCGTGCTGCTTAAATTGTAAAACCGATTACAGTGTCATTATCATGCCCCAAGCACAATGTGTGGCCACTCGAGTAGTCAGCGCCAATTACACTGGTTCTAATCAGTGATTGTTAATTAATGTAATGTCAATCAAAATGAGCCTACGGAGCAGACACAGTACATGTATTATAGAAATTGTTATGGAACAGATTGGTTTTTAAAACACCATAGTTTAAAAATAAACTGTAATAATGCTATTTTGTCTAATTTGTTTTGAATTATCTTAAAAAGAAAATGAAAAAGAAAGTTTATTAGGTAAAAGTATAAAAAGTTAAAGTAGTACACATATAAGTACTGCGTACTAGAGTATTAAGTCATGGATAAAAAATAACTCTATGGTAAATAGTGTGATTGCACCTTTTTTAATTCTACAGGAAAAGGCCAACGTCTCGAACAAAATAAACTGTCCAAAGAGATTATTAATGAATTTAGCAAATAGTATTAATTATTCATACAAATAGAACTTCATGTGGTACGTAATGGGAATTGAATATGACTATCACAAGTTCTAACATGACTATCGTTGTAACAAGTTTGAACATGCCATTATAAGTTTCACGTAACTAGAACTAAGAGAGGTTTCTTTAAGTTTGCATGCAAAGTTTAATGTCTACCGCTCATTTCTTTAGGCTACATGTGCTGCTATGGCACATGTTAAAATTTAAGATATTAGGGATTTTCTCTTTGATACCATTACTACACAAAGGAAAAATAAAAATAAATATTCGCCAAATCTCATGGGTGACATGCACCACCATCAAACACAATGAAGTGCTTATACCAATTAAACTTAATGTACAATTTCAAATGTATTGGTCAGTAAATGGGGTCAGACAAATGGGAAGTGAAATTTGTCAAACCCTTGAGTGCTCCGCTTCCGTAATCTTCAACCAATTTATGTATTGGACCTCTAGGTCATACTTATTAACATTGTTCACAACAGCAAAATTTCTTTTGTTTAAGGTTATCATTGACTAGGAACATTATTATTTAGTAGGAATAACAAAACATGAGTAGTTAAATAGTGAACTTCCCAGTCACTCACATGTGAATGTATGTGGACACAAGCAAGAATAAATAAACATATACTCTTTCAAAACTCACAACTCATATTTTGTACACTATGGTATATTAAGTACCCACTAAATTTAAAGCTTTATTAAGCAATTGTTAAGTATTTACCAATATGTTTCAACCATAATTTTCAATGGTATTTAAGATTATATCTGCAATTTTTTATATCACAAATTCCCTTTCATTTATAATTAATATAACCTAATAAAATGTATAGTACCTCATAAAATATACCGCTATAATTGTTCAGATCAACCAAATAATAATTTTTATGGACAGTTTCAAGTTAAGTTATTTGTTTTAGTATTGTTAAGACGACGTGGGTTCATAGTATGATTTAAGAAATTTTTTGAAGTCTGGTTTATCTCATTGCGATATTTTATTGAAGCGTTTTTCAAGACAGCGTTATTGGAAACGTAAATTTTAAAACGTACGACTTGCGTTATGGAAAGAAAAAATTCTGTTTATTCATTGCGTCATCTACTAATCTATTTAATCAAGATATGTTTATTGAACCACAAGAGAGAGGCCATAAATGAACTAAACCAGAATGGAAATGTCAATACGCATAAATTAGGTATAAAGCAAATAGCACACCATCATACCATTGGCACAAATATAGTATTTCTATCTAATATAGGACTAAAACACAGTATCTCTTTAACATTTCGGACATGATTCAATATTAAATAGAATTTGTAAACATTCACAGCCAAATGAGACCGAACCGCAGGCTTTTGGCTGCACAGAGGCTGCCGATGTGATTGTGTGGCCTCGGGCTAACCTGGTTTGTGAACCTTTGACGGTCGTTTCGGCACAGCTCGGTCGCTGCTAATCTAACTGGCTTTTACGTTTATATTTCATTTAAAACTAAACTGAACCCTAATCACTCAATTGCCATGGACATAAACCTTTACAACATTAAATAAAATACGGTAAACACGATCACTTATAAACGCTTACGATACTTTCTTAGGAAGTGATACGATGCATTAATCGTAAATAAAATTAAATCAGCATCATATTGATTTCTTCTGTAAAATTGATAACATGAAGCCTACTAAAGGGTTGTATTAATGTAACTACTTGATTAATTATACAATTATTTACTTAATAAAAGTCAATTAAATGCTTCCAAGGATAACACCTTTAATCTAAAAATCATTGACGATTTCGATTACACTTTCATATCTGTAAATACAGTTTTTTTTACAATTCTGCTTAGATCAATAGTGTATTTGTAAGACCTGAAGAGCAGGGAGTCAATAGCAATAAATCTTGACGGAAATCCGGATCTCTCATTTGGGAGATTATCCGTTTACAAAGTATCCTGGCTGGCCTCCAACTCGGCGGCGGTGAATCTTTAGTTGTTCGTTACGGCCAGTGCAGATATTAGAGGATCGTTAGGAATCCATTGGTAACCTACCAACGTGCTGTAGTGAATTTTTATCAGTCAGTTTGGATTGAACATTACAGTTTGTTGTTCGTTGCGTCTAATACTGATATTAGAGGATCGTTAGGAATCCATTGGTAACCTACCAACGTGCTTTAGTGAATTTTTATCAGTCAGTTTGGATTGAAGTTAACAGTTAGTTGTTCGTTACGGCAAATGCTGATATTAGAGGATAGTTAGGAATCCATTGGTAACCTACCAACGTGCTTTAGTGAATTTTTATCAGTCAGTTTGGATTGAACTTTACAGTTTGTTGTTCGTTGCGTCTAATACTGATATTAGAGGATCGGTAGGAATCCATTGGTAACCTACCAACGTGCTTTAGTGAATTTTTATCAGTCAGTTTGGATTGAAGTTAACAGTTAGTTGTTCGTTACGGCCAATTCTGGTATTAGAGGATAGTTAGGAATCCATTGGTAACCTACCAAAACCATCTGATATCAGTAAGAAGCTATTCGATCATAAACCAGACAAAGCGTCCCGTAACTGAAGTGTGTTTAGGTAATGGACGACTATAATATAACATGACCTGAACCTGTCGTTGCTTAATCACGTGACGAATGGTGTATGTTTGCTCCAGTAGCCTATTACTATAGGGCGGAGTGACATTATAACAGGTCATGTCAAGCAATCCAATGTCTGTATTTACACAACAAAGAGTGAACTATTTATTTAATATTTAAATAATATTAGAAAATAATATTATAATAAGAACATTATTTGAATATTTACATATTTCGATAATTTTAATGTAATGAAAATAACTAAAACCCTTTAAATTAAAACTTTTTATTACATACACGTGTTTCGGTTTGTAACCATCATCAGTGCACATTAACCTCTAAATAATAAATAAATCTGATTTATTTATTTAGAAGTTAATGTGCACTGATGATGGTTACAAACCGAAACACGTGTATGTAATAAAAAGTTTTAATTTAAAGCGTTTTAGTTATTTTCATTACATTAATATATATAGATAACCCTATAATTGGAGTTAATAACATAACAAATATGACTAACAACCAATTCGATAATTTTATTTACATACTAGGTCGGATATATTGGATTTTAAAAGGTAAAGCTATAAAATATCTAAATTGACGTGTTACCAATGTTTCATATAATAATTATACTAACTAAACTAATTTTTATAATGTAATCTTTTAAATAAATTTTCGTTATAGTAATAATAAAGCAATGCCAATTTTTATAATTTAAAAGTAAGAGTTTAGTTGAATTCTCCATAAAAAATAATATATTATAAAAATGTAATGGGCTTTCCTTCTGGAGTGGCTTGTGTATGTCTAATAAGTATGATATTTACACATTTTAAGTATAAGAGTAGGCCTACTTTACTGTTAGATATAAAAAAATTATAACTAAATAAATAGCTATATAATAATCTAGTGACCGTTACCAAAAAAAACCTGATCGCTGCAGTTACATTATCCATAACATCCCTAGTCTTCAGGCTATACGATTGCATGTACAGAAATGCTAAAACCTGTAAAAATACAGAAGATTTGTTATATCTTTCGTATATAAGTTTCAACGATTAATCCCAATACAAAACATTATTGTACAAATTTTGTTTTTAAATTAAAATATTTTATCCTTTTATAATCGTTTTTATATAATATAACTTGACTAATCATAAATTTGTATGGAATTACATGTGCAGTATTATTATTGTTTATTCAAAATTTCTACAAAATGATTGGTTAGAGAATTCCTTAAAAGCTGCTATACAAATATATTATTAATTAATTCTCAATTTCGTACCATAATATGTATTACATATACATGAATGATTAACTTTTTAGTTTGTAAACAAAACTTTATATACACGGTATTCAGGCACTAACTGGGATAACAATTAGTTTATTAAAATTACATAGAATGTAGTTTCCATTATTTTCTAAACGTAAATAGAATTATATTTAGGGTAACAGGTTTTGTTGCAATCAGTTTCAATTAAGGCATTTTTAGCTGGGTTTAAAAGGAGATTACGAATGCAGACTAGAAAAAGGTACGTATCCGTAATCTACGTATTCAAAGTTAGACAAGTATGGTACTTTTCCATCGTTCTCCACAGTTTCCTTGAGTACTATATAAAGCATCCGATTTATTCAACATATAAACATATTATCCGTATTATCAAGATTATTATAACATTTTTGTATGTGTCTTAAATAAAAGCAATCAGGAATGCTGAATTAATAAAATAATAAATTATGTTATATCTCATAACATTATTTTTTCTATACAATATTAATACAATGGAAATGATAAAAGCATAAGCGTTCTCAAAGAAGAACGTTAATTTAAAGTAATTACTAGCCTGTACGTAAAAATAATTCAATTATAAACTGCAGAGTTTCCTTTGCCTCATTAGTATACATCAGAGAACGTATTACTTAACTGACCGTAAAATAAATGAGGAGTCCAGGGACGTGATTGTACTTCTAATGTAAATTAAAACACCAAGTTATTAAAGTTCAGTGCGGCTAAATTATTTCATTCCAAAGCCAGACAAAGTAAGTGCCCGGAAAATTGGTCTCTTGTGGGGAGGTTGTCTAACTAGCTCCGATGCTTCCAGATCTCCAGGTTTCCATTTTACGTCGCGAACATAGTATTCCTTGTCATTCGGTTTGACTTCTCTTCTGGCAAAAGAGGAGAGTTCAAAAATGTTAGATAAATTTAATATTCTTAACGATTCTCTCAATTTATTTTGTTTCAATAAAATTACTTAGTGCAAATAGGCCAGTACTCTCCAATTTATTTCAAATTAAACTACTCTAGCTTTTTTCATTTACTTTATTTCTCCTAATATAGAACAAAAGTGAATGTTTTTAAAAAATAAATAGATTAACCTGAAATTTTCATTGAAACTGATTTTTATTCCTATATACTCAACTGTACAATCTGCATAAACATTTTAAGGGAAGAAGTTCATTATATATTTGGAAAAAGTATTTCCAGTACCAATGGAATTACAATTATATTTATGGAAATTCTAGATTAAAAGCCCTGTAATTTTTATGTTATTGCTATAATTAAAATCAGAAAATAGACAGTGTAATGTCAATGTAAAATCTTTTGCAAAACAGTTTTTCGTTGTTATGCATATGAGAACCTTACAAATATATACTTATTGTTATACATACGGAATAGTATTTATTGAATCATATGGTATTAAAATGCTTCCATCGACTAAAAAAAGTTTTAACGTTTTAATATTAGTAAAAGCTACAAAAATAAAGTTTAAACATTGAAAAACCTATTGATGTTGAATTTTACCTGTGCTTTGGCCGAAGACCAACATCAATTTTAATATTTTAGCATAACTAAAAGTACATATACCTCATCTGTGTAATACGCTATTGTAATACTCCAAGTTATCGGTTTCTTTGTTTCAGTACAAACCTACTTTCCTTTCTTATACTACACTTGTGTTATTGAATGAATCCTTATTGAATTGCATACACCAGTATATAATCCAAAATTATTAAGCAGTTGTATGATAAGCTCAGTATTATATCGGCTTGGATATTCAGAATTAGTGTAAGGCATATCGTACGTGATTTAAACTTGTTACGATACTAGCTTTGGCAAGTGTCGTAAACTTAAACGATGAGCATTATATGGCGAACAATACGGTAGTCATTAATAGTAACAGGATATTTAAATATATATACTTACAGAAACTAACAATAACCTATTTTATTGTGCTTCTAATGATGATTTTCTTTCATTACAGAACTATACTGAAAATGAGAGGGCAGTATTTATAACTCTGGTGTAAAGCAAAACACTTATCTTGGTAGTTGTTCCACGAATGGTGTTTATTCCGTTTTAAAATTATATTTTAGTTACATTTAAGAACTGAATTATCTTAGGTATTATCTTTGGTACCTCTCTCTGTTCACAGAGCCACATTGAGTATGTGTATTCCAGAGCCATCATCTCAGCTTCCTTTATAGACTTCCTGCAAATGCATTCAGTATCCGGACTCTCACAATGTCGTATGTCACCTGAGACAAAACCTTGAGTATTGTTGTGTTGTTTGGTTTCCTCACTATATTGAAAATATTTATCTTTTGGACAGGATAAAAAGGAGAGTTTTTCGTTTTGTTGGAATACGAAGTAGTTCCACCTATCTTGAAATAACATTCGAGGACCTTCCTAATCATCTGACTCAATCCTTATACATTTCTTATAAGGAGAAGCCCTTTTAAGCCTTAATCTGTCCGTCCTCATAGGCAACTGGCGTGTGCGAGGATCTTATCAAACAAAATAAGGGGAAGATTCGATACAGTGAAAGGTCGATGGTACTGATAAAATGTGCTTCGGTCATAGACAGGATTAGAAACTGAGCTATCTAGACCTCAGACTCAAAGTTTAACGTCTTTGACCGCTCGGCCATCGGTATTCCAATACAAGACAATTTGAATAGAAGACAATTTCAGTGCGCCGCATTTTTGTTCAAGCTTTTTAACCATTTTTTCGATTCTCCTCATTTCCTCAGTCGAATCGATATCCGCATCCCTACAGGACCTCACTCTAAAGACATTTTTGGTCGCAGTCAACATTATAGAAGCTATGAGTACTTTCCTCTGCCTCAAATTAACGCCTTAGCAATAAACTTTCTCCTAAGTTGGCCATATTTGAGGAAATGAGAGTCATCACTTTTAAAAGGAGGGTTCTCCAGGTTTTGAATTGCATGTGGATGAAGACACCGTAAATCTTTTGTCGTAGTTAAAATTGTAGTAATGTCTGTTACTTGAACTTACTGTGATTCTCATTATTAATGTTATATTTAGTATGTTTACAGTATGTAATACATTTTGATAAATGGTTTTTCCGTCGATAAATAATATATAGAATTTTCAGGAAATTTGAAATTCGCCACGCGTAGAGTGTTCATCTTTGTATGCCTTAGGCTTCGTCTTTTCCAAGATATTTATAGTTATTTTTTATTATTAAACGTTGAAATGATTTTAAATGTAACGTAACGTAAATCCTGTTATTGTAGCTCTTTTACTGTCCTATTCATATTTTACAATAATTGCGAAGGTTTAGTTAATAATTTGCTTTTTGTAATGGTGAGCATTTATTTACTTACACTGGTACACTGGTAACTTTCAACACATAAAAATAAAAATATTTTCTCAAACATTACACATGGATGCGATATTTTTATTTCAAGCCATATAAGGAAACATTTTTAAATGAAAACTAAGGAATAAAACCGAATTAAATATAAATAAATCAACACATAAATTTATTATTCATTGATAAAAAACTTATGTAAGGAATCCTACAAAATAAAAAAATGCGAAAATGCCTTTGTTTGCTTGTTTTTATTTCCGCGCATAAACTATTTAACCGATAGCACATACATTTTACCTGGACATACTTAGTGCTCCTGGAATGAGAATAGGCCTATTATAAACTTTTTAAATTAATTTACCTTGATAGAGGGAAAGCATGTTTTGAGGTTATAAAAATAGTTTAATTTTATATACTTAATTATTTCTTGCATTGCAGAATAATGTCAATGAATATTTATTTATCAACACAAAATACTTATTATGCCAGGACTAATTTAAGAGGGTTTTTGTTGAATTAAAAAGAATATTGGTCCTGGATGTGACTGACATTTATCTCTCAATACATAATAATTACTTAAATGATCAATTTATATAGAAGGAAAAAGTTAATAGGTGTTGATATTGAACAACAGAGGTTCATATATGGTATCATTTGCAGACGTATTTTTTAAATGTTTTACACATGTGAAAAACACAATCTAACGTTAGTTCATTTATACCATGAAACTACATTGAGTATATTCATATTTTACAAAATATAATTTGTGAATTTTGGCTATTCTAATGTGTAAACAGACTAGCCTGGACTAAGCGTGCTGCTTAAATTGTAAAACCGATTACAGTGTCATTATCATGCCCCAAGCACAATGTGTGGCCACTCGAGTAGTCAGCGCCAATTACACTGGTTCTAATCAGTGATTGTTAATTAATGTAATGTCAATTAAAATGAGCCTATGCAGCACACTCAGTACATATATTGTGGAAATTGTTATGGAACTGATTGATTTTTAAAACACCATGGTTTACAAATAAACCGTGATGTTATTTTGTTTAATTTGTTTTGAAGTAACTTAAAAAGAAAATAAAAAAAGTTTATTGGGTAAAAATATAAAACAGGACGAAAGATAGTGCAAAAATTTTAATACGTACACATAAAAGTACAGGTTGCGTTGGTATTCATGGAAATAAAAATCTTTATGTTCATTATTTTAATTGTACCTTCTTTTAATTCTACAGAAAAACTGGCCAGCGTTGGAATAAATATAAATTGCCTAAAATTACCATTAATAAAATAGACAAGTAAATAATAAATATTCATACCCATAGCACGTAATGTAGTACGTAATGGGAATTGTATCAGACTATCACTTCCACATTATAACAAGTTTGAACACGCCACAAGTTAGTTTCGCGTAACTGAAACTAGGAGAGGCTTCTCTAAACTTGCATGCAAGTTTAATGTCTATTGCTCGTTTCTTTAGGCTACATGTGCTGCTATGACACTGGTTTAAATTTACGACGTGAGTGAGCGTTAACTATTGTGTTTACACATCGGAAAATTTTTAAATATTCGCCAAATCTTATGGGTTACATGCACCATCATCCAACTAAATATTTGCCTTAAAGTAATGAAGCTGAATGTAAACTTTAAAATGTATTGGTCAGTAAGTGCTATCAGAAAAACAGGAATGAAATATTCCAAACCCTTGAGTGCTCCGCTCCCGTAATCTTCAGCCAATTATGTATTGGATCTCTAGTTCATTCTTAAAAATAGTGATCCGAACAGCAAAACTTTTGATTATGTTATCAATGACTAGGAACATTATTATGTTTTAGAAGTAACAAAACATGAGTAGCCAAATTGTGAATTTCCCAGTCAATGACCCGTGAATGTATGTGTAAACAAGCAAGTATCAATAAACGTATACTCTTTCAAAACCCACAACATATATGTCGTCCAGTATGATTATTATTTACTAAATCCGCCACACAGGTACAAGCAAGAACTAGGTTCCCAATATTTATAAAGGTAGTTAGTTATTATGTTATTAGTATGAGATTAAAGTAGGAACAGTACAGTTCTAGTAATGACAAATATATTTATAATAGTTATTTCTATGAAAAGTAGGGAATTCTCGGTTCTCGACCTATACTAAGACGTTGGATATGAGTTAAAGATAGCGTAGAGTTTTATAAATCAATAAGAGGCCGATCCCCTTGTTAGTCTAATTCTGCCCATTTTAATAGACCACTGTCCTGTGCAAGGATCTTGTACAGCGAAATAAGAATAAAGAGTGCAGAGTTAAAAGACGTGATTTGAACTTGCAGAATTTATACCTCAGAACCCAACATTTTGACTATTCAACCGCCAAATATTCCCGGGGTTACGTACAAATATATGTAATAAATTTATCTTCCATACATATACTCCTAGATAAATCCAGTCGAGAAGGAATTTTCTAACTGTACACTGTATGTCTAAACTTATTATTTTCTAACATAATTTGCATATGAAATATATAGTTCACTCTTTGTTGTGTAATACAGACATTACATTTGATGACATGAAACTATTAAATGTCACTCTGCCATGTAGTACGCTACTGGATTCCTAACGATCCTCTAATATCTGCATTGGCCGTAGCGAACAACTAACTATATACGTGAAATCTAAACTGATTGATAAATCCACAAAAGCACGTTGGTAGGTTACCAATGGATTCCTAAACGATCCTCTTAATATCTGCATTGGCCGTAGCGAACAACTAACTATATACGTGAATCTAAACTGATTGATAAATCCACAACAAACACGTTGTTAGGTTACCAATTGGATTTCCTAACATCCTCTAATATCTGCTTTGGCCGTAGCGGAACAACTAACTATATACGTGAAGATCTAAACTGATTGATAATCCACAAACAACACGTGTGGTAGGTTTACCAATGGATCAACGATCCTCTAATATCTTGCTTTGGCCGTAGCGAACAACTAACTATATACGTGAACCAAACTGATTGATAAATCACAACACGCGTTACCAATGGATTCCTAACGATCCTGTAATATCTGTATTGGCCGTAGCGAACAACTAACTATATACGTGAATCTAAACTGACTGATAAAAATTCACACATCACGTTGGTAGGTTACCAATGGATTCCTAACGATCCTCTGATATCTGCAATGGCCGTAACGAACAACTAAAGATCCGCCGCCGCCGAGGTGGAGGCCAGCCAGGATATTTTGTAAACGGATAGTCTCCCAAATGAGAGATCCGGATTTCTGTCAAGATTTATTGCTATTGACTCTCTGCTCTTCGTGTCTTACACATACACCATTTATCTAAACATATCATTGTTCTAAATTTACTGATAAGAAATTAGAACTACACCATCAATTTTATTTAGTTTACAATTGTTAGCCTTGTATGCATAAAATGATGTATTATGAAATAAATATTATTATTATTGATCAATTGACTACGTATCATTAAAATCAGATCATTAAAATCATGATCATTAAAACCCTGTTATAGGTTTAATGTTATCAATTTCACCGTAAAAGTCAATAGTTGATGCTGATTTACCTCTATATACGATTATTGTAGTGGGTTTAAAAATTGTATAAGATCGGAAAAACATGACAACTGAAGAGATCTATCTTTTAATACGTTATTCCTTTCTAATCCCTCCTATTGTTACCTCAAATAATATTAACTAATATTTTCTAAAGCGTTTCATTGATTTTCTTAAAGACTAGGTTTGGGTCGATACCATATAAATTACAACTAAGATACTAATTATTAACTCTGGAATGATACATCTTAGTAATCCACTGGATGTTAACCAGAACTAGTCTAAAGGACATTAAATACAAGCACATGCAGAAGGGTTGTTATCAATTTACATAATTATGTAATTAGGATGGGAACTGTTTATTCCTGTACCATATTAGTCTCTTATACCCAGTGAACACAGAAAACTACAAACACATGACTACGGAACTGAATTCCAGTGACGACTATTAACCTGAAAGCTGAAACATACGTCTAAAATAAAAGTGTAAGAAACCATACATAACTATAGCATTTATGTCACTATCTATAAAAGTTAAATCTTATTAATAAAAATAGACTACTACAGTCAGGAGAGACGTTTGAGTTAACCTAGAGTTAATGCACCGTATCTCTTAAGAAGTGATACGATGCATTAACGATCGCTCATTTAAAACAGTAAGGAAAACACTGTAATCACAGTTCATTTATAAACTTATGACGCTAACTTAGGAAGTAATACGATGCATTAGTGGTCGCTTATTTAAAACACTAAGGGAAACGCTGTAATCGCGATCATTTATAAACGCTTATAACGCCCTCTTAGAAAGTGATAATAGGAAGTTATCTCGTGGCTCTAGGTTGTAGAACTTCATGTAGATAATTTAAATTCTAGAGATACTGAAATTAATATTATAGAAACTATATTATAGTTGCATACAATTTTCTTTTAGGCGAATGTTGGAACATTTAATATAATAAGTCGTTACCGTAATTGAGAGCCATAGTTATGTGTTTCCTAACTTCTTTGTTGTTGTCTGTAATCAGTGGGTATAAGTAACAAATACTGTACAAAATAAACTGGTACTAATTACACCCCTAAATGTGTTTGTATATATTTATCTGTTAGACTAAACTCGTAAACTTTCATTGAATTACTAAGATGTATTATTTGATAAACCTAGAGTTAATTAGCATAGTAGCGAAACAAACCTAGTTTTTAAGGAAATTAATAAAACATCCCTAGAAAATATATTCATTTTCAGCCACGTGAAGTTTGGTTGACAAAATAGGAGGGATTAGAAAGGTCTTTCCGAATCCAAGGTTTCCATGTTGACAAATTTTTAAATCCACTGCAATAATCATAAATAATAATAATAATATTTTTTATTGCAGGAAACAATTAACAATAATTGTATTGCAAGCGTCATATAGAAATAAAAGTCCTAATCTAATAAACTAACACAATTAATTGTAATTCTGAGTAAAAATAATAAATAAGTAAATTTAAAATAAAAATTACTTTTTGGGTATGTGCCACCTGCCACCGTTTTCTCGATAGTGGCCAAATTTACTTGGATATCAGAAGGGGAGTTGGAATTTCCTTTTTTATGTTAGTGAAGACTATCCCAGCGACCCATCGCAAACTCGTCAACTGAGTAAAATGCTTTGGACACTAAGAAGTGTTTTAATTGAGATTTAAATTTTTTTGGTTATTGACGCGTTTTATCTCTTCAGGGAGCCTATTGATTAGCCTTAGATGGCAAGCGTTTAAAAACAGTAGTTCTGTGCTCTGCCATACGAAAGTTGTCCCGGCCTCTAGTTCCGTATTGGTGTACGTCACTACCCCGAAGTGAGACGCACTTGAAACGGCAGTATAGCACGACGTCGAGAATGTAGAGCCTAGGCAATGTCAGTAATCAAAGCTCCCCGAAGGCTAATTTACACGAATCTCTCTGATTTAATTTGTAAATGATTCTGACAGCTTTCTTTTGCATTCTAAACACTCTATTACATTTGTATCTAGAACAGCCACCCCACAATCTTAGACCATAAGCTAAATGTGGATGTATTAGGCCAAAGTAAGCTGTCTTCAGAATATCCAATGAACAGAATTTTGCCAAATTGCGTAAGACATAAATGCCAGAAGAAACCTTTGAACAGACACTCTCAATGTGATCGTCCCATGTCAGCCCTCGATCAAGGTGCATCCCAAGAAACTTGGTGGATTCTTCTTCTTCTATTATGGTTTCATGCACCATCACAATTGGTCCGATTTCGTTTTCATGTTGCCGAAAACAGAAATTAATCACGCTTGTTTTAGAACAATTTGTTTTCAAATTGATATTGAAAAAATGATCAATGCATGAGTTGAGTTCTTCAAAGGCTTTGATTTCAAAATCTGGTTTCGTTTTTGATCTAATGCAGAGGGTCGTGTCGTCAGCATACTGAATCATATTTCGCACGAGCGCACGAACCAACTCCGCCTCGCTCACAGGAGACAGGACCATGGACGAGACCGGTCCCATAAATGAGTCCTCTCGGGTGCTGTTCCCACTAAAACATGGGTCCCGGCCCAGCAACCGTGGAGAAAAATTTATTAAACTCACTTGCCACTTCAAGCGGATTTTTTTGTTATTTTACCGTGTATTTTAAGGTTAGGTTTGAAATGTTTCAGGACTTGTGTTTGAGTTGTATTTTTAATTATATTCCACGCACTTTTTGAAAAATTTTCAGAATTCATTAGTCTATTTTCGATATCCCAAGCCTTAGCGGCTTTTATTTGTTTGCGGTAATTTAGCTTGTATGCTCGAAAGAAATTTTTTAATTCTTCATTTGTCGATTCTATGTGAATTGAATGATACAATTTTAATGTTTTTCTTAAATTGAGAATGTTTTGATGTATCCAAGTGTTGTGTATTTTGATCGCTCTTTGAATGGCTTATGAAGGCAAGTGATGTTCAAATAAAAGTTAAAACGGTCTGTAAACGCAGAAAACGCTTCCTCCTCATTATTAAAACTATCAATAAAAAACCAGGATTCTTCTTGGAGAAATCTGTTAAGAATTTGGATATTTTGAATTTTAAGATCTCTTCTTATATTTACCGAAAGAGGTTCGATCTTCGGACTGAGATTCCCGATCACGTTCTCCTGCGCGAAGTGGTCGGAGATAGCCGCGTCCAGAACGGAAACCAAAACATCTAATACGTTTGTAATGACGTTGCCGATGGCCGTACTCGATGTAGCACTCACTCGTGTTGGCGTGTTCACGGACCAAACTAAGCCGAAAGAGGTGAGCATCAACTAGTGATTTTCCGATGAAATTGATAACATTACGGCTATTAAAGGGTTATAAAAACGTAACTATTTGATCTATAATACTAGTATGTATTTAGTAATAGCAATTTTAATGTATGAAAGGCTAACGCATTGTGTTATACATTATTAACAGTAAATTTAGATTTAAAAATTCGGTTTGGATAAATGGTGTATTAGTAAAACACGAATAGCAGTGAGTCAATAGCAATAAATCTTGACGGAAATCCGGATCTCTCATTTGGGAGATTATCCGTTTACAAAGTATCCTGGCTGGCCTCCAACTCGGCGGCGGCGGATCTTTAGTTGTTCGTTACGGCCAGTGCAGATATTAGAGGATCGTTAGGAATCCATTGGTAACCTACCAACGTGATGTTGTGGATTTGTATGAGTCAGCGTACATTCCGCCGGGTGTTATTTGTATATGTACTTTTTAATAAGCAATTTGATTTTCCTTTAATTATTATCAGTAAGTATTATTTGTTATTTAAACATTACCAATAAGTAAATTTTCCTTGTATAAAAAAACGTTCTTGGTCATTGGAGTGTACAACTCTCCAATGACACATTTTCGTTATTACTTATAATATAACGTATTATGTTATGTAATATGTATATAAGCTATTCGGAAATAAACCAGGCAAAGCGTCCCGTAACTGAAGTGTGTTTAGGTAATGGACGACTATAATATAACATGACCTGAACCTGTCGCTGCTTAATCACGTGACGATGGTGTATGTTCGCTCCAGTAGCCTACTATAGGTTGGAGTGACATTATAACAGGTCATGTCAACCAATCCAATGTCTGTAGTTACACAACAAAGAGTGAACTATATATTTAATATTATATATTTAATATTAATTATGTTAGAAATGTAATAAGAATATTCTTTGAATATTTACATATTTGGACTATAGTGTTTATATATTAGGTCAGATTTATTGGATTTTAAAAGGAAAAGCTATCAAATATCTAAATTGACAAATATCTGAATTGTATGGAAATACATGTGCAGTATTAATAATTGTTCATTCAAATTTTCTACAAACTGATTTGTTCTAAAATTCCTTAAAAGCTCCTATACAAATATATTTTCAATAAGTTCTCCATTTCCTATTGTAATAAAATATTAGTCTACCTATAACTGAATTATTAACTCTTAGTTCTAAAAATGTTTTTTTAACACAGTACCTAGGCGCTACCTGGTATGGCAATTTCCATAGCGAGTAGTATGAAGTAATACGGAGAATATTACAGATACAGGCGCAAAAAAGTACGTGTCTGTAATTTTCAAAGTTAGACACGTAATTTCCACTGCATACTATTAATCCGATTTATTATTCATATAAACATACTATCGACATTAAAAAGGATATAAAAACTATTATTTTTAATAATGTTATACCTCAAGCCATGATTATATTTCTACATTATTTATAAAATTTAAATAATAAAAGCATGAGCACAGTTAGAGAAATACGTTAATTTATAGTAATTACTAGCCTGTACGTAAAAATAATTCAATTATAAACTGCAGAGTTTCCTTTGCCTCATTAGTATACATCAGAGAACGTATTACTTAACTGACCGTAAAATAAATGAGGAGGCCAGGGACGTGATTGTACTTCTAATGTAAATTAAAACACCAAGTTATTAAAGTTCAGTGCGGCTAAATTATTTCATTCCAAAGCCAGACAAAGTAAGTGCCCGGAAAATTGGTCTCTTGTGAGAAGGTTGTCTAACTAGCTCCGATGCTTCCAGGTCTCCAGGTTTCCATTTTACACCAAACATAGTATTCATTGTCATGCGATTTGACTTCTCTTCTGGTAAAAGAGAAGAGTTCAAAAATATTAAATAAATTTAATATTCTTAACGATTCTCTCAATTTATTTTGTTCCAATAAAATTACTTAGTGCAAATAGGCCAGTAATCTCCAATGTATTTCAAATTAAACTACTATAGCTTTTTTAATTTACTTTATTTCTCCTAATATAGAACAAAAGTAAATGTTTTTAAAAAATAAATAGATTAAGGTGAAATTTTTATTCAAACTGATTTTTATTACTATATACTCAACTGTACAATCTGCATACACATTTTAAGGGCCGAAGAAGTTCATTATATATTTGGACAAAGTATTTCCAGTACCAATGGAATTACACTTCAATTCAAATCGGGAAATAGACGGTTTAAAGTAAATTTAAAATGTTGTGTAAACCATTTTTTCGTTGTTATGCATATGAGAACTTTAGAAACAATTACTCATTGTTGTACATACGGAATATGATTTATTTAATCATATGGTATTAAAATGCTTCCATAGACTAAATAGTAAAGTTTTAACGTTTTAATATTAGTAAAAGCTATAAAAATAAAGTTTAAACATTGAAAAACCTATTGATGTTGAATTTTACGAGTGTTTTGGCCGAAGACCACTAGCAATTTTAATCTTGTAACATAACTGAAAGTACATATATCACATCTGTGTAATACGCTATTTTAATACTCCAACATTGGTTTCATTGTTTCAATACAAACCTATTTTCCTTGTTTACACTACACTTGCGTTATTGAATGAGTCCTTAGTGAATTTCATACACCAGTATATAATCCAAAATTATTAAGCAGTTGTATGATAAGCTCAGTATTATATCGGTTTGGATATTCAGAATTAGTGTAAGGCATATCGTACGTGATTTAAACATGTTACGATATTAGCTTTGGCAAGTGCAGTTGTACACTTAAACGAGGATCATTATATGGTGAACAATACGGTAGTCATTCATAGTATTTATACTAATGTAATTAGCAGGATATTTAAATATATAGTTTTACAGAAAATTAGAATTACATTTTTTTCATTACAGAACTATACTGAAAATGAGAGGGCAGTATTTGCAGCTACTGTGTATTCCGTTTCAAAATTCTCTTTTGGTTACAATTAAGAACTGAATTATCTTAGGTATTATCTTTAGTACCTCTCTCTTTTCACAGAGCCACATTGAGGATGTGTTTCCCAGAGCCATAAACTCAGCTTCCTTTATAGACTTCCTGCAAATGCATTCAGTATAAGAACTCTCTCAATGATGTTTGTCACAATAATAAGACAGAAGCTTGAATATTGTTGTGTTGTCTGGTCTCCTCACTATATTAAAAATATTTCTCTTTTGGACAGGATAAAAAGAAGATTTTTCGTTTTGTTGGAATACGAAGTGGTTCCACCTATCTTGAAATAACATTCGAGGACCTTCCTAATCATCTTGGACTCGTGTCCTTATACATTTTTTTTTAACGAGAGGTTGATCCCTTTTAAACCTTATTCTGTCCGTCTTCATGGGCCACTGGCCTGTGCGATGATCTTATCAAATAGAATAGGGGGGAGTATCGATACAGTACAAGGTTGATGGTACTGATAAAATGTGCTTCTTTCACAGACAGGATTTGAAATTGAGCTAACTCTAATATAAACACTAAGACCAACGTCTTTGACAGTTCAGCCATCGGCATTCCAATACAAGACAATTTGAATAGAAGACAATTTTACTACGCCACATTTCTATTCACGCTTCTTAATTATCTTATAGACTCTCCTTATCTCCTCAGTCGGAACGATTTCCAAATCCCTGCTGGAACCTGCTCTGGAGATATCTTTGGTCACAGGCAAAATGATAGAAACTATGCGTACTTTTGTTCCTCTGCCTCGACTCTATCGCCTTGGCAATGAACTTTCTCCTAAATTTTACTCCTTTGAGGAAATAGTTGTCTTTAAAAGGATGGTTCTCCAGTTTTATAATAGCACGTGAATGAATAATCCTCCCTTTTTTTAACTTTATTATTTGCCGTTAAACTTGTTCTGTCTGCCACTTCACCTTATTGTGGTTCTTACTATTCTTATTGTGTTTAATATAGTTAATCTATGTTATATATTGTGATAAATAGTTGTACTGTCAATAAATAATATATACGAGTTACAAGTGCTGTGCCATTCGCGACATGAAGAGAATTCATCTTTGGTTGCCTTAGGCTTCGTCTTTCCGAGATATTTATGGCTATTAAAGGTTGATTTTATTTAAAAAGTAACGTAACATATACCCTGTCAACGTGGATCTGTTATTTTACTATTGGTAGTATTTTACGATTGCGAAAGCTTACTTAATAATTAGTTTTTGGTAATTGTGTGCCTATATTTACTTACACTGGTAACAAGTACACCATAAAAGTAATAATAATTACTGAACAACTTACAGCATAGTTTTGCTATTTTTATTTTTAATAAAGAGAATAACTAAATCAAATTTAACTATAGCTAAATCAACACATAAATCGATTGTAACTGATAGATTTCGTGTTTATTTATAATTTATAAATTTAAAAAATATGCGACTAGTAATCGTAATAAGATGATAAATGTGAAAGTGCCTTTGCTTTTTTGTTTTTCTTTCTCGTGAAAAAAAACTAGTAAAATGTGAAGGGTTAATTCGTATTAACACTCAACCGATTTTACTAAAATTTACAGGGACATTTTTTCTTCTTTTATAAAAGCTCCTCCGGGCTACGCCCCACTGGTCACTAACGAAAGAAAAATTCTATTTATATCTTAAAAAATCACTAATATGAATTGAAAGAGCCTGTTAAATGTAATCAACAGTTCTGTGCAAATATTCTATTATGACAGCACGGTCATATCTTAAAAGATTTATCCAAGATTTTTCAAAATAATACATAATCAAATTATTTCATTATATATTTATAAAACTATATATATATATATATAGATTATTTTAAATGTTTTACAGACGCCAAAGGCACATTTAAAGTTTGTTTATTTATACCATAAAACTACGATGAGCTTATTCATATTACACAAAATATCTTTTTTGAACTTTTTCTATTCCAATGTTTAACCAGACAAGATTGGTCTAAATGCGTGCTGCTTAAATTGTAAAACCGATTACAGTGTTATTATCATGCCCCAAGTACAATGTGTGGCCACTCGAGTAGTCAGCGCCAATTACACTGGTTCTAATTAGTGATTGTTAATTAATTTTATGTCAATCAAAATTAGCCTACGGAGCACATTCAGTAGATATATTATGAAAATTGTTTTGAAACAGATTGGTTTTTAAAACAAATTGGTTTACAAATAAACTGTGTTGTTTTTTAGTTGAATTTGTTTTGAATTATATTAAAAAAGAAAATCAACACGGTTTTATAGCTTAATCACATAAGTTAATCAGGACGAAATATATTGTACAAATTTAAATCAGTACTCATGAAAGTACCGGTTGCGTTGGAAGTCATGGATAAAAATCTTTATGTTCATTATTGTAATTGTACCTGCTTTTAATTCTCATAAAAAGGACAACGATTTGAAAAAAATTAATTGCCTACAAAGAGCATTAATAAAATAGACGAGTAAATATTAAATATTCCTACCCATAGCATGTAATGTAGTAGTTTATGGGAATTGTATCAGACTATCACTTCCACATTATAACAAGGTTGAACACGCCACAAGTTAGTTTCGCGTAACTGAAACTAGGAGAGGCTTCTCTAAACTTGCATGCAAAGTTTAATGTCTATTGCTCGTTTCTTTAGGCTACATGTGCTAATATGACACTGGTTTAAATTTACGACGTTAGTGAGCGTTAACTATTGTGTTTACACATCGGATAAAATTTTAAAATATTCGCCAAATCTTATGGGTGACATGCACCATCATCCAACTAAATATTTGCCTTAAAGTAATGAAGCTTAATGTAAACTTTAAAATTTATTGGTCAGTAAGTGCTATCAGAAAAACAGGAATGAAATATTCCAAACCCTTGCGTGCTCCGCTTCCGTAATTTTCAGCCAATTATGTATTGGATTTCTAGTTCATTCCTAAAAATAGTGATCCGAACACCAAACTTTTGATTATGTTATCAATGACTAGGAACATTATTATGTTTTAGAAGTAACAAAACATGAGTAGCCAAATTGTGAATTTCCCAGACAATGACCCGTGAATGTATGTGTAAACAAGCAAGTATCAATAAACGTATACTCTTTCAAAACCCACAACATACATGTCGTACAGTATGGTTATTATTTATTAAATCCGCCTCAAAGGTGCAAGCAAGAACTAGGTTCCAAATATTTATAAACGTAGTTAGGTATGACTTTTATTAGTATAGGATGAGTGGGAACTGTATAGTTCTAGCGGCAAATATTATTTTGTTATTTTTATAATAGTTATTTCTATGAAAAGTAAGAAATTCTCGGTTCTCGACCGATACTAAATCGTTGGATATGATTTAATGATACCGTAGAGTTTTATAAATTAAGAAGAGGCTGATCTCCTTTTTAGTTTAATTCTGCCCATTTTAATAGACCACTGGCCTGTGCAAGGATGTTGTACAGTACAATAAGAATAAAGAGTGCAGAGTTAAAAGACGTGATTTGAACTTACAGAATTTATACCTCAGAACCCAACATTTAGACTATTCAACCGCCAAAAATCCCCAAAATATATATAATAAATATACATGATATATATACTCTTAATTTATTCAGTCAAGAACGAATTTTCTAACTGTATACCTTAATCTAAATTGACAGATAGAAATTTACTACATCACGTTGGTAGGTTACCAATGGATTCCTAACGATCCTCTAATATCTGCACTGGCCGTAACGAACAACTAAAGATCCGCCGCCGCCGAGTTGGAGGCCAGCCAGGATACTTTGTAAACGGATAATCTCCCAAATGAGAGATCCGGATTTCCGTCAAGATTTATTGCTATTGACTCTCTGCTCTTCATGTCTTAAATATACCATTAATCTAAAAATATTATTTTTCTAAATTTACTGATAATAAAGTATAACCCACACCGTAAGTTGTATTTAGTTTAATAGGGTTACCGTTGAATGCATAAAATTGGCTGTTATTAAATAAATATTATCATTATAGATCGATTGATCACGTATCATTAAAATCTGATCATTAAAATCAAGATCATTAAAACCCTGTAATAGCTTTTATGTTATCAATTTTACCGTAAAAGTTAATAGTTTATGCTGATTTACTTTTATATAAGATTATTTTGTGGTGGGTTAAGAATTCGTCAAGATCGGAAAATCTTAACAAGTGAAGAGAACTATCTTTTAATAAGTTATACCTTTCTAATCTCTACTATTTTGACCTCAACTAATATTAACTAATATTTTATAATATCGTTTTATTGATTTTCTTAAAGACAAGGTTCGGGTCGATACTATATAAATTACAACTACGATACTAATTAACTCCTACGTTTATAGAATCATACATCTCAGTAACCCACTGGATGTTCACCAGAACTAGTGTAAAGGACATTAAATACAAGCACATGTAGAGGGTTGACAATTATATCAATTTACAGAATTATGTAATTAGGAACTGTTTATTCCTGTACCATATTTGTCTCTTATACCCAGTGAACACAGAAAACTACAAAAACATGACTACAGAACTTAATTACAGTGACGACTATTAACCTGAAAGCTGTAACATACGTCTAAAAGAATATTGTAAGAAAACATCTATAACTATAGTCTTTATTTCAGTATCTATAAAAGTTAAATAATCCCAATAAAAATAGACAACTGGAGACGGGAGATAGTTATACGTTAATGCACCGTATCTCTTCCTAAGAGAGCGTTGTAAACGATTATAAATAATCGTTTTTTCAGCGTTTTCTTTAGTGTTGTAAATGTTTATTTCCATAGGGAATTGAGTGATTAGAGTCCAGTTTAGTTTTAAATGAAATAAAAACGTAAAAGCCAGTTAGATTAGCAGCGACCGAGCTGTGCCGAAACGACGGTCAAAGGTTCACAAACCAGGTTAGCCCGAGGCCACACAATCACATCGGCAGCCTCTGTGCAGCCAAAAGCCTGCGGTTCGGTCTCATTTGGCTGTGAATGTTTACAAATTCTATTTAATATTGCATCATGTCCGACATGTTAAAGAGATACTGTGTTTTAATCCTATACTGGATAGAAATATTATAATTGTGGCAATGGTTTAATAGCGTGCTATTTGCGTTGTACGTCATTTATGCGTAGTGACTTTTCCATTCTGGTTTAGTATCTTCTATGGTCTCTCTCTCTCTAGTAGCTCTAGACGCTTATCATACTTTAATAGATTAGTAAATGTTGGAATGAATAAATATAATTTTTCTTTCTATAACACAAGCTGTAACAATCAATATTTAAGATTCTATTGACGCTTTATTGACAAGTTTTGCAAAATACGATTATTTATAAACTCATCCTACGCTCGTTTAGGAAGTGATACGATGCATTAACAATCACCAATTTAAAACGCTTAGGAAAACACTGTAATCACAAAATTTTTACAACATTCTCTTAGGAAATGATACCAATCATTATCAATCGTTAATTTTAAACGATAAGGAAAATACTGTTATCACAATCATTTATAACCAGTTATGACACTGTCTTAAGAAGTGATACGATGCATTAACGATCGCACATTTAAAACTGTAAAAGGAAAACACTGTAACCTAGATAATTTATAAACTCTTACAACGCTCCCTTCAGAAGTGATATGGAGCATTAACAAAACGCTAATTTTAAAAAGCCAAGGAAAATACTGTAATAACAGACATTTATAAACACTTATGCCGCTGTCTTAGGAAGTAATGCGATGCATTAACAGTCGCTCATTTAAAACACTAAGGGAAACGCAGTAACCACGATGATTTATAAACGTTTATAACGCCCTCTTAGAAAGTGATACGAGGAAGTTATCTCGTGGCTCTAAGTTTTACACCTTTATGTAGATAATTTAAAACCTAGAGATAAAATTAATATTATAGAAACTATATAATAGTTTCATACAATTTTCTTTTAGAAGTATGTTGGAGTATTTAATGTAATAAATCTTTACCTTAATTCAGAGCCGTAGGTAAGTGTTTGCTTACTTCTTTGTGGATATCTGTGTTCAGTGGGTATAAGTAGCAAATACTGTACAAAATGAACTGGTACTAATTACATTCCTAAATGTGTTAGTATTTATTTTTCTTTTAGACTAAAGTCGTAAACTTCCTTTGAATTACTAAGATGTACCATTCCATAAAACCAAGAGTTAATTAGCATAGTAGCGAAACAAACCTAGTTTTTAAGCAAATTAATAAAATATTCTTAGAATATATATTAATTTTAAGCCACGTAAAGTTTTGTACAGTACAAAATAGGAGGGATTAGAAAGGTCTTTCCAAATCCAAATTTTCCATATTTACAAATTTTTAAACCAACCGCAAGAATCGTAAATGTAAGTAAACCAGCATTAACTAGTGATATTCCGATGTAATTGATAACATTACGGCTATTAAAGGGATTTAAAACCACCTGATCTATAACACTAGTATGTATTTAATAATAGCAATTTTTATGCATCCAAGGCTTACATCATTAAACTAAATACCATTTACGATTCGTGTTATACATTATTATCAGTAAATGTAGATTTAAACTTTCGGTTTAGATAAATGGTGTATTAGAAAAACACGAAGAGCAGAGAGTCAATAGCAATAAATCTGAACGGAAATCCGGATCTCTCATTTGGGAGATTATCCGTTTACAAAGTATCCTGGCTGGCCTCCAACTCGGCGGCGGCGGATCTTTAGTTGTTCGTTACGGCCAGTGCAGATATTAGAGGATCGTTAGGAATCCATTGGTAACCTACCAACGTGATGTTGTGGATTTATCAATCAGTTTAGATTCACGTATATAGTTAGTTGTTCGCTACGGCCAATGCAGATATTAGAGGATTTTTAGTTGTTGTTGCAGATTCAGCTGGGTGTTACTTGTATATTATGTCCTTTTAATTAAGCAAATTTTATTTTATTTTCATTAATATCAGTGAGCATTATTTGTTATTTAAACATTCCCAATGAGTAAACTCTCCTTGTATCAAAAATATTTGCTAGTCGTGGGAGTATACAACTCTTACACATGTTTGTTATTACTTGTTAATAAAATACGTGTTATTATTATAACTTATTACGTTTTGTACTATGTATATAAGCTATTCGATCATAAACCAGGCAAAGCGTCCCGTAACTGAAGTGTGTTTAGGTAATGGACGACTATAATATAACATGACCTGAACCTGTCGCTGCTTAATCACGTGACGAATGGTGTATGTTTCGCTCCAGTAGCCTACTATAGGGCGGAGTTACATTATAACAGGTCATGTCAACCAATCCAATGTCTGTATTTACACAACAAAGAGTGAACTATTTATTTAATATTCAAATTATGTTAGAAAAATAATAAGAACATTCATTGAATATTTACATATTTTGACAATTTTATTTATATACTAGATCAGATATATTGGATTTTAATAGGTAAACCTATAAAATATCTAGATTGCTATGACGTTTTTCTAATATTTCATCTGATAATCATATTAACTAAATTAATTTTAACTATTTCTTTTAACCTGTTCATATTATAGCTTTTTCGTTCTAGTAATAATCAAGCAATGGCGATTAAAAAAATTAAAAGTACAATTTTCGTTGAGTTCTACTTATAAAATAATATCTTGAATAAATGTAATAAACTTTCCCTACCTGAATGACTTTAGTATGTTTAGTAAGTCGGGCATTTACATGTTTCAAGCATGAGAGTAATGTAACTGTTAGAAATAACAAATAAAAACAAAATTAATAAAAAATTAATATCTAGTGACCTTTAGCAAAAAATATGGAAGTTGTAGTAACATTATCCGTAAAATCCCTTGTCTTCGGGATATACAATTACATGGACAGAATTGCTAAAACTCGTAAAAATACAGAAGTAGTTAATTAATCGAAAAAATTTGTTTTTAAATTAAAATATTTGATCTCTACATAATCCTTTTTTTTTACCTTATATAACTTGGCTAATCATAAATGTATATACAATTATATGTGCCTTCGGATTTACTGTTAGTTATTCGTTACGATAAAAGCAGATATTAGAGTATCGTTAGGAATCCATTCGGTAACCTACCAACGTGCCGTTGTGGGGGTTTTCAGTTAGTTTATATTCAGGTTTAAAGTCGTAATTCACTGTATGTTTACGGCCAATGCAGATATTAGAGGATCGTTAGGAATCCATCGGTAACCTACCAACGTGCCGTTGTGGGGGTTTTCAGTTAGTTTATATTCAGGTTTAAAGTCGTAATTCACTGTATGTTTACGGCCAATGCAGATATTAGAGGATCGTTAGGAATCCATCGGTAACCTACCAACGTGCCGTTGTGGGGGTTTTTCCGTTAGTTTATATTCAGGTTTAAAGTCGTAATTCACTGTATGTTTACGGCCAATGCAGATATTAGAGGATCGTTAGGAATCCATCGGTAACCTACCAACGTGCCGTTGTGGGGTTTTTTCCGTTAGTTTATATTCAGGTTTAAAGTCGTAATTCACTGTATGTTTACGGCCAATGCAGATATTAGAGGATCGTTAGGAATCCATCGGTAACCTACCAACGTGCCGTTGTGGGGTTTTTCCGTTAGTTTATATTCAGGTTTAAAGTCGTAATTCACTGTATGTTTACGGCCAATGCAGATATTAGAGGATCGTTAGGAATCCATTGGTAACCTACCAACGTGCCGTTGTGGGGTTTTTCCGTTAGTTTATATTCAGGTTTAAAGTCGTAATTCACTGTATGTTTACGGCCAATGCAGATATTAGAGTATCGTTAGGAATCCATTGGTAACCTACCAACGTGCCGTTGTGGGTTTTTCCGTTAGTTTATATTCAGGTTTAAAGTCGTAATTCACTGTATGTTTACGGCCAATGCAGATATTAGAGTATCGTTAGGAATCCATCGGTAACCTACCAACGTGCCGTTGTGGGGTTTTTCCGTTAGTTTATATTCAGGTTTAAAGTCGTAATTCACTGTATGTTTACGGCCAATGCAGATATTAGAGTATCGTTAGGAATCCATTGGTAACCTACCAACGTGCCGTTGTGGGGGTTTTCCGTTAGTTTATATTCAGGTTTAAAGTCGTAATTCACTGTATGTTTACGGCCAATGCAGATATTAGAGGATCGTTAGGAATCCATTGGTAACCTACCAACGTGCCGTTGTGGGGTTTTTCCGTTAGTTTATATTCAGGTTTAAAGTCGTAATTCACTGTATGTTTACGGCCAATGCAGATATTAGAGTATCGTTAGGAATCCATCGGTAACCTACCATTTATCGAGTGTTTATTGAAATGTCTACAAAATAATTGGTTCTAAAGTTCTTTACAAGCTCCTATACAAATATATATTTTTTAATTAATTCTCAATTTCCTACCATAATAAAGTATTACATATATATGAATGATTAACTTTTTAGTTTGTAAACAATGCTTTACATCCACAGTATTCAGGTACTACCTGGGATCACAGTTTGTTTAGTAAATAATATATAATGTAGTTTCCATTATTTTCTAAACGTAAATAGAATCATGTTTAGGGTAACAGGTTTTGTTGCAATCAGTTTCAATTAAGGCATTTTTAGCGGGGTTTAAAAGGAGATTACGGATGCAGACTAGAAAAAGGTAGTACGTATCCGTAATCTTCAAAGTTAGACAAGCATGGTACTTTTCCATCGTTCTCCACAGTTTCCTTGAGTACTATTTAAAGCATCCGATTTATTAAACATATAAACATATTATCCATATTATCAAGATTATTAAAACATTTTTGTATGTGTCTTAAGTAAAAGCAATCAGAAATGCTTAATAAAAAAAAATATGTTATATCTCATAACATTACTTTTTTCTAAACATTATTAATAAATAAATGGAAATGATAAAAGCATGAGCACAGTCAAAGAAGAACGTTAATTTAAAGTAATTACTAGCCTGTACGTAAAAATAATTCAATTATAAACTGCAGAGTTTCCTTTGCCTCATTAGTATACATCAGAGAACGTATTACTTAACTGACCGTAAAATAAATGAGGAGGCCAGGGACGTGATTGTACTTCTAATGTAAATTAAAACACCAAGTTATTAAAGTTCAGTGCGGCTAAATTATTTCATTCCAAAGCCAGACAAAGTAAGTGCCCGGAAAATTGGTCTCTTGTGAGGAGGTTGTCTAACTAGCTCCGATGCTTCCAGGTCTCCAGGTTTCCATTTTACGTCGGTAACACAGTGCTTCTTGTCATTCGGTCTTGACTTTGCTTCTGGTAAAAGTGGATAGTTCTAAAGTGTTAAATAAATTTGATTTTCTTAATGATTCTCTCAATTTTGTTTCAATAAAATTACTTAGTAGAGATAGGTGAGTTCTCTTCTGTGTATATTTTACATCAGCTAGTCTAGCTTTATTTCTCATAATATAGAACAAAAATAAATGTGGTTGAGAAAGAAACGGGTTAATCGAAAAAATTCATAGCAACCGATTTTTATTCACATATTCTATTTCTATTCTACAATTTGTAGTGAAAAGTACATTATATATTTGGTGTAACGATTTTCAAAACCAATGGAATTAACATTTATTCCGATATTCTAATAAAATTTAAAATTTTTATTTTATTGCTTTAATTTAAATCAGCAAATGGTGTTTTAGGATATAGATATTTTTTAAAAAGATCTACAATTTTGTGCAAAACGATGTTGTTATTCTAATGAAAACCTTACAAATCATGACTGATATTAAAATGCTTCCAAAAAATTACTAAAATACAAAATATTACGCATTTAAAATAATAACAACCATTCAAAAAGCGTTAAAAAACTGTTTTATGTTGATATTTTACCAGTGGTTTGGCCGAACACTAACACCAGGTATAGGATTGTAACATAACAGAAAGTGCATATCTATATCATTTTTGCAATATATGCTATATATGCAATACTCCTAACTTATCGTCGGTTCCTTTGTTTCAATACAAACCTGTTTTCCTTGTTTATACTACACTTGTGTTCTTCAATTATCATACACCGACTAAATCCGAAATTATTTAGCAGTCTTGAGATATGTTTAGTATTATATCGGCTGGGATATTCTAAATTATTACAAGGTACCATTCTAATAAGAATTGGGTAGGGAGGGATATGGAATAAACATTATGGAATTACTATAAAATTTATGCAATATGTTACTCTTATTGAAAAAAATCGTTAGGAATTTGTTTTAAGCAAATCATTCGTTCATATTAGTATACACTTGTAAATGTTTATTTCAATTAAATTAAGTTTGTTCATTATTAATCTAAAAGAAAGCTTCTTATGAACGAAATTTTGAGATAAATATTCCTAACATCAATTAGTGATTTAAATTTATGCTTACTGAAAGCACAAATCAAATACAAACAAGTTTCAGACATGCTTTTTATAAATTTCCGGAACCAATTTATAATCTTTCGATATCTCATTTTAAGGTCATACAGGTCGGAATTTAAAGTAGTACTGTTTCTAAATTACTATAATAATGTAGCTAAAATGATAACGCAAATTTGCTCTCTTTTGTTGATGATAGTTGGAACGTTCATTACTTGTACAGCAGACCTCCGAAGTGTATAGTGTAACCGTATCGTTTTGCCGGTTTACATTTATTTTCATACATTTGTTTCAATAACGTAACAAGTATATTTATGTACACAAAGTATAGCTATGGTAAGGATCGTTTTTTAATGTGAATATTAAATTTAGGTCCATTTTACCTTCCTCTTAATGCAGCGTCTGTCACAACTTCAGGTTTCAGACAATAAGAGGAAGGTGAAATAAATCGAAACGTAATAATCATATTTTAAACCATTCCCACCATGTGTACAAATCTCGGCTGTTTTACGGTGCTTACAAGTTGAGTGTGAACGACTGTAGTGAACTCAAAATGAACCTAATGAGCCAATGAGAATGCCTGAATTAGAATTCCTTTTTGCAGTCAAGTTTGTGTTTCTGATGTCGAAACGATGAAAATTGTTCATTTTGAGCTACTTCGTCGCCGAATGCTTGGACACCTTCAGGCGAACATGACTCCAGATTCCAGGAGTCAAGTCCACTAACACCTTCAGATTCCGGGCCATGCATTAAGATGAAGGTGAAATAGAGTCAAACTCAATATTCATATATCTGCGAAAGCATATTATAACGTTAACGTTATTGGGACAGAACCATAAAAGTGTATTTTTACCCGTTGCTATGTTACTATTCAAAAGAAACTGACAAGAAATATCCTTGGTTCTGTTTATACATTTTCTAATATTCATGCAGTTCCCAGTTTTAGCAGTATAACAGATTTTTCATCATCTAACTAAAGAACAGAGTCCTTGAGTTTGTGAGTAGATGTATAATCATCATAATATTGCAAACATATCAGATTTTGTTCACGACGAGTTAAAATTTTAACAATTTGTGAAAAATAGTAAGTCAACTGTGAATCGAAATGTTACTACTCTCATTCAGCTATTTTAAGACATTTATTTGTAATACGTGCTTGGGGGTCGGCGTTGTTTGAAACCTTTGCATATTCATAAGTTGCACTGTCGAGTTTTACTGGCCAACAATTAGTAGTAGGTCGGTTCAGAAGGAGGTATGCACAATAAACATACTTTTCTATTGAGGTTATTTGTTTACACCTATATAATAGGAAAAGCTATAAATTAAGACATCTATAAATACAAATAGCCATCTAAATCTGTTATTATGGATATCTGTGATATTGGATATAAAAAAATAACCTGAAAAAGTTGCCCAAACAAACCGATTTTAAATATGGGGACCTGTTGACTAAATACAACGTATTTACATGTGAATTCATAAAGATACACAACATAATATACGAGAGTAGAATAAATTCAGATTAGGACGTTCATCGTATATTTATGGTAAGTAAAATTAGTTTAATTAAATTATGACAACCCTTAGATTGAATTTGTTTTAAATTTATTGCACTAACAATGAAGACCCAATCTGTCACTCAAATGGACTGCTCACAAGGGATGTATATACGACGTATCCTCATAACGGCTGTCATACATGATTTGGTGTGTGTGTGTGTGTGTGTGTGTGTGTGTGTGTGTGTGTGTGTGTGCACGCCACAGGATAGTAGAGCAGGGTTGGGATGTTGCCACGAGGCCAAAACTACAGTCCTACGGTAAGATTCCAACTTCTCCCTCAATGCTCAGATTGCCTTGGCTCACTCCCAGCTAAAGTCTCCCTTGCTTGATTACCGCCACCGGGCTACAGCGTACTGACATTTTCTGGAAAAATATCTGATTTAGCTCAATTTACTATTTCTAAAATAATGTCCCTTAATAGCTTTTATTTTCAAGAACATCTGCTTTTATAATCTCATCTCTTCAACAAAAATATTTTATCATTACACAGTGACTGTAAATAGTCCAACGGTGTATTCCAATATTTCGTTTTTCATATATTCCTAGATATATTTTTAATAATAAAATGTATTAGTCTTTGATTTGAATTTAATTATTACTCAATATGCAAAATAAAGTATATTACCAGTCTGAATAATGCGTTCAATCAGCAACTGTTTTGAACATATTGTTTTGTTCAGACTGAATAAAAATGTTATTGTACAGTAAGACTTTCTATACGTATAAAACAAAAATAGCAACGTTGCCCCCAATGACATGTAGAAAATGCAGTTATGTACTCGTATTATAGAAATTTAAATTCATAAGTGAAATACGAGAGAGGAAATATCCATTTTTATTCATACACACGAGGTCCTAATAATTAATTAAAGCTATACGAGTATATAATGTATAATTGACAGCATGAGTAAGTTTCTATAACGATTGGCAGAGTAAAACGCATATCACTGAGTTAGACTTCATTGTGTCAGTATTTTTATTTTCACGTACAGTTCCCTATACTTTCTACCCACCTTTATAAGGTATCACAATCCAGATGGTACAATAAAATAACTAATGTCAACCATGAAGAGTGTGTTCATTATCATATTGAACATTATCTTTAAAAAAATATATTATGCACTTGTTTTAAATGAGGTGATGTAAATATTGACTGCTAGTTTACATCATTAAATGTATTTATGGAAGTATGTTTTATGAAACTGCAATACACTATTGAGTTCATCATATTAAACGTTATATCTTATGTGATGTAATTAATTTGACTACAGCATTGAATTGTACTGCTGCATTGAAACACAGAGGAGCACATTAGACTGTTCAGGATCGCTAATCGTTTCCCGATACTCGGGTTGGCAGCGATTGTTGATCCTACGCATATTTCACTGGATGCAATTTTCACCCTACTACTCTCGACTTGTTAGTAGACGTTTTGGGCTGAAAAAAACTGTTTCGCATTTGAAAGAATTCAATTCTATTACAATGCCATGACAGAGAAATATATAGTTCAATATTACAAAGTTGTTTGAGTCCCGATTTCGCATGTCATGACGAATAAATGTCACGTCTTATGATGTTTAAATAGAAAAACCATAAATGTGTGACTGGCCAACATGAAACTGTTGTGTCAAAATCCGTTGTTCGTAGTGGAAGTGTTGTAGTACCTTACCTAACAAAAGGGCCTATATCGATATCTTCATTCATTCAGTATTGAATAACCAAAGTGAAAATGTGTACTCCTAGATGTGGCTAATTACATATTTTCTACATTACCTTGTATTTATACTAAGCTCTATAAATTTTTAAATGCATATTTAAAATAGTTCAGCTATTAATAGTGCTCTTCGGCCCAATTACGAAATCATTGCTTGGAAACCAAGGATAACAAACTCATTTGGGAGGCATTTATTCTTGTAGATATGCCTACTACACTCATGTAGGACTGGATGATTCTAGACAGGACCTAAAGGCGGTATGAATATAGATATTTAAATTTAAAGATAAATTTGATACTTAGATAGTTTGCTATTAAAAATCGACTTTAAAAGGTTTAAAACTAGAAACAAATACTTTTCGCACATGGCACAAACCTCATATAGTTGATTAGAAATCCCAAACTTTTAAACAGAGCCAATTTAGGTGCAAAACTTACTTTTTTGTTGCTCAGTTGTATTCGATAGCTTTCACGGAAGATATCAACCACCCTGCCATCTGTTGGTAACAACTGGAACTAATTCAGAAGTAAGCATTTTGAAGAATTTTAAAAGTGTCCCAAATGTAGGTCACGAAGCATACCTGGGTTTGATCATATGGTCAAAGGTATTCATGGCAAAAAACATATATTAAAATAATAGAAATAGGCCTTTACTTAATATATGCCTGTTTTTTATATTTAATAAATCTCCATGAAATACAATGTATATTGTTTACCATGTTCAGCCAAATCCAATCAAAATCCAATCAAGCAGTTCAACTATCTAAACTTTCGATCCAAGCGAATGCTGAGTCTAGCTGATATCATCTTCCAAATTCGTACTCTATCATTGCTAAACATTTTTGACTATTTATATTGAGTCTAAAACAAATACATGTTAAGATTCAAAATTGAAATGACAGTTAGTTTGGGAAATAGTCGTAACGATGATTTCCACATCCTTTAGAAGGCGTGTAAAGATTTACCCGACGGTGAATTAGTATTATGGTCAAACAGAACTTCGGATTGGCCCGTTTGGATCATTATCCGATTACAAAGTATGCTGGCGGGTTCCCAAGTGAACATGGCCCTTCAGTTATACGTTACTGGTAATGTAATTACCGAATGTCCTTTGGCACTTATCTCCCGCCTCCTAAGTGGAGTGTTTGTTAAAAGTTGCGTAAACTTAATTATCCTATAATATTGTTGACATTATTATTCCTTTAAACAGAGACTATTTATTTTCCTTTATTTTCAGTAATTATCTACAACACATTTTTTTATCATTCAGGTTTTTTTTATTTCCAGTATTGTAAGTAATAAAAAATTAAACTTTTATAATTTTGGGTAAATGTATAGCTTTTGTTCACTAAAGGAGTGTCTTGATTTTAATTTTTCTATCTTTGTCCATTAAAGGTTGAACGTCGTAGAGATGTTTTATTCATCTTATTGTGTTATTCATGTTATTGTTCTAAAGCATAGACCTTTAATAGGAAATGTCACAAGGTAGTGGTTACAATTTTAAAAATTTAATTTATAAATTTCTACTCGCCTTTTAAAAGGAAGAGGAAATTTGTGTTATCCCCAAAAAAAAACTATTATCCCCACTTTTTTGTAAAAGGTTTCTCAATAAAAGGCTTTATTCTTAAAATTAAATAATTTAAACCAAAGTTACCTTTTTGTTTCAAAAATAAAATCGTGCTAAAATTACTTTCTTATAAAATTCAAAAAATTTAGAATTTAATTTAAAATAGAATTTACATTTCTTTATTAGAAATTACGATAATACCTTAACTAAAAGCTTCCTAAAAAATTCCTCGTTCCAAGTGTGTCACAACCTGTTACTATTGGTCAAGGCTCAATCATAAAACTATAATTTAACGAAATTTTACCAAAAAATATATATTATTACTATCTCTTCTAAAAATAATCCTGTCTATTTTATACTAGATGGTTATTACAAGTAACCGTTATATAATATTAAATTTGAAAACTTTACTTTGAACCATATTTGCAACGACCTGGACTCTCTTGAAAATTTGCGATGATTAATAAGTGAATTAAATTGAATAAAAAAATCTTATTATTACCATCTGTATCAGAATAAAACAAATCCCTGGAAAATAAAGCTGACATTAGTTGACAGCCAGTTTTCCC
This sequence comes from Homalodisca vitripennis, assembly GCF_021130785.1. Taxonomy (NCBI): domain Eukaryota; kingdom Metazoa; phylum Arthropoda; class Insecta; order Hemiptera; family Cicadellidae; genus Homalodisca; species Homalodisca vitripennis. Next base: position 242,987,550 of record NC_060207.1, read on the forward strand.
ATCTGAAAATCGTAATTCGACTATAAAAGAGCTACTTAAGCAACATTCAGCGCGGACTAATGGGCTAAAAATTAAAATGGAAACCACAAACAATTAACCGCAAAATATTACTCAAAAAACGCCGAGAAGTGCGTGTCGGAGAATTTTATGCCGAACCCCTTCCACTAACCTGCTAACTATAAGCGACAACTTGGATTGACCTCCAACTATCCAATCACAGGGTTAGTTATAACAAAAGTCAACGTTTATTGTAAACCCGTTGACAAAAACAGACTACCAGAGAATCCTGCAGTCTTACTGTATAGTTCCCACATCCGTAGACGTTTTTGGAAAAATTACATAAATGTTTTAACCTATATTTTGACATCACTATTTAAATCATAAAATATTAACTCATACTATTATTTCTCATACTAGTATTTAATAAATAAATTTAATATTGCTTCTGTAGCAAATGTACATGTTAAAATATATTACTTTGAACAATAGTTTTCAAAAATTGGTACTATTTATAATTTTCCTAAATCTCATCTATTAGTCCCTTACTTTACTTTATGAACAGTAAATTCAATTGATAGTTCTAGCGTATTGAGCAGGCTCAAGTAACCAACGATAAAATATATATATATGATACAAAGGAAACATACAAATTGTATAGAAACTTATATTTATTGTAAACAATATGTTTGAGCTGTATTCAAAAATCTATCATTATTAATAGGCAGTATTATTTAATAAATTTGGATGACTATTATAACAAAAAGTTGTAATCTATTATATTTTAATCAGTCTTACCATTTCCAGACTTGCATACAGCATGTACGGAGTACAGGAATTAGAAGTGACACAGTGGCACACCATTACATAGAGCATATCACAGTAATCAAGTAATTTACCAGTCGCCTACCCTCATCTACGTGGTGGTTTATTGCACTGATTACGTTGTTGTGTGATCCGTCCAGCGTACTCTAGTGTAGTTTATGTTGCAGCCACCTAACCTCATCTACGTGCTGGTTTATTGCACTGATTACGTTGTTGTGTGATCCGTCCACCGTGCTCTACTGTAGTTTATGTGGCAGTCGCCTACCCTCATCTACGTGGTGGTTTATTGCACTGATTACGTTGTTGTGTGATCCGTCCAGCGTGCTCTAGTGTAGTTTATGTGGCAGCCGCCTAGCCTCATCTACGTGGTGGTTTATTGCACTGATTACGTTGTTGTGTGATCCGTCCACCGTGCTCTACTGTAGTTTATGTGGCAGCCGCCTATCCTCATCTACGTGGTGGTTTATTGCACTGATTACGTTATTGTGTGATCCGTCCAGCGTGCTCTACTGTAGTTTATGTGGCAGCCGCCTATCCTCATCTACGTGGTGGTTTATTGCACTGATTACGTTGTTGTGTGATCCGTCCAGCGTGCTCTACTGTAGTTTATGTGGCAGTCGCCTAACCTCATCTACGTGGTGGTTTATTGCACTGATTACGTTGTTGTGTGATCCGTCCAGCGTGCTCTACTGTAGTTTATGTGGCAGCCGCCTACCCTCATCTACGTGGTGGTTTATTGCACTGATTACGTTGTTGTGTGATTCGTCCAGCGTGCTCTTCTGTAGTTTATGTGGCAGTCGCCTACCCTCATCTACGTGGTGGTTTATTGCACTGATTACGTTGTTGTGTGATCCGTCCAGCGTGCTCTAGTGTAGTTTATGTGGCAGCCGCCTATCCTCATCTACGTGGTGGTTTATTGCACTGATTACGTTGTTGTGTGATCCGTCCAGCGTGCTCTTCTGTAGTTTATGTGGCAGCCGCCTATCCTCATCTACGTGGTGGTTTATTGCACTGATTACGTTGTTGTGTGATCCGTCCAGCGTGCTCTAGTGTAGTTTATGTGGCAGTAGCCTAACCTCATCTACGTGGTGGTTTATTGCACTGATTACGTTGTTGTGTGATCCGTCCAGCGTGCTCTACTGTAGTTTATGTGGCAGTCGCCTATCCTCATCTACGTGGTGGCTTATTGCACTGATTACGTTATTGTGTGATCCGTCCAGCGTGCTCTAGTGTAGTTTATGTGGCAGCCGCCTAACCCTCATCTACGTGGTGGTTTATTGCACTGATTACGTTGTTGTGTGATCCGTCCAGCGTGCTCTACTGTAGTTTATGTGGCAGTCGCCTATCCTCATCTACGTGGTGGTTTATTGCACTGATTACGTTATTGTGTGATCCGTCCAGCGTGCTCTACTGTAGTTTATGTGGCAGCCGCCTACCCTCATCTACGTGGTGGTTTATTGCACTGATTACGTTGTTGTGTGATCCGTCCAGCGTGCTGTACTGTAGTTTATGTGGCAGTCGCCTATCCTCATCTACGTGGTGGTTTATTGCACTGATTACGTTGTTGTGTGATCCGTCCAGCGTGCTCTACTGTAGTTTATGTGGCAGTCGCCTACCCTCATCTACGTGGTGGTTTATTGCACTGATTACGTTGTTGTGTGATCCGTCCAGCGTGCTCTACTGTAGTTTATGTGGCAGTCGCCTACCCTCATCTACGTGGTGGTTTATTGCACTGATTACGTTGTTGTGTGATCCGTCCACCGTGCTCTACTGTAGTTTATGTGGCAGTCGCCTACCCTCATCTACGTGGTGGTTTATTGCACTGATTACGTTGTTGTGTGATCCGTCCAGCGTGCTCTACTGTAGTTTATGTGGCAGTCGCCTACCCTCATCTACGTGGTGGTTTATTGCACTGATTACGTTGTTGTGTGATCCGTCCAGCGTGCTCTACTGTAGTTTATGTGGCAGTCGCCTACCCTCATCTACGTGGTGGTTTATTGCACTGATTACGTTGTTGTGTGATCCGTCCAGCGTGCTCTACTGTAGTTTTATGTGGCAGTCGCCTACCCTCATCTACGTGGTGGTTTATTGCACTGATTACGTTGTTGTGTGATCCGTCCACCGTGCTCTACTGTAGTTTATGTGGCAGTCGCCTACCCTCATCTACGTGGTGGTTTATTCTCTGATTACGTTGTTGTGTGATTCGTCCAGAGTGCTGTACTGTAGTTTATGTGGCAGTCGCCTAATCTACGTGGTGGTTTATTGCACTGATTACGTTGTTGTGTGACTCCGTCCAGCGTGCTCTACTGTAGTTTATGTGATGCAACGCCTAACCTCATCTACGTTGTGGTTTATTGCACTGATTACGTTGTTGTGTGATCCGTCCAGCGTGCTCTACTGTAGTTTATGTGGCAGTCGCCTACCCTCATCTACGTGGTGGTTTATTGCACTGATTACGTTGTTGTGTGATCCGTCCAGCGTGCTCTCTAGTGTAGTTTATGTGGCAGTAGCCTAACCTCATCTACGTGGTGGTTTATTGCACTGATTACGTTGTTGTGTGATCCGTCCAGCGTGCTCTACTGTAGTTTATGTGGCAGTCGCCTACCCTCATCTACGTGGTGGTTTATTGCACTGATTACGTTGTTGTGTGATCCGTCCAGCGTGCTCTACTGTAGTTTATGTGGCAGTCGCCTACCCTCATCTACGTGGTGGTTTATTGCACTGATTACGTTGTTGTGTGATCCGTCCAGCGTGCTCTACTGTAGTTTATGTGGCAGTCGCCTACCCTCATCTACGTGGTGGTTTATTGCACCGATTACGTTGTTGTGTGATCCGTCCAGCGTGCTCTACTGTAGTTTATGTGGCCGTCGCCTACCCTCATCTACGTGCTGGTTTATTTCTCTGATTACGTTGTTGTGTGATTCGTCCAGAGTGCTGTACTGTAGTTTATGTGGCAGTCGTCTACCCTCATCTACGTGGTGGTTTATTGCACTGATTACGTTGTTGTGTGATCCGTCCAGCGTGCTGTACTGTAGTTTATGTGGCAGTCGCCTACCCTCATCTACGTGGTGGTTTATTGCACTGATTACGTTGTTGTGTGATCCGTCCAGCGTGCTCTACTATAGTTTATGTGGCAGTCGCCTACCCTCATCTACGTGGTGGTTTATTGCACTGATTACGTTGTTGTGTGATTCGTCCAGCGTGCTGTACTCTATTTTATGTGGCAGTCGCCTACCCTCATCTACGTGGTGGTTTATTGCACTGATTACGTTGTTGTGTGATCCGTCCAGCGTGCTCTACTGTATTTTATGTGGCAGCCGCCTAGTTTCATCTACGTGGTGGTTTATTGCACTGATTACGTTGTTGTGTGATCCGTCCAGCGTGCTCTAGTGTAGTTTATGTGGCAGTCGCCTACCCTCATCTACGTGGTGGTTTATTGCACTGATTACGTTGTTGTGTGATCCGTCCAGCGTGCTCTATACTGTAGTTTATGTGGCAGTCGCCTACCCTCATCTACGTGGTGGTTTATTGCACTGATTACGTTGTTGTGTGATCCGTCCAGCGTGCTCTAGTGTAGTTTATGTGGCAGTCGCCTAACCTCATCTACGTGGTGGTTTATTGCACTGATTACGTTGTTGTGTGATCCGTCCAGCGTGCTCTACTGTAGTTTATGTGGCAGTCGCCTACCCTCATCTACGTGCTGGTTTATTGCACTGATTACGTTGTTGTGTGATCCGTCCAGAGTGCTCTACTGTAGTTTATGTGGCAGTCGCCTACCCTCATCTACGTGCTGGTTTATTTCTCTGATTAGGTTGTTGTGTGATCCGTCCAGAGTGCGTACTGTAGTTTATGTGGCAGTCGCCTACCCTCATCTACGTGGTGGTTTATTGCACTGATTACGTTGTTGTGTGATCCGTCCAGCGTGTTCTACTGTAGTTTATGTGGCAGTCGCCTAACCTAACCTACGTAGTATTTGGACTGATTATGCTGTATTATGATCTGTTCACCGTCCTTTATCATATTGTACGGTGTCGAAACCTTGTTGTATCTATACGGTACATTGCAGTATAAGAAACTGTTTATCTGCGTACAGAAAATTTAAGCATCTCTTGAATGTCATATTTTTAAGCTTATTTTTTATCTATTAATATCGTACATGGTAAACTGTCAAAAGGTTGTACTGTATTTGTTTCCATAGTACGCCATTTAATTTTATCGTTAAAACTATAGACCAATATTGTAAAGTTGTTAGTTGACCCATGAAATAACGTGCACGAATTAGATATTTCTTATACACTATAAAGTATCATACAAATTTAAATTCCGTTGGTTAGTATATTCGTGAGAAAATACAGGCCAATAGAAATTAAAAATGTTCAAGGCCCTCCAATGCATAGAGCTAAAGAATAACAGTGAAAGTTTAATTGTATAAAAACGCTAATGTTCATGGATGCAAATTTGATTCTTCGATCATCTAGCTGATTGATCTTGTTTTGTTATCGATTTATATGTATATTTCTAATCTGAATATTGTAGTTTGTGAATTTTAACACTCTCTATCAGTGTATCATCATTATTATTTCTTAACTCATACTTACATAATTTGACTTGAACAACGCAAGGTTAATTTCTTTCGTGGATACAGAGTCTGGACTGAGAGTGGTGGATTCCATAAAGTAACATTGTATTTGAATGTACGAGTACTTTATTATAAATAGATATGAATCTTCTACGTTATAATTTTTTTATCTCTGATGAGGTTTCGGTACTTTCTGAGACAAGGGGTGGGCCACCTTGTAATTGTTGGGTGATTTTGAGTCAAAATTGACATGAATGCATGAAAAGCAATAACAAAGGATAACTCATAAACGGTTTCGGTACATTCTGACACAGGGGGTGGGCCGCCTTGTAATTCTTGGATGAGTTTCAGTTAAAATTTACATGAATCCATGAAAAGCAATAACGAAGGATAACCGGTTCGGTACTTTCTGAGACAAGGGGTGGGCCGCCTTGTAATTGTTGGATGATTTTTAGTCAAAATTGACATAAATACATGAAAAGGAATAACGAAGGATAATTTATAACCGGTTTTCGGTACTTTCTGAGACAAGGGGTGGACCGCCTTGTAATTGTTGGATGATTTTCAGTCAAAATTGACATAAATACATGAAAAGGAATAACGAAGGATAATTTATAACCGGTTTCGGTACTTTCTGAGACAAGGGGTGGACCGCCTTGTAATTGTTGGATGAGTTTCAGTCAAAATTGACATGAATGCATGAAAAGAAATAACAAAGGTAATTCATAACCGGTTTCGGTTCTTTCTGAGACAAGCGATGAGCCGCATTGTAATTGTTGGATGAGTTTCAGTCCACATATTGACATGAATACATGAAAAGCCATACCGACGGATATTCATAACCGGTTTCGGTACTTTCTGAGACAAGGGTTGGACCGCCTTGTAATTTTTGGACGGGTTTCAGTGAAAATTGACATGAATGCATGAAAAGAAATAACGAAGGTAATTCATAACCGGTTTCGGTTCTTTCTGAGACAAGCGATGAGCCGCATTGTAATTGTTGGATGAGTTTCAGTCCACATTGACATGAATACATGAAAAGCCATACCGACGGATATTCATAACCGGTTTCGGTACTTTCTGAGACAAGGGGTGGACCGCCTTGTAATTTTTGGACGGGTTTCAGTGAAAATTGACATGAATGCATGAAAAGAAATAACGAAGGATAATTCATAACCGGTTTCGGTTCTTTCTGAGACAAGCGATGAGCCGCATTGTAATTGTTGGATGAGTTTCAGTCCACATTGACATGAATACATGAAAAGCCATACCGACGGATATTCATAACCGGTTTCGGTACTTTCTGAGACAAGGGGTGGACCGCCTTGTAATTTTTGGACGGGTTTTAGTGAAAATTGACATGAATGCATGAAAAGAAATAACGAAGGTAATTCATAACCGGTTTCGGTTCTTTCTGAGACAAGCGATGAGCCACATTGTAATTGTTGGATGAGTTTCAGTCCACATTGACATGAATACATGAAGAGTAATAACGAAGGATAATTCATAATCGGTTTCGGAGTCAAGGGAGTTGAGCCCCATTGACAGAAACATTTTCTTTTATGCACAATCACCGTAGAAACCTTGCCAGGACTCAAGTTATTATAACTTATGACTTATATTGAGAACCTTACCTTATTAAATAGCCGTAATCGGACTGTTACGATCTACTAAACCGTGTGTTTTATATCTAATGACAGGTTAAGGGAAGTTTTGAAATGTATTACAAAAGTACTCTCTGTGAATTATTATGGTAACATCTTTTGTATTCTAGTATAACAATAGAGATGTGAGTGTAAGTTTAAAGTATCATACTACGTTGTTGTACTACATGTGACGTCACACATACGTCATGTTCGATGTAAAACGTTGAACTAGAAACACATTATCAGACATGTAAATAGAAATGACAGAGCGGCATGACACTACATACATTACAGTAATCTGTTCAGTAGCCGACCCGGCGGACTGTGTCTACGTGGTTTGTTACACTGATTACGCCATAATGTGATCAATCTAGTGTGCTTTAGTTACTGCGGAATAGGTTCACGTCGCTTTCGGCAATGGAAATCCCGTGCATCGTGTGCACTTTAATGAGGTATTGTGTGTTATATATTGTGACACATTTTATCTTGACAATTATCTATAACCGTTTAGCAATATTATTTTATATGTCATTCATAAATAAAGTATCCGGTCAACTTCTGGTAAACAGCGTGGTCATCATAAACATAAAACATTTATATACCCTTAGAGCGAGTGATTAACGACTGAAATCCATATAAAGTATATTCTTTTTTATATACGCATAAAGGGAATAATATTGAAGGGTTACTGTACAACGTTTGCCACATTCTGGCTGCCACATACCTACGTAGAACTGTAATTATATGCGCCAATTCAATATCTTTATTTTGTTGAAACGTAAGCAATATGGAGCTATGACTTAAACATATAAAAGTCACATTCACGGATGGTCATATTTGAAATTATAACAATCTTTAAATTCCATTAAATCAATTAGTAATTCCATAATTTTAAACTGTAGAAATAGTATTTTAATAATAAAAAATAGCTTTATAACTTGTGATATAGAATTTACTCACATATAATAAAACAACAACTAATTTTAGTACACATCGTTTTAAGAGGGAATAAATTTGAATATTGAGTTCAGCTCAGTTCACCTTCCATTTAGAAAATTTGACTTCAAAATCAAGTGCAATGTAAGTGAAGAGTTAAACTCATTGTCAAGTGTAAAATTTAGCGAAATACGATGTTTTGGACACGTTCCCAAATCTCAGCAGAACAATCTACACAAGTCTTCTACACATAACGTAGCAAGGGTTCGAACGGTTATTTCAAGGATAATATTGAGTTTACCTCCAAATTCACCTTCCATTTAGACACTTGGACTTTAAAATCAACTGTAATGTAAGTGAAGAGTTAAACTCATTGTCATGTGCAGTATTTAGTGGAAACGATAGTTTGGACAAGTTCCGAAATCATGGCAGAATAAACAATCCACACAAGTATTCTACACATAACTTAACTGTGGTAGGAATGGTTAATTCAAGTGTTAAATTTAGCTCTAGTTCATCTTCCGATTAATGCAGCATAATGGGATTTTACGCTTTTTCAGACTTGACTCCTGAAATCTGCAGTCATGCCCATCTGAAAAATCTAAAAAAAAAACTGTGAGCAAGAAGCTCAAAACGGACTCTTTACGTATTTTCGAGTCCAGCGACGCCTATGAAAAAAAATTAGTGTAATCTAGGTGTAGTGGTGTTCTCATGTTTTCTTTAGGCGAACTACTGAGCACTCTACGTTGTACACTAAAAATAGTAATACACTAACTGTGCATCTGATGAGACAATGGGAACATCTCTTCACCTAGATTACAATTTATTTTTACATTTTGTAGTCTAGGTGTCTCTGATCTCGAAACCATGCAAAGAGCTTGCTTACAGCTTTTCGCCACGGATATAAATCTTTTCAGAAGGACATGACTCCAGATTTCAGGAGTCAAATCTAATACAGCTTTAAATTGTAGACGCTACACTTTGCGGAAGATGAACTGGATCCGATCTCTACATTCACATTGAATTAACCCTTCCCTCTATACCTACTGTATGTTATGTGTAGAATACTCGATTTCTCTGCCGTGCTTTGGATCGTGTATAAAATTAGTACCTCTATTGACATGATAAAAGTACTTTCGATAAGGCAATAGTAATCTGTGTAATCAAATTTAAATCAATAAACTACAAAGTACTAACATTTAAATTTAAATATACTATTAGGTAAATTTTAGATCTTTCGATATTCTGTTTTTATTACTTTAAGATTGCATCGGTATTTATTGCTTTCGATAATATCTTGCAGTTATTTATTAGTACTACTTTAACTATAAACAGAATTTTGAATAGTACAGGTGGTCCGGAAGGGAAAGTTACTAGATAGGCTAAAGGTGACCTAACAATAAGGGTACGATGCTATTGACGTGCATGGGAATAAGCCCAAGCAAAACATGCCTGGCCAGAGAGGATATTCAAAGCAGTCTACTTTTTGGTGTATTCCGCGATGACCTAGTTCGTCGATACAAAATACACGGCTTATAAAAGAAAGTGTTGCATGCCCTAATAACTTCTTTGCCATTCTTAAAAATCTATAATATTAATTACCAGTTATTATTAATATTATTTTTTTTATTCACTTTGGTTTATAAATCATCTTTGATTATATAATGATTACGGTAAAATATTCGTTTTATATGACTATGTATTTATTTTACATTTTAAATAAGGATTACCCCATAATTTAAATAATTTCCTGAGGGTGTTCAGATTTCAAAACCGCGATTCGAATTATCACAAATTTGAATTTCAGAGTCGCGCAAGACAGCATTCAAGAACTTGCAACTGTTGACTTTGCCCAGGCTCTAAATTTTAGAAACATCTTTGCTCTGTTTGTCTAAATGTGCCCTAACCAGGGGACTTGACATACACGGGTATGAGACTAGAGGCAAATATAACTACCGAACTGGAAGACACATAACGGTGGTTTATGAGCACTTGCCTTCATTGGCAGATGCTCATTTCAGCAGATTGCCTAATTCTACTAAAAATAACTAAACGCCTAAGGCGTCAAAAACTCGTTTCAAAAGCTTTCTGGTGTAAAATGCATTCTGCTGGGCTGACGAATTCTGGCGTTTATCTGGGAGACCGCCCAATTCGATGACTGACTCAAGCTCTGGAAGTGGGAGATTGGCGAAGGATGAATGAGACTTGAATGTATGAACAATAATGTAAGTTTGGACGTGGTCGAAATGTCGTGTGAGTGTTTAAAATTTAGAATAAATTATGACGTTTACCATACAATGTACAATTTTTACGAGCAATAAAAGATTTGAGTGGATTCAAATGTTATTAACGAACAAGGTAGGAGTATGACATACAACGAGTTACGACCCGTACTTCACTGACGTTGTAAGGAAATTTTCAAATATACACATCTCATTTCATTCCCCAGATCTCTTCCAGACATATAGGAAGGCAAGCAATCGTAGAGAACAGAAATTCTCCGGTAGACAATAAAAAGATTGCACTAGCCTAGTGAGCGGAACGCTAGAACAACGCTTAGCTAATTTCCAAGGATCAACATGCGCCAATAAAAACTCGCCCTCATTTATGCAGAAATTAAGTTTCATGCAAACTTTAAAGTGTACGGATGAAACCTTTCTTGACATATTTTGTACATGATACAATCAGGTTTTTTCTGTTGGGTTTCATTTTAGTTTTTAGATAAAAAAAGTCTACACCTTAGTTATCAACAGATAATGTTGTATGTGTTAGCGTAGTTAGGCTAAATATTTAAGAATGTTACTCGAAATCTCATATGATTCTACTCAGATTGTTTAAATAATTAGTTATTACGTGATTTTTAAATTTTCTTTAATAGATACCCATAATATCATCTTTTAACTCAGTGCTGCATATGTGAAAATAAGGTTTCATTCAGAATTTAAAGTCTATAGCTTGTTTGGTTTTACGATATCGTGCAGTCAGACTGACAAAAATATAATTTTTCCAGCTCCTTGAATAATAAGCTTCGCTAACGCTCAGGCAATGTCAGTTTACAATGGTTAAATTTATTTGACAGTACCTCTAATTGTTAAACCATTATGTATTCCATCATTAAGAAACTAAGCTTTTGGATGGGTTATACCTTCCAATAAAACCTACATTTGATACAACAAACCTTCATAAGTTAGTTATATATATAGGCAACTCCATGGAAGTTGAAGAGAGTCATTTAACAAACCACACTTGTACAGATATGTTTTATTCGATTACTTGTAGAGATCGTGTACAATCCAATGTGTATTTCAGATGTTTCCAAACTATTAAGAATGCTACGTTACTTATAAATAATCTAAGAAGTGATAGTAAGACTATAATAAATATATCAAATATAATTTTGATGCCCAAATTAAAGCACAATATTATTTTTCCTTTATTTTTCTCACGTATGCGTGTTTAGAATGAAAAAAGAAACACTTGTTGAGTTCAGATTAAACATTGAGTAGGTACTTTTGTTTTTCAAAATATATTATTTTGTATTAAATAGCGAAGATTCGTCACGGGAATAAATTTTAACTTTTATATTGTAAGACTAGAATTATAAAAATAAATGTTATCCAACATAATTAACGTCATTTCACCATCCTAAAACGCTAGTGGCTAAAATGATATTTGTCTTGTATTTTGACAAAAGTGGGACAATGGCACTTACAGTTGACTTATTGATCCAAACCCATGTAATGTGTGAACGTGTGTAATTGTGATAATTGATGCTGACAACTGACTTGACATCATGTCACCAGCTGACAATGTAATTGGATTGTCCAAACGTGGACTTGGCTGTTCCACTTTGAAATGTCCCGGAAAAAGTAAGGATGACTTTGGGCATGTACCAGGATACCGTTTTTTTCTTTTCTATGCTTAATAAATGTAACAATGAAATTTAAAAATGTAAATTTTTACTAATACAAATTTGGATTTATTACTCAAGGTGATAATTTTTTGTATATTTTCTAATCACTTAAAAATCTATTTACTACCAAATCTAAAGTAATAATACTTTTTAATTATGATAAAAGTTTATAAATAATCCATAAATATCTTGGCAATTATGTCATCAAACTATAGGAAATTAGTTGTACACGTTCTGATTGCTTAAATATTAAAAAAGTATTCATATGCAGTGATGGTTGATCCGGAACAACAATATTATGTTATCAAAATAAATTTAGATATAAAACATATAGATTTTTAAATTTAATTGTTTCATGTAACAATAACACACATAAAACAATCGTAGATTGGATGGCGCAAACAATGTCATTTTGCCTTAAAGTGCTTTAACAAGTGAAGAATATAACATTCCTACTACTTTGTATGTAGTCTAATTGCACTTTCCTTTGTTAATATTACAAAAACCGACCGTATAAGACATTAATTTTGTTAATTATCTTAAGTGACGTGTAAAGTGATATTTTTATTAGTTATGGTGAAATAGCTTCTATTGTACTATAATGTCTATTATCGTCCTGAACCAAACTTAATGTTGGTGCGATTTTAATCATACAAAAGATTATTATATTTTATCAAATCCTGTTTAAGTGAAAAAACACAAGTTTATGTGAAACTTCCAGACTGGAAGTTAAATATCGTACAAAGGTCAGATTCAATGTTGCGTGCCCAACTAAAAATTATGATCCATGTTCCAGCTTGGACCATTCAGAATAAATCTTACAACTTATTGCAGTTGTCCGAATCGGAAATCGCTGTCTTCATAAAATACATTTATCAACTGTTCCTATATTTTAACCTTTTCATCATTTACTGGAAATTTTATTTGGTTTTGCGTCAAAGGGCTTCAAGTATTAAGTTAGTATTAGAGTTTTAAAGCTACTTTAATTTGCTATAAAAAATTATAGGTATGATAAGCAGATATGTAATAGACAGCTTTATCTAAACTGAAGATCTATCAGAGAGAGTGAGCAATTGCTTTTCAATAACAACAGATTTACGTGAAAGAATAAAGCCTGTGTTAAAATGAAAACTAAACATTATGTACTTAACTAAACTTTACTAAATTTTAAGTCAAATTAAGATTGTTTTAATCACTGACTATAAAATTTCTTATCCTGACTGAATAATGCAATAGCACTAAAATATCATTAAGGGGCTTTAAAAACACATCGCAGACTTCGTAGTAACGTAACATATGTTAGTAGGCTAGAAATGAAATGAATGTAGACTAAAAGATGAACACTTTTAGGAAAAACGTATTAATTCTAATAATATTTACGAATAGAGAATCTTATGTTGGAAAACGGAAAATATAGAGCTGGTCTCATGGGCCAAAATACGAGTATGTTACATCGTACATGTTACTTGTATTATTAGTCTACTATAGTTCAATGGAATATATATCCTTTGCCTAAAAATCGGTATTATTTTCGGAATTCCTTGATCGTTTAGGACGCTATTTAAGTTCCTCAACCCTATACTAGTTATTCTTTTTTTAGCTTTTAGGCGCTGGACACTATCACATTAAAAGTAGTAAAATATTTTTACGCATTTAACAAATATTTTGTTGCTGCTGTATCATATATACAAGTATAGAGAGAGATCATAAGAAAATATAATTAATGAAGACAATAGTTTCTATAATAAGACAATGTCATAAGAAAGATGACACTAGACAGACATAAATTATTATTTATAAATTTAGCCCTCACAGTTATCCTTAATAACTTGTAACTGCACGTATCTTTATTCAAGTTGATAGCTTGACAATGGCCTTCGGCTACAAACAACATTACAACATCGGCTCGTGACAACATGTGAGCTGATGTCATTCACAAAGTACAGTCTCAGTGACAGCGGATTGTGCCAAAAGCAGTTCATAGAATATGTTTTAAATAAACAAAACAGTTTGGTATGTTAGAAATAATAAAAACAATAGTGCATTATAAGCAACTAGTTTTAAGACGAATAATATATGTTATTAGTTTCAACACAAGTTGCCATTTGTTCTTTTTTTAAAGGAGAGGCCAATCCGATCCCCTTTAAAGCCTTATTCTGTCCGCCCTCATGGGCCACTGGCCTGTGCGAGGATTTTATTAAACAGAATAAGGGGGAGAGTCGATACAGTACAAGGTCAATGGTACTGATAAAAAGTGCAATGGTCACAGACAGGACGTGAACCTGCGTTATCTCTAACTCAGGCCCAAAGTCCAACGACTTAGACCGCTCGGCCATCGGCACTCCGAATTGATTAATTAGCGGGTAATACTATATACAGGGTGATTCGGGTAGTGTTACCGGCACTTTCTGAGCTTATTGCACCATAAAAATAATTAAAAAGTTCATATATACATAGGTTCGAAAAGGCTTTGTTACTGAGTAACGGCCAACAAAAGATTTCACCCCCAATTCAGTACCCGTGGTTAAATGATCATTTGCTGGGATTTTGTGAAGAGGGATTTAGAGACGAACGCAGTTTTTTATATTGGTTTATGACATGATACCTTGAATAAAGCTTGTTCCATAACTGTACCTCTCCTATTTTTAAATATGTACAATGTACGAAACAAAAAAGAGCAATCGCAAAACGATTTTTTATATTTTAATGTGCAGTTTATTTGTTAAATAGGAAAACAATATAAGTTTTTTTAGAGAAACTTGTAGAAAGTTTAATAATAAAGAAAATATGTACAATAAGGCAATTACAATGGACCTACGTTTATATAAACTTTTTCATTATTTTTTATAATACAATAAGCTCAAAAAGTGCCGGTAACACTTCTCAAATCACCCTGTATATGAAGTATCTGCTTACTACTTACCTTTTTTATAATTTTAATCAAGTTAGTATAATACACGGCTATTTATATATTCATAGACAGTAAATAGAGAACATCTAGAACTATAAAATACTTTATAACTGTCCCACGTATAATCCTCTGCATTCGGGTATATTCTAGAAATATAAAAAACAAACCATGCTTATGGTAATAAGACTTAATACACTAGAGAAAAGAGAACACCCTACTTTGAACATTATCATGACATCAAGTACTACCAAGGGAAGACGTTATTCTGTTTCGTTTCTATTCTTAGAATGTAACGTAGTTGTTTTGTTATACGTTACGAGAGCCTGCGCCTTGTTGAAGTTTATGGCACTCTTAAGGTTCTAGCCCTTGCTCACTTGAAACTGGAACTACTGCTATTATAATGTTACAGTTGCCTAAGCTATTACAACTCCTGAGATCTTTATCAACCTGCAGCTGTACGTGAAGAAATCGTGTTTGAAAATATACAAATAATTTTTATCATTATTGTACTTGTTTACAAACTTTTGCAAGAATTGCCAGAGTTCATTGAAATATTTTTGGGTTTAAATAAAAGTACATTTTCTTTTCACTTAATGTTTAAGGATTCTATTTTGAATTCGTTCTACTGCCTGTCATTTTGTACGATAATAATAATAAATGATAGAGAGGTCCTAGATATTTGAACACAGGTACATGGGTTTCGTGAAGTGTAATGAAGAAATTTATATATTTTTGTTTTTTAGATCCAAAGGATAACGAAATTGGTTATTTATTTATACAGTTATTTTTAAACATCTAAGAGTAGTGGCAATACAATTTAAAGTGTTATATACACGTTACCAATTAGGATTATAATTACATAATCGTAGCTGTTATTCGTACCAAATTATAATTGTAATAAAATTAAGTTTTTTTTAGGGAGAGGCAGGAAAAATGCAATTACGCACGCAGGTGGCGAGCCTGTAGTGTGGGACTCCCCTAAAAACGGGTTTACCCACTATAAAACCTCCTCCTTTATTATTAATTATAATAAAATTAATAGTACCCGTAGTCGATTTAACACTTTTTATAATAAAACAGTTATTCTTAAAAAACTAAGTATATTAGCAATGACATTTAAAGGGTTATATCCATGTAACCAATTAGGATTACAATTTTATAATCGTAGGTAGCATTCATACTAAACTAAAATTAATAGTGCCAGTAGTCGATTTAATACTTTTAATAATAAAACAGTTATTCTTAAAAAATAAGTATATTAGCAATAATATTTAAAGGTTTATATCCATGTAACCAATTAGGATTAAAATTATATAATATTAGCTATTATTTGTACCTAACTAAAATTAACAGTACCAGTAGTCGATTTAATACTTTAATAATATAAAAACAGTATATTCAAAAAACTATATTAGCAATGACACATATAACTAAGTATATTAGCAATGACATTTAGATTAATTAGGATTACAATTTTATAATCGTAGGTAGTATTCATACTAAACTAAAATTAATAGTGCCAGTAGTCGATTTAGTACTTTTAATAATAAAACAGTTATTCTTAAAAAACTAAGTGTATTAGCAATAACATTTAAAGAGTTACATACATGTAACAAATTAGGATTACAATTACATAATCGTACTAAACTAAAACTGACAGTACCAGTTGTCGATTCAATACTTTAAATAATATAACAGATCGATGGGTTCGATGTAGATGTTTTATAACAAATGTAGTTGTAGAATATCGTTGAAGCTCCAGGACGTCTGGGAACGAGCCAATTTTACAGGCAGTGACCGCGCTATAACTAACAACCCTTGTTAACAATCATGCCGCTTGGCTAACCTACAATAATTGTACCTTTGACTAAAATGAATGTTCCAGGTCCTTTTAAATTTAAAATTACTTGATTATAAGTGTATGTAAAGCTTTTTAAATAGTATTTGTTTTAGTAGTACTGCATGTACAGATACAGGTAAAGACATTTGTTAAAGAGTTTTTTCATACATCATTACTCCAACGTTTAAAAGGAATATGTTTGAAAATGTCAAACTAATACTATTTCTAAACCAAGTTTAAATAAGATAAGGTAAATTTTTATAATACTGAAAAAAAATATTTTTTTTTTTTACTTAGTTACTTTTATCATAAATAAACAAAATAGTATTAAATGTTAATACAACAATGCTATTTCATATAATTTAATGTTTAGACGATGGCCTTTTGAAACCAAAGGTTTATCATCACAAGTCGCCTGTTGATGAAACGTTTGGTTTTGAAAGGCCTCGTTCAAAAAATAAATCATTTGGAAAAGTCTTGCTTTATTAACATTTAGCACTATTAAAAAATTGCTCCCAGAGTCTACAATAGATTATTAACTCTTGAATTATAGAATCAATGAATTTGTGCTTATTTCTATAAGGAAAAACTAGGATAAAAACTAAGAAAAACTTAAACGATCCCAATCAATTTAAAGCTCGACTGAAACACTTCCTAGTGTCAAAGGCATTTTACTCTGTAGATGAGTTCATAATGGGCCGCTGGGATGAAAATATTAGAAATTAATGAAGTTATTCAATATTATTAACACAAAACCCGGTTCTGATATATATATATATATATATATATATATATATATATATATATATATATATATATATATGAAATCTTTATGCTGTGTGCTTTATGACAATGTTATGCAAAATAGGCCTAATAACTTATGATGGTTTAATTTTAAAGTTGTGGTTTAAATTTAAGTTTCAACTTAAATTCCATTTTATGACGCATGCAATGCAATTGTAACTATTGTTTATGCAGTAAAGAATATTATTATTATTATATAATTAGATTATAGTATTGAAAATTATCATAGCAATATTATAGCAATACTGCCCGAAATTCCTTATTTCCTTTATCAGATTAAAAATGATATTATCATTAAGAATTTAAAACTAAAATTAGAACATTGTATTAAAATAAAGCTCAATACTGCCTATAGCTCTTTATTACATATAAAGATAATTGCATGAAATGTACTTAATTTACATTCATAAATAAGTATATACGATAGCACTATAATCGTATTTAAGTTCTAAGTAAGTATTATACATACATATAAATGTGTGTATATGACTGTCAGTGTGGTTATTCTATAAATACTGTAAAACATTTAAAAATTACGATATAGGTTAGACGTACACAGTAATTATAGTTCTGGAATTACTCAAGACTAAATCTTGTGCTGTTATTTATAATATATAATATAATATATACATATTGTGTTTTCAGTCACTAAAATATGTAGAAATAATAGTAATGAAAAAAGTGAAAAGGCGTAGGCCATCAGGTTAGCCTATTTGTTTTAAAAGAGTTTGAATTAGTAATCTTAATTGAACTGAACAACTGGAAATTCAAAATCGTTCTATATACTATGAGCTTATCCAGACACATTATGTATATTCAGCGTTCTCACATGACAGTGATAGGTAAAATTTTTCCTGAATAAGGAAGGTCATACACTATCTTAGTATTTAAAATCGCATGATAACATTGAAAATAAATCTTATTGTTTGAATTCATTTTAATATTGAATTAGATAATATCTAATTTATAATTTATATATCGACTTTATCAGTTACTTTAAGTTTGTCAGTAAACCTTTCGAATTTGTATGTTTCAACACTCGAAATCTTTGATATTCAAACCCTAACCAAACAAAACAACTACAAAGTATATTGCTATCAAGTGGCTTTTATATAAAACCAATACACCGGTGGTTTTGGCTGTAGCCAGTATCAATGTTGTAGTGGTAAATGTTTAAGTAGTGTAGGGTGGGAGGTTTGTGGATACTCGCTTCTATAGTAGGGTTGACAGTAGCGAATAGCGGGTTGTAGTCGAGTCATATTTATCTGAATCCTTTGTCATATCATAGCTCCTATTTATAAACGGTTTTATTGATGAATACACAAATAAGTTTATATATTAACGGTAGACTTAATAGTGTCCGCTAGCTATTAAAGATTTTAGTAATTTAAATCGGTTAACATTATCTATAACGCAACAAAATTTACTCAATCTTGGGAAGTACAGTATGTAATTGTTAGGCATTTAGACAAACATAATATTATGACTAAGAAAAGGGTAATACATACGAAAATTGTATACTAATTGACCTGAATAAGGTGGCTGTGATGTTCTTGGCATCAACCTTTAATTTTTAAAATACAATTCTATCATGTATATAATTCCATGTACCATCAGCTTTTGATCTGTTTTATTTATTTATAGTGTTTTTCTTTATCCTGTTTAAATCCGCATTCTTTTTCTTTAAGACTTATTGTAAATATTTAAATAATTTACATTGTATCTCGAGGAGTGTACCAGGTAAAAAAAATTATTAATGTTTCTAACCATTTATAATTACTATATGGGTGTCCCAAATATTATTGTCAAGAAAAAGCTCATAACTGTTATAACGTTTTAGGCTATAGCCACGTCAATAGTTAACATATTTTAATTTTTTTAACTACCTGATTGTCAAATTTATCTGACGGATATAAATTTGTCACTATACTTATATCCATGGTGTAATGAAAAATCATTGAATGTTAAAAAACGTGAAATCTTGAAGGATTTTGGAATTTTATTATTTTTGCTTGATAATTAAAAACATATAAACTTTATAAGCTATTTACCCTAGAAATATGGCAGTGCTATCCTAATCACATCATGCCTTAAATTCCACTCATCACGCTTAGAGCGGAAAAATCCAGTTTTATTGGAGGATTAGAAAATCAGTTAAAACGTAATCAATCTTAATATCTATGCGATTTATTTATATGTTTTAGTTTTCAAACACAAATATTAGTTTTTATGACAACACAGTGCAATAAACTGGTAAACTAATGTAACTATATAAATACAATGTACATTTAAACAAAACTATGAACTTTAACATTACAAAAACCTAGTGTTACAATCTATACTACACACAGTTGGAATATGCATAATCACACATTGATACAAATCTTTATTTTTAGCAGTGAGTTTTATCTGATAGCCTGACTATCTACAATATTCCCTAACTGTAACTAATTTATCTTTAAGAAAGATAAAATTTCTCTAGAACAGATAAGAGAACAGTTAACAGCATCACAACCATGCTTCTGATTTGTGCATTGTTGTGGTGAATTTAAGTTTACTTAAGGACTTTGAAAGAATAAACATTTTTGAATCACGTGTAGTTAATAAGATGCCACTTTTGGACTATGTGAATGGCTATTTCTTATATGATAATAACGGCATCACAACCATATGTTTAATAAATGTATTCTTTAAGCATAAATGAGACTTAAAAGTAAAAATATTTCTTATTTAACATGTTTCACTGTTGAACACTGAGTTTATATTAATATAATAATATTGATAGTTTTCAGTAAATTTAACTTATAAATTTCAGCGAGTATTAAATATGTAGTGCTTGATCAGTAACATTTAACTGCCAGTTTAAAACACCTTTGTATATGCCTTGATTAGCTCTTGTAATTTTTTGAGGTGACCTAAAACTAATCAATTCTTAATTTCAATTACGAAATACTTAAAGAGGATTTTCCTTCAACAGGTTGCCGTACAATTTAGAAGGGGATTATTTATTATTTATTTTTTGGTTTCAGAACTCTAAAAAAACGCTCATTAAGCGCAGATTTAATCTGTCGCTTTAAAAATTTTCGGTTTTCATAAAACCTTTCGCAAAAACTAAGCAATATACTCGTTGCTTACTTAAAAGTAAAATGTTTAAAAAAGCCCATTTAAAAATCTATATTGTATTATCACCATATTTAATATTCGGTATTTTATCGCTCAGTGTATAACAGGAAAACCGCACTAGTTAAAATTGTAAATGATAATACAATTATTTATCTGCGGATGAATAAATAATCCAGTGAAAGCCACAAAGGCATTCCATTAAAGCCCTTCTGTTGTGGTGAATTATGAGTGGGGGCGCTTAGATTGTAGCTCGCACTGGGACCTAATCAAGGCCCTGTCTCTGTAGAATTACGCCGTTCATAATTTTCATAACACGTACCTCTAAATAAAAAATATTTATCTTATATTTATTCTGTAATTAATTGCTCTTTGGATTAATTGTTTTATTTATTCATTTTTAAACTTTACAAGTATAAGTAACAGTTCTTTTTTATTGACCTCATAAAAGCTCTCCACTATATTATAAAAATGAAGTAGGACTAGCTTAGTGTTTACACTGTTTATACTTGAGCGTAAAAAGTAACTTTTTAGTGTAACCACAATAACACATACAATTAAATAACGTTTTTTTTCGTATTCCCCCTATATTAAAATCTCATATTTTAAAAGTGTATACCAAGATATTTGTACCTGTTAAGAGTACATTTCAATTCGAGCATAACTTCTTAGTTTAAATTTTGTTATTGCCATTTAAAGGGTTACAGTATAACTGGATTTCGGACACTTGCCATCGTTATATGACCTTTTATAACATATAACGATGGCAAATTCCCGAAATCCTGTTATCCTTTCGAGGATAAGAATGTAACGATAGATGTACTCGTACACACAAATTCCAACTATATTTTATGACTTAGTTGGAATATTAACTAAAATATTACTTAGTTGCTAAGTCGTGTATGAATAAAATTTAGTAATTTTTTATTCCAAAAAGTTGGCCAGGTTTTTTACGTTACTTATTGGATTCAGTTGTAATAATTATAATTTAATATGTCAGTGTAACGTTGTATACGAGATTAAGCTTAGTCTTTTAAATACTGACATGATTATGTCCCGCCTTATTAAAGATGCTGGAGGGAGTGAGCATGTAATAATTTTAGTTTCTTCTAGTTACACAGGTAGTTTTATTTTTAGTAATGCTTTTTTAAATTTATTAAAATGGTAATTAGACAAATATATAATTTATATGTTTCTGAAATTTTAAATAGTTATTAGTTTTAGTAACGATTGTCATCACATTTTTAATTGCCAACGATAATCAGGGTTTTTTATTTGATTGTGGAAAATCCCTCTTTATTTAAGGGTAGATAATATATTCAAAGTAATGTTTGTACATTGTAATACCAATGGCGTAGTGTAGAGGGTACAAAGGTTATCGCAAGATAACCAGATCAAGCAACGTCGAGCGTGGCTGCTGCTTGAATGGGTTACCGCTGAGCGATCATGTCCTTGCAAGCAGCCCGCCTTCCCGGCCATTGGTGGTGGTTCGGAAGTCACCTTTAAGCTGTTGGTCCCCAGGTTAAGTGTTAGAGAGGGCTTCTTAGCCCTAACTTCGCCTGGTAAAATAAGACATCTTTACTTTACTTTACAAGATATAGACATATACAAAATTCAACCATTGTGAAGTTTGTTTTTGGGCTTTGAAAACCTTTACTATTCCATCCTTTAAAAATAGTTATAATGTTTTGTAGTTTAAAATTGAATAATATGAGTTAATACAAATACATGTCTTATCAGCTTAATAACGTAAAACACAATTTATATACAATAATCACACTTTATGCATGTCAACTTATGTTTAACATATACCAAGATGTCAGTGAGACGTAACTGGTTAGGAAATGTGAACAAGTTAATTCCAGATGTAATAAAACACTTACGTAATGTGATAATTCTCAAGTAAAATACCAGCATTCCTAGTGATGAAGTACAGCATTTCAACATGGGTGCTCCGGAACAATTATACAGAGCATTAATTTTACGTAACTGCAATTTCTTAATTTCTCACTGATGATAGATGTGGTAATTAGAGGTGATTTACTAGTTTGACTAATTTGTATTATTTTATCCAAAAGAAGCTATGAATATCGAACATCATTAAGAACTAAGGTGATATTAAGTCGCTTATAGGATATTGTAAAAACCGTGTTTGAGAACAAATCGGTGTCTCTGAGAATACCTACATGAGCAACATGTGTGAGCAATGGAAACAAAAATACTCCATAGATTTATATTGAAACTAATATGTATTTTTTTTTATAAATTACAGTTTTAAATCACTAATACTGCTGTACAAAATCAGAAAAACTTTTAATAATACGTATGCAGTGTCTAGTATATTATATTTTATATTTATTCTAGCAGTTACCCAAAGCTTGCACGCAATTTCCTATTGAATAACAGGCATATACATATCATTTTTAAATTGCCTAATAAACAATCCTAAAAATCAGTTATGGTCAAATACAGGATATTTCAGTCTCCTAAATCATCTCAGAATAAATATATAGCATTTTTCTTGTTGTCCCTATCAAGGAAATATACACTTATGTTTGCCAACTTCGAGAAGATTATATGAAAATACAGTTCTTCTAAGAACTTGCAACCCCATTAAATGCATTCATTACTGTTACTATGAAAGTCTTGACACATAATTATGCCATACCTGGACAGTTAGGTAAAAGGTGATACGTGAGTATGTGAGGAATTTGCTCTTTATGCATTTTGAGATCATACTGTGATATTGATAACACATTTCTTTTGATTCATTCATATCAAAGAAGGAATCCTGCAATACACTGTAAACCTTCATAGTATAAAGCTAACACACTATCCGTATATAAGTGTTATGGGGTCAAATATAAATGTGTAAAAGTAGGTAATGCACTTTGAGGTCAGTGTGGCGTATAATTATTGTAATTATTTAGTATTGCAACAGCAATTTATAACATTATGCGGTGATAATTCGGCAAAAATAAGTTTTTATAAAACGTTCATTTATTTCAATCTTTATTTCTTTATTTTTGCAATAAAAATGTTAAAAATAAACTTATTTTGTAAAGGAAACAAGAATTTTCCAGACATTTGTCATCGTTTAGTCATACGAAAAATCAGTAACACTACGTTTCTGTGTTAGGTTAGTTATTTACCTGAAGAAGAGATCAGATTTTCAGATCTTGAAACGTAGTGTTACTGTTACATTTTTTTTGTATCACTGGACAATGGCAAATGTCTGGAAAATCGTGTTTCCTTCACAATCCTTCCATCGTCAAAAATTAACTTCGAACAAAGGACTCAATTATATGTAAAATTTAAAATATCCATTAAAATTCACATGGCAATGAAGTAGAAAAGCAATCGATGGTGGATAAAAGGTGCCACACCCTCGAGTTAATTGGTAAAGATGAGCCGATGGCGTGAGCGTGACTGTAATGGCGAAGCTAATGGCGTGGCTTTGTACAACAGAGTGCTCCTTTGTAACAATTATTGGCAGAAGGTAATGATTTGCGTACAAACGTAAGTTGCTGCAGTTGTTAGTCACTTTACGTACAGATTGGATGCCTGATGTATGACCTAAAATCTCGAAATGGAAGTCTGAATTGTGTAGCAAAATATGGTTTTTGTTTGTACAAAGGAGATAAGCTTTACGTTAGTTAAATATATTTCACCAGTTTGTGCACACAAAAAGTAGAATTACACAAGTCTAATAATTACATTATATATATAAATATATATATATATATATATATATATATATATATATATATATAATATATAACGTGGTTTTTTAAACTGTTTAAAACCGTTAAATCCCCCGATTTTTGTTTTTGGTTTTGACTAACATATTTTTAGAATTTTAATGGTCTTCTATCTAAAGATGGCCCTATTGAAAATATATCATTAGTTTATGATGGTAGCTGTAGAATATAAAAAAACAGTTTTAATTATAGGGTTTATTTACTTATGTCCGGGGTAAAATTTTGTAGTCAATTTAGGATCATCTACAGGAAAATATTTGTTGTCATTAAGATTTCTTGCTCTATTAACTTGATTTTTTACAAGTTTGTCAAGATAATTTAACTGTTTGAATGTGTTAGTTAATTTGTTTATATATACAGGGTGATTCATAAAAGGTGTGCAATATTTCAGGACTTGATACAGGTCATCAAAACAAGGAAAAAACTCCAATTGCACATGGGTCCGGAAACGTACCGTTTACTGTCTGTCTGTCTGTTTGTATTTTTCTTGTAAACCATCATAAATAATAAACTACAAGAGATAACGAGTTGAAATTTGGTACACTTACTTTAGGTATCTTTTTCTAAAATGGAACAAAATAAACTTAATTTTGCTCATTTTGTTAGAAAATAGTGGACAGATAAATTCTTTAAATAATCATAACTTTAAGGGATTTTATTTAAAATAAAACTTTTAGCACTGATCAGAAAACACATAATAAACGACAAACAAATATCACTATGACACAAAATGAGGCTTGCTCTGAAGAGGTGAGAGATTGAGAGTGAAGAATGTCCAACAATGAAGGCAATCCACCCCCAACCCCCACCATTCACCTTACCTCCACCTCTCAGTTCTTTATAAACTCAACACCTTCTCCCTTACCATACATCTCTGTATTCATCTGAACTGTGCATACAAAATGCTTCATAGATTAATGTATGTCTGATGAAGTGTGAAAGATTCATCTCTGTTGTTTTGTTTAAAGTAAAGATTATACTCAATGTTTTGTTTACAATAACATGTATTGGACTAATGTATTTAAGGAAAAATACAATGCCATAAATTGAAAACAACGTAATTCGTACTAGTTACGTACCTGGTAGTGCCATTGAGATTTACAGAACATATTGTTTCAAGAATCTTCCTATCACTTGGGTTCTCAAAAGGTTTATACTAATAATCCACGAAACGTTATCGTTTTTAATATAAACGTTTTACAACTGTTCACTTTCAGAATTTTTCACATGAAAATACCCCAAAAATGTATTCGCCTTTTATCATTTTTAAAATTTTAAAAGTATGTAGATAACAATAATATTAGTTTTATTCAGTGGTAAATAGTTTTGAACAAGAGTCCACCCAAACATTGCTAAAATGGTAGAATTGACCAAAATGCCTCTGAATATTATTTGAAGTTACAAAAAGTTATCAAAAATAAAAAAACAACGGAAAATGTGTCTGAGCCATTTTGTATCGCCATTTGGATGATCACTTAAGTGTTTATTAGGAATCCTCAACTTGTTTTTCTACTCCTAAGAAGCGGCCTGTTGCCAAGTATTACGCATCCCGGGAATTGTGCTAGAAGATTTCACAGTTTCAGCAGTCCCAAAAATTGAAAATCATTGAACAGGTTCTGCTGAGTAAACTTACAAGGCTATTTACAGTTCCTAAGATGGAAAAACTGTAGTAAAACCACTTTAAAACTTTATAGTACAATGGAAGTGCTCCAATGTTGTAGTACTCATTGAATAGTCTGCAGCATAGAATATCTACAGCAAAACGTTACACTGTCTGAATGTCTCCCCAGATATTTCATTAATTTTTTTCCTTCAAAAAAATAAAACGGACCTATCTGAATTGCATTAGTTTTACTGTTGCAAACTAACACTTAAGAAAATCCAAATTGAGACGTACTAAAACTTCAAATTCACATTTAGGTGCTTTGTATCTCCGCGATGGACAAAATGTCCCTTGAGCCCCCATTGCTTGGCAGTCGATCACTCCTTAAAAGAAGTACGTGCTTTGAACTGTATCCAGCCATTTTACTGACTAATCCCTTCGAAATTCCGCAGATTATTTTATTTTTGACTGCAATAAATAAATCTCTTATATAATCCACTCCATGTGTAAGTATTCTGACCTATCCCCTTGTATTATTTATAGTTCTACCTCTTGTAATTCATTGCCAACATCAACCTCCATACTTCAACATAAGTAATGATGATTGTAGTGTATTATATTCTCTAACCAGATATATTAAGAGATCAACCTATATAGATTAAGTACGGATATGTTTCTAAAACTCATAGGTTTGCATTTTTATTTTCATGACCTTGACCTTCCAATAAATAAATAAATATATATATATATATATATATATATATATATATATATATATATATACATACACATATATAATAAATATATTTAACCTATTCTGCTCCACTAAGTAAATTCAAAACTAGCAAGTTTGAGGACCTAGACCTTTTACGTATTACAAGAAAATGAGGATCCGCCGCTTTAAATTTATTCTTAAAATAACCTTTGCGCTATTTTCAAGTGCAGAATATTCGGATGGCTAAGGTATGGGGTAGGAACCTTCTGCTGTCAAGAGCTCATGCAGAAGAATAATGAGGATATATTTAAGATATATTTAGATTTAGTGTCAACTTCCTTCCCAATTAAAAAGTCCATGACGTGGATTTTACATGCATAAGAGTTCTACCACATTGGTTTTACACGCCATGCTTTTCCTTCCGCCATGCTTTTGTTTTCCAATGTGCATTAATGTTCGCAGCTTGAGTAATGGTCTAACGGTCGAAAGCACAAAGGCACCTTTCAATGTACAAGCACAATGGAAATTTTGCTATCCTTTTTAAGAAAAGTATGTTGTGTGCTTATATAATCCAAATTAACTCTCGACACATATATAGTATAGTGGATTTTGGTATAAAACAATTTTATAAATTAGCTACATGTTATTGTTTTATGCTACTTATTTACGACACATAAAATATTTTATTTATTTCACTTCCAAGGATAAACCCAATGTACAATCATAGTAAAAGAAGATCTAAAATTATAAACATATTCATATTATGTTACATTGTAATGGTAAACAGTTGATTCATGTTTACCACTTAAACAGTACAAAAAGTCTTAGCAAAAATGCATTAATTAGTAATAAATTAATAAATAACAATAATAAATACATGAGAATTGATAATAACTCAGTAATAAGTTATAACGCAAAATACAGGTTTAAAGTGTGAAATTATATCTAATTATTTATATAATAAATACTCTAAATCAATAACAACAATAATAAAAAAAATACAAAAATATATATTTACGATTTTAACAAGAAAACAGTAAGTTTAACTACAAGCCCAGATAAGGGACTATAAAACAAGATTTACATATATCAGGATTGTATGAGATGATGATTTTGTTATTTATTAACACAAATTTACGCAATTTATGCTAATTATCATACATCACTACTTACTAACACTCATGTCCATTTTATTTGGAGCCACGAGTGTTTTACAATGGATCCAAATTATGAAAAGAGTGCGTCGTGATAAATATATTCCAAAGTGAAATTTGAAAAAAAATATTCGTGTAACAGATAAAAATTATGTTGGCGGATTGGAAAGTTTTGAAACACCAGGATATACAGTACTATAAATTTAACTTAAAATAACTTACAATAGAACCTTAGTGAAGGTGTTAAGTGAAGAAGAAGAATTATTACAGTATATATTATATTTATTTTTAAACCAAGAATTAGAGTATTAATGAGAATATTTATCCAGGCAAATGTATAGCAAGCCACTATTTAAAAGGTTGGTACCAATGGAGGTATTCTGTGAAGGCACCAGTAACACAAAAGACGTCGTCACCTACAGAGAATATATTGCTCCTTCATTAACTCCGATCTCACTTGCCTCACTCTATAACATGTTCAAGTGTATCTGAACAGCTAAACTCCGCCATCACTTCAACTCAGTAGCATTAAGCCCATTACTTCATTATGTATAGAGTACAATAATTATTATTTGTTTGGAAGACCATATCTTACCAGCATCCTACTAAATTAGTTTATACTAATTAACTAACCATTAAAAACACAAAATCGGTAGAATGTATCTTAAAAGAGTGGCATTATTCATTTCACAATTAAATAAACTTTAACAATTTATTCAGAAAAAGGAACCAATTTCTTTTAAAGATTCTATTAGGATTGGCTTTATCATTTTGTCGAACGATTATATGCTGAACGATATTCATGTAGTACCAAAAATGTATAAAAATTGGCTTCTACAATAATTTCTGAATCTATAAATATTGAAGTTCTTTGTTTAAAGTTTATTATTGACGATGGATCGTTTAAAAGGATAATAGGATATGTGCCATCGGTACGTTACAAAATTGGACTTGACCTCTGTTCTGCGGCAACGGATAAGTTCATTCTGCATGAATTGAAGCTATTTTCGGGTATAATGCTAATCATTTTAGGGGTAATTCATTGCCACAAGTTGCAGGTTTTAAGTACATTTTTATTTATTAAGTAGTTTCACCTGAAGAATAGGTTGGATTTCAATGCTTGAAACGTAGTTTTATACATTTTGTAAAAAAAAGATAAATATCGAAAATTCTACTATGCTGTTCGGGTTGCTGCATCGCTTCCAAGTACGATAAAGCTCTTTGTTTGAAGTTTGTTTTTGGCGATGGAGGATTGTGAAGGGAACAGGATTTTCCCGAACATTTGCCATCGTTCAGTGATACAAAAAATCTGTAACACTGCGTTTCAAAATCTGCAATTTGATACCTTCTTCAGGTAAATAACTAACCTAATACATAATTACAAACTAGGTTAAAATAGATAAATCATACCAGAGCGTTGTGACACGCATAAGTCAGGAATACAACCACTATGTTTTATATGCACTTAATAAAAAGACAAAACTAATAATTAAAAATTAACTACAGAACTTAGGTTACAATTGGTCTGTATTCGCTGATCAACCACTTACGACTGATGAGAGGCGAATAGTGAATGGCAATCGTCGTGGCAGAAACAAGGTGGCGGCTAAAAAAGAGGGAACTGGACTGGGCCTTTTTATTATTGGTTCATGCTAGCTAAACTTCTCACACTATGGTTTTGTTATTTGTGTAATGCGTGTCACATCGCTCTGGTATGATTTGTTAATTTTTACCCAGATTGTAATTATGTGTTAATTTAGTTATTTACCTGAAGAAGACCTCAGATTGCAGATCTCAAAACGTAGTGTTACTGATGTTTTTGTATCACTGAACTATCTGAAAAGTCCGGAAAAAAGTCCTGTGTCCTTTACGAGCAAGCGACACGCGGTTTGTTTCTCGTGGTGGCGTAAGTCTAGAAATCACTGAGCTTACTAAAGAAATATTGACGATTTTGCATATTCATTACCACTCACAGCTGAACACTTTCCCCGGGAACGCTGCGAGAACTGTAAAAGTGCACACGGTTAACTTGCTGCATTGCGTGCCCGCTGGTAATTACGTGGATTATTCATGTGGGACAAAGTGGTGCACTACTACGGGCCATATTTTAGCGTAAAATAAACCAACCCTCGTGAGCACCTTATTAAGCTGTACAGCCTACCGTGCAAGATAACTTTCTGCTTAATCAAAGCTTAACCAAGCGTTGAAATTTCGACAATATGCGATTTGAACACAGTTTTATGCCATTACACCAAATGGAAAGTTCTTTCAAATAGGTCACGTGAACAGCGAAGTATTTTTATACCCCGTCTAACCGTAATCGCAATGTTTACTTGATAATTGAAAGTGTAATACTTACTATGGTAAAGTAATACATACATTTATTGGTTATGACTGGGAATGAGATCTGACTGTTGATGTTGACTGCAGAAAGTCTACCATTTTTTGTTTCTTTTATAACATGACATAATGGTATTTTTATTTCCTGTCAAAATGAATGAAATATTACAGTAAAAAAATTACCTTTGATAATTTAATGTGGATGCCTTGAATATTAAGATTCTAAATATTACTTTCATCATCACTTTTCGATATTTAAAGTATATTACAAGTTATTTGTATAAAAGAATGAATTATAATAGTTTATAGAGAGAATAAAAACTAAATAGCATAAGATTTTAGGAAAATATAACAGATTTATGATATAAAATATGTTGAAGTGCATAGGTATCAGGGGCACAAAAATAAATTTATAAATAAGATAAACTCTCTCCTAAAAATATCTGTAGCCAAAAAGCTATATATAAAATTCAAAATTATTGACGAATCAACTGATAAGAAAACAGCTAAAATATGGTGTGTGTGTGTGTGTGTGTGTGTGTGTGTGTGTGTGTGTGTGTGCGTGTATGTTTGGATCAATTATATTACTTGCACGTCATATAGGTTTGCATTAATTATAGTAACGTATACCATATCGGAAAGGTACTAGATTACAAGATAAAAATAAATTTTATATTCTCAGTCTGATAAGCCTTTTTTATTCAAAAAGTGTCCAGGTCTAAATAACTCGCGGTGTTCTAGTAACGTTTGTATTGTTATCCCGATCAAGAAAATGTATATACACATAGGTCTGAAAAAGTTTCCTTTGAGAAAATAACTAATTCCGTTTATAGTAATGTACTTCTGGTGTAAGCTGTTTTGGACCTTATAGTAGCGGTTTTTGGCGTAGTGTAGCCCATCAAGGAAATTGGTCTGAACAGTCTTTTCGGTTTAAATATGGCTATTTCCGGTTATAGAAATCTGCTTTCGGTACTTTAATAGCATTTGCATTGAAACAACGATTATAAAATAATATATACTAGGTTGGGATAAAACTCTACTTCAGCTACAAAGCTTCTGTCAATGAGATAGATTTTAATCTAACTAAACCCAATAAATTGCAACCATTATAATCTACTTCTGGTTATACACTATTATACACATGTAGTCGTTGTAGTACAGCTGTATACGTATACGAGGTACGTGTGTAGTAACTCTGTCTTTGTTAAACATTGGGCAGTTCTTAAAACAAAAACAAAAATTTGTTGCAATTCAATTTCACTTGATATTCATAAAAGTTACTTTCTATTCTTAGGTGATGAGGAACACGTGTGACTAATTTCTTCTCTATAGACCATTGGAAAATGGGATAATCTGAACTATGTGTTTTGTATACATGGTTTCAAAGACATTTATAACATTATTAACGTTATAAAAAGTCGGTTATTTGTCTTTTAAGGACATTGAGGAGTTGTAAAAGGAAATATAATCTATGGGCTGCAACCCCATTTCAACCCCTATCGATTTTTTTATAATATCTTTTTTTTTTTTTTTTAAGTCATAAAACATACATGTGCTAAATATAAACTTTCTATATTTTCGTGAGATATCGGGGAAGTTGAAAAATGAGTGATGAGTGAGAGCTTTTACTTTTATACCCGAGGAGAAGTAATACGTTCATGAGTTTAAATTAATCGTACTCAAATCGAAGTACATTACACCAACTTAATAATGCAACATAATTTTTCCATTCCACTTATATGGTACATATAGTTGTATTATTCTGCTTTTATAGTACAAATATTGATAGTTAATAGATTAATACGTTTATTTTGCACTAGCATTTACCCGTCGATTTGCACGCAATTCCATTTTAAAAAACAAGGAATCGCAAATATAATGTATATAAATGGCTTTTGAAACAATATTTGGATATATCATTATCACCGAAAGTTATTCCAATCCATTTATTAGTTTTAGATTTAGGTTTAAAGATGAGCCTCTGAAGTCAGAGAGTGAGGCTGTCTTTTATAGAGTCCTTTGAAATATATTGAAGTAATTTGCAATATTTAATTATTTTGTATTGGATAGGTCCAACTAAATCAATAATAAGTGAACTATTTTAGGCTAGAGTGGAGATATCAAAAGTTTAAAGTTTAAATAGCGACTATAAGGGTGAAGTCCTTGACGTTTTAACATCATTAAATAACACAATTATGATGTGATAAGGATGGAATTTTACTTTAGTCCAATATTACCTCATTATGCTTATTACTCTTGACTGTGACAGATGATTAAAAACTGTTGAAAAAAGCGAAATGGAGTTATCAAGATCAGGGGGGGGGGCGAAGCCCGGTGGGTTTTCGAAACATCTATAGGCTAAAATGTTAACTAGATACCCTAAGAATATCCATGAAAAGTTTAGTTCAGTCGGTCCAATAGTTTTTACGTGATTGAGTAAAAAACACCATTACATGTTTATATAATAGTGTAGATTCTTACTATTATATAAACAGTAAACTTTTATTTCTTAATATATGTTATATATAATAAAATTATATATACTATAATGCGATATATTATCATATATATATATATATATATATATAATCAATTTTTTCAATAAACATTGAATCAAAAAAGGTATTGCTCCGCCGGGACTCGAATCCGCATCTCTCACTTGCCGGGAGAGTGCGTTACCACTACAGCACAGAGTCTATGTTTTTACGATTCCATTATTTTTTATTTCCTTATATGTCACATATGCCTTAATAACCAAACTAACACATGACCGAAAGACAAATACCTGTCAAACGACTTTAATTACATTAATCAAATTTGTATGAATTTTAATAACCTATTAATACGTATCAAAAAACCTATAAAAACGTATTAATAAATTAGTTAATAACCTAACTTAATTTTTAAATTAACACCTATATATATATATATATATATATATATATATATATATATATTCATATTCATATGCACTAAACCTAATCTGAAAGGACACTTCATGTTTTTTATAAAATCTTAACTTTAATATATAACAGTGATGTTTTCATACTGTCATTCTATGTTACTAAACAAATCTAAATAATACACTATTCAAATACAAAGGCGAATGGAGGAGCTTTTCCTAAAAACAAATATTATTCACATACCAAAGGGAATAAATTCTATTGGGCCATTCGATTGAGATTTACTGTCCTCCAGATACACTCCTATGGCACTTTACCCCTTTTCAGCGACTGTATTGACTCTACCCACAGAAACGAGCCACATTTACATCGTTCAGATCGTGAGAAGTGCCTTTATGTAAATGTAGCGGGCTCAGCGTCACATGTGCTACACTTGTGCTCCCGATGGCCTATCATGCATAATAACCTCTGAGTCTAGGTTTAATTTCGTCAGAACATGACAAGCGTGTTGATATCATATAAGAATATAGCGTACTTTTAAACAGATAACAAACATATTTTTCTCTTTTGTCATTCATAAAAGTGTATTGACGTTGATTTACAAACCTGCTTCCCTGGTTCGCCTATTCCAAGTTAAAAAATCTGCTTTTCATACGATTTTGTTCCAAGCAACCTTATATTTATAATAACAACTAGCTGTTTTCCGCGGCTTCGCACGCCTTGCCCGTGTATGTGCACTTCTGATTCAAGTGAATTATATTTCCAACGACGATGTAGAGTTTGTATTGTTGCCACGATCAAGAAAATCTGCCAAAAGTGTATGTTTATAGCCATTGTCTACGTACATATACTTTATTATAAAGTGGTCTAACACGCAAGCTTTAAGTTCAACCAGAAATGTATTTTGAAGACAAATAAACATCAAAGCTTAGTGCCTTAAAATAGTTTTTCGCTATTTAATATACTTAACTGTCTCGTAATCACAGTTCATAGTGTGGTGGCGCTTCAAAAACCTTTAACTTTTGCATTGCCGCCTGGTGGCGAGATATATCAATAGGCATAGCATATAAACCTTCTCCGTCGAAAAATACATTAATATACAAATTTTCATAATGATCGGTCAAATAGTTTACGATTCCATAAAGGAAGAACACACAAACATTCATTTATATATATATATATATATATATATATATATATATATACTCCCGGCGGAGCAAGTACTTTTTGCGATTCAATGTTTATTGAAATTAAATAAGGCTATTGCCATTTATACAGTTTAATATATATATATATATATATATATATATATATATATATATATATATATATATAGATGTATGGAATCGAAACGTTTTAACATGTAATGATATTGTTTGTTTGAAGTTTGTTTTTGACAACAAGAACGATTGTGAAGGAAACAGAATTTCCGGAAATTTGATATCGTTCAGTGATGAAAAAAATAGTAGCACTACGTTTCAAGGTCGAAAGTCGTAGGTGGTTGGTCGACGAATGCAGACGTATTGTGACCTGTATTTTGTATGAATGATTAGTGTTGTGTATAGTTTTTTTATTAAGTGCAGGTTTATAGTTAGTGAAGTTGACACAGATCACGGTGGTTGTGATTCTGACTTAAGCGTGTCACAAAGCTTTCGTATTATTTGCTTATTTTAACTTAGTTTGTAATTACGTGTTAGTTTACCTATTTACCTGAAGAAGAGATCAGATTGCAGATCTCGAAACGTAGTATTACTGATTTTTTGTATCACTAAACGATGGCAAATGTCCGGAAAATCTTGTTTCTCGTATGAGTGAACGATGGCAAATCTTTAGAAAATAATCCTGTTTCTTTCATAATGATATTAGGTATAAACCATAGGAGACCTAATAAAGTATTTAAACAACTGAGCTATTTATAGAAATTTCACGGTTCAACAGATGTGTTACGTATATTAATTTAGTTATTTGTTCTTACATCTGTGAGGTCTGGATTGTTGTCATCATCGATGCCGTAGATACCAGCATAACGTTAAACATTTTCCTTGAACATTGAATTGCCATATTCTGGCAATTCAATAAAATCTTTTGTACCAGTAAGACTTACCCAAATAAAAGAAAGCAATTATGTATACGTAGACGGAAATAATCTTTACGATACCTAAACTATCTACTAAGTTCATGTAGTAGAAGTAAAACCATTACATTTTACAGGACACTAGTCCAGGACTGTTTGATTCCAGTGAAACGCAAATAATGTCCCAGGCTGCATAACGGGTGGACCCCGCTTGTCTTGGAATCTGGGTCACGTTTATCTTCTTTTCATTCTCTTTAAAACAAACCGTCTCCCACAAGTGTATGTGGAAATGTACATATTCAAACGGTTTAGTGAGTATAGCTGTTTTATTTTGGCCTTAGATGTGTCTTAGATGTTTGCATAAAAGTGGTTTTTAAACTAATATTATAGTAGAACGAGTTAGAAATATTTAAAATACGTACAGTAACGATAAGTATTGTAACAATACGAAAATATTGCACACAAAAATGCTCAAATAGTAACTTTAAATTATATAATACTTTAATTACAACATTCTTGCAACGAGAATAATACTGAAATAAATATTGCCTTGTTGATATTGGGTTCAAATAATACACTAAATGCATAAAAATATTTTTTATTCAATAGATATACATCATTAATAAATTAAGTAATACACACCTATAATTACCTACATTGAACCTAAGGGTAAAAACTTGTTAAATAAGTTGAAATCTTACAAAAAAAATTTTGTTTATTTTCAAAAAACATAGGTTTAGAAGATTATTATAGCTTAAACAATAGTAATGGTAAGTTATATAAATCTAAAGCATGGTACTTAAATATTTTAGACATTTCAGTATGATTCCAAAAATCATGCTAATTTATTCAGCACGTTTCATGATTAAAGAACCTTGGCTTGAAAGGAGAATATTTTTATGGGATTTAAAACCCATACTAAAAAAAGTGATTAGTTAAAAATACTAGAACATTTTAAAAGCACTAAGTAATACAGTTTATTAAAAACCGAAGTTTATTTAGATTAAGCGATGCATCTGGAAACTAGACAATATAGGAACGAAGATCTTAGAATCAGAGTGCAGGGTAAATATATCAGTCTAGACTTCAGCTGGTGAAAGAGTACTGCTTTATATATTGCTCTGTGTTTCATTAAAAAATTTGAACGATTACTAAAATGAAATTGACTCACTCAAAAACCCATGACATAAATTTAAAACGTTCCAGAAATTCCCAGTACCTACGTATAGACTCATATAGATATATGAGTATATTGGTAAAAAATGCAAGTGAACTAAAATACTTATTGTCGGTAATTATCATTGGAATTGGACGGGGATCTGTAAATTAAGGAGACTCAGAACTTTCATATCAAAAGATTCTAGTAAGACTCAATAAATGCCAGATTTGGAAGATCTTATTATCAAAGTAAAACATGTTAAATATATTAGGTGCGCAGTAATCGAAACGAATTTGGGATTCTTTGTTTGAAGTTGTTTCACTTGCCTGAAGAAGAGATCAGATTGCAGATCTCGAAACGTAGTGTTACTGATTTCCTGTGTCACTGAACAATGGAAAATATCCGGAAAAATCCAGTTTCTTTCAGAATTTTAGATATAGTGTCATAAAGCTAAGGAAATCAGTAAAGTACCGTACGCTACAAAATAAATAAAAAAAACAAAAAGTAATAAAAAATAATATCAAAAATACTACTTTGAAAATCTTGAATTCTTAAAAGACAAATAAAACTGCTACATTCAACATAAAAATTAATTGAATGAATTTGAATCGCTAAACATAAAACAATCTCACCCATTTGTTAAATAGAAGCGTAGTATGTAATTCAAAGATGTGTCAGTTTTAGAAAACAGCTTAGTTGAATAACTTACGATTTTTTTCTTGATAGTAGCAAAAACTGAATGATACATAGACAAACCACGTCTAATGAAGAATGACAAAACGAGTTTTAATTTATCCAGAACTTTTGTTATTTAATCCACACTACTAG
Organism: Homalodisca vitripennis; assembly: GCF_021130785.1. Taxonomy (NCBI): domain Eukaryota; kingdom Metazoa; phylum Arthropoda; class Insecta; order Hemiptera; family Cicadellidae; genus Homalodisca; species Homalodisca vitripennis. Next base: position 243,024,658 of record NC_060207.1, read on the forward strand.
GAAAAGACAACATAAAATATTCTCAAAGGGTCCAAGTATGTAAATATAAATGAAGTTAAAATGTTCCTCTGAAAAGAAGATTGGGGAATTTCTCTTTTTGTGCATTTTCTCGGATCCAATTTCGATTTCGCATTTCTTTTACGGTTTGGTAATGCGTAACGCTTGGATACATAAAGCGCCCTTTGTTATACGGGCATAAATGTAACGTTTAGAAGTAAGTGAAGCATTCATTTGTAAAAATGTAACAAGGTAAATTCTTCTTTTAAAGTTCATATTACTACGAAACGGATACATAGCTTTGTGGTATTCCACCGATGTAATCGATTGTTAATCAAAGTATTTTCTCAGAGCTTAGAAATGTTGACATATCTTTAAACAAGATTTTCTTGTTATAATTATAATGTTTAAGATTATATGCCATTTCCAATGTTATACCATTTATTTATATCCTTTTCAATACAATTATTGCTACTTTAATGATAAGGTGTTTATTATTTCTTACAGGAAATATCTTATGCAAGTGTTTGTGTTTTAATTATTAGTTTTACCATAAAAAATAACACATTTTATTTAAATTGAACTGTTATACACACAGATAAATTTACTATTTTACACATACCCCACTGCTAAAATAACTATAGTTCTTATTTTCCAATAGTTTTTATAGCATATGACGTTGGATTTATCATCAGATTTACAATAAAACTGTAGTTTTCGTAAGTTTTCGTGGAAACGTTGGTTAGCGAGATATTCATTTAACATCGTTCACTGACTTATTGTTTATATACCTGCACTGTAAGTACTGATAAAAACTATCAATTGATTATCATCATTATTATACTCTGATTTATTTATTTATTTTCATAATTCATAGTTTTACTTTCCTGCATGTATGTCGTGCTGACTTATTAAATATTTATGTAAAAGAAATTAATTAATAAGAAAAAGTTGATAAATAGTATTGAATGTAGGCTACCATGAACTTGGAGTTATTATTCGACAAAGACTAGACAATTATTTTGTTATTCATTAAAAATGTAAATGTTGCAATCGTTAGTTATATGTTTTACTTTCCTTATCCTGTCTTTAATAATATGTTTGTTAGAATGTAAGGGTTTTTCTGAGTTCTTCTTCATACCAATGTCTTTTTTTCACATCGATGTTATCAAAAGATTTTAAATATTTAAACTTATATGATTTTTTTACCTTAACCTATAATACACACACTGGACTTAAAACGGTAAAATGAAATAGACAATTAATTTTCTTCTCAATATTAATTTCTCCGGGTAATAAAATTTCATGTAATCATTAGAATTTCCATTGCCATAGTTAATAATTAAAACGATTAATCGTATACGTTATAAATGTTTTTGGAATTAAAATAAGTCAAAAAACATAAAAAAATTATGTTAGGAATAAAAAATCTCACTTTTTAATCAAATTAAATGATAATTGATATTATTAAAGGAATTAAACATAACAAGTTTTTGTGATACAAGTCTTGTTTGAGTCGTTATCTATGTTTGCGCCCAGCGCTTATCGTTGAAAGTACGTAGAAAAGACCTCAATCTTATCAGATAACTGATTAAATAGAAATTCCTTTTAACTTACACTGTTTATAAACTACTGAAGTGAAAAGAATTTAGTAAAATTGTATAATAACATAAAATATAAATACAAAAAAAAATTGAAAGTGGTTTTATATCATATATGTGAACTATTGTAGATAATATAAGATTACAGTAATAATTTTAAACGATTCAACAGTTCATTTAAGGATGATATATAATTCGATGTACCTTCTTACAGACTTTATTTTCATTCATCACGAATAGCAGTACGGAATGGGAAGGAGAAATTTATGGAGGAGGAACATGGCTAATCTCGTTCACGGGTCATTTGTTTTATTTTACATTTCACTCTCCAATGAACCAACTATTGTTTTCCAGAGAGGAGAAATGTGATTTTATAAGCACCTTTTCCGGCCGTACTCGGTCTGACTTATCTGCGATTTGTGCAACACTGGAAACAATTCCACTGCTCTTTAATGCTGCGTAAAACCAGGCATAGTGTTGACGTAATATAAAGTTTCATCTCAAACTCGCTACCGTGGGGAAAGATTTATATTAAATTTTGCTGGAAAAGTTTTATTGAAATTGACAACAAAGAAAAGTTTCTTCGTAAAAGTTGACGACCAAGAGCAATAAGGTATTTGAGAAGGAGGGATTAAAGCTCGGTTTTGTTATTATTTGAAGTAACTTTTCGTGCCGTAATTCACCGGTTCCACGTGAATGCAGGAGATCCAAAATCGTTTTACCGTTTTAGCGAATAAGTGGGTGTCATTTAAAACCCACACCAAGACGAACAACAAATAGAAACTTGGCAAGAATATTAAACCTACTCTATTATTTCATCAAATGTTTTGAGTTTTAAAGTTATAGCGCTGTATAAATAAGTTTCACTTAAATTTGTTATAGGTTAAGTTTTAAATATTTCAACCGACTAGGAATATTTAAATAGGTTTAAGAACTGTATGGAATGAAAACAATTGATTTTCACTTAGTTAGGTGATTAACACTAGTTAACCACATATCGAGAGCTAAAATTTTGCTGTTATTTTACTGCAGAATTTCGATAAAAACGTTTGTAATTGAAAATTCGTTTATTGTTCATACTCAACCCTTACATTTATTGACGTAATGACGAAATTATCTGGTAAGTAATTAATAACAAACTGAAATTTCGCAACGGTATGAGATAAAAATAAAAATAAAAACCTAGATAAAAAATTATATTTGTAGATATAAGTTAAATCCAAACGACAAAGTATTTTTAGACGTAATATATCTTGATTTTTCAAAGTACTTGGCTGAGCGTAGTTGAAGTGTATCACTCAGTATGTTAAACATTATACTTTTCCGTAGTTATTTCCATGATTGTCCTTAGTTCTTTATTTGATAAATTGAGCTATAGACTTAACATCTTCTGCTAAACCTTACCTAAGCCTGCCACATGGCACTTGTGTAGCGTACTCCTACCTTCAACATATATGAGAAAAAGGATCACTAATATTAAAACTATATTTCCTTACTTTGAATCACACTTCGGTGTGATAAATATTTAATTTTATTCATTTGATCCAGTCATCTTTTACTAATACTAATACCACAATATAAAATTATTATCCATTAATTGAAGAAAATGTTTTGTTTTATAATTTATTGAGCTAATTACTAAACTGAGGGCATTGAACAAAAATTTCCCTTAAATTTAAACTGTCAAAGGTTGTAGATACTATTGCCCAAGTATGCAATATAATATTTAGCTATTTAGAAAAAATTAAATATTTTATATTTATATATGAATGCAGCAAAAGATATAATATTTTTCCTGTAATCCAAGTGTTATCCCTATGGTGTTTAAACATAAAAAATTTTATTGTAGAATTCATTATTATATATTTACACAATACACGGTGAATTATAAATTTTATTCCATAGTAATATAAATGAGATATAAGTATTTCCATCGTTATCGCTTTATATCATAACAAGTAATTAGATAATCGTTATATGTGTTTACTTTATCGCATTCTATCGCCATGTGCAATCCTAGAGTTAGTCGACATAAAGGTGTACATCAGATCTCGTAGTTCTTAAGTAAGAAGTAGTGGGATTTGGACTAAATACTGTTTTATGTAATTTACTTAGTACATTTCACAATGACCTGGTTTTTTGTTTTGACTACTAATGATGTAACTAGTTACTCTCAAACTAACGTCTTTCCTCATTTATATAAATGAATATAATTATAACCCTATAATATTAATGATTCTCTAAATTGATTAAACTATTATTGACTGAAAACTTGCCATACTACTTATATTGACTTTTAGAAAGTTACTTAAAACAATTTCAATAACATTATATCGTTTAATACAGATTCTAGTATAAGTTTTCCAGGAAACTCTTCATGTACAGCTGTTAAATTATAAGAGCCTAAACGAGATGTTGCAATTAATATGAACAGATATGTCCTGGACTACCACTGACATAGGTAATGGATAAAGTAGTAAACGGTATACGTGATAAAAGGATTGAAACGCTATCCATTGTTACAATTCTGATTCCTTTTAATTCAAAATCTCCCACAGGGAGAATTGGTGGCCAAACCACCTGATCCTACAAAGGCAATTCTGGTGGTTCGTCTTGTTTCACGGAGAACAGTTTATATGGCTGTCTCGCAGAAATGTGGCAATTGAGAGTGACAATGGCCGAGCGATCTAGGACGTTGGACTTTGAGTCTGAGTTAGAGATAGCGCAGGTTCACATCCTGTCGGTGACCATTGCACTTTTTATCAGTACCATCGACCTTGTACTGTATCGACTCTCCCCCTTATTCTGTTTGATAAGATCCTCGCACAGGCCAGTGGCCCATGAGGACGGGCAGAATAAGGCTTAAAAGAGGATCGGCTTCTCCTTAAAGAAAAGGATGACTTGTTTTATAGATTTTGTATGGTTTTCTTGTTAATATATTATTATGTAGCGGTTTCATTCCTTCTTTGAGTTTAGTTTATTATGTTATTTTAATCTGATGTGCATCCTTCATCGGGCTTTTGCCTATTGGATGCTCTATTTTATTTCACAATTATCGAGTTTGTTTTTTTTTTAAGTTATTTTGATTGTTAAGTTTACTTTTAGTTTGTTTGAAGATTATATTATTATTTGATTATTTTTAAGTTTGTAAATATTTCAAGATCAATGGTTTTATATTCTTTGTTGTTTTTGTTTTGTTTAAATATATTGTAAAGTTTGTAAATAATGTGAAATGAAATCTTTTTGAAATGAAATGAAATGAAATCCCAGATAAATATGGAATGAGAACCAACTTTATGAATACGTTAGTGTTTAGTACCATTGTACCACTAAGCATTTTACATTTTGGAAACTCAAAATTGAAATCCGTCTATTGAAATTTGTGTTGAACTACAGTTATTGCATATCCTTTGCAACTAGGGTGAACTTTGAGGCTGAATGTTGTGTTTAGACGGTAGTATCAAGTGAGTAAACCTAGCTAAGTTACTATGAAAATCATATTTCTAGTGTGTTGTTACCTAAAGGACTCGAAAATAAAACATTAAAGGAATAACAATATTTTATTAATATTCTATACTTAATTTGAAAATTTCTCAAATTCAGCTTTTCTTTCCAACACTCAGACACTTTTCTACCTATTTTTACCAACTAATACATGTGCTTAAAAGTTCCGTAGAGATAAGCTAATACTATCAGTCACAACTCCTAATATATCCATATATACTCGTATCTTTAACACAATTTCTAAAATATTTCCCAAAATCTTAGGCGTATAAAAGACGCTTACATGGCACAATATTATTTAAAAATTAAAATGTAAATAGTTAAGACTATTTTTACTCTAATATAAAAATGTTGGTTTGTGGTTATAAACAGTTTTCACTTTGGTTTCAAGGAAGTAGCAAAATTAAATAGGGACTACACTGTTAAATTATAGGTCCTTTCACATAAGTTTTTAATAAACTGTGAAAAACTGGTTTTGCGCTACGCATGATTTAAACCGTGCAACCTTAGAAATAAGCAAAGCGTCAGGAAGGAAATATAAATGCACATATGGAAATTATAAAATAATCTGCAAACCACCAGTTTGTGGAATGGAAGTGTTTTAACATTAGGGAAGGATTTAAAAAACTTATTTACAAAAAGTATAATAATGAGTTGGTCTATATGTATGTATTTCAAATGTGCAGAACAATTTTCAAGGAAGCACGGTATTTGTTAGAAATCGAGTTTTAATAAAGTTTCTATATATGTTACCCCATGGTAGTACTAACTGGTGAGTTTATTTTGTTTTATTTTAGAGTTGTTTATTTAAGATTACTCGAAGAAAAAAAAATTAAACGATTTACTATAAAACTATATTTTATTGGAAGATACTATATGAATTGAGGCAAATGTTGTTTACAAACCTAAAACAATATGGCTGAATAGAATGCCGTGGAATGTTACAGTGTGCTTAGAGGTATCGCATCAGAGTATGGCGGTGTGTTTGGAGTGTACTACATTAATAAATGTGCAAATACTTTTTCAATGGAAGAAAAGTAAATAGTATTTATTAAAACATCTCTCAAAGAAATTTTAGCTTTTGGTAAAGAAACTGTTATTCCTTTCCTTATTCCTTAATTTTGCTTCTGTAAAAGGTCTACCGCATTGTATTTAGCATTTGTATGTGACTTAATTACACTAACTTCAAATAGTCATACAAAAACTAAAAGAGCTCGTGGAATTAGAAGAACTAAATATTTTTTATTATTATCTTCATATAATATTTCTTAAACACCTCTCACAATTCAATAACCCAGCTAAAGTGTGATTTCAGCTTCATAGCACAGATATACAACATCTAAAACTATTATTTATTGATATATATATATATATATATATATATATATATATATATATATATATATATATATATATTGTGTACGTAAAGATGAGTAAAGAAATTTGTTGTAAAATGTTAATAAAACAGTTTCAGAAGCAGCAATAGTAACTGTGGTAATAATTTAAAAGTTATTATATGTAATAGTTCTTTAGAAACGTATTCACATACTTAATAAGCCTTGCATGTATGGTGTAATACCTACTAGTTTTCTCATTAAACTATATTAAACATTATTTGTGACAAATAGATTTTAATAGTTAATTATATATGCGATAAATATACCAAATGCTCGCAAAGCACAAGGATATATACGTTACTAAACATTCATAGTGTTTATTGCGTATATTAACATAAATATTTGTTTTAGTAGTATTTAAAATATTGTTTTTAGACACGAACGTGATTCTTAGTATTTCTTGACATTAGTTAAATTGTATAATGCAAATACTGAACAATTTCTATATAGGCAACACAATTATTACATTTTCCAAGCCTGCATACATTGTACATAACACCGCCTCTCAAAAGTTTCTTAATAACTCAACAGTTATTAAGGCTCAATAATGTTTTAATTAACTCATTGGAAGTAAACATAATTTAGTTACTACCTCCGCTAAAGAACACAAACTTGCCGTTGGTTTATTCCAAAAGTTTAAACAAGTTTACGTACCTTAACGAGTTTATCCTCCGGGGCCTGGGCAAACTGAGGCACACTTTATTTAAATAGTTAAAAGTATGTTTAGGTAGAGATCTGTCTCAAAGAGATCCAGATATATTACGCCAAAGAAGATATATTTTATCCTCTTATATCGTTAATAGTAAACCTTAAGCAAGATGATGTTTATATTGAATTTGAAATTCAATATTAAATAATGTTGATTTATTTTAAAATACAAGTGTATTTTACTTGAATCTACGCTAATTATTTTGCATTATTTTTAACCCAACGTACACTTGTGATATTTCATTTACGAAAAAATCAATCCATAAATTTTAAGTGTAATTACACTTACTTCAAATAGTCATACAAAAACTACAAGAGCTCGTGGAATTAGAAGAACTAAATACAAACCTAATTAGACAGAAACAAATTAAAAATTTTGTTAGGAAATCATGTTTTTATTTTTAGATTTCTCATTGATGGACTGGAAATAAATCAGCAAGCTAGGAGTCTATTATATATATATATATATATATATATATATATATATATATATATATATATATATATATATATATATAATAAAATAGATATATTCATATGAAATAATAATATGAAAATTACAATTATAAGAAGTCATCTTCTGTAAAAAATCTTCATTATTGTTTTAAATTAAAGCTAGTCCCCTGAAATAATTGATCCCTTACCTTATTACAGCCATCATTCACTTCAAAAGGAATCAAATTACGTTCTAAATTGATTTAAAATAGATAATTTTATTATTATGACAGAACTGTCCCCTTTTATGCCTTATTTTACTCGTCCTCATGGACCACTGACCTGTGCAAGGATCTTATCAAACAGAACAAGGGGGAGAGTCGATACAATACAAGGTTGATGGTACTGATAAAAAGTGCAACAGTCACAGACAGGATTTGAACCTGCGCTATCTTTAAATGAGACCCAAAGTCCAACAACTTAGACCGCTCGGCCATCGGTACTCCCAATTTCCATCTAGTTCACTTAAGATTACCCTCTACATTGAACTTTGATTAATAATATTCTAATCCTTGCCGCTTTAGTGTAAAACAGTATTGGTTCACATTTCGAATAAGAGTTTCATAAACTATTATTAAAGTTTCTGGAACCGAGCTATGAAGTCGGAGCCAACAGAAACCTGACCTACTTAAAATTGTGCTTCGGTTTAGTTGTTTTTCTTTAAAAATTTCGCTACGGTGGAACTGTTTCTATACTTCTTCAAGAACATTAGGTTTTAACATTTTTCTACTTCTATATTGTTCTGCTTTATAACATGTTTAACTCTAAATATAGCCCCTGTATTAGCACATATCAGTATTTCACTATGAGGTACAATCCCCCGCGCATGCTAAATCTTAACACATATGAAGAACTAATTTATAATAATTATAAATGCCTATGAAAAAGGAAAAACACTTTATATTTAAAACAAGGAAATGAAACCTGGTACTTCGTAATTGTTATGGAGGAATTCCTTACATTCACATATTTTGGTTGAGTGTAAACTGAGGATTCATCGAACCTGCAACTTCTTATTTAAAAGTTTCTTATTTGATTTTGGAGACATATATTTCAAAACCATTAGGATCTTAATAACAGTTTCTTTACACTATTTATGCAACTTATGGTGATTGTAAAACAGATTTAAAAATACAGAATATTCCCAAATATATAACTCAATAATAATTATTTCTTGCCTGTACGTCAGACACTAAAGTCGACGTAAAGTGAAACAGGTCATTATAATACTAGTTTATTCTATAATACTGTAAAATGATATAATGGGAGAATAGGACGCTTAAAATTTCACTTGTCCACGGAGGGAATCTTATAATATCTAAGGGTTTCTGTTTTTTCCTTCGTTTTCCGTACTTTAATTTCTTTTACAAATAGCAGAATTATTAAAACTCGATAAACTTAAACAAGTGTGGTTCTTTTTCTATCAGACTGCAATTTTCATATATATGTAGGAACCTGGAGTCATGTTCTTCTGAAGAGATCTAAAGCAAGTCGACAACGAAAAAGATCCAAAAGGGCTGGAGCTAAAATCAAATTCAATTGAATAAACCCTTGCTACCATAGCTACGTTATGCATAGAAAACTCGGTTGTTCCACCGTGCTTAGGGCTCGTGTCTATCACATCGTAGTGCACTCAATTGTGTACCTCATGAGAATACCACTTCACCTATTTAAAGGTCTATCTGATGTTGACACGATGTACAAATTTCGTTTTGAGCTTCTTCATCGTCAAGTTTCTTTGATCTCTTCTGACGAACATGACTCCAGATTCATGGAGTCAAGTAGGAGACTGTGTCAGATACCATACGTAGTAATAAAAGGAAGATTAACTGGAGCTAAACTCAAAATACAATAGTCCTATCTAATTTGGTAACTCCTTTATCCCATCTTCCACTGATAAGTTTTTTTTTAATGTATACAGTTAATTTATTCCAGCACTGGTTATAAGTAGAAAATATCGTGATTGCCTCCAGCACTAGTTTGGAAAGGATAACATAAACCAAGGAATAGGTCCTGCTGTTTACTCTTTGCGTCCATTAACCATAAACTGTGGATCTGTTCATTCTAGCCCGTTTGAATTTTTCAAGCACGAGAGAATGTTGGCTCTAATTTACCACAACAGGTAGTCACTACTGTGAATGTTAACATATCTGCAAGCACCTCAGTTGACGATGATGGAGCTCTTACAAGATTTCTCCACCCCGGCATGTTGCATCACCTCTGGAACCAACACAACTTCAACAGAGAACTCAGCAGGTACTTTAACTAAACACTAAACACCTCGACAACAGTACTAACACACCTACCGGTTGGTATATGTTATATCTATGAATTAAATGTTCTAAGAAGAAAGACATAAAAATAAATATTATTTTTCGTCGTAAAATTTCTGAAATTGGTGAGATCGTTAACTCTGGAGAGCCAATATTTATATATATATATATATATATATATGTATATATATATATATGTATATGTATATATATATATGTATATATATATATGTATATATATATATATGTATATATATATATATATATATATATATATATATATATATATATATATATATATATATATATATATATATGGGTGACAAATTAAAATTTACCTCTGAAACAAGCACAATAGAGACATGAATGGCCTCATCAATATTTCTTATTCCTCACCACTGAACCTCAACTTACAATAAATAGTGTGTCGTTACTACTTGCCGAGCATGGAATTCCCTTCCTAACCATATTAAGTCAGTAGGGAGTCGAAACCGGTTTGCAGCTTTACTGAAAGCTCAATTGTTAGAAACGATAAGCGATGGGTTTTTTGGGGTAGGTCTTGGAGGACAGATGGGGTGCTAATGAATGTGTATAAATGTATCTGTATCTTCGAATATTCGTATTAACCAATTAAAGAGATCTTTATTATATAATTTTGATTTATTTTAAATGTTGTAGTTTTATTTAACTTAACAAGTATTACTATTTTAGGGTTATTTGTAAGACAGGTCCTTATGGCTCTAAATTCGCCTTTTTGTACATTACGAATATGATACAAATAAAGTCATTTGGTTGATTAAATATATTCTTTACAAAAATATTTAATGATCATATGAATTTTATCATTTTATGAAATTTAAACAGTTTTATGATTGATAAATTATATTGATCCATATTAACTTCACTGAGAGAAGTTGTACAATGAAATATCTTATTTTTGAATCGTGGCACCCTTAAAATAAGTTCAATATTTTCCTTCCATTATTATTTTTTTCATACGCAGTTATTAATTAAAAATTGTACTTCTGCTATTAATTTGTTGTAAGTTTTGGCTTTCTTTAAGGTAAATTCTTTACATTTAAACATCATAATCAGTGATAAAGATTTAACTATGAACAATAAGAGCAGAAGATTTAAATGGCATCTGTATGAAAGTGAATACCACATCCTTGAAGTAAATGAATGAATCCATCATGCAGATCATCGTGTTTTAGCGGTAAGCTGAATTAATGCCCTAAGGTAATATACCAGCAAGGGCATGTCTAAAGGATGCCTCAGGATGGATTTATAGCTGGGCTCAACTCAGGTCATTACGGGGGTGTCCCGATCCCTTTCACTCTGACTGAAACAACCCCTTGCATGGCTGTTACATTTTGTACTGATCGATGTAATTGCTGTACCGAATGGACGAAACACGTGGGGTTGGATATCTCTGAGGTCGTAGTAATAAATACTAAGTATAAGTTTACTTATGGCAAACAAAAACTACAAACACTACTTTAAGATGTTGAAATAAAATAATTATTTTGAAGCAAACAGGACTTTTCCGGACATTTGCCATCGTTCAGTTACACAAAAAGTCGTATGTGTTTGGTCGATGAATGCAGACGTATTTTGACCTGTATTCTGTCATAATAATTACTGTTGTGTTTAGTTTACTCATAAGTGCATGTTTTAGAGTTAGTGAAGTTGACACAAAACATACTGGTTGTGATTTCTGACTTATGCGTGTCACAGTGGTCTGGTATGAATTGTTTATTTTAACCTAGTTTGAAATTATGTTTTGAATTAGTTATTTACCTAAAGAAGAGATCAGATTGCAGATCTCAAAACGTAGTGTAGTAATTTTTGTATCACTGGACGGTGGCAAATATCCGGAAAAACCCTGTTTCCTTCACGATCCTTCCAACGTCAAAAACAAACTTAAAACAATTATGATTTGCCACGATGCTGCCAAAATAGAATAAGAATAAACAAGAATGATATCTTGGGAGTGGCCTGGTGATTTATATATTCTTTGGAATTTTGCCTACGAACTTAATCATTTAATAAAAACTTTAAAATTGACTTCTCTTCACGTTGATGTCAACTCACACGCGCGGCGTCTACGAAATTGCGGCTGTAGTCCGAAAAAGTGAAGTTTAGTAGACTAAATACTAGAAGTACTCAAAGTTGAACAAGAACTTCATCTCGAAGTTGTACTCAAAGTACTTAGTACTCGCCTAAAACCAAATCGCGACGGTATTAGCCATTTATCGATACAACTTATAATCACGACAACGTGGTATCTTCTCAAAGACATCACCACAACTATATTCTGTGTTAATCTTTCAATTAAAACATCATCATAGGTAACTTAATTTACTATTAAAGATTTACTTTATATTACATTCAAAATAGATGTCTCGCATGAAAAGACTAATTGTTATAATACGAATATGTAAATTTTACTTACGGATAAGGCGTGCGAGGAGTTGCTCTTCAGCAAAATCTTCAGCTACAATGTTCATGAGAGAAAATTACTACACGTGCCAATTAGGTTACTAATCCACCAAGAATTTTGTTCCAAGAACATCGGAGTAATATAATACTAACCAGTAACGAGTAACGCGGTTGCAAAAGTATACACATTATAATATATAATGACACTAAATAAGTGTAGCATACATTGTTTTTTAATGGAAAATAAAAAAGAAACAATTCATATTGGGAAACTACGCTATTGAATTATAAGTACTAAGATCAAGGATGTAGAATAGAATTGTAAATCTGTATAAGTTTCGTGATTTCCTTTTAATACATATAAAAAGGTATCTAAGATGTGAGTTTTACATAAAAAATAACATCCAAGTTTAAATATTCTTGTCTATAATAACAATTAAGCCTTATTAGATATTTTTGTTATGCAGAATAAAAATAGAAAAAAAATTAATAACGGGTTTAGTTTTTTTATGAAATTTTAATTATTTATTATTTATTGAGAATTATTTCGTTACCTGCACATATTATAATAAATAAATAGTTCCCCTAAGAAATTGCTACATTACAGTTAGTTTACTAAACAGTAATTTTGTTCTTTTTTGCGTTAAACGATTAGGGGTTAATATACCAAAGTCATTTAAGCGTGGAAGATATTTTTACTGCAGATAATAACTGCGTTTTGGTTTTTTTCTGTATACTAAATGAAATTACACCCCAGGTGTATCAGGTAGAAGGAAACAAAATATATAATTATAAATTACAAATGGGTATTCTTTTCCAGAAATAAGATACGCAAGGTAGACCTAACTTAATAAAATAGTAAGTAAAATAACAATCTTCCAACATATTGTAATTAGTAAACAATTCGTACTGTGCTTTTAAAACATATTCATACATATGATCATGTCAACGTTAAACTTCGTTCTCAGTTATTTACGAACAAATAATACGAGTAATAAATTTACAAAAGAATACAGTATGTTAAAGTAATTTTGATGCACAAAAGTTAATTTACATGATTACTTACAATTTGAGTCAAAGGACGTATGCTACATGTAAACAAAGTAGTGACAGGGGTTTGAAAGGACAAGGAAGTGTGGAGGTTATAAAGGACTGTGGGGGTAAGGGTGAAGGTAGAAGGTGGGTTGGGGGTGGATTGCCGTCATTGTTGGACATTCTTCACCCTCAACCTCTCGCCTCTTGAATATAGTGCTTGTCTTTAGAGTATGAAATATAAAATAGGCTTTTAATACGCACCTCGTAAATAACATTTTGTTATTGCATCAATCTTGAGACAGTAGTTTATGTGTTACATTTCTTGGTGTCCAGTAAGTATTAAATAAGGTTTTAAAGTAAAATTAGATAAAAATTATTTTACAGTATCTTAAAGCAGATGAATATTCAAAGCGTCATGAATTCCCATAGACATTTTTTAGAGCAGTGGGTATCTTTCACCTCAGACAGCGCGTCGAAGTGTTTAGACAATTATTTGTAGAGTTAAGATTGTATTACAAGATTATTGATGTACTTGTAACTGATTAATAACAGATTAAGTATTATATAAACATTTTAATTTATTTAGTTATTTGTGTACAGGGTGGTTCAAAACGTAAATTATATACTATTTAAGAGTTTTATAAATTTTACGTGTTAAAGAATTTTAAAAATTTAAATTTAATTCCAAGGTTATCAACGAAGCGCTATTTCTAAAAATGTGTTACAGTTGTCACTTATGAGCACATTTAAAATTTTGATAGTTTATACTTCGGATGCTTCGGATCTCGTAAAATCTAAAACACTCCAGGTATAACTTCCACTACGAATATTACAAACTGTATTGGAGAAACTTTTTTTGTATTTAAAGTTTGGCCTTGTCTTGAACGGCTCTATATCTCATTGTCATGACGGTTCTTTGCGTCATGTTTAAGTAAAATAATAAATTAATAATACAAATAAAAATAAAATGCTTTTATACATGTATTTATCAAATACATGGATAACAAAGTGTCTAAAAGTTATCTATCACTAAATGTATATACTATTATACGCCATCATAATAAAGTCGAATAAATAATAACCTAGTAAATACTTATTTAGTAAATTGTTAACTTGTTATTTGGTAACTTGTATTTGTCATAAATCCTAAGTGATTATTTTTTTATAATTTTCCTATTCTTTTAAATCTTATTCTCTGTTATATGCTGCAATTTCAGTAAATATTATTCCAAGTAGTAGTTATCTAGGTCCTAACTATTTCGGTCAACCCATTATGTTGTGTTACTAACCTTATTTATAGATGATCGTAATCCTATGTTTTCCAATCAGAGTCCTACCCTAAAACTGAAATTTTTTACAGCCCTTAAAACCTCTTCGTTTATTGATTGAGGAGCTACTGATTCGTTGCTTTGATGCATAAACCAAATCTTTAACCTTCCCTACAAGGAGTAGTACATGCAGTTAAAGCCTAAGGTCTGAGTGGTTAGTTGACCGGTTCACATCCCCCAATCCATTTCGAGGACTTTCCTCATCCAGAGTTAGTCTCACCGTTTCAGGGTTTGGGTGCTGGCGCCCCATCATGCATAAACCAATCAACTATTCTTGGATAGTTTGTTCAGGAATATTCAGCAATAAAATATGAAAGTAATCTATAAGTTGTTGTATATAATTTCCTCCGAGTGCCCTTCGAAATAAAACGCATTGAGGGTCCACTAACTTTGGTTGTCTACCTTTCGCACCCAGTAAGGATTCGCAAAAACGCAGAACCTCATATTGTGACCATTCAGTTCTCCATTGCTCCGGAAGTTGGTTTTGTCACACCATAAAACTTTCCGAAAACAATATTCATGCATTTTATCACGGGGCTTCAAACAAAAGTTCATCCTTAGAAGGCAATCATCTATATATAGTACATCGTGTAGTGAAATCCGGTATGGGTGCTTTGTATTGTCCTTAAGGATCCCGAGTATTGATCGATGGCTAATTCCTGCATTAGTAACCACTCTTCTGGACGAGTCATGTTGATTGATCTAAACCACAGACAAAACGTCTACAGTGTCTTATCATCCTTTCCAGGCATATTGAGCCGTTTCCTTTTGTTTGAATCCAGTTGTTTATTTCCAGATTCACAGACACGACTAGTATTCAAAAAAATCTATCGCTAATGATGTTCACGGTCCGGGTAATGTTGAGAGTACAGTGCAGCAGCAGCTGTGTAGTTCTTTAAACATCCTCCTAACAGCAACATCAAGAAAGCTTCATCGTTGGTGAATTGTGAAAAGTCTTCTTCGACATAGTAAAAAACTGACTGACTAGCTAAAAGAAATAATATCTGCACTATTATCATCTTTTATTATTTCTTCAAAGCTTGTACAAAAGGTTCATTGATAAGTTTTTCTATACTTCCATGTTGCTAGAAAGCAACTGAATATACAATTACATGTTAAAATGAATTAAAAACAGGTAAAACCCCACAGAGGGCATTGTTGTTTGGATTGTTATGAAACAGATTGATCACAGGTCACTAGGAGATAAATAGTAATCAACGTTAAAATGTTATAGGAATTCACAATTTTAGTATACGGTATCTCTCATTATACAGAAAACAAGTGGTTGACGATTTTGAATACCCTAGGACAAATGTAGGTGAACACTACTAAATGGAACAGAACATTGTGAAAGTATTTTGGCACTAATTTGGAACAATTCAAAGTAAAGCCGAACTTAAAATACAAAAGTTTAGTTTCTAAGAGACTATTGATAGGTGTAATAAAAGTTATCCCTTGACATTTGAATTGGTTAGAATTTTCGATTCAAAAACCCTACATTTCAGCTGTGTATAAACATTTAAAATGTCTTGAAAAGTGACTACAGTAAAACATCTAAAAAAGAGTACTTCTTTGATATGAACTGTGATATTTTGGACCGGAGGTAGTATACAAGAAGGTAAATTAAATAAAATAGATTTTTCAAAATGATCAGTAAGTAGAAGGCCTTTATTTAAAATGAGGTAAGAATTGACCTACCTTTACATTTGAAAATCTTTCCAAAAAAGTACCATTTTGGGGTACTTTGTACCAATATTTAGTTCCATTTCAAGTAATACATATTTTTGCAACCCTGTTACTTGTCACTGGTTAGCATAAGTTTAATCTGATGTTCATGGAACAAAATTCTTGTAGGATTAAGAACCTAATTGGCACGTGTAATAATCTTTTCTCTCTCGAACTCAGCTGAACATCTTGCAGAAAAGCATTGCCTCGCGCGCCTTGTCCGTAAATAAAATTTATATTTTCGTATTATAAATTAAAACTTTCATGAAATACATCTAATTTGAATATAACATAAAATTATAAATAGTACAGTAACTTACCTTTGATGATGTTTTATTTGGAAGATTAGTACAGATACTAGTCGTGGTGATGTCTTTCTGACGAGAAAACGTTGTCGTGGTTATTTGTTGCTCTGGTAAATGGCTAAAACCGTTGTGATTTTGTTTACGACGAGTGCTCTTTAACTATGAGTACAATTTTGAATACTTAAAGTATTCATATTTTAGACTTTTACTCTATTAATCTTCACTTTTTCCGACTACAGCTGCAATATCGAGTCAAGATGCTGACGCTGCGCGTGTGAGTCGACATGAACGAGAAGGGAAGTCAATTTTAAAGTTTTAGTTTAGTTTTAAATTTCTTAAGCGAAATTCCAAAGAATATTCGGAGCATAAGGCCCACCCCCCACAGTATCATTTTAGTTCTGTATTACTCTTTTGGCAGCAACGTGTCAAGACAATATTTTATTTTAACATCTAGAAGTGTTACTTTGAAGATTTTAATTGCCGTAATAATTGTTTTACAAATAAATTTTGAAAATCGAGTATTTATTACTACGACCTCAGTGACATCCAACCCCAGGTGTTTTGTCTGTTCGTTACCACATTTTCATCAATAATTAATTTTAAAAGTAATTTTCATCAATACAATGGGGTGGAATAAAGAGATTTAGTTATAACGAAGAAGGCAAGTTTCTTGCTCCAGCCGTTACACGTCGCGGACGGTTGATACAGCCAACACAGAGTTCTTGTTTTTCGTAACCAGAGGTTACCAACAGTGAATCAAATATAATGCAGCATTTCTTCTCACATAATGTTTTTGTAGCTTAGAACACAATAATTAAACCAACTGTTTCACGCACAAAATGTTTTACATCAAGTTAATACAGTGACAGAAATTAACAACTGTAAAGTGTTTAAATAATTAGTTGTCGTTGGTACATAATTTATTTACGAGTCAAATAGTTGGATTAAAGTGTGCTTTACTAATAAAAAAAAAACTAACGTAGTAGTACATCATATTTCTCAAACTTATGATGCCCTTCAATTTCAACTGTGAATCCAAGATGTTGATAATACATTTTTTAGGAACATTCCTCTTTCAAAATTACAGAAACCAAGGTTTTGTGCTCATATAATGCAAATTGGCAAAGTAAAGCGCACAAAAACACGTGACACTCGCACAAGTGAAAATGTAACACTGAGTTCCAGCGCACAGTGCAGTGACAACGCCCGGAGTCCCCGTTTTATTTTCTCCATTTTACACATACGGGTATTTTTGAGTTATAATCTAATTGAGTTATTAGTAATTAGTTGTGGCATTTAAGTAAATCTTTATGTAATAAGTGTTAAAAACCTGCGGAAGAGGGTATATTTTAATCCTTGAAACGTAGTTCAACACATTTTGTAACCTATGACGAAAGTAAATGTCCCCAATCCCATTATCCTTTCAAACCGTATATCTACAGTAACAAACGCTACAGAAAGAAATGATGTACAAGCCTAACTGGAAGTTCACGATGATGACCGTAATGGGAGGGTTGACGTGTAATCAATAGGGCTTGACCTATTGCGAATGCCACAACATTATGTCCCACAAAAATCCTACTGAACTTACTGCAAAGGAAGTAGTAGGACCAGCCATTATTGATAACATTCACTTCAAACAGCTTCATACAAACAGACACTCCATTAATTTACTTTGTTTTAATTAATCCGATCTAACAAACACTCACGTTAAACATGTAATGAAGATTGCATTTTCAGGGAAGCATGTTATTTTAAATTAATGAAGACTCTCCATGCTCAGAAAATGAAAATAATGTAATTTTAAAGTAACTGGAATGAAACAATTAGTGGCGGTGTAACGTTTAATGAAAACAGCTGCTCCAGACAATATATTTTATAACAACGTACCTGCCTTTCTCTTAGCCCGCGTCGTGGTTTTCCAACACAATATATTTTCTAGTACCTACTAATCTAATAGTTTAACATGTTTTTGTAAAGGGTTTTAAATTGCAATGCGTTTTCATAACTTGTTGTTTACAAGAATTTTTTATCTTTAAATTGTAGTAATAACATCTGAATACTATTAAAAAATAAATAATCCTACTACAAAAACAATTAATAAAATACAAAACCGTCTAAAATACAATTGTTGAATATAAATATAAACTGACACTAAACTCCTGTTATCATTCCTAAGTTGTATGTATGTTCCTATTGACAATAAGGCAAACTCAACTATAAATATACACTCAATGGAGATATCTAGAGAAAAAGAAGGTTGCAAGACACGAAATTTGACCCTCATTGATAGAAATAGTTCATAAGATGTAGATAATTATATATATATTTTCTTGTTCAGGACAAAAAAGTAAACTCAAATTTTACTCAATAAATACGTTAGGCTGTTAATTTAAACGGCCTGAAGTAGACGCATTTTTGTTGATTGGCCGTAGTAGGCTTCTCAGTTTTAAGTGTTAAAATATAATTCTTAGAATTAGTGTTAAAATAGTGTTAAAAATGTGGAAATATCTTAGACCGGAAGTCAACGCTTTATGACATGAGTAGGTTTTTTTTAGATCTACACACACTCACACACCCATATCTATATATAAACATTTTGTGGATTGAAAGTATAAGTTTCATCTGTATAACTGTAAGCACACTAGACTAGGAGTGAACTGAAATGCTTTTAACATGACCGGAAGTAGGCGACTGACCGAAATAGGTAAAAATATTTCCTTCAACGGGACAACGAGGCAAACTGGAGCTAGAAGTATATTAGACCAGAAGTAGATCACAATAGCTAACCATGAATATATTCTCTTTTCGTCTATAGTTATTCTATTTGTTATTTTTGTGTATAGTCATTCTACCTGTTACGTACTGTTGCATAGCTTTTCCTCTGTTACAAATAGTGTATTCTATATTATTTTGTTAGATATTTATATTATGTCCGGGTTTTTTATTTGTTCATTTTTTTAAGCGTGAGGAAAATGTTTGAAATTATTACAAATTTGATCGTGTATGAGCGTTATTATTCTATTTGTGTTGCAACTGACTTGCTTTATTACTGCGGGTATCACTTGTTAATATTATAATTTACATTTATAGTTCAGTAATTATATTATTGCAGTCTTTCTAGTCAGTTGTTTCTATATCATGTATTGTCAGCCATGACATCTTATTGTGTCAAATATGTTGTATAATTATAATGGTTTACCGTTGGAAATAAATAAACATTTAAATAATATGAATCTGATAGTATGCCTAATTGAGTTTGAAAAATATCATAGAGGAACATCATATTATATCATTAGGAAACGGATTTAAAAAATCGCGTGGGGTCACAGCTAGTTAATTAATAATTTTAACAATAGGATATTGCTGAGGTGAGGAATATTTATGTTAGATCAAATATTTTAAACATTTGTACCCCGATAAAATACTTAGCATGTCAAACATAAACTCGAGATATTAGACCACTTCCTGAATCTTTTAGTTATCACTTAATGTCTTAATTTCAGAAATGGTCAAGTATCAATATTTACTATAAATATATTTATAATGAGTAAACAATTTCATGAATATGTCTGTATACAAATATTATATAAAACATAATGCTCTAACAGGATGAAGTCTAAAGTTACACAACAATAAAAGATAACTCGTGGGTTATGCATTACTGGGTAGATACAGTATTGTTGCAGATTAGTAGTTAAGTCTTATAACATGCAAAACAAAAACCATTACAAATGAGTATTGTTTTAATTCTAGTACTTGGAGTTACAATTGACACCGATGGATTAAGTTTAAAATGTTGTTATTCTATGTTTGTATTATGCTTTAGATATTTATAAGCTGTAGAGGTGACAGGACATGTTAAATATACAAACCTTTTTTAGATCCTTGTTCCTTAATAACTGTCACCGTAACAAATATGGAGAACGCATACTATAGTAACAATACTATAAAACGTAATGATTACAATTAGAAACCAGGCTCTCCCAACTAGAGTGAACAGGTATATGGAAACCAAAGGTGAACTAATCGTAAAAATGTAAACTGATTTTTTTAATTTAAAGAAAATTTTCTGAATGTGTTATTAAAGTTAGTGCTATTTTTATTTACCTATATATATTTACAGCTCAATGAAACTAGTTAGGTAATTAATAGAAAATAGGATCGATGTTGGATAAAAGGTGCCACACCCTCGAGTTAATTGGTAAAGATGAGCCGATGGCGTGAGCGTGACTGTAATGGCGAAGCTAATGGCGTGGCTTTGTACAACAGAGTGCTCCTTTGTAACAATTATCGGAAAAAGGCAATGATGGACTTTAAATTTTTGTTTAATTTGTCTACTGTTGTGCGATACAAAAACTCCATTATTTTGTGTATGTCGGTATAATTACAAACGTTTTCAATGCTTTAACTACATTGTTTGTTTCATACAAATTAAAAGAAAACCTATTTTTATGTTACACTGTGAGCTTCAATCAAATGGGACTTTTCTTTATTTTAAATCATTTTAGCACCGAACAAATAAGGCATGAACTGAATAGTGAAGACATAAATATTTAATTCACTGAAGTTCAGGTTATGAGAGGAAAACCCTGACTGTGAAAAAACAATAAGTAAATGCACTAAGAGAGCTCTTAACATACCAGTCAGTCTATGAATATGATATTTATTGTTGTCACCATTTCGAGACGACACTATTCTTGGTATAAACAACGACATTGCTGTTTTTCTACATTCTGTTCTGCATATACAGAATGTTCGGAAAAAGGTGTCAACAACTTATATGGCTGATAGTAATCATCATTTGAAAGAAATATATCATATACATAGGTGAAAAATGTTCTGTTTAGCCGCTAGCCACCATTTAGTATATGTTTACAAAATATTTCCATCTTTAAAATTAGCTAAGCTAAAGCTAAAATCTGGCACATAGGTTTGAATAGATACGAGGACAATTTTGAAACTAACTGTGTTATTTTCATTATTATTATCAAAGGTTCAAATAAAAAATAACCACTATAGTTATGAAACATTTACTAGACATCAATTATCTGATATATTTCAATACAATTCCAACGGTACTTATTTCAACTAAATCCTTCAACGCATAAGTGTCCAAGAGCATTTTAAAGATGAGCTTTCACTAGGCAGGAGCATATAATCCAATGTAATACACTATCTGAAATTCAACAATCTCGCAGAATTGACTCTTGGATCTAGATTCCTCGTCTACTACTTAGTACTTCAATAATTTCAGTACCTGATGGATGCCTATGCAGATACAGGGACGGTGTAATTATATGTAAACACATGTATGATTACTATTCCTCCTGTGTCTATATATACGTTCTCAATTACGCTACTATCGGTGACCTCGCTGCTGATACATTGGATTGCTTTACAATGATTAGCGTCCAACTTAACCTCACTTGTCTTATACGATGCATTAAAGCATTGTTTTACAATTCCTAGCGTCCAACTCAACCTCACTTGTCTTATACGGTGCATTAAAGCATCGTTTTACAATGCCTAGCGTCCATCTCAACCTCACTTGTCTTATACAGTGCATTAAAGCATTGTTTTACAATGCCTAGCGTCCAACTCAACCTCACTTGTCTTATACAGAGCATGAAAGCATTGTTTTACAATGCCTAGAGTCCATCTCAACCTCACTTGTCTTATACAGTGCATTAAAGCATTGTTTTACAATGCCTAGCGTCCAACTCAACCTCACTTATCTTATACAGAGCATGAAAGCATTGTTTTACAATGCCTAGCGTCCAACTCAACCTCACTTATCTTATACAGAGCATGAAAGCATTGTTTTACAATGCCTAGAGTCCATCTCAACCTCACTTGTCTTATACAGTGCATTAAAGCATTGTTTTACAATGCCTAGCGTCCAACTCAACCTCACTTATCTTATACAGAGCATGAAAGCATTGTTTTACAATGCCTAGCGTCCAACTCAACCTCACTTATCTTATACAGAGCATGAAAGCACTGTTTTACAATGCCTAGCGTCCATCTCAACCTCACTTGTCTTATACAGTGCATTAAAGCATTGTTTTACAATGCCTAGCGTCCAACTCAACCTCATTTGTCTTATACAGTGCATTAAAGCATTGTTTTACAATGCCTAGCGTCCAACTCAACCTCACTTATCTTATACAGAGCATGAAAGCATTGTTTTACAATGCCTAGCGTCCAACTCAACCTCACTTATCTTATACAGAGCATGAAAGCACTGTTTTACAATGCCTAGCGTCCATCTCAACCTCACTTGTCTTATACAGTGCATTAAAGCATTGTTTTACAATGCCTAGCGTCCAACTCAACCTCATTTGTCTTATACAGTGCATTAAAGCATTGTTTTACAATGCCTAGCGTCCAACTCAACCTCATTTGTCTTATACAGTGCATTAAAGCATTGTTTTACAATGCCTAGCGTCAAACTCAACCTCACTTGTCTTATACAATGCATTAAAGCATTGTTTTACAATGCCTAGCGTAAAACTCAACCTCACTTGTCTTCTACCGTGCATTGAAGCATTGTTTTACAATGCCTAGCGTCCAACTCAACCTCATTTGTCTTATACAGTGCATTAAAGCGTTGTTTTACAATGCCTAGCGTCCAACTCAACCTCATTTGTCTTATACAGTGCATTAAAGCATTGTTTTACAATGCCTAGCGTCCAACTCAACCTCACTTGTCTTATACAGTGCATTAAAGCATTGTTTTACAATGCATAGCGTCCAACTCAACCTCATTTGTCTTATACAGTGCATTAAAGCATTGTTTTACAATGCCTAGCGTCCAACTCAACCTCACTTGTCTTATACAGTGCATTAAAGCATTGTTTTACAATGCCTAGCGTAAAACTCAACCTCACTTGTCTTCTACCGTGCATTGAAGCATTGCTTTACAATGGTTAGCGTCCAACTGACCTCCTTTATCGCACTTTAAATATTGCGTAAATCGTAAATAGACTGTTGCTTTTCATTGACAAGTTTGAATGTAAATTTTAAAATAAAATAACAATGTTTTATTTCAGCGCACTCTTGAGACCCTCATTATTTCAACGGAAATGTTTTAAAACACTGCTATAATAAATCTTTTGTTTAATGTTTTTTATTTACGATGGAATATCTTTTTTAATAGCAGGATTTCGGACATTTGCCATCATTAGAGGTTGTAACATTTATAACACAACGTTTTTAGGATGTGAATCTATCCTCTTCATCAGATGGAGGAGGTATTAATACAAACAAAAATAAAGGACAGAAAGAAGTACACAAGGGGAAGAACAGGGATAAACATACCCAGAAACTGCTTGGAGTCCAGTACAGGCGTTGTCACAGCGCAGGGTGTAATTCCCGAGCACAAAAAAGGGACCTTTTATAACCTACAACGATGCCAAATGTCTGAAATATTTTTCTCTTTTCACTGCTATAAAACCTACCTCAATGAATAAATATGTGTACGTATTGTGTAGCAAGACATCTTGAGAAATATTTTATCTGTAGACTACACAACTTTCATGAAACTTTCATTTATAAATAGACAAGATTGAGTTCTATAATGCACCAGAATGTTCAGTTTGATTGAGATTCATTGAAGCCTATCAATTACTAGGCTGACACAGTTTCGCTTTTGTCTCCAAGAGAGATGTACAAATGTATTTTACATATGGCTGTTCATTTGTCAAAAGATTATCTTGAGCATAACCTAAGCGAGACACGTTGAATATCAAGTACTGAGGCGAACTTCTATTTTGTTATTAATATATATTTTAAATTACTATCTAACGTTGTTTTATATTATACATAATATTAGAACTGAATCCTTATTTCAAAAGTTAAGGAATGTTATTTTCATAGCTTTTTTACATAAAGAAATTGTGTTTATCAGTTTATTAATATTAATGAGCAACATAATATAACTGCTTGTATCTTATTTTCAGTTCCATACTGTTTTAAATTGATAAATTGCTGATAAGATACGAAACACATTGTTTATATGTAGATATGGATCAGTTTACTTTGTAGTGAGTTTATAATTTTTATTTTATTAATAAAGGCAAAGTCTAAAGAGAAACCCTACAGATACAAGCAGACCCGAGAGTGCAATAACCATGTATCATTTTGAGGGATTAACTCTCTTGAGTATTTTCTGTTTGTTATCTTACGCTACTTTTCTGTGCTAAGCTTTTAAGTTTCTTTCTATTTTAAAATTCATACCTTCCCCTATTTTCTTGAACAAGTAACTTTATGCAATATATTTTTTATCTATGTAAATAGGTGAGGCATATTTATATTTCTATTTCTATAGAGGCCTTTATTTCATTAATTATTATTAAAATGTGTTATTTAGTATTTGAAAATAATGCAGAAAAATTTGAAAATAGTATAATGTCAGTTTTTAGAAAGTTTTCTCTTAGAACTTATCCACAATATTCCAAAATTGTAAACGGCAAAATTTTTTTCCCTTTATTTTCTTAATCTCTTAGATGTTTTGACTAAAAATTTATTTATTCTGCCATATTTTGCAGTCACTGCATGTAGCCCGCTTAAAATATCTATATGGAGAGTTTTCTAAAGTCATTTAAATCCCGTACAGTGAAATTCACCATTATATTATCCCAATTGTGCTTACATATAATTTAAGCTTCATGCAAAACTCAGTCTTTAGATCAATTCGATCTAGAATGTGACTTATGGAATTTTAATTTAATTATTTATATATTTCACGACTAATTATGATGATTGCTGAAACAATTTTCGTATTTTGTTCACACAGGTGACACGTTTATATCAAACCGAAAATGGAATTCCAGAGAGCAACCAGAGCAATTTAATATTCCAGTATAAAACGATGTCTTTGCATAAAAGGTTGCTTTAACAAGGTTATAAAAGCTGAGTTTTGGGAGGAGAAGTTGATTACGTCCCTTGCGGGGGCCGCTAAACTGCCACTGCCCCCTCACCAACCCCCCTCGATCCCCCACTCAACGTGCCTTTCAATATACTTTACTGTGGCACAGGCTATTAAATATTCTAAATTATAGTCTGCGGGAACTCGCGAACTTCATTTACAGGTAGGCGTTGACAGTGTAACCCCATTGATGCTCCAGGAAAATATGTCCTCTCATACATGTTACTCATTTGTCCAAATTTTACTTTTAGAGAAATTTTAAAACCCGATCCTTGCGGTAGTATTTGTTGTAGATCCACTATTACTATAACTATAACATTGAAACTCGGATTTCCCTTAGAATCTGTAAGTTTTACTTGGAATTCCGAATTTTTTCATCTGTGTGAGCACTTCTAGTTTATGTGATCTTTATTTTTGACACCAATATTGAGTTTGCCTTCGTCCCAAAATTAGAAGAAAATACGTCAAAAACTTTATAAAACTTGTAATTTATTTCGTTATTAGTATGTTTTGTTCCATAGTTGATTTTGTTTTGTGTCCCGATTATGAAAATATATAACACAGATTATAGAAAAATAAATAAATTTTGTCAGAAAAAGAACTAAAATGGATTTTACATCAGTCTTTATATTTATGGTCAACGTTTTTAAATATTTTAGAATATTTAGAGCTGGAATTGGTGCATTATTTCAAAAGAACAGTCCAGTGAAATTTCATTTAGCATAGTTCAGGTCGACTCCTTCTAAGGAAATCTTCGGAGCCAAATTCCGGCCTCCTTATGTTTTAAGACATTTGTAAGGTAGATAAGTACTTACATAATTACTGAAATCTTGAACTGTGTTAAAAATAATATTGCAATACTTCAAAGACCAATATGGGTTCCTCCCTACGTTAAAAACCAGTGAAGTGCAGCCCGGAGGGGTTTTGAAATACGAATAGGCCTGTATTCATTCCAGGGACCGCAAACATTTCCACGTAAAATTTCAGTACAATCGGTTTAGCTGCTCACACGTGAAAACCAAACTAACAAACAAAGGTACTTTTGCATTTATAATATTATTAGGATATTTTTAACACCATTTTTATGTCAGTAAACTGACTTTTTCGTAGTGTTCAACAAAAAAGTACTGATA
Organism: Homalodisca vitripennis; assembly: GCF_021130785.1. Lineage (NCBI taxonomy): Eukaryota > Metazoa > Arthropoda > Insecta > Hemiptera > Cicadellidae > Homalodisca > Homalodisca vitripennis. The sequence continues at coordinate 243,051,533 of NC_060207.1, forward strand.
CGAGAATTTTCCAAAATAGATTCCAAACATTAATTGCTTGAAATTAAAAGCAATAATTCTTAAATGAAAAAACTGTAGTAAAAATTATTAAATGCTTGCATTAACGTTATGGTAAATAATATCATATCCATTGTTTCGCAAACATTTACATCCCTTTGGAAAAACCAACTAATGTAGCAGATAATTGGGTTTCCTTGTTTAATAAGTTCTTTAATAACTGAACAAATTGTTATGGCTTGATATTTTAGGTAAATTAGATTTACTATTTTAAATTTCTATGGTTAAATACATATATGACATTAACTGTAGCATCCAGTAATATGGAACATACTGGTGGATTGTGGCTTATCTGTAGGCATTAATTTGCACTTTTATTATTTATTGGGCCTCTTCCCCAATCGAATTAGGCCACTTTCGTTAGGAATTCCATGGCAGTTTTACAAGCATTATTTTTCAATGTTCAAAACCCCAACTCTATTTAGTCAACTGACCTGTATCAAAATAAAATAAGGTGAGTTACATATACGTTAAACATGAAGTAAGAAATTAAGTAAGACAATAATTGTAAGTTAGTTGTAGAGAAGTTTTTGTCTTTTAATATTTTTAAAAACTGCCTGTGTTTTTTCGTTTGAGTAGTGAGCTCCTAGGATTCAGCTTTAGGAGTATATGCTCATGGCTTATGTTTACAGAGTGCTTTGAATTATCGTGGATTTGAAGATGGATGTGCTGATACCATCTCCCAGGTATACATGTTTCTCGTCCTAAAACTTTCTATTTGTAGATAATATACAAACTAGTTACTCGTACAATACTCGTAGTATTAGGTGAGCGTTAGCGAAGTCTAACACTAGAAGTTCATTCCTGTCCGTCTCTCGGTACGATATTATGTAGAAAACGACACGATCTACTGACTTTAAATTTGGCATGAAGCTTCATTTCTATGTAAGCAAAGTTGAGATTTAATGATAATGAATTTCACTCTATGAAATTTGAATGAGCTCCAGCAAATTCTTTAAATAGATCTTATAATAGGACTCCATTAAGACACCGGAAAAAATGGTAGTATAATTGGAAATTGTAGTCAAAAGTTTTAAGAGATTAAGAGAATATAAGGAACAAGATGTTGCCATTTATAATTTGGACTAATGTAATACGTTCTAGTAAAAGAACTTTCTAAAAATTAAAATTGTACTTTTTCAATTTTGTTACATTATTTTTAAATACTGAATAACACTTTGAGTTATATAACGATTGAGATGCTGTTCTATTCAGTTTCTACACAGATATAAATATACAATATATGACACATATTTATATACATACCATATACATTCCATAAAGGTAAAAAAGGTGTTCAAGAATGTAGAGGATGGTAAGAATTTTAAAAGTTAAAGAAACTTAATAGCTTAGCGCAGAAAAGTAACGTAAGATAACAAACGGAAAATACTCAAGAGAGTTAATCCCTCAAAATGATACATGGTTATTGCACTCTCAGGTCCGCTTATATCTGTAGGTTGTCTCTTTACACTTTTCTTTATTAATAAAATTCAAATTATAAAGTCGAAACAAAGTGAATTGATCCATATTTACATAAAAACAGTTTGTTTTGTATCTAATATAATCATACTATATTTAGGATTCCACATCAACTATACTAGTATATAATAACCATATTGTTGTAGAGGTTGTACATTAGTGTAATAGGCGTTTCAGAAATTTAAAATTGTTAAGTTTTAGAAGTGTATTTATTGTTTTTAAATTAATTATAATTGGAGAGGTTAACCAAACGTATTAGATCATTTGTATTTCAAGGCAAGTTTGTCCGGTAATTTAAACGGTTTTATTCTAAAATGAGAAAATAATATTAATTTAACAGTAGTAATCATTGCGGGTGTACATTTTTATTGAAATTTAGAATCAAAACTAACTTTACATAAAAATTATAACTTTCGTATTATATATTTTAAAAATAAAGACACTCGTAAGGCATTTGAAAAATATTTAAATTTCATTTCCTATAAGCAGAAATTTCATAAAATGTTCAGTTACAAAAGTTGGTGTTAAGCCAGTTTAATCTACCACCTGTATTCTATATTCTACATGTATAATAGTCATTAGTGTTAACATTATAATTTCATTTATTTATAAGGATTAATTACCCCAAAACATTGACATTTACTTCCAGCTAAAGAATTTTTATTGAAAGACATTTCATATTGAAATAAATTATAGTATCGTAATTCAATACTAAAATTAAAAATAATTTACTGTTTTTGTAATTTTGTATAATTCTGTTTCTGCATCGGTTTAAATCCGAATCTCATTATTTCCTTACCGTACACGTTTAATGTAAGGGTAAAAATTACTTTGAAGAAATTATAGGTGAGACATCCTAAAAAAAGTATATCGCAAATATTGAGAAGTAAATCTTTTAACATTTCAAATGTTACTTTTTACCTATGTTAAATAGTAATTATTGTCAGTCATTTTTGCCCATGATCTAGTATTAAGTATAGGTTTCAAATAATCAATTCTAAAGATCTGGGGAATTCTTCTTGTCTTTAGAGGATGCGGAATATAACCGGTGGTAACATTAATGTTTGTTCAAAGTTAGTTCTTGACGATGGAAGGACGAGAAGGAGACAGGATATATTCCGGATATACGCCATTGTTCATTGATACAATACAACGAGTGCCACACCGATTGTTAATTGGTATTACGGGTTATTAAACAAATATAATGCTATGTTTAGTATTATAATATAACTAAAAGGTGAAAAATATCCAGAAAAACCCTTTTATTTTGTATATGAAAATTCGATTGTATATAAAAATTCTATAAAAAACATTATTCGAAAGTATCCATATAAACCCATGGGTAAGGTAGTATAGCGAGAATAAAAGCCAGGTTTGGTGATTTGTCTATTAAGTAACTAAAAATGTTTGCATATAACCCCATGGCAATGGTAATGTAGCGAAAGTTACAGGCAAGTTTGAGGGGTTAGGGTATTAAGTAAGTAGGGCATCATTCAGAAGAAAAGTGGCTTCCCTTGTACATACCTAACTAGCAGCCTGCCTCCCCCCGCACGCTCGCACGCGCTCGCACGCACACACACACACACACACACACACACACACACACACACACACACACACAAAAGCACGCACGTCTCTAGTATGCATGTAGTGGATTTAGTTAATGTTTATTTTAATGTTAAATTATTTATGATGTTTATGATTATTATTTATGTTTACGCATGTTCCTGATTATTTATCTTTTCTTGCATGTTGCTAGATATATATTGTTACTTTCGCATTTGTCAAATTTTTTAATCTCTTAGTTGTTATTTAGTTCTTATCATACACCACACATTTATTACTGCTGCTCGTTTTTATGTTTACCTATTTATTATTTCCTTTGTTTTTTTTTACCTTTTTGTTGATTATTTGTTAACTTACTTGACTTGTTCTCTGTTTTGTTGATTATTTATTTTTTACACTGTTTGTTATTTAATTATATACAGAGTGAGTTTTTTGTCCTGGCACACCTGGATATAATTTAAACGGACCGAGATATATATGTGAAACCTTGACCCTACCTATTATAACATATTTTTTTAATTTTTCAAGTTGTTGAAAATTTTTCCCCCCTTTTCTAAAGGGGGGTAAAGGGGGGAAACTAAACATCTTCAAATACAAACTCCTATCATGCGACCTCTCATTTTAAAGGGAATAAAAAAGAAATCCAATAATGCAAACTAGAGGTCTCTACGTTTATTTTAACAGATTTTATGACAAATTTACAATAATAAAATCAGTAACTGCCTTGACCTGTTTATCGTAACATGAGTCAACACTAACGCAAATTCTAAAAACAGTTACCTGTATTAATGTAGCAGGTGTTCAAACTGTTCACCTTCGGCTGTTTGACAGTGTGCTAGACGTTGTGTAAAAACTTGAGACATGATAGGGGTTTATATTTGAAAATGTGTTAGTTGCCCCCCTTTAATCAATTGTAAATGTATCATAAAATCTGTTAAAATAAACGTAGAGACCTCTAGTTTGCATTATTGGATTTATTTTTTGATTCGCTTTAAAATGAGGGGTCACATGATGGGTGTTTGTATTTGAAAATGTTTAGTTGCCCCCCTTTACCCCCTTCATAAAAGGGGGGCAAAATTTTCAAGAACTTGAAAAATAAAAAAAAATATGTTATAATAGGTAGGGTCAAGGTTTCACATAGATATCTTGGGCCGTTTTAATTATATCCAGGTGCCAGGACATAAAACTCACTCTGTGTATATATATAAACGTTATTAGTGCTATTAATCGTTTATACTCTTTTTAACTTATTTATGTGTACTACTGGAGTTATTCCGTTGGAAGAATAAATAAATACATGACAAAATCATTCGACATATGTGCATATAATCAGACGGAAATAGTAGTATATCGAGAGTGACAGGCAGGTTTGGGGAGTAGTCTATTAAGTAGTTCGAAATATGTGCATATAAACCCACGTGATTGGTAGTATATCGAGAGTGACAGGCAGGTTTGGGGAGTAGTCTATTAAGTAGTTCGAAATATGTGCATATAAACCCACGTGATTGGTAGTATATCGAGAGTGACAGGCAGGTTTGGGGAGTAGTCTATTAAGTAGTTCGAAATATGTGCATATAAACCCACGTGATTGGTAGTATATCGAGAGTGACAGGCAGGTTTGGGGAGTAGTCTATTAAGTAGTTCGAAATATGTGCATATAAACCCACGTGATTGGTAGTATATCGAGAGTGACAGGCAGGTTTGGGGAGTAGTCTATTAAGTAGTTCGAAATATGTGCATATCGTGATTGGTAGTATATCGAGAGTGACAGGCAGTCTATTAAGTAGTTCGAAATATGTGCATATAAACATCGAGAGTCAGTAGGTAGTTCCAGTAGTTAAGTCTATTAAGTAGTTCGAAATATGCTTAGCATGTGCCGTAGTATATAGTAGAGTTCATGTGACGTGATTGGTAGTATATCGAGAGTGACAGGCAGGTTTGAGGAGTAGTCTATTAAGTAGTTCGAAATATGTGCATATAAACCCACGTGATTGGTAGTATAGCGAGAATGGCAGGCAGGGTTAGTGTATTAAGTAATTCTAAATATATAAACTAAAATTTTAACCACGCAAAATGTGTCTATAGTAGGCTATTTTAACAGAGTTTAGACCTCGAATTATATCATATTTAAAGCATTATATTGACAATGTTGGGCCAGATCCTCTTAAACTATTTAACTAGTTGATCTTATTTTGCAGTAAAAGAATCGTAGATTTTGAGAAATTGAACACATGCATTCATTTATATAACCTATTTAGGTCCGGTTTAATGTGCTGTGTTAATGTGGCCCTATATTAAGATAATTTCTAACCAATATAGTAATTCTGACAGTGATGCTTTTTCGATTCCAATATTACTGAACATAAAACCCTGAGCCAAGGAACAATAACGATACTGTGCTGCATTCACAAAGAGAGTATAAATGTTGCAAGCGCTTTTAATACTTAAACAGCTGGATCAAGACAAAGGAAGCCGGTCAAACGTGAACAGCACAAACGTGTTTTCGAGTATATGCAAAAAAATTATGTAATAAAATACTGATTACTACTCATATGATCTTATATAAGAAAAATTAGCCCCATTTAATAACCGCATATCGATTGTTATTAGATGTGCAGCATTTAGTGAAAATAAATCGTTCTGGATGCTACATAAGAGTGTTTTTACAATAGCAATGTGATGGTTATAACCTTTGCTGGAGACAGTGTAACTGACGGTTTTGTTTTTATTACATTCCAACGGCAACAAGCCAAAGTACAAGCGAGTAATATACATATATAAATATTTAAATATCAACTGTAAGAAAGAAAAAATGGGTTAAATAACAATAAAGTTGACAGTGATAACAATCTAACAAAAACAACAACATAAATGATTAAATATAACAATTAATAGTAAAAGTAAATAGTAACAACAAACGGCATAATACATAAAAACAAAGCAGTAAACTATTCAGGAACTCAACAATCAATATGAGGGGTAATAAGCATAACAAGGAAATAAATTACCATACAACATGTGAAGGTTACTAATTGTGTTTCTACACAGGACCGCGGAGGGATGCCAGCACTCTTCCCCGGACGGCCGAAGCACTGTCGTGAAAAAGATCGACAAGATGGCAGAAGTTATTTCCCAGCCTCATAATTCGGGCGAGGGGACCGTGAAAGTCATAATCCCGCCGAGAGTGACGCCTGCCGAACAGATCACGCGACCGAGTAGCTGAAGGAATGCGGATATCCACTTGTGCGAGGAGAGAAGGACAATCAAGCAGACCATTCAGCAATTTGGCAAGGAACAGGACATCTGCAGCCTTTCGTCTGGCTAGGAGATCTGGTAGGAGTAGCTCGTTCTGCAGATCCGCGAGAGGAACCTCCCTGAATTGATGTCCCCGCCTCGTTCCCACCAGCCTTAAGAATCTCCTCTGGACAGCCTCGAGTTTCCGGATGAGAGTCAAGTGGTAGGGTGTCCAAACGGGGCTAGCATATTCCTGTAGTTGCCGCACAAAGGAAGAATAAAGCGTTTTTAAAACAACAGGGCTCGTCATGCCACGAGTCGACCTTGAGATGAACCCCAACATCCTGTGTGCCCGTCTGCACAGATCATCCACGTGAGCGTTAAAGGAGAAATCAGCAGAGAAGGTAACACCCAAGTCCCTGACCGTGAACACCCTATCCAGAGCTCGGCCATCCAAGGTTAATTCAGGGTAACTGACGCTTTGATTGCCAATTCTGAAAAAATAACTAAAAAGAAAGTATCAAACAAATTAGATATTCGTAATAAACCAATGCGGAGTCACATTATGGTTTTAAAAAGTTTATCTAGCGTAAACCAATAATAAAAAAGGCGCATTACTGTTTCCTCCTTTTTTACCACCAACTTGTTTATGCCGTGACGATCGCCATTTACTATTGGCCTCTGGTCAGTCGGTGGTGGTTGGTCGATGAATACAGACGTATTGTTCATACTGTAGTTCAGTTTTAATAACTAGTGTTGTGTTTTGTTTTTTATTAATTGCATGTATTAGAGTTGACAGTGAAGTTGACACACAGCATGGTGGTTGTGTTTCCTCACTTAATCGTGTCACAACGCTCTGGTATGATTTGTTTATTTTAACCTTGTCTGTAATTACGTGTTAGGTTCGTTATTTACCGGCAGAACAAATCTGGTGTTACTGTTTTTTTTATCACTCAACGATGGCAAACTTCCTGAAAAGTCCTGTTTCCTTCACAAAATTTATTTTGAGTTGTTTCTTCTCAAATTCATTTAAAAATATATTTGTTTGTAAAACTCAAACCAATGAAGGATTATATTTTTAATTTATATTTGAAGCAGCCAATAATGCCAAATCTTTATATTCATAGTAGTATATTTATATCCAGCTCAGTACGAGAGGATTCTAAGGTTCGGACATTTGCTTCATGCACTCGGTCAAGCGGCCGATGGTGCGAAGCTACCATCCGTAGGATTGTGCCTGAACGCATCTAAAGGCCGAATCCCGCCTACTGGGCGCCGACATCAAATTTGATGTCCCGTGAATGAGCGAAGACTAACAATTTCACTTTACTAGACGTTGCCATTTAATCAAACTAAAATACTAAGAACACATAACTTAGAAGGTTTATTGTTCATAAAGTTCAGTATATTGAGTAGTACACTGAATTTGAATTTTTTTTTATGTTGGGAGGGAAAAACGTATTAGGCAAAACTGATAAATGTATGATATCTAAATGAACATCTAATAATTTACATTCTTTGTAAGTTTTAAAGAGGATATTGCCATAAGGATCATGTTATCCTTCGCTGCAATAAAAGGAAGGTAAACTGGAGCTAAATTCAAAATTCAATTGAAATATCTTGCAACTTTCAATGGATCCCGAATAAACGTTTTCCATTTTGTATATTTAGGACTTCATAACGAGTCAGACTATTACCTCCTATCACTCCAGTTTATTACAAGACCTTTACATATAGTAATTAGTAATTATAATGAACTTAGACACAGTAAGTAGTTATTAATTTTTGTTTTACAACTATATATTCTATTAATCGGTTTGGATGTTTCGAAAAGACTTTTACTAGAAAGTCTACTGAGGTATCATCGTGATTCTGTCATATTATATTATGAACTTACATTAAGTATAGCATATCCAGGAAGATTAGAAACTTAAATCGAATACTTTTTTATCATATAAATGAAGAAAGCAAGTATTGGGCGAAGAAAAATCAAATGTTTTGATCAAAAGTGTTATATGTAATAAATTTATAATTACCTTGAAAATTTACAAAAAAAGTTTAGTTTTATGAACAGTTTTAAATATTTATGCATAAAAACCAATCGTAGATCACAATATGTTGTAATTGTTTCACTCAACGACAGTATAATTACTATTATCTACCCAACTCTTCCAAAAATATAATGCAGAATTATACCAACACCAAAGAAAATTGTTGATGCAGGTCTGCTATTTATTGTAACCATATACATTTTTAATGATTTATGGTACTATAATTTAGAAATCTACTTCGTTTAGACATTACAAATCGCTAAACGTGTTCCTGAGTATAAATACTAATTACAGCTATGCTACTCAACTTAAAACTAGTTAAGACACACTAATACACAAACTATTACTAGTAACATTGTGCCGACGATTCTAATGTTTGTGTAGTTAAATAAATATCTTCTTGACCAAAAGTTTGGGATGGATGGAGTAAAAGACTTAAATTGTCTTTAATACAGCGAAATACACGCTTCTAGTATAGACTTTTAGCGAAACCCAAAATTTTGTGTGGAGGTTAGCACAAAGGTGAAACAGGAATAAACAATTCTTAACAATGCAATAATGTATAATTATTTTATTTTACTTGTACGTTTTCGACCCATAACCAGATCAATAAATAATACAGTTGAATATTACATTAAAATTTTCTTAAAGGTGTAACAATGTTCAGAGTATAAAAATCACTTTTGTGAGCAACCAAATAGAGATACTTCACGACCCTTAGAGGATGGAGGATTTCTCCTCTTTTACTTGGCTTAAACGTAATTTTCTCTTCCTTTCTTTTACACCCTTTGAAGCTAAAACAAAAATAGCTGCACTATTGTATCATAAAATTGACTACTTTGCTTGGCTTTACCTGTGGAGAAATTACGGATAAACCCTATTATACATTTGTTTTAAATATCCTGATAGAAATCAAATTTGCATTGTTATTCACCGAAATTTTATAATTATGTCACGCAATTCGTTTTTTAATAACTGTCAAGAGTAAATATATCCTCACAAGATCTTCTTTGCAATGATGAGGTTATAGTACAATATATAAATCCGGGGTAGTAATAATAGTGTGACTATTTGGTGGATTATTCCCTATTTCAGCTAATAATTTAGATTATTAATGTAATACGTGTTATTTTATGCTACGTTTTCTTCATTTTAAATACTTTTTTGTCTGACTATCGGCATCTGTCATCCAATAAAAGTAAAATAATTTACAGATTAGTTTGGTAATAAAACGTAGTGGTGCATTATGAAATTGTTAAAAAATCTTTGAATTTCAGTCATGGTAAAAAATAAATACAGTAGACTCCTTGATATAGTTATCGTTACCTACGTCTGCAAAATTAACTAAATAATTCAGTAATGAAATCCTGTTCTGGAGAGTTCTTAATTGCAAAATGTAGTAAACAAGAAAGTAACACAAAGACTGATGAATAGTTCAAAAGGTTACTTTACAATTTCAAGTGCCTCTGGATGAGAGGGGCAGGAACATTCCTTTAAGCCGGTTGAATGCAGTATTTTTTTTATTTGGCAATGTTAAACCAGCGAATTACATCTTCCACATTCACCTTTGGAACATTCAACGTAGCTCTATCCCAAAATTTCAATTATCTTCAGAAGTATTCAAACTAAAAACGCTTAGGATTTTTAATATTTTTTTTATGTTCCTTTCAAGATAATTAAAAAATAAACTTTTTTATTTATTTTTTATAATTTTTGTTTTAAGGAGAGGCCGGCCGATGCCCCCTTTGAGCCTTATTCTGCCCGTCCTCATGGGCCACTGGCCTGTGCGAGGATCTTATCAAACAGAATAAGGGGGAGAGTCGATACAGTAAGACGTTGATTGTACTGATAAAATGTGCAACGGTCACCGACAGGATTTGAACCTGCGCTATCTCTAACTCAGACCAACGACTTGGACTGCTCGGCCACCGGCACTCCCAATCTACTATCCCAATACATTTATTCATTATTAGTGCTTTCTACATCTCATCGACTTTGAGATCCATAAACGTATCGTGCAATAAATATGAAATAATATTTATTGAATTATGAAGAATACACAGGTCTATATTCAGTATAGATGCCCACTTACATACATGTACCACATATGCTAGCGACAGAATATGTTTACAGTTCACCGCCTACATATAGTTATGCTAATTTTTGCAATGGGAATTCAGTAATATTAGCGAGTATTTCCAAGTGGTTAACATAAATGGTCTGTTGAGAGGTGTAATGTGTACCAGTTTGTGGCAAACATACTCAGCTTATCTGGGCCAAAGTCCCTGTAGGGAGTCACGTGACATGTATACTGACTGCTCTACTTGGATTATGGAACTTTACTAACTTCCAGAAACTTGTCAGCTGTCAATACTCCTGTTTTTAACTTGAGATGGAAGTTTATAAATAGCATTAAATAACTGCTTGATGTAAATACGTATTAAATATTTTTTTCTGAATACCGGGGATGTTTTTGTCTAAAAAATAAAATCTTTGAACATCGGCAATCTTCATAATGGATAAATCCCTTGATTTTCTGTTTGTGGTATTGATATCTGTTAGACAGCATCTTTAAAACTATAAAAAATCTTGACCTGTGCTTACGTTTATATTTTTGAAGTCCTCCTGGACTACCATCCAATGGATGTGAAGACATTCCAGCTTGAACCAAGAAAATATTAAGCCATCTAACACGATGATCTATGTTTTACTTTTTTACACTGAAAACCTGTGTCTTGTTTAATGTTAAAACTGTTGAGTTTGGATTATTTGCATTGTTTTTGCCTAAGTATGCCCTTTAATTTGATGTAATACTCTACATATGCTTTTATTTAAGAGTTTTTTTTCCGAGTCCTTACGAGTTGTCCCCCTGATATGATATAACTTTGACTGTTACTTCAAAAGTATTTTAAGATTTAGTAATGATGTACCAAGAGTTATGGCTTTATCCCTATAATCGCCCATATCATATGAAGCAGGCGCAGGACCTCTCAAAATGTAATGGCCAACTATAATTAAATATGTTATTAGCAGTATAAAAATGTATTAACATTTGACATACCTGAGCTGCTTTATTATTTCTAGATTTACCTGTAACAAAGAAAATACGATAATATAATACAAGATTTAAAAGAAAACATTGTTTTTAAACGATTCTTGTAGACTAAATTGTATATATCTAGGTTGTATGTGATTGAAATGTATAGATAAACCAATTTTTTGTTAATTATATACTAAATACTTTAAATATAATTTCATATGAACAAGAAATATTTTTATTAAATAACTGGAAACTTGGCCATATTAAAAATTTTCACTAAAAGTAAATTAACAGGAGGAAATAAATTGTGCATGTATCAAAGTGTGGTCAAGCGATCGAATTAGAGAAGAGACTGAATACTCCCTCACAGAGTGTTACCAATTCACTAACCAATGTGTATTCGAACTGGAAATCAAATCAGTGAGTGGATTATATGTGCATGTGAATATATTAGTGTGAACAGCTTCACATTCCTACTAATCCTTACAGACTCACTGTGTGTACTCTTCGGAAACACCCCAGTTCTCGTGCTCCATTACTTAATAGTTTTATGATAATGATATATATATATATATATATATATATATATATATATATATAGGGTGTCCAAAAAGTCCCGGGTCGGTTAAATATTTTTTTAAATATTTAAAATAGAGCTCCAAAACCTTACACAAAGTTACTGGACATAAAAATCTATTTTATCACATATTCAGTGATCCGCTACTTCCTCAGGGGGGCGGCCCGCTAGGAGTCAAAAGAAAATCTTAAATGTAAGCATAGATTGATATGCATATCAAATAAAAGGGCTTTATTAGTAGAGTACAGAGCCGCAAACCCGACCTCAAACGGATAACCGAGTCAAAATGACAGCCGTTCAAAGATGGCAAGAGTTTGGGTCCAAAAAGTCAGTGGTCGGTTAAATATTTTTCAAAATATTTAAATAGAGCTACAAAAAATTAATTGTAAACAGTTTTGGGTTAGTAAAGTTAAAATCAAAAAGCTCATCAGTGTATTTTGTTACATTAACCTAAGTTGCAAACTCTAGCCATCTTTGAACGACTGTCATTTCTGACTCGGTTATCCGTTAGAGGTCAGGTTTGCGGCTCTGTACTCTACTAATAAAGACCTTTTATTTGATATGCATATCAACATATGCTTACATTTACGATTTTCTTCTGACTCCTAGCGTGCCGCCCCCCTGAGAAAGTAGCGGATCACTGAATATGTGATAAAATAGATTTTTATGTCTAGTAACTTTGTGTAAGTTTTTGTAGCTCTATTTTAAATATTTTGAAAAATATTCTAAAAATAAATATATCTCTGTGACGTAGATTAACAATCAGTCTCAATTCCATGAAAACCTGGATCTTTATCACTACATCATTCTTTTTACATTAAACCAACTAACCAACTGTAGGAAGTTTAAATATAATTACATCTTTGAAGAATAAAACTTCGGCAGGCTTTGACGGTATTAAAGTAATGTTGATCAAATATGTAGCTGGATTTATAGCTCAGGTTTTATGTGACATTTTTAATTTTAGTTTCCCTAAGGGAATATTTCCCAAGAAGCTTCAGTTGAGCATCGTTTCACCAATATTTAAAAAGAAAAGATTCTTTGTATAATTAAAATTAGATAACAAGGCCTGTCAGTCTACTCTAAATGTTTTTCCAAAATAATCAAGAAGGTTATGGTAAAGAGACTCACCTATAACTTAGAGTGAATACATTTTTCTAATAACCAATTTGCTTTTCAAAAAGGCAAGTGTATAAAGGACGCCGTTGAGAATTTCACTATTATGATTTATACAAGTGCAAATACGAAAAAAATAGACAACAGGGATTTGCGTTGATTTTAAAAAGCGAGGATCTTACGAAACAGAATAAGGGGGAAGATTCGATACAGTACAAGGTCGATGGTACTGATAGAAATTGCAACGGTCACAGACAGGATTCGAACCTGCGCTATGGTCTAGGTCAGACTAACAAGTCCTATGTCTTAGACCACTTGGTTATGGGAACTCCCGGCTTAAATGTTATGAGCCAATATGAGATAATTTAAAAGATTCAGGAATTTAAAAAAACTTTACGTGGTTAACCGGGGAAAATTTATCACTTTGCTGCATACTAGATAAAAAAAGTCAAAAATTCTTTATATTTTTTAAGAAACACTTGTGAAACTCATATTTTAAGAATTCTTTGTTTTGCACGAGAAAATTCGTGTTAGCAATATGGAATAGTATGCAGGGGAGGATTAGTTAACTTTTAATAAACAAATTAACAACAGTCCAAAATTACTTCTTAAGAATTATACTTCAAAAAACAGTACGAGAAGGCACATATTCTTAATATGTCCAACTAAAATCCAGCCTATTTATCACCTTTTTGTTTGAAGAGCACTTCGTATGTTTTATATTAAAGGTTGAAACTTTGGTACGGATTTTACAATACTAGAAGGGGATTACACTTGAATTTTTAAACTCCGAAGTTGAGAAAGAACATATTAAGCATTCTTTTATTCTGTTTAGAACCAGCTGTCTTCAACCGTTTGCCAATTAAAATAAAAAAAAATAATATAATACATATATTATGTATTTAAATTAAAACTTGTTCAATTCATTGATCCATGTTAACCAGTTAAGAATAATTCTAGAAGAAAATACATGATATATTTTAACCCCTTTTGTTTAGTATAAGCTTTGAAATTGTATTTATTTTAAAAGTCATAAACGTAATTTGCAATGTAGTCCAGGCTATGCCATGGAATGTTAATAATGTTTCTTTATTTACTTGATATAAAAATATTTATTTGCAATTTTGAAGGAGAGCTAATATGTATATGTTGTTGTTTACATACGTTGTATTGTTTGAATTATGGGTATGTTGTGTTAACTTTTTCACTGACCTCAACGTAATATATATATATATATATATATATATATATATATATATAGTCTACAGAATTCTGTAATAAATACTTCCTAGTTTTTCCTAAAAAAATGTCAGAATACTAGAAATATCAACTGGTAACACTTTCAGAGATCTAGGTCGATTACTTTTAATTTTATTATAATTGATTTATTAAAAATAAGAAACTACTAAGCTAGCGAGAAATTCATTATTAATGTCTAATCCAAAGTACTGAGCAGTCCTTTTTTATGTACATGCAGGAAATAGCATTTTTTGTTGTGTGAGAGAAGCTGTGATTGAGTACAATTAATTAATGAAACAATATAAGTTGAATCTTATATATCTCATACTTTACGATGATTTAAATTAAAAGTTATTTGACACATTATATTTTACAAAGTAATAAAGAACTACAGATAGGTAGCAATTATAAAAAATACAATACGGCAAAATAACGTCCCGATACCAAATAACGTTAGTAAATGATTTCTTTTATTTTTTGAGTTATATTGTTTGCTCCAGACACAAAAGGATATAATAGAGTAATCTCCTCTGTCTCAAGGGGGCAGGTTTATCCACTCAACGTGAACCTAACCTTTCCCTTCCATGTTCACATCTATACTTTACAAGATACAAAAATCTATAGAACAGACTTTTTTTATTATTTATTGTTGTTTATTTCAAATATGTTCGTAAATAATATTATTTTCATAATTGTACTACAAGTCAACACTACGAAAATTCTCACAAAAAAATTAATTAAAACTGTATAAATAGGTTGAACTCCTCGTAACGTAGTTTTATACCTAAATTATAAAAACGGTTTTATTACTTTCTAAAAATATCAAAATACACAAAAAACAGGCCACACAATTGAATGAACTGGCCACTTTTACTAGTATTGTAGACAGTATACAACATATCATTATTTCAAAGAACAGTACATTTTTACTGTCATAGTCCAGTTTGTGATCATGTTTTAATAGACGAGTCGCTCTCAGATGCATCTGTCTTATCACTTGGCTTATCAGTACATTGCTAAACACACTAGATAACAACTGGCTCACAAACTAGTTAAAAATTGTGAAGTCTATAGAGGTTGCCCACGTAAAACTAAAACATAAAAAATATATATTTGCAAAAAGTATGAAATTAACATTAAAAACATGAACCTACTCACCTTATTAATTCAATTTATTAATTATTGTTAATTTTGAAGTTCAATCTAATCGTAAAACCACTGAAGCCGATCTCCTTTTATGCCTTATTCTGCTCGTCCTCATGGGCCACTGGCCTGTGCGAGGATCTTATCAAACAGAATAAGGGGGAGAGTCGAGACAGTACGAGGTCGATGGTAATGATAAAAAGTGCAACGGTCACAGACAGGATTCGAACCTGCGCTATCTCTAACTCAGACTCAACGTCCAACGTCTTAGACCACTCGGCCATCGGCTCTCCCGTGTAGTAAAACTCTTCAAACGATAGTAAAAGTATCTTTATTTTAGAAGAGAAGAGTTTTATATATTGTTTACAAACTTTATTTCCTATGGCAATTTATTAAACAACTTGGGACCAACATAGGAAAACGAATGTTTAGCCTAAATACAGACTTATTTACTTCAAGAGTTTGGAAAATTCGGTTTTCTAGTCTCATATGTTATATCAGTAGTTCTCAAATGTCCACTTCTAAGATAAAAGACCTTAGTCCTTCTTTAAAGATAAATAAATTCTGCATATTTTAAGTTAACAAAAAATGGGGAAAAAACTTTCTCACCTCTGCTTGTTTATAATAATTCTTATAAAATGTTTCTGAACAACTCTTAGCTTGTCATATTAAGTATATATATGTAGCAAATAATACTATAATTCTTTAATTAATCTGTTTAAATTATAAAGTTTTTAACACGTTTTTATCAAAGAAATAAAAAAAATAAAACTATATAAGTGGTCAGCCGTCTGCTCAACTTTCAAGTTTTTGAAGGCCATCCTATAAAATGACAAAGATAAGTTCTTCTTCATGAAAATTATAGGTTTTCGTTTTAATATCAACATTTCTTGTACTTTAAAGTATACTTCAACTTGCATATTTGTGTTATCACATATACGTTTACACGTCATGTTAGAGTATCAAATTATCAGCACTGTTATATTTTCTTTTACTTTTTCGTTTTCCCTTGTCTTAAGATCATTAAAGAGTAGACAAGAAGAATTCTGATTGTGTATTTAGTCTTTTCAAACACACGCATAACACATAGCTACTAACATTGTGCTTGTATATTGTCACAGAAATATATTATAGGGAATAGTTAAACCGAATCAGGTTAAAATTTTCAAATCCACATGTAGGTAGTGGTCTTGAAGGTGACGCCATTAATACCAACTGCTTATGTGATCTTATAGATACTTTTTCGATCAAATATATTCTTATTACGATACATATAATGGCTATAGTTTATTTTTCAAATTAATATTCCCTCTCCTTAGTAAACATTTTCCTGATATTATTACTGTGATTTTAATATCCATCTTTTCCTTATTGGTTTAAATACCTTTTGTAACCAATTCCTTTGATATGGTTTCAATCTGACCACCATGAATGAAGTAAATAATTAAAGAAAGAATATTCAAGTAGCATTTTCGAGATGGTGCGTCCAGTAATGAGTAATTCTTGTGAATTTTAATTAAAATACCATTATAAATGAGTTTCCATACTGTCTCTATTGCCCTACTTATTGAATCGTGCAAAACCACGGATATCATCTAGAAAGATACTAGTTAAGTAAGTACATTTACTTAACTTACAGTCCTGCTTCTAAAACGCGAGATATATTACTATTAATTGTTTTTCCTTTGAATTCCTTTTACTGCATTGGATAAATCTAGTAACATAAGGCTTCAGGAAGGTGACATGGAGCTAAACACTCACATTAAAATTAACGCTTCGCACCACATCTACGATATGCGTAAAAATCTCATTGACCACACATATGGTTTGGTATTGTACCTTAGTGCAACTGATGAGGCAATAGGAATACTTATTCACCTAGATTACAGATTACAGGCTTTACTTAGTTCATAAAAGTTAATGAAATCTTGAGATATTACATTTCTGAATGAAATTATTCAAATTGATTCAAAGCAATTAAAATTTATTAATTAGTTTTTACTGATTGCGCTGATTAGTAACTAGCAAACATCATTTCGTTATGTTTAGAGAGAGACAAAAGATTTCACAAAAGCAATCAAAGATATTTTCCGAGAGTAATGGGGATGGGGAACTCGAGACAACAACTAATGACTCACTTCTCTGACGTCAATTTATCAAAATATCAGTCAGCTTGAATAATCAATTGGCTGCTAGTTTTATTTTTAAATCCCAAGTAGCGCTATTGTAGAGTACAGAGAGGCTTATGATGAAAGATCATCTTATTAAACATGTTTCTAATAGAATTATTATTGAACTTGACACACCAAATAATATTTTATGTTAACATCAACAACTTTAGCATAAACTAGAAAATGTACAATGTTTTACATGAATCTGTGAAATAGCCTCAGATGGGTATAAATTTTGATGAATGACTGCAATAATTCAAAATAGATAGAATTACTAACTATGTGGGGTTTTAGCTTAGTATTTTCGTTTATAACATTTTCTTCTTTTACGATTTTTAATCTGCTAACACCCCTTTACAAATCCAAGCATACTGGTAAAGTTTTGCTTACATTTTTAATTAGGTTATGTACCTCAGAAAACTTTGTAATTAGGGGTTTAAATCAGTGGTATCCAAATCAAAATTGTTTTATGATACTTGGTTACAATTTTGGTACGAAACATTAATAAAAAATAAGACTTTCTGTATGAAGATATGGAATTATATTTGTTATTATAATTGAATAATACATATTAACTCAAGGGATTTATTATACAATTAAAAGCTAATATAAACCTTATATGTGTAAAAGTATCTGACGAAAAGTTACATCAAAGTATTCCTAAACATTTGGATATTTATTTATCCATATTATATGTAAAATTTAAATTTTTTATCTGAACATAACACAAAACATATTTTAAGGCATTAACGAAATAAATAATACCACCACCCATGCTTTTTGTATAACTTTATGTACAGTTTTGTTTAATCAGCATCAAAATAACATCACATAGAATCTAAAGATGTCTAACGTTGACCTCTTTTAAAAAAAGAACAGTCAAATATTTGTTACATTGACTCAAGGTAACTGAAAAATATAGGTATAGCCATCTTATCGGATCAAGGAAATGTAAGTATAATACAAACATGTACCTTTATACAACAGAACACACATTGATATAGAACACATAACTCTATGCAAACAAACTACAATTATTGTAATACAATGTTAGTTGAAAGGTTGTCAACTAGAGATTTGGATGTTTCGACACTATAATTGTTTTGTAATGCGAGTGGATCAAACTGGCAGTGGCCATAATGAAATGCAAAACGAGAATGATGGCCTGGACATGGGGATCAGCTGTTTACAAGCCATTTGTTTCAAATAACATCCCACATTTATCCACTCGCTTGTAATTTATTTTTCCTAGTGGCCGAAGTATTTATTTGTTCCAGTAATCCAAATATAAATCCTAAAGGATATTCCATTCAATAAACCCTTATAAGCAGAGCTATTACGTTTCTTAGAACTAAGTACCTATAAACGTATTTACATTCATGTTTCAGAAACACAAGTTTTTGTGAATAATACTTTTTCACCTAGTACGCATGGTATAACATGTAAATACGCAACTACATGTAGAATGATATAATTTCCAAACATAATGAAATATTACTATATTTTTGGTACATTAACGAAAATTATTTTAATGCGTATTAATTAAGCAATTAATTATTCAGCTAAACTTTTGTAATCAGTAATAATTGAATCGGAGAAATGGTATTATCTATATACATACTGTGAAATATACCGTCTATAATACAATATTTCATACTGAAATGTTATTAGAAAATATAAATTAAGAAAGAGGTTTTCCACTCAGATGACTTTTATGGCATTTATTTTCAAGTAAATGACACACAATTAACATTAGATATAGTGTTTTTCAGTACCCTAAGTTGGATGTTATAGTAGATCATTCCTATGCATGTAGAAAACCTATCTTAATTATATTTATATTTTAAAATCTTTGTATTCTGTTTTTTTTTTTCATTCCTATATATTTTTCTTTGCATTTACACATACATAACTAAACTGTGCAGTAATTAAATATTGGTTTAAATCAACCTATCGTGAAGATTTTCCACATATTCGATTCAACATGGCGGAAATTTAAACTTTCTTTCATAAAATAGATTATTTAACTAAAATTATTTAAGAGTTCTTAAGAAAGCGAAACAATAATAAAAACATTACTAACTTGGTAAAGATAACAGGCACTTTCTGAAGCTGCTATAGCCATTAATCAGACAACAATTGAAATTTGTAGTTGAAAGGTAATTTATTAACTATCAAAAGGAGGCAAAGGGCATAAAAATGCATTAAAAACCTACATGAGCCTATTTATTGTCATACAATATACATTTGATCGGTTGTTACTAAATGCCCTATCCTTATAAGTGTCATTGCAGTCACTCTTAGTCATCATTGTTTTACAGCAAAATGGAAATGATATTTAAACTTATACTGAGGTGATATATTACCGGATACAATTTTATAGATTAGTTCTTATGGAGCTATTTAAAACAAAAATACAGCTGACCTAGCATATCACCAAAGAAGCTGAACCAATACTTCCAGAAATCCTGGTGTATTAAAAATGTTGTTCAAGGACTTTACCGCAGGGTGGCACTCTGCCAATGGCCAGCACTTTGAACACTTATTGTAACCGTAAGAACTTCTGAACCAGTATTGTCTGTTATTTGATATTTTATTAATTGTTACCGTTGTTTAAATAACTGTATAAATTCCAAAATGGTTTAATTATTGTTGTTTCTGTTCTACTCGTTTTTGGTATTTAATTAGACCTAGTGCAATACGCCTTTAAAATAAGGTACGACCCTTGCTTATTTTTAAGGTTTCTAAACACTCTCCATGAGCCCGGCTCCTCAATGCAGCATGCTGACGCTTATCAAATAAGAAAAGTAGTTAATGTAGCCGAATCAAACTTTGCAAAGTTAATAGGTTTTATCTGCAATTGTTTAAAATATACTAAGGCGTTTCCAGACTAGTTAAACACTGTATATACATGGATATTGTTGTTTTATAAAATTAATTAATTTGAAAAAAAAAAACGTAAAAGTGTACTCGAATTTACAAAATCCTAAGTATTTGCTGACCACTAATACATGCCAATGCGTTGTAGTAGACTATGAAAGGTATCTTTACCAACAGGATCTGAAGAGCTAGTTTCAGTTTTTTTTACTAAGTACTGATTTAGACTTCATGCACAAGAACTTGTTCGTTTGTACATAAACTGCCACATCTTCTCAAGCTATCCCGAGTACAGCGATGGCAGAGTAAAACCACACATAATAATCGAGATTTAATTAAACACTGAGGTGTGTTGAATCTAATTAGCTAGTCCGTATAAAGTCATACCTAACTTTTAACTTGGAAAGTGATTCTTATAATTGATAATGATGTTTTCGTACGTTGATCTATTCATATCTATTACATAGATATTCATTATCTATATCGATTACATAGATATTTATTATTGATATCGATTGCATAGATATTTATTATCT
Organism: Homalodisca vitripennis; assembly: GCF_021130785.1. NCBI lineage: Eukaryota > Metazoa > Arthropoda > Insecta > Hemiptera > Cicadellidae > Homalodisca > Homalodisca vitripennis. The sequence goes on from NC_060207.1 coordinate 243,072,619, forward strand.
ATATAGATTTCATAGATATCAATTATCAATATCGATTACATAGATATCTGTTATTTATATCGATTACATAGAAATCAATTATTTATATCAATTTCATAGCTATCTATCATCAATATCGATTACATAGATATTTATTATCAATATCGATTGAATATATATCTATTATCAATATCGATTACATAGATATCTATTATTTATATCGATTACATAGATATCTATTGTTAATATCTATTACATAGATATCTATTATTTATATCGATTGCATAATGTTTCAGAAGTTGGATATTCTCTCTCTATGACGTTGGTCATTTTTAATCGTTTCACTAATAAATTACTTGATGGTGTTGGACAGAAAGCTATTTTTAATCCATATTGTAGTGTTCATCAATGAAAAACCTGCTAAAAATGGTACCATAAACAATTCATTATTCCTTTTTGTTAGCATGAAAGAAAATATACGATTAACATTCAACACGTTTCCCTTGTCGATACAACAGTCTTGACTTTGAAGTCAGTATAATTATTATTCTAGTTCCAAGATCGGCGGTAACGAGCGATAGATCAACTCAAGCGTATTGCTCTGGCCCTGGAGGTTTTAGTTTCGTTACGGCCGCGCACAGAATAATTGCCGTGAAATTGTCTGACCGTCCAGGGACATGAACTTGAATTAACAACATTTAGTGCACTGGTCTGCATTGTACTGGGAATTGACTGGCGTATTGCGTTACATGAATCAATTAATGTTAACCCAGCTTGTATAATGAATTTGAGGGTACAGTTTCATTGCATACTGAGCATTTCAATTAAACAATTTAAACAATTAGACAATGGTGTGCATGGTACTGTAATAATTTCTTAAAATAAAATTATTCAGTAATCATGTTATTTAATTTAAATATCATTGGAAAATAAATATAATATTATCATTGATAGATATTGTTATATACTAATTTCCGTATTAACATGATTCGATATACGTTACAGATGTCAAATACACGTTTATATTCTATAAAGTACAAATCACTTATAATTGTTATCCTCTATTATAGGTACCTTATTTACTCATTAGTGCCTTTGTTATTAATAATATTTATGTAATTTAAATTACAAAATGATAAGCTCATATAAAATTATATAAAATAAAACGGACTAATGTTAACTTTACTTTTGTTAGGGGAAATATAAACAATTCCTTAAATGTAAACCTTATATCTAATTTATTTGCAACAATTTTATACAGCCGCAGTTAGTTAATAAATATTGTAATATTAAATAAGGATGTGGTTTGGTAATAAATGGGAAATTAGTTCTACATTATTACTCTCTCTTCCTTATGTATACAGTTGGTGTGTCAATAAAGATCATGAATAGTAAAAACACTTCTTATTTAAATATTTTATGCAATTACTGCTGAGTTCAGGGTAGGAAAGTATCTAGATGGTAAAAATAATCGTTATGTAACTGTGCATTTTAGCAAATATTATTTATACAGCGGTAGTTCAGTACTTTAATGCAAAAATCAAAGATAAAATTACTACTATCAAACCATTACAATAAATTCCAAGGCTGTTACAAAATACAAATTGATTGTCTTTGCACAAAAGGAGGCTTCTCAGACCGATTTATAAATATTACCTATCTGTGTATGTGTTTGTATTTGACCGGGAAATAAGGAAAATCAAGGCAAAAAAACGTTGCTGGATTATATTAGAATAAAGTACAATGGGCAAGAATATACACTTAAAAATTATATGTTTATTTCCCAACTTACCGATATCCTACTACGTTTGAACTTTGCCGCACATCTTACTGAATTATGGATTAAATTCTTAATTATGACAGGTGAATTAAAAATAAAGCGATTCCAACAAAAATATTGCTTAAAGTAGATCTATCACTTTATGGGTTTATATGTTGTTGAAAACCCCCAAAAGAATATATTAATTTTGACAACTTCCGCTGTCTTAGAAAGTGCTTCACAGACACATGCCTCATGACTAACAGAAATTAATATCAAACATCCATAGAGTTGAAATGGGGTTGTAGCCCGCAGAAAAATTTTGGTTTTGTTAATCCACTTAGGTGTTTTATAAGGATTTGATTTGTGAAAAACGAGTGTTATGCTCTCAATAGTAACGTAAAAATCATTTTATGTTGATAAACCACCCATGGAACCATATTCGTAATATTTTAATGTCTCGATGTAAAGCACGGTAAATTTGAAATGCACGTGCCTTATCACTTCAGCACAGAAACCAATGAATATTCATGAAGACCAACTGCTCTAAGATAACTACATACGTCATAATGTGGTGTGTAATATTTGATTGATTACATTCAGTAATGCTTCTTCGTAAACAAAATCTGAAATTTTTTAAACATTTTGAACCTCTTAATAATGAACACAGAAATAAAATAAACTATAAACAGGTATACTTCCTATTCAAAACTATTATAGGGCTCATACCACATTATAAGTCTCTTTAATAAGATTGCTACAGTAACACTTGATCCATTTTAGATCAGTGTGTGTGTGTGTGTGTGTGCGTGCGCGCGCGGGCGTGCGTGCGTGGGTGGGTTTGCCATTTGTATCTCTTATTACACAAGTTTAAAAACAAGTATTTTAACAAAGAATAACCGTCCATATGGGTGTAAGTTGCCAACTCTAAAAGAACTATATGAAATTCGACACAGACGAATTATATAATTTCAATAGAAAAATGATATATTTTTCATAAAGATTTACTACCTATGTTTCTATGTAACACCTGCTATTGCTATACCGGTATAAATACTGTAATGTATGATCAGTTTTACGTTTACTACGATATCTATGCTGGGGACACGATTATTTTGTCAAAATAAATAATAATCCTGTGGACTTTGGACAAAATAAGTACAAGAGAGGTAGGAATTGCATTTCCTCTAGAAGAGAGTAGAGGCTCAGAGACAGTTACAAATCAGCAAAGGACAGTGTCTCTCTGTCTATGTGCGGGTGTATATAACGATACCCTTGAGGGCTACCAAGCTCGAGCTTAAGTCAAAAAGGAATTAAACCACAAGGCTTCAGGATTTGCCATCTCAAACCCTTGAGATTTATGTATATGGCCGTCCTGTACTAAAATTTGACATCTTTGTTAACAGCCTTTTTATTATTGCTAATGATATACTTAGGTTGGGATAACTTTGAAATAAATGCAAGTAAACTTGCTACAATCACAGTTTGTTATAACATGCTAATGTAATATAATCTCAAAAGAGCCTTACGACTACATCTCATATCATAGAATACACAACATTGGAAAGAGGATGGTAGAAAGTACATATTAGAGAAAGTAAATTAATCACTGGCAAAAACACTCAAGTTATGGGATAGGCACTGGAAGATAATTGAGTCACTAGATAAATTTTCAAATAAATTATTGGACCTTAAGATTATTTACTGAAGTATTGAGGCCCTGAAGTCAGAGAATTAAACAGTTTTTATAAAGTGTTAAGAATATAAATCGAATCGCAATGTAAAAATTCCATAGTATTTATAGATAGGTTTTCGGTATTTTTAGTGAAAGCGTTTATAGCGGAATATGAAGGAAACAGGATTTTTCCGGACATTTGCCATCGTTCAGTGAAACAAGAAATCAGTAACACTACGTTTCGAGATCTGCAATCTGATTTCTTCTTCAGGTAAATAACTAACCCAACACGTAATTATAAACTAGGCTAAAATACCAGAGCGTTGTGACACGCGAAAGTCAGGAATTACAACCACCATGCTGTGTGTAACTTCACTAACTCTAAAACATGCACTTAATAAAAAACGAAACACAAAACTAATTATTAAAACTGAACTATAGAATACAGGTCACAATAGGTCTGCATTCGTCAACCAACCACTTACGACTGTAGCACATCGCTCTGGTATGATTTGTAAATTTTAACCTAGTTTGTAACTATGTGTTAGGTTAGTTATTTACCTGAAAAGGAGATCAGATTGCAGATCTCGAAACGTAGTGTTACTGATTTTTTGCAGCACACTAGGAGGGATGGTATTTTCTTCATGCAAATAAAAAATCTGGAATAGGTATTTTATAATGTGTAGTAATTTTGAATAAAACTATTTCTAAATATAATTCTTTTGTTCAAACGAGTTTTGTCTAAAATTTCCACTAGATGTAATGGGAGTGAGTATCAAACAATTAACTGAAATACCTAAACTTACAAACATCCGGTATGATTATCCATAAATAATTAATTAAATATTCTTGCTTTTGCTATATTAACAGGGTAACCCTAGTCTGTATCATGTTGTGTGCCTAATATACAGTGTTTTTTGAAAGGTAAAGTAATTTTTTCACTGTATTTTTTGTTTGACATTTACGGCATTTTTGTTATTTTGAGAACTAAAATCCTTAACACTAAGTATATCAATATGCTATTCTGTGTAAGGGCTTTACCATCCATCTTCACGACATGTCTACAAGTATTGATATGAAATTTCAATTCTTATTGGTTATAGTGAGCACGTAGTAACAAAATAATACTTACACCAGCGCAAGTAGCATTTAGAAGAATGTTAGCTATTGTTGTAATGTTTAATCTTACAAAAGTCTCGTACGATCTCCTATTTGTAATTAAGAGAGGAAGACACAATACGGTGCACAGTTTAGATGCACATAAATTAAGAGGCTCCAGAACAATCTAGTTAAGGAGGATGACACCTTCTCGACACTTCTTCCAATGTACTGCAATTTCTTTACTCTCAGACAAACCCCCGTTGCAAAGTCACAAATGAGGTTTTTTACATGTCTATAGTAAGATTACTTTAACCTCAAATTTTCCGTTGCATATCTTGAAATACTGTGCTTCCCATTATTAACACATTATTTTTATCCTTAAAAAGATGCATCAGGCAGCTCAATATCATGGATTGGCTTATTTTAATGTAGAAATGGCTTCGTAGATAAATAAATCAGTAAGCCGTCTAATATCAGGATTTCATTTTTGATTTTATAGAATCTGCGAGACATGAGATAATACTCTATGACTCAACAACAAACAAGTATTACAAAGGGTGTTTGGATTTTTTTATGGAATATCTGTCCTTTTTACGGTATTGTTTTACGAGCGTCCATATCATGTGATTTACAGTCACTAGATTTTCACATATCAATCAGAGTGAGAAAACAAATTGTTAACCCTTCGCACGCCCCTAACAAATGTTATAATTTTCCCGCCTAGACATTTATAAAATATATTTTTTTAAGTTGAAGGCTAGTTTATTATAAAAATACTATAAGAAGCAACCACAAAAAACATATACAACCGGGCATTTTAATTAAAAAGAGCATTTTATTGATAAAAATGAAAACTAACTATATACCTTACTCTCAATTTCATATAAATTCAAATTCGTGGTACAATCTAATAAAACTTAAAAATTATATAAACTAACAATTATTATTAGAGCATTTCCTTATCTAAGGTTTTGTAGATAAGGTCTACCATCTTGGAAGATAACGGATATATTTGTTTATCACTCTGTACGATGCGCAAAACAGACGAGCAGGTGTAAGGAGCTGGACAAAGAGCGCCCCCTCCCCCTTACCGCGGAATGTACGTCATCTAAAAATACTTCCTAATCAACCGCGATAAGCACGGAGTGTGCGCCTGCCATTCTGGAGGCTTTTTGTGGACTAAAACATTTTCCAATAGACACAATGTATGATTTCGGATATAATCGTGTTTGGCGTTTTGTTCAAAATATATCATTGGAATGTATCTGTATACGGCGTGGGAAGGATTAAAATTATTGTATTATATACAATCTTTAAGGATAATATTACTGAATATCTGAATAGCTTAGCTCCTAAATACGCTATACAATATGATTGTTTCGTTTAATTATAGCCTTAAGTTCCCGGTTTAAAGTTCAAATGGTAAGCAGATTTAATGTATCTATAGAAACAAAATACATATTTCACCTTAGCAACATTTATAACAATAATGATCACATCGTCAACATTATAAAACCATGGTAGATGATTATTATTAGTCAATAACTTGTTACCATATTATTTATTGCAAACAATTTAATAAATCAATACCAACTTTATGAACAATAATATATTCCTAAGAACACGTACATACAATCTGTGTTCAGCTTTTAAAAGTGCATTAGTGTAATATAATTAAAAGGTTAATGTAAGCAACATTCACATTGTGTTTTAATTAGCTCTTTAAAATGTCATATCTACAGTAGCCTGTCTCGTTACATTACTTAATTAAACCTCATAAAACTTGTCTAGTGTTCATTTTAAGAGACCCATATACGCCAGGATATAACTTTAGTTTAAAGATAATTTTAGACGTATAAATATGTTTGCCAAATGCGAAAAAGTATTAATACTGGTTTTTAGTATGCATTAAAAATCAATTATGCCTAAAAGTTAATATTATCATATATATGATGTTATGTTTGCATTTATAGAAAAAAAGGTTATACGGTTTAAGCATATGGGATTGTGCTTTATTATTAAGTAAATCTATTATTATTACAAAATAAATCAGTAAATATTCCAAATATTTCACCAATATTCTCTAGCATAGACATACACACAGTAATATGACGTAGTTTAACATTAAATCTGTTATTAAATTATACAAAATGTTGTGTCTTAATGTTTTAACATGTTGGCAAAATGTCTGGTTTAAAAATATGTGTAGCGTGTATATCAGTAACAATTTTTATCTTTTAAATGACGTATGCTATAAGAGTTTATTTCGAAATATGGATTTTAAATCCTACTGATGATTTTTTCCAAAACCTTTTGGTCTATTTTGGCTTTCCTGTATTTAAACTGTTACTTATTAAAAATAATGAATTAGAAAGTTACAATTCTTAACAACATTGAAAAGCCTGATAAAATACCCCCAGGGAAGATTTTTACACATTACAAAAACTATCTGAGAAAAGTAATTGAAAACATCTCTCTAACTAGGAAATTTCTAAAAATAGATGTCAAAATCCAGCAGAACGATGTTACAAACATGACAAGTGATAATCTTGGAGTCCTCCTTAGCAAAATTTGTTAAAAAAGTCACTAAAACCTTGTATGTTTTTCCAGTATTATATTATAGACTATTTATGTTCATAAAATTACCGACTATACATAGAAATACCAACAATTATCTTTAACTAAAAGTTTGGTACAAGATATTGAAGTTATGATTTAAATCCCATATAAGATTACTGAAATCCACTCAGTTCTATGTGCATGAAACAGTGACAATATATGAATTTACATGACATTTAGATAGCTATTGTGTGACGACAAAGATACCCTGTGTGTTGTCACCAATGAAAGATCTCACTACCCGTAAATCCCTCTTATTTAGTAAGATACGAAATAGGTTTTCTATGGAGAAAGAAACAATAGTCCTTTACCTCAATTATAGATTTTTGTGTCTGCTATATCACTATTGTTAGAAGCCGACTTTTCGTATCCGATATAAACGGGGAAAGATAAGAGAGGCGAAAAATATAGTGGTAGATGAAAGTGTTTCGGTAAATCACAGTTATCCCTTTAGTAGCACATTACGGGCAGAGAGACTTTGGTCCCTAGCCTTTACCTGTAGAACGTGATTGGAATGGCAATAGCCTGCTTTTGTTTAGCTTCTTTAATAGCAACATATGGCATTCGACATACTACATGTCTCGTAACTGGCTTCGCTGAAGTTTCGTTAAACATTTCAAGTTGATAGCAAATTTCATTCTTTACAGACGAAGGCAGATAAAAAGATAAATTTTTCAAGTCTACTCAGTTGTAGGCTTCGATTACGCTCAGCCAAATCTTTCAGATTGACAAGTACCAATGCGAAAACATTATATCTTTTATGAGATATATTGCGGATAGTTATGCTAAATTTCCCTATTATATAACGTATTAAAATGTTATACAGGGTGTTAAGAAGTTACGCGCGGTAGTTAATGAATTCTTATATCAAATATTTTTTTGATTAAAACAATGTTTATCGTACTCCTTTTCGACCATTCTCCATTGGATGTGAAGAGTCAATAACTACCTTAAAACTATTTATTAAGTGCAGTATTTATTTACTAAGTCTAACTTTCACAACTATAGCTAAGACAAGAATATTAAACCACCTAGAACAGGACCTACAATGTAAATGTTTAAAACTTTAAACCTGCATAATTATTTTAAGAGCGGACATTTTCAGGTCGAATTTGTGGCATTGTAGAGCACTAATGGAGATCTTTAATTTGATGTACTACTCGACCTATGCTTTAATTTAATATTTCCTTCTGACTCCTTGTGGATAAACCCTCCTAACATGAAAAAATAAAAGATAAAAAGTAGATTTAGAGGTGCAGTAATGATAATAATAATCGATAGGGAATCATCAAGTCCGTGCGGAACTTTTTTACACTTGGTATAGTGTACTCATTATGTTTACTAATGCATTTCTTTTGTGACTTTTTCCCAACACTAGTGAAAAAATGTTTGCTAACGGTTTGAATAACCCCATGGAGTAACCTGCAACCATCATCTAATTCAACTTAGCACGTACAGAAAAACAGTTTCATGCAAAATTTTAAATCTCTTGGTCAAAATAGAGTTCAAATTATCCGGACAAAAGTGCATGTATAAAAACATCTGTCCAGTACTTCGAGGGATAGAATTCGCTAACACCCAACCCAATAGTTTATTCACCTGACGGTCAAATTAAATCTAAGTACGCAGTTATATGCAGAACTGCAGCTGCATTACGACAGTTGGCAACCTCTATAGAATCGTTGGTTGGCAAAAGACTGTAACAGTTTACGTTTAAACGCCTCATGTAGTAAAATACAAAGACACTCAAAACATGTGGACATGTCATGAATAAATAATGGTACACGCACAAGAAAACGTTTACTTTTGTCCAAACACGCAACTACTGTCATATGGTGGAGCAGCACTGGCCAGATTTCAGTCATGATAAAGTCAAAGACAACATAGGTCTTGAGGGTTAGAAATGCAATTAAAATAAAAAAGCCTTAAAAATGTTTCCTTGCGTCAAAATTACTTAGCGAAAAATACGTCAAAGCATTTTATTTGCCATGGAAATATTCGTGACCATCTTAAGACGGTACCGTTATTTAGTAGTTTTTTATAAGATAAATATTTTCACAACCCTGTTACTCGTTACTGGTTAATATAAGTTACATCCGATGCTCTTGGAACTAAATTCTTGGCGGATTAATAACCTAATTTATTGTAAAGCGTAGTGTTACTCTCATGAATTTTGTAGCTGCCGTTTATCACTTTATTTGGCAGCAACGTGGCAATAAATTATTTTATTTTTGACATCTACAAGCATTGCTTTTATGTTTATTTGAAACAATGAAATATACAAGTAAACTCTGAAAATTGAGTTAATTACTACGACCTCAGCTGTATCCAACCCCATGTGTTTGGTCCATTCAGTCCAAGACGTGATTTATTCAAAATCCCAAGTTACACTTTCGATCCCTAATATTGTACTAAACGCCTGATATTCCAATTGGTTTGGCAAATGTCATACTATTCGATGTACCGACTTCAGAGATCTGGTAATAGCGTCGCCGACATCGTTGACTTTTTTGTGGACAGTATACCAGTGTTCAAGATGAAGATCGCCGGTCTGCATGAGTTATCTGCCTAGGAGTTGCACAATGAGGGAAGACACTCGTTCTTACACTTTACCTGTACGTCTCTCATTGCTGTTATTTATATATTTTGTCTTGTTAATTCTTGTCTATTCTTGTTTATTCATGGTTTTATTCTCATTGTTTCGTGCTAATTTATTGCTGTTATTGTTCGTTGTTTTCCATAGTTCAAATCACGGTACACTAATAATTAATTACGTTATTGTCATTCATAGTTTATATCCGTTTCGTCACTTAAATAGTTTATTAATTGTTATTGCTCTATTTGTCACTGTGGTTGTTTACTTTCATTGTTTAATTATTGTTCAAAACTGTAAAAATGGAGATGTCCGTTGAAATGTAAAATAAAATAAAATAATATATTCCTTATTTTTCGTAAATATTTAAACGCTAGATACTATTTTCAGTTCCAAGTGTTACCAAATAAAGACCAGTGATTTCACCGTGTTATCCGGTTTCTGATATAGTGATACAGTAGGGCTACGTCGTACAGTACTTATAGTACGTAGATTGAAGTAGAAGTTGTTTTGTGATATTGGGGATATAAAAACATGTACCACGAACGTATATTTTGATACTGTAAAGGTTGTGCAAATATTGTCACTATTTGTAATAATTTGTGGAATAGTACAAAAACTTAAACTTCTATTGTATTGATAAATACAATAATAACTAAAGCGTTCATATGGATTTATGCAAGATATCCACCAAGGATATCATGAAATGATTTATTTAATAATAACAGTATTGTTCACTGCCAGTCAATATGGATGACACAAATAACAATCTACACAGATATTATCTCAAGGGAGCCCTGTCCTTTCCGGAAACATTAAACAAGGTATTAACGCCATAAGAAGACTTTATGTTTGCTATCATTGTAAGGTTTCATAATACTCTAAAACATGGGCTTTATGTTACGTTGCATTACTTTTATGGACATGCTTATGGCTATAATTGTGCAATTTTATGACATTGTTTGTTTCGCGAGTTTGTGGAATGAATGCAGTCAAACATTTTATAAAAACATCCATTTTTCTAAGAATGGTGCGCTTTTTATCCAATTCCTCTTTACCTTGGGGCTTTTGTGTTCTGTTAACAATAGGTACCCATTAAGCTCCAAACTCTTAAGTATGACTCTTGAGGGCTCAGAAACGGCTTTCCCTTTACCAATCTACTCCTGCCTACACTCAAGATGTCTGGACGGTTCATTATCGGTATTTTACTGAATATTCCTCTGCGTTGTCGAATCTATAAAGTTCCAATTACTCAATACTACAAAAATTATACAGTTTATGGAATATTTATTGTATTTGAAAATACACATCAGCCTCAGTTTTGCTGGCATTGCCGAAGCCGATGTTTTGTCCAAAGGGTTTTGGATCAGCTGCGACTTTCTGAGTGACTGAGCGTTCAGCTACAATGCATTAGAATTAACCTAAATGACCATTTCATAAACTAAAGGGGTACAAACTCAAAATTACTGGCTAACCAAGAAGAACCTTACCTATTTATACCACTAACAGATTTTGTTCTCCTAAAAAAATTATATTATTGGTAACGGTTTCTTTAATTGTTGTTTGTCAGCGCCTTCTGCATTTAGTGAGAATTATAGCAATCCTAAATCAAATTCGTTAGCTATTTTTTGAGCTGATTGAGTGAGGTAAAGTAATATATTCCTTATTCTGTTAGATTAATTGATAGTATAACTGTTGTCTCATTTAAACTTTGCTTATAAAGAGTCCTTATTTTGCAATAATTTAGTAGGCAGTATTTCTTTTCACATATAGAAGGTAACTATACATTATGAGATTTTCGGATTTTCTTTATATATGTAAATGCTGATTGGCATTAATCACAAGAAATATTGGTCATATCCCAACCTCTTTTCTGTTATTGGGTCTATTAAAGGTGCTGGAAAAGAAAAGTTTAATATCTGCCTATCAATCCGTTCCTCCTGGTGATATCTCGAAAATAAAGTAAACTATCAATTTGAAATTTTCCAAAACGCTTCATTTGTATTTAAAAATATTTAGCTTGACTATTTTGCATATTACTCAATAAGATTTGTCTGAGCGTTAGCAAACTTTTATACTTTGGTCTTATTGGTAACTACGATGACACAAGAAAATACAACCATGCTACATCAGCAGTTGACATCATAGTAACTCATGAATTATAATGAAATTATCTACAGACATGTAATTTTGCATGCAATCTCAGCAATAGCTGTTTAAATACAAAAGCACACGTAATGTAATACAATGGAATACCATTAAATTTTGAAAAGGTAAATAGGCATTCATAAGATAGATATTATTTAAGTGTTCGTCATTAAGTGTTACAGTTAAATCATTCCGTTAAATCATGTTGTGCACGCGTAGGATTATTTCTGATTCATATCAATGATATTTCCAACGTCACAGCTGAGTCTACCTTGTTAACCCAATCAATAAAGTACAAATACACAGGTCTCGGAAACCTACTTCAGGCAAAATTCGTTTACTAGTAGACCTTGCCATATACCTACTTCCCGTGTAAGATAATTCTAGTACCGTAGTAGAGTTTTTACTGCTGTTGCTAGGAAGAAAAAATATATACATACGTAGGACTGAGAAGTCTATATCGGTTAATAAATTCTTACTTTGGCCTTTTAAATTCACTTACGGTGCCACGGTCAAGTTTAATTTATTGCCTCGATAAAAAACGTATGCAGCCCTCAGAAATCTACATAGTTTAAAGAGCTTCTAATACAGGCTAATTTAATTTCGGTATAAAATATTTCCAGTGTCATAGTTTAGTTTGTGTTGTTCTTCCAGTGAGGAAAATATATGTACAATCGTAGGAATGAGAAGCCTATTACGGTCGAGGAGGATATTCTACCTACTTTCATGTCTACTTTCGGTATAAAAGGGAATATACTTATTAAGTTTATACAACACTCCAAAATAATTGTTTCTAAGGTTTTGTGGTATTTTTTATCTTAGGACAAGAAAGAAGCTTGTAAATTTCACTTAGTCCTGTAAGAACCTTTGCGCTGCTTCCGAAATGAGAGGACATTCAGGATGGGTAAGGTTAGGGAGTAGGGGCTGCCTCCTATCGAGATCCATGAGGAAGAATTAGGGCACTACATCTCAAAGTCATCCCGGAAGAAGGGGAGGCCAGCTCTAAATCACCTCTCTAGTCAAAGTAGGCAGGGGGTGGCACACCCTTGTTGAGGTTAACAAGAACCTCTGAGGTAAGGGAAAAAACCCCACGAACTTCTACAGTCATCTTCCACAGTAGTCTAGACCTATCAAATTGCCGAGGAACCCCAGAATCTCGACATATGCGGTTAGTGATGTACCGCTCCTGGACATCCATAAGGTTGCCCAGATTGAAGTGGCACATCGGTTTTTGCTGTGCCCAGTGGTGGGTTCAACTGGTAGGTATAAACCAGCCAGAAGTGATCCCTGCTGGGTAGGGGTTTTGTGGTTTAGAAGACTTGTTGTTTTTCGGACTGTGGTATGGGAAGGATTGGTCGATGAGGCATTTTAGTGTTCATTTCTCTGTGTTCCTTAAATCACTCAATATCACAACGTCAAGGGAGCTCATCAGTTTTGTATACTTGTTGACAAGTATTCAGATCTTTGTTCATTAAGGTTGTTTTTGTAACTGTAATTAAACAGTATTTACAATAATTTAAACGTTTTAAATCCCTCACTAACACAGTCTGGGGTAACGTGTTGATATACAACTTTTATGTCTATCTGCATTATACTATATATCAAGCATTGTGTATTAACGTTTTTTGTGAAAACAGGTGCATCAGCCATTTTGTCGAGCATTATCTGAAAATGTCAATAGTTGTTGGCAGTCAGCCCAATTTTCATTATCAAACATACATACTACAATCTATTCTGAATTTTAAAATATTCCAGGTACTGATGATGAAGTCAAGGAAGAGGTTACTCGATTCCTCAAAGGATTGGCGGCAGAATTCTACAACATGGGGATAGGAAAGTTGGAGCATTGTCTACTAAAGTGTTTGGACAGAAACGGTGATTATGTGGGAAAATAGCTTAACTTTTAAGTTTCAAATATATGTATAACACTAAGTAGAAATATAGAGCTGTCTATTTTAAAAAATCATGGGAACCTTATTTTTCTAATACCCCTCGTAACTTTACTAACATTTCTCTTCATATAAAACGTTTACAAAAAGTTACTCATATTTATTTAGTGGTTTACAGATTTAGCGCTTAGCAACACGATTTGAGATTACTGTTTATTTATATAGTTAACAAGCTATACTATGGTTCTTGTAATCTGGATATGTAGGAATCACATTGTTCATTCTGTCTTGTCTAATTCCAAATAACTTCCTTGCGACTATAAAATCCCTACAGTGATAATTAGTAGTATGTTTGCAATTTATGAATAGTAGTATGTTCGCAATTGATGAATAGCAGTATGTTTGCAATTTATGAATACTACTATGTTTACAAATTATGAATAGCAGTATGTTTGCAATTTATGAATACTAGTATGTTCGCAATTGATGAATAGCAGTATGTTTGCAATTTATGAATACTACTATGTTTACAAATTATGAATAGCAGTATGTTTGCAATTTATGAATACTAGTATGTTTACAATTGATGAATAGCAGTATGTTTGCAATTTATGAATACTAGTATGTTTACAATTGATGAATAGCAGTATGTTTGCAATTTATGAATACTACTATGTTTACAACTTATGAATAACAGTATGTTCGCAATTTATGAATACTAGTATGTTTACAATTGACGAATAGCAGTATGTTTGCAATTTATGAACACTAGTATGTTTACAATTGGTGAATGGCAGTATGTTTGTAATTTACGAATACTAGTATGTTTACAATTAATGAATAGCAGTATGTTTGCAATATGAATACTAGTATGTTTACAATTGATGAATAGCAGTATGTTTAAAATTTATGAATACTAGTATGTTTATAGTTGATGAATAGCAGTATGTTTACAATTATTTATAAATTCTAGTATGTTTACAATTTATGAATAGCAGTATGTTTGCAATTTATGTATATTAGTATGTTTGCAATTGATGAATAGCAGTATGTTTGCAATTTATGAATACTAGTATGTTTACAATTGATGAATAGCAGTATGTTTGCAATTTATAAATACTAGTATGTTTACAATTGATTAATAGCAGTATATTTGCAATTTATAAATACTAGTATGTTTAAAATTGATGAATAGCAGTATGTTTGCTATTTATTAATACTTGCATGTTTACAATTGATGAATAGCAGTATGTTTGCAATTTATGAATACTAGTATGTTTACAATTGATGAAAGCAGTATGTTTGCAATTTATGATTATTAGTATATTTGCAATTGATGAATAGCAGTATGTTTGCAATTTATGAATACTAGTATGTTTACAATTGATGAATAGCAGTATGTTTGCAATTTATGAATACTAGTATGTTTAAAATTGATGAATAGCAGTATGTTTGCTAATTATGAATACTTGCATGTTTACAATTGATGAATAGCAGTATGTTTGCAATTTATGAATACTAATATGTTTACAATTGATGAAAGCAGTATGTTTGCAATTTATGATTATTAGTATATTTGCAATTGATGAATAGCAGTATGTTTGCAATTTTTGAATACTAGTATGTTTACAACTTATGAATAACAGTATGTTCGCACTTTATCAATACTAGCATGTTTACAATTGATGAATAGCAGTATGTTTACAATTTATGAATACTATTATGTTTGTAATTGATGAATAGCAGTATGTTTACAATTATTTATAAATTCTAGTATGTTTACAATTTATGAATAGCAGTATGTTTGCAATTTATGAATATTAGTATGTTTGCAATTTATGAATACTAGTATGTTTACAATTGATGAATAGCAGTATGTTTGCAATTTATGAATATTAGTATGTTTGCAATTTATTAATAGCAGTATGTTTGCAATTTATGAATACTAGTATGTTTACAATTGATGAATAGCAGTATGTTTGCAATATATGAATACTAGTATGTTTACAACTTATGAATAACAGTATGTTTGCAATTTATGAATACTAGTATGTTTACAATTGATGAATAGCAGTATATTTGCAATTTATGAATACTAGTATGTTTACAATTGATGAATAGCAGTATGTTTGCAATTTATGAATACTAGTATGTTTACAATTATTTATGAATACTAGTATGTTTACACTTTATGAATAGCAGGTTGTTTGCAATTTATGAAGATTAGTATGTTTGCAATTGATTAATAGCTTTAGCTCACAATTGATGATAGTACTATATCTGCTGTTCTTTGTAGTAACAAAAAGAGACTTCTGACCCTCTCAATGGCGTTTTGTACGAAGTTATATTTCCCATTCTTTAAAAATGTATTTCCCAATAACGGTATAGCCTGTAGGAAGTTCCTATCAGGGTATCTCCAATAATATGTAAGTAATTTATTTAATAGGTTTAAGAATTTGATTTAATATCTAATTCTGTTTACGATGTGAAATTATGTGTATTTAAACGTGTAAGTACGTAGATATGTTTATTACCCATAGACGTTTACTTACTATGTTTAGTACTCTAATAATTCTATTGCAACGAATATGTTTCATATTTCCTTGTTCACAACGATAAATAATTATATATTTAATGATAAAGGGAAACATTATGTTATAATCGTCAATCCAGTAACCAATTACCACGCTTCGTTAAGTTATTTTGATTTACACAGATATACATAACGTTTATCTCTTTTATAATTTTGTAACGCTAAATATTTTGTAACATATTCTATCAATCTTGTTTAATGAATATAGCGATTTCAAAAGTTTTATTCTGGTAAAGAGCTAAGGTGTTCTGTAGTAGAGAGTTCATACAAATCTTGACTTTTGAATTCATAAAATGAATTACTATTCTGAAATACATTACTAAATACGTTTTTATATTACGGCCCGTGATATAAAACCGTATTTAACAATATATTACAGAATAATAATTCATTTAAAGAATTCTAAAGCACACACCTTTTGTGTTCTTTAAAGAGCGTGTCCTCCAACGAGAGGTTATTTATAAATGTTTCAAGACCGCATCCTTCCCTTGCTAAGGATAGAGACGACGCCTTGGCGTGCACCTTATATTTTATTCATGTTCTTGTACATAACAAGCGGCCTACTGCAGATATAACTGTCCCTCTATCACTGTGCCCTGTCTTCTCTCCACAGACCTTTCAATAATACACAGCACAAGATGTGCTGTATTTTCCTGCTATTGCCATGCAGAGGTATAGTTATTCTATACAGGGTGACCCGTAACTCTCTGGACAAAGCTGTACCACGTTATTGGTCAGGTCAAGACAAACATATTTCACCTTATGAACATGGATGGGTCTCTGATGCTTAGTTTACCATACGTTTGTCTGTATGTATTTTTTATATGAAAACTGATATCTTAAAAATTAAAAAAATAAATTATACCTAATTTGAATTAAATTTATGTAATAACAAGGCCAGTTACTAAAAAAAGGTCGTAAAATTATCTTTTGTATTTTCATAGTGGCGGCACTTTTAAACTATGAATACCTTTAAAACTAGTATTTTTAAGCATTGCAAGAATAACGTAACAGTTTTCAGAAACTATTATCACAAATGTACTGACACCAACTTTATTTACATCTAATAATAAATAACAGATTGAAAGAAAATTATGAATTCTTATAAACAGTCCACTCAGTCTCAGCATATATTAATGACATTACTTTGATGACAATATTATATCACGATATATTTATGAATTACATGAACGAAAAAAAAGAATTTACGAGAAAAAAACTTATTTTTACGACCTTGACATTAAAATTCGTTCTGAATAATTTATGTAGTCATTGGGTCTTCACTCGAAGAGCTGAAAGAGTTTCTTTACTTGCTGTTTCTTTGCACATTTATTGGAGCTAAAATGATCTAACCAATATAGTATGAATTTAGCATGCTGCCTTACTTCCATTGAGTTTGATATTAGTGTATATGACTATTTGACTACGCGTTACGGTACATTCTATGCATTGGTCTCATGTGTAACTATGATAGCAACGAGAAAATCACAGAATAAATAATTTTTTTAACAAATTCAATAAAACATACGACATCTGAAAGTTACATGGTAATACATGTAACGAAATAAAATAGATTATAGGTTTTAAAACTTTAGGCATTATAAGTCAAGCCTCTCAGACAACACATTGTGTGGTATAAATTAAGCAAAGCGCTTTTATGTTTAATAAAACAGAGGGAGTTTTATCTTGTAATAGTACTTATAATACAAAAATATAAAATATTGATCTAGGAAAAAGCAAGTTTACATTGATGCGGTTTACTTGTTAACAGCGTACAGTTGTAAAACTGTAGCCGATTTCTAGCAATCCATACTCCCGAAGGTATTGTGGCCACAATGAGGTTAATTTGCCAATTGTAAATAGAGTATTGGTTTTGAAAATGTATTCATTATGAACCGTATAACATTTATATATATGGCTATACATTTATTACTAGTCGAAATTGGTAGATAGAATTCATTGAATGTAATGTAGTAGTGAAATGTACTGTAGGTGTAACAATAAAACAATGTTCATCAGTTTGTGTATATTTGTGTAACTAACTGCGTAGTTTGTATTTTCACAGTTTATTCGCACATAGTGCAGAGTTATTTTTGTCAGATGTTTAAACAATTTTGCATTACAGATTTCTTATCAGTTCGTACGTGTGTACAGGACGCAATAAAATTTCAGAAATTGTTATTTAATGATGTAATGACGCTTTTTATATGAAAATTTATATTTTAGGAATCTAACAGAATTATTTCCATCAAATATTACCAAACAATGCTAAATTCAGAGTTATAAGAAATATTATAACAATTGCATGGAAATGAGGAATCCTGTACTATATTAAAATTAAGGGTCTGTGCAAGGCTTCTGGACTGACAGGACGTTCAGGGGGACTATATATAGACGATTTGGATTCTCGGAAAGATAAGATCAGATTAGGTTCTACTAGCATTACAAACAGATAAATTATCTCTTATTTAGGTTGAAAGTGACGATATTATTAACACACTGTCCTGCCCACATTACGTATTTTGTAAATGGGTCGTGACTTTATGATTTCATAGGTTAAGGTAATTAAATTGACTAATCGTTTTGAACTCCATTAAGGCTGTTGCGCGATTCCAGATCGTATATTTAGTTACCAATACAATTATTTCGTAACATCGGCGTAAGTCTGCCGAAAAAGAAAATAATTACAAATTTACGTCGTACTCTTTCACAATATTGTTTGATTATTCAGCAGACAATATTTTAGTAAATTTACACATGTATAAAATGTATTGTGTGCGTGAAAAGAAACTGGAATTGTTGTAAAACATAATTATATTGGCGCAACAAGCAGAAATTACAAATTAAGATTCAAAGGACGCACATAAATCTTAAAATCATGCCAAGAAATAAAAACAGTTAATCCATATAATATTAGTGTTACAATGTTTTTAATAATATTTATAACAACATAAAAAGAAAAACATTTTTTATTTTGAATTGTTTCATAAATCTGTCGTCATGGACGTAAAACAACACTTGGAGGCTCGGTTTTTGAATAATAACCAGAGGTCGGGTTTTGCATAATGAAATCCCAGAAGTTGGTTCATTCAGCAAACTCATCCAGCCAACCCTTTTGTCTTACTTAACACCGACATAGAAGCAAACATAATGTTAAGTGATTGTGTACCATTTGTGCTTAACAAAGGTAAAGATACATTCCCGAGTGAGATTGTATTAACTTCAAAATACTTTCAGTTTCAACTTTCGATTAGTTATAAGTAAGCTATTAGTAATTTCGATGAGTTATAAGTTCGCAACTTGTTTTATAAACACTTTAAACAAGTCACTAAATATTACTTTCTTTATTTCTCTACACTTCTGGAATAAGAAAGATTTAAAGGAAAAATAATATATATTCTTATTGGCTGTAATGTCTAAATAAGTATGGATCAGAAATTTCGTTTTTTTTTTTTAATAGTATTACAAAGGAGATATTTAAAAAATTATGGTTATTTCGTTTTATATTACAAACTATTATATTCAATTTTATTGTTCAAAATAAACACTTGCTGTAATAATGTACAGAATATACACTTTACACTTTTACACTTTCGGTCTATTATTGTTATTAGGTTATATTTTAAGTTTTGTCACATATCAGAAAAATTATGCCAAAATTATTATTTAGGTGCTAATATAGTAAACTCTACGGTAATATCTAGTGTCCCCATTCATAAAATACACTCTTTACAATATTAATGGAGACCGATTTAATACTACTAACAGTTTTCAAAGTCATAAATACACTTTAAAATTAAAGCATTTAACGAGTACCCAACAGTAAATGGGTAGTAGAATGTAAGCGTAAATCATCTTAAACAATACATTTAAACAATAGTTCGACAGTTACAGCTGAACATAGTATTGTGTGATAAATGGGTGCCATTGAACATAAAAGTAGCCATTACTTGAAAAATTCATATAAGCAGTGAGCACGTTGGCTGTTATAACTCTTTTGGACGTGCCGTGCTTGTGAGCGTTATGTAATAAAGGCAACGCCTTTTTTCAAAAAGTTACGAAAAGTTCGAAAATAGTTCGTTTGAGTAAACGTACATGTTTTCTCCTGTAGTTCGTACATTAAAAAAGGTAACTATGATATTTAAATTTAATTTTTTACCAAACAATTATTTTCAGGACTGCATTGAAATAACGTAATTTTAATTTTCTTTTTTTAATTTTAATACGATTTTAATAACTCCTGAACGTTTACAGGTAAAGCAATAAAACTTCGTACATCATTACTGCACCTACAAATCTACTTTTTGAAGTAACAACTATTTTTGTACTGTCAAGAGGATGGCTTTAAAAAGTATACTGGTTTAAAGTTTGAAATATATATAATGTAAGTCCTGTTCTAAGTGGTTTAATATTCTTGCCTTGGCTCAACTTGTGAAATTGATACTTATCAAATGAATACTGGAACTAAGAAATAGCTTTTAAAGTAATTATTGACATTTTACATTAAGTATTGCTTGTTTAAAATTATACGGCTATGCTTACGTTAACATTTGTTGCCGAATTCCTTGTAGATCATTCTCCATTTCATGTGAAGACTACCTTAAAATGTAGTATGAACATTTTTAGGTCGGATTTGTGTCATTGTACTATACTAATAGGGACCTTCAATTGTCCCACTTATAGGGTCGTTGTACCACTCGACCTATGCTTTAATTTAATATTTCCTTTTGATTCCTTGCGGGCCATCCTCCTGACATGACAAAACATTTTTGTCACTTCAAAAGTACATTTATACGTAAAGTAATGATGTATCAAATTTATTGCTTTACCTGTAGGTTGTCCTTAACTTTAAGTGCGATAAGTGTGCTATGCTTCAGGTGGCTAGACAAAATGTGTGATATAATAGTTTCGGATAACGCTTGTTTCACTAGTGAAGAATTTAAGATTAAACAATTTCAGTGGGGAATAACATTCCAATGACTATACCATACAACTCCCAAGGGAATAATTGAAAAAGATATTGTTGAAATCTAAGTAATATTTTCACATGTTTGCATAATGAAAATATAAAAATGGAACGGGGAATTGTGAATCATACAACAAGGTATTAGTTTATGTGTAAATAATGCTACGGGCTATACGAGTTTAGAACTTTATTTAGTTACAATTCCTGTAATGAGTTGGTGCTAAAACGGGAACTAAATTAAATTAATAACAAAAATCTCGGTGTTAATTAGTGCAAACTATTGATTTGTTATTGTATTATGAAATTTAAGAAAAGAACGTGATCAGAATTCTAAATTGAAAGGATACAATAGGACTCAAGTATTGAAAGGGGGAGATCTTGTATAATGTAGGATTCTAGGACACAAACTGCGTAATAAATATGAAGGACAGTTTAATATTGTGGTGGTGATATCTGATTTTAGTTTTATAGTGCAGCAAACAAACGATTCAAGCAAAGTAAGACGTTGCCATTTCCAGGAATTGAAAGGAGATTAATACAATACCGATACAATGGAATGTCTACAATCTATTCATAGAAAGATGAACAATTGTTTCTCTTCCAGGAATCTAGTCAGGAGGATTAACAATTTTAAATAAAATGCTTATAAACGAATCTATAAAAATATAAAACCAAGCCCCGAGTATTTAATATTAAAGTTTTTTATAGAAAAGAATTTAATGTAAATAACTTAAAATGTAAATGGTGAAAACACGAAAAGGAATGTGGTGTACAGGAAAATAGTTTTAATATTTAAATAACTATGTAATATTCCAATTATAGATGATTGTTTAGAAATAAAACACCGATTGTGTTATAGATTACAGTATATACTTCTTACAGCTTTGGTCTTGCTGTGAATACTCATTGGATGCGAGTGATTGTTTACAAATAATATATGGCAACTAAGCTGTTGTTTTCCCTTGTGTAACATGTATTTATGTGTGTTGCATGAAATAAATATCTGCGTTTTCCCTGTATCATGTAAGTAACAAAGATTGTTCAGGATTTTTAATTATTTACCGATTGAAAACGACGATAAAGCTGATGAAAATGTATGAAATTAATTAATATATATTGATATTAGAAAGAGACTAAAAATACATGTAAACTATTTTCAAGCGAACGACAATTAATTATTTCAAATTAGCGCACTGAGAAGGTAGTGCATAAAAAATGGCGTTATAGAATTTTTATTTTATTGGATACATGTTTCTGAAGGTTTTAAATTTAGTGACCTTTTGGACACCACGATAAAGTTGATGAGAATGTATTGACTTTGTTTTAAATATTTCTATATAAGAAATGGGATGAATAAATTTAAAGCTATTTTAAAGAGGAATTAAATATAAGCGCCCTAGCTGGACAATTACGACAAATACTCGTAAATTTAAAACAATTGTATCATCGAATTTTTATTTCATTGTGGACATGTTTAATTTAAAACTGAGGACGGGCACGACAGCCTATGCAGCACGACATCCAACGAAGCGCAACACCAACACAGCACAATATCCAACGCAGCACGTTATACAACACACCACAACATCCAACAAAGCGCGACAACAACACAGCACAATATCCATCTATATAAGAAATGTGATGAATAAATTTAAAGCTATTTTAAAGAGGAACTAAATATAAGCGCCCTAGCTGGACAATTAAATTTTAAACAATTGTATCATCGAATTTTTATTTCATTGTGGACATGTTTTTTGTGTTGGACACGATATCCAACGCAGGAAAACGTCCAACAAAGCACGACAAAAATTCAGCACGACACTCTCCATCCAAATCAGAACAAAGCGAGCGAGGACTACGTTTACCACGGGTCGGTAGAATCCAACCAACGACTGCTTATCTATACCGCTACTCAAGTCCACTGGACCTTTCTGTCAGCTGTTTTAGGAAAAATCAATAACTGGTGACCCAAATAGACCAAACCTGTGAATCCCGGGACGACTGGCAGTCGCACCGAACATAGTATTAAAAGAAAAATGCCTTTTTATTGGAGCGTTTCTCAGTTACATTACTGTTTTACAGAATTTACTCAAGTTACTACACAAACATTCTAACGACTAAACTTAACAGAGCTAATCATATAATGGAATATTTACATTTTAAAACACATCACTATGCTAGTTCCTATGTACAAAATCTTTCTTTAACCCTTTTCTTAAATTTAACAATATTTACAAGACCTTTTTTAGGCCATCAGGAAGGTCATTGTACACCTTTGGTCCGAAATAAGAGAAAACTCTTCCTTCCGAGCTCTAAATTTACTCTTGGAAGATTAAGATTTCCTCCATGTCGAGAGGCCCTTTGTGACACTTGATCCCGATACAGTAGTCTTTTCCCTGAGGTACTGAGGTTCCTCAATGGTAAGGATCTTGTGGACCATACATGAGGACAGTACTCTACAAACTGTGTCCGTAGGCATTATGTTCGCAGCTTCTCGTTGGGGTGATACGTGGTTCGAATTTGCGGAGTGAGAACACGAAGCGCACAGCCGAGTTTTGAAACTCGTTGAATTCTGGCAATATTACCCTTTGAAATGCTTTTACCCATACGCGGATAGCAGTAGTAGAATACAGAGAGCACCAAGGACAACACGATCTGCAATTTAGCAGACTCGGGAAGCAATAATCTAAATCTGTAGAGACCCCTTAGTCGCCCTAAGGCGCGTTGAGTAGCATGCGTGACATGGTCGGAGAATGAGAGTTCGCTGTCAAGTACGACACCGAGTGTTTTCACCTGGTCGCAGACTGCAAACTCGCACCCCCGAGCACAAACACCCACACCTCTCTCCCTCAGTGTCTCTACCAGATCACGTGGTGCTATATGCAAAACACTACACTTGTCTACGTTCAGTTTCAAACCATTTGCAGTCGACCAAGAGAATATTTCCTCCAGGTCAGCATTGATTCGATACAGAGCGCCCTCAGCGGAGGAAGCGTCATAAGACAAGTGCAGCTGGCAGTCATCCGCATACAGGTGCACTTTGCAGTTTTGCACACAACTGGGAAAATCAGAGGTGTACAAATTGAACAACACTGGGCCAAGGCAACTGCCCTGAGGCACTCCTCGCTGCTTATAAAGTGGAGATGATGTCTCACTCCCCAGCCTTGTCACCTGGCTTCTTCCATTCATGTAAGATTGAATCCATTCAATTACATTTTCACCAAAACTGTAGGACTTCATCTTAGCTATCAGCAGTTCGTGGTTGATCGCATCAAAGGCTTGTGAAAAATCAAGCAAGACTAATGAGCTGCATTTTCCTGCATCTTTAGTGTCTATCAAATCGCTAAATAGGTTTACCAAAGCCGAGCAAGTACTATGATTTTTCCTAAAGCCAGATTGAGTTTTTGGTAGTATCTTGTTTATTTCAATTAACTCCACAAACTGTTGAGTTTACAATCTTCTCCAATATCTTTGATATAGCCGGTAAAATCGAAATAGGCCTTAAATTCTGGACACTTTTAGGGGCAGAAATCTTAGGATGTGGTATGACAATACTTTTTTCCATCTTTCAGGAAAGTTTCCAGTTGACAGAGATACATTTACGAGATGTGCTATGGCTTTAAGCGCATAAGGAACTCACAGCTTTAATCATATCTATGGAAATTTCATCAACTCCAACGGCTTTAGATTTAATGCTATTCATTGCAGCTCTTACTTCGTTCTCGTTAACAGGTGAAAATTGAAAAATATTTTCTCCTTCTCTGTTGCTGGCCTCTCTAAATCTATGAATGAGTTGATTAAGTTACAATTGTTATTTGGTAGGGACATGGATCACGAATTAAACATTGAATCAATGATAACTGGCAATCTGTCAACAATATCTTAATTACACCAATTCAAGACAGATAAGGTTACTCCCATTTTATATACTTAGATTTTAGGATGATCATTGTTAAGTATTAGTAAATTATGTTCTTGCTAATGAACGTTTAGTAAATATTGGAAATAGAGAAAGTGATGGAGAAATGTAGCATTTGCTAAATTGGAAAATTACAGTTTAATAATTAGATGAAGATATTTATGAAACTATTTTACAATGTAAGTATTTGTCAAAAGTTAGGTTAAATTGAAACAGTAATTTCCCAAGAAAAGGTCCGCAAAGATAAGAACGGTAAGGAGACAGTGGTTTATCAGTAGCGGTCTATTTGTAGTCAACTATGATAGCTTGTTACAATATGAGTGGAACAGTTGGCAATTAATTTATATATTACTGTAATTGGAAAGTTGGAGGCCAATCAAGGGTGTCGGTGATGAGGTTATTTTGGTTGGGGAAGGGATTGGTATAAAAACTTGCGAAATTCAGTGTCTTGTTTCACTTTTTGGCGTATAACTTTAGTGGTGCACCCTTTACGGGTTCTTTCTTTTTCTAAATTCATTCTGCGAGGGATTTTGCGTAAGTATAAATGCTATTATTTAAGTACGATTTTCGTATTGGAAAAGTTTTTTCAGCTAATATATATATATATATATATATATATATATATATATACTCTATTTTACAGGGAATATTGTATTATACTAAAATATACAAAATAAAATACACAATCATAAAAGATACCAAAATCTTAATGAGGAATTTAAGCGAGAATTGAGGTATTGAATTATTAACGCAACATTGAAAGATATTAAAGTTTTCTACTACTAACAGTTTTACGTTGTTTACAACAGAAATTTAGTATTCAACTGCCAGAATAAATTTTAAACATCAAGATTTCAAGTATGTAGTAGATTTCATAAGAAAATTTAATTTAGTTCGATCTAAATTTAAGGTCAAGAAGGCAACAACAATTTAATTTATTTCATTTAAAACAAAACACTTCTTCTTGATAAAGATTTTACAATACAAATGATCCTGTGAGAAACTGGTGATTAAATCTAAATATTCATAATTTTATGACGATTATTTTAGTGAATGCAAATTTTCGTTTTGAGGTCTTAATGAACTGTTGTTTAATAAACAGAGTTTAAAGTAATTCATCTGGCTATCTGAACCTATAGTTATTATACCAAAAACTAATTAAAAACTTTAAAACTGTAAACATAAGTGTAGATAAACTAATACAAAACTATTGTGGATTTAGCAAATCTGTTTGCAATCTCCTTTCGAAATATTTATGGGACATGTTTTAACCTAAACTATATTCATTAGGAAGATTAAATTTAGGAACTTTTTTACATGTGTGGAAGATATTATATTTTTTTAACTAAAGCAAATTACAGTATAAAAATAATTAAAGTCGTTTTTCTACACTACACCTCAATTAATGAAGCGGACAGCTTTTCGTGTATTTGCTAATAAATATTATGTATATTTATATAAATATTAAATATAAGTAATTCACAGAGTTTCCTAACATTAATATATCACTTATCTAGCTCATTTTGCTTTATAAGCTGCAGTACTCACCACTTCTCAGTATTTATAAAAAACTGGAACAATTTTAACAGGCACAATTATGTAACAATCCATTTACAATTGTTAAGAGTAAGAATAAAAAAATTATTGTTGTGCCATTGTTTTACTTTACAGCCTTCAGTAATACAACTGCACAATTAATCATCAATTAGTTCATAAAAGTGGTGTACGATGTTCCTCGTAACGTAAAAACTAGTAATGAAGTATAATGGCCAGTTACCAACAGAGAAAGCGCAACGATAAAAGTTTTAAATGCAATCAGAGACAACGACACTACACACAACAGCTTGTCAAGTGGTGAACCATTGTTAGCGACAATGGCTGTTTTGGGCTTGGACAATGCTGGGAGACAAATCATTGTGGATTTTTAAACTTTAATCAGACCGTCACGTCATATTAATTGTCCATCAGCCCTCTTATAATTATGTAAATTCAGCAACAACAGATATTTACAACAGTTTAGTTTTTTGCTTGGAAATGAAATTATAGTGTATTTGAATTATTTTAATTACCTACAGTTCTTAGTTTGAAGTTTCTTTTTTGCAATGGAGGGATTGTGAGGAAAACAGGTTTTTTGTTTCCGCCGTGACGATCGCTATTTGGAATTGACCTCTGGTCAGTCGTAGTTGGTTGGTCGACAAATGCAGACCTATTGTGACCTGTATTCTGTAGTACAGTTTTGATACTTATTATTGTGTTTCTTTTTTTATTAAGTGCATGTCTTAATGTAGTTAGTGAAGTTTACACGCAACATGGTGGTTGTGATTCCTGACTTACGCGTGTCACAACGCTCTGGTATGATTTGTTTATCTTATCATAGTTTGTAATTATGTTTTAGGTTAATTACTTACCTGAAGAAGAGATAAGATTGCAGATCTCGAAACGTAGTGTTACTGATTTTTTGTATCACTGAACGATGGCAAATGTCTTGAAAATCCTGTTTCCTTTAATTACAGATCATATATTATTATTTTAAACGCGTAGCTTGTATTACAAAGTTAAACCAAGGATTAAACTTTGCTTATTGTATTACACTACAGATATTTTCCGTTTTGTATTTTGAATTCTACCATATGGACACGATTATACCTTCTTATTATTTACGTTATGAAACATTACTCCTAAATATTTACATATTAAAATTAAATTTAGTAAACGCCTGACTAGACATTTTATAACGTGATGTTGTATGTCTCTCTGTCTGTTCATGCTTAAGATAACTATTGGTAGATGGGACCTTGAGACTAGAAATTATCAAAGACCTCTATTGATTTTCAAAGATCAAAATTAAGTGTAAAAAATTCATTTTTAACATTCTCAAATTAGTATTATTATATGACATCAAAACAACCGCCAAGTAAACGGTTTGGTAAATAATCTAAGTACAACCATAATCACGTAACGTAAGAAAACCTGTAATGTAGTTATTTTTTGGAATGCTTAGTAAGACTTTCGTTATAGTTTATAGTTTTTTATTCTTTACATTGAATAGATAATACATGTAACTGTAATAAAACAAATTATGGTTGCCTGTAAAGTCGGTTTTACGGGCGA
This sequence comes from Homalodisca vitripennis, assembly GCF_021130785.1. Lineage (NCBI taxonomy): Eukaryota > Metazoa > Arthropoda > Insecta > Hemiptera > Cicadellidae > Homalodisca > Homalodisca vitripennis. The sequence continues at coordinate 243,100,971 of NC_060207.1, forward strand.
AGATTTTACGTGACAACGTCTTTTTCTTGGTAGAATATTTATTGATATGAATATTATTAAATTGCACAATAGGAACAAGGAATTGAATGAAAATAAGAATTGCACAAATTTTAACTATAGATATATATTTTGTTTACTAAAACATTGTACATAATTTGAAATTAATTAAAATTTGTTATTGTAAATGGTAAAGTTGAATAAAACATTTACTAAAATTGGAATTTGAAATTCTTGCTAAACACAGTTAAATTCTAACTCCGCGCGTGGTGATTGGTCGGTTTAGTTCGTTTGTTTGGTCGCACTGTTATGACAGGTTAGAGGTTATAATTTGTTATTTTAAATGTTTGACTAGCAATACGCGCTGTTTCTTCTCAATCGACTGAATTACGATTGATTGCAGAGTGATTTAAACTAATAATTTACTTAACACTATCAACATTTGTCAATAGTATGACATAACCTATAAACTCAGTTTCTCAACTTTTGTGTCAATCTAACAATTAATCAATCAATCATAGTTTACGATAATGAAATATCAGTGTACAATTATTTACCATTATTGTTGTAGTAGTTGTAAATGACGAATCTAAGCACTCCACATTTTCACGAATAAATATAGTTATCTGCTTTATCCCGTGCGGCGGACCCACAGTTATCTGCTTTATCCCGTGCGGATCCCGTGCGGCGGACCCACTGGACGGGCATCGTAACGTTACCGGGCGTTACACTTTTTCATGAGTGACTCCGAGCCGCAACCTAATTTAAGACGTTGTCACGTCAAAACAGAAAGTTACTGTATAAGGCAATTTTAGTTGTTTCTCTCAATATTAAAAAAATATATAATTATTATCACTCTATGAAACATATTACCTGTTTATAGATTCTTTTGGATATTTTATGTAGCATAATGAAATGTATTGGGACCTTTCATTGTGATTTTGAATCCTTAACTATTTATAATGAACACTTACATTAGTACTAGTATAAAACCTTTACGTGAGTTTAAATTCTCAGAGGGTTAATACGCGTAATAGAAGTATAGTTTTGAATGCCTACATGTGAAACAAAGTATAAATTACATTATGGTTAAAATACTTTCATTTACTCCGTGTAAAACATGAGTAATAATACTACCACAGTAGCAATGATGAAGATAGAGCTTGTAGTAGTAACTTATTTGCATTTAAACACATAAACCAATATTTAAAACTTGTATTTTATTAAATATTAGTTTATTAAATGTAAACACAATAGCAATGTTTGAGCAATAGCAACTTGCCTATGTGTATTTGCCATGTGCAGGCTACATGTGCAAGAGAACCACCAGGACATATGTGTTGCTGTAGAAAGATAGTCCAGGAGGGGTTAGCCGGTAAAATATAGTGGGAAAAGAAAGCACCCCGGTAAATCACAGTTATCCCTTTAGTACCACATTACCGCCTGAGAGACTTTGGTCGAACTCCTTCACCTGGGAACGTATATAATCTTTGTGTGACCTACTATGTTCACTTGTGTAGCGATTGTGTAGCTTTAATGCGTACCGTTATCTTATCAAAGCTAATACTTGCTTACTTATGAGCTACAGAGAAAACTATTTCCAATGACAAAATTGTCACTGTATGGTAATTCATCACATTTATTACAACTATTTGTAAAAAAAATCATTTCACTTAAAAATACTATCTCAATTCAACAAATAATGCGTATTAATAATTAACACCTAATATTTTGTTAATATTACAGTTCCATTATTAGCTTTCTTTGTTTAAGGTTTTAAAAAGGATATTTTACAATAAATTTTGAATTTAGGCAAAAAAATAAAAATCCGATTTTTAAATCTAATTTTAGTAGTGAGACTGTTTTATATCTGCTAAATTTTTGAAGAAAAAAAACACTCCAATAATAAGGAAATTTTGTTTAAATAAAAATTTTTATATTTGATAAATAAAAAAATTGTATTTAAAAAACATAAAAATAATTATCTTAATTATTGGAGGGTTTGTTCATAAATTAAACATTTGGTTCCAATAAGAAGAAGCTGGTAAAATGTGTTTTATATCTGTTATTACAGACTGTTTAATACAAGTAACAAAAATATTACGCTCTATAAACAGCTAAATAAACCAATAAAGAGAAATACAAAAACAGAGTTTCAGGGTTAGTAAGATAAGTTTTGTGTTTTAAGAGAAAAACATATAATCTTGTATTATTTAACAAAAGTAACACCTAACCATGCTATTATTGGTATGGATTACTAATAAAGTTATTCAGTTCATACAAACTCACAATTTGGGGTTATTAAAATTTACCTTAGACTAAAACGTTTATATCTAGTTAGCCCATGACTAGGCCCCTTTGTTGGAATCAGGTTATATGACCGGTGTCCAGTGTTTTTTAGTGAACCGTTGGCTGGATTGAACCGCACCGATCTCGGACGGAGAACAGTTTTGTTTATGTTTTATCATTGGGGCCTTATCAGCTTATCTGCCTCTCCCCTCCCTACCACCCCCTTCTCCCTGCTCGTGGTCCAAGCTGATGAATTAGGTCAGTGTACGATAGATCTGCAAATCTTCCGGTTATAGAGTAATAAGGGTGTCTGAATCTTCAATCTTCTTCACTGATTGTAAGTTGCCATCTGGTTCCATCAAATTATTTTATTGTTATGTTTTTATGGTAAATTACAAATAATATCTTAGTAATTAGAGTATAAAATGTGTTTGATGTTAAAGTAAGAAGTTTTCGGTTTAACGTTGGTCAGAGTGTAACGTCACTGGATAATTCAGGAGTAATATTTTTTCAGGAGTAATATTTTAAACCTTTTGAATTTGTAATATTTTTTTATTTTTTCATTTTTTATTTATTGCGCTTATGAAATTTTAACTTGAAATGTTGAGTATATTTTTATATTTTCAATATTTTTTGCAATTTCACAAGTATTTTCTGTTCAAACAATTATAATTGTAATATTCAATGTTTAAAAAGTAAAATTAATTATTAATAACTTTTTTAATGATTTGTAATGAAGATTTAGAAGTGTTTCGTAAAGAATGTTTAGTTGAATTGCAAAAATAAATTTTTACTTTGGAGAATAGACTATCTAGTTTTTTATTCTGTGAATAAATTTTGTATTCATAATAAGAAGAATTGTAAAAACTATGCATAGTTGCCCACAGGAAAGTCTAAAAATAAGGTAAATGTAAAATTAAAGTGACTTCATTATTATTTTCCAGACCTAATAATTACATTGTAATTAAACTTAAATAATTGTCTATTGTAATTAATTAAGAATATAGTACGCGTACAACAATAAACTAATACCTACCATGTACGAGTACGATAGCAAAGCATATATTGCACAGCAGGTTTTGCTAATAATGTAATAAAGCAAATCGTAAGTAAGATTAGCTTTTTAATTTAATTTAATCTTAACTGTAAAATAAGGAATCGTCATGCGATATTTTACGTCTATTACTGAGTTCAGTTTCCAAAGAGAAGGCAAAACTCAGTGATCTATAATAATGCCCAACCCGTATGTTAATACTTAGTATATTGATAAATAAGGTAATTTTTATAATAAAATAAATGAGAACTTAAAAGGAAGTGTGAATCAATAATTTTGCAGAAAGACGACTATTGCCAGAAAATATGTGTTATTTTTGTAGTATTGAAACATTTTTGTAAATCGCTTTAATAAATTTGAGACGACTACTTTATAAAAAAAGCATTTAATTTGTGTATGAAACGAAGCATATAATATAGTTCATTGTAATAAAGTATTTCTATTACAAACTAATAACAGAGAAGATAGAGTTGTGCAAGATCTATGACATTGAATAATATTGAACCTGTGAACATTTTACGATTTGGATTTGTCTCCAATAAAGCTGCATGAAGCTTGAGTTACAAGTATTGTACTATGAAAATATAATGAGGAGAGCTTATTATTTTACGTGTTGCATGAATTAACTTTATTTTATCAACTGTTATTTATGTGCATTTCTGAAACACATGAAGTTTTCTTACTTGCGTTGAAAGAATATGAACTTCCAAAGTTTATAGGCTAACGGCCAAAGTAAGAAATGGCAGGCTGTGAATAAAAGCCACGTGAGGCCCTCATCAGATATTTAAATGAAATCGTAAGTTACAAAGCCGGTGCAAAAGACACGATGTGTAGAAGTGCGGGGATGTTGAGATAAAATATTAGAGAACTGCTGTAGAACTGTTGGCCGTATATCACAGTTTTCCCGTTAACTCCACATCGCCAAGATTTAGCTGAAAGTCTACAGTAACTTTCGCTTCGCTTTATGAGCATTACGTGTGAGACATCGCTGCTTCAAACTCTACCAGCCTTCTGATCACACTCTACAGTGTTAAAACGAACACGTTGTATTTTCTCTCTAAATATGTACAGTATAATCTATACAGCTTAGAGTATAATCTCTATAATTATTTACAGTATAATCTCTACAACTTACAGTATAATCTCTACAATAATAATAATAATAATAATAATAAATTTCTTTATTGCCGTAATAACAATTTTTACAACATTGCATGGCACGCGTCAAGTCATGTAGATATTTAAATAAAATAATATTGTAGTGTTTACAAAGTTATATGTAAAACTAAGCAAATAAAAGAAAGCACTTAAAATTTTAATTCTCAAATAAAACAAAACTTAAATAGAGAGAACATTATGGCTTATCATGTAGGCCTAAAGCCTGGCACCCCCCACTCAACGGTTGTACCAACTAACCTCCCCGGTCCACGAACTCGCCGACGGAGTAAAAGGCCCCTTGCACCAATAGGTTCCTTAGCTTCCTCTTAAACAGTGGTTGCTCATTTTCAGCCTGTAGGTCAAGAGGCAACTTGTTGATAAGTTTGGCCCCGACCTCAGATGGCAGGGCTTCGAAAGCCCGGAGCCTGTGCTGCGCTGGTCTTAATGCATCCCTCCCTCTAGTGTTGTAGTCATGGATGTCTCTGCCCCGCGTCACTTCACATTTGTAACGACAGTACAGGACAGTCTCGTACATGTAGAGGGATGGGAGCGTTAACAAATCGAGACTTTTGAAGTGCTCCCTGCAGGATTCTCTCATTCCTATTTTAGAGATGATTCGGATTGCTTTCTTCTGCAGGACAAAGCACCTTTGGAAGTGGGTGTTTGCGCATCCTCCCCACAACGTTATGCCATAAGACATGTGTGGGTACACAAGGCCATAATAGGCCATTTTTAGAATAGAAATTGCACAAAATTCTGCTAACTTTCTCAGAGCAAAGATGCCCGAGGACATTTTGGCGCAGACTGCGTCTACATGATTGTCCCACGTTAGACTTTTGTCAATGTGGATTCCTAAGAATTTAATGCTGTTTAGTTCTTCAATGACTGTGTCATTTAGCACAACTGATGGGCCACAATCATGGGACACTCTTCGCCCTGAGAAATAGATGAAATTGGATTTTGAATCATTTGTCTGCAGATTTACCTTAGATAAGAACTGCAGACAAGAATTTGCACTTACAAAACATAACAAAACACAACTTACAATATAATCTCTAAATATAATCTCTACAGCTTAGAGTATAATCTATATAATTGTATACAGTATAATCTCTAAATATAATCTCTACAGCTTACAGTATAATCTCTAAATAAAATATATACATATTATAGTATAATCTATATAATTATATACAGTATAATCTCAAATATAATCTCTACAGCTTACAATATAATCTCTAAATTTATGTCCAGTATAATATCTTCAGCAAATTCGTTTTCATATTCCCGGAATTAAAGTTAGAATCCACCATCTGTTTGCTGTACATTTTTCTAGAACTAATATATCACCCAACGCTCCTATTGCCTCAATGATGCGGCTTTACAATTCAATGACTCAACATTTAGATATTTTAACAATAGTTTTTTAGTGAGTTTAAAAGTTTGACTGTGCTTGATTTATAAATATTTATAACCATAATTATGTAAACCATAGTTTGGGAAAACTCATATACCGTAGTTCTTCATTCTATTTAATAATTTAATAGGTATTCTTTTTTATTGCTAGTTTATTTTTTATTAATTTTTATGTATACTATTTATATATGTTCTTTTGAGTTTAATAAGTTTTGTTATTAATATTTTTTTACTTGCTTACAAATGGTAGTTTTTGTTTAGTTATTAGTACTGCTTTGTTATAATTATGTTTTTTTACCTGTAACAGTGCATGTAAATAAATCAAAAATTAATCCAATCATATTCAAAATATATTGTTATTCTATAGTCTAGAAGATAATTTGTAATACTATGTATTTACATTAACACCCACAAGCAAGATTTAACCATTTTTATTAATTTGATAAGATCTAATATATTTAAAAAGTTAATTTTTAAGAACAGTTCACGTCCTAAGTTAAACCCTTATAACAAATACAACTTGTTTGGCAGGTCTTTACTGATTTAAAAATAATATCAAACAAAATTCAAAATATTTTATTGTAATCCCTTGACAGGTATAGAACGGGTTAGAATTGTAAGTTTCACCACTAAGCGCAAAATATTTGTTTCACAACCAAGGCGAGACAGAGATCGGAAATACAGTAAAAAGTAAAGTAAAGATGACTTACTTTTTACCCTGGTAAAAACCAGGTGAAGTTAGGGCTAAGCAGCCCTCTCTAACAAAACCTGGTGACTACCGGCTTAAAGGTGACCTCTGAACCACCACCAATAGCCGGGCAGGCGAACCGCTTGCAAGGACAGGATCGCTCAGCGGTCACTCATCCAAGCAGCAGCCACGCTCGACGTTGCTTGATCTGGTTATCTTGCGATAACCGTTGTACCCATTACACTGCGCCATTGGCAATACGAAATATAAAAAAATATATTGGAAATTCATTTTTTGAAAATCCGATTGCGTCAAAAATAGTTTTGCTCCGTGTAGATATTATAGGTAAAAAAAATAAAAACTACGTTTCTTTTCATTTTTATTACATTAATAAGTCAACATAAGCGTACTGTCTATTTTACCTATTACTGCTGTTATTTAATTGTATGGATTTTATCGCTATGTTTAGGTTAGCGCAGTAAAAACACTTATATAGTGCACGAGTGTATTTTTAGATGCCTATTATAATGTACTTCGTGAAATAAATGTAAAATGAGCTGTTATATGTGCAGTATGTTTAGTTTAGTAAAATTATATTTTATATGGTCTAGAAATATTATTAAAAACGTTATGTCGAAAATTACTAAATTTCCATTTTGACAATATTTAAAATTCCTTATGCAATGTAATGTTGGATTTTTGAACTGTAATGCATTTTTCACTTATTATTAAATTTTATAACTTATAAGTTATGGTACAAAGTAAATCAAACTAAAGTAATTAAAAGCAACTCAAACAGATAATCGGGTTTTGCTTTCGATATTGCTAGCTTTGAACAGCATTTGTTTGATGAATACGATATTAGAAAACATTTTGTTTCTTCTTTATTTCCTTATCGTTTAGTATACTTATCACTGGAAAATTAAAATGTTACTTTATTTTACATTAATTTTCTTTCAATAGAATTTTACATTCATTGCAGTCAGACTGTCGAGAAATCAGCTCTGTTACTTTTTGTTGAATTAATTTTCAATTAGTTAAATACTGTACATTTTGAATAATCAAGTTCATCAAGCAATTCTGTCTTACCAGTAGGAAAGAAGTTTAGTAATTGTAACCTTAGCCTAGTCTTGCTTAAATAGGCAACTTTTGATTTAAAATATCATATCCAGCTCAGTTGGAAAAAGGTATATTCGAGGTCAAAATTTGGAAGTTTCAAACTAAAGATATATTATTAGTTTATATGATAGTTTGTATAAAGCTGATAGAACAAAACTCTGAAATGGTGTCTTTTTCGTTTAAGGGCCAGCACAAAAGACCCTAGCTTGCCTATTCAAAACTCAGATCACGCGATGCTTGCCCGCTGCGCAGCGCTTTGCGCTGCTTGCTCTTTTAGAAAAAAAACAGTAGCAGTCGTGGGACTGCCGATAGAAGTGAAAACGGAACTATTAAATTGAGAGTAATTAAAAATACGTTATAGTAGCAGTACATCTGTAATTGTAAATGTGACGCGTTTTTAATTTTCCAATTTTAAAATCCACGAAAAAATATTATCAAATATATAATAAAACTAGAAATATATTTTACCACGCTAGTAAGATAAATCTTATACCATAATAATACTCATTTCATGATGAAGAGGTTAAATATTAAAAAACATAATTAAAATGAATAATGCTAAATTTTAAATACAAATATTCGTACAAATATTAAAAATATTTAAAAATATATTCGTTGTTTTCATTATTCATTTATCTGTATAAAAATATGTTGTAATTCCTCAATATTAATAGTTAGTTAAACATAGAATACAAGTGAGTAAACACCGAGTGAACAACAGTGAGTTGAAAACCGTTGTAAATAATACAGTTATTGCTACGGAGTACGGATAAAGTATATAATTGCAATAACAATTAAACCCACAATATTTTTAAAACTAATAAATTAGTTAAATTAACTTGGTTCTTTCGTAAAGGTATTTTTATTGCACAATAAACTAATTTATTGAGTTAATACGGTATCAGTGAGCCAATGCGCCAACTACAGTTCCGGCAGAAACGTTCACTCATCACTTCATACGCTACTACAGGCTAAACTAAACTTCCAATAAAAAAATGATAAATTACACAAAAAATATTCATCTATTTTCACACAGCTTTCTCGCTGACAAATTTTGTCTGACCAAAAAATAAAAAAAATCCTCGCTTACTACTTTTTTCTTGTGATTGTAAACGCTATGTAAAATGTAAACAATAATCAAAATTATTTCGAAATTTTTTTAATATTTAAAAATGTAACCAATAGATTGCCAATATTAAGAGCTTTAATTTGACGCATCTTACAGAATTGTACGACATTGGCTTCACTTTTAAATCGCGAGAGGAAGCCGTAAAGGTCACTGATTTTCGCAGTCTGTTTTCATATTCCGCCGGGACAGTTTTAACACAGCGAGACTGACTTTTTCATGCAGGTTAGTAGTTCGCGGCCAAGTCTACGGTTAAAAAACACAGCGAGACTGACTTTTTCATGCAGGTTAGTATCATTAGCATGTCGGTGACGCGAACCGAGGATTTTACCCTCTACCAAAACGCTCAACGCGCCTAAAGAAGTTTTCACTTCAAAAATTAACTCGAGCCTGCAAAGTCCAAGCCCAGATCAACTCACCACGCTTTATTGAACAAGAAAAACTAAGTATAACTCACAGAACTAACGCAGGTTTCATTACAGGCAAAAGATAAGCGGCGGCGCGCGTTTATCACTGATAAGGTAAGACGAGTTTATACTAGAAGTAGTACCTGGACTACTGCCCTAAGAACTAATAAAACAAAAAAAACGATTAAATGCACTGTCAGTCAGGTATAGTATGTTTGTAAGGTGCTGGCCCTTAAACGAAAAAGACCCCTGAAATGTTTTTAATTTTAATAAAATCATAACACTTTGAAACAATTAGAAAGTCCATAGTCTTAAAAGTGCACGAGCCAAAAATATTGCATTTATATAACTCTATTTGTAAAACGTGGTATTGGTTTATTTACAAATAATCATAAAAACAATTTTTTACTCGTTCACTTGTAGGGGTTTAATTGTGTGCTTCTTTAACTTAAACGGTAACTGTATTGAAACTATAAATGTGATTTAATATCAAATGGAAATTGATTTTTCTTGGAAATATTTGAAAGTATTATGAATAGTTTCGATTTTGGTTTATCTTGCAGAATTCCCGAGATATAAATTGTGCTTTAACGCCAATAACGCCCTCTTCAAACGTTTTACTCGTTAAGACTTGCTAACGAACTAATCAAAACTATACACGAATATCGCCTTTGTACCAAGTTTAGGCTGTATCTATTAGGGAGATTACAGTAGTTATAGTGTTCACGATTATACCCTTGATGTTGAATACTACTTAAAACTTTCTAGCAAACTATCTGGAAATCTTACGAGATATGAAAACGCGTGAATGCAAACAGTTTTGAGTCTATGGTGAGATTTAGTTCAGTTACAATATTTTAGTCTGAATGTGAATAACATCTTGAAATTTTCATTAGTTAAGGCAATAGTGAAATCTTACAAACTGGCCTACTTGTCGAGTTTAATCTAAATCTAATTAGTAACTACGGCATGTATCGTATTCGAATGGACTCTATCTATGGACTATTTATTCATATATGGACTCATTTTACCTTAATATTGTAAAACTAAGTGAAATATTATTAACAACACTACTTAAATATATTTCTCCTTCAGATTTCTTTTCCTCTGATAGTTTACTACTCTGAGAAAATCTTATAAACACGCCATGTATTACCTCCTGGCGTTAGGTGCTTTAGTAATGTAACCGCTTTTAACTTAGTTTAAATAAACAAGATAAACTTTTTAAACATGCATAAAATATGGGCGATCGATATATTTTTATGAATAATCTGAATAGCCATAAAAAGGAATAGAGTTTATTATCAAATAATAGCAATACTCTTTTACGTATTTATAAGCAACGCATTTTACTAACCAACAAATTAAAATCTGTTAACGTTAGTTACAGTGACAATCATAAGTAAAGCTCTTTTTCCAAACTTGGAAATGTCTAATGTATAAGAAACATATTTCCCTGAGATGTATCATAATAGGACACTTAATAAAAAAAACTTATGCTTCTACAAGTTTTATTAGTTATTTATTAATATTATTTATTTACGTTGCGGCATGTTTTACATTTATATTACAATATTTTTTCCGTCCTTTTTTGTAACATTTACACCATGCTTAAACTATTTTTAATTGTTATTTGTTACATCTTCAACTTTATTTCTTAGTTTTTTTAAGTTCCCACGCCTAGTTAAAAATTAAAAACATTTTTTAATATACTACGCGTTCTGCTGTTTAAGAATATAAAAAATTAGATTTTTTCACAAAAAATAAAATTTAGAGACAAAACTTTTGTAAAAAGAAATGGGTTGGAGCTTTGTAATGTCTAAGAGGGAACTTAGAGCTTTGTAATGTCTGAGAGGGCACTGTGTGGCGTTGGACCGATGCTGATGTAACACTGATATTATCACTTAGCGGCAGACACCAACGCCCCCAACCTGTGATCAAGTGGACTTTGACACACCCTTCCCAGCGCTCTTTAACACCTCCCTGCGCTATCTTCTGCGGCACATGATTCTGCTTCTGCGGACTTACAAAGATATTTGATTGTCGCAGCAGAATTGTCTGTTTTTAATTAGAAGACTACAAGGACGGAAATATCTCGAAAATCCGTAATTTTTCAAACAAATGCTTGGAGCAGTATGAGAAGCAGCGTAAAACTAGATTTTTTTAAGATCATCAACTCGAAGTCCAGAAATTTACATTTAGTTGATTAATGGATTGTTGAAGTTCGCTAATAAATGTATTCGATTTCAATAACAATTCTAAGGAGCCATTGGGTTATTGATGCCTTAGCTTATTTTATGCCCTGAGAGGCAAGAATATGAGCTAACCATATGTGCATTATATGATGCACTAGTCGTAGACAAGGTAAAATCGTGCTTGTTATCCATGGTTCTCAATCCACATAAGGCCACAACAAGTAAATCACAAATAAAAGGTAAAGATGAGCGTTAAGTTTTAGATGAAATTTTATAAGGAGAAGAAAATACTTATGTAAAGCAATATTACATGAAAAAGGCCTAACGAATGATCTCTGACATATGACATCAAAGAGAGTACATCACAACGTTCATCTCGTAATATTTCTGTTTTAACAAGTTCTTGATCATACTTAAAAGCGACAAGATAATGGTAATATATAAACTGTCAACAGGGAATGTGTTCCACACGTAGGCCAATGAGCTATGAGAACGGTCATAATAAATAAATGAAGGAGGTTGGCCTCTTCTTTTCCTTAAAAAAGGTTTTTTCGATTAGACATTTAGAAGGACATCAGAATGGACCTAAAAATAATACGAAAGTTATCATAAGATTTTCTGGTTTAGCCGCTAAAAGGATTTTATTGAAGAAGTCTTATAACTATAACAAATTCTATGTTTTAGATGTAGAGTTGAAAAATACTATAAGTTTTCATTCATAATGTACTAACATGAATAATGTATTTCTAAATAAATTAATTACAGCAATTATGCAACATATTGTAATATGAAAAATCTATTAGATCATTGAAGGCGTGATTGAAGGAATTCGATAAACGTATGGTTGTATTAATCAAAGCTAACCATTTCGGAATACATACATTTTACAAGCAGATACTCGTAATTATTCCAACAGCAATAATGAATATAAATAAACTGATATGTTAAATATAACGGTTAGCGAGTAAAATGTAATATTCGCTCGACCGCAGAAAACGCGGCAAGTTTGATGAATAACAAGCAGGAGTTTTATGGAAATTCACGGAACCATTCCAAGTATTCATACAACTGCCACGTATGTCACGATAATGTATGGAGTTGGCTATACATTACGGTTCGTCTCTTACTGTTTATACTTGGAAAGAAAAATAATACTAACGTTCTATTTATATTGTATAGTAAGTAGAGCTATTTTTGTTTGGTATAGTTTCAAAGGAAGCTCACTTTAGCAAACCCGTTCACGTTACTGCAACTTTATTTAATGTAGCATGTATTTTTGAAACTTATCAAATAGTTTTATCCCCTACTGCATAATTTAAATTGGAATATGTATAATTAAAAAAATAAACTATAATATTACTTTTACAAATTTTTATAGACTGGAAATAAATGTAAAATTTTAAAATTAACTATGGTAGATGATCTCAGTACGTTTTATTTATGCTTGTAAGTATTAACGAAGTGTTTAATATTAACTTCAATATTGAAATTATTTGTTTAATAACATTTAACTTACCCTATAAACGAAGATTCATGTATGAAGGTAAACAATTCAGCATCAAACAAGAATTTTACCTGAAACAAAACAATTATTTTATAGCTATTGTAACACTAAAGATTGAAAGACTCTTAAATAAATGTATAACGATACTTGTTGAGCTTGAATTTTATTATTTTTAATCTGATAAAATCTATGAATATGAATATGCTTAGCTACAATATTAGGATATTGGATTCTATATGATTAATTTATTTCGTTATTTTAATTAATGTAAGCGTTATTTGATAACGACATACTTTTGAAAATATGTTTAATACTTTCTATTATTTTTATTATTTTATAAAAGAAAACTCACAATTATCCAATACTTAAAACAGGCCCATAACCAAGAAAAACTCGACGCATATGAAATATTATACGCAACAAAACATACATATTAAATATTAAACAATGATTTTGGACCGATTCAAAATTTACCATTCCTTTAAAATAAAACCGTATTCTTTGTTAACCAAACTTTTATACATATATTACTATTTATTTTATTTTTATTTTAACTATACAAATCTTGTCTTGACTTTTACTCAGCTGATAATTGTTATAAATTGTAAAACATTGATACTATTTCGAATTGTTTATTCACACCTGACGATGGCATCTTTGATGTGGAAAGGTCTCGTGTGAAAATATTAAAGTGATTAGATAATTGTGAGTTTTCTTCTGTAAAATAGTAGAAAATAGTTTTTCAATAAGAAAAGATCCTTCTTCAGTAATATGTGTAATACTTTTGCAGGATGTACTTCGGTATTCAAATAAATTTTATTCTAAGCTATCTTTTTTTCTGCAATCTGAAAGAAAGCCAAGTAAATGGAAATGTAACTGGGTGTGTCAGACAATGTCCACTGCAGAATCTGAATTGTAAAGCGAGAATGATGGCCTGGAACGTGTAGCATCAGCTGTTTACAAACCATTTGTTTCAAATCAGCCCCCAGATATCCCCCCCTACCCCTCTACCCATCAAAACGTTAACTCATGTATTGAAACGTTACTGCAGGCTAGCATACGTACTTCTAAGGAAACTATAGACAGAAATAGTGGTGTATTAAAACAAACTACTATATAATGATTAATTTATATTTAAAAAAAAGAACATTACAATCCGTATAACAATAAATATTAGAATTTATTTTGTTATAAAATTATAATTTGAAACATGCTTTGTAAATTTGGTAGCTATACAATTGTTATTATTTCTTGTTATAACAATTTTCAAAATTTCTGAGCTTAACCCTCGACCCAACTCCTAGTTGAAATCAAAATATTTCTGGTCTCAAAAAGAATTTCAGTCAGAATACTTTTGTTCTGAAGCGCTTTACTGGTGAATTAGATAGGAAACCTCCGATAGGATTAATTTGGGCCGTTTCAGACCCATACTGATGATGGTCTAATTGTCTGGAGTAGTGCTTTACAATCGCAAGAAATATTTCTAGTACAACAAGAGTCATAGCAAGAGCTATTAAACATTGTAGAACATTATTTATAAACCTCAGAATTAACATTTAGTTTTCCCTCTACATCATTGAATGTTTTTTATATTTTAAAACATTACCATGAGAAAGTTTAATAGAGAAATTAAATACATTCCTGTGATACAAGGGTTAGGTGTCTTGTGGATGTACCATCTCATAGGGTAAGCTAAATTGTTAAAAGTCATTTGATCATGTCCTGCAAGTTATTTGACAAAATTCCATTAACTGTAAGACAGTTAAGTTACTTTAAGTTTAAGAACAATTAGTACATTTTTTCTTAATCAGTTTACTCAATTAGTGAGTTTGTATCTAAACAATGGGCTGAAGAAAACCTATTGTCACAAATCCCAATGTTGCTTATTATTGTGACTTGCCTTATACATTTGTAATGAAATATCTTTTTGTAGAATAAATATTCTATTCTAGTAAAGTTCTATTACAATATTTAGTCCTAATCAGTTTAACTAGGAATATTATTATCATTTATACAGCTTGGAGTATTCCTTAAAACCTAAAGTGGACATTGAAAGCTTACTTATTACAGTACCACGTGACTCAATCTAACTTCATGTGACATCTTACGAAAACACAGGTTTATCAGTATAAAACTAGATTAATTGGTCGACGGATTTAGTTCAACTTGTACTACAATCTGAGTTTCTTACCGATTAATGCGGTTTTTTCTTGACACGAAAAGTGGCTCAATACGACATTGGGATTGATTTGAATAGGAATTTCAAGATCAATAATTTATAAATGATATACCGTGATAGTTTTTGATTGTACTATAATGTTAATAAGAAACACATATACTAGTTTTTCATACTTTTACTTTTCGTCCATTTAAATAGCATTTAAGCATGGAAAATTTAGATTGTATAATTCCAGAGAGAAAGTAGTTTGTGTATAGTTGTTTGTATAGTTCCAAAATATAGTAGTATGTGTGACTTCTATTTAGTAGAGGCGTGAAATACTATGAAGACTGAAAACAAAGCAGCTAGTGTAAAACGGTACTCCTTAATTGAGAATAGATATATAACGAGATGGGATACTAAGCCAATTATTTTACAAGGCAGCAGACGTATGTGCGTTTAATTGCAGAGTTCTTGAAATCATATACAGGAAGCGAATTGGACATGCGGGTAAATAAAGAAAGTATTATACAGATTGAAAGGGCAAAATTGAATAATTAGTAGAAAAATTACGATACTATTTTATGGAAAACCCAACAGAAAATATGAACTCGCTTATAAAGACAAAAATGGAAGATAGGATCATTACCTTCTATCCCTTTACGTGAACTATATTTGTATAATACACCGGAACTCATGGGGAAAAGCGTAAAGCAAGACGGTTTAGGAATTAAACTAAATGTGACATAATAGCAACGGTTCTTGCTATTCCTTACTGTCAGTAACGAAGGAAAATTCTTGATGAAGTGCAGAAAATACTTGAGTCCAAAGTAAGACAAGAACTGATGTGGCATCGTCTTTGTAAGAAAAAATCATATACTAAACCTTACATCAGGTAAAGGGAACGCGTTTAAATTAATGAAATCATTATTTACATTACCTCACTCATTTTGGATTAAAATGGTTTTAATACAAGTTGTTGAAAATCTGGAACAAGGATGCGAGATTGCATACAGGAGCATATACTAGAAAAGTTTGTATTGGAAGCTTGTAATCTCTATGTAAGAGGTGGTATGATGAAAATATTAGTCGCTCCACGTTACGTGTATACAAGAAACTATTATAATCAAGATGCAACGATAACTCATTTCATATAAAATATTGTCGTATGTCATAATGATATTAGTATAATGAATGGTCAACTATAACCATTTTTTAAATTATTTTATTTCCAGACCCGTGTTGCGATATTCAACCATCAGTGTGCATCAGTGTGTACATTAACCTCTAAATAAATAATACACAAACAAATATACACATGGGGACCATTTAAAGAGATGTTACATTTATATGGCACAGTTGTAATTTTCATTATTATTCAGTATTTAATATATGTATATGCATTTTTTCAAATACTGGGCTTGTCTTATTATTGAGATAGCTATTTCCAATGTTACGAGGATCTTTATTATAATTTAGACATAAATAATTTTCGTGTTTAATTTGTTCCTTTGCTTTCGATATATAACATTTCCATGTTCTTTTCAACAATTGTGTATTTATGGTCAGTTTCTAATAAATGTTCAACGAATTTCGATTTTATTATAGACATGTTATTTGACTTCAAAGCTTATATTTGTTCTTTAAAAATTTTATTAAACTTTCTGCTAGTTTGTCCAATATAATATCTTTTACAGTTACTACAGTTAAAATTGTATAATCCAAATTGTTTGTATTATTCTTGTTTGTCATCTTTTGGTGTACTTTGTTTTCGATAAGTTTAAATGTATTATTTCATCTTTGGTAAGTGATAGAAAATTTAGAATTTTTAAAGGTAAAATAAGTTTAGGTAGTTATTAATAACTTACAATTTTTAAAAGGAAAATGAAATACATTGATAGAAGCACTATAAACATTGTTTGCGTAGCGAACAAGAAAATGGAGCATACAGCTCTTAATTAAAATTCCACTCCTTACTTAGTTAAGGCGGCAAGAAAAGTCAGACAACAAAAGTCTTTCTCATACTTAATCAAGCAAATATTATTACTATAAAGACGCTGTTTCTATGATGTTTGCTGAAATAAAATGACTGGGTGAACAATTTCTCAGAAAAAGGTTAAACATGTGTAATAATTAGACATTCCACTTGGCGAAACCTACCTCCACGCGAATTGTTTGAAGTCTAAAAGGACAATTTAAGTAAATTATTAATTTAATACTTTACAAAAAAAATTAAAGGACAGATCGCCTGACACACTAGTGGTACATACTAGATTTAAGACAATAAAACTTAATCTCTCTTTCTAAGACTTAAAGAATATTAGAGCAATTGAAAATTGTTTTTAAATAGTAATAAATGGTGATAAAACAATACAACAACAACAACAATACTAAAAGAAAAAAAAATTAGAAAAATCTGGAAATGTGTTACCAAATTAGTATGGGTCAGTAGGTAGGCTAGCATAAGTGTATGTAATTATTTAACGTGATTCCTTCTAGAGGGATCATATAAATTTTTTATTTGCATAATAAAGAACCAATTCGTAAAAGAATAACTATTTTTGAAACTTCTACGCACCTAATTTGTTCCTAAACCAAATTACATCTACTCTCAATCGTCGATCTACTCCACTTATTCGTCCATGGCTTCATATACTATAAAGATTTAGACTAAACTTGGGGGGGGGGGGGGTGATAAATAGTAGGATTAAACTTTCGATTACTGGTTAGAATTTGACAACATGATACTTGAGAGGCAATGCACTTTACCGTGGAAAGATATAGAATCCACCAGGATGGATGTGGGTTATCTACATTTATAAAGGACCACGAATTGCTGACGAATAAGCCATTAGAATGCGTGTTTAATCAAATGACCACTGCTCTTCCATACACTTGCCATCTTTCAATGGTACAAACATTTAGTAACACAAGGTTTAGAGATCTGCAAACTGACCTTTTCTTCAGATAAATAACTTACCTAACACATAATTACAAACTAGGTTTAAATAAACAAATCATACCAGAGCGTTGTGACACGCGTAGGTCAGGAATCACAACCACCATGTTGTGTGTCAACTTCACTAACTCATGCACTTAAAAAAAAACAATAATTATTAAACTGAACTACAGAATACAGATCACAATAGCTCTGTATGCATTTGTCGATGAACCAGCTACGACTGTGTTGCTAATTTACCAAAACGTAGTGTTACTGATTTTTAGGACCACTGAACGCTGGCAAATGCAATGAAAAACTCCTGTCTGCTTCAACATCTCACCATTCGGAGTTCAACTGTACATCCATCGATTGGGACCAAAATCCTTCTTTTGGAAGAATAATTTAGTTTACACAACGTCGTTGAATCTTCTACAGTAGAATACTTAATTCGACGAAAATTACACAGCCTGGTGTCACAGGATAGCATCATGAGATAAATATTTTACCTATGCACACACAGAACTGGTTCTTAAACCAGTTCTGTGTGTGCATCATATGATCTACTGATCATACGTTCTATCAAAATTATATTCAGCCGAAACCTCTGTGAATGGCATAAGATTGCCTAAAGAACAAGGGTATAAAAATTGAAGATCATTGAATATATTAGATGATAACTTGTGTCTGATGGTAAGCTACAACTACTAAGCTTACAAAACTAAAATAGATTTCTGGCAAAACTAGATAGTAAAGCCAAAGTAAAATAAAGATGTCTTAATTTACCAGGCGAAATCAGACTAAGAAGCTCTTCCTAACACTTAACATGGGGACCAACGGCTTAAAGGTGACTTCCGAACCACCGACAATGGCCGGGCAGGCGGGCTGCTTGCAAGGACAGGATAGATCAGTGGTCTCATCCATACAAGCAGCAGCCACGCTCGACTTTGCTTGATCCGGTTATCTTGCGATAACCATTATACCCGCTACACTGCGCCATTGGTAAAAAAGTAAAAGATAAAATAAAATAAATGTGTCTATAGTTAAAATAAATAATATTGAATTGTATTGTGTGGGATTAAACCCAACCTCCAAAGAAAAAGGTGCCTTTGACCAATAAAATGAAATAGTTTAAATATAGACTTGACAGGATAATCTCAAATTAACGCACCTTTTAAAATTCATGTTCTGAATTTTCTTTTCTCATGAGAAAAAAGTCCATTGCTCTCGAAGGCCTTACTGATAGTACGAGATTCCTGAGAGCCCTGATTAGAAGAATAATGATGATGAATATCATGAACAGTTTAGGAAAATGTACTTTAAAGCCTTTTGTGGAAGAGTGTCAGTATTCAGCGAAAGTTGGTTTCAATTGAAGATATGTCTGCAGCATTGAGAACTAGATGAAATAACTACTAGACACCCTTACATAGACCACTTTTATAAAGTTTTCAATGTCACTAATAATAAAACATCTTATTCGTTATAAAAGCATAACAGTTTGTACTTTGTCTTAACTAAGTATATGTACAAAAATATGCATTTGCCTTTCACCAATATCTCACTTTTAAATTGTTGTCAAGCGTTATCTTTATAATTACGTGTATAAGTACTTAAAATAATTTAAATATGCTTGTAAAATATTGAAACATTTAGAGATGAACCCAATAAATGTTTTTGTGAGATTGTGCCCTAAAGCTATTGAATTCAGTTTGAATATTACATTATTTTAAATCATTAAATTCATATATTGCGTATTATTTTATAGCCTAATATTAATATACATAGATGTTCCAAATATATTTATTGTTATCAATGCATTTTACAATGATGAGTCTAGTTTGAAAAAACTGTTTTACTAAAGAGAATATTAGAATAAAAATACTTTTAAAACAAAACTTTTAGCTATTTGACCAACATTTTTGTCAATTTGTTCCATTCCAGCGGTTAAATATATACAAAAAATGAACGAACTCTTACTCAGAGATAATTAAATTTTTAAACGGCACCATCGGGTGTAATGATTAGACTCAAGACTTCTACAAAACTCCGTGGAACGGATGAATCTGGAATTGCAAAAGGTACGAAGCTTTAACAAAGGGGAAAGGATGTATTCGAGCGTTACGCATTTTCAATGTACAAAAGGATTCCCAGACCGAAATTGAATTCAGGAAATGCATAAAAGAGGAAACTCGCCTGTCACTTAGCTGGAAGTGCCGGAACGTAATTTTGATTCCTTCTTTCCAGGAATTCTTTCTTAGCCTTTTTTATCACCTCCTCGCAAGTTCTGTCTGTGCTAAGATATTTTAATGGTGAACGCTGCGCCATCTTTGGACTTTCATTTCGATTACTGCTAGGATCATTGTTCCGGAATGTTATTAACAGCGTGTTACAATGATGTAACACTACAGTATATATGAACACCGCCTGCCTTCAGTAGGATTTCCATACATAATAGGTTTGTACGGCGGAGATTAATGAATTCACCGTGTTTGTTCTCGTATTTGATGATTACCTATCTGTGCACCAGTAATGTGTCATTTATTTTACTTTTCAATGAACCGTACGATTTAAAGCAAATAATTCGAACTCAACAGAATGTATTCCAACCATTAAATAATGTTCCACTGTTTTATCTACAAAGAGGTTAGTTAATTCCTTTAAATAAAATGTAAACCTGTAATATTCGTAATTTTAAATTTATGTAGTTCTTATAGACGTGTTATGGCTAAAATATTGTTTATATTTTATTAATTATATAAATCTTTATATACTGACATTTTAAGATTTTTCAAATAAATTTACTTACACTAATTCAGTTTTGAAAGCTTTTAAAGTTTGTTTGTATAATGAAGCTGACTTTTCTTTTCGGCGGGACTATAACAATTAGAATGCTCTGGTCTACTGATAAGATAAGAATGTTTACCTAATTCGACGAAGGTTATCACTCATGTCAAAACATCTTAATGTGATCTTACAGAATTGTGTATGCACACAACAGTAAAACTATAATTTAAAAGTAAATAATTGGTTTCAAATAGTAATAAAATAATAAATGGAATATATACATATGAATCTTCTTAATAATAATAAGTAAAACGCAAGAAGTTTAAGCATGTATATGTAGAATAAGTTGCAAGTAACTGCAGTTTATACGGTACTTTTCCACAGCACGAGTCTTGTCTGGAAGAACGATCATTGTATTCTCTGAAATATACACGAGTTAGCTCTGAAACAATCTCATTGCAGTAAACATTCTAGATTGCTGTTATATTCTTGCACTAAGATTTACCATTAAGAATTATAATTCCTTTGATAACACAAAGTCACATACAGAGTTGATTATATTAACAATTGTCTTAGGCTAATTACAATTATATTTATTTATTCAATAGTTTGTCAATTTACATTGACATCGTGATTTAAATAAGCTTTTTTAATAAGGGTGTTACATTCACCAGTGTATTTAGAATACTAAAACTATATACAAAAATATAATAAAAATGTCTCAGTGATTTATTTAAAACAATAAAATTGCTATGAATTTTAGTCCTAATAGTTTATAATATCCTGTTTATAATCTCTAGCAATTTAAAACATTGCTCCTCCTAAGAAAATCTAAATTTGTATAAAATATTTTTATTAAGGAAGGAAGTATTTACATGATATAGTTGATGTAAAATTTCACCAATGTGTGCCATAATAACAACAGCTCTGGCAATTTCTTATGGATTTAAAATTAGTTAACCTAGTTCTTTGTTTAAAGTTTGTTATTGAAGATGGAAGGTTTGGAAGGATAACAGAATTTCGTACATTTGCCATCGTTATAGGTTGTAAAAGGTATAGCACAACGTTTCGAGAATTCGAATCTATCCTCTTCGTCAGGTGGGGAAGGTCCAAATGGACTGAACTTCAAAGCAGCATTTGGGTATGTTTAAACCCTTTTCTTTCCCTTCTTTACTTCTTTCTGTTCGTTACTTGTTTGTGCATTAATAATTCCCCCATCTGAAGAAGAGCATAGATTCCAATTCTCGAAACGTTGAGTTACCCCATATAGTATAATTTACATTCCATTTATTCACAAAAATAACAACAAGAATATCTTTTAAACTGAACGTAACAAGATCAAACGTATTAAAACTATTTATAGATTCTATCGAGTAGCCATAATCTCTTTCAGGGAATGAAAGTCATAAACCCAAGACATTATATGTAGAGAGCTTTTAGACTATTTCTACTATTTCCAATTATGATTTCACTCAAGAAGGCTATTGTTAAACTATATTTACGAAAGCTCAACTGTTCTCATTCTTTCTTAGTGAGTATTTGGCGTTTCCTTGAGCATATAGTAAACATTTTGCTATATAAATAAAGGAATTATTACACCTATTCCAAAAGTCAAGTAGTCATAACTGCTGACAACGGCGTTTGCTATTAAGAAATAACAAAACAATAACGACAACAATAAACAATAAACAATACTACTTAACAATAAAATATAAACGGAAGTGAGCTTATGTGAAAAGGTGGCTGTAATCTGATTTTCCATCCAATCTGTATTAAAGGGGACTTGGAATGAAGGAAAACACAGTTAGATAATTATAAATACAAGAATTGGCTGATAAGAGATTAAAAGAATTACTCTAAATATATCTGAATTGGCTGTAACGGTACAATATTTTACGGTGGAATACAATTATAATCGGTGCTACTACTTTGACAATGAAATACAGTTACAAAACTGGAACACAGTTAAAGACGAAGTACATTTGGTTTCGCGGATCCTTTTCCTCTTGGTTTACGCTGTACGAGAGTCTACCTCGATTCCGTGTCGACTAGTCAATAAGGTTAAAGTGAGTAGAGGCATTTAATCGTTAAGAATTACCGGTTCCATTTTAAGGAAGAGTTGCCACTTTATTTTAAATGTAATTTTAATAGACTAAAATTTTAGGTTATGTTTTATTGTACTTTTAAATCAGGAGAATATGTGATTTTTTTATAAAAACGAGAAGTCGATATCCCTTTTATATCTCTTTCAATTTTAGATTGCACCAGTGACGAATAACAATCTACACCTAACTACAAGAAGTTTTCAAATAAATTTAATCTAGGGAGAACATCGATATAATATTTCGAGATGAGTGCAAACAGTATAAGGTTTAATGTCCTGATCACCAGGGACAAGTGTTGATCGAGAAGTTTTAGAACAATTTTAGTTATGTATGCAATAGTCAGGGTTCTACTGCAGGGAGTGCAGAACTAGGGTAGATAATCTATTCTTATCGTGGAATGTCACTGCTGACTCTAGACGGCACGCTTGAGGGGGGTAACAGGGCGCTTGCTATTGAGATAGAACTAAATTCTGTTATAAATTACATATCATAGAGTACATAGTAACATATTTCTCACGCAATGAATATGAGAGAACGAGATAGAGAATCATACATAAATTTATGTAATTAATAATAAAATAACATTATTTGCTTACTTTTATGATTTGCGGTCTGGTAGCTTTTTTATGATAGCAGTCAAAGTCTCTGTTCTATTCGTTACAACAGGTAAACAAAACAATGTTTTATATCACAATAAAATCGGCAAATAAACTAAGTTATTATTAATTAAATCCACAGCGTTATTCTATAGCATCCAGTCCCGGATCGGACCAACAATATTTCGAGGTTGAAAGAGAGGTATACGGCCCTGGCGGACCAAAAGATGTGATGAGAGATATAGTAATAAAATGAATCAATAAATTAATTAATTAATTAACTTTTAAACGTTCGGAGCCTCTGGTTCCAGAAAAATTCTTAAAGGAAACGAGATGAAGGAATATTTCAAAGAATGTGCCATAAAATCACTCACCAAAATGTTATGTTTTACGAGAACCACAAAAGGAGATGGAGTCCCTGGACCCGGCGCGAGAATGTAGGCAGACACAGAGAATTCTACGGGGGGACTCCAGAGGTCCACACTGAGGGATAGTCCACGTTCGCGGGAGAACATACACTTTAGCACGCACAAAGGGTGAACAAGGTGTAACCAAATAGGTAACACGATACAAGAGAATGGAGAGCTTGAGAGGGTGAGATGGGATAATCATAGATGTGAATGTGTGCAACGACATCACAGAAGGTCACAACGACCACACTGAACAAGAGCTACAACCTCACTGCCTTTGCCTAGCCGAGCGCAGAGGTGGTGGATTGACCTTGATACATTTAGGCATGGTCAACTGATTTTTTCGCTCGCTTAACGCCAAAAGTTAAAAAAAGTATAGACAGTCAATCCAGTATGTAAGACGGATATTATTTGACCAATTCACCAACGAAATTAAATCCTGTATGAGAAAGTATTGATGTATAATAAAAATTTTCATAACCAGTATTTTAAGGTGATTTTTCAAGTTGCTTATATGCAAAAAATTAATGCATCGTGCATGGATGCATTTGTGAAAGTATGTAAATGAACAAGCATGTAAGTTTATGTCTATGTAAGCATAAATATGTTTTATAAATTTATGTATACAACTGATGGAAATAAATCCTAATTATTTTACTATAAATAAGTCGTATAAATAATGTTTAAAATGAAAATAAAAATATATTTATCATACATTTATATACATTTTGCATAATATTTTTAGTAGCTAAAGTAGCATAAAGATCATTGTTTTTCTTAATATTATTGATTGTTACTGTTTAGATTGAGAATTAAATTGCTATTTATTAGTCTGTTAAGATGTATATATAAATGAATTTTATCTACTGCAAGTAACACTTAAGAACATTAGAGTATTTTTAGCTTACATACAATTTTATGTTCAACGTCTGGGATGTATTTTGAAATCAGCAAGATAACCAAAATACCGATATTGAACTTAATACTTCCGATTTTGGTGCAGAGAAAATATTACTCGTGGGAGACATAGCCTTAACAAAGTTACATGGAGCAAGGGACTTAACTAATACTCGTTATTAGTTAACTAATACTTAGCTAATGTATTACTCGTATTCCCGTGCAAAAGGAGGGATTTAAGGTACTCAGAATCGAGGCTCGAAGTGTTAACTGTTTCTACATTGTACTGATATAATTTGGCGTGTAGGGTGTAAAATAAATATTTAGGAAGAATTTAATAATAGCCTGGTTTCAGATGTCGGGGAAAAATGTAGCCGTAAAAATAATCTTTTGTAAATACTAAAAGGATACGTTGCCCGAAAGATAAAAATACGTATTTCTAAATTATGTAGTAACATGCTATTTGTAAATGATAACTATGAATAATGTAGGTATCATTGAAAGCAGCGTTTTGACTGATAAGATAATATTATTGTCTGGTGACCGATCAGCTGATGGCTTCAATACACAGGAAACTGGAATCGCCTACCTTAGTTAGTTTGTGTTCTGACTGCCGCAATTTCGTGTCATATTAAAAACTCGTGTATGGTACGGTGGACTTACCATGTATTATATATCTTGTTTTTATTTATTTATTTGTTGAGGTTTTTGCTGTGTTATTAAATGCCAAAATCTGTACGCCTATAACAACTGTGAAAGATAATTATCGCCTTTGAGACTTAATGACACCAGGAGATGGTTGAAACTATAGCTACTAATAGTAGCGTTAGTGAATATTCGTTGAACAAACTAAACTGTTCATTACATAATTTATTGGATACTGAATTTCACAGTTTTTTCATAAGACTAGTTTGTTAATAGAGGGAAAAGCGTCTTTGCGGTTTCACTGGCCAGTTGAAGATATCAAGGGCGTTTCTACTCCAAAAAGAGTCATAATTATCTGGAATTAGAGAACTAGAGATAGTTCAAGAAAGCATTTTAGAACACAAATGGGAACTCTCAATAAAGCCAATAAATTATCCCACGTAAAATTTGGGGCTTTCAATCTGTAAACTCCCAACTACACAAGTTAAACCAAAAATACAAATTATGTGGTTCCTGAAAAACTTGACGAAGTGTCTTGTACAAATTTCCGGTTTTACCTTGGTACTATATTATTTAAAAATAATAGCAATTGATAATACCATCAATATTAAAACTTTAACAAAGCCCCATTACTCAATTGGAGACTAAAATTATGTCTATATATCAGGGCCTTCCAGAACATGCACGTAGCGGCGTGAAAGCAAATTATAACTTTAGTAATAAAAAAATCTAAATATAATAACGTAAATTCTAAAATTCATAATAGTATTTAATTTATTTGTTATCTTAGTGACTTGTATAGAAGAAACTTTCTTACTTGTTAATGAATATGGTTTAAAGTGTTTTTGTTTGTCCTAATTGTAAAGTGAAAAGTACTTACTTGTACAAATATAATAATCAGGATATAAAGTTGTGAAAGTGATAGATTTGGAAATGTTTCAATGCACAAGGAAAACGTAATGTAAAACTAATTTTCTTCGTCTGTTGTGCGTGTAGTATCTTTGAGAATGTACGTGGAGAAGGAGGTGGCTCTTGGAGCATATGAGTGAGCTAGGAGGATCCCCAGTACCGATCACAATGGGTTGCGCTAATCAAATGCACACTGATAAGGCCTGGTGGTTACAGGAATACAGCTTATCGCATACAATCTCGCTTCTCCGAAACCGTTTTATTTTTGGCTTGTGAAAATCTTATTTTATTTTACTCGGAATGATTTAAAATAGAACTCCTTTATATTGGTGACTGTAGGAAAAGAATGCGTCGAGAGCAGCCAGTACTTTAGGTCAAATAGCTCAGGGAAATAGACTATTTTAGCTCCTCGGATATTCCACACCATATGACATGTGACATATAAATGGATTTATTTATTTCTAAAGGTCAATTAAATGTCTTTATAAGTCGGGTATGTCTTTATAATACTCGCCTTTTTCTACAGCACAGTAATGCACTTAATATGAAATATACTGCTTTTGAAAATTTTGTACACAAATGATATTTATGTTTTACTTTATGATTACCAATATTATTGAATGAAATGTTATAGTATCATTTGTAATTCATAAACCATTAAGGTTACACCAAAATTATGTAGCATAGAATTAAGACGTAGATTGATTTTCAAAATTGAGAAATGATACTGAAAATTCCATCTAAATTACTGGGACTCGCATTACACAATAAAGCATTGTAACCTATTTATCTTCTTTTTTCTTACATAGCAAAAGAGCATTGATACATGCGCTTATAAATAAATTTTAATTTATTTGCCCTTTAACTAGCATTATATCAATTAACTAATCGAAATATTTCAGAGCCAATTATCTGGATAATAAATATTCGAAAAATATTTAAAGTTTTTTGTAGTAATGCAACTAAATCAGTGTACTTAGTATAGGTAAAATATATTTAAAGTGATCGAAGTGGTTACAATATCTAACATTAACATTAGTAACTAACATACATAAGCTCTACGACTTGTTTCATTATCATGTAATTAACTACAAATGTTACTGCCAGCACATTTGGTCTTAAACGATATCCTAATTTATGTTTAAGTAAATGCTAGTGTAGCTAGTCAAATTAATGGCACAGTTAAATTGTTTTGTTGTAAAACTTTAAGAAATATATTAATTGTTTTTATCACGACGTAAAAAATATTGTGAATACATTTCCGTAGAATTCTTTGATGAGATCACTGTTGAAATTCTATTTGAACATAAATTTCATGTTCAAGACTATGTCAAACTTAGAAGACGAAAATGAAACAGAAGCTTAACGTTTACTGGGTATTATATTGTTAATATGCCCTGTAAATAAATTATAAAAAGTACTTGACAGTAGTTTCTTATTAAAATTGCAATAATTATATAATTTGGTATTAGTACTGGTAAGGGATTAATTATAAAATAATAGAAAACCATGACTATGGTTATACTTGCCTCCACACGTAACAAATAGAAATACGGACAGACAAATTAGATAAACATTGTTCATCAATTACTTGCGAACGAGAGCTCTGCTTGCAGCGCCTCTTCTCTTAGAAAATTGAAGGTAAACATTCGTTACAACGCCATTATAAAACCGTTCGGCCAGTTTCATTAACTTTTTCAATATTTGCCCAAGCCTCAGGGCTCATTGGGATTTATAGTGAACAAAAACCTGGCACGGCAATGTAACTGTTACTTTTTAAAATCTAAACGTAAGTTTAAACATGTCAAACATACCTATAGAAAATCTGGAGAAAATATCGCATTATAATGAAAACTTTAAAATTTATGGTGAGAATATTACTTCATGTATCCTTTTATTCATATACACAGAAATAAGTTGCACAATACTAACATTTTTGGAAAATAAACTTTTAACTTCATTGAATTTATCATTTGCCCGTATTGAATTTTTTTCATTTATGAAAGTACTCTACTTTTATCAGGTGCCAGCTGTTTCCCGCGGCTTCCCACGCTTTCTGTAAGCTTTACCCGTGTATGCGCACTTTTGGTTCAAGTGAATTATATTTCCAACGCCGTTGTACAGTTTAACTTGTTGCCACGATCAAGAAAATCTGTCAAAGTTGTATTTTTTACAGCCATTGTACACGTACATGCACTTTGTTATAAAGTGGTCTAACACTCAAGCTTCAAGTTCAACTACAAACTTATTATAAAGACAAATATACATCAAAACTTAGCGCCTACAAATATTGTTTTGCTATTTAATATTCGTAACTGTTTCTTAATTGCTGTTTACAATGTGCAGGCGCTTCGTTAATTTTTATATTTTTCAGTGCCGCCTGGTGGCTAGTTACATCAATGGGTATAGCATATAAACCTTCTACGTGGAAAAATATATAAACATACAACATTTAAGAATGGTCGGTCAAATAGTTTCTGAGTCTATAATGGACATACAGACAAACATTCATTATATAAGATTTCTTTACACATTTTGTGATGTAAATTAAATGGATATAGCAATCACACAGTCTGAGAAGACAGTTTTTGAATTATCTCTAAATTTTAACTATGCGTGGTATTATATCTGTGCTGTATACATTGTATAAACGAATAAAGCCTACACTGATAAAATTGCCCTAGATTCTGTTGTAAAAAGTGAAACCCACTTATAGGCATTTGGTTAATCAAGATTTCTTAAATCAATACTTGCATGGCCATAACTGTACTGTAGTCAAGCATTCCTAAAATTAATTTGTAAGATGTTGAAATCTTTATTATTGGATATCTAGATGCTGTTGTCACCTGCAATGGTGGAAATCAAAGTAAAGTAGAAATGTGTAGCCTTCTTGGTGTAAATCCTTGACCTATCTGCTTTAAAACACTTTATAACGTCAATAGCGTGTAACTATAGCTGTAAAAAATATAATCCTGAACAAAGATGCCAGAATCGTTCCAGAATACTGACTAAGAAACTCATGGATGAAGAATTAAAGGAAGAATAGTTCCATAATCCTGGAATGTTGGAAAATTT
This sequence comes from Homalodisca vitripennis, assembly GCF_021130785.1. Lineage (NCBI taxonomy): Eukaryota > Metazoa > Arthropoda > Insecta > Hemiptera > Cicadellidae > Homalodisca > Homalodisca vitripennis. The sequence continues at coordinate 243,130,441 of NC_060207.1, forward strand.
AGGTAAAATTGTTGCTATTGTTGTTTCAAGTTTATCTCAAAATAAACATATTTTTTACGAATATAAACGATACATTATCTCACAAAATGTTTTAAATTTTACATTAAATGTCAGAATTTTACTTTAGACAAATTTTTTATCTGTTAGTAAGTTAGAAAAAAAGCTTACGTTTATTGTACAATCTTTAGAATCTGCTAAGTATATTTCAAATATTGTAAATTTATCACTGAAATAATACCAGGTCCTGAGATAATGGTCCTTGAGTCTACTCTAATTAACATGGCGGGTATAGGAATGTACGTCTTCATTTAAACCCACATAGGGGTACCTATTAAAAGAATTCGACTAATAGCGATATATTTTCTTTACTTAGTACCTCCCGGTATCTAAAATATTGATTGAAGAGGACGACTAAACGTTTCTCGGTGGTGTCTCCTGCATTTATCTTTAATCAACTCGCTTACATCTGTCTGCCAATACTACTTCTACTCTTTGGAGAGTTATTTATTGATATCGTATTTAATTTATTTCTCTTTCCTCTCTTATTTTACAGTAAAAGACACGATTATTTTTTGCTATTTTGTCAATGAAGCTCTGAAGCTCATTCTAGGCCTTTAGTTCATTTAGACTAGTCTCGCCTTTTCTAATCGATTGGGTCGTCGTCCAGTGCTTCCAAATTTTTTCTCAAACTCTTTTTTTTGAATGTCTATCTATAACACAACTTCTATAAACATGTTGTGAGCAAATGCCTTTTGATGTGCCGATTGGAGAGCTAATCAACTGTGAATCTTTATTACTAACCTCGCTTAAATACGATGAACCTATTTGTTCCATTTGTGATCATTATCTATGAAACCACTTAATTCAGCTTTAAACGTGTGTATGAAAGTACTTATTTTAAAAATATAGCTGTTTCATATGTGAGGACTTTCACATAAAGTCATACCATAAAACTATGTGTTACGAACATCCGCATATTGTTAAAATCACAAACGGTACTTTTCATTGATAATATTAGTCAAATAAAAAATTACACTACGACTAACTCTTGTAAATGTGTTACTGTGACACGTTTCATGTAATAAAAGCATTGCAAATAATTCTATAGCTAACATAAAAGTTTATATGTCATTAAATAAAACTAAATGCAATTAAATAGAGTAAAGGAAAAACAGTGAGTAACATTACGTGACACAATTTTATGACCTCAGTGTTACAGCAGTGTTACACAATATAGCCATTACTGGGATGAGATACACCAGAAAACGATGCGCTCTTTCCATTCGAGAATTGAAGCCAATAAATGGCTTAACTTGCATTACCCCCGTTTATAAATAACTTCAAAGAGCGCCTATTTAATACCATTTAATAAGTATACATAACCAGACAGTTGTAACCATTCCAATATTACACATTTTGAAACTTGGTAATCAAACTGTAATAAAATCATAATAAATTATTTCGTTGGGAAAATCTAAAACTGTAAATAGTGTGTGTATAGATAGCCTATATTATGTACAAGCTGTTACTTGCGGTCTCACACACAATTTCACAAATCCTTATACTACTTATTAAAAGCAATTATGATGTAATATGATGTATACAAAAACATTTTTTAAACGTAAGTAGCCATGGCTCATCAGGTAGACAAAATATGTTGTGTTCGTGGTTAAGAGTATCAGGATTTAAATAATGTTTTTCAAGTTTAGAAGCACTTTTTGTTTACATTATATTTATAGCGTCACCGCTGCGTTTACCTTGTTACCTGGGTCAAGAAAATACAAATACAGAGGTATTGAAATAAATGATTTTCGTATAAAAATCTTTTACTTCTAGATTTTGTCAAATACTACCGTTTTAGACATTTCTAGTACCATATGTGAGTTTTCCTTGTTGTCTTGATGAAGAAAAAAATAGATACATACGTATAACTGAGAAGCCTAAATCGGTTAAAAGGTGTCTACTTCCGTGTGTTAAAGTTAACTACAGTGCCACAGTTTAGTTTGCTTTACTGCCCTAATCAAAAACTACATACTGATGTAGCTCTCGGAAATCTACTTCCAGCTCTTGGAATCTACTATCGGTCTAAAGTATTTTCAGCGTCATAATTGAGTTTTTCTTGTTGTCCCAATGAATAAAACACACACACACGTAGGACTGCGAAGCCTATAATGGCTTAGTGGGAAATCCTACCTACGTCCTATCTACTTCCGGTATAAGAGGAAAATCCCTAATAAGTTCCTTCAACGTTCCAAAATGATCGTTTATAAGGATTGGTGTAATAGAAGTCTTGTATTTGTGACTGTAGTCTTGGAAAGAATGGATATTTGAGGTATGGTAATGTTCATTTTTTTGTTTTTCCATAAGCCACTGCTAACATGCCGTATTACCATATCAAGGAAGCCATCCAATTTGACCTTAAAGTACCCTTCGTGAAAACATTGAAAGCTTTGTTCATTAAGTTTGGTTTTTAACAGTGTTTAAATAGTACTTACCGATCCATTAGATGTTTAAATGTGTCACTGGCGCAATCTAGAGCAACATTTAAATATTTACTTTTAATTCGCTATCTGGATGACACTACTAACCAAGTACTGTACTCTTTGTATTTTATGAAATTTTAATGTAAACAGATGATCCAATATCTGTCGAACTTTACTTGCGTCAACAGCTGTTTGGTGTCGGTTACATTTGGATTAAAAAACATAAATACTAAATGTTTTCATGAATTTTCAAAATTTAAAAGTAACTTTTCTCAAGTTTTTTTATATGAAGTTAGTTAGTTCTCTTCATATAAAAGTTCTTCGGATACGAATGAATAATTACATACAAAATTAGCTGTTTTTGTCAAACCGTTCCCAAGATTAGCAACACAATATGACATAAATTTTTATTTATAAGACTATGTTTGTACCCGTATATGTCCGTATGTGTTTGTATATCTATGCACGTGTATAGACTGAGAAAAAGAAGAACATCTTAATAAAACAATGGCATAAGTTCTCTTAAGGTTTTCAATTAAAATAAAATCTTAGACTAAAATTTTAGCTGGAAAACAGCTACAACATAACTCGTACATAAAGTTTTGGAACAAAATTAACATTATTTAAAACATCTTTTAAGAGAAATATACTACCTTAAGGTAAACATGTAATATAATAAAAATATAAATAATTAAATAGTTTTTAACAAATAAATCATATGAAACTTTTCGTTAGGTCTATCGTAATAATCTCACCTAAGAAATATAAAAAATTGAAACTAATTACTGTTGTAATTTAAATTATTTTGCAAATATTGTAAAAAAATAACTAATATATAACAATTGTGGTAAATATTTTAGTTAACATATTAGTTACATACTAATATGTATATACTGTATATATATATATATATATATATATATATATATATATATATAAATGTATATAAAATCTAATCATTAGGTATACGTATAAAATCACCTAATTATGTAATAAAGGTCTATAAATTGCTCTATCCAATGGGATGAAGGAAAAGAATTTCAGATTGCGCAGTGTAAAGACAAAGACTTTATTTATCTTGATGAAGGACTCTTATAACTGTATTGGACTCTAAAATTGCAATTGTTCCCCTCTCCTCCCACTATTGTTAGACTCAGCAATCTTCATCATAAAATACGCCGTTCCCATATTTTCTTAATAATTAATCCCCGTTTTATAGCTAAATTTGTAGTCAATCACGGATTTGTACGCAATTTCCTATTGAATACTGGTAAATCGTAGGCATATTCTTTATAATAGCATAATAAACGGCTCTTAAAATGATGTTTGTCACTGGCAGATATTCCAAACTCCAGATAAATTTCAGAATAATTAGACTTTAAGACCAGTGTATATGAAATATAAGTCTGAGCCTAACAGTTATTTGATTGTGTCATTTTAATCTGGAAATATAAAAAGTAAATACTTTAACGTACATTTTGGTAAATATAACTGAATGGAAGAAGTGCTTTGAGAAGTTTAAAAATTGTAATGTAAGTGTAAATTGGTTCTTTTTGTGTTTGTGAGTTTACGACCTGTATTCTTATTTAAGCACTTGAACATATCATAATGATAAAGAATTTAGACCCAAGAATGACTGTAAGCTTTTCTTAAAAACAGAGTTTATGCATTTTTTTTAATATTTTGAACACACACACACACACACACACACACACACACACACACATATATATATATATATATATATAATATATATATATCAAATTAAGTATATTAATACCATTCAGTTTATGTGATTTCATTTATTATTTCAATTTCCTAAATTAATTTATTCGTCAACCATTACTAATTTAGCCCTCTTCTTCCCTTAGACTTTTACAACGCGGGTAGATAAGGACATATAATAATAGGTATCGGCAGGTAAACATAAACAGAAATTGGTGTAACCACTGGAAACGACAGAAGCCTGATGAATACCAAGTAGGCTTTTTATGGAAATACACACCGGTGTACGGTGAGTATTCTAATACCGGTCTTAGATCTTCAGACCAAATTGGATTCTCAATGCATACAAGTTTCTAATAACGAGTTTCAAAATATAAAGATAGCACAAAATTTATGTATACTAATACAAATACATTGAGGCTAACAATGAAATAAATGTTTTCCCCTACGTGTATTATTTGAACGTGTTATAAGTAACCTAATACAAAAGTTATAAGCAATCACTTTTTTAGTGGGAATAATATAATAGTTTAGTTTGTTTGAACTTAACAAATATTTTTTATACTCATTGCTTAAAGGTTATAGTGATATGACTTTAAATAGTATGTTAACAGGATTTGATTGTTAATGATTGATTTCTCTCTCAAATAAAAATTTGTGTTTCAATACGTAAACTTAGTTGCCTTTTAGTATAATAAGTACAACAATATTTCTTACATAGTCGTCTCATTGCCACTACTCAAGGTATTCTTAAAACTATAATTTTCTATCATCCCACATGATGACTATAGTTTACTGACGTTCACTCTCAGTATACAAAGACAAGCTACCTAACAGAACATGATATTTTGAATATATCATTTCATCCTCCTTTTAAATTTATTCAGTTATTATTCTTTCATAACACGTTTGCTTCCTTTACTTATAATGTATTTGATCTGCTAATCAATTTATAGCATTTCTGGCATACCCATTTGTTCTCGACAGAAATAGGGAAGTCGTCATTACTTTAAGCTTTATTTATAGGGATACAAACATACCAATAACCTGTTAAAAAATATATTATAGTTATCTTAAAGACCAAAATGTTTAAGTGAGATTAAATTTTTAATATTTGCTAAATGTAAACGTTTCAGATAAATTACCTTATATTGAGATTTGTTGTACAGGCAGATCTCATAGTTGGACATGTTTGTGAAGAAAGAAGGCTTCAAGCACTTCTTCTCTTACCCATCCTCGTTAAAAACCCCACTAACACTTTCAATATTCACTGAAAACCATTTTTAAACACATTACAAAGCCTATTGTAACCTGGAAAACATCTTTCAAACGCTTACTGAATGTAAGAAAATTCCATTCAAACCCAAATTCATTAGGTCTTTGTTAGAAATAAGAAAACATATTTCAGATGATTCTGATTTGAACGGGATAAGTATATTTAGTTTTATTAGTTGATTTTGAACAGGCTTCATACATTTACTTTTTGTGTTTCATACCATATTAGTATTTCTTATGATTTATCATATATTTTAAGTTCACGTTATGGGACATAAAAATAGCAGACATATATGAAAGGGTTTTTCCTCGTGCCATTCTTTCTCTCTTCCCAATTTTGTTTCGTTGTTGAACTCTTTTCCCAGAACTCATCACATCTTCTTAAATGGCGTTTTTAGATTTTTAAACACTTTTTAAATTTCCTGTTTACGGCCACGATCCTGCAGGGCAATCATTTCAAGCACATAACGATAAAATATTAACTTATATTATTTCCGTTATATTAACTATGTGTACTGATAATGAGACATGTTCGATATATTTCACCTCTTAATGTGATGTTTTAATTTTAAAAAGGGGTGTTTTACAACTCATGATAGTGAAATTGATTAAATCGGTAACTAAATATAGTCTAAATTACAAAGATATCTCATTTTATGTTTAAGAAGAATAACTTAATCACACATGTTTAGTATTTATTCCTACATGTATTTATCCAAGTTTATAGCAAAACAAAACAAATTTAAGAAAAAGACGCACCAAGAGCATCATGAAACTGTAAAGAAGCAGAAGCTGACGGGCTCACGTTGTTTGTTAACTCGTTTAACAGCGACAAACTTTCAAAATATCTTCGCTTGAACGAGTTCTTATCGATATCGGAGTTTTGTAAGTTTCTGCCAGCCTAGTTAGTGTCGCCCAAGTTTCTTGCTTGTGTGAAGAGCAGGTGTACGGTTTTATATATAATTATTACATTGTTGTTACATAGAGAAGCGGCTCCTGACGGGCTCACGTTGTTTTTATCTCGTTTTACAGCGACAAACTTTCAAAATATCTTCGCTTGAACGAGTTCTTATCGATATCGGAGTTTTGTAAGTTTCTGCCAGCCTAGTTAGTGTCGCCCAAGTTTCTTGCTTGTGTGAAGAGCAGGTTTACGCTTTTATAAATAATTATTACGTTGTTTTTACATAGAGAAGCAGCACCTGATGGACTTACGTTGTTTGTTATCTCGTTTAACAGCGACAAACTTTCAAAATATCTTCGCTTGAACGAGTTCTTTTCGATATCGGAGTTTTGTAAGTTTCTGCCAGCCTAGTTAGTGTCGCCCAATTGTCTTGCTTGTGTATAAGGTTTATGCTATAGACAAGACCCGAAGCAACGCCCAACGTTTTGTAAGTTGTTTTTATCGAAAGAATAATTTACTGCAGTATATAAAATAAAGGATACTCGTGCACGCAAAGTGCAGTAATTGTTCATTTAAAAATGATACGAATGATCAAGCAGCCAATTGCCCATAAGGAAAAAATATGATTTATTCGGGTTTTTCAAACAAAGAAAAAAACATGAGGAAATTTCATAAACAAACATATAAAAAATACTTTTTGCTCATTAATCAGCAATAAATAATTGTCAAATCGACAATACACTGATTCATTTGGATAACAAAACAATAAAATATTTCTGATTGTACAGCTCAAGTACAGATATTTTAGTACATACATTAGTACGTGACTAAATACAAATACTGGGAAAGATTTCAATCTAGGTTAATTTTAGACTGACTTTTATTGTGTATACCTTTTCCCAATAGAATGAATAGGCATGAAATATTTAAAGTAGTGACTTATGCATGCCTTAGACAGAACGGCACGTATACTGTTTACTCCCTGACCAATCTAATTAAAGACTTCATTTGGAATTGTTACTTTTTATTATTGGAGAGAGGAAGATCCTTTTCAAGAGGTAGCCCTTTCCATTTTTAATTTGCAGTCATATAATGCAATATTGGTTTTCGTTATTACAATTAGTATTATCTAAACCAAATTTAAAACAATACTTACAGAACTTCGTAGCCTTACAATTAAACCATCTTTAATAATATTATTAAGGAAATAATTGATAACTTTTTATGATTAGCTAACAAAACCACTGTTAATGATCCCAAGACTAATAAATAATAAACACTTTTTTTTTCCGTTTTCCTTAAGAATATACGTTTAAAATGTAAGAAAGCATAAACACTCGCCAATTAAAATTGATACAATTATTTTATTTCCCAACCAAATTCAACAAATTTGGAATTGTTAAATTTATTAATAAATTTGTAGTAATTAATTATATTAGCAGTTTTTGAGTGGGATTAACAGTTTTTAAATATCATACTATGAAAAATTTATATGTTGCCATTTAAAAAAAAGGAATTCTTTCTTTTATTAGCTTCACATGACTGCCAAGTGTTGAATTCATTCAACGGGTTATAAGTATAAGATTTTTTAATATAAAAAACCACATAAGTACAGATAGACACTGAACGAAACTAGATAGAACATATGTTCATATTAACTGTTTTGCATTTGCAAACAGACTTTATATAATAATTTTTAGGGTTTACCAAAATTAAAACTAAAACAAAAACGCGAAATTTAATTTAAAACTTATAGATTTGAGATAAACAATGGACTTGTAAAGGAAATGAATTATTTGTTTCTTCTGCATCAACAAGCAAACTTTAGTTAGCAGTTTATATTGAAGCCTACCTGGTTATTTTGTTATTGGTGTTAACCTAATGTGGAAAAGTAATGAGGAAGTTTTGTTTAGCTAGAATGGGATTAATTATTTTCGTTTTTATTATTTAGGGTGAAAATACAACCTAAAAAGTAAACCAACGAAACATTGACTATTATGTGAGTTTTCATATCCCTCCCACCAAAATAAGAGCACAAGCTCTGTTATTGTGTTGTGTCCAAAACTACATAATATTTGAGTTTTATGGTACGGCATTAATGCATAAAAAATATTCTCATAACTGTATAAAATATAACATCCGCGAGATGTTTGTTTCGTGGGATGAATAAATCGTAACACAAAACCAAATAGAATCTAAATGCGTATAACGCACGAAGTTAGGCACTGAGCAAGTTAACTGTTGGTAAATCGCAGCCGAGTACACACATATAGTTCTGAACTGATGAGAATTGGTGTTTCATACCGCGGGATACGTTCGCTATTTGGTTACAGACACTTCATCACAACTCGGGTACTGAACAAGTTAACTGTTGTTAAATCGCAGCCGAGTACACACATATAGTTCTGAACTGATGAGAATTGGTGTTTCATACCGCGGGATACGTTCGCTATTTGGTTACAGACACTTCATCACAACTCGGGTACTGAACAAGTTAACTGTTGGTAAATCGCAGCCGAGTACACACATATAGTTCTGAACTGATGAGAATTGGTGTTTCATACCGCGGGATACGTTCGCTATTTGGTTACAGACACTTCATCACAACTCGGGTACTGAACAAGTTAACTGTTGGTAAATCGCAGCCGAGTACACACATATAGTTCTGAACTGATGAGAATTGGTGTTTCATACCGCGGGATACGTTCGCTATTTGGTTACAGACACTTCATCACAACTCGGGTACTGAACAAGTTAACTGTTGTTAAATCGCAGCCGAGTACACACATATAGTTCTGAACTGATGAGAATTGGTGTTTCATACCGCGGGATACGTTCGCTATTTGGTTACAGACACTTCATCACAACTCGGGTACTGAACAAGTTAACTGTTGTTAAATCGCAGCCGAGTACACACATATAGTTCTGAACTGATGAGAATTGGTGTTTCATACCGCGGGATACGTTCGCTATTTGGTTACAGACACTTCATCACAACTCGGGTACTGAACAAGTTAACTGTTGTTAAATCGCAGCCGAGTACACACATATAGTTCTGAACTGATGAGAATTGGTGTTTCATACCGCGGGATACGTTCGCTATTTGGTTACAGACACTTCATCACAACTCGGGTACTGAACAAGTTAACTGTTGTTAAATCGCAGCCGAGTACACACATATAGTTCTGAACTGATGAGAATTGGTGTTTCATACCGCGGGATACGTTCGCTATTTGGTTACAGACACTTCATCACAACTCGGGTACTGAACAAGTTAACTGTTGGTAAATCGCAGCCGAGTACACACATATAGTTCTGAACTGATGAGAATTGGTGTTTCATACCGCGGGATACGTTCGCTATTTGGTTACAGACACTTCATCACAACTCGGGTACTGAACAAGTTAACTGTTGGTAAATCGCAGCCGAGTACACACATATAGTTCTGAACTGATGAGAATTGGTGTTTCATACCGCGGGATACGTTCGCTATTTGGTTACAGACACTTCATCACAACTCGGGTACTGAACAAGTTAACTGTTGGTAAATCGCAGCCGAGTACACACATATAGTTCTGAACTGATGAGAATTGGTGTTTCATACCGCGGGATACGTTCGCTATTTGGTTACAGACACTTCATCACAACTCGGGTACTGAACAAGTTAACTGTTGGTAAATCGCAGCCGAGTACACACATATAGTTCTGAACTGATGAGAATTGGTGTTTCATACCGCGGGATACGTTCGCTATTTGGTTACAGACACTTCATCACAACTCGGGTACTGAACAAGTTAACTGTTGTTAAATCGCAGCCGAGTACACACATATAGTTCTGAACTGATGAGAATTGGTGTTTCATACCGCGGATACTACGTTCGCTATTTGGTTACAGACACTTCATCACAACTCGGGTACTGAACAAGTTAACTGTTGGTAAATCGCAGCCGAGTACACACATATAGTTCTGAACTGATGAGAATTGGTGTTTCATACCGCGGGATACGTTCGCTATTTGGTTACAGACACTTCATCACAACTCGGGTACTGAACAAGTTAACTGTTGGTAAATCGCAGCCGAGTACACACATATAGTTCTGAACTGATGAGAATTGGTGTTTCATACCGCGGGATACGTTCGCTATTTGGTTACAGACACTTCATCACAACTCGGGTACTGAACAAGTTAACTGTTGGTAAATCGCAGCCGAGTACACACATATAGTTCTGAACTGATGAGAATTGGTGTTTCATACCGCGGGATACGTTCGCTATTTGGTTACAGACACTTCATCACAACTCGGGTACTGAACAAGTTAACTGTTGGTAAATCGCAGCCGAGTACACACATATAGTTCTGAACTGATGAGAATTGGTGTTTCATACCGCGGGATACGTTCGCTATTTGGTTACAGACACTTCATCACAACTCGGGTACTGAACAAGTTAACTGTTGGTAAATCGCAGCCGAGTACACACATATAGTTCTGAACTGATGAGAATTGGTGTTTCATACCGCGGGATACGTTCGCTATTTGGTTACAGACACTTCATCACAACTCGGGTACTGAACAAGTTAACTGTTGGTAAATCGCAGCCGAGTACACACATATAGTTCTGAACTGATGAGAATTGGTGTTTCATACCGCGGGATACGTTCGCTATTTGGTTACAGACACTTCATCACAACTCGGGTACTGAACAAGTTAACTGTTGGTAAATCGCAGCCGAGTACACACATATAGTTCTGAACTGATGAGAATTGGTGTTTCATACCGCGGGATACGTTCGCTATTTGGTTACAGACACTTCATCACAACTCGGGTACTGAACAAGTTAACTGTTGGTAAATCGCAGCCGAGTACACACATATAGTTCTGAACTGATGAGAATTGGTGTTTCATACCGCGGGATACGTTCGCTATTTGGTTACAGACACTTCATCACAACTCGGGTACTGAACAAGTTAACTGTTGGTAAATCGCAGCCGAGTACACACATATAGTTCTGAACTGATGAGAATTGGTGTTTCATACCGCGGGATACGTTCGCTATTTGGTTACAGACACTTCATCACAACTCGGGTACTGAACAAGTTAACTGTTGGTAAATCGCAGCCGAGTACACACATATAGTTCTGAACTGATGAGAATTGGTGTTTCATACCGCGGGATACGTTCGCTATTTGGTTACAGACACTTCATCACAACTCGGGTACTGAACAAGTTAACTGTTGGTAAATCGCAGCCGAGTACACACATATAGTTCTGAACTGATGAGAATTGGTGTTTCATACCGCGGGATACGTTCGCTATTTGGTTACAGACACTTCATCACAACTCGGGTACTGAACAAGTTAACTGTTGGTAAATCGCAGCCGAGTACACACATATAGTTCTGAACTGATGAGAATTGGTGTTTCATACCGCGGGATACGTTCGCTATTTGGTTACAGACACTTCATCACAACTCGGGTACTGAACAAGTTAACTGTTGGTAAATCGCAGCCGAGTACACACATATAGTTCTGAACTGATGAGAATTGGTGTTTCATACCGCGGGATACGTTCGCTATTTGGTTACAGACACTTCATCACAACTCGGGTACTGAACAAGTTAACTGTTGGTAAATCGCAGCCGAGTACACACATATAGTTCTGAACTGATGAGAATTGGTGTTTCATACCGCGGGATACGTTCGCTATTTGGTTACAGACACTTCATCACAACTCGGGTACTGAACAAGTTAACTGTTGGTAAATCGCAGCCGAGTACACACATATAGTTCTGAACTGATGAGAATTGGTGTTTCATACCGCGGGATACGTTCGCTATTTAGTTACAGACACTTCATCAAGCTTGGGTGCTGAATGTGTTAATCCGCTTCCCTTCGCATGAAACTGTGCTTGCGCTCCTTTCATCAAATATTATGCACATAATAAAGTTCCCCTGCTCAGTTGATTTAATCGTAATTTGACACATTTATTAGCTTTCTTTTTTTACTGACTAGTGTTTAGTACGAGTATTTCCGTAAGTAATAAATGTTTTCCCCAAGGATCACGCCTCTATCTATTGAGCTCCTTAGTATTGTTGTGCTTCACTGTTTAACGCATCCATATTATGAAGAGTCTGATTTATATAATTAAAATTAACGATATTTGTGACACTGGCATATACTGTTCTTTTTTGTGAATTACATAGCTTATTTTTATTTTTTTACTTTCAACTGTTTTTGTTTTATAAAATATTTACGTTGGGAATATATTAATTCAGGAGATAGTTATTTTGAGGATTAAAAACTACGTTCATTACTTTCCTGAACATGAATGCATAAAATGTTCCCACTCATCAGTCCTAACATCTAGACATAATTTTATGGATCTACAATGTTCACATTCAAAACTATTTTGAACGTAATTGATTTTAACGTTTCTACGTGATAATGTTTCTACGTGACTCACAGTATTCGTACTTAGCATTACTAATCGGTAGCATTAATAGGAATGTGGTACATGAATAGGGTTTATTACCAATTACAAATGTCACTATACTGATTATGCTCGAATATATCATTATATATTTTTATTGATATGATTTTGAGATATTTCAGTGAATATTCACAGTCATGGTAAGAGCTAGAATTGGGTGGATTAGATTTTTCACAATGTAGCCATGAATTGAAATTCTTAATGTTTGAAGGAATCTTGTTATTTCTGTGCATCATCAAAATGGGATTGTTTTGTAATCAATGGGATTGTGTATTACTGTATACGACCTTATATACTGTTGCATTCATTCCTAAGATCGCCGAAATTTTGAAAAGGTGGTAAATAATTGGCCTAGCGTTAGCAAAGCCTGTGTCCTGAGTGGCTTGAAACATTCTATTTGCGTCTCTCTATCGGTGTGATATCTCTAAAATGAACTGACCTAAATACTTTAAATCTCACAATCGGTGGGATCATTAATTGTCTTAAACATTTTAAATGTTCAGAGAAGACTGAAAACATAACGTAGAACAACTAAAATGGCGTGAGTCTATGGCTAGTGAACAAGAATGACTAGTGCGCATGCGCGGAACACCGATTGCAGCGCTACGGCGCGGCGGCAGTGGAAAGAAACGTTACTTACTTTCTGAACACGCCTCTTACAGAGGCAAAATCAATTTCTCTGATGGTAGGTATCACAACATACGATTTGACTGAGCTGTGGTGTTGATTGATCTTATGGATAAACATGATTTTAACTAAAAAAAATATATTAAATATATTTTTAAGTAAATAAAGTAAAAATATATGGCGTTGTAAGATGTGACATAGTAAAAAATGAAAGCTAGTATTACAAATTTTGCTTGCAACCTCAGCGATGGTTATTACGTGACACTACCTTTTTACTGAGAAATTTTAATAGAATAAACTAATAAGTCTGTAACATCCATATACAAATATTTAAATTTTAATATGATGACATGCACGTAATATACGTGATTTCGTATTTGATTCCCATATTACACAGAATTTCTGATCTTGGTATAATAAGTCTTGAGAATAGTCCATGAGTTCCAGCCACCCTCCTGGCAAAGCTGTTATTCTCTTTATACTGTGAATATTATTTACAGTGTTTCGTTGTGTAGAGTAAACTGGTAACAGTGGTAAAAGTGAGTTTAAATACTTAATACAATCATTTGAGTGTTATATAGTTATACATATAAAGATTAATGCTCGCTTTTTAAATAAGTATTTAAATGCACTTCATTATAGGCTCTAATGCACGTACAATTACTGAGCTTTTTGATCAACTCAGTTGAACGACTACTGTAAAAGTGCACATGTTCAGGACATACATTGATGTTCTGTATAACGGACCAATACAGGAGGTCGGTGTCCGACAGAACTTTCGCGCTTACTCGAATGTTCCATTTAATCTTCCTACAAACATTACGAACTAAGCGCTCAGTTTGCTAAAAGCCCAAAGCCCACTATTAAGCCTCGGAACCAAAGTTGGAACATCGAACGTGGTTACTTAGCGGATCTGAGTTTGTAAACTGATACTTTCTACCGGCATTCATGTTTGTGGAACATAGCAAAATGTATTATTGCTTTTTCCAACGAGGGTTCTGTCATCGATTTAACCTCAACATGTTAATGTAGAAGTACGCTATACAGAGTGTCGTAACAGGCTTCCCTGAGGTAACATGCCGGATGTTAAATTTGTAGTTCATTTCACTCTCGAGATGACCTGTGGACAGATAGACAGGCAGCGAATCATACATAGAATTCATTCTTGTAGAAATAAATTTCCATGCAAACTTTTAATAATGCGATAATCGTACATAGAATATTTCTCGAAATTTCTTCCTGATTGATATTCTTGTTCATTAAATCGGGTTTCATATTAGTGTTTAAATCATTAAAGTGTACCAGGAAATAACTATAAAGTTGTGTATGTGTCCGGATAACAGGATTCCGGACATTTGCCATCGTTATGGTTACCAAAGTTATAACACGACGTTTCGAATATTGGAATCTATTCTCTTCGTCAGGTGGGGAGGTATTAGTACATACAAAAAATAAAGAAGATAACTAGGACAAGGGTTTAAATGTACCAAAATGTTGGTTGGAGTCTAGTTCAGGCTTTGCCACTGCAAAGAATGCAAGTCCCGAGCACAAGTCACGAGTACGAGAAACACAATCACACCGGCACGGATGAAAGTGCAATACTGACAGGAAAATCAATGTCGGCTCTTTCTTTGGCACCCGTCCTGTCATCTGAAACAAAATCTGAAACTTTTCTTTCCTTTCTTTTCTTCTTTCTGTTGTTTATTTTTATATGTACTAACACTTTACTCACCTGACGAAGGAGATAGATTCCAATCCTCGAAACGTTGTGTTATACCTTTTTTAACCAAAACTATGATAAATGTCCGAAACCCTGGTATCTTGTCAAAACTTTCATAACAAACTATAATACAAAAGAAGTGTCAGGATAGTTAGCGTGCATATGTTAATATGTCACATTTTCGAACGTCGGATGTATTGAGTCTGCTTACAAATTTATTTGCTCTGATATTTTATCGTAGTTCGCGATTATTTTTACACGGCATCCAAATCACAAGGTGTGACATATACCGTCATTTAAATCAGTGTTCCTCACACACAAATGAAACTTCGTACACAATTTCAAGTCTTTAGGTCAGTTTCAAGTTAGTTTCTAGATGTAATGCGGACAATTATAGATATATGTAGACATAAATAGTGAGAGACAGTAATTAAATTTTTTCAACCTCACTTCGCTAAAGCTCAGCCAAGGAAGCATCCAAAATAATAAAACATGATAGTAGACCTATGAGGTAAATGAAGCGTATTTTAGTATTTATGTATTTTGTTGAAGTATGCATGGGTTCAATTCAAATAACTAGTAATAAATTCATCTCTCATAAGTAGTAAAAAATATACTTACATTGATATTAATCTAATCTAATCAGTTTTATTGCTGAAACAATAATTACATCGTATGGCAAAGGTCAATTAATAATGATATCCTAAAATTTCAGTCCTTCATACTATAATACACATATATACATACAATCTTTACAATCACACCGATTTTATTCATTGCCGATGCAACCCACTTCGAACAGCGGTGTCAGTCTTCTAATTGGCGGCCTCCCAGTTGAAAGCCAAAAAATCAACTGGATTATAAAATGCTTGGGACACCAAGCGTTTTAGGCGAGTCTTAAACGCCTTTGGCGTTGGAGCATCTTTGATTGAATTGGGCAGTCTGTTGAGGAATTGAAAACCCACTTGTGAAGGCAGGCGCTCGTAAACCACCGTTCTGTGTCTACCAGTTCGGTAGTTTGCTCTGCCACGTGTCTCATACATGTGTATGTCTTGTCCTTAGGTTATGGTACATTTACTTATACAAAACATAGTTGTTTCCAATATGTAGAGACAAGGCAGAGTCAACAGCTGCAATTTCTTGAAAACTTGCCTGCATACCTCTCTGAATTTGATTTTTGCGATGATTCGAATTCCTTTTTATTGGAGTCTGAAAACTCTTTGGAACTGAGTGTTAGCGCAAGCTCCCCAAAGGATCACTCCATAGGCCAGGTGGGGGTATATCAAGCCATAACACGCCGTAATCAGTACCTGACTCGGGCAGTATTTTGCCAAAGACCTCAGAACAAAGATGCCTAAGCAGATTTTGGCACAAACATGATCAATGTGCACATTCCATGTCAGTCCTCGATCAAGGTACATTCCAAGGAATTTTGAAGAGTGGACTTCGTCCAGTGTGGAGTCAGCCATCAAGATGGCAGGTCCACACTGGTTGCCCGCAGTGCGCAAAAAAATGTAAAACGTTGGTTTTTTATTCATAATAATTATATTTTAATATCATGGTCTGCAAAAATTACTTTATTGAAACTTCGTTATGGGCACCGGTATGTTGTCCCATAATAAATTATGTGTATAGTGACCCCCACAATAACATCGTAGCTCAGATATTAATTTCTACATAAATATTTACCTCCATTTCTGGTTAGACTGTATTTCACTAAAAGTCATGAAATTTGCCATTAAACCAAATTTTATTTTTCATTTGTCTTACAGTTTTAAATCTTGTCATAAATACACTAGGTCTGGAGAATCATGAATCAGATTCAGTACAATATTAAAAAGAAAGATGTTACAAACATTTCCTAAAGTGCAATATAGAAGTTTGGATGAATTTACTTCTCCATGGCAAATTCCTACTGTCTGTCACAACCTAGGGGATCATAAATTTGGGAATTTTCATTCAGATAAAATTCATTGGCCAAGCTACACCTTAATTCGTGTCTTAGTATAGGAAGTTTACGTTGTGTCAGCATTTAAACGTAAGCCTGTCAATTTCAACGGGTGCCCTCGCTTATGCATACATTATTCCTCATTAATTGTTTGATATTTAATCAATACTTTTGATCAAACCGACACCTAAATTGATTACATTAAATTATGAATGAGATTGTCCTTTATTGTAGACGTAAAGGTAGTTCCTGATTCTCGTATTGTCGTTTGTTGGTGAACCTTTTCACCTAGAATGGAGATGTACCCTGAACTGTATAAGGTTATCTTGTGATTTTAAACACAATAGTAATTTCATTCTCGTTAAAATGAATTTCACTGTGGCTTACGTTAGTGCAGTGTACATTTTTCTAATATTAAAAGTATAGCACTTCATGGTACTAAACGTTTGACTTAGCTATAGCACTTTAGTTAACTATTGCTACCACAATGTGTAATTAGAACTCTTGTAAATCATTTAAATGTTATTAGACCCCACTATTAGCAACATATACAAAGACCGTATTTATACCTCATAATTAAAGAAACGTATTTGAAAGACTAAGCTGTAGTTTGTTTAGAAATTAAACCACGAAAAAATATAATACAATTTAAATATTGAAAATATTTCTCACATGTTATTAAAATTTCCCTTTTAAATTGCTTTTATTCTAAGATATTACATGCAGAGCACTTTTAAATTGAATCATACACATAAGTAATCTTAACTAACATCAATTTAGGAGGTTTTAGGTCTCAAATATTTTACTCCTCCCTCCCCCTTTCCTTCAGTGATATAATGATCTGACCACCAGATTCGTCCTCACCGCCAAGATCAACCTTAGTATACAACTTTCGTAATGTAACGAGTTCCAGAGCTCGAACTTTCAAGTTACAGATTACCATAAATATAATAAACTATATTTTGTAGCTTTTTAACTAATATTCCAAGTTTAATTTCATACTGAAAAGTATATAAAATATATATGTTTCATGTTACACTTTAATAATTTATTATGTACCAGGACACTGATATGTACGTAAAAAATAAGCGTTTAAACGTAGAAGTTAGGGGTTCATTTTGAACTGATTAATTTGCATTCAGAATGATACGTATTCACTGCTTAACTCGTATTTAGTTTCTAGGTATCTTAATTAAATCATGCCAATTTTATTTATTACTTTATGTAATTAAGCAGAGATATTTACGTTTACGATTAATAATAATTACTGTTCGTTCACAACCCACTGATTATTCGTGGTTATTAACTAAGTTTATTAAATGTGATTTTCACGCATTGTTACCACAATAGGGTACAGTACGGAGTATCTTGCTAAACAGTAAATCCCTATACCAGCGTGTACAGGTGAAACATTTTGAGATATAATTAGTAAGTGTCACCTTTTGTTAAATCATTTATTTAATAAACATATTCAAGATAATAGTTATTGCATAATGTATTTTTGCAACAGTAATATTTTTACGATAACATTCATTAGATGATAAGTAAAAAAAAATACTTTCAAAAGACATTCTAAATTTAATTCGAATTTTGGCTGAAGTCAGCTTAAAATTTAGTTCATTACAGTACTTCGTGGGACGCTCTTTTTCTTTTCTAGAACATTTCCTCTTTGCTGTTATACTATATTACTAACATATTTATTCAGGTATAACAGGCATTTTTAGGTTATTTAGTTTAAACTAAAGGAGGGATTATTGAAATAGGTTTTGTTTTTATCATTTAGGCAGCAATATGATTAATTTATTATATTGTTAGTAGATTTTAATTTAGCCATCATACTATAAACTCCTTCAAGTGATAAGATAAAATGTAAACGATTTTATGCATTTTAATACTAGTGTTTTTTTTTTTACAAATATTGGTAAAATAAATATACACATATTATATTTATTGGTAGCAAAGCGTCTATTTAAAATGTAAAATATATGTGCTTGTCGTCTTTTTTTAATCAAAACTGGTAGTACATGTAGAATGTTGGAGCATTGAAAAAAAGGTTTGTTGTACTATCACTAGTATAAATGAATAAAACATTTTCAATATAACTTTTATTTTTGCGCAAAGGCCTTTCGGATCGAATTTTTGATTAGAAATTTAATATCAAATATTAAGTTAATTGAGTACTTGCACTAAACGGCTTATTTCTTTAACTCTTCATAAAACATTTTTCATTGACATTATCTGGCTTTCTGGTAAAATTTTTGGTGAAATACGAGAATATAATAGTTATTAATATTGATGCAAAGCCATCTTTAGATTGACATTGACGAAGGACTTTCCAGATTTGGTGCCTCAAAACTCTCCAGTGATAAAGGTAAATCTCGAAATCTACGTGAGAGGTAGGATAAATGATATCGTTGTCACTTTGTGTCAACAAAGTCCACAGCGACGGAACTTCAATATCGGCAAGTGATCGGAGTTTCAGCCCCCAGTCTCAACAACCCACTCTTTGTCAAACTTGTTTCTGTTCCTTCTGATTTTCAGGTGTATTTTACGTTATACTTACAGAAAACTCACGCTTTATTTGATGTACTGGCTTAGGTTACGTTGTATCTGTGTACATTAAATAAAATGTGAAAATTATCTAAATAATTAGTAAAAGATATGTTTAACATTTGGCTAAAACCGCATATATTTAGGTATATCCAAAGGTAAATCTCTCAGTATGTAAAGTAAAGAAATATCGAGAAGATTAAAATCATATATTTAAAACATATTGTAGGCGAATTTCAATATTATTGTAATCCCAGGAGAGGAATATATCTACGAGTATAATAATTTTCTTAATATACTGGTATCGAATTATTAAATTAATGTATGTATCTTTATATATGTGTGTATATATATATATATATATATATATATATATATATATTGAAATTAAATAAGGCAATTGCCATTTATACTATTTAATGTATAAATATATATATATATATATATATATATATATATATATATATATATATATATATATACATACATTAAATAGTATAAATGGCAATTGCCTTATTTAATTTCAATAAACATTGAATCGCAAAAAGTACTTGCTCCGCCGGGAGTCGAACCCGGATCTCTCACTTGCTGGGTGAATGTGCTACCATTACACCACAGAGCGCTTACTTTTTCCGATTCAATTATTTTGTATTTAGCCGTATCTGTCACATATGCGTTTAAATATTTAAGTTAGTTTTTAATTTTAATTAGAAATGTAATGGTGTCAAAATTGCATAGTAGGCATTTTTCTTGGTCTTGCTTTACATTGCTTATCAGTTCTTAGTTGTAGTGAAGAATTCTTCCAGTGTGTAAAGTGGTCGTTCCATCAGCCAGTCATGCAGTTATTTTTTCGTAGAGCTGAGGTTCTTTATGGACTCAGGTAGTGTATAGTTTGCGTCCCATGTATGATGGCTTCTTGCTGTATTGTGGGGAGTGGTGAATTGGAAGGATGTAGGCTTTGGCTCGTCTTGTATTATAACTGTGAACATTTTCTCCTCGGGTCTACGAATGCAGACCTATTGTGACTTGTATTCTGTAGTTAAGTTTTAATAATTAGCGTTATGTTTTGTTTTTTTTTTTTATTAAGTCCATGTTTTAGAGTTAGAGAAAACACACACGCACCGATCGCAAATGTCCGCAAAGGACCTGTTTTCCTCACAATCCTTCCGTCCGTAGTCAAAAACGAACTTCTAACAAAGAATTTACCATAGATAATCGATGCTAGTTAATAAATGTAAATAAAACTAAATAATCTTATAGGTAGTGTATTCGTTGAAGATTTACTATAACATAATGTTCGTAATAAATACATGACTCATAAATAATAGGATTATTAACTAATAATCACAAAAATATATTTTCTGGTGATCCCGGCGACGTATTTTTACTTTCGTCTAATATTTTAAATTAAATTAGTAAAATATAGCGCTTTGAAATGAGTATTATGCTTACTGTAATATATTTTCCAGTGTAGGCTTTACTAAAGATTTCCTCCAGGGCCTACACACTTTCTCGACAAACACCAAGTTTCTCTGCTCAAAAGGTCTCAAGCAAGCTTTGACAATGTGTTACTTCTTAGATATTTCTTTTATGGTTACTGTTTCTTTCCCTCCATATCAAACAATGTTATTTTCTACTTGTTTAATGTATAAAAGTTAGCATATATTTGTGTTATGTATAAAAGTTTAAATATTTTCTCATATTTTACCGTTGAAAGAAAACATAGTTAATATTTTACCTGTAGCTTTTAATATTGCGATGAATGTCAGATAACCCGTTTTTAAACTTCAAAAAGTACTTCAAATCCTTAGACACGCTACATACCATAGCCTGGTGGTTATTGAATGTCGAATAATCATATAAAAACTACAAAATGTTTACTCGTTCCACTCAGAAACAAATATAATATTGCAGAGAATTTTAAAAGCTGAAGCCAATTAAGATATTTTTCAGAATAACTCATTATTTACGTATAAAATCACTAGGAGTGTATGAAGTAACTGAATATTCAGTTGTAGTTGTTAAACACATTGCTTCTACCCTCTTTACGTAATATAATGGGCCATATTATTTAAAATAATTATCAATTTCAGAAGTCAAAGTATCCACGTTAACTGCTTCATATTAAGTATCTAAGGACTAGTACCAAAATGTAGGCTTTATAAAAATGGATGACTTATGCTTTTCTCCAGACTTATACCGCATACTCTGAATTTAATTTACTGCATTCATATACTACATTAACAATAAACTTGTAAATGAGGTACCAAGCAGAAATTTTATTGTTTTTACTAATACAATGATATAGTTACTTAAAGAATGAGGATTTAAATCACTGACTAGATTGACACATTTAAATAAAGAAGCAGCTTTCATACTATAATCCAGATAGTTAATTACAAATAGTAAGAAATGAGATGTATTGTTTAAAACTTTACCAACTTTGTTCAAGGATTTTATTTCAAAATGGATACTTCTGACATTTTCTTTTTAGGTTTAGGGAAACTTAATTGAAATTATATTTTGCCATCGATTCGATCAACTAAATTCACAACTTGATTAATTGAAAATGTGATGAAATAGTAGGGAACCTTTTTCGATGAGAATAACAATAATTTGTCGACTGCGTGTTGTAAACTTTTACTTGAATACGGAGTGTTTACAATAATGCTAAATTAGCATGTGTGATTTTAGTGAAATTTAGGATGAATTCTTTCGTAGTAACTTTTTCTACTAAACCTGATATTTACCTACCATTTAAATTGCATACGTTTAAAATGCTTAACTATTTATTTTGTTGTTTTAAATTGAAATACAAATTTAATACAAACAAGCTGCTTTCACGTACACAAGTACTGTTATAAATTTTACGGATGAAATATTTTTATTTTCCAAATTATTGGAATTCATATACTTTATTTACTACTAATATACTGCTATAAATACGGTGTCCGCTTAGCGGTTCATCACAGAATTTAGCACTAACACTATTTACACATAAATGTAATGTTTGCCATTCCGTTCTTTCCGGTGTTTGCATGCAATTCATAAATATTTTACAAAATGGTTTTTCGTAAACTTAAGCTTTTAAAATGTTACTGCTAGAAGGTAAACTAAAAATCTCACCTCCAAAATTTTAAACTTCGTAATTCAATGTGTGTAATATCAATCACGTTACCGGCCAAACCAAGTCAAATGACAATTTTTAAATTACTTTCTCCTGAAATAAATACGAATTCCAGTATCTTTATAATTGACCAAATTACTTTGTTTTGTATATATTAAAAATAAATAGATTTTCACTCACCATATGTTAATTACTGCTTAAAAGTGTTGTCTCACCTGAAACATAACACACAATATATTATATTACAATCTTTTTTACCGCTATTGAGTACACTGCCTAAATAATTAGTTTCGTTTTGAAGAATAAAGTTAATTAGATTGAGATAATCGTTGATATCTCTAAAGTTACAGTTACAGCCCAGAGTTAGTGTACAGGTTTCAATAAAATTTATTACTAGAGCCTCACATAGTATAATACCAAACCCAAGAATTTTTCTTTTTCTCCGTGGTGTGCTTGATGGTGGTTTTAGAAATGAAGAAAGTTTAATTATTTCCTCAATAAAAAAAACTCAAATGTTAACTAAAAAATTTATAAAACCCATCACTGTAAAACGGCAGTTTTTTTTCAGTGTGGATGAAGAATTGGAGTCAAAATATGTACTACTTGCAAAATAGCAACAAACTACTGATACCTCTCAACTGTGACATCTTTGGCACTCCCGGTTTGTGCAAGCGTTCTTTTAAAGTGACCGTGCTCGATTATGCGTTGACGGATTTCGTAGAAAAAGTACCGGTAGAATTGGTAAACAAATTGAAAAATAGTTAGTGTCTTTAAAAATTTGTATAACCTATGTAAAACATCTGATGCCTGTTAAAAGACAAAATATTTGCTTCTTCTGGCTTGTGCGGATTGAAGGATTTTCTTGAAACAAGTACTTTTAGAATTGTGAATAAGTTGTTCAAGTAGTTGGTCTCTAGTATTTTTTATAAGTGTATTGGCTTTATTGTTATTTTGTTTTAAAAATGCCCAACAGATACCATTTTGATAATATCAAAGAAAATAACACAGTTTTTTAATAAATTTTGATCTGTTCATAGAAATGTGCTATATTAGGTTTCGTTAGCTTAAGTATTTTTAAAGATAATATTTTTTTATAACTTATACAAAATTGCGGCTTAAAGAGACATTTCACGAGCGATGTTTATGAAATTTTTTATGATGAATGCCATCACACACAACATTTCGTGACACCCTTTTAAGAACATCCTGTATATGGGTACGACATTAGCATATTGTAACAGTGTATAGTTCATTTATCATAATTTATTAGGCCATTAAAGGCATATTAAACAGAAAACGAGAATACAGGTCACAATAGGTCTGCATTCCGCCGACCAACTATCTACGACTGACTGTATTCTATTCCTCCTATTGTGACCTCTATTCTGTAGTTTACTTTGAATAATTATTGTTTTGTTTTGTTTTTTTATTCAGTGCTCGTTTTATGTAGTGAGGTTGACGCACAACATGGTGGTTGTAATTGCTGACTTACGCGTGTCACAACGCTCTGGTATAATTTGTCTATTTTAACCTAGTTTGTAATTATGTGTTAGGTCATTTATTTACCTGCAAAAGGTTTTACATTGCAGATATCGAAACGTAGTGTTACTGATTTTTTGTATCACTGAACGACGGGAAATGTCCAGAAAAAGTCATGTTGCTTCATATTTTGTCAGTTAGTTCACTTGTTATGCTATTAACCACGATAGTTATTGTAATTACTGGTTTTGAGGAAAACCTGGTTAGTTATGATTTGCTACGAGACCATCATAGTTACATAACCTCATTGTTATACGGTAAACCAAGTACCCTGTTATACTGGAGAGGTGACCATTTCCTTAAAACTGTGTTGTTGAAGACCAACACAAGGCAGTTGCATGGCCAAATCAGCTCTGTGCTGTGCTCTGTGATGACGGAAACTGCATCAGAAAAACTCATTCAGTATTCTTCTTATTTGACTCTCCACAAATCAAAATTTATAATCATGTACTTCCTCAAAATCTGATCCTCTATCTTTAATATTTGCAATTGTTAGTCATCGTTTATCCACTCACTCCGAGCCTCTTTTCATTACCTCATACTTTTGAGTGTATTCATTTTATATTAATATTATAGTAATTGGGCTCTAAAAATTTAATTTGAATACCTAAGAGCTGAATTTGTTTACATAACCATCAATGTTTATTTTTGGACATTTTAAATGTTGAACTCTGAACCTAATATAGAATTTTATATTTTGGTGTACAGCATTAATTGTCAGACTATCGCATCAAAAGTTTTCTGGGCTTTAACAATTTGAAAGGCAATTTTCAGCATTTTATAAAGCCACAAACAGAAACCACTTTGATACTTTTTAACCTCTAAACGCCAGTCACTCTACGTCTCAGTCCCTGCAGTCCCTTTTTCCCTGAGTACAAACGACCCTTACAGTTACTATTCATTGTTGTATTTCTCGAAAGCTGTCCAAAGAAAAATATGAGTATTTGTCCAAGTCCAATAGCCAAGGGTATTACAACATTTTACTACATGGTTGAACAAATGGAACCGAACACTTAGCAGGTAGATCGATACTGTGCGAGTCGCTGTGAAAGCATTCACATTAAGTCACTAGAAGCTGCTTTATGCTAAAACTTGTTTTATTTATAGACCTCCACGTTTACTGGTAACAAACTTTTCTCTCTAGAAAATTTAATTTTTAAAATCGTTTATATTTGTTTGCATGTTGAAAATAAAATTAACATTTATCACTTAAGTATAATAAGTCCGAGGAAGATTTTGATGAAGACAAAGACAGAGAAAGTTTCTCCAAATATTTAAGAGTTTGGTAAAATAATTAACATATTTATGCCACGTAATCTATAGTTAACTCAAACTAAACCGGTTTTGACTATCTCATTAATTAAATTTCACGACAGAGGCAGAAGGATTTGTTTACACTTAACATTTATAAAATTATTAAACATACAGAGGTTAATAAGCTGTGGAATACACAATGGAAAGTTAACATTACAATCTGATTATACGAAGGATTGGGTAATTGAGAAATTAAAACCATATAACACATTATAAATACTATATAAACATGGAATGAGACTGTCCGAGGAAGACAGAAAAGTATCTGGTATGAACTAAGGGTAAAGGGCAGAGTGAATAGCATACTAGAGGTATTTATTATTACTTTAAGGAAGGAGTCAGAACAAATCACTCACACAGAATTAACATAAGGTACAGTAAGGAGTATATTAAAGGTAGAATGTTAAAGATAATAAGAGCCAGGACACAAAACTGATGGGGATTACACAAGAAAGATGAATAGTTCGTGAATTTCAAAGAAAATTTTCAACAAATCGTGACACGATTAGAGTTTAGGATTTAAATTACGGTGGATGAACAGTATAAGGATTTGAATCCCGTTGGAGGCAGAATACGAGGAAAGTGAATTTTCTGGTTAAAATTATTACATTGGTTACAACATTTTAACAAGGTTAAATGTATATATCACTGCTATTAAAGAAATTGCTTACTTTTAAAATGTGTGAATTACATTGTTTACTGACAAAGCATTTTAAAATTCAAATTTCAATCAGAAAGAAGAAGAAACCTACGCAGGGTTTCAACGACACTTCAAGTTTGTCTCAGTAAGAATCAGTTGTCATTGGAAGAATGGGGGGAGCGGTATTGAACAGGCCTATTAATAAAAGTTGCCGTTCGACGTCGAATACGAATGTTAGCTCTGGAGACTTAAAACAGCGATACACTAATTGCTACAAGATCTCGGCCGTGTACGGTTCTCTTTCTCCCTCTCCTTTGTTCCGTTTCCCGCTCCCGCTGCTTACGTCACTTGAATAATTCTTTTGTTCATTTATCCAGCACGTTTATGCCTGTAACACGTTTCACTGAGTTGAGTCAAACGTGATAATGTCACGATCCAAGATTTTGATAGGTACACACATGATTTATAAATATAGAGCATGTATTTATATATAAAAAAAGAAGGAATAACATAGTAAGTTTTAATCGATGTATGTATTCTATTCACAAATAATCCAAATTCGTTTCGAAAAATAAACAAATAATAGTAAATACTAACAACTAAATCTAATAGCGTGGCAACTTCTATTAAACAAATGACAAGCGATTTGTAGTTTTTTTATAAAGATGTTTTACACTTTTAATATTCATTATTAAACAAAATTACATGAAATAATTTGATGTAATTTAGTTACATGTTTTGTGAAACTTTCTGTATCATAAACATTATTTGGTATAACGTTCGTTTTTATTTCTATGAATTATTTTTGTATTATAAAAAATATTTTATTATTATTATATGAATTATTATGACTGATTGTTATAACGTGCTTTGCATTATATTACTTCCGACTTACAACTACCTTACTTTCGGTCTCTTGGCGTCTCGACAGATTCGTACGTGAAGCCATCGTTTATGCTATGAATACACGTATAATGCTGACTAGTCAGAAATGATCAATAAAGATAAAGTCTATTCTAAGATAATTTATATCATTATTGAATTGGAACAATTAAGACACCATCCAGGTAGGCTTTGTTAAATTTATAACATCTTAACTTTTTGCTGCAACAGCTTGTTGTTTTTATATTTCCGGTCGCTTGATTGCATGTATTATAACACTTTATACTTTATCAGGATGCTCTATGTGTTGCTTCCATAAAATGAGCATCTTAAATATAAAATATTAAACTATTGAGTTTCAGACCCATTGGTGTAATCCTTTTAATGTTTAATCAGTTACCAGCCCTTAATATTATATATTATAAACTTTATATATATATATATATATATATATATATATATATATATATATATATATATATATATATGATATATGTATGATAATATATATATATATATATATATATATATATATATATAAACTAGACATGGAGTCGAATACGAAAAATATTTATTGAGTACAGAAAATGTTATACTGTATAATTTCAGACTGCCTTAAATTTTTTATCCTCTTACAGCAGGAAACTTAAATATTAAAATATTATCAACATGACGCTACACCTTCTTTAATTATTTATAACAAGCTGTGTCCTGCGGCTTCGCACGCTTTTCGTCATTTTTTGCCGTGCATGAGCACTTCTGGTTCAAGTGAATTATATTTCCAACACCAATGAATAGTTTACCTTGTTGCTACGATCAAGAAAATCCGTCAAAGTGTATGTTTATAGCCATTATACACGTACATGTACTTTATTATAAAGTGGTCTAACACGCAAGCTTTAACATCTAACAGAAATTTATTTTAAAGACAAATATACATCAAAACATTAGCGCCTTAAAATAGTGTTTGGCTATTTAATAAACGTAACTGTCTCGTAATTACAGTTTATAATGTGCAGGCACTTTGGTAAATTTTAAATTTTGCTGCGCCGCCTGTTGGTGAGTTACATCTATGAGCATAGTATATAAACCTCAGTGGAAAAATACATATACATAAACATTTTTTATAATGATCGGTCAAATAGTTTCTGAGACAATATAGCACATACAGACAAAGATACATTTTTTATAAATATACATTAAAGTTTTCATCTCTTTAAAAACATAAAAAGTTTATAACAGAAACAGCATATATTCTAATACAGAAATTCGAATATAGTAAACTTAGTAATGCTATAAAACTTTCAAGTTGTGTAAAAAAATGTTTTTGAACATTAACTTTTTGGTAGTGGTATTTGACGAAATTATGAGGAATAAAAGATAACAGTTTCCTACTAATTATGGAATAACACAATCTTGTCTAAAACCCAATGAGTGTTTTATATGTTATAATTATATATTATTATAACTATGAATTCATAAAACAACAACATAGTTATTTCCTGTTTTAAAAATTCAAATTAATGTGCTAGATTGAGAAAGTGCATTCTCCAACCCTCATAACAAACAATAATAACTTTTGTACGTTCAACATTAACACTCATTAGTCGTCTAAAATAATATATTTAGCCATAAAAGAAACAATATAGTGAGATCGCCAAAGACGATATTCTTTTATTTGAAACAGGTTTTGAAACTAAACTGTCATCTGTAACGGATGCCATTGTTACTGCCTTTCACTAGAGTCCTGACAGGGGAACTTTCCAAACATCGACAAATGACAGAGTTTTTATCTCTTTGGGCCTCCCTTCTCGTGCGACATGAAACACATGACACACTGCGTGGTTTCGCAAAATATTATGTTGCAAAATGCTGGGTTTACTGTTACTTCGTGTTTAAAAGACTCAGTAAAGAATATATACACGGATATTATTAATTATTTTCACTGTATCTTTCGTAACAAACGTGGTCAAGGTATAACTTACTTCAAAATCAAAATGGTTTCACCTTGTGACAGACAATTTTAGTAACAATATTAAAAATTACACGAATAACGATTTTGTAACGTAATAACACTATCGTTTAATTGTATTGATTGATTTTATGTTTTAAGTTTTATCAACTAGTTTTATCGATTTTTGTTATTAATGTTAGAACAAACTATTATGTTGCAAAATGCTGGGTTTACTGTTACTTTGTGTTTAAAAGATTCAGTAAAGAATATATACACGGATATTATTAGTTATTTTCACTGTATCATTCGTAACAAACGTGGTCAAGATATATAACTTACTTGAAAATCAAAATGGTTTTACCTTGTGACAGACAATTAATTATAGTAACGATATTAAAAAGTACTTGAATAACGATTTTATAACGTAATAACACGTAATTATCGTTTATTTTATTGATTAATTCTATGACTATTTCTTTACAGTGACATATTGATCCCCAAAACAACCTAACAAGAATCATGATCGAGTTTTATCAACTAAGTGCACGAAAAACTGGGTTTTGTCCAAATACAGTGAAAGTTGACTGGCGCCCTTTTGAAAATGTAACAGTAGGCTTGACCTAACGAAAATCCTACTACATCCAACTGAACCCGGAAATAAAAACACACAAGATGACCCAAACCATGCGTATGGTGTTTCAAATATACAGCACAAGTATTTTTAAACGGGAGTGTCATTTTATACAAGGGCATAACCTTGGAAAAATAATTAAATATTAGTTTTAGATTTTTGTTTATTCTTTAAAATGTTCTTTTTCCACTAATAAATTAACGTGTAACTTTCAAAAACTCAGTTCATTGAAAGCGGATATCAGTGTTTCAAGGATAAGAAGCGCCGCTGAAAAACGACTTCCTTTGATGTATAATAATTCCTCACGAGGAATTATTAGATGTAAATTTACTGTCTATTTTGTAATAAGTTTTAATTGGTTAGTTCTTTGGCCCTAGGATGTGTTTTTAGGTTTAATTTTTCACGGAAAGCTTCATTCTGTCCGTTGCCTCTTGCGCGGTTACTACCCGCAAATGATATAATCGTCTATTATGTAATATATTATAGTAATTTAAACTGTTAAAAATATTTACATTCATCGTGTTATTTATATATTTATTATATTATATAATAGAAAATTATATTATTTACAAAACGAAGCTTTCCGAGAAATAATTTACCTTAAATAGTTTTGTATATCCTAGGTCCAAAGAACTAAGCAATTACAGTGTATTACAAAATAGTCAATATAATTTACAACTAATAATTCCTCTAATGCTAATATACTTAATTTTAACTATTACGTTAACTTCACAAGTGTTATAGATTATATTCTTTTTCAAAGAAAATTTTTTAATTTTTAAAAAGTAACCTAAATAAAAATAAATTAATCTAACAATAATAGGACATGACACATAATTAAATACACATAGGTTACGACTTAGACTTAAGCGACAAATATAACATAAATTATATGATTTTCGTGGGAGGGCAGAGTTAAAAACAAATATGGCGGTTTAAGCTTTTAACCTTCCTGGGTACAGGCGATCTCAAGCTCCACAGATAACCACAAAGGAATCCTTTCCAACTCGAGATAGATGCGACCTGGGCAACTACTAATTGAAATTTTAAACTAAAGTATTAAAAAAACCTTCCTCCCTACCTTCACACAATCAACAGAAGACTTACTACATATACCCGTAACATACAGTAGTACCTATACATTGGTCTAATCCACCGACAACAATAAACCCAAAAGATAGACTGTTACATTAATATAACTCAACATGCAATAAATAACATAACTAGTCCATTACCTGAGCTGTTTGGCCACACTTTGCCCAAAGACTGCCAGAGGTCATCCGAAGGATATTTACCATCAACTTTTGCTATTGACGACTTTCATAA
This sequence comes from Homalodisca vitripennis, assembly GCF_021130785.1. Taxonomy (NCBI): domain Eukaryota; kingdom Metazoa; phylum Arthropoda; class Insecta; order Hemiptera; family Cicadellidae; genus Homalodisca; species Homalodisca vitripennis. The sequence goes on from NC_060207.1 coordinate 243,161,571, forward strand.
TTATTCGGTAAACAGTTGGGGAGTGCCGATGGCCGAGCGGTCTAAGTCGTTGGACTTTAGGGTCTGAGTTAGAGATAGCGCAGGTTCAAATCCTGTCTGTGACCGTTGCACTTTTTATCAGTACCATCGACCTTGTACTGCATCGACTCTCCTTCTTATTCTGTTTTATAAGGCCTTGCACAGGCCATTGGCCCATGAGGACGGACAGAATAAGGCTTAAAAGAAGATCGGTCTCTTCTTTTTTGAAAAAAAAAAATATTTTTTCTTTATTGCTCTAGAGAATCATTTTTTGCCCTTTTAGCTTCTTGGGCAAATTTTAATAAAATTAGTTTTTATTATAAACTCATTTTATAATAAAAATTAGTTTATTATAAACTCATTTTATAATAAAAATTAGTTTATTATAATAAACTGTAATAGTTTATTATAAACAGTGTCGATGTTAATGTTCTTTATACCCTTTTCTTACGAGAACGTTCCAACCTAATGCCTAGGACCTCATGTCTCTAATATGATTCAACCCATTGCTTAAAACATTTATAGTGCATTATTCTAGTTTAAAATGTGTTTCACTTAATGTTTGTGTTCTAACTTTGCCAAAAATCCGTGCGGTTAAAAATGTATAAATTGTAATTCTAGAAAACTGTGATCTTATTTCAAGCATCTAGACTTTTATGTTATTATCTACTAGATTTTTAAAAGAAAACGAGGTGAATTTCAGGTACAATAATATATGGGCAACAATGTATTTTATGCAAGTGAGTCGATACCATAACAGATAGACTAAGTGGGCGTAATGTAATAATATTTTATCGGAATATCTGTATGTTATTCAAAATACACCACGGCCGACGCTACTTTGAATTCAGATCACCCCTTCCTCTATTTTTCTTCAGAAACATCAATTTTATATGCAGGACTTGTCCCTATTCATCCGTGGCTGTGGCATCCTTCCTGAAAGTCGCAATCCACAACTATTTCAACTATTTAAAAAACAATTAATCCATCATTATGTTACTATTAAATGTTTTAATGGGTTATAGTGGGCTCGATATAATTTAATTTTGATATTTTAGTTTTATTTACAAATTAACTTGGATATGAATAAAATGTCGTGAAAGTCAAGTAACTATTATATTAAGAGGATGTCTTTAAAACAATGTATTGTTCCGAAATTTGGGGAAAAGTTGCCTTAACAAATGTTTTTAACAACTGCGCCAAACTAACTTAACTCCCAGATCGCGTTTTAGAAGACTGCTGTCATTGATTTATTAGCCTGCATAGCCCTCAACACTCTACAGTTCACAGCTGAGATTTTGCTTTCGTATTGTCCCTTTTCTAGGAACTTAATTTTCCATTAATATTATCTACATAAGAGCATTATATTCCAGTAAATTCTTTTTCTTTTAATACACTATAAAAAAATATGAGGTGTTAATGTAATTTACTATGAAATGAGTTAAGATCTGTCTCTCAATTTTAGGTTTTCTAAATTGACAGGATAAAAGCAAAAGTAACGAACACTTTAGTGCGGGAAAAGTATTATCTTCTTTCGTGGATTCATAAATTAAAATATATAATTTAAAATTATACTAATTAAAATATGATAAGTTATACCATAACCTAATTAAACCAAATATTTAAAACAAATATTTATTTCATACATTAAAAACACAAATATAAACACATATTGAATCTGACTGTTTAACATTGTTTATGGATTCATTGGAATTTTGTATTTGACATATAAACAGTTTTCCTAAATCTTTTTGCCTTGGGAACTTAAGGTTTATTTTTCAGAACAAATATTTCGCTTGGAAATATTAACAGATTATAACCATGTTAGTGTAATAAACTCAACCTCGTCGTGGCCCATTCAGACGAGATGTATCTGAAATTGTACAAAAATAAACTGCTGATAGACATTAAATGCTAACTTTATTTCAACACGAACAATAACCGAACATAACAATATACCGTTATACCGCTACCAAATAATGAACACGTCTGCTAATGGTTTACCAAAATCCGATTAATGGCTAGTCCCCGTCTATCTATAGATCGTTGATTATGTTACCACCAGACACTATCACAAGAACAATAGCAGCATAGCTATTGTTATGTATATTGCATTAAGAGCTATGCAGTATTGTAATAACGCCAGGTCACGTTATACAATGGTCTTGCCGCATCGGGCAGCAGTGTGCCGGTTCGAACAAAAGAATAAAAATACACGTAGTGGTTTAACAGTAACCTATATAATGATATTCGAATAAAAATATACTGTAACCAAAATTAAAGGAATTATTTGTTATTAAAATACCACCAGGTTCAAATACAAAGACGCAAGCTGAGTACATTGGAGTTTTGGAAATTTAAAATCGTTACATTTAACAGGATTTATAACACTACGTTTTGCGCATTGAAATATATTCTCTTCGTCAGGTGTGAAGACAATTTAAATATATTAATTTAGATGTAACTTTGCGCAAACTTAGAATCACTTTTACTAATTTACTTTGCTATACCTGAACAATCTATAATCAGCATTTTAAAGGTCTAATCAGTTCGTAGAGTGCAGTTTTAATTGCGTATGTTTAAATAGGTGTATACAAAAATACGAATTATAATTGACAAATAAACTATTTTCCATTTGCCATTTATTTATAAAAGTGCTTCAAATCTAAACGGCGCAGCTTTAACTTAACTGTATTCACAAGTGAAAAAGGGAATAGATATCAGGCTTCGAAACGTCGTGCTTTATTTGTATAATATGACTGGAAAAATTAAAAATGTTATCAATTTTATTTAATGTATTCGAATATATTATTAAAATTAAAAACTGTATCACCCTTTATCTAGAGAATTAATTTGGTATATATAATTCTACATTTAATTTTTAATTTGAAAATACATTTTTACAATTTCCACGAATCTTTTATACCCTCCTTGAATGAGTTTTATAAAAAGCAAAGGAAATAAATGTGTGGGTATAGTCCAAAAAAGATCGTGTAACTTTAAACCAGTTCTTGACATAAAAGTTATAGCAAGTTATTATGTATGCTAATTCAAGATCCAATCCTCATTCAACATCAAAGATATTTTAATCCCTATTCTAAATTCAATCTTAAAGTTTATTTCTTGTGTAGCTACGTATATAAGTGAATCATCAAATTTTTATGATATCTTTTTCACTTCGTGTAGTAATAAAACAAGTCATCGGGACTAAAATTCGATTATACATCGCTCTGACCGAATAATATAATTACCATATTATTATGATAAACGTAAAACCAACCATCATAATTAGTTTGCTTTTAAGTACGCCATGATGTATTTTCTTTTTTAATTGCAAAATTATCGCGAATAACTCTGTAATTAAGTCATAAGCTAAGGACAACACTGTTCTGTCAGGTGGTGCGTGTCTATGATGGTTATAAACGCTAATGAAATAGATCGGAACCACGCAAAGTGCACATTTACCCATTTAATGCATTACCGTGCATACTTATTGCAGGGCCAAATTGGGTGAAACCATACAACAGCTTTAGATACCTAAATATGAGTTTAATAATTAAAATATATCATGAAATAGATAAAATAGTGATATTTATTTGCTCCCGTAGGCCTATATTACACAGTCCAGATGGTTCTAGATACCATCGTGTTTCAGATGGTTGGATGGACCTTAGTGATCATGAAGCTTCTTAACAATAAGTGGAAAGGCTACTTGGTAACTCTGAATGGGGAATTATTGGTGCGGTGTGGTCAGTGGGATGCCAAGGAATTATCTATGAGTAGTTTCGTGGGTTAGTGGTCTTTGGACACAGATCGGTCACCGTGTTCTAATTGCGTCTTCCAGATAAAGAGACTTTCTGTAGCGGAAATCAAGAGTTCCCAAACATCAGAAATATAAAGTTTGAGAGCACTCACGAGAAACACCCTTTAATAAGGCAAGGAGTAAACTTCAATACATTATTTGTTCTATGGGATGACCAGAGAGTCTTGAGTGTTCTTAAAGGTAGAAAGTTTTAGAGACCAAGAACTTCTAACAGTCAGGCTCGTACGTGTACATTCTATAGAAGATGTAGTGTTTGGAAGTTTCATACGGTTAGACTATTTGACAGATAACAATGTTCCAAGATATGGGATTCCTGAAGGAAAGAGGATTTTTCCGGACATTTGCCATCGTTAAGTGAAACAAAAAAATCAGATTTTGAAGTTTGTTTTTGACGATGGAAAGATTTTTAAGGAAACATGATTTTTCCTTGACATTTGCTATCGTTTAGTGATACATAAAATCAGTAACACTACGTTTCAAGATCTACAATCTGATCTCTTCTTCAGTTAACACATAATTACTAATTAGATTCAAATAAACAAATCATACCAGAATGCCTTCACCGACTAACCATCTACGACTGCAGATCTATTGCGACCTGTATTCTGCAGTTTAGTTTTAATGATTAGTGTTTTCTTTTATAAATGCATGTTTTAGAGTTAGTGAAGCTGACACACAACATGGTGGTTGTGATTCCTGACTTAGGCGTGTCACAACGCTCTGGTATGGTTTGTTTGTTTTAATATAGTTTGTAATTATGGGTTAGGTTTAGTTATTTACCTGAAGAAGAGATCAGATTGCAGATCTCGAAACGTAGTGTTACTGATATTTTGTATTACTGAACGATGGCAAATTTACAGTGTACACATTAGGTGTACCTTAGAAATTAGGTTGCCATACAAGAAATGGAGGTATAACCTCACAAGATGAATTTTCTCATTTACACAATATACACGAGATGTACCGTAAAACGCAATACGAATGAATTTAACTTTTTTATGTGGTATTACTTTGGAACACATTCTTAATATAGCGACATACCAAACCGTTTACGGCAATGTTACAGGTTATGTATAGAACTAGATTCGGATGTAGGAAAGTCGATACAAGCTGTTTCGCTGATTTGATTGCATCAGAACATGTGATGGAGGCAAGAAGGGATGAAGGGGGAGGGGGTATAACATGTGGCGGAACGTTCCGGTTAACGTAGGGCGAACAAGGGGGAGCTAGTAAACGGTGGTTGTGTCTTCATCGGATTAATTACTGGATCACATTTTTGCAGCGTACTCAGACCGATCCGTGTTTTCTTCGATGTGTATTTCATTTGAACGGAGAACATATTTTGAGCGCCAACGATGACGTTCTAAAAACAGCCGCAAAAATTTATTTTCCTGCAAGCATGTATTTTAACAATTAATTTACTTAACACCTTACTTGCAAACATGACTTTGTACACCATTATTTAGATCAAAATAGCTTTAAGTATTTACTATTTTTATAACTAAGTATAAATTCATTTAGTGGAAATGTTTAAGACCTTCAACTATATCTGAAGCCATTTAGAATACAAATTTATGTCTATTCATTATTAATTTTTAGATCACTAAAAATCCTTTATTTTCTTAAAACTATTCTTTAGTACTTATACCTGTATAAAAGATTCTTTATTGTTTTATAACTTTCTAGTCAGTGGTAACACTGTAGTTTCAATTAATTTAATAGTCTTCTTACCAATTTTAGCAAAAGCAAAAACTTTATAAAACGTTATCTACAAGTTTGCAAATTGTAGGAAAAGAGTTGGACGTAAAGTCACCGAAGTGTTTTTACTACAAATGTACCGAAGGGGAGGATATGAATGAGGATACCCCCTTTCCTACCACTTTAAACTGCGCTTGTAACACAATGCACTCTCACTGTATGCTACAGTCAGGGCAAACGAGCGGCTTTTAAGAGTTTTAGCGGACAGTCTCTGTTTTGTTCCAAGAAAAATGTACGATTTATACTTTCTCAAGACTCGAAAGGTAAATGAGATTCTCGCTAACGTAATTGCCTCATTTAGCACTTATTACAGGTGTATCCTCAAATTAAATTATATCTCGTTTTTATTTTACGTTGCGTATTTTTTTATTAAGAGTCCGATTCTATTTTCAGCGTTGTTTCGTCGGGCCTTAAGGTGCATTGTCATGTCCTATGATCATATCAAATAAGGGGGACATCGTTATATAACAAGGTCAACCATATTATAAGACACTTCGATTAAAAAATAATTTAAATCTCCTTTAACTCAGATCAAATGTCCACTGCTTCCATCGACTCATTTTGCGTCATACAGCAACTTCTAAAGTTAGATTAATAGGACACTTTATGTACTAGCAAAGAACAGTAACTAAACAATATATTAGTTTACTATCGTTTATCGTTGACTCATTGAGTTCTCGTTCTCAATAATTCAAGAGAAATGAACCACGATTCAGATGCAAGGTAAAATAGAGTTAATATATTGTTGTTAAAATCACTAAATAATATAAAATGAAAAGTGAATGTCAATATTAAACATATGAGCATAATCTGGTTCATTCATAAGTCTTAAGAATAATAACCCACCTATAGATAAGAAAAAAGTTAAAGTAGATTTCAATCTCGATGGGGTAAAAGAGGATAGAGGGTTAGGACTCAAACAGATTTCCAGGTAATTTGTGATAAAGTGTTGCTGTATTACTATTAAACTACAGACAGTTTCTTGAACCAAAGTAAGAAATCGAATATCAATGTAAGAATGTTGTCTTTGAGTTTATCCACTAAATATGTTCTGTTTTTAATAATACGAGATGGGAATGACTATTAAAGGATAACTCTCGTATTTGCATTTTGTATTATTTAATTTTGATTCCTTTAAAATACAATCTAAATTTGCTATTTTCGTTATGCAGGCAGTGTTTTGTATGAAACAGGATTTTAATAAAACAGCAATTAACGTTCTGCTAATTCCATCACTGGTAGTAGAGGAAAAAATTAAAAACCAAACGTTTGAAAATGTATTGATGGTAGCAACAACTTATTTCCCTACTATTCTTATATATACATAAAATTATATCATGTCAATAAACTGTGAATATTCCTGACTAAATGTATATTTAAAGGTACGCGGTGGTGAATTCATTAATATGACCTAAAGGTGCTTTCTCTTAAACTTCATTGGTTTGTGACCGCCTTGCATTGACATGACGTGCCAAGGAATTGAGTTTCCTTATCTACATTCAATTCAAAAGAGTAACACGTTCGTCAGTCACGAGTTTGGGACACAGCAATGGTCATCAGAGTGAAATATGTCAGGTAAAAAATGATTCGATACGTCATTTTAATGATGTTATGATTTTGTATAATGATCTTGTTCCATGACATTACCTACGTGAAGCTATTCTGTGGATACGTGAACCTATTCTGTGGATTCCAGTATACTATGAAGAATAAATATCATCAGAACATAATTTACTTTAAAAATAACTTTTAACTTGTATTTGATAAAAATACACACGGCTAAAGTGTGTAGATTAAGTTATGGTTTAATTCGTGGTTTTGGAATATACTGCTAAAGGAGTGGACTGCTCCATGAAAATATGTAAATAAACATTTAAAAATAGCACTGTTTTCATTGAACATCTCCTTACAGGCAATCGATACCAAAAGTTTGACAGAGAACTCCAAGTGATAGATTATACTAAATTAAAGCCGATTATGTTGCAAGCAAGAACATACTATCAATTATCTTAGTTCTAATTAGGTTGGTGCACACGTGTAATTGATTAAAGCTTAATAATACAGTTTCCTCATCTCGCACGTCTATTGATTCATGATTCGCTTTGCAAGTCAGCCACGTTACTTGGATAAATTAGGTCAGAATAGAATAAGAACTAATGACTTAAAGAAGGAGAATAAAATAAATTATCACATTCTGGAGAGGTTAAAGTTTTTAGCCAAGTGCATAACTAAATCTCGGCCTTTCTCTTTTGTTAAATTATATCCTTAGTCCTCGCAATCTTTCCGGCACCGAAATATTTTTTAAGATCGATTACAAATAATTTTCGCATGTAAGTACAACTATACAGAACAACTACTGCAATAACAACAACACATTTTACGTAAAGTTTTCACAAATTGTCTCGTAAAGTAACAGAGTTAAAATTATATATTTTTCTTTAAAATGAAAATACGCAGTAGAATGTGTTAAAAACATTATAAACTATATAAGATGTATTCCATGATTAGAAATTGTGTGCCCTATACCACACAATTGCTAAAATGCATTGAATATAAAAGGCCCGTGAAGGGAATTCTTTGGCATTGATTCAAAAGCGTCATAAGGCGGAGCAGTCTGCAGTTATAAGGGCGCAAATATAGTTTATTGTAGAGTAAAATATTTACTGCTTCTTAATTAAATTTCACTCTACTTTATTGTGCGTTGTCTATTTACAAATCTTACTTTTCAAAAACTTCGCATACTGTTAAGTAGGCTATGGCCACCCTAATGAAAAGTATTAGTAGGTTGAAATACTTTAAGGACATTATTCAACTAATTATGCTGCTGCATAATCCTATATGAATCAATGATAAGGCACGTAATATTTTGCAAAGAATAGTAGTGGTATGTAAATTAGTGGTTTACAATAGCTTCTGTTAAATAGATATTATATATTTAATATAAATAAAAAAGTGTGTTCGGTATGGCAAAAGCATGAGTAATAACAAAATACTAAGGTAAATGAAATAAAACAATAAACATCCAGCGGTAAAAAACCTTAGAGAAACCAAAATATTTTATCCACCTAAAAGCACAGTTTCTCTAAAAATGTATATTGAGTATCCCTTCACACACGAAAAAACACGTAAAACACGCATGCAATCACATATAAACAATTGACTGAGGAGGAACGAAATAGGCAAACAAAAACGACAGTGTCACTTCCATCTGGGCAATCTAATGGATTACTAACGGCCAATGTCAATATAGAGGGGTAAAAGGAGGGGTTCATCGATATGTATTGTTTTCTGTGGAAAAGTATTTGTTGGTGGATGGAATCCCTACAGATTGACTGTGGTAGACGCCATAGTGAGCGTACTGTGGTGTTAGATTACTCAGTATAAAGAGCTACAGAAGGTGTTGATAAAATGTATTTCACTAGGCAGGTACGGAACAGTTATTTAATTAAATTATATATCCAGGCACTTGTTGAACAATAGTTTGACTGGATGTATTCAGCTATACAGTTATTGTACCTGCATGTACTATAGGTAGATAGTCCTGTAGTTTAACAAATTGTCTGCGGCACTTTATATTACGCGTGCTGTGGTTTTACAGTACTTATTTAAAAACCGCTGTAAAGGTTTTAATGGTTTTCAAAAGCCAAAACGTGGAGGAACACTCTCCTCTACCTGATTCTATAGACCGTCTTCTAAAACAACGTGGCTCTATCATGTTTCGAATGTTAACCTTCCTCTTACGTGCCACGTCTGAAATCTGATGCTGTTACAGACTTGACTTCTGAAATCCGAAGTAATGTTCGTCTGAAGGGATCTAAAAACAACAGGACTTTCCATCCTCACTTATCCTAAATATTCTGTCAATCGTGCAGAATACTTCAGAATTCTTAGGTTTAAGTTCCCGAACCAGTATTTCTATTAAAATAATAGATTATTAAGAAATGTTGGTGCAGAAACTTGAATATTGCATGATACATTTGACTGCATTAGTTCCTCAAGAGATCCATTTGGACGAAGTTTCTTAACCACGTTGTGCACAGGATGGTGCTTTTTCACAAACGTTCAAGAAAATAACCTCCAAATTATGGTAATAGTTAATAGAGTGGTGATAGCTGTAGGAAAGGTATCGCCTCCTTCGTTCTGTAGCAAAGATACCGCCTCATATGCGTAATGTAGCGGAGATGTCACCTCCTTCGTTCCCGTCGGCAGTAATACACTTGGTAGACGTACTATGTTTCGATTCTTTTGAGTTGACCTGAACAGAGGGCATCAACTCAACACCTGTGACCCCGTCAATGAAGGGCTTGAGAGTGTATCATCAACCTTTCGCGCGATCGGGCAGTCAAACAACTGTCATCACAGTATTGGTCCGGAGGCTCAATTTTTCCTCACCTAAATTTATAACAAGTATGAGATATTGTTTGAGTAACTAGCACAATCAAAGAAGATACAATGTGCAGACATTTCATTCAACGACTAATGTCTGCAACGTGCGTTATTCATATCGAGCCGATGGCCGAGCGGTCTAAGGCGTTGAACTTTGTGCTTGAGTTAGAGATAGCGCTGTTTTGGAATCCTGTCTGTGACCGTTGCACTTTTTATCAGTACCATTGACCTTGTACTGTATCTACCCCCCTCCTTGTTCAGTTTAATAAGATCCTTACTCAGGCCTCCTTAAAAAGTCATATTTTTCCACTGCAGACAAACGTAATTTGAAATTCAAATTAATTGGATTTATGTGCTGGTTCCTATCAAACATTTACATATGATAAAATATATATATATATATATATATATATATATATGGATCATTATTAAGAGGCTCGACGCTGCGTGTTTCCTGCAGTCATTCCCAATCAAGAATACCCATATACCTCATTTCAGTATTATCTTGATACATATTGGCAATATGCTGTGAAAATACTTCTGTAAAACTATCCTCTATTATTGTGTTGCCGGAAAGTAATTTCTCTATGGTTCTATTTCTCATCTCAAAAAATTGATTACTGCTGCCAAAACACTTATGGTGTCATGTCCAGTTAGAGATAAACTTATAATTAAGTTAAGGTATAAAGTTGTATTTAACAAATCTTAATAAAACACTACCAATGTAAATGACACGTTCCTTGAATCCTTAGAATACATTGCTTTGAAAAAAAAAAATTCTATGTAGTTACATGCAACTCATGATATACACGTTTTAAATAATAATAAAGGATTCATTAATTTTGATAATGGAGTAACCCTTTGATCACAAAATTCCTTCAGAACACTTTTAATACATTTCAGTAACCTGTTCTTAGCCCCTGCTTTCCGCTATATCTGTTTCGTCTGCGAATATTCATATATGAGCCTAACTTACATTCAATATATTTATTTATAGTTTTTTATTTCCCTATAAAGATTTAGTCATATTAAGAAGAAATAAAGGTGTTTTAACGCTAATGTAATTAATGCGCTTACCAGTCAATATAAAATTATAAAATTATACAAATCTGTAATTCTGAAGCTTTTTTCGAAAAAAGTTAATTGAGTTTCATTTCGATTTATACTACCACGTAGGTTTAATTCTTATAGTGTGAATTTGCATTAAAAGTTATATTACTTTTAAATACACAAAAGGATTATAAAATTATACAAATCTGTAATTCTGAAGCTTTTTCGAAAAAAGTTAATTGAGTTTCATTTCGATTTATACTACCACGTAGGTTTAATTCTTATAATGTGAATTTTGCATTAAAAGTTATATTACTTTTAAATACACAAAAGGATAATATTTATGTAATTTATATAACTATCCAACATAAAATGTATTCAATTACATTGAAGTTGAAATGGTTTTCATAATTACTATAAATATTATTCCATTATAGTTTATAATATTTTTCTCTTTGTTCATTTATATAAAATTCACTAATCTAATTTTAACAACGGCTGAAATGCTGAAAAACTTCTTTTAATTCTTTAAACAACACAAAGCTTTTACAAACTGTTCATACTTATAACTTAGTTGATACCATGAGTAATTTTTTAACTAATAATAGTTCATAGTAAACGTTGGAGATTCTAACTTTAAAATGGTTTTATCAAATAGATATTTATAGACTAGGAAATATTAGCACAAGAACTGCAAATATCCAGTATAAAATATACGTAGCTATTTCACACTATAAAGAAGGTGACCCAGTAGAAACAAGCTTAATATAATAACGTGTAGTTAAACTCATGAAGGGCGAACAGCTCAAGTTTTATCTAACCGAGTTGGTAAACTTCAATTGAGTTTCCCCTTAACTTTGCAACACATTGATGTTATTGCATGATGAAAATGCATTACGATGGCCTTTTGCAATTTCTATGGATATGGTTACCTTCAGAGATATACAGAGTGTTTCGTAATAACTGTCCAAAATTTTACCATGTTATTCGATAAGTCAAAACAAATAACTTTTATCATATAATGTATAGTCCTATCTTGCTTAGTTGTCCGTTTATGTCTTTTTGTTGTTGTTATAAAATATTTTTTAAATCTGAAACTGTTTCTAATATAAAAAATATTCCGTACGTATTGTTTCAGTGCTCTTTGTTAAGAGGATAAAAAATTTTTACGTGCAATCTTATTTGAAATTTATCGTGTGAAGAAGCACTTTTGGTTCGACTATATATCAAAATCCACTTGCCAAAATTTGCCGTTGTCCTCAGGTACAACATATTGTACGTACCCGGCCTGAGAATACTATATTAGTGTAACGTGTCTATAGTAAGGTTATCTACTATAAACCAATTACAACTATTTTTGGTTTAGTATAAGAGCGATCAATTGTGTTCTGAACTAATAACCCTTTATTTTAAGAATGCACAAGTTCCAATGGAATTCAATAATTAAACTCAGTATAAAATAATATTAATTTTAATGAAATTTTGAAATCAATAATACAGCAACGCCAAGCTATCTTTTTTACTTTGAATTTATTCTCAATTATTTCATGTTTTTAACCCATCAAAGGTTCACAAGTCCAGTCTTAAAACTAACAATCAATCAATCGTTCAATAATTGTGTCCTTCAAGTTCTCAGTGCTAATGTTTCAACACAAACTCAAAAAAAAAATCTTCATTAAACTTCAAAATAAAATAATCTTCTTCTAATATAAAATAAAACAAATAATAAAATAAGACTTCTTCTCAAAATAAAAAAAACAAATTAACGTAATATTAATATTTAATTTATGAACAAAGACAATGTCCAACCAGTTAAATTCAAAATTGTATCAATTTCAAACTACTTATTTTCTGTAAATTTCCAATTTGCAAATTATTGAATTATCTAGAATTATACGCTTGGCTTTGAATGTTAAATTTAGGAACTTGTTAAAATATATATAGAATCTCAGAAGATTAAATAAATTTTCTTTTTCAGTAGGCTATTCCTGATTAAACCAAATTGAACAGGAAAATATCATCAAGTAATTTTCTATTTCAATATTAAATTCTAACTTTCACAGTACCTCGCACATCTGCTGAAGACTTCACCAAGTAACTAAAATGACTATTATAGATTAATTAATTCAAACTTGAGACTTTAAATTTTGAAAAGAAATTTTAATCTTACAACTCAACCTTCTTGCCGAAAAATCAATACGGCAAGAGTAGGCTATCACTTAACACGACTACTCTCTCTGAGCACACAGCAAAGAATTCCCTTGAAAACGTGGTTGAAGCCACCGGAAGGATCTAGAAGTCCCTCCCACCATCTAATCAAGCTAACATTGGCCAATCAAAATTGAGCAACACAATGTCTGAGTTGAATGGTACCTATCCAACCCAGACCAGTAACCTATGCTCAATACCTAGATACAAAAGAAAGCTTCTAGGCATTCCTCGAACCCGAATTGACAAGAAATTTGGCACTGCTGGAAGGCTCACAATCTTACAATTCAATTTCTATATTAATTCACAATTCTCTTAATAAAAATATAAAGATTCCTATAAATAATTAAATGATATAGGAAGCATCCTATAATAGTAAAATTATTTAATTCCCTTGTAATTTTGATTGGTCGAATTTATTCCAGGACCCATAGTAGTGATAGCCTTGTTGTGCCGATCAAAATAGTAATCTAATATGTACTTTATTCTGAGAAGTATATTTCGTTCAAAAGCCAATAATTCTGGCCATCGTACTCTACTTCAGGTCTACATTATCTTCAGTGCCATCGTAGTGTTTAAGTTTTTGTTCCAGTCGAAAAAATATTTAAAACTCTAAAAAGTTTTCTTCCGTCCGAAATCGTCTACTTCCTTCCGGCCATTGTAATTTCCTCCCGGTGCTGCAAAAGCATTAGTAATGTTGCCCCGACTATGAAAACATATAATACTTAGGTCTGAAAGACTGCTGTTGTCTAAAACACCTACACACGTTGTATTTGTGCACAACATTCTTCAGGTCTAAGATATTTTAGTAAATAACAGCGGTTTGAGATGATGCCTGCTAAATCTGAAAAAAACATACACGTGTATCTGAAAAGTTTTCTTTGGTCAAAAGAGAACAAAATTACTAACAGTAATTCTAAATTCTACAGTAAACATTTTTATATTTTCAGCTCATGTAATCTAGTGTAAGGTATTTCCGGCACCATAGTAGCCCTAGATATAGTGCAATATTATATCACCCCCAAGGCAGGTTGATCTTCGCCATAATACTTGTTACTTTCAATGTAAGTAATAAGGTATATATTTGTCAACTTTCACGTTCCTAGGCCATCAATAATTTGAAAAACAAAATTACAGTTATTCTAAGATTGCAACCCTATTACAATTCTTATAACAGGTTGAACTTCATAAAAATTCATTTTTGTTATTTATGTGGGTTAAGAGGCACACATTCGTTAAGTGCCATCTTTATAGGACAGCGGGAAGTTGAAAAACGAAATTATAATTCTTCTAGGGGTTGTAACTTAATTTAAATTCTTATATTAGTTTCATCTTCTTGAAAGTGCTTTAGGTTTTCAATTAATATCATGAGGCATAAAACTGCCCAGTTTCAACTTGAGGTATCAAGAATTTGGAGAGTTGGTGATGAGATACGTATTTTATTTTATAATAGAGATTTCCATAAATGAATTGTATATTTTCCGTGAAAGAGTAACCATAAATTATTATATTAATATCATCAGTGGATTCGTAGATATACCAAATATAAACTATGCAACGGCAAATAAGGTGGAATAGGAATTGAATGAAGAAGTGCGAAACAAACTATTGAATGAAGCGGTGGAAGCTGAGGTATAGAGCCGCTTTGGTCGTTTGATAAGACCTTAATTCAATTAGGCTTTAGAAATCAAGTTTTGTTTTCCCTTTAATCCAATAACGAGACTGGCTTAGCTAGTTATTTAGCGTAATTAGACTGTTTATTCTTTAACAGGGAGCTACATAAGATATTTATTTAAAGCAATAATTGGCTGAGCGTCAGCAAAGGCTATGACTCGAGGAATAAATCTTCATTTGTCTCCACGTGTCTCTGTCCACATAATATGTCTTGAACGAACTAATCTTTCAAGTAGAGGTGGAATATTGCATGAACCACCATTTATCTAAAGGACACATCGAGTCCAATTATGATGCATGTTATTCTAAGTGATTAGGCTGAGCGTTAGTGAAACATAATTGTTAACGAGAAAATCGCAAGATAAATAAATTTGTAAACAAACTGATTGAAATTATATGATATATCAAATTGTGGCATAGCAAAACACGTAGCCCAACTATCAGAACTATTAAATCAGAGATATAAATTAGAAATTTGGGAATAAAAACTCAGCAAAATCTGTACTGCGACGCATTCTGTGGTGTACTCCCAACTTGTGTATTTTCAATGGAAGGGAGTTCAGTTCTATGTATTGGCTTGATTATCACCACATGTCATTAACAATGAAAGCTCAATTTACATCAACAGAATTTAAAACTTCCTCTTAATAGTCTTTTTAAGTGTTTTTTTTTTATATAATGTGAGCATACTTTACATTTATGTAGATAACGATCGATATCAACCCTGATCCATAACCTGATTGTTGATTGATAGTTTGATAGTAACATCATAAATATTAATACATTTAAATAATAAATATATTTCCAATTTATTTATTTTTCGTGCGAGGGCTTTCGAAACCGAAGGTTTCCTCATCAGGCGACTCCATAAATAAATATTTCCAATTAAAATAACATCTTGTGTATATATATATATATATATATATATATATATATATATATATATATATATAAAATTACAAAATGCAAATAGGGCCCTATTGAAAATTCCAGTCTTCTTTCTTTTCAATTTATTCCAAAATTACACCGTAGCCATATCTAATTTTCATACTGGCTGAAATATTTCCAAAATCTTTGTCAATATGAAAATTTAAATGTCATAAATCAGACCCGTATTTATGCATTGTATCTTAGTAATTTGAGCTGCACAGCTCATGGAAACTTAGATTTTTATTTTATAAAACAATTGTTTGAGTTATTTACAAAGGTCACACATGTAATCGTCTTTTTTAAACCCTGAGCACTCTTTATGTGCCCAAATTTTGCACTTGAGACATTGTAGCAATTTATTACTCCCCTTGTTTATCTTCAGAGTACAAGATAAGCCAATGTCACAATGTACCGGGTACAAGCCATGCAATAGCCGGATCAAGCAACGTCGAGCGTGGCTGCTGCTCGGATGGGTGGCCAATGAGCGGTCCTGTCCTTGCAAGCAGCCCGCCTTCCCGGCCGTTGGTGGGGGTTCGGAGGTTTTCAGAGAGAAAAAAAGCTTATGCCTATTCATAAAATGTTAAAACGTGGCTTTACGTGTTGGTCCTCCAGCATATGGATGTTTTATTCCGTTTGTTTCACATAGTTCGTAAGATATTCTTCGTACAACTGACAGGTGAGTCCATTGAGTGTACTCTTCATAATAATTAGCTATTATACTAATTTCATTTATAGTTTTTCATGAAATTAGGTTTTTGACCCAACGAATCACCCTAGCATTTCTCGGCGAAGCGTCAATTCTACAAAGCCTCTACAGTACGGGAGGAGGTACATTAAATTGTTCTGACGCTTTCTTCAACCCCATTTCTTTGTATTTACAACCTCGATTGCTTTATCCAGGTATTATTGATTCCACGGGTTTGTTTTTGAGATTTAAAACTTTTAAGGCATCTGAAAACCCAAAAAAATCAACATGTAGTGCTTAATACAACCCTCGGTATACTTTGAAACTGATTGCCAAAACGTATTCTTTGTCGGAGGGAAATGAAATTAATTTACTGTTTTTTAATCCTTAAACCATGTCTATAAGCAAGCGTTAATGCTTTACACCACGTCTGCGAAGAGGAATACACGGTAAAAGAAAGGATGTACATACCTTACAAACTTTTCACCAACACGAAAAATTGGAAACACCTTTCTCAACTGACAGCCATATTGGAACTGACCTAAGCCACTCTAGTGGTTAAATTAAGAGTATTAGTCTATTAAATTAAATAAGGGGTTTACAGAACTACACAAAATTTAGGTTACATAAAAATAAAATAAATATTTGATTTGAATTAAAATCATGTTTGGGTGAATGTTTTGATGTAGTTTTGTTTTATAATATTCTTACATGGATTAGTCATTTCTTCATATTTATAGTCATACATAGTTTTTAGTTGTTATATATAGATTAGACTGTAGAAGTTTACTAACTTAATGAAGTAGTTTTAAAATGACGTTTTTATAGCTTTTATGCAAAGTCAAACATTTAAGTCATTTGATAATTTATATTTTAGAGCGCAAAGCCACAATCCCGGCTTTAGCATATAGTGCACTTTAAGTTTATTCAACTACTGGTCTATTTCTTGGTTCATTTATATTCTCTTTTCTCAAGGAAGTCATACATTTTTCTCGTCGTTTTTTGCCCTCATTCTATGATAATAGAACAGACTTATTATGTTTTCTACGGCACAAATCTTAGCCAAATAACCTTCGTCTTTGGGAGCTCTTTTGTGCATCGTCATAGTAAGGAGTAATACTACCGAATCAAGTAATTTGCATTTAATTTCCACAACGAATCTGAGTAATCTTTTCATTAATGTTATAAATTAAGCAGGTGTATAAGGATAAAATATTGTTATAATTCAATAAGTTATTGCTATTTTAAACGTTTTACGGTTTTATCTTTTATGACAACCCCCTGCAAGTTTAGCATATCTCACAAAAGCTTTAAAGCAGATAATTTTTCGTTAGTTAAAAAGTTTTTTAAAAATATCCATACCCAACAGCAAAATATTTAAATAACAGAAATATTGTTAAATTGGCAATTAAATTCAATTTCAATTGATCATTTCAGCTTATTGAATACTCATGATGGTAAAATGTATATAAATTAATATGTTAGATCAATCAATAGACGTATCAATTGATACGTTAGTTATCAATAGTTAGATAACTGTAGTTATTCTTAAAACTTTCTAAAATTTAAAGTCAATATTCGTGCTGATATTTCCTATTACACATGTTACAGTGTATTATTTAAACATTTTTGATTTTTTTTCTCAGATTAGTTTATTTGATAAAACTTGGTCAGAAACAATACTAAGAAAACCAAATAGCCGTTGGTTATGTAACATAAATATGATAAATAGAAAATTACCGCCGTATGTACGATTTTCACATGTTATTGTACTCAGCATTTTAAAGATTGCTGCAACAGTCACTCCATCTCTCAGAGAGACAGTGTGAGTACTTTATTTCAACACACTTCAAAAGATGTCAGTCCGATGTCGTCATTAAAACCGAGTCTCGGGAAATCCTAAAAGACAAAGGAATCACTAATTGCGACTCGTGTTTATCTTCCACAGTTTCCCCTTTTTACCCGTTATTTTTCTCTGACTGAGTGCTATCATTAGGTTTAGCAACACAGAAGTGGCGTATAATATTTCTTCCTTCAATTATATATAATATGTTTGTTACCAAGATTTTTGAGTATGTATGTATCTGTCTACTGTACCCAAATGTTATTCTTAGCCGTTATGTTTCTCTGACTGAGTGCTATAATTAGCAACACAGAAGTGGCATATAATATTTCTTGCTTCAATTATATATAATATGTTTGTTACCAAGAATTTTGAGTAAGTATGTATCTGTCTACTGTACTAAAATGTTACTCTTAGCCGTTATGTTTCTCTGACTGAGTGCTATAATTAGCAACACAGAAGTGGCATATAATATTTCTTGCTTCAATTATATATAATATGTTTGTTACCAAGATTTTTGAGTAAGTATGTATCTGTCTACTGTACTAAAATGTTACTCTTAGCCGTTATGTTTCTCTGACTGAGTGCTATAATTAGGTTTAGCAACACAGAAGTGGCGTATAATATTTCTTGCTTCAATTATGTATAATATGTTTGTTAACAAGTTTGTTGAGTAAGTATGTACCTCTCTACCTTACAGAAAATGTTACTCTGCCCGTTTTTTTTCTCTGACTGAGTACTATCATTAGGTTTAGAACACAGAAGTGGCGTACAATATTTCTTGCTTCGATTATATATTATATGTTTGTTACCAAGTTTATTGAGTAAGTATGTATCACTCTCTACCTTACAGAAAATGTTACTCATGCCCGTTTTTTTTCTCTGACTGAGTACTATCATTAGGTTTAGAACACAGAAGTGGCGTACAATATTCCTTGCTTCGATTATATATTATATGTTTGTTACCAAGTTTATTGAGTAAGTATGTATCTCTCTACTGTACCAAAATGTTACTCTTAGCCGTTATTTTTCTCTGACTGAGTGCTATCAACACTATATATATAGGCAGCCTCCAGGTCAGTTTTCGAAATAGAAGGGCGAAGTCTTTTTATTGATAGCATCTATGATGGAGCCGAAGGGTGCTTTTTAAACAAAATAAGTATTTATTTGGTACTTCAAAAGTTTGGTAAATTTTCTTGTTGTTTTGTTTTTCGTTTCTGTTCTTTGTAATCTACTTCTTGTTTAAGATATTTCAACACCAAGCAGCGATCATTTCTGGCCGATTTATACCTTCCAGTTGAACCCACCACTGGGCAAGGCAAAAAACGATGTGTCACTTAAATCTGGGCAACCTTATGGATGTCCAGGAGCGACACATCACTAACCGTAAACGATGAGATTCTGGGGTTCAAGGGCAATTCGATAGGTCTGGTCTACTGTGGAAGATGGCATTTGGAGTTGGTGGGGTTTGTTCCCTAACTATCAGAGGTTCTTGCTAACCTCAGAAAGGTTATGCCACCCTAGCCTGCTCTGACTGGAGAGGCTGGTTCAGAGCTGCCCCCTTCTTCCGGGGAGACATGACCTTGAAATGTAGTGCCCTAATTCTTCCTCATGGATCTCGATAGGAGGTGGCCCCTGCTCCCTAACCTTACCCATCCAGAATATCCTACGACTCCGGAAGCAGCGCAAAGGTTTTTACATGACCAAGCGCAATTTATAAGTAAGCTTCTTGTGCTAAGAGAAAAAAAAAGAAGATATTTCAAGTGCCATAGATAAGTTTGTATTTTCATAAAGACAAAGAAAGTATGCGTAAAAAACGCAAAAACTGATTTACTGTAAACAAAAAGTGTCTATTCCGACTGTTTAAATTAAATTTCTTTTTAATTTATTTACGGTTTTACCGTTGGGGATTGCTTGTTTAATTGTCTGGATCAAGAAAATATATAATTATGTAGGTCTCCGAAATCGATAACTTCCATTGTACGATAATTCTGGTGATACATTTCCTTATTGTTTACTCCGAACAAGAAAATATACGTATAAGTAAACTTTACAAGTCTCCTTTAGTTTAAAAGCCTCTGTTTCCATGACTTGTTCTCTGCTTCCAGTATAATTTTAATCGAGTAGAAAACATTTAAAACTAAGTTCGTTAAAAACTTCAAAATAATCGTTTGTAATAATGTTTCTGTGATATGAGTCTTGTTGTTATTTGGACTATAGTTTGGGAAATATTACCTCGCTGGGGCATGTTTGTGTCCAATCCCTGTTTTTTAAAACACAATAAAAATGCCTTATACAACCTCAAATGAGCCAATCCGTTTCGGGTACCCTAACGTGTTTTGTTCATGAAGGTGGGTTTTATAACAGATTTTAAATTAAATAATATTACGAGTACAAGAGATTGTTTAAGTTTGTAAATTGTTCCATTAGTAGTAAACACTAGATAGAGATTTTGTTTTTGCAATTTGCATTCAACAACTGATCAAGTATTAAATATTTCATATTATCAAAACTTTTAGTGTAAAAAATGTATCTACCTCTTATACGAGTTCCGCGGAAAGTATCAAGACTGTTCCTTTACTTTGATTTAATTTTAAATGTATCATACAATTTTTTTCTCAACTCGAAAATATTCCATAAAGTTGTAATTACTTATTTTCTATAAATCCGTTCCATCGATTCAACGATATAATAAAAAGAATAAGCCGGATTGGTCTAGCCAATATATTGCATTTGTTGCTGTAGAACAATCCAAAACAGTGTAACAGCTTGACTATGTTTCGTGATTCTTCCCACAGAACTTCCTAAGTTACAAGGTTTTGTAACGGTTTTGTACTAAAATAACGTTTAGTATGTTTTAAAATGTACACATAATGAGAGTAATAACTTCTGTACAGTATAGATACATACTTACTTAACAAACTTGGTAACATATATATATATATATATATATATATATATATATATATATATATATATATATATATATATTTCAATAAACATTGAATCACAAAAAGTACTTGCTCCGCCGGGACTTGAACCCGGATCACTCACTTGCCGGGTGAATGTGCTAACATTACACCGCATAGCCCTTCTTTCACATATGTGTTTAGGAATGGTAATTATACGTTAAACTCATAGCAGGTTTACGATAATGTTACACCTATTACAATTACTTGGTCATAACGATACATTTAAATCTACAATATTTTTGATAAAATAATAATTTTTCTTTTTATAAATAAAAGAATAAAGTAACAACCATTAAGCATATAGTATATTGAATAAGCATCGACTTCTAATATAACGAAAACACAGTTATTTTAAAAATACTTTAACAGTGGTTTACAACCGTCGAAAGTGAATGTGACAAAATAAAATACAGTTCAATAAAAAATAATTCACAAGATTCTTTCGATTTCATCAAAATGATTGAAGAGTTTGGTATGAATTATATGGATTCGGATAATTAATTAAGCGGAGCTGTTCAGGCAGGTAACATACCCTCTCATGCTCTAATAGTATGTATTTGCATTTTACCTCTGGTGTAAATTACAACATCCGCACACAATACAATTGTAGCGGTTAAATTAAAAATACTATTTGATTATTTGGCAAAGGTCTGTTGGAGTTACAGTGATTAATTTCAATGGTGGTCTGCGTCGTGTTCCCAAAGTACTTTGAAAAGGAATTAATTAATTACTAAAACACAGGACACAGATGACTAATGAGGCTTGTGTTGATACGCGTGGACAAAAGCTAACACGTCACAAATGACTTTGATCTTTGACTTTTACACAGGTTCGTTGTGTATCAAAGAGAAATACAAGTTTATAATTAATGTCCTTTATCAGATAACAAATAATATGTTTTGTTTTTGTAGAACATATCGATTATATAAGCAAATATGCTACACGCATAGTCCATGTAACCAAAGATTGATAACAATAAATAAGCCACTATTGATTCGTATATAATTTCATTTTTTAATCACATGAACAATTTTAAACTCCTGTAGTATAATTTGCATAAAAACCAAATACCACTGCTTTTCCTCGCATTGAAAAGATAGGTGTACGGAAGATACATTTTGTGCCTGTCTACTGAGAGATAGCCTTCAATCACTTAGCTAAAGTTCATGGATGAGCCTGCACCATCATCTAATTCTTTCTTGTCAGTATATTAAAGAATTTCATTCAAATGTATGGTCTAAATATGAATTTGATATTGAGATAACCTGGGGATACATAGGCTACGTATACTTCCATCTAAATCACATAGAGAGACATTCTTATTACCAAACACGCTATTTTCAAAGTAGAATTAAGTATCATGGGAATCTTAAAATTTACGGATCATCAATTTCTTGTGATATCTTATGGATGCTAAATAGGCTATATTATTTCCTGGAGATACATAGGCTACGTACAATTCAATCTACATGACATATGGAAAGAGATGTGTTTATTACCAAACACGATATTTTCAATGTAGAATTAAGTTTCATGCGAAATTTAAAGTTTAAAGATGACCACTTTCTGGTGATATGTTAAGGATGGTAAGCATTCTGCATTATTTAAATGTACGGGATTTGCAAATTGTCATTTGGCGTTATAAATACTCCTTGGCTACTACAGCATACCAAGGAGTGGTTGCCAACCTACTACCTACCTACATCATACCTACAGGATTTGGTACTACCTTCTACCAAATACTACCTCATTTGGCTACTTGTGTTTCTATGTCACATATCAAAAGGTATATAAAAATACTCAATTTCTTTAAAAACCACTTTGCTCCACAATTTTATCTCATCATGGTACCCTTTTCGACCGATGTAAAAATGTTCACTAACGCTTTGCCAAATCCTGTACCACTAAAGTTACCTGTACCATCATCTAACTTGATGCTTCCTGAATAAAATTTATGGTTGATGTAAAGTTTAAAAGCTATTCGTGTATTCGTTTGCGACTGGTAAAAATAGAAAGATACATTGACAAAATAGATATTATACCAGCCCGTCTGAATATTATAACAATAAATAACATAAATTGTATTGAACATATTACATAACCCAATAAAAGTCATATAAGGCAATAGAAAGTGCTTGTTCTACCAACAGACACTGCTATAGAATCAACAAGGTTATGAATATTAAACTATAAAATTTAAATTCAAATTAATAACATTTTATCATACACATAAATAGAAAATGATATTTGACTGTGAATACCCATGAAAGCTGACTAAAATTTCTCATCTCTATTCAAAAGGAACCGTAATTGAAACAATAAGACAGTAAGTGTATTGTTTGTATTAAATGTTTTAAGGTCTGTCTTCTCTTATTTAAAAAAGTAATATGAGCATATTTTAATAACTGTGCACATGGAATTGAGTAGTCATGGCATAGAGACTTCCAATGCCATTTTACAGATCTGTGAAAATGTTATTCCTTCCTTTATGAGTAGTGGTTTTAATATAAAAAGTGCTCGTTTGTACCTTTCTCAACAGTCGTAACACTTTCTCAGACAATATTTCATCAAGAGTTGATAACAATAAATAAAATAATAAAATTCCTTTAGCTTGTATTCATTAAATATGTTTCATCCTCAGTCGTAAATATTCTTTTTTGTCTAAAAATTAAACTTAATTACTTAAGGAATAATGCTTCATTCACACATATATTCTCCAAAATTTTAAATCAAATTGCTATACAAAGTTTCAGGTAATCTAGTGTAAAAATAAAAAAAAAACATGTCGTATAAATGTTTGAAAGTAATGTATCTTTATGCAGACTTTATACAGACATATGCATATTTGATTAAATAGCTCCTAAGATTTCAGTACCGCTTGGACTCTTTTATACCAATTAGAGAAGTTCGTAGATTCCTTAGTGAAAGCCCTAACGATGTAATACGATAGGGTCTTTTAGACCGAAAGGGTTTTCTAAATAAGAATATGGCCCTTTATATATCTCAAGGACCCTAAAAAAATCCATACAACATTTCGGTGCAAACGGTTGAATAGCTTATGCGTAAAAGCAAAACAAACAAACAAAGGCACTTTCGCATAATATATTATTAGTATTTTTAAACATCGCTTAAATAATGGTATTAAATGTTAATAAAACAATACTTTTCCAATATGGTTTATTTTTATTATTTACACCGTATGGTATTTTAATATTATTTGTAACAAATATAATGTTAATATTTATTTGTGGAGTTTTGTGGAGTCCTGATAATGAAACTGTTTGTTTCGAAAGGCCTCGTCCAAAAAATAAACCATATTGGAAAAGTATTGTTTTATTAACATTTAGTACTATTTAAATTTTTTTGCAATTGCTCCAAGAGTCTTGAATCAGTTTAATAATTTAAGGCGTTCACAATGGATAATGTTATTTATACTGGAAGCATGGAGCACTAACAATTTATAGATTTATCAGCCGACGATATCGAGTCAGTCGAGACTGTTAAAGCACGATAATAAGCATCAATTTAGATGTGGTTGGTAACGTTATTGTGAAAAGTACTTTGGGAGTGTAGCAATTAATTAGTAAAATACAGGACAAAGCCGACTAATGAGGGGTGTGTTGATAAGCGGGGCTAAAGCCGACATGTCACAAAGGTCTTTTAGCCTAATGTACAGGCTTGTCACAACGGTGACAGTCTCACAGAGATGTTTAATTATTAGTCTTAATTGTTGGGAAATATGCTTAAATAAGATTAGATTTGCGTTTAAACCATTTTAATAATGAGTGGTAACCGCATTTATTTATGAAAACGGTTATGCTCACAGTTCACAAATCCTTTATTTCCCATAAATTGACAAAACATTTACATTTCCAAATGTTTTCCATAGCACGAATAGAAACAAATTTTTAAATGTTTTATTTAACCATTAATTTACAAGGCTATCAGTACAGGCGGTAGTTAGTCCACAATTTATAAACTACTTTTTAGCCCATTTCGTGTTTATCCTGTTGCATATCTCCATGATATATTGTTTATTAAATAATGCATTATGCGGTATGAAATAAAACTTTAAAATAATAAAAAATATACAGTACTTCTGATCCCACAACGGTGCAATGATAATAAATAAATAACAGAAAAAACTCAACAAAATTAATAACAACAACGGTTTATAACATTTATATAATCAAAAATATAACAAAATAATATTGTAACGATTCAAAAATAATTTTCACATCACATATTGTTCATTTACATCAAAAAGTAGTTTACAACAAATAAATTTTCCTTCATATTGAATTTTGGCTTTCCCTGAAACAATAAATCACTACCAAACTCAACTAAGAATTTATTAAACTGACGTATGCACGTATAAGAAAACCGTTTTCTACACATTTCCTTAGAGTAATTTGGAACACTTATAGTTATTATATTTAAAAAAAGTGTATTTCTTTTAGATTCTCTAAAACTAATGTTTGATGTGCTTAAATATACGATTAATTTTACAAGAAGTATACAACTGGAACTCTAGTATGTATATATATATTAACTATTAATAACTCTTTACTTTATTAATAACTATAAATACTCGTTATTTCTAAATAATCACTGAAATAATTAAAAACGCATAGCGTGAATTGTATTAATGCTTGCCGGAAGGATGCAGCACTAAGCTTTACTGGATTGCTACTATACGTCACTTCCTCTTATCCAAACATGTAATATCAGAAAGGTCGATCCCTTAATAGAAGCCAACCCTCCCTCGTTCCACAGAGCTAAGAGGCTTTATTGAGATCATATCAGAGTAATATACTCCCCCCCTTCCTGCAATGTCCTTTACTTAACCTGCAGGTTCTTTAATATAGTGGAGTAGGCCGAGTAGATTTCTTGATGAAACATTTGACAATTTATACGAGTTTGTTCTATCGTAACTTGCTCAATGTGATAAATTTTAGTTTTGTCTTTATTAATAATAAGTATACGATATTGGTTTATCATATACATTACAGTAATATATTTTTCTCCTAATTAATGTGGAACCCTGAAATAACAGATCATAAGGAACCAATTTTTTGATCTTAACCAGTTTTTAGCATTGTGAATAAAATTTTGTATAGCGTTGTTAAATTAGTAACATATCAAGATCTAGGGCACTTATTTCAGCTATAAATTGCATAACACCATAAAAATAACAAGATGGCAGACTATAGAAATCCTATGCAGGCATTTCTTGTTCTTTAGGTCGAGTAGTTGACATAATAAAATTCACGACATAAATAAGAAGCGTTTCCCTGTATTATAAAACTAGAGAAAGTTACCATACAAAAAAATCAGGAGCAAGTAAACTACTGTTTATAATCAGTGCATCATATATTTTAAAATGTTTAAATTTTCACTACTATAAATATATAAAATTGCGGCTGAGTTATAATATAACTCGTTAGTCTTTAACATATCGGATATCTGAGGGCAAAATAATCCTTAAATGCATTATATCAAGGATACCTGGTTACCCGGATAGAGACGAATTGTCGGCACCGTCATGAGTGTGTTACATTATCAGGGACCATACTCGTGTTATATGAGATACTGTACTGGTTGCAGTAATAGGTAGTGATGGTTGGTCCCGTCAAGAGTGTGTAACATTATCAGTGACCATACTCGTGTTATATGAGATCCTGTACTGGTTGCAGTAATGGGTACTGAATGGTTGGTACCGTCATGAGTGTGTTACATTATCATTGACCATACTCGTGTTATATGAGATCCTGTACTGGTTGCAGTAATGGGTACTGAATGGTTGGTACCGTCAAGAGTGTGTAACATTATCAGTGACCATACTCGTGTTATATGAGATACTGTACTGGTTGCAGTAATAGGTACTGAATGGTTGGTACCGTCATGGGTGTGTAACATTACCAGTGACCATACTCGTGTTAATGAGATCCTGTACTGATTGCAGTAATAGGTACTGAATGGTTGGTACCGTCAAGAGTGTGTAACATATCAGTGACCATACTCGTATTTTATGAGATCCTGTACTGGTTGCAGTAATGGGTACTGAATGGTTGGTACCGTCATGAGTGTGTAACATTATCAGTGACCATACTCGTGTTATATTAGATCCTGTACTGGTTGCAGTAATGGGTACTGAATGGTTGGTACCGTCATGAGTGTGTAACATTATCAGTGACCATACTCGTGTTATATGAGATCCTGTACTGGTTGCAGTAATGGGTACTGAATGGTTGGTACCGTCATGAGTGTGTAACATTATCAGTGACCATACTCGTGTTATATGAGATCCTGTACTGGTTGCAGTAATGGGTACTGAATGGTTGGTACCGTCATGAGTGTGTAACATTATCAGTGACCATACTCGTGTCATATGCGATCTTGTACTGGTTGATGTAATGGTACTGAATGGTTGGTACCGTCATGAGTGTGTAACATTATCAGTGACCATACTCGTGTTATATGAGATCCTGTACTGGTTGCAGTAATGAGTACTGAATGGTTGGTACCGTGATGAGTGTGTAACATTATCAGTGACCATACTCGTGTTATATGAGATACTTTACTGGTTGCAGTAATGGGTACTGAATGGTTGGTTTACCGTCATGAGTGTGTAACATTATCAGTGACCATACTCGTGTCATATGCGATCTTGTACTGGTTGATGTAATGGTTCCAATGGTTTGCACCATCATGAGTATGTAACATTATCAGTGACTATGTTTTGGATTAATACAAGGGAGGAGCAAGCAACATCGCATCATCCTCGACTACAGACTAACAGTCAAACAAAATAGAAATGATTTCATTCCTAGGGTGAGAAAAGTGACGTTTTTTGGTCAAATCTTTCTCAAAATTTCCGCTACATCTGTTTTTACATTTAGTTTTAAATAATTTGTTTTTATGGGTTTTTAACCGTTCTCAGTTTGTTTAAAAAAATATTTATTCTGTGATTTCCTTGCGGCCATCATGGTTACCCATATAAAAAATTTGATCATTTCCGCAAAAGCCTATACAAATCGTAAGGAATAATTGCTTATGTATAAATGGAACCATGTGGGAAGATTTGATGCCATAGGTAAGTTCGTTATCGAGATATACTTCACAGAGATAAACAGCCTGACAGACAGAAATGAAGTTTGCCACACCCTCGAATGATAGGCTTCGATGACACTCAGCCAATTACGTTATGTTACGATATCTCAATTTAAGTACGCGAGTAACTAGTGTGCAGGTTAAATATTACACCGTATATTCGGTAAAGTCGTTGGTGTAGAAAAACTTAAAATTACTTCTTGTCAAGTGTAAACACAATGACACCGGAGACAAAAGTTGTCGGAGTGAGGATGGAAATGAAAAGTAGAAAGACAAAGAAGTGGCACAATTAGCGGCTCCTTTGTCGAGACGAGCGAATCTTCCGAGACACATTTTAATGACGAAAATCGGTTTGATGTCTTCAAAGTTGTTGCAGAATACGAAACTTTTGTCTTGACTCTTTGTCGAGTCGCGGGTAGAATCAAGCCTTGTGAAAGATGTTGAATTCTATTTTACATCATAATAAATACCGATGTACAACTAAAAATATTCTGATTTCGCGAGCTTTTGTAGGAACTTTCTGTAAGAAAACATAACTAATAATATATTGGTAATTTACAAATTATATATTGTAAGTCTAATATTTACTGGAAACGTAGTCTTACTGATTTTCTTGTATCAATGAACGATGCCAAATGTCCGGAAAAAGTCCTGTTTCCTTCACAATCCTTCCATCGTCAAAAAGAAACTTAATGTATAAAACTAATG
This sequence comes from Homalodisca vitripennis, assembly GCF_021130785.1. Lineage (NCBI taxonomy): Eukaryota > Metazoa > Arthropoda > Insecta > Hemiptera > Cicadellidae > Homalodisca > Homalodisca vitripennis. Next base: position 243,190,739 of record NC_060207.1, read on the forward strand.
TTCTAACAAGTAGTCTGTGTTATTAGTTTTATAAATAATGTATTAAATATACTTAAATGTCACTTCTACGATATTTCATACAGCTATCTAAACAATCCATACAAAAAATGCAAAAATTATAAAATAAATGTATTTTTATTATGATTTTTCTTATTTATGCCATTCCGGTCCTAATACTTTGCAACATAACACACGAGGATCATCCCCATTACAGTCTGTAAAGTTCTATGGGAAAGTAAAGTAAACTTTCCGTAAAAAAAATCTTTTTTGGAGTTGTAAAAGTTTATTAAGGTGAAATAAATATATCTAAACTTGTTTATGAAATTCAAGATAGCTGTAACTTCATTGAACACACCGAATCTTATCTTCAACTTCTAAATATGTTTCCCTAATATATAACTTTATATCTGAAGCAATCTATGAGATATATTTTAAGGTTCTCTTTAGGGTTTACTTAACCTTAACACTATTAGAGAGTATTTATTGTTTAGAAACGTTCAAAATTTATTTTCTTATGACATAAAATATAAAACCTCATGCCACACCCTTGTGTTTAATTGTTCCTTTCCCTCTTTGAGAATTTACATAGAGTTTTAGTTTTTAGCGATTGATTTGAGATTGAAACACGATATTAAAAAAAACTGATCTGTTTTTAGTGCACGGTATTAAAAATAAGTAGTTGTATAATGTCACCTAAAGTTCTCACCGTATAGAAAACTAATTACAATAATTGCGGAGCGTGCAAACATAGTTGTCTCGACCGACAAGCTTTAATTAACTCACATATAAAGATGAACGGATATTTCCTTTTCTTGACAGTATTTTAATATGCTTTTTATAACATCAATGTTTTTATATCACGTTATATATCTTTTATATACATTTTTCTTTATATACATTTTTATATCATCAATTATTTGTTATATTCCATAATAGTTTACATATTCTTAGATTAAATCGCTCTATTGAGATAAGGACATTTCGTATGTCAATAAAGTTTTACATGAATAAATAAATAAATCCACCCTATGTTACTCATACTTAATACTTATACAGTTTTACAGTGATAGTAAAATGTCCTTATTAAATCGTCCTGAAATGCAGACAGATATACCTACATTTAGTTGGTTACTTATTTCAATATAATTATTTACAATCTGATAAATCAATTAAATGTATTATGCATAACATCTATATTCCTAAAGTGCTATAGTAGTGGTAGCATGCTTAACTGGAAAGTGAGAGATCCGGTTCGAATCCCAGTTAGGCAAGTACTTTTTGTGATTCAATTCTCATTTAAATTTCATATACATACATACATATATTAAGATATATGTTAATTAATACTGAATTATACTTAAGATTAAATACAAACATTGCACGTATTACAGATTTAACATGTTATAACAATAAAAGTTAGGAGTTATTAGGAAATGCATCTGATCCAATTCCATATGTTTATACTATTTTGATATAAAGATAAATCATAAATGTTAACTCATATTTTAGTATTATCTATTTATTTAATCTTTATTAAAGTTTTGCTATTTTAACTTTCTTAAAATATTTACTGAAAATGTGACAAGTGACGACACAACCGAACCCAATGTCGGTTAACCACCTAAGTCAAATGACCTTTAACCGCTAATGCACCTCTCTCAGGAGTCTCTTAGCCCATTAGTGGTTCACCCATCCCTTATTGTCCTTTCATATAATGCAATAGTAAATCATCAAGGTGACCTATAGTAGCCATCTACTAAATGGGCAAGGGAACTGATCAATATCGCAGGACACAGATAATGTAAGGCACAGATTGGTTTCATCACAGAAATTGTAGTGAACATAATATTCTAAAAGAAAATCACGTATAACAATTTTAAGTAATATGTCTCTTGTCTCATTCTACGTGGTAATTGAACATTTATGACCTATTACATTGCTAATACATTTTATAATAATTCTTACCTATAAAATAACAATATCCCTAAATTATATACGATGTTCAATAGTGTAATTTCACAATAAAATATTTCTTTTAAAAGATACAAGTTTTTTTTTTATTTACCTTTGTTTATTAATATTCACTTTATGCTGTAAACGTAGTTTTTCGGCTCGTGTGTGAAGTTTTTAATCTTGTTTATAAGATAATTCATCTAAGAGTGTTATTTGTGAAACGCGGTTTGAAGATGTACTTATTACCTACTCTTCTAACTTTTCCAAGTTCGAGAATATCAGGAATTGTCTAACGCTAATAAGCTTCTAAGACTTTCTGTGTAAGATCGATTTAACTTTTTTACTTCCCTCTTTTAACATCTTGTTATCTGAGCATAACTATTTTTTCCACTAAACGAAGAGTAGCAAATCCCTATTAGACAGAATTGATGGTCTAATTAATACATTTGCATAACAATGATAATCTTTACTTTTTTCTTTCGAACTTCCAACAGGAAGATAGCTCTAGTATTAGTTTTTTTCCGTCAAAAATGTTCTAAAATGTTTGTGTCTTTCACAATTCATGCACAATCAAAACAAACAAGTAGTTAGTTTCTATTTTTAAACTTATACATCCAGATACTTCCACATAAACTTTTCGAGGTGACAAAACTATCTAGGGAGCTTCACAACAACCTGGTTTTCCACTCAAGTTAGGTACTTAAAATAATAACGATAAAAGATTAAAGTAATTTTGTTTAATATTTATATATTTCAAACATATTACATCGTTGCATGTTACAAAAACAGAGATTACCACACACACCAGAACACTTTGAGCTCTTTCTTTCGTTGTGCATGTTTTAATAATGTACATTAAGAGTTTTTACTCCTGAGGAAGACTTTAGATTACAGTGCTCGAAACATAGTGCCCTACTGCTATAAATTTCATATATCGTATTATCCTAATGATATGTTTAAATACAACTTTCGAGAACCCAAATCTACCATCACCCTGACTTGTCAAACTCCCAAATAAACAACATCTTGCACATCTCCACACAGTTTAGCTTGTATGTTGTACGTGCTTGTTCAGTCACATATAAATTAGAATTTTTGGCACCTAAGAAAGAGACTGGATTTCAATGGTCGAAATGTTCTATATTTGTCTCATATCACGACGGCAAGTTTCCGAAATCATATACGTTCCGAACAGAATAAACTACTTTCTTGGTACAAAATTTCATAAAACATTATCGTACCCAATTTTATGACAAATTATATTTTTAAGTACTTTACTGTGCTTTTAAAAGTACAACTTGAAATCTATGCTTATCGCAAACCTGAAATTTATGTATTACTGTCCCATTAAGAGATAAAATTAAATTAGAACCACACAGCGTACACGGTATACGCCAAGACACAGCAGCGGCTGTACACACAGAAGACATATGGGCGAAGGGTGGACGAAGCGGGGTGGTTTCTCGACCCTAATGTTCCCTCAATTCACTGACTTAACTCTTCAGAGCACCATTAAGCTTAGTGTATTAGGCGATATCAGTCTTCGAATGGAACTTGGATCAAGTAATGTTCTTTACATACTTCATTTGTATCAAATGTAGTTCGCTCTGTCTGTATTACTCTCACTTAACGCAAAACGTAAAATTAACGATAACTCAAATGCCACCGAGGCTTACGAAAAGCGTGTTTTTTATACAGTCGCCACTGATTAAAAGTAATACAACATTTAAACTATCAGCTGATTATTATGATAAATTATTTCTCAAAGCAAAGTTTACAACGATAAAATTGTATACAGATAAGCTATGATGTAGGTGTTTCTGTTTTTAATCACACTGAAAACTTGGATTGAATTATTTAACTAAATAAACAACTTGAAAATGTAAAACTTTACGTTTTTAGGAGAAAAGGTAACTTCCATATTTCGTAAAACCGTAATGATTACTAAAATATAGTATGTCCCATATTAAATTACTTAATTTAACTTCCATTCAAGTTACTCTCTTTTCAGTTTGGACCATTTAAACTATATTTCTGCTGATAATTTACACAACAAATGGAAAATATTTTTTTTATTTGTAATACGGCCTTGATAATACTGATTAAATGTAGCTCATATATATTTAATATATATCATTAAAGACTGACTGAACTATTTAGATTGCGAAACAAACAATTGTTCAGAATTAGGATTTAAACCAGTCATAAAGTTTTCAGAGACTGTTAACGTATATAATTCATATAATTTGAAATATTCCAAAAGTTTTATATAGGTAAACTTTTTTCTTTTAATTTTTAAATTATGCTTCTATTTTCTTTGTAACAACATTTATGTAACACTTGGTTAAATTAACCAATATGCTTGACATGGCATAAAGTACCCTGCTGTGTTCCACATACTTATTAGGATTAAATAATGTTTATAATTAATTTAATTCAATCAATAACAGAGATTTATAATTATAAAATAATTCATCAATATTCAGTTGATTATAACAGCGTTATTATATAAAACACAACACCTTTAAATAAGAACGTGGCTTACGATACAGGATGAATAAATATAATACATTAATTGCAATAAACTTAAATAATGTGAAGAGGCACTGACTTGCCTAACAGGTGTGACTTTCAACACTTTTACTTTTTAAGAATAATGAGAGAGAACCGGCCTTGGTTACGGAACGTGCTTTGCGTTGACTAGACCAATTATTGTTGCTGAAAAAAGGTACATTTTAACCAAACTCTCTCAAAAAAGTATGGAGCCATAAAGCTTTCATAATGAGCAGGTCTGTTCGTGCAGTTCGTTAAAACTTCCACATTTATTTACTACGAAATCGATCAAAGGAAAATTCGGAATTCTTTAGGACATGGTAATGAGCACATACCGCAATACAGAATTAATTTAATCATTAAATTAGATATTTATCAATCGATAGTAACCAAGTTAACAAAAAAGCGATAATATAATACAGCACAAATGATACTGCAGTGTATATGAGAAGTTGCCCTTGTAGATATTGTACACTTTTAATTTATATCTACCGACTGCATCATTACTTTATTGCGATTTTTAAGAAGGTTTCGGAGGTCTATTGTTGTAAGATTTATGTTATGTAAACGGTGTAAAAATACGATGACCTCCTACATATAGAATTACATACATAAGCAACTGTATAATCAACAAAACATTATAATATTCATAAAAAATAAGAGTACATAGTAACTTGAAATAAATAAGAGTAATAATACATGCTCAATTCTTTCTCAAGAGTGTTAGTTAAGAGTTAAAATCTGCTCAGCATTTTCTTATGACAAATTTAAGCATAATTTACAGCTTGAGTCACTATCAAATATTCTCCTAGCACTCTTTGTTATGGAAACAGGATTTATCCGAACATTAGCCATCGTTAGTGATACAAAAATTCAGTAACGCTACATTTCTAGACTTGGCGTCTAGTCAATCATTCAAGATTCAAGATTCAAGATCTTTATTCGTAAATGCAAAATACATTTTTACATTACACGTCAAAATACTAAAACTATATCTAACTTAACAAATCTCTTACACAGTAAAAACATTTATCAAGAAAGTGTGTCTTTAGTTTTTTTTTTTAAATAAACGTAGATTTTGCTCATTTTTAATATTCAATGGCAATGCATTGAAAGCTTTTGCACCCAAGTGGTATGGACCCCTCTCAAATGCGCTAGTACTATGTGCAGCCACAGATATCAGCCCTCTTGATCTGGTCGGATACTGATGGTAGTGTCCATTGCTTACAAAAAGCTTTGGATTGCCCTTAACAAAAGAGCATAGCTCGTACCCCACCAGACCCGCCAGAGTAAGTATTTTTAATTCACCGAAAAGAGGTTTACAAGTTTCGAATCTCCTACGTCCTGAGATGATTCGCAAACACCATTTCTGGAGGACAAATACTCTATTAAAATTTACTACACTGGATGGACCCCAGAACATTAACCCGTACCTCAAAATCGATTGAACGTGAGAAAAATATACTGTTCGTAGAACCTCTTGGCTACAGACCTTGGCGAGACGGCTGAGAGCAAATCCCATGGTTCGAAGCCTTTTGCAGACATGTTCCACGTGGCCGCCCCATGTGAGCCTATTATCGATATATAAACCCAGAAATTTAACTGAGATTTCTTGCTTGGCTTCCTCGCTTCCTAGTTTGATAAGACCCTGGATATTAAACTGGTTTGTGTTCCCTAGATGAAACTGGATGATATTAGTTTTGCTGATGTTTAATTTAAGTTTATTTAAATTGAACCACTGATTTAAACTTTGCAACTGGATGTTTGAATTCAATATAGCCAAATGTGGGGATTTATTGGAATCAAGAAAAGAACAATCATCAGCAAACATCGTAACTTTGAGGTCTGTTGAAATTTTTGGAAGATCGTTTACATGGATGAGAAATAATACAGGACCAAGAATAGAGCCTTGAGGAACACCACAAGTAACAGCTCTATATGATGAGAAAACTTTATTTTGGCCATCATGGATTTGGACGGTTTGATTCCTATCAGACAGATACGACTTCATGAATTGAAAAGAGTGACCTCTAACTCCATATTTTTCTAGTTTTCCAAGGAGAATATTATGATCAACGGAATCAAACGCTTTGCTTAAATCACAGAAAACACCAAGGGAATGAAGTCTATTGTCCAAAGAAAGCGATAGTTCGTTTATAAAATTGAAGATGGCTGATGTAGTGGATTTCCCTTGGCGGAAGCCATGCTGCTGAGTAGAGAGAATGTTGTTGATTTCTAGGAAAGCCACAAGTTTTTGACAGACTATTGATTCAAGAATTTTTGAGAAGGACGATAGAATTGAAATCGGTCTATAGTTTTCTGGTAGTTGTTTACTGTGAGATTTGTAGACTGGAATGATTTTACTGATTTTTAAGAGGTTTGGAAATATACCTGAAGATAAACTGGAATTACAAATGTGAGAGAATACAACACTTATAGAAGGAAAAATTTTCTTTAACACTGTGCAAGGAATCTCATCCACTCCAGCGGCATTTGTACTCCTCAGCCGTCTCACCGCCGTCTCAACCTCTGAAACTGACACCTCAGAAAGATACATACTATTCAAGCGTGCGGTGATACCATCCACAGGGTTGTAAGCCCCACTAGGCTGTGATAGGGATTGCCGCCCCAGTCCTGAAAAAAAACTGTTAAAATACTCTGCAACATCATTGCAATTCCTTATTCGTTTGTCATTGACACTTAGTTCAATATTTTTCTTATCTTTTTGTGGCCTCAATTTCAAGGTATCATTGACTGTTTTCCAAATTGATTTTGAACGATTTTTTGAATCTATGATTCGATTATCATGAAAAGATCGCTTTGCTTTGTCAACCTCAATTTTGTACTCACGTTTCCTCTCATTATTGTTTGTTCGATTTCAGGTGTTCGTGATAAGGAGAGTAAAAAACGAATGTTCTCATGGTCACGTTTTAAATCCGGAGTTATCCATCTCTGTGGCTGTTTCTTTCTAACATTGATTGTTTTTTGTTTTAAGCGGGAAAGCTATATCAAAATAATACTTAAAAATTCTTGAGAATGTAGCAAATTTTTCATTTGTGTCAGTAGCATTATAAACTTGGTCCCATCTCTCCGCCTGCATTAAATTTGTAAATGTAGCAAAAGCATTGTCTGTAAAATAACGTTTTTTTATTTGAATGTGTTTTTTAAATGGCACACCTGGTGAAATATTAAAATATACTACTTGAGCTCTATGGTCTGAAAAAGATATGTCAAGATTTTTTATCAGAAAGATTTGATTAGAGTCCATATTAGTCACAATATTGTCAATAATACTGCTACCAGTGGATGTTATTCTTGTGAAATCTTTTATAAGAGCTACAAATCTATATAAATGAAACAGGTCATTAACAGTTACACACTCTTGATTAGTCAGATTGTGAAAGGGTATATTACAATCTCCACATAAAATTGTGCTATAACTAGAAGACTCAAGATAAAGAAATAATTCATTTAGTCTATTAATTTATAAAAATTGAAAAATTACCAGTTGGAGGTCTGTAGATAACAACTACATTAATTCTAAGAAAAGAGATTGATACACCTGTCAACTCTATATGTGATTCCACACTCAAGCTTTTTACATTTTCCATGATTTCTGTGCACAGAAAATATTTTGAAAAAATTGCAACGCCTCCAACTACATGGTTCCTTCTATTTTCAAAAGAAACTAATTTATAACTATGAAAAAAGCATTATTTAAGTTATCATCATGTAACCATGTTTCAGAGATGCAAACTATATCGGGATTTGTGTCGTCCAAAAATGTATCATAGGTGGTTGGTCAACGATTACACACCTATTGTAATTTGTAGTTCAGTTTTAATAATTATTGTTGTTAAGTTCATGTTTTAGAGTTAGAGAAGTTACACACAACATGGTTGTGATTCCTGACTTAAAAGTGTTACAAAGCTCTGGTATGATTTGTTTATTTTAACCTAGTTGGTAATAATGTGTTAGGCTAGTTATTTACCTGAAGAAGAGATCAGATTGCAGATCTCGAAACGTAGTGTTACTTATTTTTTGTACCACTGAACAGAAAAATCCTGTTCCCTTCGCAATCCTTCCATCGTCAAAAACAGACTTCAAACAAAACATCAATTTTTGGATACACCAAAACGACAAATTTTATTATGTGATACAACCAATTAAATGTTATATTGCATGTTTCCCTACAAGTTTATGTTCACTTATATAAGGGTCTAAATTTCAAAGACTCTTTGTAATGTATTGGTGCTACACAAAAGTCCTTAATATTACTAGAATCAATGTATTAATGCAATTACTTGTACACACACACACACACACACACACACACACACACACACACACGAATATATATATATATATATATATATATATATATATATATATATATATATATATATATATATATATATATATATATATTACTAACTATCTCAAACTAGTAAACTAACTTATTCGTTTTAAACTACAACTACACTAATAAACATGTTCAGTCGTCTGGAGATGAAATGTTATCATTACTTCATAAACCTAAAGCTCCATACATGTCCGAACTGACTGCATGGAATCAAACTAATGCCACTTCTAACGAACTCCGCGAGTAACGAGTAACGAGTAACGGATAACGAGTAACACACATGAAAACAGGTGTGTTGGCAAACAGCGTTGTGAGGGATGGACGGAGGCTCAGCCTCTGTAGCCAGAGGCTTATTGTGGCTAATTAACTTTGGTGTTACTGTTCAACTGTAACACAACAACTGTTGTCCCGATTAACTTTTACTTCACAAAGCCACACACACTTCCTACCATTGCTGTCGTAACACCTACAGGCATTTGTTTATTTTTAAACTGCCAGGTAGGATCGGTTTTTCACGACCTCAAAATGTTTAATTTTGAATTTTTAAAATTTTGTAAATACAAAACATAATTTACTATGCAATATCATTTATAAGGCAATGAGGTGAAATAAGACTATACTATATATTCCGCTTCCCATATCAGCCTAATACTTGTAAATAAGGCGTGGAATATTGTAAGTTGTTATTATTTAGAAATTATTAAAAATATCCCTTTAAGATAAGTGAAAGCTGTAGAAAAATATTCCGAGCTTCTGATTCTTATCATTGTTAATTTGTTGTAGAACTTAAAGTCTAGGAGTGAAAACATTTAGTTAACATCATCAAAATACAAACGGAATTTACCTGCAACGTAACATTGATTAAACTAAATAAATCGAATGATTTCATGAATATTTAATTTACTATAGGATGTTTTTGAGACGGGAGTAGACGTAATACACACCAGGTACAAGGTTTTTAGTGATCACACATGGTTAAGAGGGTCACAGGTTAGTAGATGTTGCAAAAGGCTCTTATTTCAGGTTTTGTGCTTCAGGAAACATTTCTGGTTCGAATCAAGTGTATTTCCGACACCATATTTGAGTTTTTCTGCTATCAATATATTAAACAGGCATATGTATGTTCGTATATATAGGGAGTTCACAACAATGTATCACAAATTTCTGCGTGTAATATTATTTATTATTTTTGTCTCAAAAATATAGGTCGAGAGGTGTCTTGTTTATCCTTAATCACCATTTTGTATTTTCGATAAAAAAGGACTTGCTTCGTCGGGACTAGAACCCGGATCTCTTACTTGCCGGGTGAGTGTGCTACCACTACACCACAGAGCCCTTACATTTTTAGGATTCAATTAATTTTTATTTGGCCATTTCTGTCACATATGTGTTTAAATAACCAAACTAATATATGATCGGAAGACGAAATACCTGTCAAACGACTTTTTATTTACAATAATTAAATTTGTACAAACAGCAATAGCCGAATTTAATTTCAATAAACGCTGAACCACTAAAATTACTTAGTCCGCCAGGATTCGAACCCGGATCGTTTACTTGCCGGGGGATTGCGTTACTACTACACCACAGAACTACAATCACCTTTTACGATTTAATTATATTGTATCTAGCCATTTCTGTCACATATGTGTTTATATAACCAAACTTACATGTCATCGGAAGACCAAATACTTGTCAAACGACTTTATATTTTCATTAATTAAATTTGTTAAAAAGCAAACAAAAAATATTGTACCACAAACGCACTTGCTCCACAGGGACTCGAAACCGAATCATGACAATAAAATCGTCAAGCCTATTCGCTAAAGCTACAAAAAGAAGGATGCAAAAATATGTTAAACCAACCCCTTAAGTTACACTTTTTACAAACACTTACGGATTTTAAACCAGTATTCAAATCTGTATTCAAATTCATAGCCGTTTTCAAATCTGTTGTATGCGTAAATTGAATGTCCAAAAACCGTTCAATCCAAAGTATACGGTTTCAAAGTTAATGGTTTATCGATATTACAAGGGGAAAAGCAGCGAGGGACGCCCCGATCACTAATGGGCCCCAGAGACAAGCCTAGGGCGATGCATTAGTGGTTAGTTCAAGTCATTTGACTCTTGTGGGTTACTGAGTAAGACCACGGGTTTATTTTGAGACTAATTCATTTCAGGTTGTGTTGTTCATTTATCACACGTGTACCTGTATACACGTACCTTTTACATTGCATTTTATGTAATAAATTAGAAATAAACCGTATAATTGTTTCCTGATATTGTTTGTCCTCTAATATTCCTTTTTATTCCTAACGAAAGAAATATGTGAAAAGGGTCAGATTCCGTTATATGCCCCCAACGCTTAAACTTTGTTCAATGAACTTAGAACGTTATAAACCTATGTAGTTGAGTAACAGAACTAACATTCCATCAATCAACAAGCATTTCCAGGTATTGCGATCGGTATCGTTGTTGCTGTTATCTTATCTTTCTCGAGAATCCCGATTACGGCAGGCCGCGCGGCATCACATGATTATTTAAGTTTTTTGCACGGTACATAATTGCCTTTCCATTACAATTTATATTTTTGATCAGCCCCACTAGAATTTGATATTTTACTGATAGGTACTATCTCGAGGGATGTTTTTCTTTCGTTGACATCAGCGCGGGGCTGCCGGTTCCCGCGCTGATGGCCGGAGGCATTCGCATTTTGGGTGGCGGAGTGTGATCAAGAATAAAAACAAGTTTTGAGTGGTTTTTTCAATAAAGAGTATAGTTTTGTTTGGTAATGTTTGTTTTTGTTGAATTTTTGTGTTTGCAGAAATGTAGGGGTGTGGTCAATATAATACGCAAGTACCCTTTTAAATTAGCGTTGGGGGCATTATGTAGTTTTGTTACTCAACTACATCGTTTTATAACGTTCTAAGGTCATTGAAAAAAGTTAAGCGTCGGGGGCATATAACTGAATCTGACCGTGAAAAGATATAAAAGATTCCGCATGGGTCAAATAATTACATAAATCTATTAATATAGCATTGGGAAACGTAAAAATAGTTAGAGAAACGAGCACGTGATTTTTAAATTTTTTGTTTAATTGAACAATGAAAAATATCCGGAAAAAATCCTGTTTCCTTCACAATACTTCCATCGTCTAAAATAAACTTTAAACAAAGAACAGTAATTATGTTTTGTATGAAGACATGGTAGTAAAAATAACAACTCATAGCAGATTATTAATCTCTCAAATTAATAAAATGAAGTATTTTGTTTTAAAATTGAATTGTAAAATTCAATATTTCCTTAAATTAAAGTGAGATAGACAGCCTACATTTTAAAGAACAAAATAAAATATTAAAACGTTTTATGGGATGTTGAAAAAACATAATCATAGTTTAATACTTCATTTCCAATAAATCTATGATATAATTAATTTTATTGCAACAGTATTTTTCTGTTTTATAAAATATGTTATACAAATAAATACACATGATATTAAAAATAAAACCATAAACACATTGAAATAGAATTAACACTATATATAGATGATATGCATTCTAGAAATTAATCTTAACTCGGTAAATCAGAATTGTTATCGAAAACGCAATAAATTAAAAGCGAAGGTTAAAACTGCATTATAGTTTATATCTGTATGCAACAGGCATATGTTTTCTCTATTTTTTTACATCTTATGTCTTAAAAATACTGCATAAATAAAGTGTTATAGTAGATTTTGTTTTATATAATTGATGAAATAGTAAGGATATACTCTTGTTTCATCCTCTTACCAAACATCAAGATTTCAACTAAAATCATTCTGGAAACTGCAATGCAAGACTGAACATTGAATATGCAGAATACTGAATATTGTTAGAGATAACATGACAATGTTGGGAACAACTTTTAGACTCAACTTTGATACGAACCCGCAGGCTAGTCTGGCTCTTGCTTTCCCAGTTGTTGTACAATCTTTGCTCGTGTACTTACACATGTTTAATAACATGTATGTGTACTGCGATGGCAAATACAGAATTACATTTGTCTAGCAAGGATTATATATTTTTCAAAAGTATTATCTCACCTTCGATACATTATATTAGGACACTAAGGAATTATACAAGCTATAATACAGGCAGAATTTAAAAAGTTCCATTTTAATGTTTAAGTTATGCTAATACCTATCACATACTTATCGATTGATGATGAAGAACGATTTAGTCAAAACTAATATGTAAATTAATTAATATCTATCATTGGAAAATAGCTATTACACAAACCATATGGAAGAACTGATTGGTAAGTTATTTAAAATCTACACTTATTTGTCATCATATGAAACATAAACAGGCTGAGGACGTTTGATTACAAGTGGTATCCGATGGTACTACGATTATGAAGGAAGCATTTTTCTGGTTATTTGCCATCGTTCAGTGGTACAAGAAATCAGTAACGCTACGTTTCTAAATCTGAAATCTGATCTCTTCTTTAGGTAAATGGCTAACCTAAAACATAATTACAAACTTCGTAAAATAAATAAATCGTACCAGAGCGTTGTGACACGCGTGTCAGGAATCACAGACACCATGTTTTGTGTCACCTTCACTAACTCTAAAACATGCACATAATAAAAAAACTAAGCAAGTATTAAGTCGTGGGTGGTTGGTTGACGAATGCAGACCTATTGTAACCTGTATTCTGTATTTCAGTTTTAATAATTATTGTTGTTATTAGTTTTTTATTAAGTGCATGTTTTAGAGTTAGTGAAATTGTCGCACAAAGTGGTGGTTGTGATTCCTGACTTACCCGTGTCACAACGCTAGGGTATGATTTGTTTATTTTAACGTAGTTTGCAATTATATTTTAAGTTATTTACCAGAAGAATAGATAACTTTGCAGATCTCGAAACGAAGTGTTACTGATTTTTTGTATCACTGAACGATGGCAAACCTCCGGAAAGGTCTTGTTCCCTTCACAATCCGTCCATCGTAAAGAACAACCTTCAAAAAAGGAATACGATTATCTATCACAAAACGTAGTTACAGAGACTTTGGTTTAGTTGGTAGTCAAGCAAAACGTCAACAAACTATTGCTACAAGACGTATAAGCCCCGTAAAACGTAACCAATGTAGAAGTTACAAATTCTATATCGATTATATATTATTCTAATGTTTTACGTCTTCAGAGATATTGATAACTTAGAACAAGACTAACAGCGTTAGATTAATATGTTTTAATACAGTAGTTACAATTGTGATTTGTCTGTAATCTTACTGAGGAGTGGAAGCTACAATCTTGTTCAGAAGACAGGCTAAGAAACATTTAAACCTGTTACAAATACTATTTTGATGTATTTATATTAATATATGTATGCTTATACATGACTGGCCTCAATTTAATATTTTAATCATGTACATCATCCATGTCTAGTCAAGTATTTTTGTTAGGATGTGCAACATATTAATAATTATGAACGCCGTTTACCTCATTATGCTAAATAACAGTATACTAGTTTTATTAAGTAATGCTTAATGTACTTTAATTTCATGATTTATTTTAACTGTTTTAAAGAAATGATTAATTATTTCTATAATCAGTCCAATGTAAAGTATGAGTGAGAGACATTATTGAATTATCTATCCATAAAATAATTAAATAGTCGTTGGTAAACTGAGATAAAATAATTATTTATAATACTCTTGGTGGAACATTTTGATGTTTTATTTAATGAATTTTATTTTCCTTATCTGTATCAACTCTCTTGAAGAAACGTAGGTTTTATTTTATAATCAGGCAAAAGTTAAGTGCCAGTGGAATTGTTTATTATTTGTAGGTATCATAAAAGCCTAATATATTTTTCGGTATTAATAACAAAAGTATAATATTAGTGGTGGGTTAATTTTAAAGTAACCTACGAACAATACTTTACTTCATATCAGTTGTCTAATAAAACATACAATAATTATGTGTAACTAATAAAGCTGTTTGTTACAGCGTACTACAAAATATCAGAACAATATAATAGTTGATTTCAGCCTCTTCATTATTACTAATTAGGTACATATAAAGTATTCATATGCATATGGAGATATTTGTCTATCTCAGTAGCCAAAATTAACAGCAGTTGGAAGTCCAGCTGTATGGTTTCCTAAAAACAGTTTACTAACATTTCGAGAATGACGATTTACCTTTTATATTATATTACTGCACATTAAAACATCATTACTTCAAGCTCTAGACCTTTAAACTAAAATTATTTTTTTAAATTCCAACAAGCAAATCGAGAGTTTCAATACCAAACGTACAGAAAAAATTAAGAAAAATCTCCAAACGAAAGTAACATTTCTATCACATAAATTAATTTCACCTATGTCTAAAGATAGGAAGTTTAGAAATTATTTTTTGAAAAATTAAAAACATACTTGTGCTCAAAATATTTTTCATATTGTGTGACATGAGAGAGGGAAGCTTTTCAAAACAACTTTCGTTTAGCTAAGCATAACCTTGTAATAAATTATGTGAAATTCTCCTTCACAATTTCTCAATATCTTCATATCAAGTTAAACTTTGATTGAAACGTACGAATTGTGTTATTAAACGTACAAAAAGACTGATAAAACAAAGCTTGGCCTATGGATTGGTTAGTATAAGCAACGTACACAGTCCTAATGGCGGCAAATTATTTAAAGTAATATGTCAAAGAAAATTGTATTAGTTTGTTGTTTTATTGATAGTTACCACAGAAAACTAAATGATGAAAATTTGTTACAAAATGTGACCTGGATTGTCTCTTTTAACCGGAGACTTAGCGGCACGAAGCCCTAAGCTGTGGTATCAAACTTGAAGCGGCAAACTTTGTTCCATGTTACTTTAAGTTTCGACAGAAGGATATGCTGTAAGGCTGCCAATGCAGCCAACAATTTCTTTATGGTCGTCATAATGGTCCTATGTTATAAATCTATTTCAGCATGAAATATAGTATTTAGATTTTTGTCAGTTTTAGTTAATGTGTGTATTTAATTATATTAATATTGCCTAACACTAACAATATAATCCTTATAATTATGCCTTTACGTAGTCTAGGTAAGAATAATATCAATTATTATTGACTTGTATTGTGCTGTGTACATAAATGAAATATACCGTAAAAATAAAAATTAAGTTGTTCAGTTAAGACGCATGGTACTTACAATATGTTTTTTAACAAGCTAATACCTATATTTTTAATTTCTTACACTGGTATTGAATGTTTTCAAACATTTATATCCTAATTCAATTTAATCTAGTGGTTATGAGAATTCTGAGGAAAATCAAAATTATCTTTTCTTTCTCAAAGAAATTAAAAATAAATGTAACATAAGTTAGTCACTCTCTTGCAAGTTTACAAACCTTCCAAAAATTAATTCCAGTGGCTATATCTCTAGACGTGGGACTATATTTTAAATAGTACTTAATGATGATGATTGTGCAGTTGCCTGATGATTGCCTTTGGTTTCGTAAGGCCTTGTTAAAAAAACATATTAGAAAGTATTGATTCACTAACATTTAGTACTTTCCAATTTTTTTCTGATTGCCCCAAAAGTCTTCAGTGGTTATAGTTATAAACCGTAAGTACAGTACCATAGAAAATGCAGTTTGGGTGATTTTAGACAGTCGCAGTCACATTGAGTTAAATTTTTACCACGCATCGAAAACGGTGCTTAAGAAAATTGTGTGATATAAGATATTCCTCCCTTACTACAAAAGCTTAACACGCTAAAATGTATCATTTGAAATGAAAGGTGTTCTGTATTTGGGATATATTTCAACACGTTTAAAATTATTATTTATTATTAATAATATTAAAAAGTTAGATAATTTATGATTTATACAGCCCTTTGTGATATTCATAATGATATAAAAGTAACAATTACAGTAGTATTAGGTAAATATCTATCTTACGTTATATTCAATAGCTTAGCTAAAAGTTGGTTTGTTTGAAATTAAAGTCCACTAAGGTGGTTTCATATTTATGAAATAAAATAAATAAATAAGTACCCAATAAATCAAAAGCAAGTTTTCATCCCATAAATTTGAAATATTTGTGTCTAAAAGATAAGCTATTATTGTGTACGGAGGAACTTTTATATTTATTTATTCTTCCAACGGAATTACACAAGTAGTACAATGAAATAAGTTACAAAAGAGTATAAACGATTAATAACACTAATAATATTTACTTATATAATTAAATAACAAACGTTATTAAAAATAAATAATCAGCAAAACAATTAATATGTAAGAAATATAAGTTAGTTAACAAACGATCAAAGAAAATAATAGATAGTTCGACAACAAATGAATAACAGTAATAAATTTGTGATGTGATAAGAAATAAATAACAACAAAGTGATAAAATTTTTTACAAATACAATATGCAAAAATAATAATATTTAACCAGCAACATGCAAAGTATGTTATTTTCATTGCATGTATTTTGTATAAATAGTAAGTAAAAGATTGATACCGCCTAGCCTAATGACATTTAGGAGAGTTAACCGGTGAATTGAGGGCACATTAGGGCCAAGTAACCCTCAATTCCACCCCTCCTACGAACCTCTCCATCCATCTTCAATGTAATATACTCAGTCTTCTGTGGAGTCATTGTGCACGGATATCTCGCTCCAGCCCACATCTTAAGTGATGAGCAACTAAATTGTCGATAAGTTCCCTCCACTCGGCTCTTACTTTGGTCCAAAACTGTTTACGTACTGCTTACAATATTATTTGTTTAAGATGAATTAATTACAAATTAGAAACTTCGTGTGGGTTGTTCTCAGGCTAATTTATTCCTTTGGTTAGAGTACGAGGTTTAAAACTTTTAATAGGTCGATTATATAAGAAGCACAAAAATACCTTGTTCGGTTTTTAAAGCGTTCAGTTCATAAAATTTAGAAAATCCTGTTCCTTAACATGTAATAAATCTGTATTGTTTAAATGGCTTGGTACCGTACTTACAAGTAAAGTTGAATCAAAATTCAAAATTTAACAATAGTGGAGTACAAAAATTAAATTGCAATGTTTGTCAATCCCACTATATATGGACAAAGGGGCCGATCCTTTAAAATCAGATTTAATGAACATATAAAGGTATTGAAGACATCATCAAATTCAAAATATGCTGACAATTTTAAGAAAACCGGCCATACATACACAACATCGAAAACAATCTTGAAATTTTACACACATGCTAAAAAGTCACCTATTGACCACGTTTTAAAATTTACGCAAGTGCCAAAATTAATCCTAATGTATTATTAAATGACAAAGATTTTCTAACAAAAGATTTATTAATCGATAGACTTTTAAACGATATAACTTAATCACATATAAAATTAAGTACAACAATTTTGCCACCAAAGTAGTTAAAAACATAATTATGACAATTTGGTTTCAATTATTTATTTAGTTCATTTACCTTAACCTACAAGTACCTATTGATGGATTCGTTGGGTTCGAGATGTACATTGTACAAAATAAAAACTATCAAAATGTTTAAAAAATGTCTATTATTATATATTTAAATGTACTACTTTTATGAATATTATTTTTATACGTTCAGACTAATGAATCAATATTAATTAAATCAGCTAAATTGGCACGTTTACCGTTCAACATTCGCAGCAAAGGTTTTATGTAAACTTTGGCTTGCCCATTGCTGCGATGGTGTAATACCTCCTTGTTAAATATCTTATCTGAATGAAGTTAATTATGTACTATGAGTGATGCATTTTTGAGGTGTACTGGGTGTAATTATAAGAAATGTGCAGTTACAAGATTTAATACTTGGAGTTTGGCTAAAACCTTTTACCGTACCAGAACGTTAAGGGACGGGCTACTTGCATTGATAAAGCTCCAATAATAACACTGCTCACACTAGAAAAAGCTTCTCAGTCTTACGTATTTAGGCTACATATACTTTATAAGATTAATAAAGCAAACTCATCGTATGTCACTGTGGACATCTTAGAACGGGAATGCATTAGAGGTTTCTGAAGTAGACGCTTTTTGATCGCAGTAGATTGTTAAAACGAAAATTTGTACTTGTATTGTCTGTATAAGGGCAGAAAATAAGTTTAACTTGATCACCGCAAATACATGATATCGGAAGTAAATTTCAACGATCGGAATTAACACTGAAAGACCATTCGTTTATGACGTAAGCCCTTAGACGTAAGGGTTCCTACGTATCTACATGTACTGTTTTATCTAGGTATCAAGGCAAACACAACATATGTAAATTAAAAGGACCAAAAGTACACATATTTTGGCGGAATTTGGTTTCCGAGCCCTTATCATTATGTACATATTTTCTTTTTGAGGCATTAAGGAGTCAAACTCAATTGTTGCGCCAGAAATGTATGCTTTTACATTATGAAATAAGAAGAATTAAAATTCATATTTAACTTATAGACATATTAAACCCGTGGATTAAACATTACAGCAGTATTAAGTAGTTGTGAGCTTTATTTCAAAGTTTAACATTCTTGGTCTTAAAAAGCTAAGTTAATATTTTACAGCGATAAAATATTTATACCTATGAAACAGTAAAGAAAGAGAATATACTCGTGATTATACTTGACATGCATTATTCGTATATCCCATTTTTCATTGGTAATCCCAATCGACTAACACAGGAGAATAAGTCAATAATCGTTGTTACATTAAGGTAATTCGGCACTCGAAGAATACAAGTTTTTGTTTACTACTTTAAAACCTTTTTAATATTTTTTATTTACTCTAGGTGCTTAACTAAACAAGAACACGGTTGTAATTTTTTCAGTACTTTTTTATCTATAAAAAACGCATTAATAGTCTTAATAATATATTTTTAAATTGATATTCTAAAAACACTACAAGACCAATTCCTTTGTTCCATGTCTCAAACTAAAAACAGTGAATTCCTTAAACCATAATTTATTTTCATATTCATAGTTTTTTTTAGAAGTACGGTGAAAATATATTCTTACATAATATTTTTAAAATCTTCAAATGCTCTTTACGTAATTATTTTATATAATAAAAGATAATGTACCAAATTGTTTCAAATACAGGAATATTTAGATATTATTATATTGATAGCACACAAAAGTGTCGTCATCATGGCTCTTACATTTATTTTAGAACATCCAGTTTTGTGTCTAAAACCATAGAAAGAAATATTTTGCGAATAATCTTGATTGATGTTTGAAACCGATTTAGTGTATATTTTTGTGATGTAGATAATATCAAGCTGCATTAAGGAGATTATTTTAAAGTTCTTATTTTAACTGGGGGATACAAGGTTTTCCTTGTTTCTCATTTTCTTTTGTACCGGTAACACTTTAGCTATCCCTACGAATTTGGATTGGATGTAACAAGTATAGAGACAGATTGTCCTCCTTCCAGCCTAAATCGCTTCCTTTTCGGAAGCGGAAAACAAGAAAACTATAGTCATAATGACATTTAATTTTCAAGTAAATGAAATAAAGTCTGTTCTTTCTAATAATACAGCTTTTTAGTTCTTGTTAATAAAAACCTCCAAAACATTAGTGAAGTATGGAGCAAAAGCGCTCTGCAAATAGCTAAGTCTAAGATCGCAGGACTTTAAGTAATTAAAGTTCTAGGCCCAAAAACTTCCCTATACAATAAGAGATTGTGTTATTCTTGTTCAGCACTAAGCAAATAACAATAATCAGGAAAAAATAAATTTTAAAACTATTTTTAGGTGTTTGGTAGAGTACCGCATCTATTTAATTTAAAGACATTTCAAATAATCCAATCCAAGAGAGTAACATTAATATGCGGTTGATAATAATGAAAAAAATAATAAAATACGAAACCATTTACTAATATATTTTATGTATTAGCCACTCTAATAGAAACTACTTTGCTGTTCGTATTTACTGTAGAAGAATGTTTAAAATTTATGGTTACCGTGATTCCTTTGTAAAGTATCCGTTTAGTCTAGTCAGCGGAATAAAGCGGAGGAAATGTGAAGAAGTGCTTTTCCAAGCCAAAACGACAAACATTGGACTAACGCGGACACGTTCTACATGTAAAATTGACATTCCTGAGGCAAAGTAGAGGACATGGTCATTTAAATTCAGAGCAGCTTTAGTCGGGAGACTGCAGAATAACATATGAGAGCTTTGGGATGTCCTGCTGTGTTCATTGAGTTTCTACTTGTTTACGTTTCAGTTTTAAAACGGTAGTCAATAAATGCTCTGGTATCAGATTACGGTTCATCCATTTTATATCAAACATTGCAGTTTTCGCTATTCACACTAAGAGAAGTTCATTTGTTTTATAACATATAAAATATGTTTTAATGCTTCTTCTCTCTGCTTACTTTGGTTAATTTTATATTAAAATCTATCTGATTGTTCTTTTTTATATAAGTTTTTCACATTACCTTTTTAAGTTTCCAAATTTTGTTTCATACATACGTTATACCCCTTTCTAATTTTAGATTTTTATCAACTAAAAGTAATCAGGTATTCCATGAACTGGTCTTGCAGCGTTTATTTTAAAAGTTAATTTTGTTTCAATCTTCAGAGAAAAGTTTGTTAATAATGATAATTTATTCCCTTGTTTTAATTTTAGATTTCTGAGTGTTATTAGTTTGGTACAGACTGATAGACTCGTTTTCCCACACACGGGCTGATGCCCATGTGGGGATAATTTCCTAGAAAGATATTTTTAATTTATTTCCACTACTCTGTATGTAAGTTATGGAAATAAATGAGATAAATCAATACTTAGAAAGCTTCGTATCGTACCAGAGCTCTTACCTATAAAATATAACATCTCAATTAAACAGATGGTGAACTTATAAATTTGTTATAATATGTCGTGTTATTGGCAAACTTTCATCTTGTAAGAAGAACATCCCATATGGAATTTAAAATACTCTCAAAAATATATTATATAAAAGTATACTAAGATACTCAAAATGACCATAATTTAAATTGTAATAGTTTGAGTATAAATGAAAAACTGTCAAACTTGAAGTTTCTGAGTATTACAAATTTACTGTAAATTACTATTCCAAAGGTTTTCGAAGCCCTAATAAAAAACAACTGAAAACATTTAGGACGAGTAAATATGGTATTTTTTATGACCAATTAAAAATACCAAATTATTTTTTATTTTATGACCAAGTAAGGCTTATACAATATACTTTATGGTATGAAGGAATCTATCACGAAAGATTTGACATATTCAGGAATATTTGTATGAAAAAAACCATATAAAAATAATACTGAATATTTAATAAAAAAAAACTAAGCCAATTTTGTTCAATTTTTCTTTATATTTACTGCATTCATGATCTAAGCACCCCTTATTGTGGAATAACAATTAATAACACATTATAATATATCATTGTTTGAAAAAATATAAACTATGGATTTTAGTTACTAACAAAAAAGAAATTTTTTTTATTCAAACCAATTAGCTGAATTGTATTAAGTTATAAATGTCCGAAAGTAATATATTTATATTGCAATGGTCGTTTATTGTTGTCTAATAATGCATTTCAATGTATGTGCTACACATTTATATTAACACATGTACCGTAATTACACTTATAATACTCAAAAACCATCTATCGATATTACAAAATAATATAAGTAATCGTTAAACATCTTCCTACTTGCCTCAAGCTGTCTTTGCCTCAACACACAGGCCCAAAGTTAAGTCACAAACTTGAGTGAAACTTTGTTCTTGTAAGTCTTGGCTCCATTGATTGGTCTTCTCTAAGCCGATACTCTTACACATGCAATAATTAATAGCCTTCCTCGTATCTTCCTATCGCTACGATACTCAACTCCTACACAGTGTATTTAAGGGAATTAATACATTAATATCCATACTAAAAACGTAAAATAATTTTTATATTTGAACCAAAAGTTTCACTTACATTTTATAAAGCTGTCTTATCTTTGGAAGTAATTAGAAATAGAGATGACCCTCTTCAGAAAAGTAGCGAATCAAAATTATATTAGTGCAGTAATGAACAGATATAATCCAGTTCATGTCTCCCATAGAATTTATCTACAAATCAAAAATTTATATACTCTCCAGACTTGATTCTAAAAGATACGTAATACTTTAAGGCGTACTAATAATACATCAAAATATTGCAGAAAAAAAGCATATACTGTCAGTTTTAGTTTGAATGTGGTGAGGAAGATATATACCAGGCTTTGTCCCCAAGTCTCTTCCACCCCTCTGTTAACTTTCGAAAAGAGATATCCCCTTTATATCCACTAGATATCCAAATCCATGCGAGGATCGTTTAAAACTAAAACAATTGTTTTTGGGGTTATATGAGAACTTCAACCCCAAACTCTTAATGGGGGGTTGCGGGGTAGGTTCATATTCTTAAATATAAATATTAATTACCATATAATTTTGAAATCATTGCTAAATAACTAGTAAAATTTGTGGATATAGGACGATATTTAAATTAATTTAGTATTGCTTTATTACTTATTTATTTTTTTACATATTATCAATATTATTTTATATACCTGAGTTAGTATTATTAACTTAAATTAGAGAACATGGTATTTATTGCAAGTTATTAATAGTATTAATAATATATTTACCGGCTATGTAAACGAACAGCAAAGTGCTTTCCCTGAAGTTGAGGAGTGTTGGTAGTGAAACTGGTATCGAACGTAATTCGGATAGTTTAACCACTAATGGACATAAGGGACTACCCAGAGAGTTGCATTAGTGGTGGAGAAGTCATTTGGCTTTCCTGAGGTTAGAGCATTCCCGCTAGTGGTTCTGCACTTTCACTAATGTTATTAGCATGTAGTAACCAGCTTACTTTTAGCGGATCATATATGTACCATGTCATGATAAGTAAAACGTAGAATTGTTACACTGTGAGGAAGTGTGACTGTTGGCTCAGATATCTTGTGTGTAACTTATCAAATTATTCTCTATATTATTAATTATTCTAATTATTCTCTATATGTAAGTCTGCATGCAACGTATACCTGTATAATACAATGAAAACATTATTTTAATTTCAGTTTCATAATATTTCAATTTAAGTCTGAAACTAAATATTCATTTTACCTGTAATTCGGGGACAAAATTCCTAACCTTAATTTTTTCCTCTTTTGTTCCTCAGAACGTTTTTATCCTATAATGTGGCTCACGTAATATGCACAAGAAATTAACAAATTAATTGACGAATTTGTGGATTTATTCCGCACAACATTTATTTTCTATCATTTTTTTAATGTTATTTGTTTTTGGTATTTTGGCAAAATAATATAATCTCAATATACTTTCATTCTTTACTATTATATTATATTATTAAATAATAATAATGACATAATTATGTCAATACTATGGCACAGTATATTTTTATACAATAATACGTAGATATCCTGGTTTCTCTAATATTCAATACATTGTGTTTTATAAGAATCTTTACACCATATTAGCGTTACTCAGCTATATAACGTGTTATGTTGGTGGTAAAACATATTTTGATGCTACACAGTTGGCTTAAAATCATGTCCTCTAGTAGATCTCGAAATCCAGCGAAATGATTTTGATTCATCTTTTAGAATAAGTGTTTTTCGATGCACCAAAAATGTTACGATTTGCCATAAGGTAAAATTTTTTTAATGTTCCAAATTTAACATTTTACTTAGGACAAAAATCTACAAATAGTAAAATGAAGGTACATATTTGTGAAAAACAAATTTGTAATGGTATTTTTTTCATTTTCTCTAGGCCATGATTTTTTTAATGTTCTGTTTTTTAGTAAAATGCTTGAACTGTCCAATTTGTAAAATATTCTGAAAAGGTAATGACATGAATATTCAGTTACCTGATATTCTATATATTTTGATGATCATTTTAATTAGGGTCCGCATAACTTAATTCAATATTCTCTTCATATTCTTTACTCTCATACAAATTAACAAAATAAAAACAATTTGAAAATCCACTGATATAATTGTTTTAATAAATAAATATTTTCTTAGAAAATATCAACTGACCCAGTAATATACGATAATATCAAGTAACAACTATATTTGAATTAAAGCAAGAAATACAGCTTTGAAATAGAAATATAGAACAACTATAAATGCAACTTTCATTTTACTGGATGACAATGCAGTGTTCGGCATCTGCCAATAACTCACTCCTTTCCGTTATTGGCATCACGTAAGGGGCTGGAATAATTGTGTAGGGTCTGACTGTACGATATATTGAGTAAATAATTAACTGTCGATTTGATATTTGTCACTTAGACTACAAAACTTTCTTTTTTCCGTTACGTGACCTGAACATAATATAAGTACAGTAACTTAACAAGTATGATAAGGTATTTGGTATTTATGTAAAGCAAAAGAAGTACGCATTCACAATTAGCAACATGCATAGTATATTTAAGTGATAATAATTTATCCTGACAAGGCTTAAAGGTAGGTTTTAGAACAAAATTAGCAAGTTGACAAGTTTTTTTTTGTAATGGATTTTTTACTTTTTTAAAAAGTATACATTTTAACAAAAATAGTTATGACAACTTATATAATTTTTATGCAAATCCGAATGAAAATACTCAAATATATGGTTATAGGAATTGGGGTAATAAATTAAAATAGGGTAATCTTAATTTCACCCTCGCCTTACCCGTTTGTTGAAAACAAACATTGGTATTCTTAAACCAATTAAAAGCTGCTCCCAAATCAGATATTATGTGAACTACAAAAAAATAAAATATCTTAGTTTATTTTAAAAGGTTTTTTTTAACTGAGACAAATAATGGATAAAAGGAAAATATACTTAACTCATTGTTTTATAACAGTTACTGAATCTGGGAAAAAACATACCTGCACTATTTTGTATTTCGTGAGAAAAGTTCTAATTAAAAGTCCGGGAAAATACAAAACATACATAACAAGTGGTATTTTTATTTTGTTGAGTCAAATTAGCGAAAATAATTGGTTTAAGTGGCTGAGAGGAAACAATGGTTCCAAAATCTTACGATAACGTTTATGAAGTCAGTATTAGAATATGTAGGCCTAATGTTATGACATACGCCGGGAATCCATCCGGAAGTTTGCGAACATGTTTGCTCAGGCGTCTGCGTGTTCCCAGGTTTGTTTGTTACACAAACATCACACTGCCGAGTGTTGTACAAACTTTGCCAAACTTGGTTCTATAAACATTGAAACATACTTTGGTTGCATTAAGTTTTTCTTCTTTTTATCCTTGTAATCCTCACTTTAATATTCAAAGCAACTGTTTTACAATACAAGAATAATGGTTATAGTATGTTGTAAATACTGGTTTAGTAGAAGGACTCAAAGTACACGCACAAAAAAGGATATTTTTTCGAAAATCTAGTCTGTGGCAACCATTGACAAAAATGCTCATTTGGTGCAAAATGCATCATGCTCCTAGTTATATTTGAATCCTGACTTGAGGTCTTGAAATATGTGGGCCCCACAACTTCCGGTTACTCCCAGCTATAACATGAATGATGCATGGTAACAATAACGTGGGTAACGTGTGAGTTCGGTGTTACTTCAAAGTTCGAATACGGGATCACAAGGTTTAAAACAAACACAATTCCCAAAAACAAATCCCAGGATATCAATGTCTTCCTTTTAGTGGCCCTGTTGTTTGATATGGTAAATACTTACTTACATAATACCTACTATATATAAACAAAACATTCTTTGCTTATAGTGTAATAGAAGGTTCTTTTTGAAATTGCTTTTGTTATGGAAGGATTGTGATGTTAATGGAATGTTTCACACATTTGACATTATCCAGTGTAATAAGAAAGCAGTAAAACCAAATGTAACTAATTTTCAGGCAGTAATTTTAGTAATCTATTATTATCAATCATCGATAAAAATATCTTTCTTCCGTATTATTTATCTGAACATTAATTTTTTACAACTATTTTCTTACAAAAAACTAAATCTAACATGTTTTACTATAAACGGAGTACTTTTTAAAGTATGACTTCAAAGGTTCTGAACTTGTTTTAAGGTCATCGAGGAACCTGTTACCCAGTTTGGGAACAAAAAATCTGCACCGACCTACCTCGTTCCGAAAAGAGTCTTTATTAACTTCAGTCGAGGTCATGGAGCGTCAAAATCTGTGTATTGTACAAGAAGTAAATTTCCTGCACACATCAACGATATGCAGTACATTATCTCTTTTGAAAAAAGGGCACATAGCCTACTTTAATCTTAAAAAAAATAAACAAACTGTGGGTTGAATTTTCAAACCCCTGGATACTTCCATTGCTTGCCTATATATACTATTGCCGTATTCAGCAAATAAGTAGTAAAATACTAAAGCGTCAATTTCTGCACTAATTGAAGTTTAAAGGTATCTGGAAGTAAAAGTTTAACCACTCAATCTCCACAATGCGTGGTGAGAGGTAGGTGTGCCGTGTTCAGTCTTGAGTCCACGATCAATCACGCCGCCGAGATTCTCACCCTTTCACACACAGCCAAGAGATATTTTCACCCACCTTGAGATTTTTCAAAGTCTGCACTAGGCCTATGCCACAGGATTCAAAACAGCGTACTTGTCCGAATTTGATTTAAGCTATTAATGACTAACTTTTCTGAGTTGGACGGAAGGTCAGCTTTAATTTGCTTAACAGCTTCTATCATAGGTATTAGCTCATATGAAGTGTCCATATAAGTATCATCTGAATACAGACGGTCTGTAAAGTTTTACACGGAGCTAGGAAAACTAGTAAACATGACCGGCCCCAGGCAGGTTTCCTGTGGAACACCACGCAGCTTTGCAAGATTCAGTGATGTAATATCAAAGTACTATCTAATAAATACCATACAAATTATTACTTAGTGCATATAAATGCACATTTGCAATCAACATAGAATGATCCATACAATAGATAGCTTTATAATAAACAAGCATTATCAGGGGCGATATTTTTCCTTGTCTTTGTGGCGCCAAACACAAAATGTAAAAGATTTTCAAGGAGCACGTGTACCATAAATTGTTCCAAAGGCTTATCGTAATTTCGGAAGTAATTCATTGTCATGCATGTGCCCTTAAAGGGCATCACCTTTAATTAGAGAAGTATGGGAGGTTACTTGTTAAAAAGATTTATTAAGTATTAGGCTAGAAGAAATGCTTCTTACTTTTTTCGATATTTGATTGTTTATTATTATATACAAAATTATCAAACCATTTGACCTTTTAAACATTAAAATGTATCACTTTACAAGAATATTGTTTTTATACGTATTGATATTTAAAATTATACACCTTTCTTAAATATCCAACCTAAAACAAGGACGAAAGACTTAAATTTTATTCGTACGTGCTTTAGGAAATAAAATAGATCACTCACATATTATTTGGCTAATTAATCCAATTTCTTTACTCAAGCACTAGACACAAGGCAAAAACTGCACAAAAATGTTTACGTTTTTTAAATATAACACAAAATTGGTGTATCTGTATACCTCCTATCAATTAAGAATTATTCATGTGACCTTCTCTGTTGGTTAATTGCGGACCAAACCAGATCAAACAAACTCATCAGATTTTTTCTGAAATACCAGTTGATTGTTTCTGTACAACCTTGAGTATGTCATACTTGTAACATGATGAGGAAATTTACGAGGGTAAATAAAATATTAACGTTAATTTTCCTCTTGTTCTTATAATGCAGGTCATAACTAGATAATTCTATGTGTAGTAATGTTTGGTTTATGAGGAGAGGAGGGTCTTTAGTACATTGCAAAAAGTCCCTTCGTCTGTTGCACAGCATATTATCACAAAGTTTTTAACCAATGCAGGCATTAAACCGTCTGAAATTTTACTCGCGTCTGGGAACAGTGCACTGTCTCGGAATATTGAGTTTACGTGGGCAACAGAATTTAAGTGTGGACGAGAACTTGTTGAAAATGAAAATTATGATCGACACCCAAGGACAAGCTTTACAGATGAAAATTTCGTGCCGTTCGAATTCTGCTGGGACAGTTTTCACAACGGTTTGTTGGACTATAGGGGAGTTCTTTTCAGATTTTCTGCATTATCAACAAATACTAAATGCGGCTTACTGTTATTAGTTATTACGGTCGGCGAAAACTGCCTACTGAAACAAAAAAAAAGAGACATGCCCATCAGAGTTGTCATTCTCCTCCATGACAACGCCATGCTTCTCCCGCAGCTGTGACTGGTAGACATCGGCTGGAAAACATTCTCCTTATAGCCCTGAATGGACTAGTTTTTGATCGCGCCTATGAAGAAATCACTGGGAGGAAAAAGATCTGAGAGCAATGGAGAAGTCGAGGAGCACGTGCGCAATTAGCTTACAACTCGCCCTCAAACTTTGTATGACCAGGGGATACTGAAACTTCCAAATCGGTGGAACAGGTTAGTAGATCACGCAGAAAAATTTTAAAAGAGTAATAAGGTACAAAAAATAAATTACAGCTTTTATTTTTTCTACCATCGTATTGATACATAAATGAAAAATTATGAAATTAATTATTTAAAATAAGTAACATACTTAGTCAAATGTTTATGCAAGAAAAACATATTCTCATTGTCGACAGCGAAACATATTCAGAAGGTTTGATTAGTATTATCATTTACAACACATTTTACAAAGTGTGGAATATTCATTCATCACTCTCAAAAGGCTGATATTTAACAAACATATTTATTAGATAAATAAAAAGCCTTTTTCAATTGAGAATTAAAATACATAAGTGTTATATGGCTGTTTGCGCAAGTTGTTTGGTTTGGGGTTTCACTATTGCTTCTTTATAATGAGTAGCGGAACTCTATAGAGGACTTGCATGATACTACTATTCCGCCACAGCTTGTATACACGTTTGTGAGTACAGTATGTCAGTTAGCTGTTAACTCTAAGCTCAAACACTGGCTCATTAGGGCTCTCATCATGCTAGGTACATTAGTTCGCTGACTGATTATCGCAAATTGATTACTGTTTGCTTAATCGTTAGCAACAGCGGGTGAAGCAGTAGCGACTTGTTGAATAAACGTGTGCCAGCAAACAAGTGCATTGTTTAATTGATAGCTATACATTTCGCTGAATCCCATGAATGCAATAATTCTTTTTATTGAAATCATTGACAAGAGTCGTGGTAAAACAAAATTTGCTGAGAACAAGGTTTTTGAAAATAAATTTTCTTTTAACTGAGATATTTATGTATTTATGTTTAAGCTACTTATATTTCAGGTAATTTAACAGTAATATAGTCAGAAGGTGCCAGCTGATTGGCTGCTTCTAACTGTAGTAGTGGAAAATGACATTAGATGTGACAAAGTACTATTAAAGGTGGTAAACAAA
This sequence comes from Homalodisca vitripennis, assembly GCF_021130785.1. Classification (NCBI taxonomy): domain Eukaryota; kingdom Metazoa; phylum Arthropoda; class Insecta; order Hemiptera; family Cicadellidae; genus Homalodisca; species Homalodisca vitripennis. The sequence goes on from NC_060207.1 coordinate 243,220,984, forward strand.
CTATTGCTACAATTAGAAATAAAATCTATGCTGTCGATTGAGAAAAGTTTTAACTCTTGATAGATAGTATACTATTTACTTAACGCTTAACAGATTCCATCTGTTCCAAATAAGACACGTTATATGTCCAAATAGTAACGGTAAAGCCGTCCTTATTTTATCAAACAAAGTTTCAACTATGAATGTCTCTCTATACAACCTGGAGAAACAAACGGGTTACAATTTACAATACAAAACATTGCGTACAGTAATATTATATAATATTTGAAATATATCCAGAAGAATAGGTTTCTGTTTTTGTGGACGCCATTGCAGCACTGGCAGCCTTGGGCGAACTGGAACCCTCTCCGCGGATGAAGCGAGGCAAGAAGCTTTAACATCAGTAGTTGGTATATATCCTTATTATATACATCTTTCACTACCTAATGCTCAATCCCCATCCTTCCATCTCCGAAAGTAACTGTTTGTTTAGTTACTCTTGATATTTGCGCAATCAGTAAGTTAAATTTTAGTCCTCCAAGTCGGGATCTCTCCATTTTAATTTCATTGAAATCTCTCATGCATACAGATATCAACGATTCAATTTCGATTATTTCTGGATCGCAAGTATGTACTAAAATGTTACCTTCAAAGTAAAGGTTATATTCTAATATCTTTATTTGAAAAGTATTATTATATATATATATATATATATCCCTAGTACATGTACCATATAGTTATTATATACTGTATATATATATATATATATATATATATATATATATATATCCCTAGTACATGTACCATATAGTTATTATATACTGAAATCTATATATATAATTTTGCTGAGAATAAGTTCTGAAACAAAATAATTATACATGTCTAACGCCTTTTTTACCGTTGCAGGTTCATACTCTAAAATATTTTTTCAACATTCATATTTCAAACTTGTTTACTTACGCTTTGATAATAATAATGTTATATAAGAGATAGCAAATAAGCTCTCTTGTATATGCTAATTATAAATTAAATGCTTATTCAGATTAGAAAGCTTTGATATCCATTAACAACGAAGTTGTTAACCGTTGCCACACAGATTAGAAATGCAATTTTATGTACGAACGTAAAAATTATAAACTTATTTAACACTCAAAAACTATACTAATTGTAGGTATTGATAGTTTAAACCGATAAGTATTTTACCAAATTTTGCTTTGAAAAATCCAATAATTTTGTTTCAATATAAAGAAAGCGTTGGAATTATAATCCTAAGCAGTTTAAACATTTGAGTAAAATATTAAAGCTATATCTAGTTTTCAACAAACGTGACGGTAAAGATTTCTGTATAATTTTAAATCAAACTTGTAAACTGCGATATTAATTACGTTACATTGAGAGATTTCAACTGTAAAGCAAATGGTTTCTTGGAATCCTGGGGTCTAAAACTTATTGTTAAAGTCACAACGAACTGAAAAGAGAAATAAATAGTAAACGTGATTTGAAATATTTAATCTTTGTAATATTTGTATTCGCTTAAGTAGAACAAACTGATTTCTGTACCAAATAGCTTTATATTATTTACCTATAAAATCTTTTCTTGGAAGAAGCTCTTCCTATCGCATTATACTTTAAAAGAATAACTCTCTAGTGCTACAAGTCAAGTGGAAAGGGTTGCTTTGAAAGGAGGCTTTTGGGTGCTCATTAATGAAACATGGCAACAAAGTGAAGAGTATTTAACCTTATAAGAGCACGCATTCTTTCGTATCGTTAGAATATTAAATTTCTAACACAATGCAGTTTAATTCTTGAAATTCTGTTCTATAACTGTCCAGAGAACACGTAAAATAACCATGCACGTTATGTGTTATTGTATCCTCCAATAAAACTTTTATTATCTCTTATTATAATCTTAGGGATAAAAATACCTATTGTAATATTTCAAAAGAAAAAGCTATAAACTTTTACAATTCCTTAAGTGTGTAATAAATAAACTATTTATCCCATATGATGACTTCGATAGGGTTACACCAGGTTATGAAATATATTTAGAAATCTCAGATTCTTAGATAAAACTATCGTTACCTAATTTAGTAATCTTGCGCGGGCAATAGCTAAGTACTTTTATAATACTACCGACGTAATGTATGCGTGCATGCGTGGCATAGGAGTCTGCCTCAATAGGAAAGACAGTCTCTCATGTCTAGGAACTGAGGTCTGAGTTATGTATTTTGTATTTGGGTTCTTTTGTATTGTTTTCTCAATCCATTCTTTAACATTTCAGACTAAAATCAGAAATATATTGAAGTATCTAACAGAAAATGGAGTTATAACGGAGGGGAGCTTAAAATAAATCATAACTTCAAAGACAAGTTTGTTGAAATACTGTTGGAAAAAGAAACGCCTAGTTATATGATACTTCGTCAGGGTTAGAAATGTATTTGAAGGAACAGAGCGATTTTATAAATAAATTGCAGTGTGAAAGAATACATAAAGCTAGTTGGTGTAAAAAATATTCGGGTATTTTGAAACACCAGAACAAAGAAAAAACCAGTTGCTCACACTGTGTGAGAGAGGCCGATTATAAAAGTTGTAAGGATAAAATAAAATGGACTGTTTGGCGTGTAAGAGGTGTAATTGGTTTAGACAAATAGCTCGTTATTTTATGGAAGAAAAGGCCCAGTCTTTGAGAGAGCAGTTACAGTTTTACAGACTAGAGAGTTTATAAAGGTGTGAGTGTGCCAAAAAACGAGTAGATGGTGTATTTAAGAAAGGAAAGTGAGAGTTGAAAACCCATGATCCGGAGGGCGCTGAGCGTTGGATAAAGCTACAGATTTTGTAGAGTTTAAGTACAAAGTTCATGAAGAAGCATACTGGAAATATTAATTTGTTCTTTTTAAGATACCAAAATATCTTTCTACAGTCAGATCTGTCACTCTTTTCATCACATATAAAACCTTTTATAATAAGGAAATATAAACCATAAAAAAATCTCACCAAATTTTTTCAAACTGATTTTAGTGTTTGGGTGCTATATACTAGCATAAACCGCAGACTGTTGGAGGAAGGTTAATATCCCTGGATCATGAAATTGGAGTATTATATCTCCACAACGCAAAGAGCCCTACATTTCTTTGAAAGAATATACGTGTCTTCGACTGATAATTAGTTTTGTGTCATAATGCAATTAAGGGGTTTTTTATTTTATACATAGTATATTAAGAGACTCCACATTTAGCTAACTAATTTAGAAGACTCCACAGAGGACTTAATAGTCCTAACCTCGCCAATTGAATATGTTTTACGTTGTATTCAATAAAGACATTTTTCATTTCATTTCATTACATTATGAAAGCAATGTACATTTTCTAAGAAAAATACATATATTCATCTGGTTGGTACTTACGGTTAAAACCCTTCAAAACAGTCTTCTTCTGTACCAATACACCTGTTTAGTTGATTCTACCACCCCTGGAAGTCCTCAACTGGAAATTCTCTCAGGACCCTTGTAACATGAGCTTGGATGTTCTCCACCGGCTCCTCTTTCACTTCAGCTCTCTCTTCAGTTGGGGGAACAAAAAAGTCATACAGAGCCAAGTCACGGCTGTAAGGAGACGAATGCACTATCGGGACCTGGTTCCGGATTTGGTAGTTGTTACCGATGAATATCGTGTGACTGGGGATATTGTCGTGGTGGAGCTAGGAGACTTCTTTAATTTCAGGCCAGACGTTTCAACGTTTCAATTTCTTGAGCATTTTCAGGTAAAAGAGTCAGTTGAAATTTTGTCTTTGCGGTATAAACTCCAAATTTACGATTCCTCAGACAAAAAAGAACACAATCAGCATTGTTTTGATGTGAGATTTGCTCATGCATGCTTTTTTGGATTTAGGCGAAGGTACACAGACCATTTCCGCATTGCGATCTCAAAATGCATTCCTCATCAAATGCTTCTTCAAGCATTTAATAAGTTTCTTTTGCATTCTTGCTAAACAGTACAACAAACTTTGATTGCGTACTTATATTCCAGGGAACACTCTTTCACACCGTAACACAATGCAACAATACATTTCGTGCAAAGACACGTCCTACCACTCTAGCTGTTTGGAGCGAAATGAGACTGGGCGCGTTTGGAAGGGCAGAACCCCACTACATTATCTGACCGGTCCGAGCGTGCTGCGATAAATAGTCGCGTCACAATAATATCATGCGTATTACTTTCATAATGCATCCTGTAAAAGAAATGGGACGGTTTCTTAGAACAGAGTCCCAAGTTTTGTTAAACTTCAATATAGTTCATCTCATCCTTGGTTGTAGCAAGTACTTTTTTCTTTTGGAAATCTTCCTGAACTCAAGTACTGGTGGAACATAAAACCAGCTTTAAAGAATTTGTATATGGAAAAACCGTTTTTAGGAAATATTTGCTCTAATACATTCAAGTACATTCCTGAGCTAGGAGAATATTAATGAGAAATAACTTCCATTTATATGAGAATATACCAGTACAAGGAATGAGATACTGCATGAAGGTTCCACCTTCCTATTGTTAATAATCTCATTAAATCTTCCTTTGAATTGCATCACAAGTAAGGAAATATGCATTCATAAAGAGCCAAGTATGAGGTATGTACTTTAATGGTCTTTAACATCAAATTCCAGTTAGTTAGATTTGTGTTGTTATTTTAAATGAAGATTACACTAAAATATAAAATAGCATATTCAAATGCTGAAAGTAGTTTATCTGGCCCTTGTATGTCGAATTGAAACCGTTTACTGTTGCAGTTTTATACGGAAGATTTTTTTAATTAAAATTATTTGACATAATAAGGTAAAAATTTCAACCATGTTATGTATAACACAAATGTATTCTTGTGAAAAATCTATTTCTTAATATTCGTAGTTTGTGTATGTGTTCGTAATTATTTTTCATCTAATTTGATCGTGTTGTCCATCAATACACAACCACTTTATAAATTATAAATTATAGATTATAAATTCTGTATAACCGTACCTTTTAATCCAGTGAAGTAATATTTTTATAAAATCACTCATATTTAAAAACAAGACAGTGATCTAGCGGCGGGAATAAATGTTGGCTAATTAGTAGAAAAGCTTCCAGCATTACTGTAATCATTCACTGATCGCAATACATTTAGTGATGTATTGTTATGAAATTATTTCAAATGAAATAATTATTAGTCTCCCACCGGTATACCTTTTAATTGATCACAGAAGTATATGAATCGTAACGTAATGACGTTTGTTTACAGCATATATGAAAAAGATGTGTTTTTTGGACAGTTTACCGACTTAAAGGTTAATAAACTATCTAGTTATATTTTTCGCCATGTTGTAAAATAACAATGTGATTACCTCATTCCATTACTTTGTGTAATGATATTGATATTGTTACTGCGGAGTTTCTTCCAATTTTAATCACTTGTGATGGATTTCCAGCGTTTATGTCACTACAAACTTTGTTTTCTGCATGTTGAAACTCTCTAAGAGTCTTCAAGAAATAGTTTAGGACTCGGATATTAATGTTGGGCAATTCCAAAAAGAGAATTCCAGGAACCCTTAGCTCAGTGATGCTTTGTGTAGGGTACGCTGCGGATATTTTCGCTCTCAATAAGAGATATGGTATTACCCTTGATAAAAGCTATGCATTGTGCAGAGTCAAAGATTTGAGTTAAACACATGTGGTATACTTAAGGACAACTATATATGTATATATATATATATATATATATATATATATATATATATATATACACACACATATGAAATTGTGTAAATGGCAATAGCCTTATTTAATTTCAATAAACATTGAATCGCAAAAAAGTACTTGCTCCGCCGGAGTCGAACCCGGATCTCTCACTTGCCGGGTGAATGTGCTACAATTACACCACAGAGCCCTTACTTTTTCCGATTCAATTATTTTGTATTTGGCCGCATCTGTCACATATGCGTTTAAATAAGCAAACTAATCAACTACGATCGGAAGACCAAATACTTGTCAAACGACTTTTATTTACATTAAATTGTATATATATATATATATATATAAATACTTCTAAAATATATAATATATACTTATATAACACACGCTTCCTGGTCCAAATTTTAGAGTTACAATACAAAGGGTGGTGTATTAGAAATGTATCACAATCACACATTATGAACGCTGTAGAATTTATGCGTTCCAAATATTTGATGTTACTTATACTTTCCTAAGAGGCAACGTACTTCACAGGGACTTACAGCGATAATGAATATTCTGAGAAAAGAGTAGATCTTCAGAAATATGAGATTAAAAATATTGGGGAGGCATTTTCGTTTATGAGTGTCTCGAAGTAAAATGAGCAAATTTCGGGTGTTGGTTCTAATGCTTATAACCATCGGCTGATCTGGACATTTTTCTCATTACGTGTTATTGACTGTCAATCATTATCTAAACTGGTCAAAAATAATTCTTCGCAAATTTGTCTGTGGCTGCCGCTTTGGGGTGAAAAATTGTTGTTTATTGTGGTATTATTGGCTAGTTTGTTATGATTTTCCTATAAATACGTAACCACAGACCTTACCATTGAAGGGATTAAACAGGTGAAGATATTGCAGGAATATACAAAATCCAAGGAATTATATGTACAGACAGTCTTAATTACTCGGTTTATTTTTCAACTTTTGTGTACTAATTTTTTCAGTTATTCAATTATTATTACATTAAAAAAAAATGTTTAAACCAAAAATACTCCTTTATTATATTATTATTCTTATAATCTCTTGTAGAGATTACAAGTCTTAAAGAATGGACAAGAGATATTGTTAAGTCAAAATCAAGTGTATTATATTCTAATATATTACTATCTTTGCGGAATACAATTGAAACATGTGATAAATATATATATGAATTTCTATTTCTAAACAAAACAAATTTATGAGTTTCACTAACATTATAATAGTTTATAATATTTGGATAGATTCAGACCGAAGAGATAGTGTTCCCAACGAAGTCAGTCTTTGAATGAAACCGCCTGAAGGTTGCTGAGAAACGGTTGTACGCTATGTAACATTATTCTCCTTCCCAGCTTTGGGTGATATGAGATATGGTTTGTGCGAATATGCTGCTGCATTTTCAATGTTACTGCGAGAAACTTTTAAACTGAATATCGCTTATGGATAGTGACATAGGGAGTTTAACTCGTGTATATAGTGTTGAAGGTTGGTTATAATTAAAGTAGCTGCAAAGAGATGTAAGAGAAACCATGTTGTCACTCAAGCGTGACCGTTATAACGGCAAGCATAATTTTTGTAACGATAGGCCTACTATTATATACTATAATACGTGATAAGGTATCAGATATAGCCAAGATATCCGATAAATACTTCGAAAATATTTCATCTGTAGAATTTGAAAAATATGAATATTTTTTTCTTCATAGAAACGTAAGTGTTCTATGATGATGAATAACTATCCATGTAATTTCAATAATCACAATTCAAATAGTCGTTGAAGTCTAGTACCCTAAAGGCAGTCACATTGTCTCTTTTTTCTAGTGCGAAGAAACAATAAACTTTCTGTATAATGTGAGTAGAACTTTCGCCACTTTGTGGAGTGTAAATTATAAAAAGAGATAGAATTAATGTAGCAAAATATACAATGTTACTGAGTTGCAGGTTTTGGGTCCTTTTTACAAAATAAGTCTATTGTATAAAGAGAGTCCATCTGAAATTAAGTTAACTACTACTGTAACTGAACGTCAAGAACAGTAAAATACTAAGAGATGTACCAGATAACTTCGTATCACCGTACCTCAACACCGCATTTTTCAATGCTTAATCAGCCTAATGTCCTAAGTTTTTGTTGAAGCAAAGGGTGGAATGCTTCCTCAAAATTAAGTGGGAAATTAACAAAAAAAAAAAATATATATTACATTACTCTCAAGGTCAAACGAGTTTAAACTGGTAACCAAGGTGAACAAAATAAATACTTTTGTTTTTTTGTTTGAAGTTTATTTATGACGATGGAAGGAATTGAAAGGAAACAGTATTTTTCCGGACATTTGCCATCGTCGACTAACCACCTACGAATCCAGACCTCAATAGGTCTGACCTGAATTTTGTAGTTTAGTTTTAATAATTAGTGTTGTGTTTAGTTTTTTATTAAGTGCATGTTTTAGAGTTAGTGAAGTTGACACACAACATGGTGGTTGTGATTCCTGACTTAGACGTGTCACAACGCTCTGCTATGATTTGTTTATCTTAACCTGGTTTTTAATTATGCGTTATGTTAGTTATTTACCTGAAGAAGAGGTAAGTTTGCAGATCTCGAAACGTAGTGTAACTGACAGGAAAAATCCTGTTTCCTAAAATATCATTCTTATACAGTATAGGCCTATGTTTTATCTATGTATTCCATATACATGATTGTTTTCCAAAATAATTTGAATATATCATATTATATAATGTAAATAGAAATAATTAGAATAACATAACATATCCCCTCCGGCGTATACGTTAAGAAGTTGGAAGATGTTCAATTGTTCAGCGCTGATGTCACAGGCACTTCAGCCTGTGGGCTGCTGCATCTGCAGTTTCCGTACAGGGGTCCTGTGCTCTTTACTCTGTTCTTTGAGTGTACCATGAAATTTTCAGATCTTCACATAACAGCGGTGTTATAAAGTAAAATTATTTATATAGAGAGTGTAACAAATAAGTGTATTTATCAGTTGTATAGCGATACATTGAATTACAATTACATACTCAAATACTCATTGCCACTGCAGTTTTAGTTTAGTTTTTTTACAGTTACAGTAATTCAGTACATTAAGTAGCAGGTGAATAACCAACTTAACAAATAACTACAATATATGAAAAAAATAATTATAACAGAGCGGTATGAGACTCACAAATCAAAAACCACAACACACGTATTAATTGAAATTTATTTTTAACGATGAAAGGACCGTGAAGGAAACAGGATTTTTCCAGACATTTGCCATCGTTAAGTGAAACAAAAAATCAGTAACACTACGTTTCTAGATCTGCAATCTGATCTCTTCTTCAGGTACAGAACTAACCTGATATATAATTACAAACTAAGTTAAAATAAACAAATCATACCAAAGCGTTGTGGCACGCCCAAGTCAGGGATCACAACCACCAATTTGTGTATCAACTTCACTAACTCTTAAACATGCACTTAATAAAAAACTATACACATCACTAATCATTAAAAGTGAACTACAGAATACAGGTCACCATACGTATGGATTTGTCTACGAAGCACCTGCGACTCAGGTTAGTTATTTACCTGAAGAAGAGATCAGATTGCAGATCTCGAAACGTAATGTTACTGATTTTTTGTTTCACTGAACGATGCCTAATGTCCGGAAATCCTGTTTCCTTCACACGTATTGAGTGTCAACATCATATACAATATCTATAAAACATGCACTTAATAACATATCAATACTTACAATTTAGACCGAACTACAGAATACAGGCAGGTCACAAATGAAAATAGACAAGAATTTACAGTAGTGTAAATCGTATTATATAAAAATATAATGGTGTGTGTGTCTAAAGTTACAATACAGCAGGCACATTATATCAATTGCAAAATCCTTTATAATTTATGCAATTGTTCTGAGTAAACATTGTTTTATGAGCAGCAGCACAACTATATTTGTAATTCATTTAACCTATATTTTCTATTTGTTTTCATTTATAGTTTTAAAAGCATATAGCAAGCTATTGTTAACAACATTTATTTCTCAGCTTTATGCAACAGCTGTTGAGCACAGAGTGAGAACATTCCCACGTGCAAAATATGCTTAAATAAAAAATATTATTTTTTGTGAACATTTCAGCTAATATTAAATATGCAATGCTTGGTTAGTACTATAATACACATATAAAAACAAAGTTACTATCTAGTTGGCACAAAAATTTAAAAGTCTCTTATAGAAGATACTTGAGTTATCTTTTAACAGAAGTGTACTTCTTAGACTTGTGTATATAACATTCTCTTAATCGGGCAAACAAGACAAAATGAACTATTAGAAAGAAAGATACTAATATCGCAGTAAATTAAAATGGCCTTAAATGCCTATTGACATATTTTATTGAGACAACAAGGGAACTAAACATTAGTGTCGGAAATTAATTCATTTGAACCAGAAATGCCCATACATGGGCAAAGTCTACAAAATTGCGTGCAACACCGTGTGTAACTGCTAGTACTCCTGTCAATTTGATGAATAAAAAGTTTTTTGATCCACTGTGACAACAAACCAGTCAATTAAAGAGTTGTAACTAGTTTAACACAAGGTGTTTTAATAAGTCCATTAAGTATTTGATATATGGCTCTTTCCTGTCCTTTGTGCGTAAATAAACAAAACAGTGTGTGTTTAAAAAGTTAGAATAACCGTTAAATAACTTTTCATTTAACTAGTATTTGCCACGTCAATACCGTATTTTAATTTCGGTTTAAAGAAAGACTTGGATTAAATATGAACAATAAAACAGTATTAAAAATAAAATTCATATCCTACTTATTATAATCAATACACTATTGCCCTTTCCTATAAATCATTATTTATCTTTTACGATCAAAAGCAACCACACAAAAATGTTAAATAGTGGAATAGGTGGCACTTTTGGGCAAAAAGAGATAAGTCCGTGTCGAGTTTATTTCATACTTAATAATACTTATTTAGTCTTGAATTCTGGTTTCTTGTCTCTTTAAAGTGTATTATGTACCATGTTGTATTATTTACTAATCTCAGTTTGTATGCTTTATTGGTGGAGAAGACCAATTCCATAGTTAAGTTAATCAAACAGTAAAATACAAACACATGTATTATCAAAAGAGGTTTACAAGGAAGCCAAAAATATATTGAAATAGCTAACTTAAAATATTAAGAAATTAAATGTATATATGTTTTAAAAAGGTTTTGTATCATATGAAATTAAATTTATTTTATAAGTATTTCTTCAGTAAAAACACATGAGACAATTTTATTTAACATGAATTATCATAGATTATATTATAACTCATTTCAATATAAGTTCGAATACTATTAACCTCATAAACATATTGCAAATTTATAAACAATATGATTTTCACTTTATAGACGTTGAAAAATTTACAAACTACAGTATAGCTTGTTGTGAGGCAGACTAGGAACATCAGATGTTTCAAATTATGCACTAAGTTCACTAAGTTACACATTTTACTCATCATTTTACACCTTTTTATTTTAAAGCTAATAAAATACAATTCAAAAGCTACAACATTGTTTTCTGAGGAAATATACAAAATTCTAAGCCATCGAATTTAAAATTCATATATGTGGAGTGATAAGAGAAACAGAGACTCGGGTTATGAGAATGTCGGATGAAATGTCATTTGGCACGAAACAGTGGATTGTTCTCCGTTATGGTGTTGGTAAATGTCTGTTCATAATGCGTTAACTTTCTTTTTCATTACAACTTTGGGATTTGAATGAGAAGCCGGCAGGTAACATGTTACTTGGTACCTGCATGTAATATTATTTTGCGTAAGTATTGAAAAACGCCTGTTATACTACTTAATTGATTAAATCTACTGTAACAGAATTATTATATTTATTTGAATCGTAGTAGAAGTATAAGTTAAATCACCATAAAACCGTAATAGGTTTTACACAACACAAACTATTCAATATATATAAAGGCCTACTATACAGAGTTTCCCATAACTCACTGGACAAAGGTATACCACATTATTGCCCAGGTAAAAATACATTTCACCATATGGGTGTTCGGTGCTTAATTTCCCATGTCCGCCTGCCTGTATGGATTTTAATAAAACCACATCGACGACCCATATTCATAGTGTGAAATGTGTGTGTCTTGACCTGAGCAATAATGTGATGTACCTTTGCCTAGAAAGTTACGGGACACTCTGTAAAGTAGATAGTTACGTAATAATAAATCATAGAATACACCGCACTCAAATTCGGTAGTCTTAATGGTATGAGTTTCCTTTTACAGTTAGTATGCATGGAAATTAATATGAAAGTTTTATTTTTGAAGTCAGTTTGAAATAAAATTTTAATTTAAAAAATATATTTAACAATTTCAAGTTGTTCACCGAAGGATATCTGCCTTGTCAATGTGAATGGTTGAGATTTTGAAACTTAAAAAGGGAAAAAAAATATTTAGTTATAACTTTGATTAGGAAAATCCCTAAAATGTAGTAGAAAACCAAATTCATGAAACAACGGAAATATAATAATTTAACATAAAACATAACCTTGATTACATATTCGTAGGTTAATATATAATTTATATAATAATTACATGTAAGAAAATAGGTAATAAAAATCAGTTAATATTATAACTGATGTTTTAAACGTGAAATAAATTACGACTTAGTGTCAATCAGTAATAATAATATGAAATTTCAATGAAAGGTTATGTAAATATGGCTTTGCGAACAAATTAAATACGCGTTAAATAATACTACTATGATATTGATTAACATTGATATTTCGTTGACAATCCGAGTAAGTGAGTATTTACTTGTTTAAGATAAACTGTAAACAGGAACACTCATTTTGTTCATGGAGTTTTAAATAATAACATGAACACAATTTTAATAATATGTTTCGAATACAGAAAAGTTATTATTCGTTGACAATCCGAGTAAGGCATGTTGAGTATTTACTTGTTTAAGATAAACTGTAAACAGGAACACTCATTTTCTTCATGGAGAATTAAACTAATAACATGAACACAATTTTAATAATATGTTTCGAATACAGAAAAGTTATTATTCGTTGACAATCCGAGTAAGGCATGTTGAGTATTTACTTGTTTAAGATAAACTGTAAACAGGAACACTAATTTTCTTCATGGAGAATTAACTAATAACATGAACACAATTTTAATAATATGTTTCGAATACAGAAAAGTTATTATTCGTTGACAATCCGAGTAAGGCATGTTGAGTATTTACTTGTTTAAGATAAACTGTAAACAGGAACACTAATTTTCTTCATGGAAAATTAACTAATAACATGAACACAATTTTAATAATATGTTTATATCGGTGTGATGAAGGCACCAATAAGGGGATGTAGTTTGACATTCTGGCTGCTTTAGTTGTGGAAGAGCACGATCAAGTCATTCAATAACTTCAAAAATAAAATTAAATAATCTTGAATCGAGATCCATGTGGTCAATTAAAAAATAATAGTCAAGGCATATTGTAAAACCACTTACTAAATTTTTCAGTCTTTTAGCTCAGGAGCTTTTCATATCTCCTAAAAACTGCCAAAGTGCATCCAATTTTTTAGAAGAAGACCCTTGTTCAATTAAAAACTATCGACCAGTTTCAACTTGCCAGATTTTAGCAAAATATTCGAAAACATAACCAGCTTTATGGACATCAATTATTAGGCCTATGGATAATTAAAAGTTGCAATCAAAAACATCTAGAAATCAATCCAATTAGTGCTTTTCGAATACAAAAAATGTTACTAATTAAGTTATGGATTATAGTAATATTTTTTTATTATATATTTCTGTAGGTTAATCGTTAAAATTTACTCATTACCTTATTAGATGGTTTAGCAGGCTCTAACAAAACAGCTAGAGGCATCAGTTTTATTATATTTTTTACATTTAAGGGCGGGAAACTTCACTGATACTATCCAAGTGAAGTTTTTATCTTTTAAAAACCGCTTGTGTGCTCATTAAAACACAGAGTACAGTAATACTGAGTTTATACGGTATAAATGTAAAAATTTGGAGACCTTCCTTTGTCTTTTCTTTGTAAACAAAATTACAGTATAACGTCTTAGTTACATAACCTTATCAATAGTTTTATTTAATCTTTTAGTGAATAATTAGTAAATTATTGAAAAGAGTTGTTGACATATCAAGATTTAAACCAATATTACGATATAGAAACCAAAATTAATTTGTGATAAAAAAGTAAAATAGGGATTGAACATTATAACTTTTAAAAAACGTTTTTGCAGGATATTTAAAAAAGTAATGATTTAACAGTTTAAGGTAACTAGTTATAAACAACATTATTACGAACTAGTACGGAATTCAGCACCAAAGCTAATCAGTGTAATAAGCTTAGGGAATGTACAGTCATGACGTCTGTTTTGATACAAATTGCAAGGTCGAAATTAATGTTATATTTCGTTTTGATAAGTGTTCCGTGAAAGACTAGTTCATGTTTTCATATGTAACCTTTGTGTGCTTTTTCTCTTCATTAAACAAAATATATTATTATTTCAAGTGTATTACATCTCTATTTCGAGAATTATTTTACTCTTATATCTCCTTTTCAAATAATATAATATTAAAATGTTGCTTATAACTTTCTTAAATTAATATTATTAAATACTACTGTTATGAAAAGAAAAGAAATTTTAGTTCATTTTTTATTTTTTTAAGTGTGTAATTATTGTATGTATAGAATAAATTATAAGTTTATTCACGCAAAGCAAATTATTTCTTTTACAAGTCGAATTTACTGGTAATTAAGGAATACATTCAATGTAATTGTATAGTGGAATCCAGATAGATAAAACTTCATTATATAACTTTATAAAAATATAAATTATAATTATTTTATTGGGAAAACACTTATCAACAAATAGGTCGTCATTCTTGTTTTTCGAATAATTAAGTCATTGTTATTAATTGCATATCAAAATATATTTTGGAATAAAAGGGCTTTAATTACTATATTATTTGGACATCAAAACGTTTTACTTCACTAAAAAAATTAAAAATTTATTTTCAACACTGTGTTCTTCGTAATTATATCTAAATTTTTTCTTGCGATGAAATGTATTAAAAGCCTTGATGTTAAGGCATCGAAAGGTGCTGCATAACACATTTAAAGGTATAAAAATATTTGAAAACTATACGTTGTGGGCCGTGTAACCATACTTTTCTTTCATTTTAAACCTTATTTGAACTAAATATTAAAGCTTAGGTCTTAAATTATTTTTCTGTCTGCTCATATTGCAATTTTACATCTATAATAATAAAATAAAAATATATTTTAAAAATTCAAATATGTAATTTTTAGTGATGATTTGATCAATTTTACAGTAATTTTTAATTCCTTTTATATTGAAGACGACATAAACGCAATAATAATAACAAGGGAGAATATAATGGACAAATAAAATACAAAGAGAGCATAAAATCAAAGTCTAGTTGATGGCGCACTAGTTCTTGAAAATTAACCTCATTCCAACTCACTCAACTCCTACACTCGTCATGATTCTAATTTGTTCTCTGTTATACGTGGTAACATTTTCTACCTTTATGTATCAATGGTAAATCAAGGTACTGGGTCATAATATGAATTACATTATATATATAGTCTCGTTTAAATTATGTTTTTTTCTGTCACCTTATTTTCCAACCTCTAAACCTTTTTAATTTGTCAAAGCTAAATATAATTAAAAATTAAACATTTTAATTACTCAAACATGCCAGTAATTTACAAAATACAAACTATGTTATTTTCAGCACTACACTTTTAAGAGAGATTAAAACTAATGGTTTGTTATTTTTATATTTCGTAACTTCGATCCATGATGCAATGTTTTGTAAGGTGTACCTGGATTAGGGGATGGACAGGAACCTTGTGTACGGTTCACACCTACGCATCAGTTACTGAAAACTGTTCATTTAAGGACGAAATTTGACCTACCGACAACCTTATCACGAGTAAGTTAACACCGACCCTATCTTACTTACTAGGAGGCTAGGTGCTTACTATGGAGGGCCGAAAACAATCATTTTTTTTTATTTTTAAGTTATAATAGCGCGTACAATTTGTGAATTATATAGATAAAATTAAGGGAAAAAATTCAAATCCGTTGACACCTTTCACGAGGCCCTAGGCCCTAAAGTAAAAAAAAAAATTAAAATCTTCAACACGTTGATATGACTGAGCAAAAGACTGGCCCCAATATTGATCCTTGAGGGACCCCATGGGCCATTTTCACTGAACGTGACAAGTGCACTTGCAATCTGCTCTCTTTGTTCTCTGCCTGGAAGATAAGATGAAAGCCAATCATGCACCAACCCCGAATACCACTTGTCTTCAATTGGTTCAAAAGTGTCGCATGATTAAGACAATCAAAAGCTTTGGAAATGTTGAGAAATATGCTTAGAACAATTCACCCCTTTCTAGGCTGTATACAAAATGTCGAATGAGATCCAATATATTATCGATAGTCGATTTGTGATTCCTGAACCCAAACTGTCCAGGACATTAAACTTCGAAACAGTCTAGATTGAGTAAAGAAGGCTTAATTAAAATTTGTCATAACAAAAATGAAGGATAGAAATAGGACGATTTGTTTTCATTTTTCATTTGTTTTAGAAAGTGTTACCTTTGCCGTTTTCAATTCAGACAAGAAGACGCCTTCTGTAAACGCAACATTTACCAATTTTGTTAGTGGTTAAAAAGTATACTTGGAGCTTTTTTTGAATAACCACACAGACATGCCGTTAGTGTTACAAAATTTTTTTTGTTTAATATTCTTGCCTAATACGGGTCTCCAGAGTTGATCTTGCCTAATATTTATTAATAATCTTGCCTAATATCATACCAGAGTTGATAGTTATTGTCCCATCAGTCTTGTGCAAATCATGCATATTAACTAATAATAATGCAGCTTCAGTTTGACTTTTTTAGATGACGACCTTCCATTCCGACTGAACCAGAATGGATGTTTTCTTTTAAATTATGTAGTTTATCCTAATAAACACTGTATTTCTCATTATCCAACAAAACCGAATAGTATTAATAAGAATTATAAACTCTTACATTTGTTTTGCATGTTGTGGCAACAATCTATATTTAAGTGGTATTATAGAAACATGCCGATCAGCAAAGTGACGCTGAACACAACTGATAAATAGAACACAATTTGTCAGACTGGAAATGTTCCTGAAGTATATTTAGTAGTTACAAGTGTTGCATGCTAAAATAATAAATTCACAGGATTTAAAATATGTTTTAGAGTATTCGATATATTGACAGATTTTTTATTATTGTTCAACAGCCTCTTAAATTTATTACAAAGAGAGGTCTAAGAACGCATGATAATCAATTGGTATTAAACAATAGAGCGAATTTCTGAAGTTTAAATTAGTTCACCTCATCATTTTACTGCTGAACTTTCCCAATCGCGGTTTGTACTAAACTTTAGATATCGTATGTAGAGGATATAGACGCTCGAGAGCACCCGCGGAGTGCACTACAATGTGTATTCACTTATATTGCGCTTTGTTAATTAAATAAACCACTGTATTAGTATGTTTACTTCCCATTTACGTACTATTCACGCAAACTGCACATTTCGATACATTCATCAGTTGATGCAATAAATATACAAAAACATTTATCTCAGTGTTTTATCAATGTTTACTTAGTTCAATATACAAATTAGAAATACGATTTATGTTTTTAATATTGGCTATCGCTTTAGGGGTTTGCAAAATTTTTATAACCAATGTACTGTATGAATTCGAAATCAAAAATATGTATCTGATAAAAATAATTGGCTTAAAACGCAATTTACAGGTATAATGACTATTCAGTAATTCAAGATTGATCCAGATTGAGAATCTTAAATGCAGTATTATGCCATAAAAATACTTTAAAACTGTAAATGTAGTGCACCTTGCACTGGATACTTCACAGTTACAAGATTAATTTTGTGTTGTATATCAACTGTTATGGGACGATATATGAAAAATAGTTTGCTTACCTGCAGATAACGGTAATAATCATCAGGATAGCGTGGGTTCCTATCATATCCGGTACTTTAATCTGATACTGAGTGACCCATCTCAGATGACTTTCCCTACCAGTGAATATACAAGAATCAATTTTATTCTGTCCATTTTCATCTTTGAAGCTGAGTCGTAGTGACCTTTGAGCAGTATTGACTATTTAGTTGTCCTACTTCAAAGATGCTCATTTACATGTCAGCTATATTTAACATTATACAACATACGGGGTGATTCACGAAGACATGCAGAAACTGTGGAAGTTCATTCAACTTGAAAAAATAATACGTTTATGTAAACAGAGGTCCGGAAATGCTTTCTTAGTGAGTTACGATTATAGAAAGGTTCGTCTGGTATTCATTAGGAAGAAAGAAGGGAAAAAATTTATTATTTTTAACTACTTGAGACATCTCAGACACTCCTACACAATACACCAGCCTCTTAATAAGGACCAAGTATACTTTTATATACATAGAGAATCAAATTTTTCTTCTTAAATGAGTTAGAAAATACAGCATTTTTAATTTTTATCACTTATTAAAAGTTACTTTCAGATTGCATAATGTTCTGTCAACTGGATCTGCCACAGTACTTACACAAAAAGTGGACACTTTGGTGATGGTTTAAATAAGTGGTTTTTATGAAGCTGCCTTTATAAAGCTGTTTTTAATTTAAAAGTTATACTAATTGAATATATTTTCCTGGTAATGTATGAACTAATGAATGTTACACAGTTCAATCTGATTTAACCAAATTTAACTTTTATACGGAAATAGTAAAGGGGTTAAAATTAAAATCCAGTTTTATAGTCATGCAACATATTATGATGCAGTAAATATGTGCTCTGTGTTTGTGGTTGTTGAATAGCACTAATGAATTTCTGGTTTTTTCAACATAAGTTAAATTTAGTAGTATAGAATATAATTGTATATTGTTGATGTATTGATTCACAGCGACACAAAATTTAGGATTTTAAATTTTGTTACGGTAATTGTAAATTGTAGTTGTTTACGTGTTTGTTGTATTGATCATTTCAGTCAAATCTGCGAACGTTATAAGACAATACATGTTTGCTAAATAAATTAAAAACATAAAATCTTTTAATTCATTTGTTAATTTCGAATTAATCTAATTGATTTATCGAAGCAACCGAGTTACGGTTAACTCGCGAGTTAATGCGAGTTAACGCAATTTTACGCTTGAATAAGCTCTCAAGTAGCTACTTAATTGGGTTTTCGGTGTGATCTTCCTACATGAATATCGTAAAGGAATTAAACGTAGCGAGGCTGAGATATTGCAAAATGTGTTGTGAAGCTCGCATAATTTTTACTTTTTGAAGAATTTCGTGAATTAAGGTCCAGTAGGATATACGGTCAACTTCTTTGTTTTTTATTTTGTATTCAACCGCGGACTCTAAGTGTACGCGATGAATGATTTTCTTTTGACTGGAGCCGGTCTCTTTCATCTCCATTCTCTGTACGCCCGTGGCTCTGTACGAGGGGTTTCTCAAACGCAACAAGGGGAGGGACGAGATGGCGAGCAGGTTTCACGCTTTATACAACACATCAACATGTATTGTTCCTGTAATTGATCATGTTACATTGTCGAAAGACTTTACATTGCCTTGTAAAACGATATATTTTTGAACTCATCATACCTTGCGGCCTTAGTGATTGTTATAATTATTGAGAGAGTGCTAAAGTGGGAGTGCCGATGGTTGAGAGGTCTAAGACTTTGAAATTTGTGGGTCTGAGTTAGAGATAGCGCAGGTTCGAATCCTGTCTGTGACCGTTGCACTTTTTATCAGTATCAGCTTTATTTTGTTTGAAGAGATCCTCGCACAGGCCAGTGGCCCATGAGGACGGGCAGAATAAAACTTAAAAGGAGATCGGCTTCTCCTTTAAAGCGATTCATAAATTAATAAATAAAATTTAAAAATATATACAAAATAAAAAAGCTATCGTTCTTAATATTAGTACACTTTATTACGAGCGATAGTGAGGTATAAACATACTATCCAAAACAACACAAACTACATCTTGATAAAAGGTTTAAAAATTAATATTTAAATAGCAACAGAAACGAAAGTGGTTGTAAAATGTTCCTAAAGTGACAAGCTCTAATGTAGCTCACCGCCTCTTTCCCATGGCTTGACTGTCCCATATAATCAAGCTAAAACATACAGTGCTTAGTAATGGCATTGGACAGCGCGGTGCCTGCGGTATTTTAACAAGTTGGTATTTCCACCCTAAAGCTCCATCAACGCTGTGCCCTGCTTTAATATCATTACGTTAACTTGCTTTTTATGTGAACCTCGTTTTGTAAATATTTTATTCTGCATACGTGTACATTGATTTAAATAATTTTAAAGAGATGTATGCAACTGGTTTTAAATAGTAAATATAATTTTAAAAATAGCTGAAAATTATTTTTTATTAAGTACGGCTGTCAAAATTCCAAATTTCAAATTACAACTAAGTCGATTATTTGCTAAAAATAAGCTTCTTATTTGAGAAAAATGCTGAAAAATTAAATGACATTGGAGGAAATTCAAAATATGAATTTAATAAATTATTATATTTACTCTGAATTTTTATTTTACCATACATGTATTATAAAATATCACATTACTATGTAATTTAAACTGGGGATTGTTATTATTTTGTATTTACATTACAGGCTGAATTTAGCCCTTTTACGTAGTTCTTATTTAGCAGTCTGTAGATTTCTACAATTTAATGTGGCTATTTTTGCAAGTTTGAAGATGAATGCAAAGAGTTCAGATAAATATTATTATGTAACTATGACCTATTACTAAAAACAGCATATTATATCACAAAATAATAAATGTTTCATAACTCTATAACAAGGTGGGAGTACCCTATTTCATTCTCGAGATTTCTGCAGTCAGATAGATACACAACACAAGATACAGAAAAGAAATGTTCACATTCCCTCACCAGAAAAAAGAGGAATTGTGGTAGCCTTCTAAGAAATAGGCTTCAATTATACTCAACAATTTTCCGTGGTTGGACAGTCATGCTTGTGTATGTAGAAATAATGTTTCATGCAGAATTGTAAAGCTACAGATAATCTTTCTTGAGGTATCTTGCAACATGATACGTTAAAATTGTGTTTCATGTCAGTGTGAGGTCGGAGGCTGCAACAACGCAACATCACGCTGAAATTGTATCATGTCACCGACTTTAAAGTTTCCATAAAATTATTCTGGGTGTGTTGGGATAGTTAGGAAAAATGTTTTATTACGTATCATGTTTAAAGATTTGATGAATATACCGAGTTTTCTCACAGATGTATTTATACTAATATTTTATCAACGTCATCATGTTAACAATAAGAGCAATGTAAAACTATTTCGCAACGCTCAGTCGAATCCCACGGAGTGACATTCACCGTCGTATTCAGTATTGTTCATACAGAAATAAAGCTCCATAAAAAATTTCATTTCGGTAGGTCAGTTCGTTTTCGATCAATCGTGCTGACATACAGACAGGCAGACAGAAATTTAATTTTTCCAGCCCCAAGACTGATAGGCTTCGCCAACGCTAAGTCACGTGATATATAAGAATTAACTTTCAAGTATTAGTAATATCTGCCCATTTGAAATAAGTTTGTGACGTTTCGTTTTTTGTACAAATGTTTCTAAGTACACATGTTCCAACTATACGTAGTATAATTGAAATTTTCTAGACTTAACATATTTTTATATAGACAAATAATAAAGTTTTCATATGAACTTAAAATCGATCTTTTTAACATTTTTATTTCAAGTGAGTAACTAAAAATAGTCTTACGTATGAGAATTTTCATGTCCCCACTTGGGGAATTTACAGACCCTTTTTAGCCATATAGAACTTACTTTGAAGCACTTAACCATTGGTACTAGAACCAGTGTTAATGTCATAAACAGCGTATTTAAATAAAGTTAAGGGATGTGTACTTTGATGTTATGAGTCAATAAGAAACATTTTTTTTTATTTTCAAGAATTTGCTAATGTTTAGTAATCCTTAATTTTAAAAATAACTTGCATTTTTATGTCATTACGGTTTGAATGAAAATATTTTGAGTAAAACATACCTGATAAATTATATTTTGACATTTAAAAAGGTCCTTGTTCAACTACTAATATTCTGAAAACTTGAATAAAGAGTTATTGATATTTTAGAAATGCAACATGCAGAGGAGTTTTTTTGCTCCTTTATACAACAAGATAGCATTATCATTTTCATAACATCTCTTATTAATTTATAAGTGTCAAATCGTTAATACAATTTAGATTTATTTGTTATTACTATACAGTGGGTTCTGTAAAAGTGTTTCAATAATTTTGAATATTGTTTTACACATATCAAATAGCAAAAAAGTCCGTATGAAGTCCATATTACGTCCTAAAACCTTTAGTCTTCCGTCTTTGTTTATGTGTGTTTACTACATAATATATATTTTTAACCAGTCAATATAAATTAATGAAACCTGAGAATTGTATTAACCTTTTTTAGACCTTAAAAAAAAAATAAAAACAAAATAATTTTACAATTTTTAAAATAGTAGCTGTTTACAGTTTTTAAAGTCAAATAACAAAACAACGGTATAGTTATAAAAACTGCATAGTTTACCAAACATTTACACATTTTTATACAAATTCCAACGTTATCATTTTCAAAGAAATCCGTCAACGCATAAGCGAGCACGGCCACTTTAAAGATACGTTTCCACAAACCGGGAGCACCAAACACGTCGCATTTGAGAGGTCTCATTTGTTTGTTGGTTTTGTATGTATTAGAACACTTTTAATGAACACTCTGTGTATAATCAATCAGTTGTAATTATACATAGGATCGTTAATAACTTTATTACACGTAATTAGTTTATTTGTAGTTATAGAACATAGAAACGCAATATTTACTCTACATGGTTGTTTTTAGTAACAACAAATAAATGTTTTTTTTTTTAATCTTTTCTAAAGGAGCACACATAACGGACGATGTAACACAAAGGGGAACATCGTGGATTGCCAGTTACAAAAGTTATAATCTAAGACAAAAGAGTTGTATTGGCTGTAGTGCTTGTATTGTAACTGGCTATTTGTCAGGGACTTTTCCTTTAATTTTCTGTTTTTGTCTAAGAAAAAAAGAAACAGTTAATTTAAATAAAAATTTCTTAGCGTCTAAACATGATACGCTTTTTATTAAAATAGCAAATACTTTCGTTTTGTAGGATTACAGAAGTTTCAAGGTGTAGTCTTAAGGAACCTGTTTATATATTTGTATTTTAGGCTTTGAGCCTTGGAAAAGTATTTAAACTTTTCGACTTATAAATTTGATAATGAGTTAAAATTATAAATCCTATGTTTTGAAAAACCTAAATAGTCCAGCATTGGTCTTTTTATGGCAAGTCTACATCACGTTTACATCGGAAAAAATAGGATGAAGATGAATGATGTAGACATTTTCAGAAACTTGGGATAGTTTATCTAATCATTCGATGACATTTAGAGAAGCCTAAAAAGGAGTTGGAAAATATCATTTCTATCTGTCTGTCTATCCATTTGACATCTAGAGAACACACTGACTATAGGCAAAAATTAAACATGAACTTTAATTTTATGTGGACAAAATTTATTCTGATGGTGGCCCTTGTCCATCCAATGGCAGTGTTTGATGTCTTTCAATCAGTAGTCTGGTACACCTTCTCTTTCTTCTGCACCGGAGGAATGAGTGTAACGACTTTTTTTCTTTTGGACTGTATGTACTTCTCCCTAACCGCAAAACCTCTGAGAAAGGGCAGGATAACAGGATTTCGGACATTTGCCATCGTTATGGTTACAAAAGGTATAATACAACGTTTCAAGGATTAGAATCATTCCTCTTCGTCAGGTTGGGGATATATTAGTACATACAAAAATAGTGACACCAAGGTTTAGACCAAGACATAGGGCCGGAATCGGCTTGCTTTTACCCATTCCTCGTCCTGGCCATCGCCTTCCTGGTCCATTATTTCAGATGATACGATGCGGTGTCAAAGAAAGAGCCGACATCGGTTTTCGAGTTTTTTTTTTTTTTTTTTCCTTTGGGATATTGGGGTGGATTCATAGATCCTCACACGTCAACCTGAGCTTATTGTGTGCCCCTTTGATGTTAGAGGGGTAAGCCTATCTTCGTGCCCTTAATTAGGCTAAGAAGCTTTTCCCCGATACTAGCATCTGGTTCGTCGCCTGGTTGTTTGTCACCGAAAAGAGCCCTTCTCCTTGCTCCCAGTCTCTCACAGTCCAGTATTATGTGTTTTGCAGTCTCTTCAGACTTATTGCAGAGTCTACACTCCGAGGCCTCATTTCGTAAACCTAGAGTGTTTAGGTGTTTCCTGAAGTGGCCGTGTCCAGTGATCAAGGCAATCACTTGCTTAACCCGATCCCTGCCCAGCCCCATCAGCCATCTGGTGAATCCGGAGCTAGAATCGGCAGGTTTTCGAGTTAGTATCCCACTTTCATCCGTGCCGGTGTGATGTGTGCTTTTGTCTGTCGTAGTCGTGACTTGTGCTCGGGACTTGCTTTCTATGCAGTAACAACGCCTGGAATGGACTCCAAGCAGTTCTGGGGTATATTTGAACCCTTTTATTTCCCATTCTCTTTTTGTATGTAATAATAACTTCTCCATCTGACGAAGTGGATCGATCCCAATCCTTGAAACGTTGTAACGATGTTATTATACATTTGTAACCATAACGATGGCAGATTTCCGAAATCCTGTTATCCTGTCAAAACTTCCATCGACAATAGCAAACTTGAATTAAATACAAAAAGTTGATTTTGATACGTTTACCATGGATGCTTTTGGGTTTGATGGAAATGTAAGTTACGTACAGTATTTACCGTTATATATTGGTTTTGTAAACAACGAGAGGATTAAGTTAGTGTAATCTCTATTCGAGTATTTAATATATCAGTGTGGATAAACAAAATATCCACGTTTTGTTACTCTCATAGTAAACTAAACACATGGATATGTTTATTTGTATGTTAAGTATCAATACATATGCCCTTATTTATTAATAATTCTCCATTAATTTGTTTGTAATAATACTTACACACTTTTTTTTTAATTTCTTACGAACACAGACTGTGATATATTATATAACACTTTTTAACGGTGTATCATTATCCCAAATGTTTATACAATAAACCTTATTTATAGAACTCTACAATACGTGTATTATTGTTAAATTACAAATATTTTTGGAAAAAATTTATGTTTAACATTAAAAGTAATGTACATGTTTTGTTTTTAACACTTGCATAAAAGAGAGAATCATATACGGCCAGAAAATAAAGCTGGGTGGGCAAACAATTGTCCGACTCTGTGTTTCGGAACTGACGTCTTTGTGTCAAAGTGTCTGACCCGACCTGACCCTTGTGTGAAAGCGTCATATTTAATCTCAGCTCTAAGACACTTTTCCCGCAGTTTTTTTATGTTGATAACTGTGTTTTAAATAGGTGTGTTCGAATTTAAGACGTCTGTTCAATTATTATTTTAAAAGTAACAGTTTTGATTTAAAAGGGTAAACATAAACCTTTTTATTTTAAAGTAGGTTTTATATTTAATCTTCAAAATTACTTTTAATTTATTACAGTTTTACTCTTTCAATGAGTTTTATTATAACACATTGGCCAACATTATTATCACCAATTTTAAATAAATGTCAACCAAAATGAAAACAGTATGTTTAGATGAAATTAAATCGGCAATTTAGTAAAACATAATGTAAAATAAACGAACACCATTTGTATACTTACCCTATTATTTCATTTACAGAGGGTATATTCACACTATACACACTACCACTGAAACTGACGAGATGCTGCAAGGAATCTGGTAACTGAAAATAATGTATTTGAGTCAGCGAGGCGAGTAATGTTCTTGATTACTCTTTAGGAGTTAAGACAAAATTCCCAATGTTTAACCACACAAACTGGTTGTTATTGAATTTAAAAGAGGTATTTTTCATAAACAAGAAATTGAACGCTAGTTATGCTAGTTTGGTGGACCACATAATAGGAAGGTATCAAACTGTAAAAATAATGAAACGAATTAATCTTTCACATTAAATTTTTTCTAGCTTTATAGGGTTAAAAACAACCACAGATACTACATGAATAGCAATATAACAGTCACAAGAATAGATAAAGACTAGATTTCAGCTCAGTAGGGGTCTCTATGTGGTTAGCTGTCGCTGAATTTTCATTTAGTTTCGCGTCAACGGTTGGTTTAAGGTAACTTAAGCTATGAGAAATACAAATTTTGTTTATTTTTTATTTTATTCCTTTTTGTATCCATCTACACACACCTCCACTAAGACTAGAGCACATGATCATAAACTTCTCCATTAAGGAAAATATCTCTATTAATTTCAAGAAAAATTAATTTTTTCAGTTTTTTTGCTGACACAATCCAAATAGGCTGTTGGATTCTGGATAGGAATATGTGTCCAACTTTATAAATACTTACGTGGAACTATTTTGGTCAGAATGTCTGACAGTCCACTATTGTCAGTCAGTATAAAAGTGGAAAGTTATTCTTTGTGCCATACAACGCTGTGACATGTTACTGTGTGCGTTAAATCTAAAACAAACATTTATAAACTACCAACAGCTGACCAGTCATACAAGAGTAACAATGTGAAATGTGGCGTAAAAATTAACTGGTCACTTAAAAGATACCCATAAGTGATAGTTAAATATAAGCTTGTTAGTAGCGATAAATCTCTAAATTTGTGGTATGACGTAAAAATATTAAATACTAGCTATTTCCCGCGGCTTCGCACGCTTTTCCTAAGCTTTGCGCGTCCATGAGCACTTCAGGTTCAAGTGAATTATATTTTTAACGCCGTTAAAGTAAATTGTGTGTTTAAAGTCATTGTACAAGTACATATACTTTAATATAAAGTGGTCAAGCGTCAAGGTTTAAGTTCAACCAGAGTTTTATTTTAAAGACAAATATACATAAAAAATTAGCGCCTTAAAATAGTGTTTTGCTATGTAATAAACATAACTGTCTCGTAATTGCAGTTTATAATGTGCAGGCGCTTTGATAACTTTTAAATTTTCCAGCACCACCCGGTGGTGAGTTACATCAATAGGTATAATTTATAAACCTTCTACGTGGAAAAATTCATATACATAAAAATTTTTCATAATGATTGCTTAAATAGTTTCTGAGTCTTTAAAGGACATACAGACAAACATTCACATATATTCATATATTTGTGTAGAATTCTAGTGTAAATTTTGTTGTGCAGATTGTATTATTATTATCTTTTTTTTTTTATTCCCTCTGTAATAATGGTTTATTTTGTTATTGTTGTACAGTTTACTTTTTTGAAGGGATAAATTTAGTTGTGTAATTTAAAGCACAGAGTTATTAAACAGAGATTATTTTTTGAGCAAAATTATTTTTTTTTCCTAATACGAGTTGCGTGTCGCTGCTAGCCGATTTTTTTTGTTTTAGTTAAGTGATGGAGATCCCAATACTGGTTTTACCTATGGGGTTCCTATTTGTCTTGTCTTAAATACAGTTTTTTTAAGTTATATTATCTTTTATTGAGACTGTTTTTGCATCTGAAAATGAACATATTGTAGTTACTTAATGTAAGAACATTTATTTTGATTTCTACTATGTAAATATATGTATGTATTTTATTATGCATGAAGATGTATATGCAAAATGTATATTCTGTGTTTTTGACAAAATAAAGAATTATTATTATTATTATTCACAACTCCTGAAAAAATCTTTGTATGATTTTATGCAGTTTTGAATTAACCTGCATAACTGCAGCTCAACAAGTATGCCTGTTATTATTAAAATAGTAATTTAGTTTATTAGATTCATTACATCTAGACTCATATAGACCTGGATCTGGACTTTGCCCCACTTCCACAATAAACTTCTCTGTATGTACTATAACACAGTGGTAGCTACAACATAACCAGCCAACACAACAATAACCTTTACCGCCTATATATTTGCTCGTGGTTCAATCCATAACCGCCTGGGGCCGATACGTGCCGACATGCTAGAATACGACTCATAGTCAGCTAAACAGAATTTCAGCTCGCGGAATATACGCGGCGCTTGGCGAAAATTCACCTTTTAATTCGTCGATCGTCGTAAAAACTCTGCTCGTTCATTGTTCAAGATAACTGAGGTCCTGATAGCAAAGTTTTTCAGCCACCGACTTTTGGTCGCGAGTTTTCGGTTCCAAAACTCTAGCAGTAAAATAATTGGCAGGAGGATTGGTTCTATTAGGCTTAGGGATCATTCATTTTGCTTCACTCTAATTAGTGAGTAATGAATTGAAAACTATGATAAATAAAAATAGGAGAGAGCAAAGACTATCCAAAATTACCCGTTATATGATTCTTAAGGTGTAAATGAGAGACATATATTATATTCCAATTAAGTAAGAAAAATGAATAATTCATTATTAATGACTATTTATTCTTAATTAGTTATTCATCGAATAAGCTGCAGTGGCTAATTTGGAGAATCTGATTTGAGAATCATTTTTCAATCGATATGTGATGTAAAAAATGTTCTCAAATATTCCTTGCGAGAGCTACAATACCAAAAATGAGAAGAAAACTTTGTGAAACTAGCTTTAGAACTTAGGCCATAGTCACACTCAACTTTGTAATACATATAATATTATAATGCCCTCGTGCCAACCTCAACGCTCGATTCAATAGTTCACCAATGATACATATGTACGAAGGGACGTGTAGAATCATTTCGCGCTAAAACCATCGGTGTAAAGTGATCTGGCCCACTAATTATCCCAGTAAATAGTTGTTTGCCACCGTTATGAATTAGTAAACCAATCCGATTGGGTGCCACCCAATTAAAAAGTGAAACTGCAGTAACGATCGGAAATGTAGACTAGCTCAAGCTTTACAGATTGCTAGGCATTCAATGGGAAATTTTTCCACTAACAGTACAACTCATGATTTATACGTTGATGTTTTCTAACAAAAACAGTGTTACATTGGTTTGGAAGTCATATCTAGAAGATAATAGTTGAAATAATTATTAGAAGAGTTTGTTTTAATAGTTAATTATTATATCATAGTATATTATATCTGGGCCATTATTGGTATCTGAACAACAAGTTTAGAGGAAAATACATCTATTAACAATTAAAAATATATTAACATCGTTTTTGGCTATTGCTTGTCATTATTTTTCCAGTATTAATTGTTATACTAATGATGGTAACTTACTAGACTATTGTTTAGTATTACTGAACATACACACAGTATTAGCAGTTCACTTAATAATACCCGCATTCGTTTTTTTCTGTGATTTGAAATATTTGTTAAAAAAACGTGTTATTTGATAACGATAATAGCCTATAGACATTTTAGTCTATGTGTGTCTGATATTGAAACGATGCAGGAAGTTCGTTTTGAGCTTATTCGTTCTTTCTTGCCGACTATTTTTGGATCCCTTCAAACGATCATGTGTCCGGATTTTAAGTCTGCAACAGCATCAGATTTAAGATGTTGCACATCCGAGGAAGGTGATATAGCTACTAAACGAATAAGATAAAAATAAAACTGGCATGAATGAGGTTGTTTTAAAATGTCGTTTTATATTCTAATATTTGCAAGAATATACTCATAAGACATTTTAAACGTTGGTCGGCATGTTGGAAAATAGCAGGCTAGCCAAATTTATGCGCTATAAAATTATACGTTTGGTTACCATAAACAAGTAGGCGAAGTCACATATTTAAATATTCCTGTAAATGAATTTATTTTTGAGATACTAATTATGGAAGACGATGTTACATATTATCAGGAGAAAAGTAGTTCCTGATATTATGTTAAATTCAGGTTTAAAATATTATGAAGATATTTAATTAAATAAAAAAATTATTTAACTAATAAAATTATAGTGACAATGTTTCAGTTAGATAAAGATGAAAGACATTGTGCCTAAAGAAGCGAATTACAAAAAAGAAAC
Organism: Homalodisca vitripennis; assembly: GCF_021130785.1. Classification (NCBI taxonomy): domain Eukaryota; kingdom Metazoa; phylum Arthropoda; class Insecta; order Hemiptera; family Cicadellidae; genus Homalodisca; species Homalodisca vitripennis. Next base: position 243,250,829 of record NC_060207.1, read on the forward strand.
CATGGTGGCAGACGTTTCGTCTTACACAGCTTCATATTTTATTCAGTCACCATATCTCTGGGAACTCCAGTGATCGGAATGCTAAGAAGACGCGGAGGAAATCTTTCTCCGAGACAAGAAACACAAGAAAACTTAATACACAATTTTCTTGAGCTAACAAGTTTGTCAAATATTAAATGTCTTTCAGCTATCTCTTCACGAGTGCAATGTATATACACTATTATATCACTATGCCAGATATCAATATCCATTTAGTGACGGTATTAACTTAGTCTGCAATTTTTCATAAATTTGTCCTGTTATAACACTTTAATGAAGGGTATTTACTTCTAATAATAAATTATTGTTGGTACGCTCACTTTTATGAATCAAATTTATGTATTGTACGTACATGTTTATTTAACCCTACTTGAATTGCCAGAAAATAACATTATGTCAAGGTATTAATTAAGCAATTAGGCAGCCAAAAGCTATATAAATATGAACCAGAATCGTAATTTAAGCAATAATAAAATAAATAAAAGTTTTAATAAATCTAACCAACAGTATCTCGCAATTATAATAAAATATATTACACAACATAAAGTATCTTCGAATAAGGATAAGCATTAAAACGCAGTAAGTAAATAGATGGTTTGATCATTTCTTTTATCAGGAATCTGTAGTAATTTGTTAAACACTTAAAGTTCAAATGTATCAAAAGAATCTTTGTGTATTTCAATGTATCCTTCCTAAACCAAAATACACAAGAATACTACGGATCAGTGCAGCATCACTGCTAATTTTTTGCATAGTTAATTCTCAAGATCAAACAATGAGGTAAAGGCTTTTACTAACGCTCAGCCAAATCCTGTTAAATATATTCACAATCATATAAATATTTGCTTTAACAGAATAAAAAATAAAAAATTCAAATAAAAAATAAATAAATAAAAATATAAACTGAAATAAAATTGTAAAATTTTTATATATTTCTCAATGATAAGAAAATATATTTCCATTGCTCCAAGATTCTTCATTCATACAATACAAAATGTTGTATAATGTTCCAAAATTCCATAACTTTAAGGTCAAGTAGTCACTGTTGGCTCAATGACGAGGCTTGGACACTCATAACTTGGCGACATACATGCTAATATCAGCCACGCGTGTGTAGTAGTAATAAAGCTGGTGGAATGGGTAAACGCCTCGATCTTGCTTCGATCTTTTGTGGCTGATGTTTTGACACATTTAGATTTTTCAGTTCTTATCATTATAAAAATTCAATTAAATATTTTCAGCAAAACGACTTCCTCGTGGAAGCGGAATTTTCAATGCGCTGTTTACCAAAATACAAAAATAAAACTTTTTACACTTTTTGTTTTGAAATTATTTCATCGTGAGATTAGATTATATTTGACTTAAATCCTTTTATTTAATATTTTATTTCGGCTTCCCAATTTTTAATTTTTTTACTCTTTTATTACTTGATTTATATAGAAATTTATTCTATCTTGACAAATACATCGTAACGCATCGTTATTCTTTTATTACATTTCCAGAAGGATCGTAAACTTAATCCTTAAAACGTGTACTATACCGTACTTAACATTTTATTCAATCTAGGATTCAATTGTGTAATCAAACTACAGTAGAATTGTAATGTTTGACATTTACACAATTCTATTGTAATTTAAGTTTACCAAGGGTCCAAAGACCAAATCCGTTATATGGAGTAATTTCCTGTCAGGTTATATCGATGTGAATACATGGTATGGCATATTACTTTAATAAAAATACATAGAGGAAAAGAAAATTTATAAATCCAAAACTTGTATCTTGACATTTCATTGAAGGAGGAGTCTTCTTATCGAAAAAAAACTATTTTACATTATTTTGTAAAAGAAAACTAACAGTTATCCAATAATTTTGATATTACCCCACGAGGCCTTTTTACATCCAAGATGCCATCGTCAGGTGTGAATCAACAATTCGAAATAGTATAAATATTTTAAACAATTATCAGATGAGTTAATAAAATATTTGCATATTTAAAAGTAAATATTAATTCATAATATATTTATAAAAGTTTGGATCAAACAGAATTTTGTTATATTTTAAAGGAATGGTGAATTTTTAATATAAAAATAATTGGCGAATTTTGAGTTTTCTTTTATAAAAAATAGAAACTTGTATCTTAACATTTTTGTTAAATCATTAATTAATTCCTTAATTTAATTTGTGATGTAAATACTCATTGAAATACTTATTGATCACTAGAAATTATTTATTGAAATTGCACAAGGAAATCAAGAATGAATATATGAAAAGTTCCATCGTCTCTTACATATAATAGAAATTACACTGTTTGCTAAAACAAGCTCTAATTCAATAATGAAGATTAATCGTCTATTTCGCGATGAGTTATTCCGATTCAGCCAATCTCTGTTCTCTGTTCTCTGCTATGAAGGTGTAGCTGTAATGCTCTTATGGATTAGTGAATGCTCCCACTGATGGCTTTGATAGGATGAAACGAAGCTTCCATTAGACAAATGCTACAGGGGCAACAGTAGGCGACATTTGAGCTAATAACAGAACACCCGCTCTCTGCGATATACTCGCCCTGCATCGGGGATCCATTCACATTCTGATAAAACGTACAGAGGGGACTCGCTGTTTACTTTGGTAACCATTCATGTTTCGTTTTGTTTATATTTGATTACTACGAATTACATGACATGCATGCCATGAATGAGTTGTATGATTGTGCATATTCATTCATGATATTTGACCGAGCGTTAGTGAAAAGTATCAGCCAGTAGACCGACACAATTTCTTTTTGGTTTACTGGTGGGAAATCTGAAAGTTTATGTTCTGTGTTATGAATAATTTTACTCATTTTTCCGTATATCCACGGGACATCCCATGAATTAAATGAGTAAAAATGATGGATCGCATCTTAGGGATATGTGGTACTCCCTGCTATTTTAAAGAATATATAACAATTATTTTCATACCAGGTTTGACTGAATTCCATTAGCAAATAAAACTTTAGTTATACACCTGTTATTGTTTATAACCAAAAACATTGTAGAGGCCTATCTTAAAATTTAACAGGTGCAATAACACAAAAAAATATGCCGTAAAGGATCTTAGAAAGGAAACATCTTTTAGCAATTTTTTGAAACAATCTGTTAAGATATTAAAGGTATGTCAAAATATATTCGTGTGCAAAAGTGGGTTAAATATATCAGATAAAAGCAGGATATACTTTTTGTGTATGGTGAGTTGAGGATTTGCGCTATCCTTTTTGAAATTTATCTATTATCATTCAAAAGTTTGTTTACACAAATTAATAATTAAGGCAATTAAATTTAAACTATGTTAATAAAAAAAATTAAATCAGAATTTGATTTGGTTCCATTAGGTATGTAGCCAAACCGATGGGTGTGATTTATTTAGCTTGTGATAAATAAGTTTGTTTTTGTATTCTGTATTATAGTGGTTTTATTGGAAGAATGGATATATTTCCGAAACATTTTTATTTAAGTTGGTATTACATTGCAATATTGTACCGTAATCTGCAATTTTAAACCTATTATATATCACATGGTACAAACTGGACATTTCTGAATCAATACAATTAGTTTTCAAAATCCCAATTATTTATATCAAAAGACAAAGTAATTGATAGTCTAGTAATATTAAACTAATATTATTACAGCAAAACAAATACAGTAGTAACTTTGTATTTGTAATATTGGAAAAAAACAATATATTTGATTACTTCATAATGATACAGTTTTCTTGCTCGTACAAAAACATGTATTATGGATATAATAGTTCATAATCATTGGTTATAGTTAGTGAGAACATTAAAAAGGAATAACGAACTTAAACTTTTTAGCAGTGGAAACATGAGTTTCATGCACTTAGTGGGCATCAAACATAAATATGTAAACGCTAAAGCTAACTAAATTAACTTAACTGTTATTCGTTAGTAAATGCATGTATTTGTCCACGTTCTCGAATAGCGTTTATCGTTTGATACCATTAGCAGATTTTTCCATTGCCAGTTAAAACACTCGTGGTTTAAATTTATAAGTTAGTATTGTCGAATGTGTTTAGTTCAGAAATTTTCGTGGAATTTTATGTTCTGATGTAACAGATGCTTGGGTGTTTCAGACAAAATGGTAAGCACCAGTAATGACTAATATTATCTGCCAGTTATTTTGGGGATTATTATATTGAAAGTAAACTTACTTTGACCTAGTTATTCATTGTTTTATAAGGTTTATCCTCATTTGTATAGGACTGCATGTTCAAAAATTATTTGTGTGACTATTAATCTCTCGCTGTTAAATTAAAAATTAGTATCTTTATGAAGGCAAAAGGACTTTTTTCCGGATTTTGCCATCGTTCAGTGTTAAAATATAATTATTGACACTAATTTTTAAAATTATGGAAAATCCTGCTTCCTTCACAATTCCCCCATCTTCAAAAACAAACTTCAAACAAAGTGTACCTTTATAAAATATTGTAAATATAGTATTATCAGTTTGCTGTATGTTCTGGGGGGAATCTTTCTGGGATATTCTGTAAAGCTGTTCTTTAAATACCAAAAAGTATGTCATTATCGTATTAAAGTTGTAGCACCAATATCCCTTTTGAAATGTATTTTAATAGAACATAAGTAACCAGAGTAAAAATATAATGAATTCATCTCAATAACCAGGCCCAGTTAAATATATAGCCACAAGATTCTGAAACTGAAAAGCTGAGACATAAAAAGATGTAATCAATACAAAAATACTTAGTATGTTTTGATCTTATGGAATAGAGATGGAAGAACTCAGTGCCCTAAATATGTTTTCAAATCTTAGACAACACTCATTTACTTCAATACGTGATTTAAAATATTTTTTTAAACATTAACATATATATATATATATATATATATATATATATATATATATATATATATATATAAGGCCTACTGAATATATATAAATGCAGCTCAATATTTCGTCAGCCTGTGATTGACTGTGTTGTGAAAATATGACTATACTGGCACACAGGAAAATTAAAGTTTTAATTTGATTAATTTTGTAAAGGCTAAAAATAGTCCTAACAGATTTTTAAATAAAGAATAAAAAAATAATAATCAGCGTAACATGCTTCGTTGAGCTTACATTTCTAATGTATGGCTCATGTCATTTTAAAGATATCCTACAGACAAATATATATATATATATATATATATATATATATAAGAAATCATTTGGAAAAGAAACTTGTATGTTTTTAGTCTACTAAGCAAGCCTTTGGCTTAACCAAATTCAGTGGTGGACATGTATCATTTTAGAATTAATGTCTCTCAACGAATAACACCTTCATGCGAAAGCCTAAAGATAAAATATTTCTTGTTCAATCCTTCCATATGACGTATTTACATGTATTTACAATAAGTTAGGTTTCATAGCAATGTCTAATAATATAAATGTTCTGGTCGGTTAGAGAGGGTACACCAACGTGTGAGTGCGCTGAAATAAAAATCTTCTACCTACCTTTAAGAATATTGTTTTCTTTACTTTACGAGTAAAAATATCAATGTTAAAATGATAAATAATTATTTTCAGATCAATAACTGACTTATTGCGTAATTTCTTGTTGTCATCAAGATCATCCGTATGATTAAAATACATGTGCTAGTATGTCTCATGAATGTTTGTGTTCAGCTTCGTTGAAAGTTATTTTTTTTTCCAACATAGTAACTCAAAAGAATATTACAATACAGGTATTATGTATAATGCACAGTCAACTCTCATGGAATAATATACGCCATCATCGAACTCATTGATGGATATAATATACATGAGGCTTTATAACAATTGCAAGTCTATACGTTAGTTCGTGTTTGATATATCGTAAGAATAGAAAACATAGAGAGTCAGAAATAATCTTTCCACCCCATTTAACTCCAGCCACATTGCTAACGCACAACCAATGACAACATAATCATGTAGGGTTGTTTAATATTATCTGCAAATATTAGCCATAATATTACTACATATAATGTTATCTGAAAATCCCGAATACACACACACACACACACACACACACACACACACACACACACACACACACACACACACACACACACACACACACATATATATATATATATATATATATATATGGACATAATTAGAAGGAAAATTATTATATACTTTGTACTTTGTGGAAAATGTATTTGCATTACTAAGTCAAAACTCAAACATTTTCAAACTTGTGAAGCTAAATATTTTGTAAATTTGAGAGCTCTCGTTGAATATGCCTTTCTCGTGAGCAGATTAAATTTGTGTATGAAGCTATTCAAATGAACACTTATATCTAATGCTCTAAAATAGGGAAATAAATGTAGAATGATACAGTATAAAGGTGCATAACAAAAGTGGCTGTTATTATGATACACACTGTTCTTAATGCTATATTGAGTAGTAAAAATAATTTTACTTTCCAAGTTCTTTAACCGCCACAACGAAACGTATTTGTGGTTACATCAAATACCAGTAATATTATTAGTAATTAATAGACGTATTTACTTGAACATACAACATTTTTCATTATCGATCCTTAATAGTTTTATTACTTCTAAATCTTAAAATATTTCAACCAAATGTTATGATTGATCTACACATTAAACGGCAGCATTCACCATCCTTACTACTTTCAACTTATTAAATTACCACTTTTTAGTGTTAAATTTCACTTAATAAAGAGTTTTTACTTGTATAGTACTAGTATGATTGTTTGTTTCACGTATTGTGTGAAATAGTTTGTATAGCTTACAAACTGCTAATAACAAGTAAACCTCAGTATACAGTAGTAATATTATTAGAGAGTCAAATATTTACTAGGGATATTCAAGTAAAGTGGCATAAATATCGCCGTAATATAAATACAGTTTGCTTAAAATAGTGTAGAAAGACACCAGCAATTGTTCCGGTTTAAGTTCGTCATATAAACGTTACATTGTTATTAAATAGAAGAATGGTACAATGTAGGATTATATTTAACAATATGGAAAAATAACTATCATTGTGTTACTACCTAAAGGCAAAACCATCCCATCGCTTAGTGATCACCCGACCAAGAATAAGCTGAGCTGTTTGACTCGCAGATCTTGAACTAACCACTTTACTCGCTGTATTTATAATTACTTCCTTATTGTAAAATGGCAGAACAATATACTAATACTATAACGACATCTCATATACCACTTTTACTTTGTTTAAATACAAATAAATAACATTACCTACATTGAATATTACCAACTCCATTTCAACGTAAAGTATCACGAAAACAAGTATTACCTTTGTTACTTCCAACCACAAACTGAACACGATACTGGACTTCCTCAAAACTGATAAGATAAGGGAGGCCTGCCCTGCAGCAGGTAATAACTGTAAAACAGGTTTGATTAGTTGTTGTTTATTGAAGTTATTTACCTCCTAAATGTTCATGTTTTGCCTCAATCAATTTAAAAGAGCTGCCATTTTGTACTGGGTCGAGATAAAAAGCTCCAGTTTCCACTTTTCTTCTCCTTTTATCAAGACCTTTCAGAGGTGTCACGTAATGGGTCTGTTTATTTAAAAATTATCAGCTGCCCCCCTAAAAATCGCATTTTGGGGAAATGGGCAAAGTAGTAACAGTGTCTAAAAAGTTCACTTCTATTTCCTAAAAAGAAGTGTTGAATACCATCCATCTTTATCCATAAAAACTGAACAGAGTGAATCAATAGTTGTAACTCACAATGTATGGATCAGGTCATTAATAACTTAATTAGTTAATAGATTTATTTCACAAGTAAAGTTATTATTATTTCTACTTGTATTATTTATAAATTATTCCTTTATTTCTTAACGTGAGTTTGAAGATACCAACTCAGGAATTATTTACAAATGATTTTCAACATCATGGTCATTGGTACATTCAGGGAGTAGCAATATAATGTTTTACGAAATGTAATTATACTGTAAAGTCTGGCATTTACTCAAGTGGTTTTACTTAGAACCGTGTTTTAAACGTCCCGGAATACTTCTCGTTAATAGTTTCGCATGAAAGAATCTTCAATAATTCTGATTTATATCGCTGAACGGTTGAGTTCCAAGTCGTGACCGTTGGGTAAAAAGGTCTTTATTTTTCTAGGAAAGAGAACGAGCTCGCGTCGGATATTTAGGTTTTCGTGTCGAGAACGACAGACGGTGTGATTTGCATCGGAAGGGAGGCGAGGAAGTGTATAATACAGGGCTGGGGAAATATGAATGGAAACGAGAAGCAAAGATCTACAATCGACACCGCGCCGCCCGGTAGCGTGTTTGCTCTCTTGCCTTTTCAATTGCCTTTGTGGCAACGTGACTCGAACATCTTTCATTCTTTTCATATTCTCAGCATCACAATCCATAACGGATGAGGAATCTGTAAAGTAAATTGGAATTCCCCTCTGTGTTGATACAGTACAGGGGTCATTATTACTTGCGTGAAACACGGGATTGTTTTAAGTTTGTCAGTGATATAGCTGCTTCCAGTTCTGTTTACTCAGTTAGCCCTACTGAGCAGTTTGATCGTATTTTGTTTTGTGCTACAGGCCCTAGTATCCCATATGTTGTACTTTGGGGCTGAAGTAGGAAAGGACTGCAACAAATAATTCAGTAGAACTTCGACTAAGTAAGAAAAAAATCTATGAAAACGAGTAAATTACATATATAATTTTGACAATGTTTATAATTTTCAAAACTTACATATAAGGTGAACGAACGCAAAATAATGAAATATATAGTTATCTACACTAAAATAGTTTAGTTACAAGCTGCTAAAAATTTTTCACAGAAACCAAAGTAAGGAACGTTGTATTAAGCAAAAAGAAGAAATAATGTTTCACTGAAGAAATTTTTTCTATTCAACAATTCACTAAAACTGGAAAACGAACCCTGTGCTTGAAATTATGCAAAGAAACAATATTTCAAAAGCACACATACAAGTGGTCATTCTTTTCAGACTTATTGCAAAGTTGATCTATTATGATTCAGGGAAAATATTTCATAGTAACAGTTTAATAAAATATATATCATATTTCAGTTGTTTGGTTGAGTATCGGTATTCGACCGGCAGTTCAAGTAGATTTCCTTAAATAAATATATATTTTAAAAGGTATTACTATTTCTACCTAAATTACTACTAGAATCAACGAGGTATTACTTACATTGACCGTTACCTCTATGCTTAGGGTCTAAATATACTCTTTATCGATGTGATTAAGATCAGATGTAGGTATATAAATTATTGCAATACATTGATATAATTTTATAGTTGTTTTGTAGGAATAGATGAAACTACTGAAAGTATACATTTTAATACCGGTACGAATGATATACTCATTGTAAACACAGGTATTTAACTGTTAAAGAGTACTGTTCAAAAGAGAAATAATGAATAAGTAGTTTCACACCATCTCAGCAAATTACTCAGCAAGTAAGGTAAATACATGGTTACAGATTAACTTTGATTTAATATTTTAATTGCAAAGGAAGGCAACGACAAAATTATTAGCGTTCACTTAAACAATTACACGTTTATTAGTTACAACGTGTGAAAAAGAATAGGACATCCAAATATTTATTTGGTTATTACTTTACTAGTTAATCTGGTCACCTCAATTGAGCTAAACCGACCCGGTTCACGACGTGCATTTCATTAGGAAAAATCCATTAGCTAAAGCTTGCACGTTCGAACAAAACGTGACTTTGAATGCGGTCTTGGTATGAGTTCTGTTTCAGTGTGAACTCAGATTGTCGTGTTCTCCATTTCTGCGAGATTATTCCAGTTGCGGTTATATTTATCAGATTTTTTTCCAATAAATATAACTGTATTGTGAAAGCGCGGCAGGTGTTACAAAGTTGCAGGACTAACCTTGGTGTTCCGGTACAGGTTTCGTAGCTTCTGCTCCGGTCGTCATCAGGGCTACCAACACGACAAAGACGGGATAACAGGTCTCCATGGCACTTCACTGCACTCCCACCTCACAACACTCTCTCACTCAACCGACGCTTCACAGGAGCAAGTCACAGGTCACATGGGGTCGCAGAACGTGAAGACATACTCTCCGTGTCGACGACGTACCGGGACTGGCGTCGTGCCCCTCGAGACGCGTCGCGACGCAACTCCCCGCCCGCCCATGCGCTCGCCCCCCACCACCCCGAGCCGCCCGGCGCCCCCAATATTTACCTTATAAATTCCCTCTTCCTATCTCAGGGCAATATTGATATCAACCGAACGATGACACAATTTGGAATACTTTATTGAAAGCGCGGCCCCCCAGATATTGCTCCGATATGAAAACTGTTTTTATTCCCCCGCTTTGAACAATATTTGCTATTGACTTTCTATCTAAATTTTAATAATACGCTCTTTCCATAAAGAAGAGGGTATTTGTTTCTGCCAACCCTGCCCCGGCCGTGGACAGGTATGCTGTCAATATTTGTTTGATCTTGACAGTCCGGTATATTTCATATTCGTCCTGCAGTATACTTACATTGGTGGCAGGAGCAAAACGCATTAACTATTTGTATATGTCAATATATCAGATACCAGAAATAACATAACAATATAACTGACATTTTAAGGAAGTAATCACATACATATAATTATTTTGCACATAATAATATTCACTTTTGCTCAGTAGTAACCTAACTACTATACGACTAAATAAGAATTCACTCAAAGCTAATATAAAGCTACATAAAGTGACTATCTCAAAAACCGTGCGTTGCAGCGAGATCAAAACATAAACTTCTTTCACTTAGTTTATGATCCAAGTATTACTGTTAATACTGTGATTGAAATTGAATACTGCATTAAATGATCACTCTATAATTTTTGTAAGTTTATCGCCATAAAAATCTAACGTGAATTAAATCTTTTGTGTAACCCTCCCGTTACAGAATCAATATACTGTCAGGAGAGCTTATTCTAGAGCAAGCAACATACATCTAGCCATGGGAGGAACATGGCCTCTTTTAATCCACTCCAGACCATTTTAATAATTTTCCTTTAGCTTTATTTACTGAGACATATGAAAATAGGGTTAGAGTTTCAACTGAAGTCCTTTAAATTTAAACCGATAATCATAAGAAATTATGGGAATACGTGGTATGAGTCTGAATTTGAGATGCTTTGTTTGTGCGAAATACAATCACAGTGCGTGCTATGCTTGTTTGTATCTCCAAACCAACACAAGCATGCACTGTAGCGTGCTGTGTCTATATCTGCAACAAACAATGCCTAGTTAGTCAGGTTCTGATGTGAGACTGTCTACGGTGCGACATTACGCCCCCGTACCAACCGTATGAACAAATACAACGGAATGTCAAAGGGCTCGAGAGAACTAAAATAATCGCGTTAAAATTTCAATAGATTGTACTCTGTTTGTTTCCAAATCTGTTTGTGCTGCTACTTACTTACTGGAATCATGGTTACTTCTAAGACCAATTTAGTACTTTTCTTTGACGTTCATCACATTTCTACGGAGTGGCAACCACCAACGCAAAAATCAATTTTGCCTTTATAGACATGAAGCTACATGGAAAGTCTAGACATCAATTTGTTGTCGAGATATCGGATTGTGAATCAGACAGACCGAAATGAAAGTTTCCAACCACTCGAGTGATGGGCTTTGGTGAAGCTCAGCCCATTAACCCTTGAGTTTTATCAATGTTGTACACCAAAGAAATCACGATAGAGCAAACAATCTGATTGAACTCTGTGGATGATATGCTAAAGTGGTATAGGCTATATTGGTTGATAATCAGATGTAAAACGTACATTTATGTCCCATAGTTCAATCTTAATTTAAATTTGATCTGTCATTTATTATTTGTGAGAAATAATGTTTCTTTCTTCTTCTTCTTTCTTCTTTTTAATTTGGTAAATGGAAAGAGAAATCTCCCTACGTTCTATAGTGGAAGAATTTGCTATCTTCAATCCGAAAATTGTTTTCCTACCAGCTATGTTGGAGGTACAGCAAAATATGGTGTCTTAACTAGTGTTTATAGTCTGACAAATTAAGGATACGATGAAAAAAGTTTCAAAATAACGAGCTAACTGAGTCGGGTTTCAGATTTGTTATGGAAACAGGCCAACCAACGACAGCAACATTCTCAAAAACCAAATGCAACCTGTATAAGTCCACAAGTTTTTATTGAAATTCACAAAACACAAATAAATGTTTGTTGATTTGTTATGTCCTTATAATATTAAGACTTTCGAATATAAGGAAGTTTCTATTGCAAGATAGTAGTTTGCTACATAGTCCAGGTGGTTAGATGTGCACTTGGTAAACACACATATAATTGACAATCAAGTATTTTAACCCACCATTTCTACCTTGTAGCTACTTGTTTGTAACTAAACACAATCAATGGCGAGCCTCCTGAATGAGTGGAACAAAAAAGAACCCCATCGCCAGGCTGTAAAACCAACAAAAACATTCAATGTCTTCTACATAACTTTAAAAATACAGTACAAGACACCTCCTAAACCAACGGGGATCTTAACCCCGAAACATGTTTGTAATCTAATAAAAAAACCAATTTTTGACAAGTATCCCTATTCTGTGAAAATTATCCCTGCATTGTCCATACAATGGCATCGAGTTGTACATTTACCAGATAATACAGAAATGCTCTTTTCACTTTGAATTTACCGGATTAATCGAATAGATGATGACATCTGGTCATAATATCAGAAAATTACCATTTGAATATTAACGAAGTGTCGAATGAAAAATAAAATCAAGCAAAATTTATTAAGCAAAAACATTCTGAAGTTTGTTTCTTGGTTCTGCTTGACTTGTCTATGGTGGCACGTGCTACATATGGCTTTAAATATATAATAGACCTTCCTAAATATAGTGATTTTATCCTGCCTAGGTCTAAGCAACTACACAATAGAATATATTGGTTGGAAACTTTATTTATAGCAACCAAATCTAATGTTACAAACTTCCCACATTTTAATTAAATATCATAACTATTGTCTTCCGTAACGTTAATTAGAAATTTAACTTCATATATTCTGAGATCATGTAATGTATATAACTAAACTAAATATAAACTAAATATAGCTGTTTTAATAACTATGATGCTCTAAATAGTTTTGAAATACAAATAACTTCTTAAAACTGTATTTATACATTTTGTTTTTGGAATCGTTCATGGAAGCGTTTTGAAGGAAACAGGATTTTTCCGGACATTTTCCATTGTTCAGTGATACAAAAAAATCAGTAACACTACGTTTTGATAACTGCAATTTGATCTCTTCTTCAGGAAAACAACTAACCTAACACATTATTATAAACTAGGTTAAAATAAACAAATTATACCAGATCGTTGTGACACGAGTAAGTGAGGAATCACAACCACCGTGTTGTGTGTCAACTTAACTAACTCTAAAACATACACTTAGTAATGTTGTGTTACGTTAGTTATTTACCTGAAGAAAAGATCACACTCATGATCTCAAAACGTAGTGTTACAGATCACTGCACAATGGAAAATTTCCGGGAAAATACCATTTCCTTCACTTTCTTAATTTAGTTTATAAAAAGAGGGGGGCGTCCCACTTTTAATCCTTATTATGACCACCTCACAGGCCGTGGATCGTATCAAAAAGAACTTTGGGCGGAGGAGGCGATACCGTAGCAGATCGATGGTACTAATAAGAAGTGCCACGGTCACAGACAGGGTTTTAACCTGCACTATACTCTGCACCAATCCCAATTCAGGGTCTTAGACCTTTCGGTCGTCAGTTCTCCTTGTTTAGGATAGGATTAAAAAACCATGTAAGATTATTTCCCCAAAAATATTAGTAAGTTGGCCAACAAGTAACAAGAGGATATATAAATAAGACCGTGCTCCACGGTGGTCAAAATACAGAACAAACTGAAACGGATAAAGCGGCACAATGATGTATACACAAAATGAACCACGGCTGTGTGAGAGAAAATTCCACATACCTCGGGTTACAGAAAAACACGAAGTATCCAAGTAGCGTGATCGCTAAATTGGCAGGGCCAATGAAAACGATCAAGGGACGGTCTGATTTAAGTATTACATCTGAATTTACATTGCCAGTTCATTACATATAAACTATTATATTTATGACACATAATTCTTGGAAAGCGAAATTATTTACTGGACATATAAGCTAAACGTAACTACTGAAGGATTTTATTTAATTGGGACCGTATATCAATATTATACAATATATACAATATTCACTTAGTTATCTAGTACATAAATACAATTAAAACTGATATAAGGCACTTGTTTACATTACAAACACATACAAACCTGTACGTATATAATATAGACAAATAAGAGAAACAACTTGTAATGTAAAAATCGTTTGATTTCTTTTAAAGAATTTCCTCAAGAGAAAAATAAAAATTTATAAATATTTCAAAACATTATTCTATACAATAAAGCACAAAGTTTAAAGCAAATACACATCTTCGAAATTAGTAACCTTATTACGAGTAAAAAATAATTGAATTAATGACACTAAACAAAATTCATTTACACTAAAAGAGTACAAGACTTAATAGTTTAAGATACGTAATCAATATCTATACAATATTTTCACAGTTAAAAATTGTTTTACTCTATTTTACTCCAATATACCTCTTTGCGGAGTATTAACATTTCAAAGGGTTTTACATTTAATCATATATATCTTCTGTCTAAACACAGTCCATGAATTTAAAACTTTCTGTTTAATTCAAGTGGTGAAATAAAAATTACCACTCAGTTACAATATAGTCTAAAACGTTTAGGTTTTGATATGAGACTGCCTACGGTGCGACGTGTTTGTACTCAATACAATCACAGTGCGTGCCATGTTGTGTTTGTACCTTTAAACCCACAATAGAGCGTGTTCATGCACTGAAGTGTGCTGTGTCAGTCTCTCTAACAAACAATGTCTAGTTAGTTAGGTTTTGATATGAGACTGCCTACGGTGCGACGTGTTTGTACTCAATACAATCACAGTGCGTGCCATGTTGTGTTTGTACCTTTAAACCCACAATAGAGCGTGTTCATGCACTGAAGTGTGCTGTGTCAGTCTCTCTAACAAACAATGTCTAGTTAGTTAGGTTTTGATATGAGACTGCCTACGGTGCGACGTGTTTGTACTCAATACAATCACAGTGCTTGCCATGTTGTGTTTGTACCTCGAAACCCACAATAGAGCGTGTTCATGCACTGAAGTGTGCTGTGTCAGTCTCTCTAACAAACAATGTCTAGTTAGTTAGGTTTTGATATGAGACTGCCTACGGTGCGACGTGTTTGTACTCAATACAATCACAGTGCGTGCCATGTTGTGTTTGTATCTCTAAACCCACAATAGAGCGTGTTCATGCACTGAAGTGTGCTGTGTCTGTCTCTCTAACACACAATGTCTAGTTAGTTAGGTTTTGATATGAGACTGCCTACGGTGCGACGTGTTTGTACTCAATACAATCACAGTGCGTGCCATGTTGTGTTTGTACCTCTAAACCCACAATAGAGCGTGTTCATGCACTGAAGTGTGCTGTGTCAGTCTCTCTAACAAACAATGTCTAGTTAGTTAGGTTTTGATATGAGACTGCCTACGGTGCGACGTGTTTTGTACTCAATACAATCACAGTGCTTGCCATGTTATGTTTGTACCTCTAAAACCACAATAGGAGCGTGTTCATGCACTGAAGTGTGCTGTGTCTGTCTCTCTAACACACAATGTCTAGTTAGTTAGGTTTTGATATGAGGACTGCCTACGGTGCGACGTGTTTGTACTCAATACAATCACAGTGATTGCCATGTTGTGTTTGTATCTCTAAACCCACAATAGAGCGTGTTCATGCACTGAAGTGTGCTGTGTCTGTCTCTCTAACACACAATGTCTAGTTAGTTAGGTTTTTGATATGAGACTGCCTACGGTGCGACCCTGACGTGTTTGTACTCATTACAATCACAATGTGCGTGTCATGTTGTGTTTGTACTCTTAAACCCACAATTAGAGCGTTGTTCATGCACTGAAGTGTGCTGTGTCTGTCTCTCTAACACACAATGTCTAGTTAGTTAGGTTTTGATATGAGGACTGCCTACGGTGCGACGTGTTTGTACTCAATACAATCACAGTGCTTGCCATGTTGTGTTTGTACCTCTAAAACCCACAATAGAAGCGTGTGTTCTTGCACTGAAGTGTGCTGTGTCAGTCTCTCTAACACACAAATGTCTAGTTAGTTAGGTTTTGATATGAGACTGCCTACGGTGCGACGTACGTGTTTGTACTCAATACAATCACAATGTGCGTTGCCATGTTGTGTTTGTACCTCTAAACCCACAATAGAAGCGTGTTCATGCACTGAAGTGTTGCTGTGTCAGTCTCTCTAACAAACAATGTCTAGTTAGTTAGGTTTTGATATGAGGACTGCCTACGGTTGCGCGACGTGTTTGTACTCAATACAATCACAGTGCTTGCCATGTTATGTTTGTACTCCTAAAACCCACAATAGAGCGTGTTCATGCACTGAAGTGTGCTGTGTCTGTCTGTCTCTCTAACACACAATGTCTAGTTAGTTAGGTTTTGATATGAGACTGCCTACGGTGCGACGTGTTTGTACTCAATAAACAATCACAGTGCTTGCCATGTTGTGTTTGTACCTCTAAACCCACAATAGAGCGTGTTCATGCACTGATGTGTGCTGTGTCTGTCTCTCTAAAAACAATGTCTAGTTAGTTTTGGTTTTGATATGAGACTGCCTACGGTGCGAGTGTTTGTACTCAATACAATCACCAGTGCTTGCCATGTTTATGTTTGTACCTCTAAAACCCACAATTAGAGCGTGTTCATGCACTGAAGTGTGCTGTGTCTGTCTCTCTAACACACAATGTCTAGTTAGTTAGGTTTTGATATGATGAGACTGCCTACGGTGCGAGGTGTTTGTACTCAATACAATCACAGTGCTTGCCATGTTGTGTTTGTACCTCTAAAACCCACAATAGAGCGTGTTAATGCACTGAAGTGTGCTGTGTCAGTCTCTCTAACAAACAATGTCTAGTTAGTTAGGTTTTGATATGAGACTGCCTACGGTGCGACGTGTTTGTACTCAATACAATCCCAGTGCTTGCCATGTTGTGTTTGTACCTCTAAAACCCACAATAGAGCGTGTTCATGCACTGAAGTGTGCTGTGTCAGTCTCTCTAACAAACAATGTCTAGTTAGTTTAGGTTTTGATATGAGACTGCCTACGGTGCGACGTGTTTGTACTCAATACAATCACAGTGCTTGCCATGTTTGTGTTTGTACCTCTAAACCCACAATAGAGCGTGTTCATGCACTGAAGTGTTGCTGTGTCAGTCTCTCTAACACAAACAATGTCTAGTTAGTTAGGTTTTTGATATGAGACTGCCTACGGTGCGACGTGTTTGTACTCAATACAATCACCAGTGCTTGCTTGCCATGTTGTGTTTGTGTACCTCTAAACCCACAATAGAGCGTGTTCATGCACTGAAGTGTGCTGTGTCAGTCTCTCTAACAAACAATGTCTAGTTAGTTAGGTTTTGATATGAGACTGCCTACGGTGCGACGTGTTTGTACTCAATACAATCACAGTGCTTGCCATGTTGTGTTTGTATCTCTAAACCCACAATAGAGCGTGTTCATGCAGTGGTATGATGCTATGACTATGTCTGTATCAAGCAATGCTAATCAAGTTGAGCTAGGTTTTGACGTGAGACTAGAACACAAGTAATATTGATAGCGTGCAATCATTCTTCAGTAGTAATGAAATCGTCAATATTGTAGTTAGTGTTCTATATTACAACGATATAAAGGCAAGATGCAGGCAGTAACTAAATCTCCGTGAAGTTATTTTGGTATTATTCTCTAAATGTTTTATGCAATTGGAACCTAAATTATCTGTCCTAATTTATTAGGTATATACAATTTCTCTATACTACAATTCTATAGTAAATATCATGGTACATGAGTAATAGGTTATTCTTAAAAATACTTGCTGAGCAATACTTATCAATGTTGCTCTGAAAATAAAGACCCGATCAGTCATAGGAACTTTGTGGTTTCTGTTTCTTTTGGGATGACCTGTCGTATCATTTCTGCAGGCCGAATAACAACCTCTCTTTGTTGTAAATAAATATAAAGAACACTTTGAGCTCTTTGATTTAAGATTTATATAGAACTCTCTTAGAGCAGAATTTTAAACCAAAAAGGATATTTTTCACGTTTTTCCTTTAATGTTGTTTGTTAAAAATAACCTTATTTCATAT
The DNA here is from genome assembly GCF_021130785.1 of Homalodisca vitripennis. Lineage (NCBI taxonomy): Eukaryota > Metazoa > Arthropoda > Insecta > Hemiptera > Cicadellidae > Homalodisca > Homalodisca vitripennis. The sequence goes on from NC_060207.1 coordinate 243,269,194, forward strand.
GCATAGTGCATCATATTACCGTTCTGAATCGATGACTTACTATTATTTACATAAATAATTAAAACTAAACAGGGCCAACCAAGAATTGCGACTGGAAACGGTGCGGTGTTGTGTTTGTGCGCAATACAATCACAATGCGTGCCATGTTGTGTTTATACCTGTAAACCCACACTGGGCCGTGTCTATGCAGTGAGGTGTGCCGTGACAATGTATGTATCAAACAATGCCAACCAAGTAAGCCTGGTTTGGATTTGAGACTGGAAACGGTACGGTGTTGTGTTTGTGCGCAATACAATCACAATGCGTGCCATGTTGTGTTTATAACTGTAAACCCACACTGGGCCGTGTCTATGCAGTGAGGTGTGCCGTGACAATGTATGTATCAAACAATGCCAACCAAGTAGTATGTATCAAACAATGCCAACCAAGTAAGAATCGATGACTTACTATTATTTACATAAATAATTAAAACTAAACAGGGCCAACCAAGAATTGCGACTGGAAACGGTGCGGTGTTGTGTTTGTGCGCAATACAATCACAATGCGTGCCATGTTGTGTTTATACCTGTAAACCCACACTGGGCCGTGTCTATGCAGTGAGGTGTGCCGTGACAATGTATGTATCAAACAATGCCAACCAAGTAAGCCTGGTTTGGATTTGAGACTGGAAACGGTACGGTGTTGTGTTTGTGCGCAATACAATCACAATGCGTGCCATGTTGTGTTTATAACTGTAAACCCACACTGGGCCGTGTCTATGCAGTGAGGTGTGCCGTGACAATGTATGTATCAAACAATGCCAACCAAGTAAGCCTGGTTTGGATTTGAGACTGGAAACGGTACGGTGTTGTGTTTGCGCAATACAATCACAGTGCGTGCCATGTTGTGTTTGTATCGCTAAACCGACACTGGCGCGTGGCGTGTTGTGTCCATCTCTATATCAAACAACTGTCCGAATCTGAAACCTGTGATTTCAGGTCACGCACTCCAACCTTGTGTTATTTGTGTTTTAACTAGGGGAAAAAACTATCTTCGGTTCTACTAGATTAGATACTAAATCTATAATCCAGACTATGACTAAGAATTATATTATTAAGTACACGAGTTATTTTTTGTGTATGATGCAATTTTGTTTACACCTTATTACAAATTACAAGTATGTTAACAGTTTTCATTTTTATGTATTAAAATAATTGCAAATTTGCTGTATGTGATATGAGGTTGAGTGGTAGAGAGGGCTTTACAGCCCTAACTCCACCTCTTTAACAAATTATTATTTCATTTCATTATGTTATTACATATATTTTGTAACCCGAATGCAAAACTTTAGCATTTAAATGTAATGACGATTGCGATGTAATTTGTATTGTCTTCTATCCAATAAAGAATTGAATTGAATTGATATCATTGAAATAATAAATTATCCTTAGAATATCCATCACAGAATTCAAGCTTTTACTGAAAAGTATTTATTCCTTTATTAGGAGAAAACCTGTAGTGTCCAAAGCCCAAAAACCTATCGTAATGTCAATACATATATTAGTATCGATACACAACGTTTAATTTTTTAGTTAGAGGATAGACCTTAGCAGTTTAATACCTTTCGTGTAACATGCAAATAGTAATTAGAGAAAGGAACGTTTTCCTCTTAAGTTTCTAAACACGATTTGTACACGATTAATACACTTCTTCTTGTATATCGTGCTTTTAAAAAGTATTTAATTCTCAATTAATTTTGAGAATATTGATTACCACAGTACGAAGAAGAAGAAATATGACACTAATGAGACGATAAATGTACAGAAATCCGTTAGAAGAGTGGTGATAAGAAGTATTTAGAAGGGAGGAAAACTTATGTCGTATCTTTTGTTGAAGGTGCAGTTTCCCTTCCTCTTGATTAAGCCATTAGGGCTGTGCGAGAGCGCCTCCATGTAGCCGTTTGTCTAACTAATCCTCACCGCACCTTTCTTTAACGTTCAGCTGATATCGCCTGTCATAAGAAATCTCAAATATAGTTTATACAATCTAAATAGCTGCTGGTAAAATTGTATATATATATATATATATATATATATATATATATATATACCTTTTTATTTATTATATGATATATATATATATATATATATATAAAATTTGTAATTTATACCAATTTGAATAATGGGAATAAAAGTTCTTTGACAGGTATTTATTTGGTCTTCCGATCATATGTTACTTTGGTTATTCATATGTTATTTGGGTACATATGTGACAGATACGGTCAAATTCAAAATAATTTAATCGTGAAAAGTAAGCGCTCTGTGGTGAAATGGTAGCAATTCACCCGGCAAGTGAGAGATCCGGATTCAAGTCCCAGCGGAGCAAGTACTTTTTGTGATTCAATGTTTATTAAAAAAATATATATATATATATATATATATATATATATATTTATATTTATATAATTATTATATATATATATAATTAACAATGTAATGAAAAAGATACTCATTCCCCGATATTGTTAATGAGTATTTTGAGATCAGAACTTATTTCATTTTATAAGGAATAATTTCTCGTAAATTTTCCTACCCCAAGCTGTAAATATTTTATCCTGTGACACAGATTTCCGATGCGAGTGAATTAGGCTGGGGTTTCTTATAACTCTTGTAAGATATTACAAAGTAAATAAATATATTCTACTAAAAATCATATACCTAAATTGTACATTCCAAAATTGCAAAATTTTGTAAATATGAGCGGTAAGGAGTGCATATGTAATAATGATACAATTTCTATCAGAATAATATTGAACTGGGTTTTAGGGACTGATTTTTACATGTCATAAAGCCTCTTTGTTCTGTGTCTTTACTACGGAAATCACCGGTTATGATAAAATATTTGTTTCGTTCAATTAGCCTACCACTTAAGTACAATAGAACACTTAATTGGCAATAATTTATAACCTTAAAATTTAAAGTTACGATCGCGTGCCAATTGGGTTTTAAATTTAATGGTTTTAGTATGAACAATCGTCTAGAAGATAGTGTTCAAACGCACATATTTGCAATGAATAAAACAGTATTTCTTAAGATATGTATTATATACATTTTTAATACAAATTTATCTGTATTATTTTTAATATTTTGTTAAATTAATCAAATTTGTATAAATGGCAATAGCCTTATTTAATTTATCACTAAACATTGAATCATAAAAAGTAATTGCTCCAGCGGGACTTGAACCCGGATCACTCACTTTCCGGGTGAATGTACTACCATTACACCACAGAGCGCTTACTTTTTACAATTAAATTATTTTGTATTTGGCCGTATGTATCACATATGCGTTTAAATAACCAAACTAACATACGATTGGTAGACCAAATACCTGTCAAACGAGTTTTGTTTACATTATTAACATTTGTGTCAAGATTTGTATAATATTTGTTACAGCAATTTCATAAATATGAGGTGTTTAATTAAATTGAATCGTACAACCCGCATATTAAACATAGTAAAAGTAAGTCACACTACTTGTCGAGTAACCGCTCCCGCTGAGGTGACATGCAGAATTGCAAGTCTATAGCACGTTTTATTCTTGGGTTTCCTATTGATAAAGAGAAAATCACAGTTTTTAAAATCACAGGCAGATTAGAAACAAATTTTCATTAAATTATTGATGCTCAGCCAAATTCGGATGGACGTACACCAATTTAGTACTCAACTGATGAAATCTTTTCCTTACGATTTCTTGCTACATGATACATTAACATTTTATCTCATTAATTTAAGTAATGTAACATTGTTTAAATAATTAAACATGAAATAAAGAGGTTACTGCAACCAGGGTTGCACTGAAATCTAATCTAGTCATTGCCTTTTAAACCCGATTTCAATTAAATTACTTTCTTTCACACTATGAATAGAGCAACACTTTAAAATCCCTCGTGGTTGGACTGAGTTTATTTACAAATGATATAATCTGCTATTTTACCGTTGCTATCATAATTACCCATAAGCCCAATGTAAAAATATTCGCTAACGCTCAGCCAAATCCTATGGACTGACCATCATCGAGATCAATGTCCCCTATATAGAAATGAAGCTTGTGTAACATGTCAAAGATATACGATAGTTCATTTTCAAGACATAGCGCAGACAGATATTAAACTTTTCCCAGTACCTCGAGTGATAGGCTTCGCTAACGCTCAGCCAAATCCTATGGACTGACCATCATCAAGGTCAATGTCCCCTATATGGAAATGAAGCTTGTGTAACATGTCAAAGATAGACGATAGTTCATTTTCAAGACATCGCGCAGACAGATATTAAACTTTTCCCAGTACCTCGAGTGATAGGCTTCGCTGACGCTCAGCAAATAATTTTATGTAAACAATAAATAACTATAAACGGACAACATCAAATTCTAAATCATTAGAGCGATTATATGGAAGGGCGCTATATCGTTGTAAAAACGGCACAGAGTTATTATATATTATGTAAATAAATATGACTTTTCGTAGCAGTAAGAATAATATTAATAGCATGAAGTGGTAAATTACATTTCAAAAAGTAACAGAAAGAGACAAATTTAAACATGGTAAAAAAATGAAATATTTAAATAAAATATACGAAAATAGTGTTCAAGAATTGAAATGCACGATCTGATTTAGTTGTAACCAATTCTTAGTGCAGTATTAGTCTGCTTGCAATATTTACATTTTTCTTCTACTATGGCATGTGCAGTATAAATTTTTTGACATTCAACGATGACAATTATGAAAATGATCCATTGTCAATAATAGCCGTAAAATAGAGTTAGGTGTTTAAAAATAGTAAATACAACAACAATAGGTAAACAATATAGACGAAAAAATAAAATTAATCAATTTTAATCGTATTTTACATTAAGGGTATTAATTTCAAATGGCTAGTTATTTACATTAGTGCAAACGACAGTAGTTGAAGTGCTAGCCAGGTTTAGTTACACAGACAGCCGTTAGAGGTTTCACTGTACGGAGCTAATGGTTTAATCAAGGGAAGGGAACTACCTCATCGGCCGTCCAGACGCCATTAATCGTATCCCCTTCCTATCGCTCACAATATTGATTGTTCTTCTTGGTTTATATCCATTGATTAAACCTACTATCGTTTACTTATCATTCCTGTACTGATTTATCGTATTTTATCTACATGAAGATGATCAATAACAGAGGCAGTTTAGTTACACCGTTTTACCCCAAGAATATCTGTACTGATTACGATGATCTCTGATTTGTGAGATTAATCTCTACTAAAATATAAATATAACTATTAAAATATTGGTATACGTACAACATCAGGTATATATGAAAAAATGGTTTGTTTAAATAATAGTATAGCTTGAAATAGTGTGTGAAATGTAAACAACCGTGATGTGTATTTTTGTATGACAATACAATTTATGTTTAATTAATTTAGCCACTATTTTCAATTTGTTTACATTAAAGCACTGTGTATACTTGATTGTGGCAATACTTTTTATTGCAACCTTTTTTGTAACCATTGTTTGAGCTCAAATTAAGAAAATAACTAGACAAAAATTTAAACATTTTAGTTAAACCATACTTTTAATTGTATATTTAAGCAAATATTAAGTATGTAGTGCTTTGTCAGTACTTTAATGCAGCTATCAAAGACAAAATTAATCTCTAAAGTTTACTGTAAATTTAAATGTTGTTATAAGACCCATATTTGTTGTCTTTTAACAGAAGTAGGTTTCTTAGAGCTAGGTATGCATATAGATATACTTCCTGAATTAGCGAAACAAATTAAAATTAACTGTGACATAAAAATATTAAGACGGGAAAAACTCACAATGGCTATAAATATACACTTTTTGACAAATTTTGTTGATCGGGGAATCAAGGCAAAATCAATTTTCTTTGGGACAAGAAGACAGAGCCAACATTGGTGTCGGAAATATATTTCACTAAAACCAGTAGTGCTAGTACGCGTGCAAAGCCAACGAGATTGCTTGCGAACCCACGGGTAACTGCTAGTTATGCATATAGATATACTTCCTGAATTAGGGAAACAAATTAAAATTAACTGTGACATAAAAATATTAAGACGGGAAAAAAACTCACAATGGCTATAAATATACACACTGTTGATTGACAAAATCAATTTTGTTGATTGGGACAAGAAGACAGAGCCAACATTGGTGTCGGAAATATATTTCACTCAAACCAGTAGTGCTAGTACGCGTGCAAAGCCTACTAGATTGCTTGCGAAGCCTCGGGTAACTGCTAGTTATATCATAAACTGATACGTTTACCTCGATATGATTAAAGTATCATATTGTAGTAATAGATACTCTACAAATAAAATTAGGTAGTTTTTCTAGATTCTATAATATTAGTTGAGCTGGTGATACGTACCAGCTTTCTTTTTCGTTTGGCTGATTACGATATATATTATAGCGCGAAACAAAACTTTTATGGAGTATGACAAGGTACGTACCTTTTTAGCCAACTATACTTCAATAATAATAACTATCACTTCAACGCTTTGAAGAATAAAATATACAAAGATAAAAAAGCCACTAAAGTGTTAAGAATAAATATTATGATATTTAAACTTATATTCTACTTCTTACTGGTTTGTATCTTCTTGTTGAACCCACACTGGGCACAGCAAAACCGTTTCACATATCTAGGCAACCTTATGGATGTCCAGTACACAAGTAACCATTAATATTCTGGGATATAAGGGTAATTCGATAGGTCTAGTCTTCTGCAGGAGATGACTGATGGCGTTGGTGGGGGTTCATAAGAGTCATAGGTTCGTGCTAGCCTAGACATAAGGACGTGCTTTGACTGAAGAGGCTGGTTCAGAGCTGGTTTATCCATGTTCCGAGAGAACATGACTGAGATCAATGCCCCTAATCCTTCTTCATGGATCTGGACAGGAGCCCCCAACGCCCAATCTTGCGCATCCAGAATATTCTGTCACTTCAGAAGGTCCTTTTAGAAATAGGGGCAATTTATAAACTTCTTATCCTTAGAGAACATGGTGTTAACATAACCTTCTGAAATATGAATTATTAAAAAGTAATTCTGTATTAAAATTCCACAAAGAAAATTCATAGAATATTTACGATTTACTATAAAACAAGCGAGACAAAACTAAAGAGGTCAACTACTGAGCCAACACGGATAATTGTGTCCTGTTTCCTGGAATTAGCATTGTAATATCTGTAATACTCGACTGTAACCATGTGATGAATAATAAAGCACATTATAAATTGATTGTGAAGCATGTCAGACAAGAGACATTCCCGCACATGTGATGGATTTTTACGGATTGCAGCACATCTCACATGAAAAACTGAATATATTAACGTAGCCAGTAAAAATATAGATGGATAATTACTGTAAATTAACAGCTGTTACAATAGAAACCCTAAAGTGTAGTCTTCATTAACGGCTAACTTTTTAAGAAACTACTAAATAATGTGTAGTTACCATTCACATTAATATTTAACTATCTAATTAATTATATACCACCCTTCTCAGTACCAGATAAAAAATATATGTTATCAACAAAATAAATTTACATAAATTTTTAGAAATGGCAAATATTGTAGACGAATCAACGATAATTATATTCATCAGTTCCGATCATGCGAAGTGGAGCCCTAATAGTAATTGTGATGTACTTCATAAAGTAAAAAGCAACTATTTAGGACAACTAATGAATTTATCATTAATTTTGTTACGGTTTTAATACGCATGTAATTACTCACAACAGATCATATTTGTTTGGGTTACTAGAGTACACTGCACTGTGTTATTCGACATATCCAATACCTTTGTTATAAAATGAAATGCATGTGTGTTATAATACTCTTATAACCACTTGGGAGTTCGTTGTTATAACAACCTACTCGCACATGAATGATGCTGTACACATCCCACTATGTTAATGTTCTCAGATTGTCTGTGACATACATGTGACATATGTTATAATGCTGCCTCCAGCCTTTATACGGTTGATTGATGTTCCCAACTGCCGTACTTCACAGTTTATTTGGGCTACCTGTCTCTGTCCACCCTGTTCCTTCATCAACTGTGTATTCTATTAGTTTGTTTGAATTACATCCGGCGAGATCTAAGATTATTACTAAATTCAATTTAAAACTAAATTTAGGAATCTTGAGACTAATTTATTAACAAGAAAATGCATTTTAAAACGCACACATAATTTTAAGTAAACAAAAGATTTCATGACTTTAATGAGGAGAATAAGTAGGGATATGTATAGGTTGTTAATATTTTATAAGCTTTTTTCCTTAGAAAATTAATTGTATTCGAGATTTAATGGGGAGCAGAGTTCAACTACCAAAAAGCCATAGATTGAGAGATTTCTACTCTAAAACCACAAATTGGGGTTGATTAACCAGATTTTCAACTTAGAAGAGTCGTAAACCACAAAAGAGAGTTTTCTTCGTATTGGCATACGGTACTACTGGTAAAACCCATTATTGTATTATTTATTCTATTAAAACCATTTCCCTAAAAAAAATATACGAACAGCAATACAGCGTTTTATATTTAAAAAATAAGTTATTACGGTGATGAGTCTGCAAAAGTTACAAAGCATTGTATTGTCAAGCACTCCTTAAATTACGTGAATTTTATTCTTCAATAAAGATTATGTTCCGTACTTCTCCATTCCAGGTTTTGTTGCATGGAATAAACCCTGATGTTATAATGAAAAAACAATACAGAATGTCTTCTTGAGACCCACATCACTGATGGGACAGGTAAATAAACCAAAGTGACAGCGATCTTAGACTACTTATCCTCTTCTTCTTTAAGAAACCTAGTAGTGATATCCCTGGCTTTATAAATTAACATTATGTGACCACTTATACTACATAAGAGTAACACTACAATAAAACCACTTGCCGTAAATTTGGTACGAAATTCTGATCGTTTCAAATTGTGTTTGTATTTGTATACACTTTTATTTAATGTAACCACGATATAGTAATCTCTACGTAGAATTGCACATTCCCTATGGGCATGTATAAAGTACAAAGACAAAAAAATCGTATTAGGTATTTTACATATTCAGACAGTAGTCAAGTTCGTTCATTACTCATGGTCATGAACCATAATCCTTTACGTAGTAAAGCCTTTCACACTCAAGACTGCCCATCTCTTTCTAGTACGACATATACCTGAATATCATTACGTAAGGCCTATACCTGAATTTTAATGACCCATCGGACTACTGCGATATCGAAAATCTCTACAAATTCTAGAGTTTAAATCTGGGTTTAAGTACCTTAGATTGTAACTTCGTCCCCCCCCCCAATACTAGACTCCAAACCCAGTATATACTGTCGTATACCCTTTTTTCAAAGTGGTGTACAAATCTGGATATCTGGTTTCCATCACTTATGTCCTCATAAATATTGATCGATTATTTTGCCAATGGCGCAGTGTAGCGGGTACGACGGTTATCGCAAGATAACCAGAACAAGCAACGTCGAGCGTGGCTGCTGCTTGGATACGTGACCGCTGAGCGATCCTGTCCTTGCAAGCAGCCCGCCTTCCCGGCCATTGGTGGTGGTTCGGATGTCACCTTTAAGCCGTTGGTGCCCAGGTTAAGTGTTAGAGAGGGATTTTTAGCCCTAACTTCGCCTGGTAAAATAAGACATTCTTTACTTTACCAAATCATTCCAGGATAAGTTTAGTTAGCATTTATTTCTTATACTACAGGACATATATTATAAAAATTTTATTTAAAAACATGTTCATCCAAATCCGAACATGGAGTGAGATCTACCAACACCGAGGTCAATGTTGATTATACAGAAATTAAAATTTCAAGAAAATTCTACAGGTCATTTTGTGCTCGGAATAACGGTTAAAATACATCGAAAAAGACAGAAATAAAAATTTTCTAATATCTGTATTGTTAATCTTCGCTAGCGCTCAGCCAACAATAATAATCTAAAATTATAATTTGTAGTTATTCTTTATAATTCGTTTTACTTGTGTAATCCAATTTTAACTATAAAGTATGTTACCACATTTTGATCATCCCAATATATTATTATGTGGATTGTTTGGAATGTGTATTAATAAATAGTAAAATAATATGTATATTTATCCTTTTATATCTTTTTCATAAGGTTAGACTGAGATAACAAGCCAACTGCTTAGTTATTTTACTTAAGGAAATATTGAGGTAATTTATGAGACTAAGCATTTTGGTCGACCGTTGAGAGAGGTGTCAGAGAGGATTAGGCTAGTTAGACAAACGACCGCATGGCAGCAGCACTGCACGGCACTAACGGCTTAATCAAGGAAAATGTGTCCTCTTCCCCACCAGTCGACGATACAGCAATAACAATAGCTCTTTCAGTTCTAGTACTAGATATTTTGTCTTTCATATTATTAATAAGCCCTATCACATTTAATTACCCTAGTATAATAATTTATGCACTTTAATATGATCAAGTATGAAATAATAAAGTATTTATGGAACGGTTTAAAAACTTAGTTCACAGCTACTGTATGATTAATTGTTAATTTTGTGTTTACTTTTAAATCATAAAAGAATTTTAATGAAGATCACACATGAAAAATGCGTTTAACGTTTCTAATTATGTTTATTATAAACATTTAAAACACAACTATCATAATTTTAGGTTTATACCCTCAATTGTTTAGCTAGCTGTTCTAGTTAGAAATAATATATTGTTTTACTTATGGTTGATTATAATATCGTTATAATTAGTGGATTATATAATACTGAACACATTGTTAAAGCATTTGTAAAAGCATCATTTTTAATTGGATTAAAAGTAATCTGAAATTTATTTGGAGATTGGGATGTATGCCTGTTGCGTTCAACCTTTTTCAAGATTCTTTATTAAGCCAATATAAAATATATATCTATTACGTACTTGTTATTCGATAGGAAATAGAAAGCAAACTGTGAGTAAATACTAGTTTATTAATAAATATAAAATAGTGAACAGAAATGTAATTGTTTATAACCAAAACTAATAAGGGTTTTCTCTTAAGAATAAATATGTTTTTAAAACCGAATAAATTGTTACGTCTATTAATAAAAAATTCCTACCGGATGAAACTAAGAACACGAATTAAAATTAAAGTTAAAAAAATATATATATATATATATAGCTCGTAGATAAAGAATGAGAACTTAATTTTAAACAGATATTTTCAGATACATACGTAAAAATACTCCATACTTAGTTTTGATCTATATTGTTTAAATTGCTACGAAACAATTTAAAAAATACGCATTTTCCTTGACATTCTTATTGGAATTTAGGTATCTCTGTATTCCTGAGCTATGAATATGGAATATAAGTATTAATAGTTATTGTAAAGATTTAATTTCAATTTAATTCCAATATTCATATTTAAGAGCTACTATTTGTTATAATTTTATTGAAGTGAAAACTTCTTTAGGCGCGTTGAGCGTTTTGGTAGAGGGTAAAATCCTCGGTTCGCGTCACCGACATGCTAATGATACTAACCTGCATGAAAAAGTCAGTCTCGCTGTGTTTTTTAACCGTAGACTTGGCCGCGGACTACTAACCTGCATGAAAAAGTCAGTCTCGCTGTGTTAAAACTGTCCCGGCGGAGTATGAAAACAGACTGCGAAAATCAGTGACCTTTACGGCTTCCTCTCGCGATTTAAAAGTGAAGCCAATGTCGTACAATTCTGTAAGATGCGTCAAATTAAAGCTCTTAATATTGGCAATCTATTGGTTACATTTTTAAATATTCAAAAAATTTCGAAATAATTTTGATTATTGTTTACATTTTACATAGCGTTTACAATGACAAGAAAAAAGTAGTAAGCGAGGATTTTTTTTATTTTTTGGTCAGACAAAATTTGTCAGCGAGAAAGTTGTGTGAAAATAGATGAATATTTTTTTTGTAATTTATCATTTTTTTTATTGGAAGTTTAGTTTAGCCTGTAGTAGCGTATGAAGTGATGAGTGAACGTTTCTGCCGGAACTGTAGTTGGCGCATTGGCTCACTGATACCGTATTAACTCAATAAATTAGTTTATTGTGCAATAAAAATACCTTTACGAAAGAACCAAGTTAATTTAACTAATTTATTAGTTTTAAAAATATTGTGGGTTTAATTGTTATTGCAATTATATACTTTATCCGTAGCAATAACTGTATTATTTACAACGGTGTTCAACTCTCTGTTGTTCACTCGGTGTTTACTCATTTGTATTCTATGTTTAACTAACTATTAATATTGAGCAATTACAACATATTTTTATACAGATAAATGAATATGAAAACAATGAATATATTTTTAAACATTTTTAATATTTGTACGAATATTTGTATTTAAAATTTAGCATTATTCATTTTAATTATGTTTTTAATATTTAACCTCTTCATCATGAAATGAGTATTATTACGGTATAAGATTTATCTTACTAGCGTGGTAAAATAGATTTCTAGTTATTTGATAATATTTTTTCGTGGATTTTAAAATTGGAAAATTAAAAACGCGTCACATTTACAATTACAGATGTACTGCTACTATAACGTATTGTTAATTACTCTCAACTTAATAGTTCCGTTTTCACTTCTATCGGCAGTCCCACGACTGTTTTTATATTTTATGATTTGATCTGTATGAGGTTATACTATTAAAAACTCATGAAGTAGGAATAGCAGTTCTTATTAAGGGAATGTTTTGATACGCCATAGTATATTTAACACAGCAAATTATATTATATGTTAAACCTTAATCGTCACCATTTTACTCAATGCATGTTCTGTGAATGCCACTTTACATCAGCAAACAGAGAGAGGGAAGAAAATGTCTGTTTAGGTTAGGCAAAATTTGACAAGAATATGTTTGGTCATCAGTTGCGTGAGCACACAAACACAAACATGAGATAACAAAGCCGTGTTAGGTAAACTGCTGCAATCTCCTGCCACTTGTCAAACTTCCCGCCCTTGTTTGAGATTCGGTGGTGTTTGCGCTACAGAAACGTTGCCCACTGGTTGCGCGTCACAGTATTATTTCAGCCCGTAACAATTATTTGTTTCGCGGATTAAAAGTGTCTCTTTATTTGAGGTTTGTTATTTACGACGGATAATATCAATGTATAAGAGGATGTTTGATATTTGACATTATTATATGTGTCAAAGTTACAATTTACGTGGATTGAAATCCATCCTCCTCGTGAGGTGCTTTAATTAGGGCATAAAACCATTAAACCATCTGCCTTTTATGGATCTGGTGTTAGATGTGCTTGTGCAGTGAAATGGTATTTCTTTATCCAGTTACCTAGGAAACTGGATATATAATTGAGTTTTGTACGTACAAATATTTCATTAATTTATTGTTGTTCATGATTTCAGTGACTTTATCGACACATACTTACTAGATTTATTAATATAGGTGTGCAAGCTTAACCTTATGTCTGACAGATTTCTCACCTGAAAATAAGATAAGATTGTTATTGATCATTACATGTTTCATGTAATAGATCATCAGAATAATTGTACTAACAACAAAATATATCAAAACAATGTAAATCATACAGTAATTGATCGAAGACGCAATATTCTATGTGCAAAAGTATTTTTTATAATACAATATGTTACCGAGATAAAAGTCCACTATTTTAGCAGAACAATACACTAAAAAACTATCCTACTGATGTTAGATGAATAAAACTCTGACAAGTCATAAAATGGCGTGGCTGGTAGCCACTTATAAATTACTGTTTTAAACTTACTTACTGTAACACTCAGTAAGCATTAATGTAACCATTCAAAGGAAATTTATCCAATAGATTCATCCCAACAGCAACTTATGAAGTTGACATGCATCTAGCAGTAAAAATGTAAAGATTGATAACTGTTAAAATGATACATTTAATGCGAACATATACCGAAAAAAATATATGAAATTATCTTATCCTTCAAACGTAATACCATCACATAAGCTGGTACGCTAACATTGTTGATAAAACCCAAACAGATACTTAGTTAAGCTCGAAGAAGCTTAAAGAGTTTTCTATTCATTTCGTTACTCAGCATCACGTATATATAATTATAACGCTCAAACTTTATGTCATATTAAAATATATTGTCACTACTTCCTGGACTTTTTTATTTATATAATGTTTTATAAGTCTGAATATTAGAAAAGTAATGATGATACTATTATCAGTGCCCAATATTTTATGAAGAGAACTGTCGTTTAGGACAACATTGGATAATAGTAAGTTATAAACTATCTCACATTCTACTACATAATTCTCATTTAATGCACTTTTCCAAAACTTCTTAATATATTTTTAAACTAAATATTATACTTTAGTATTTTAGGCAATATTGAAACATCATCTCAATGATTTCTGAGGTGCTATTTACTCAGTTTAATGGATACAATTTAAAAAATGGGTGTAATTTTTAAAATGGTTTACGTCATTTTATAGATTAACGAAAAGAATAAAATTCAAGAAAATCTTTTATTTGTATAAAAATTAGCTTTAGAAAATACTTTAGTATTTTCTAAAATATTCTAACAATTCTGCAATGATTTCTGAGCTGCTTTTTACTTAGTTTAATGAATAGAATTCGCAAAATGGATGTAGTAACAAAAACGAGTTTATATCGTAATATAGATTAGCGAAAATTTAAAATTCAATAACATCTATTATTTCTTTTCAACCAGCTATTATTCTTTAGTAAGTTAGGCAATATTGAACCAATACTACAATAATTGTTGAGCTACTTTTCACTCAGGTTTATAAATATAATTTATAAAACGTATGTATTCACAAAAAACGAGTTTATGTCATTTTATTAATAAACGAATAAAATAACAGTGAAGAACAAAAGGGTTTTAGTTCAATGTGTTTAGAAAACTTTTTAATACCCGATTATGAGATTCAACGGATTGTTGAAACACCTCATTATTCATGTAAACGTGTAAGTAATTAAATGTACTCGTTTTCCATTTAGCGAAAAAAGTATTAATCTGCGGCTTTCCCTGAGATTCGGAATCAGCCCTAATCACTTCAAAGATTCTACCCTGTGAGATGAACTGTATTTCCTTCAGTAGCTCGAAATCACTGGGGAAATCCACCGAAGTGCGTAGTGACATTCAAAAGACAGGGGGATTTTCTCTTTATGTTTTACATGCATCTTTCATTTCAACAATATTCTAATACAAACCATCATTCTTATTAGTATAGAAAATCGATGAACCATGCTAATATGTCTGAAACTCGCAATAACAGTAAATCCTTGGAAATTTAATACGAAAACCTAATAAATGTTCCTATTTGTACAACGCTATAGTTGATTCGACGTGACATATATGATTATGAGTGTGTATTAATCACGACTTATAAAACGAGTGGTTTTAATGAACAAAACAGTTTTAGTATTTGGATGAAACAAGATACTTAATAATAGTGATCAGTATGTTTGTGACAAAGAGGGAGGCATTAAATCATACTTAATTGAATTCGGTTGCTCTAGTTAGATCTCTTTGGTATCCCAGTGAATATATATACAGGGTGTCAATTAAGTCTGGAACCTCTTTTTTAATTTTTGAACCATAATAGAAAGAAATACCAAAGTTCACATGTGCTTATTGGTGATAGTAACGCACTTATCTGCCCAATTACCGACCGGATAATCCCCTTTGGGGGGACGGTCCACAAGGAGTCAGACAAAATTCTTAATATAGCAGCATAGGTCAAGTTTGGTATCAAATTAAAGGTATTACTTAGCAGAGTACAATGCCGCAAACCGGACTTCAAAAGGTGGATTCATTCAGTAGTTATAGCTATTTGAATTTTAAAACAATTGAACAATGCAAATTATAAAGTATTACAAGTAAACACCAATTTTTAAGTACCTGTGATCAAAGTACGTGTTCAAAATGTTCCCCTACCATCATCTGGCAATGTCCTAGGCGGTTGTAAAAACCATCCACTGCATTTTGAAGGTAGTCACGAGGAATATCTTGAGCTTCTTGGACTATGAGATTTCTTAGGTGCGCCAAATCTCGAGGCTTAGTACGATAAACTTTATCTTTGAGGTATCCCCAAAGAAAAAAAAAAATCCAGCGGAGATAAATCAGGGGAACAAGCAGGCCACTCTACTGCACCACGTCTTCCAATCCATCAGTGAAGGAAAATATTGTATCCAAGTATTCTCTAACAAGGAGAGCAAAGTGTGGTGGCGCGCCATCTTGTTGGAAATAAATTCTTTGAAATTGTCGACCAAGAGCAGCTTGTAGTGCAAGGAATTATCTCATTTTGGAGCACTGATAGATACAAGTCACCATTTAAATTACCATTGATAAATAATGGGCCCATAATTTGATTTCCTATAATACCTGCCCCAAACGTTAAGTTTCTGTGGATGCTGTGTATGTAGTTGTGTTATTGGTAATAATTATTGATTCCTGGCTTCGATTACTACATTGTCAGATGATGGGAGGGGAACATTTTGAAACACTTACTTTAATCACAGGTACTTAAAAATTGGTGTTTACTTGTAATACTTAATAATTTACATTGTTCAATTGTTTTTTAAAGTTCAAATAGCTATAACTACTGAATGAATCCACCTTTTGAAGTCCGGTTTGCGGCATTGTACTCTGCTAAGTAATACCTTTAATTTGATACCAAACTTGACCTATGCTGCTATTTAAGAATTTTGTCCTGACTCCTTGTGGACCGTCCCCCAAAGGGATTATCCGGTCGGTAATTGGGCATATAAGTGCGTTACTATCACCAATAAGCACATGTGAACTTTGGTATTTCTTTTCTATTATGGTTCAAAAATTAAAAAAGAGGTTCCAGACTTAATTGACACCCTGTATATATATTCACTGGGATACCAATATATATATATATATATATAATATATATATATATATATATATATATATATATAGTTATATATATATAGATAATTATTTCTGAAATGCATGTATAATCCGTAAGGGAACAACAATAGAATTAAACAATTGTTTTAGTTACACTATAATATAGATACTAATACTACTACCAGAAATTAAATGCGTTAATTATATTCGTTTTTTGAACCTGCTAAGAAACTAAATCTAACTTTGAGATAACATACTCGTATAAAATTTCTTTACAAATTTTACAGTACAAGAATATTTATTGTACAAACACAAGTCCCCGGACATAAAGTTCAAAATAAGATATAAAATAGTAATAAAATAATTATTTTTAATATTAATAATATTAATTTCTTTTCGACGTTTAACATTACGAAATCTGAATTCATCAACTATAAGAAATAATTTTGTTAAAATAAACCACATAACCAAATTTTGAGTATAGATTTTATTTGACTATCTCTACAGTAATATTACTAAAATTAACCATATAGAGTAAAGGTTATTTTACTTATTAACTTGCAAAGTAATTTAACCATATACAGAAAAAATTCTGAAGAAAGGTTCAATAGTCTAATACATATATGGTTGATTGACTATTAATGTCCGTATTTCAAGAAAATACAATTTCTCATATATATTTATATACATTAAATGTATATATACATACATTATATACTTATTATATAATATCATATATATATATATATATAAATTTTATAAGATATTATATAATATAAACTATATTATAATATAATTATAATATCTACCATTAATATAATATAATTATTTTATAATTATATTATAATATATAATTATAAAATAATTATATTATATTAATGGTATGATTTAACACAAAATGTATTTTCTTTTGTAATTTTAAATAACAATATTTTATAGCTGCATATAAAAAATATTAATGGAGTAATTATGATAGAGTAGCGTTACAGTCTATCTCAACGGCCTGAGTTATACCAATAAATCAAGTTGACAAAAGCCCAAGTAATATTAACATTACCAAGTAGGCTATGTCACGCTAGTGACTAACTGATAACATTAACATATGTCGCTGTATGTCACCTTGATCCCTTGCAGTGTTCGTTAGTGTCATAATTAATTGTGGTGTGTAAACGCATTTATGATTAATGACTTTGTATTCTATACATCTTTGTAATCCACGTTGCATGCACATAAAACTGTTGGTGTTTTTTGTTTGAATATGTTTCAATTAATATTATTTGTATTTTAGATTTAAATGTTCAGAAATTACTTAATATATTTTTAAAACATTCTAAAGAAATCAATAAAATTACTACTAGGGTGTCTCCGTTAATACTGTACAGATATTATGTAAATTATAAACACAAAGGATTCCAGAGATTAACGCATATGTTAAATCGAAATGGAACCCCACAACACATGGAAGTGTTTTTATCCTGTATTACATAACATATAAAACATATTTATATAGCGTTTAAATGGATCAAGCTCTAAAAATTGTTTCTTGTAAAAATTTGTTCTTGAATATCCTCCATTATGATCATTAAGCACATTTCCTAACAGACCAATAATTTATACTTTATTATTTAAAACATTTGTATTTATTTTTTTTTATTACATATGTATTGTAAATCACTTTTGCTTCAATAAAAGAAAAAATATTAAAAGACGATTATGACAAAAGTGATTGATCTTTTTGTTCGAAATATCGCCCCATAAACTAAAAGAATGTACTATATTACATCAGGAAATTCAGATATTAAATATAACATAATTTTAGCCTTAAAAATAGAGAATTAAATAATGTACTGCATATCAATACCTAATTCTAATTATTACGTTTCGATATCTACAATCTGTTCTCTTCTTCAGGTGAATGTGTTATTATCGAGTGTGTGTTATCAGATATGTGTATTCTTGGCAGTTATTCACCTGTAGAAGAGATCAGATTGCAGATCTTGAAACGTAGTGATACTGACTTTTCGTATCACTAAACTATGGTAAATGACCGGAAAAATCCGGTGTTTCCCTCACTTTTCTTCCATCGTAAAAAATCTTCAAACATAGTACTACTAGCTAACGATAACGCAGAGTTTTAAGAAGAAAATTTAGACTGATTCAATAACAAAGAGAGGACTTCCTGAGTTGCCACTTCTTTTTTCTACGTCGATTTCTACCACTGGCTTTTGTCGGTTGCCATTGCGTGGTTGCCCGGAGTAAACGTGATGTGACCTGTGTTCTTTAGTTCGCTTATAGTGGTAAGTGGTAGTTATGATTGAGAGTATTTGATAAAAGGGTTCTTTGAATCGAATTATACCATATATTTTATGATAAATTACAACTGTGTATCCCATCATATTAATATGATTTGTTCACTGTAAAAAACCGATTTTAGTACATCTGTTAGGTTAGTTACATTATATATTGATTCTAAGGAGATTTACACAACATACTGTTATTGATTTATTAGAATATTCCGATGGCAATAATTATAAATTAAACACTTTTGCTTTTTGGTGTTACCACTTCGTATTAATTGGAGAGCAGAATTAGCTAAAGAAATAATGATATTTTATCAATGTATAAAATGATTAGTCATTGCAGATTTCATCATAAAGGCTGAGTTACAAGTACTTACAGTAATCAGTACAAACCAAATCTATAACTGTAAAAAAGTTTGAATTCTTTAACTTACAAATTCAAATTTTTTAATTTTTTTTTTTTTTTTAAATTTTTTAAATTTGTTTTGGGTTTATTTATTAGGTTTTTAACTTTTTAGAACCATGTAAGTTTTTAACGTAGTATTTGAAATTTTATATTTTCTGTAATTTCATTGATTTATCAGTTTTCACAAGTAACCTCCCAATAGTTTAAACAATATCAGCTCATTGCGTGCAGTATATGTCACCAATCCAATAATAGTTCAAGCTTCCTCAACAGTTTCTAAGTGTTTCTAGTTTAACAAATGGAGTTTAAGCAATTCAGATTAAAAATAACAAGGTTCTGTGTGAATATAGATAAGAAATATTAGTTATTTATAAGTTTTGTATAGGTTTACCGATCAATTATAAAACCGTAGAATTGTTAAATACAAATATGCCTTAATTTATTTACGTACTGATTGAAATTCTAACATAGTTCCTTATGTAATTATGAAATGAAATTCTTTGCACAGAATGCTATGAACTTTTACGACTAACCATGAACTTCGACAATCTTCCTGGTTTCTGAAATTTAACACTGAGCAACTGTTTTGTTTGCTAACTTCATAGATCGTCTTAAATTCAGTTATTAATAATTGAAATCTCAAAAAAAAAAAAAATACCACTATTCAAAAGCATTTGCTTTGCAGACTTGTGCACCCTGCTTTACCATAAAGTTCCACATTAAATTAAGCCCTGCTACGTCTCATTATTTATTGACATGCTTCACTACAACTTACAACTGTCATGAATAGGGTGCTTTAAAAGCGCACAGAAGCAAGTGAAGCCTATATTTAATACCGGAAGTATGTTTGAATCTATGGGTAATAACTGGTTATTATGATAATATTTATACTTATATTAATATTATTTATTTTGAATATTTTTATACATTTTTAAAGTGTATGCTTATTACTATAATATTCTCCGACTTTATCTATAAAAAGGTGTGTATAGGTATATATTGAATATAAGCAGATGGGGAATTTACAGGATCCACTTTGTGAAAACAACGAAAAGACAATCAGCAAATGGAGACAACGTCGCAAGCCCTTAGGTATCTCGGGAGGAGACATCAAATTTGTTTTTTTACATCTTATTACAACCGTCTTCACTTAAGTAGTTCGTTATACTTGCACAAATTATGTTTCACTTTCATATAACAGCAGGTTTGTTAATATAGTGTGTGAAATATAATATAACATAAGTTATTAAATTATTTTTCTTCATACTGATACTAAAATGTTAAATGTTAAAATGTGTTAAATCTTGAAGAGGAGTTATTTATCTGTTTTTAATGCAATAAAATATGAAATAGGAGTAAAGTACAATTACTTCAACACTATACATTAAAATATGATAATTAGGCAGTTAAAACAATTCTAAATTTATGCTTGACCGTTTGCAGGGTATAAACTAGTTTCTAGTGTTTAAAACTAACAAGGATGGAGAAATGGGCCCAAAATACAAAATAAATTAGTTGAAAACCCGGTTTTAAAACATACGTGTTTAGCTCTTCATTTCAAATTGCTAGAAAATATAGGTACAAGGTCCCAAATTAGATTTTTATAGTCTCAATTAGTTAAAGATTCAAGTTCATCATATTGGGACTCGAAAGACCTAAATTTAAATCAAATCTTAAACTTTTGCGGGTTTTTACGTTTTACGATATTATGTGACTTGAACCATTGAACAATCGTGGAACCAGTTGAACCATTGAACGTAACAGGTATGATAATAAACCATTAATGGCAAGACCGATAGTTACAGCAGATTAGAGCCTACAGGGATAATTATTTTTCAACAAATTAATTTATAAAGTACCGCCTTTCAGGTAGCCCAAACTACTCTCTAGATTGTACTAGACGAAGCAACTGCTTATTACAGTCCAGAACTTATACAAGTTGTAACTCGAATCAACAATTTAGATTAAGTTTTAGTATATGTTAAATTATGGATGTTTCTGACATTAATAAAATAATATTTCAACTAAATACTAATATCTTTCAACTACACTCGTTATACACATATACGCTAATTTAATATTAATCTGCTAGCTCTAATAAATATTACAGTAACTGATTCGCTAAACTGTATGTTTCACCAATCACTCTCTTTTGGCCATCGGATGAACTGGTATTTTCAAGTGTACTTCGTATTGCCTTACCGTTTGCGACCGAAGAACTAGTAGGCCGCCTCGTGGCGGTCGGTAGAAGGACTACTTAACTAGCGTCTTGTCCAGTTCCTTCTTCTAGGATGGCCCCATTTGATTGCTCATTGAGATTTAGTGAAATATTCCACACAAACAATAGTACACTTATAATTATTGTGTGCTGAAATAGAGAGGACAATATTCACTATGTAAAAAGTGTACAAAACCATTGAACAAATAAACGATTGTACATAAACAAGTATTACTTCTATGGTGTATATCCAACCTTACAATCTGGCTAAAGTACTTTGCTCAGTCGGCTGACAAAATTTTATTTTCTTTGCGGATGGATTTAAACATTTCTTTCTGAATTGCCAAAGTACTCTTGTTTAAGGCACATTTGAATAAAGACGAAATTGTCAATATTTGCAGAATACAACTAAAACATGCCAATATAAATAGCTGCCTCCATAGAAATAAATGATATTTTACTTCTCTTGTTCTGAATGGATTTTTAGGAGAAAATGAAACATTGTTCATCTATTCATTCAATGTCCTAGAAATATTTATGCAAGATATGTTTCAAGGACATGAAAGAAATCATCAATACCCATGCACGACTGAAAGAAATAATCAAGTGCAATAAACATGATGCATACACAGAACTTAACAATTTCATGGTAGTAACACAGATATTTGAAGAAAACAGTATAAAAGTATACATTACATTAAATGTATGAATTTTTATCCAGTCCTGGGTTCGTCTATCCGTGGTTTTTCCTTTTCGGCTTAGGACATTCTTGGTCGGCTTCTAGCAGTACCAAATCCTTAATTTCCAAAATTAACAAACCAACTAAACTTCAAAACCTTATGGATACAATCCAGGCTGCGAAATTGTTTATTAAAGAAAAGAAGCATTGCTTTTCCATATGATTGTCTGTAGTTTCATTTGTAAATATTGGAATTACCTTTAAACTTGAAATCTTGCATTGAACTTCATTGAATCCTGTTAACGTGACACGTACAGATGCGTAATCCTATCTGGCTTTCAGCTAAAGCTACTTTACCATCACTGTTATATTCATAGTTGCTAGCTACGTTAAGACCTTTTTGAAATATTTTCCATTTGATTGTACGCATTTAACTTTAGTTTATTTATGGATTCCTCGTTTCTATTCAAACAAAAAAGCAATACGTAAAAGTTACTAATAGTGTTTTAATGATCAGATAAATGATGGCAATCGTCAGATAAATAGTTGATGAGAGCGAGAGAGAAGATGAGGTGTTAACGAGTTGAGAAGAACAGCTCCAAACTTGGAACCGCAACTGTTTAACAACCGAACACCTCTCAAGAACAGTTACGGAGTATTGTAACTAAGCCGTTCTCATCAGTCTGGAATATAAACGCTTAATGGCAGTCATTTTATTATTTATATTTATTACTAACCTAGTTTTTATATTATAAATGAAAATTATTAAATATATACTTTTATAAATGTCTGTGTTCCATTCAACGTAAATAGGTCATAAAACCACCTTAATTAATTAGTGCATTCTCAACTTTGAACTGGAAATATTATTTGAAGCATTGAACCAAATATACTGATGGGATTCGACAACTTTTAACTCTGATGTTAGTGGATTTGTTTTTATTGCAACTATATTATAAGTCCCGAACTGAAACTGGATATTACTCAAACGAGAGATATGTATTAAAATAGTTACTTAGTTTGGTACGTTTAATACAATTTAGCCAGTTGCATTAGCCCAAGGCGCTATTTTTGTGATAATTTTTGCATTTTTCGTAACTTCATGCACAATGTCATACTAATAACATAAAAATCAGACATGCAAATTAAAGTTAAATGAGATCAGAAAATAATTAACATATAGCCTGTTTGATTGAAATATGTCACTTAAAGTTCTTTGTTTTGCTGTCTTAATTATAAATAATGTGTCTGACGATTAGATTTAAGTGTATCTAGCTAATATAACAGAGAAAAATATATAACTTAGTTTTCTTGACTCTTTTAGTACTCTGCTATTTCGACCACACAAAAACTAACGTAGTCGATTAATGTTTACTTTTTACGATAATTGTCTATATCACATTCACGGGCAACTATATTGTTGCTTATACATGCTAATGAACTCTACGTACATACATTACTAAATTTATACGGTACGTTATAATATATGATATTCCTTAAGAATAATTTATCTCTCTATTAATCTATAGCTAAGATATTATAATATGAGAGAAAATGTTTGTTTCAGGTTGAATAATTATCTTACAATTTTGAATTGTAAATCGATTGCATGAATAATTTTCATCGACGAGTTACAAGCGTTTGCTGAATGTTGTTAAGAACGGTTGGTAACCAGTTTCGACATCAGTACAGTAGCCAATCAATCAACTAATGGGTTTATGCGGTTATTGTGTTTATTAGGGTGATACGGCTGGTTTTCACCTACGCAGTTCACATTCAGAAACAATTGTGATTAAAAAAAAGTCAATAGAATTTTTTTTAAATAATAAATATTGTTTCATTACTTAAATGAGTAAGGATACGGAACTCGTAACATTCTTGCTCTTCGAGTTATCAAACTTTTTGTGAGTTACAGCCCCATGAACGAAAAAGTTTGTGTCAGTGATGCGGATATACAAAACACTATCAGTGATGATACTGTAAGATATTTTGCTTTTCGGGAGACAGATTCTAATGCAAAGGGCGACTATGTGTTAAATCTAGTGTGTTATACAATATTGTTACTACACACTTGACTAGTTCTTGCAAGGAAAAACATTATTAACACAGTAATTCCTTAATATCTCATCTCCAGCAGAATATCAACGCAGACATAAAAAAAGACACAATTATTACTTTAAAAGCATATATTTTACCTTGTTTGGAAAGAACTGCACTGCACAGAAGTAACAAGTACTCAGTAAAAAACTCTGCTCAGCGATTTCTTCATTGGGTCTCTTTTGAATAAGGAAAGTTGCACATAAAATCTGCATTATATCTATAACACATAGACTTGGATATGTCTGAGGTCGTAGCAATAAAGGGTAGGGTACGATAAGCGAACCCGGTTTTTTATATCGAAGAATGTAATCATCGATACCTAATATTCGCATCTCAAATCCTAGACTATCAATCGAAATAAAGTATCTATAGTCTTCAATAACAATAATATGTTTTAAATTAAAATATGAATTTAATATTTACAGTGATGATTATAACAAAAATTAGAAAAACTGAAGACGACTATATTTGCCCCTCTCACAGTTACAGTTGTTTCTTTCCCACAAATTTCACATAATGGGTTTTTCGGTACGAGTCCAACATGTTGAAGTCACGTAAAACATGTCTTATCATCTTTCAAAGTAAAGTCGTGTACTTTTCTCAAATTGACTACCATCTTTAATAATCAAATGTTACTTATACAAAATTGAAATATTAAATTACGAGTATTATTATTGAAAGTGTTTACAGCTGTTGATCTAGATTATTTAAGTTCATTTTTAAAATAATTAATCAGTATCGATTGATTATATCGATGGTTATTTTTAAGTAATATCGTTTTCCAATTTCAACATAAAAAAACCGGGTCCGCTTAACGTACCCTACCCGCAATAAATACTCGGTATTGAAGAGTCTACATATAACTTTAAGTATAGCAAATAAAATCTACAAGCAACACGTTTGGATGTTGAATGTTCAATAAAGTTATGACTAGCTACATTTCTGCCAAAAATAATAATAATATAAGGCATATTAGATTTTAAATATAGGTACAGTATATATTTAAATTTTGAGAAATGTAGAATTTTTATTAGTGGATAAGGTTAAGTACTAAGTAGTATGCAATGCAAAAGTCGTAAAAAAATTAATATTATTTAGAAAAAATAATGTTAATTAAAATAGTTTTTTTTTAACTAAATATAGAAATTTTTTAATTAATTTAATATCCTGGCTAGTTAAACGTGCTTGAACATATTCACCGTTGGCACTAAATATAACTATATATAATTATGTAATCGCACTGTAAATAAAAGATAAGTAAATATTTAGGGGTTAAATTTAAACGATATAAAAGTTACGATATTTTGATTTCACTCGTTTTTTATCTTCCATCTTGCAGTTACTTTTATGCAGGTATCTTGTATGACCATTACGTAACGTCATATGCAATTATTAACTTTATTAAGTTTTGCGAAATAAAGAGAAATAGTGGTTGTAGTTATAATGAATCTTACCCATTAGATTCTAGTAGCAGTTTGAATTGCCCACTCAGAAACTAGTTTGATCTCTGAAACTTACAGTTAATGAGCATTTCCATGCAGGGCAGAGATCTACCAAATATTACCAATCACCATTAATCACTTTTAATAAAGTTACCTGTTGTTTTTCTTTTAGTGTAACTTAGTGCAGTCCTCTATTTGTTTGATTCAGTTAAATGTGTGCTTTGAAACTGATTTTAAAATATTAGTTTATTTACCTATTAATAAACTATTGAGAATAAATACATATAAGAAAATCTTAGGATTTTTACGTTTGCAGCAAAACTCATTATCTGATACGTGTACATTCTGACCACTGTATCATCTGAGCGGCAGTTTCAAAGTCTGCAAAAGTAGTATCTGGTGATGCATATTACATAACGTTATCGTTATGAGCATGTCGTTAACGTTATCGAATTGAGCATGAATTATCGTTATTGCAACCATACATATTAGTAATTCTCAAATAGTAATATACTTAAAAAGAACGATTTTCACAGGTTTTTCAGTTTTGACTTTTAATTAATACATTTTAATTAGGCCTATTACATTCATTATTATATTGAATTGCTTTTGTTGGGCCAAGATTCAACTTTATTTAAAATAAGAGGAAGCTATAATTTATAAAATTCTATATTTCATAACACAAACTGATACGTACATATGTTTGAACTTTTAATACAAAAATTAAGGTTTTTTAAGTACACCTAAAGTAGAGAATGTCTTATTTTACGAGGCGAATTGAGGGCTAAGAAGTCCTCTCTAACACAACCTGGGACCAGCGGCTTAAAGGTGACTTCCGAACCACCGCCAATGGCCGGGCAGGCGAGCTGCTTGCAAGGACAGGATCGCTCAGCGCTCACCCATCCAAGCAGCAGCCACGCTCGGCGTTGCTTATCTCGCGATAACCATTGTACCCACTACACTGCGCCGTTGGTACAGTTTTAAAACAGTTTTTTTTCTGCGGTTGAAAAGAAGGTAGGTTTTTATTTGTACCAATTTAAACGTTAACACAAGAGGTTATATATAATACACTAAAATACTATATCTTATATATATAAAAATCTTGAGTCACGATGTATGTTGCCAATAAACTCCAAAACGACTGAACCAATTTCAATCAAATTTCACATGTATCCGTAAATTTAGTCTAACTTAGAAGATAGGATAGTTATTATCTGAATTATTCGCTTATGTCGTGAATATAAACGAATAAAATGAAGAAAAGTTTTCAAAGCGCCTGCACATTATAACCTGCAATTACGAGATAGATACGTATATTAAACAGTGAAACACTATTTGAAGGCGCTAAGTTATGATGTATAATTGTCTAAACTAAATTTTTGGTTGAACTTAAAGGTTGAGTGGTAAACTACTTTGTAATAAAATACATTATGCATGTACAATACATTTTTGACATATTTTCTTGATCGTGACATCAAGGTAAAATCTACATCGGGGTTGGAAATATAATTTACTTCAACCAGAAATGCTCATACGCGGGCAAAACTTACGAAAAGCGTGCGAAGCCGCGGGAAACAGCTAGTAAACCTATAAACTTCCATTATAGCCCTTAAATATCATGTTAACACACTTCAGTTCAAATACCAAGTTTAGACATATATATCACTTTTAAGGAACGGATTTCAAATTAACTGATAAGATAAAAACTCCACACAAATGTCGACCTATAAACACATTTGTAAACGTAAAATATAGTGTGTCTAAAACAGTGCAGCACCAATGCTGGACATGTCCGTTATATAATACATGAAGAGCGACATCACTAAGCTCTGTAGTGCCATTCTGGATAACCCCATGATGAATTGTCTCTACAAAAGCCACTGGCAGCTTTTGCGTATGTCACTGAAATGTCATAAACAACGTACCAAAGCCCGTCCAAACACCAACAGTTTTAATCTATTTTGACAGTTACGCGAGTACCAAAATAGTTATTTTAACTCTATGCTCACATAGATCTACTTCCTTTAAATAGGCACACGAACCAAATATAACTTTTATAACATTTATACAAAACAGGTAAATGGTTTTGATCCAACTGTTAAATTAATCATTTCAGCTTGTTATATAATAATATGTCATTCGTAATCGTAGATTTCGATTCAATTAAGTTAATATTAATTAGGTTTACTAGTCAAAATAGTATTTATACTAAACACTGAAATTTCTTTTAGTAATACTATTATTAATGAGGTTTCAGAAAATCGCAATAAATCTCATGTTAGTTACTGTATCATCGAAAGCGGGGAATAATTAGCTAAAGTTACTTCTGATATAACGATGAAATAATTTGGCTAAATTTGGTTAGGTTGAAGCTAAAGCATTATAGATTTGTTGATTATTCAGTGTGTTACACATTTCATACTACACTGATTAGTGTTTATTATTGTCATTAATTATATAGTAGTAGTTATAGCGCTTTATAAATAATACTTACTTTTTTCTTTTTCAGATGTCGGTAAATACTTTAAAAACAGGAAAAAAGGCACAAGTAGGTTTGACATATAGTAGGTGGTTGCTGCGTATTTTCTACAAGGAAATTTGAAAAAATGGATAATTTTATGATGATGACTGTAAAAGAGTTTTAAACAATATCAACACTCTATACTATGTGTTCGTTCTATTTAATGACATATTACTTGTTACTTAATAACGTATTTTGAAAAAACTGTAAAAAGATTACTTCTATTTCAGAAATATGAAAATTATATTAGATAATAGAATGTTATAACTCCAGTTTCATTACTAACCGTAAATCTAGCTCCAAAGCAGGAATCTGGCACCAAACGGAATTTACGTGAAATTCTTCCCCAATCTAGGAATAGCACTGTTATATTAACAAGTTTAACATACTTTGTTTTAGACAACGAACTTGGATGATATCAAAATATAGTATGTTTGAAATTAAATTATTTATATAAAATACTTTGCTTCAAAATAAAATAACGTAACGATTTTCCATTTAATTAATTTACTTTTCACTTAAACAAACAGCAGAGCTTTTCCGAGTTTCTTACAAAATTAAAAGGTAAAGCGTGGATCCTCTCTGAATATTTTGATTGATTTATAATATTTAAATGATTGGTAGAAGAAGGCTTGCTGCAGAAGGGGTTTAAAACATTTATACTGAAAGCAATGAAAAACTTTTTTATTCACCCTGAAAATTGTATTATGTAATTTGTATAACAACAACGGTTACCTTTCTATAAAACCTATCAACATTAGCTTCTGTATGAGATGTTCCAGCTTTAGCTAAATTCATAACCTTCTACCTCAAATATTACAAAAGGAAAATGAAATGTATAAAATATGACTTTAATAATAACTTTTAAAATTCAATACGGATTCAAGTAGAAATTATGTCGATTTTCAATACAGTTGTTAAATATACGTAGCAGTGCTTCAAAAACAATAATATTCAAATAATTAAACATATTTAAAACAACAATTTTCGAACGAATCTAGAAGTTGCTCTTAGATTAAGAATGAAACTAAAAATCTGGAATTAATACAAATATAAAACAGATTTTATATCGTTTATAATTTAAGATTCTTAATCGTAGTAGACATGTGCTTAAGATAATAATTAACATTTAAACTAATAATAATTTATCTCAGACTATCATATCCAACACAAATTAAAATATTCTTCACACTTTACTTGTTGCCTTATTGGTACTATATATCTTTAACTTTAATGCCTTAACTTCAACAAACGTATCCTTCGCTCTTTTTTCGGATCATAAATGTTAGTTTATTAGACATAGGTGTAATAAGTAACCAATTAAAAGAATTGTTTTATAACAAAATAAAATTCAATCTTATTTCGTACTGTATGTGATACTTATTGCTTCTATCCGGATTCTATCCTGAGTAAGTTATCATCGTTTTAATTAATTTACCTGCAATATGTACTATTTTATATACCAATTACAGAAGTAAAATGAGAGTATCATAATTGAAAAAGAAAATGGAAAGTATTATACGTTAATAATACAAACACAATATACTGGATAAAATTATTGATATAATTCCTAAACAACAATAAAAATGGTCGTTTGTGTAAACGAGTGAAGTGCAATCAGCAAATGGAGACACAGCTACCACCCCTCCCCCCACCCACCCTCGTCAGTGTGTCCTCCCTAACATTTATATCTTTATTGTGAGCTAAACTGAATATACCTAAGTATGAATCAACTATGAAATAAATTTACGTTACTGTTATAATATTACTGTCCTGTAAGTTTCTTTACATTTTTTTCAATAGTGAAAAGTAACAAAATAATTATTATTTTAATTTAATGTATAGTAAGAAAAACAATTAAACAATTCTAAGATGTAATACATCTTACATCTTAACATCTTACTGGATATTTTAATAAATAGGAAAATTGTAAATTTTAGGAAAGATGCGGAATGTAGGTAACTCTTGATATTGTCCGCTGTCATATTCTCAAGTGTCTAATACTCAAAGCTTATTACGATGAAATTTTCTGAATTTTGGTAAATCTTAAATTATTTACATGTTCTTTATACAGTAAGTCGAATGTCCATGCTATATGTACCCACTCGAGAAGATGAAAATTATTACCGAGAGTTTGACTAATTTAAGCGCACACTTTTCCTTAATGTTACAAGTGCATATTTTATTTTAAATGCAAATCACGGAAAACCTGTTTCTGTTTTTTTTTTTTTTTTTGTGCAGATCTGTTTTGCCTCTTTTTTATGTTTGTTAGATAATTAGAGTGAATGACGTACTTGGCACACAAAAGGAAACAAAGGCTGACGTTCCCTTGTCAATTAGTGCAGTAATCGGTCGTAACGGGGAGCTCCAGGGTATCAGGGGACTATAGTGTTTAGTGTCGTAACTACCTAACTCCTGCCCTTTTGTAAGGCAAACACGTTCAGCGCTTGTATCCATCAAAACAACCTAATCTTTGGTTTTAGCTCATTAGACGAATTCCGAGCGAAATGTTCAGAATGTATGGAAGTACAAGCATGTTATAAAGAGGACATCTATTTTTTTGTGAAATACTTAATTAGCTGAATTAATCAATTTATAATAACAATGTTTGAAACATCCGTGAATGTCGTGAGACAATATTTCTATTGAAATTTATTAAGAATAAAATTTAATATGTAAATATAAAAATTATTTGTATAATAATAAGTAACTTGTACGTTATTGAAGTTGTTTGATGTGGTTAGAGCCAAAGCAGTATTAAAATTAATAAAATTATGCGATAACAATTGTATGGTGTCTTTTAGACTATGTAAGGATGTTGGATAAGTAATCTAGAGGTTTATGTACTAAATAATTGTATTTTTTTATATATTGTTGCACGCACGCACGCACGCACGCACGCGCGCGCACGCACACACACACACACACACACACACACACACACATACATGTATGTGTATATATATACTCGCCTTCGGCTCGCTGGGGGCTACGCCCCCAGGCCCCCATTTGGGTGTTGGCTAAATTCGGGGATAAGCGTAGTTCGGTGATTGGTTAAATTCAGACGTGAAGTTTCCAAATTTTATGTATCCGTTCTCGAGAATCTTACGGGTCGTAATGCTTCGCTAACGCTCAGCCAAAAGATGTGTGGTGTATAATATTAATCAATTGATGTGGTAGAAGAGTTAAGTTATGTGTTCGTGAAATTTGGAGACAAGAAGAATTTGGTTTTAACCAAAGTCAGAGGACGTATGTATACCATAGTTTAATTTTCCGGATTTACTTTAACTTTTGACTTTGAGGGCGTTTTGCGGCTTAACCGTTAGAGATACGACAAAAAGTGACTGGACCTTTCTTGTCGGAAATTTAAATACAAGAAAGATCCGCTTGTCTCGCTGGGGGCTACGCCCCCATGCCCCCTTTTGTGTGTTTTGCCAATTTCGGGGATAAGAGGGATTTGGTGATTGGTAAAATTCGGATATGAGGTCATGCCACGAAATTCCCTGGGGGGAGGATTAATGTTACCGGGGGTTAAGACATCAGGGGGGTTAGATTACACTCGAGGTTATCTGGTCATAAAAGGAAATTTCCGAAGGGGGTTAATATTACCTCGAGTTAATGACACATGGGCCTATTTTAAAAGGTGTCTGTGAAAATAGTAAAAGTTCACTTTATCCCTGTCTACAATTGACCCTTAGCTAACGTTCAGCCAATTTCTAATGTGGGGTATATTCACTCGTTAACTGGATTAGCGGTATTTGGGGTAGGTTTTATGTCCGAGCATAAGATTAGGG
Source organism: Homalodisca vitripennis (assembly GCF_021130785.1). Classification (NCBI taxonomy): domain Eukaryota; kingdom Metazoa; phylum Arthropoda; class Insecta; order Hemiptera; family Cicadellidae; genus Homalodisca; species Homalodisca vitripennis. The sequence continues at coordinate 243,301,566 of NC_060207.1, forward strand.
ATCTTGGAGTTAAAAGAAGACCTATTTTATCAAATTATCCAGATTTAAGTTTTGAATTAAAGAGAATTTTGCGGCTAAACCGTTAGAGATACAAGAAAAAGTGACTGGACCTTTCTTGTCGAAAATTTAATTTTGTCTTTCGATTATGCCATCAGATTTTAAGCTACGACCTATAATTTAGGCAGTACAGAGGTTAGGACAAAATACTGCACTGGGCACTTTAAAAATATCACGTAAAACTTAAAAAATCAATACTTAAAACGCGTTATGCGGCCAAACCGTTGAGGATAGGGCAAAATGTTACTGAACATTTTTTGTAGATCACGCAATTTCATAAATCCTTTTATAAATTTGTTTTGAGCTACGACCAACAGTTTAGCCGCTATCGAGCCCGAAAGGTAAATTTTTTAGGCGATAATTTCCAAATACTTTCACTTAATCGCGTTTTGCGGCCAAACCAATGGAGATAGAGTAAAGAGTTACAGGCACATTTTTGTAGATCACCTCATTTCCTAACTCCAACGTTCGTCTTATTTCGACCTCAGACCAATGGTTTCGCCGCTATCGAGCCCGAAAACAAAAGTTTCACGTAAAAATTTCAAACAAATTGCACATAATCACGTTTTTTATCGGCCGAACCACTGGAGGTAGAGCAAAAAGTCACTGGACCTTTTCTGTAGATCGCGTAATTTTCTAATTTGATGGGTCAATCAGATTTGAGCTACGACCTACCGTTCGGCCACTATCAGGCCTCGAAACTTTATTTTAAGCAAAAAAATCTCTGGAATGTCAAACATTTCCGCGTTTTGTCGCTTAACCACACGAGATAGGACAAAAAGTCACGTGACCTTTTTTGTAGTTCACTTCATTCCTGACTAACGATTTTTCGTCAGATCGAAGCTAGCTCCAACGGTTTGCCCGCTATCGGGCTTACAAGAAAGGCCTGCAAGGGTAAAGAATGCGCGATTTTTCGGGAATTTTTTCGAGGGGTTTAAAAGTAAAAATTCCCGGTTTTCAGACTTTTCCTGTTTGTTATACGGCAAAAGGTACCTGTGTGCCAAATTTCAAGTTTCTAGCACTTCTAGAAGTAGGTTAGAATTTGTATACATCCATCAGTGAGTGAGTGGTTTCACATGCGGCTGTTATAGTATATTAGACTCGCCTTCGGCTCGCTGGGGCTACGCCCCCAGGCCCCCCATGATGTACGCTTGCAAGTTCGAGGATACGCGGTATTCGGGGAAAGTTTATGTCCGAGCATTAGAATAGGGATCTGGGAGTTAAAAGAAGACCCATTTAATCGAATTTTCCAGATTTAAACATAGTTTTGACTTTAAGGCCATTTTGTGGCTAAACCGTTAGAGATACAAGAAAAAGTGACTGGACCTTTCTTGTAGGAAATTTAATTTTCTCTTTCGATTCTGGTGTCCGATTTTAGCTACGACGTCTGGTTTAGCCAGTACGGAGCTGTGGAGAAAGGACTGCACTGGTGGGCTTTTGTGAATTGTTTAGTGTAAATATAACAAAAACCCAACCCTGAGTCATTATTTTTAAGTTGTTTAGGGGGTTTAATTTGCTCAGAGGTTTATCTTGTCATGCCAGGAAATTCCCGGGAGGGGGGAGATTAATGTTTAAAGCGGGTTAAGACATCAGGGGGTTTAATTTAGTCAGGATATTTTCTGGTCATATGAATAAATTCCCGGGGGGGTGGTTAATGTTACAAGTGGTTAATGACACACGTGGGCCTATTTTAGAGGGTGTTGTGTCTTTGAACATAATAAAAAACACTCTGTCCCTATATACTATTGAAACTTCACTAACGCTCAGCCAACTCCCGACGTGGAGGGGGGTTTTAGTCACTCGTTAACGTAGTAATACAAGGTCAAGCTGGAACCAGCATGAAGCGCACTAATTATAATTGAAAAATTTAAAACACCTAAAAGTAACGACGAATAATTTGTCATTTAGAGCATTTATCAGGCTTACGGAAAGATAAACGATAGAAAGCTGCTGAACCTTTTTTTTAGATCCTATGAATAGCTAGTTACAAAAAATTTTACATTTAAGCCTAGGGCTAACGGTTCGGCCAATATCGAGCCCAGAAGGTAAGTTTTTGAGTAGAATTTTCAACATAATCACGTTTTTACGGCTAAACCATGGAAGATAGAGTAAAATGTTACTTGACCTTTTTTGTAGAGCACATTGTTTCGTATTAAAATGCGATTTTTATTCTACCCTAACTACAAAGGTTCCGCTAACACAGAGCCCAGAAAACTATATCTCACGTAAAACGTAAAAAGTCTATACTTTAAAACGCGTTATGCGGCCAAACCGGTGATGATAGGGCAAAATATTACTTGACCTTTTTTGTAGATCACGCCATTTTCCTAAATCCCATTGAAAATTTGTTTTGAGCTACGACCAACCGTTTAGCCGCTATCGAGCCCGAAAGGTAAATTTTTAGGCGAAAATTTCATAATATTTTAATGTAATCGCGTTTTACGGCCAAACCAATTGAGATAGAGCAAAAAGTCACTAGACCTTTTTTGTAGTTCACTTCATTCCTGATTATGAATTTTTCGTCAGATCGAAGCTAAGCTCTCCAACGGTTCGCCCGCTATCGGGCTTCAAAGGAAAGCCTGCAAGGGCAAAAAGGGGTCACTTTCACGAATTTTTTTGAGGGGTTCAAAATTAAAAAATTCCGGTTTTCAGACTTTTCTTTCCCGGTGGTTTGAAGACTCCAGCTAGGTGTGTGTGCAAAAAATTCGGTGTTTCCAGCACTTCTAGAAGTGGGTTAGAATTTGTATACCCTATCAGTGAGTGAGTCCAGTCAGTTACACATGCGGCTGTTATATATATGGGACTCGCCTTCGGCTCGCTGGGGGCTACGCCCCCAGGCCCCCATGATGTACGCTTGCAAATTCGGGGTAAGGGGGATTTTGTGATTGGTAAAATTTGGACATGAGGTCATGCCAGGAAATTCCCTGGGGGGATTTCATGTTACCAGGGGTTAAGACATCAGGGGGTTTAAATTACTCAGGAGGTTATCTTATCTGGTCATACCAGATACTTCCGTGGGGGGGTTAATGTTACCGGGGGTTTAATGACACACCCCAGGCCCCCTTTTGGGGTGTTGGCCAAATTCGGGGATAAGCGGAATTTGGAAAAAGTATTAGACCTATTTTTATTGAATTTTCCAGTTTTAATCAAAGTTTTGATTCTAAGGCCATTTTGTGGCTTAAACCGTTTAGAGATACGACAAAAAGTGACTGGACCTTTCTTGTCGGAAATTTAAAATTGAAGGAGGATTCTGCCCTCAGATTTGAAGTAGGACCTTTGGTTTAGCCGGTACAGAGCTTATAAGAAAAGTCTGCATAGGCCAGCTATTGTGAATTGTTCAGTGTAAATATAAAAAAAAACTTGATCCTAAGTCAGTATTTTTAAGTTGTTTAGTGGGTTTTATTGGCTCAGGAGTTTTATATAGTCATGCCAAGAAATTCGGGTGGGGGGGGGGTGTTAAATGTTACCGCGGGGTTAAATCTTCAGGGGGTTTAATTTACCCAGGAGATTATCTGTCCTACCAGGGTATTCCGGGGGGGAGGGTTAATGTTACCGGGGGTTAAGACACACGTGGGCCTCTTTTAGAGGTGTGTTGTGTCTGTGAACATAATTAAAATTCACTCTGTCCCTATCTACTATCGAGACGCATAGCCTAACGCTCAGCCAACTTATTATGTGGGGTTGTATTCACTCGTTAACCTAGCAAAGCCTGAATCCTGATTGAATTACACAAATATTAGTCACATATAGGCCTAATATATATTTAAAAACTCCAAAAATTTCCAATTCACGACAAATATTTTGCTATTTATCGCGTTTTTCAGGCTTATTAAAGTACATACAGCAAAAGGTTACTGAACGTTTTTTGTAGAACACGTCGTTTACTAAAACTTATTAAGTCGCATTTTTTGAGCTACGACCAACCGTTTAGCCGCTATCAAGCCCGGAATGTAAATTTGTAGGCGAAAAATTTCAAAATATTTTCACTTAATCGCGTTTTGCGGTCAAACTAATGGAGATATAGTAAAAAGTCACTCAACCATTTTTGTAGATCATATTATTTCCTAAATCTAACCTTTGTTTTATTTTGACTTCCGACCAATGGTTTTGCCGCTATCGACCCAAAAAAAAGTTTTCACGTGAAAATTACAAAAAAATTTCACATAATCACGTTTTTCGGCCAAACCAATGGAGATAGGGCAAAAAGTCACTGGACGTTTTCTGTAGATATTGCAATTTGCTAATTTGATGGGTCAATCAGATTTGAGCTACGACCTACCGTTCGGCCGCTATCGGCTCGAAACTTTATTTTAAGCGGAAAAATCTCTGGAATGTCAAATGTTCGAGCGTTTTGTCGCTTAACCATGGAAGATAGAGCAAAATGTCACTGGACCTTTTTTGTAGTTCATTTCATTCCTGATTATGAATTTTTCGTCAGATCCGAGCTAGCTCTAACGGTTCGCCCGCTATCGGGCTTACAAAAAAGGCCTGCAGGGGTGAAAAATGCATGAATTTTCTCGAATTTTTTTGAGGGGTTTAAAAGTAAAAAAGTCCGGTTTTCAGACTTTTCCTCCGGGTCATATTGTGAAAGGTACCTGACGTGCCAAATTTCAAGTTTCCAGCACTTCTAGAACTATGTTAGAATTTGTATCTATATATCAGTGAGTGAGTCAGTTTCACATGCGGCTGTATATATATTAGATAGAGATATGACAAAAAGTGACTGCACATTTCTTGTCGAAAATTTAATTTTGTCTTTCGATTATGCCATCAGATTTAAGCTACGACCTTATAATTTAGGCAGTACAGAGCTTAGGACAAAAGACTGCACTGGGCAGTTTTAAAAATATCACGTAAAACATAAAAATCAGTACTTTAAAAGGCGTTTATGCAGCCAAAACCGTTGAGGATAGGGCAAATTGTTACTGAGCCTTTTTTGTAGATCACATTATTTGCTAAATCCTGTTGAAAATTTGTTTTTGAGCAACGAGCAACCGTTTAGCCGCTATCAAGCCCTGAATGTAAATTTGTAGGCGAAAATTTCCAAATCTTTTCACTTAATCGCATTTTGCGGCCAAACTAATGGAGAGATAAGAGTAAAAAATCACCCCCCACCCCCCCCCCCCCCCACCCCCCCCCCCCCCCACCCCCCCCCCCCCCCACCCCCCCCCCCCCCCACCCCCCCCCCCCCCCACCCCCCCCCCCCCAGTATTTGGTCTTCTGATCATATGTTAGTTTGCTTATTTAAAACGCATATTGTGACAGATACGGCCAAATACAAAATAATTGAATCGGAAAAAGTGAGCGCTCTGTGGTGTAATGGTAGCACATTCACCCGGCAAGTGAGAGATCCGCGTTCGACTCCCGGCGGAGCAAGTACTTTTTGTGATTCAAATATATATATATATATATGCATATATATGGTTACTGACTATTTATTAACCATGATAATTTAGTATTTAAAGTGACAATCTAAATCTTATATTATGTTTTGCACGTTCAAGAGCATCTTGATTCAAATTAATTATATTTCTGTCTGAATCACTGAGTCTACCTTGTTGCCTCGATTTAAAAAAATACAAATACATAGGTCTCTGAAAACTACTTCGGTCAAAAAGATTTTAATTCCTTATCATATACTTCCGGTATAAGGTTTTTACAGTGCCAAAAAAAGTCTGCACTGTTGTCTCGACGAAAGCCTCCTTCAGGGTATATACTTCCGGCCGTTCAAACTTACTTCCGGTCCCATAGATATTTTGGTGGGTGGCTTATTGCCCAATCAATAAATAAATTAGGTACGTAGCTATCTAAAATCTACTTTAGTCTTTAAGCTTCTTATTCCAGCTCTTGTAATCTACTTCGAGCTAAACGCGTCTACTTCCGGCTCGTTTAATTTGGTTCGGTCTAAGATATTTCAGCAACATAGTTGAGTTTGCCTTGGTATCCCAATGAAGATACATTCATACGAAAGAATGTGAAACGTATAGCTGCCCACAGGGAAATAGTATCTAATTGCAATCTATTTCGGTAAAGTGGGAGATCCTTTTAAAGTTACGTAAATTTGCAAAATACCGATTAAAAAGTTTTTGCGTTATAGAAGTCTTGTTCTTTGCTAAACAGTAGTCTGGGAACAATGGATCGTTGAGGTACGTATTGTTGTGGCTTAAACCATTGTTAAAATGCCCACCACAATGTCAAGAACGCCCACCAGTTTGGAGTAACTTATTTTTAAATATTCACAGCTTTGATCAATAAGGGTGCTTTTTTATTTTTAATTTAGGCCTAGCCTGACGTAATGTGATAAACAATCCCAGGTTAGAATCCTAAAGAGTAGAGGAGGTGTTTTAGTGGGTAAACTCGTTTTTAGGGGAGTCCCACACTACAGGCTGGCTACCTGCGTGCGTAATTGCATTTTTCCTGCCTCTCCTGCAAAAAAAAAAAACTAAAAGTTTGTGTTTTTCTTCTGAAATCTTTGTAGAAAATTGAGATGAAATTTCTTAATGGGCTAAACATAATCTCTGAATTCTCATTTTAAATTTAAACAACACCGAGTTCGATGATAGTACGTCTCTCTATGGGGGTTTTTGTAACGGCTAACCGTTTTTGGCTATTTTTACAATGGTATATTCGGTAATCACGATCGCAATAAGTTAATCGATAAGTAAATGCTTAATCTCCCTAAGTATAATCATTTACAGTTTAACAAGTAACACGATAACACTTTAGCAGTAAATTAGTTACAGATATACAACTTTGTTTGCAACATGGGAAATATTTAAAGATTACAACCGAACAATTTAGTCTCACTTGTTAAAACTATAATTTAACAATGATGCAATTTTGAAGTATAAATTCGATTAAGATTTATTGTAGTATTCGTTTTTAGGATAACATTATAATAATTACAGAATATTACTACGTGAATAAACATTGTTAAAACCTAAGTGATTCCATAAACCACCATTATCTTAACTTAAATCTGACTTTAAATTTAATATAGAAATTAATTATACAATAATAATGATAAATACACAATATTTTATTGCTTCATAAGCAGCTACGCTGTATTAAAAATTGTGATCAATATGTTCCTTAACCATTATTTTTCCTTATTGTAATACTGCTTTGTCAATTACTACTCAAGAACAATACTGATAATCATGTTCGAGGCAGAAGGTTCAAGGCTCCTGTATTGGGCGTTATCTTCTAACGCTAGGAGGGGGTAGGGTCCAGTAAGCGGACCCGGTTTTTTATATCTAAATTGGCAAACGATATTACTTAATCATAACCATCGATATAATCAATCGATACTGATTAATGATTTTTAACAATTAACTCAAATAATCTATATGAACAGCTGTAAACACTTTCAAATAATACAATTAAGGTAATATTTTAAATTTCACATAAGTAACATTGTGTATTAAAAATGGCTGTCAATCTTAGGAAGCTTCACGAAATTGCTTTAAAAGACGATAAAACATGTTTTTATGGCTTCAGAATGTTGGGTTAGGACCTAAGAATCCATTATGTGATATTTGTGGAAAGGTAACAAATGTAACTGTCAGAGGAGCTAACATGGTCGTCTTCAGATGCAAAAAAGAAGGTAATGGTGGACACAACTTTAGTAAAAACGTTTTCGTTTTGTTTCATTTAGTTAAAGTTATGAGTTTCCCTTATTTTGGTTATGTTCATTTATTATTTGTTACATCATTAAATTCACATTTTAATTTAAAACATATGATTGTTATTACTTTTATATCGATTGATAGTCTATGATTCGATATGCGAATATTAGGTATCGATGATTATATTCTTTGATATAAAAAACCGGGTCCGCTTATTGGACCCTACCCCTAGGAGGAATGTCACAGACATCTAAAAGCAGCATTGGGCTGCCTTATCTGTACCAGTTGACATGCATTGACACTCCTTTAGTCATTATGCCTTTGTAGAGGTTGAAATATTGCAGATTATATTATAATTTCACATTTTGGGATAATTTCAGACTGCGCTTTTTGACAACTAGGAACATGAAACTGTGAAAATTGAAACAGATAAATTTGTGTATTTATTAAGTTTTGGAATGCACTTTAGTGGATCTCCTTCATATTTGTTGGTAATGTTTTGTGTAAAAGTTTACACATATCCATTTAGCATCCATTTTGTAATAAGCATTGTAAATAATAACAATCACAAAACTATGGAGTATAAAATCCAAAGCAGACTTAGCCTTTTGTTACTCGCGTATAAAAATCCAAAAGGCATGTAGCTGTACAGACCGCATCCAAAAGCCACTTGAAGGGTAAATTAGCGGGGGGTGTTCAACGCCCTCAAACATCCCGCCGTTACACTATGAACAAATGTGTTGATGGAGAACACAAAATTTTAAATGTTGCAAGCACTTAAAAAAGGAGACAAAAAGGTTTTATTCATATTTATCTTAATATTTTAATTTAGTTTGCTATGTAATCGATATTCATCAGTACAAGTACAGTACACTTACAGAATAATACAATAACAATGCAATAGCAAGAACAAATAAGGAACGCTAATATTTTATGAGATACATAGTATGAACATTGCTGAAACGATAACACACTTTCTATATTGTATTAACAACTCCATGTCACTGTATTACTGTGAGAGTACGTAAGTAAATAGGTTTATTTGTTTTTAATTTTGCGATTGACTTACTCCACGTCCATATGCTTATAGTTTTTTTAAATTATTTTTGTAGTTTTACTTTACTCATTATCTAATTATTCCACTTGCCAGAGTAGTTAATTGATTTCAAGTTATCTTAACTGAAATTCATAGTTACATACAGAAAGTTATCTTTGATACTAGTCCTAAGTCAAGTATTTGAATTAAAACATAATTTCTTTAGATTGCCATCCGTTAATTTATTCCAATACAGGATCGATATTGTAGTTTTTAATGACTTACATAAAAAAAATCAATTTAAAGCCTAATTTAAGTTATGTTGGAAAAGTGTATGAGGCCAGTTTTTATAGTGGTTTTAAAGATATCCAAATCCGCGAAAACTGTAATCTATAACAAGGGTAACACTCATGTAGCCACATATGTGACCTCCTGTAAAGCCAGGCACAGTACATTATTAAAAAAATACCCTCGAGATTTTTTAATGTATTGTATTAATTAATGAGATTTTACTATGCGCTATTATGAAACTACTTTATATTACATTGTATATTTAATTACTTAGAAATGTGAACTTTGTAACAAACTCCAACTACATAATAAATACTAATTCTATATATTATGTGTTATGTTATAAACTCCACTTATGAAGTTATCAATATATATGAATATAATGAAAAGTAACTAGAACCCTTTGTAACCCTTAGTGTTTTAGTTACTTTTCATTTAAATTAATTATGTGTCTTATATATATATATATAAAAATTTCAATAAATATAAATATATATACATATATATATATATATATATATATATATATATATATACTTACTATTCATAAAGTGTCTGTGATAAGATTGATCTTTCAGGCTACGAAACTCATTCTTGTATACTCTTCTAGAAATATTACGTTTAATATAAACTGATCTCATGAATATGTGTAATCTAGTACTATTGAATAAGAAATATAATAATAAAGTTTTAAATTATTTTAGATAGGTTAATCGCATGTTCCAATAGACTGTTGTATTAAAGGTTGGCAATTACACTAAACCTAAACCTAAAGCCTAAACCGAAATAGGTAATATAGTACTCATCTGAGGAGAATTAAGTTTATTTGGCCATCGATACTTTAACGGTGATAGCTGGCACTGTTATTGCACTGTTAAAAAATACAAGATAATAGATTAGACTGATATGAAAAAGATAAGGACAACTTGCAAATTTTGTTAAACAGGAAATGTTTAGTTAAAACTTGGTGACATACGCCTATCACAATTTAGTCCAAATATGGTTCTGGTGCGTGGGCAATATTATCTGACCGAGAGAGATTCATAGAGAATGGTTTTGTTACAACCAATCGAATTCCTTCCACTTAGGTTCCACAGAAGTTAGGACAATTAACGCAAACTACCCATTTTTAACATTTATTCATTATTACATGAAAGAGCCTAATTTTTCTAAAGAGTAATGAATTTGTCTACGGTCAATTATAATTTAACAAAGAAAATACAGAAATTAATAAGAATTGCATACAAAAACATTTGATAACAATTCATTTACTTATATTAAGTACAGAACAATAAAACTGTAATGTATGTTTGAATAGCCTATCACTATTTGGCACTAAACAATAGGACCTCGACGTGAGCTGGTTGTTTTTATGTTCAGTACAAGGTCAGAGTTGAATAATGTAAATGGGCATGTTTCATAACAGTGATACATTTGATTTGTATAAAAAACCATGGATTTATTATGTACTTTCATGGATATTGAACTCTGTGGTAACCATTACAAATACAAGTATCATACCTCAAATCACTTAACAGATCTATATAAATACCACACAAATAATTGACAACTACTTCAGATTCATTGTCGATGTAAATGGTATGTTAAAATAAAGAACATTAAGAAATCAAGCATATATTCTGCCTTTGACATTATATCAAAGACCACTTAACGATCCTGTGCTTAAAAACAGCTCGTCTGGTCGACCGATGATTGTGGTTGGGAGGTCACCTTAAGCCGTTGATCCCCATTTTAACTGGTAGAGGGGGCTTCTAAGCCCTAACTTAGCCTATTAAAATAAGGAATTTTTAGACTTTTTTACTTAAACAACGAAAATTAATCTACGTGAACAAGAGATATAATAATTAAGAAAGGTTTATTTTTAACTTTGTGTGTAAGGTCGAGGATTCTCGTATATTATGTATGTATATATATATATATATATATATATATATATGTGTGTGTGTGTGTGTGTGTGTGTGTGTGCGTGTGAGCGCACGCGCGCGTGTGTGTAATCTGCCAAGGATTCCAGAGTCAAACAAAAACTTTAAAACTACAGAAGCGTCTGGGACTGGAAGCTTTTAAAGGAGCAGCGTTCTCAGACCGCATAATCCGGTTTACCGAAAAGTTTCTGAAAGTCGGAAGTCTGAAGCCGCACTCAAGCGTCTAGACGATGGAATCTCCAGAAGATCGATATTTTTACATGCTAAAATCTCCAAGAGGTTTTAAAATATGTATGTACCATATATTACATGTAAGTTATACATTTTTATGGCTTATAAATTACTAAAAGAGTGTTCTCAGTATCTTTTTATTCCTTAACAGAGTTCTCTATTTTTTTGCAGCTGTTATCTATTTTCAAAAATATCATTCATATACCGTGGAAGAAAATTTTTATATTTCCAAACACGTTTATAAATGATGTAAACATTTTATAACCAGATGTAAAACAAATGTACATAATGTTCATTGCTAAATAACTAACAATGAGAAATTATAGTAACGCGTAACTAGATCAGGTTAATGTTACTACGTCAAAGTAATTATAATAAATTGTCCAAAGTTAATATAATAAACAGCATCATACAAAATCGTACTCCTATTAGAAAGTTATAAGTTTTAAAATAGGAAGGCATACATTGGGTCAGTTTTAACAATATTTTTCTACTAATACAGAAAAATCTTACTTAATAATATGTATTTAAAATTCATAATATATTGCAAAGGTAGACAACTAATGGTATAAAACTGTTTAGTTGTGTTAATAACTATGTTTTGTTAGTTTTTATTATATAATAATGATCTTAAACTTTTAAAAGAGCATAAGTTGCAAAATCACGTTAAAGCCCTTAGGAATAATTGTCCTTATATGGATGGATATTGCTTACTCTAAAGGAAAGGATTACCAATACAATATTGAACTGTGTACTAATGTAATTGAGACCCCAAAAGATCGTTGAGAAGAAGAAACACAGTTTGACGAGACACGTCACGTATCCTGCAGCAGATGAAGAATGCTGGTCACGTATGACACGGTACTCTGCTACAAACACAAACAGTAAACCCTTCTCTGTCGATACGTCAGACTGATTGTCTCTCTTGTAAGTAACACCGGGTCAAAGGAAAACAGCGTTTTTTTTTATTTTATCGCAGGCAACAAAAGTGACACTGAGGGACTTTACGTGACTACAATTTTATCTTTCTCAAGGTAATATTTTCTCCCATACATTTGGGCCCATTTCGCGCTGAAAGAAGCCTTACTCATTACTAATAGTTCACGTTGTACTATTTCCCTTTTCATTAAGAAGTGTAATTAAATTTACCAACATAAACTTTGGAAAGCACACATTACTAAGAATACAGTAAAATTTAGCGCATTACGTAAATGTCAGCGCATGGAACAGGGAAAATGGCAAAATACATTACTAAAAATAATAAATGTAATAAATATAAATGAATTAAAAAGAAATAGGTAAAATGCTACATTTAGTGTTCTTATAAAAACTAAACGAAATTAAATTCACAAAAACGTGTTTTTATAAAAAATATGGAATTCATATTGCAAATCGGTGCGAACTTATTGCAATAGTCAAATAGGGTCAAATATATGTTGTAAGAATAGTACCATTTATAATAACAGAAACAAGTTTGGATGTGTTCTTAAGGAATCTATAATTAAAATTATTTTAAATAATTCACACTATTGCATCTTAATAATGTTTTGAATATGTTACAATAAGCATGTATTTTTAATAATACTTAAAAAGCTTAATAATTTATACTAATTACAGTGCAAACATGCCTTTATTTATTTGTTTTGCTTTAAAGCGTTAACTATTCAATTGGTTGTACTGAACTTTACATGGACATTCTATAGGCCTATTCTTTACCAGTGCCTATTATTTCTAAAATCCCACCAGACTACGCTAGACTGGTTTTTTAATTAGTGAAAATCCCGTATTGGCCAATAAAAAGTTGTGATTTATTATTTAAACTGTCCTTTGTAAATATTGTTTATTATTTTCAATGGGTTTACATTAATAGTGTGTAAATTCTCTAAGGGGTTTTCACGCCGTTATTAGATTTCAGCGATTAGGTAAATATTTATCTACGTTAAAAATGTCAAAAAAAATCAGATGGTCTGAATTTGACACCGAAATCCCCCTTCAAAGCACTCGGTAAAAACTGTCTTAGATGAAAATTTGCTAGACTGTGTTTTTGACCTAATTTATCAATTCCAGATCTAAATGTTTCAACATAGTACTATTTTTCAGTTTATAAGGAAACAAACATGTAAATAGTGTATTTTGTAACAAAAAATTTAACTATATATTTTTGATAAATAATAAATATAATATATAAAAGTATTAGAAATATATTAATTAAAAGACTGATATAAAATCCAATTTAGTTTGTATTTTTAGGGAAGTAGGCTTATCAGACCTGTCAATGTGTGTGTGTGTGTGTGTGTGTGTGTGTGTGTGTGTGTGTGTGTGTGTGTGTGTGTGGTGTGTGTGTGTGTGTGTGTGTGTGTGTGTGTGTGTGTGCGCGCGTGTGTGTGTGTGCGTGTGTGTATTCGTACATTTTACTTTCTACATTTACATTATTATAGATTATATTAGTTTCTATACTTTGGCCCGTATAATTTTCACTACAGTTGTATTTCCGAAATAACTACTTAAGTTTCATTATGATATTCAAAAAATGAAGTTATGTATTTATAACTGAAATAAGAAATTAAAATTCAGGAATAAAATATTGCTAATATCTTGTAAACACATCTATTTTTGTTCCATATCTCGTTGTAGTTTCTTGTATTGACGTTTTTATCCTTTGAGATTGTTGAATTTAAGTCTTTTAAAATGTCAATTAATGGTTTTGATGTTTTTTCAGCTAAGTTGTATTAATAACGGATTTTACGTAATTTATGTATTAAGTAATATTGTAACGTAAGGCCCAATATAATTGAATAAAGGTTGTAATTAAAATCAACAGAAAGACTAATTTTCTTCCAGGATTAAATTACACTAGGGCTTTTTTATTTAGAAAAGATCTTATTTATTTATTTTTAGTAATTTTTTTTAATCTCGTCAGGACGAAACTAGTAGGAATAGGAATTCATATTACTCGGGCTAAAATTCAATTTAGAATCCAATAAGCTTAAAATATTTATATTAAATAATGCAATGAATTAATAAATTTGTGTTGGATTCAATAATAATACATTATCAGTTCGTAGTTTTGTTCAACCATTAGTTTAGTCTTTTTGTAACGATCGATAGGACTTGGAAGTTCTTTTACTGTGTTCAGCCCATAGCCCACCAAAAGAGGTAGTCACTTTAACAAGGAGCGACAGTAACCTCTCTCTAGCTCGCACGGATAGCCACTGAACGGAGAAACGCCCTACCTGACATCAAAATGACCGTGATAATCGCACCCATAGCGACTACAGAGCGAACAACCGTGACGCGACGTTCAGTAAAGAGGAACGAAAGTTTTATTTTTCTCCATGAAAAATATACATCCATAGCCCGCTAAACGTGGTATTCACTACAAAATGCTAATACTGGAGCACAATGGGTAAAATACGCAAAAAACACATTTTTTGATCGTAGCAAGAAAGCAAACTCAAAATTGGTGTCGTAAATATAATTCACTAGAAATATGCAAAAACTACGTAATTGCGTGCGAAGCGAGTGGTGACTGTTTATTTTATAAAAATCTTCTTTACAAAGATATTCTATTCGAAAAAAGGATATTATAAATAACTTATTACATTACATAACCATAAAAAGACAGACCTTGCCAGCAATGTCACCAAATCCGAACTGATACATTAGCAACCATGCAGCAGAGTATTAGAAAGGATGAATCAGAGCACTTTGGCAGGTTTTTGAAACGATTTAGATACTACATATGTGAATCAGGAAATTTTCTTGATCATGTAATGAACATACTTGTAAGGAGTTTTTACACAAGTCTCCAACACTCACTCAGCTTTTTCTTAATTATTATGTTAAAGTTGTTGCACCTAAATTGTATTAGAAAATATATCAGTAATTGTATATAGGTATTTGGATCAATAATTGGATCAAGGTATTTGATCCAATTTCCTTTTTTCCTTGTATTTGATCCAAGGGGAAATTGTCACTATTAACGAAGGTATATCTAGTAATGTTGTGTTTGTTACATTATGATCTGGTATGAGGACAGTAGACTAATGCAGTCTCGGATTAAACTAATTGCACTGGTAATCCTAAGCCTCTACTTAAGACTAACTATAAAGCAATATGTAGTAACTTATTGGTATTATATATATATATATATATATATATATATATATATATATATATATATATATATATATATATATATATATATATATATATATATATATATATCGTATGGGGGACAAAGACAGCTATTCATAGATAAATAAATTAAAAATTACAATTATTAAAAAGTAGGTAAGAACAAAGTTCTTGAGTCATAAATTAAAAATAATATTAAGATCTCCCGTCACAAAGCTAAATCCAAATTACTGAGCCAGTTTAGAGACCCATCCTCTAAACCACTTAGACCAGCCTTATGACTTATTGTTTAAGTCATGCATTTTAATAGTAAGTGTAATGTAAAGTAGTAACTATTATATATTAGACATTTAACCTTTTGTTGTTTTAATTTAAAGGGCAGATCCGGCATATTTGTTTTTACTTTTAGTTTATCATTTTGCAAAAGAGCTTTTAAAACTTAACGAACACGTAATAAAATTCGTTTTCATGACGTAATAATGGTTATTGTCTACAATTAAACAAACGTATTTAATCAGTAAATTTGTAAATATGGTTTTTGTAAATTTGATGAAATAATATATCTGAACTTGTGTTCCAAAACTAAATGTATTTATTGGCAAAGTCTGTGCTGAAGATAAGACGTCGCGTAGGATTTCTACTCTGTTGTGTGTTGATTCAGGGTAGCCAAAATATGTTTGCTGAGACCGTCTGGTCAGCTCCTGAATACATTCTCTAGTTGCTGACTACAGCGTCAGCACAAAGGTCTTCATCGTCTCTCGTGGCGGTAGCCTTTAATTTTTCAGCATCAAAACTTAAAATCAATTAAACTTGGGTTTCCTTTAAAATTGAATTGACCTCATTTATTTCCATCGTGCACATTTTTTATTTTTTTCATTTTATACAGTGTAACTACACTGTTGCTAGTTTAAATTCAATTAACTGTTGACATTTGACGTATGGTTCTATCTACGAAAGGTAATTAAATTTTGCTTGATAATTGTAATTCAGCTCAGAAAGAATTATTGATGTAAAAACACTGGTAAATTCCTGTTCCATTTTAAAAGTGCTTTAAATACACCTCCCTATATTAGAAAATGCCGATTAAAAAATTTCACTTAGACCTACACCACAAAGGGCACACGTGGTAAAAAATTTGTAACTTGGTAATTGCTGTGTCTGTAGGAATATATTTATTTATATGAAACTTACTAGATATAAACAGTACTTTGAATATTTTTTACAATTATCAAGGTATGAAGAGTACGGAGAAGAATCAACAATTTTTTTATTCTGCTTTTGTAATAATATTTAATATTTAACAAGATATTTGGACAGTTAATTGTTACTTACATACTTAAATACAAAAGTATTAAGTTTTATGTCACACTATCGATAAACTATACCTACATTATATCATATCCATAGGCTACTGGATATAATATTTTTTATATTATAGGTTACTGGTGAAACACATTGCAAAAAACTTCTAACATATATTTTAAATGTAGATTGTCCTTCGAAGATATTTTGTTTTAATTTTATGAGAAGGGGCAACCTTAAGATTCGTTAGTCACACTCTTTTGATCATACACATTTTCGCTTGTTACACGTAAGAATCTAACAAAGCGTTCCTCCTAGTTTAGAGGACTTTGTTTACTCCTAGTACTAAGCACTAGAGGGCAAATCCCACGCTGTAGTCCGTATATTCAGTAACTCAACAGCAATGATCTCTGTACGGTGCCGTGTCTCGGTGTCGTTACGTTCTGAGCTTGTGCGGCGGTATCAAGCAAAAATACTAGTTAACCGTACAGTGATAAAACTCCTTGAATTATATTGGATACTAAACTTGATTTAAGTCCATTCCACGGTTTATTTCGTTCTCATGAACTACTTTCCCTTTCTCCGTTATGTAAACGATCAATAGACATTTATCATTGCTGTATTTCAGACTGCAGCATTACATGAAACTGTCAACATTGCAATAAATTATATTTCACAAATGTTTAAAGAAGAAATTTGAATAATACAGCATTTTCAGGTCATTTGCCATTGCACAGTGATACAAAAATCATTAACACAACGTTTCGATATCTGAAATGTGACTCTTCCTCAGGTTAATAATTATTAACCAGACACATAACTACAATAAGTATATTTTCAACCACTCCATATTAACTACGTACTTTCCCTTTCTCCGTTATGTAGACGATCAATAGTAATTTATCATTACTGTGTTTCTAACGGCGGCATTACATGGAACTGTCAACATTGCAATAAACTATATAGTTCACAAATATTTAAAGAAAACTTTTAGTTTTTACAAGATTTTTCCGGCAATTTGTTATTGCACAGTAATAAAAAAAATCAGTAACACAACGTCTCGAGATCTGAAATGTGACTCCTCCTCAGGTTAATAATTAACCAAAAATATAACTACAAGCTTGCATATAATAACTATCTTTTGAACAACTTCATAATTACGTAATTCATTTCAAGTTGACAACAATAATATTTCTGCTTAATTGTGACAACATATAGGTGTCGGCTACAGCTGATATTTTGTATGAATGATTTTTTAGAGAGGAAGGTAAATAAGATAACACATTGATTGAAAAAATATGTTAAACTTCTAATATGTATTTCTCGTGTTGTCGACTGATAAAAGCAGTGAGGCTCTGCATTAATGTAAATAGCAGGTTGTGACTTGCGTGAAGGTTTCAATTTGCTCCCTGTACTTCGGGACGTAATAGCTATAATCCGCTATGTTTCGCTTCCCATACCTCTCTGAGAATCCTACCAGTCCAGTATAAAGTTGAGGCATGAATCTTAACAGAGAGGGATAGTTGTAAATTTAAACACAAAAGCAAACATTGAAGTAATTTCTGTAATATTCTGTTCACAATAGAGTAGACAAAGAAGTATATATATATATATATATATATATATATATATATATATATATATATAATTTCAATAAACATTGAACCGCAAAAAGTAATTTTTGAGTTTATATACATTCAGATAAATTTCAATTGTACACTTTAAACAGCAACAAAAATAAACATGCATGTTACTTAGAATTACTGGAAAAAATGTATATAAAATGTTTACTTTTTTATTTATTTTGTTAAATATCTGGGGTCAAAATGTATCGAATACAATTGATTGAATTCCTGCCACCTTGAAGCTTTTCATTGGTTTAGACTCTCAAATCAAATCATACCATCTATGTGCCAAGTTTAGTATGAATCCATTAATAATTACGGCAATAACTGTTTTCCAAATTTTTTCCCACAATTTTTTGCATTAGTTGAAACTTTTACGCCCGCTATCTGTAAATCGTACGTGATATGAAAAGATAAATGAGAACAAACATATTTGTAAAAAGATATGATAATTCTAAGATATATATCATTAAACGATTACATTCTTGTTGAGCATACAAGACGAAGAAGTAAATACGTTTACCAATATCAGAGAGAAGCATCTGGAACTTTTACCTTGTGAATACACAGGTATTTAATTGAAGTAGTGATTCTCCGAATATTAGCGAACCTATCTTTTTCTAGCAGCAAAAAACATTTAATTTATTTATGACTTTAGCTCTATCTTCCTCTCTTTCCGTATAGTTATCCCTACTATATCAGGAAAACGAACTAACATAATATGGACTTTAAATTTTCATGAAGCTTTAAAGGACCGACAAGTCTGATCACTATGCATGTTACTCGTAGGATTTGTCTGACCGTTAGTTAAACTTTTTACACTTTTAATGGGTAATCATGATGGCATATTTAAAATCGCAGAATAGAATAACATTTTTTATTTACTGAATGAAATCTCATGTTTAAAACGAAAAGTGAACAAATAAATATAATACAACACGTAGTTCTAACTTGAAGCGTACTGTGGCATTAACATGTAACTATGGTATATATATTATATATATATATATATATATATATATATATATATATATATAATTTCAATAAACATTGAATCACAAAAAGTACTTGCTCCGCCGGGAGTCGAACCCGGATCTCTCACTTGCCGGGTGAATGTGTTACCAGTACACCACAGAGCGCTTACTTTTTCTGATTCAATTATTTTGTATTTGGCCGTATCTGCCACAAATGCGTTTAAATAAGCAAACTAACATATGATCTGAAGACCAAATACCTGTCAATTGACTTTTATTTACATTAAACTGTATAAATGGCAATAGCCTTATTTAATTTCAATAAACATTGAATCACATATATATAGCCTGAAGAAGTACGAGTTTCCTTGAGATGCATTCTGGTATATGTTTTTAATCGCTTGACCTAAAAAAGTTTTTGAAAATAAAATTGAAATCCTATCCCCATCTTGATGACCACATTGGTTATTAGTTTTATCTGTGAGCATAGAGTAGCGAAACTTGTTACTTGGAGTGCGAGAAGAACAAGATTGGAACGCTTGGTATTAATTTCGTAATCGAGTAAATAATTGCTAGGGAAACCTGGCTACTACATTTTCGCCAGTGATACACAAATTAATCTATATTTAACTTAACTATACTTCCCAGTATGGTTATAACTATTACTTGATTTAGGTATATTTAGAACAGTTAAGGAGTGAATAGTGTCTGAAATAGAAGATATCGAAGCCTATTTTGAGGAATTACCTTTTAAAACGATATTACTCCCTAGAATTACTCCGTTTTGGATTTGATTGCCGATGATTAGAGTGATTGATGATCTATAGGGGTTAATCCTTCCACTTTGAACTATTACCGGATGTAATGCGAAAATAAAATTCTCTTTTGATGACCAAATGGAATTAGCAAGTTGACCGCTTTATTATCGATCCGTAATGCTATCGATCCAAGAGCATTCATTTGATTACATCCAATCGTAGACTGATAGTATCTGAGTGGATGCGGTAAGGTTCTATTTGGACATTTCCACCTTGATCCCGAATCAACAGTCACCGCAGCTTTCCTAATAAATCAAGATCGCTTTATAATCGATCCGTAGTGCTATCGATCCGAGAGCATTTGGATTAAATCCAATCGTAGACTGATAGTATATGAGTGGATGCGGTAAGGTTCTATTTGGACATTTCCACCTTGATCCCGAATCAACAATCACCGCAGCTTTCCTAATAAACCAAGATCGCTTTATAATCGATCCGTAGTGCTATCGATCCGTAATGCTATCGATCCAAGAGCATTCATTTGATTGAATCCAATCGTAGACTGATAGTATCTGAGTGGATGAAGTAAGGTTCTATTTGGAAATTTCCACCTTGATCCCGAATCAACAGTCACCGCAGCTTTCCTAATAAACCAAGATCGCTTTATAATCGCTCCGTAGTGCTATCGATCCGAATGCTATCGATCCAAGAGCATTCATTTGATTGAATCCAATCGTAGACTGATAGTATCTGAGTGGATGCGGTAAGGTTCTATTTGGAAATTTCCACCTTGATCCCGAATCAACAGTCACCGCAGCTTTCCTAATAAACCAAGATCGCTTTATAATCGATCCGTAGTGCTATCGATCCGTAATGCTATCGATCCAAGAGCATTCATTTGATTGAATCCAATCGTAGACTGATAGTATCTGAGTGGATGCGGTAAGGTTCTATTTGGGCATTTCCACCTTGATCCCGAATCAACAGTCACCGCAGCTTTCCTAATAAATCAAGATCGCTTTATAATCGATCCGTAGTGCTATCGATCCGTAATGCTATCGATTCCAGAGCATTCATTTGATTGAATCCAATCGTAGACTGATAGTATCTGAGTGGATGCGGTAAGGTTCTATTTGGACATTTCCACCTTGATCCCGAATCAACAGTCACCGCAGCTTTCGTAATAAATCAAGATCGCTTTATAATCGATCCGTAGTGCTATCGATCCGAGAGCATTGGATTAAATCCAATCGTAGACCGATAGTATCTGAGTGGATGAAGTAAGGTTCTTCTTGGACGTTTCCACCTTGACCCCGAATCAACATTCATAGCAAGTTTCCTACTAAAGCAAGACTGACAATGTCTTAAGACCATCTGCGAAAGCCTTCTTGATTTTCAGACGAATTTGTACGTTCAAACTTCAACCTTGCTGAGGATTTACAGATTTATTAAACTGAGGTCATTCAGACCTTCATTTTTATTTGTGGAATGTCTATTTACTATTAATGTATTCGGTAGAGACCGTTTTGTTACAAGGTTGATAAAAAAGATGAAACAGATATAGATGTGGGGCTGTAAATACTGCAGAGAATTAAGGCCTAAAAGGGTTATCACAAAGTGGGTTGTTCACTAGATGAGTTTTAGAAAAATGTTCAGGAAGAAACTCTTAAAAAACATAGGAGTACACCAAATAAATGTTTTTTGAACGCATATGCGTGTGAATCATTGTACTAAACTCTAAAGGTTGTTAAGTTTGAATGTCGAGATGAACTAACTCATGAATAATCAAGTTAATCTATGCGAATTGTGCTCGCAGAGTACCAGTCAGAGTTTAACCAGTAACTAAAAAGTAACACTTGAACATTACATCAGAAAATTAATAAGTTTTTTCATAAGCAAATATATTGTTCGCGGATGCTCCCTTTTATAATAATAAAATAACTTTTTAACTCATTAAGTGTATTAATAAAGATTACTTATTAAGACATAAAGAACGCTTTTTTCTAAAAAAAAGCCCAAAGTCAATGTTTAGGAAACGCCCCTGCTCTATACCATCAAGTTGTAACTACTAACCGATTTAAGTAACTACATCCTATTATTAAAGTAAATTATTTGCAAATTAAGATTTTAACGTTGAAATAAAATTTCTATTATAACTTTTAGTATAGTTCAGTTATTACTATACATATTAAATAATAAAATATAGGGTACACGATATTTATGTTAAATTTAGGTTTATAAAAATGATAACCTAAACCTTTTTTGGTTTGGTGATAAATGTTGTGAAAAACAACGAAATCAAAATTTATCCTTCTTCAAAAAATATTTAACTGACATTTCGAAGGAAAATCAGCTAATACATATAAAATGTAACATATCCTTAAAAGTTTGGTTTGAAGCAATGAGCAACAATAACTAAATAGAGCCACATTTTAAAGGTTCATTCGAAAACTTAATTGGCATTTCTCTTCAGTTTCCTGGGGCCTCTAAAATTTATTTACCGCCTAATCGTTTTAAAATATATACTTCTTTTTAAAAAATATCTCCAATAATTTTCAGTTCTAATTCAAGAGACAGCTGGCTTTTAAGTAAACATTATATTCACTTCACTGAACACAACTGATAACTAAAGGCCTCATGAGCAAACAAACTTCAAGTCCAGATGACTTTTATAAATGCAGAAGATATGCAATAAGAAAAGACTATCTACAATGTAATGGTTGCAATGTTTAAAGACTAGTAATAAATCACGAGTCCTTTGAGCAATACCAGCGTTTTGATTGTAATCTTGATGGATTGTTCAGAGTTAAGTGCTTTTCATCGTAAGTTGTTTCAGAAAAATAATGTACGGGGGAGATGATTATTCATAACAAAATTGTCAAGTAGCTACGTTTAATTTAAAATTTTATTAAGATATATAATATATATCTAAGATATATATATATATATATATATATATATATATATATATATATATATATATAATGGCGCAGATCAATGTTTTTTTCAATGGCTTAGTCATAAAATTGTTCCATTTTTAGTTTGACGAAGCGAATTTGATTGCTTGTGGCTTTAAAATATAACAAATATTTCTAGAATTCATTTGAAAACTCAGTAATATTTTAAGCATACAAATGTATTCAACATTATTGCAATCGTCATAAATAATAACAATTATTTAAGGATAATTTTCGTATTACCGGTGGATATATACACACATCTATATATAAGAGGCAAAGCCCTCACTCACACATCTCTAATACTTCAACTCCCTAATATGCCAGAAACATTAAATTTGGCACACGTAAGCTTTATGAATGTATTAAAATAACTAAGAGGTTGTCACAAAGATGAACAATTTATAGGGGTACAACTACGATTGCAACCCTTTGAACGACACTTGATCTTAATTACGTAAATAAAAACACTATTTTGTTTAAAGATCAAACATCCGTAGGAGGTTTAAAAGAGGTTCCAACCTCTAGAAATCTAAATATTTGTTTTTAATAGCTCCTCTAAAAAAATAAATTTTAAAAACAAAAGATATATCTTGATAAAACGTATACTTACGTTTAAATTTGAATAACATTTGTAATATCTGAGGACACAGTGGAGGAATACTAAGACCGTAGTAATCTTAGATAAGACATCTTCGTAAATGATTCGAGTGTTTTTCTTTCATATAAGTTTCGTGAACACAAAAATGCGTAAGGCTAGCATTTAATTTCACGTGTTCGTTCTATATCACAACCTTGTTAAAACAATCAAACAATCTTCCTGCAATCATCAATTTCACGAACTTAATTCAACTATTGTAGCTTGAGGATTATATAAGAACATTGGAAAGATTTAGATGATAAAGATTTGTATTTTATCGTTGCATGGGTAGTAGCAATACATTTTGTATCGCATCACATTTCTTATGCTAGATCAGAGCACAACACGGAGCTACCGCAACAGTCAATTATGGAGTTTCCTTCATCCGTGGCTCATGGAAGGTTTTAGAGTGGGTGGACACGCAACAGTCCCACCGCCGAGTCTTGAGTATTCCATCTTGAAACTGATACGGTACTTGTGTTCTAATTTATGTTTTATGTTAGTAAGATTTATTAAGTGTTTGTAAAATAAAATATTATTTAAAACCTGTTTGTATTTTTCTGAGTGAACAGATGTTATAGAAAGTGAAGCCCTACCATTTGATATTAGACTACCAGTTACCCGCACCTTGACAAGCAACCCTCTGTTTAAAAACCAGTTGCTCTACAATCGGCATATTTTCATATACGGCATTCACTCCTGAGATAGCCAAAAGTCACTCAGAGCTATTCCAATTTTTAGGCACTCAAAGCTATACAATTTGAAAGTAAATCAAAGCTATAACTATTTTATAGTCACTAAAGTTATTTTAATTTTATAGTCGAACAAAGCTATTCCTGTTTGGTAGTCAATCAAAGCTATTCCTATCTCATAGATAATTAAATCGATTCCACTTAGAAAGTTACTCAAAGCTATATTAGTTTGAAATTCACTCAAATTTATTCTAATTTGGTGGTCACTCAAAGCTATTCGAAACGGAAAGTCACGTAAATCTATTGCAATTTGATAGTCACTCTAAGGTATACCAATAACACCGTTAATTAGTATTGCATTAGATAGTTAGTGCATTAGAATGATTATACAGGGTGTATATTATGTCTGGAAACACCCAAAATATATCCTTTAATAATTTAAATATAAATTTGAAAACCTCTTACAATCGTGATAGAGATTGGCATCTACTTTTTGGAACAATGTTTTGTTATGTCACACCAACGGGGGACGTCCTGCCGAGGGTATCGTGAATATTCTTAATGGAAGCCTATACCTTGTGATACATAATTTTAAAGGTAATAGCTTACTGAATTGAATGCCACAAACCGCATCTCAAAGGAATTATTCTATCAGAAAATAGAGCATTTTTAGTATTGAAAATTTACTGATGTTCAACAATGTAATTTTAACATGGTTCTTGCCACAAAATGTGTTACACTAATTTTTTAGCATTTTTTTAAATGTTCAATTAAATAAAACAAAATTTTCATTTTAAGCTGGTTTCTATTAGCACAAATTTGCCCAGTTTTTATTACAGTACAATTATGGAAATACTTATGTTATTGATTTCTTATTACAAATAAAAAATAATGTATGCTGTTAGGAAAGTCTTACAACAAACGTTTTACCTGCATTTGGTGTCAAAGCAATTGTTCGAACTGTGTTCCTTCTACGGTTTGACAATGAGCCAATCTTGTGTAAAATGATTCGACAGAGTTGCCTAACATTTCTTCAGTTATCAAAGCAATCTCCTCTATAATCCTGTTTCTTAGGTCTTCCAAATTATGAGGCTTTCTTCTATAAACATTGGATTTTAAATGACCCCATAGGAAATAATCGATTGGTGACAAATCCGGAGATCTTGGAGGCCATTCGATTTCTCCTCTTCGGCCAATCCATTTATGAGGAAACCTTAAAATCCAAATACTCTCTTACCTGTCTCCCATAATGGGGTGGAGCACCATCCTGCTGAAACCATACATTATCAAAGTATTCTCCTGATGCAATTTGAATAGCTGGGATTATTTCATTTTGGAGCATATTTGTAGTAAAGTTCGGCATTTAAATTTCCATTGATGAAAAAGGGTCCAACAATTTTGTTACCTAAAATTCCACACCATACGTTCAGTTTTTGTGGTTGCTGTGAATGGGACTCAGTAATCCAATGTGGGTTTTCACTAGCCCAGTAACGGCAATTGTGCCTGTTAACATTGCCATTTAGGAAAAAAGTTGCCTCATCAGAAAATAGTATGTTGGTCAGAAAATCTCTATTGTCATCACATGTTGCGCATCACAAGTTCACAAAACTCAACTCTTTCTGTCGTAATCATCCTCACTTAACTGTTGGACTAAATGAAACTTTAAATGGTTTGTATTTATTAATTTTCAAAATCTTACTCACAGACATAGGGTGCATATCATGTTGCTGTGCAGCTTTTTTCTGAGCGATGTATGTGGGTCTTCAAGAAATGTTTTGCAAAACATCTAGTGCATGTTCTTCATCTGTTGCAGATTGTATCCTACCCGACTTTGGCCGATTACGTACACTCCCTGTCATTTTCAAAACGCTCAATAGTTTTTGATATTGTTGAAAACACTTATGGGATTCCTTTCTGGGAAAGTGTCATTAAAACAAATTACAAACTTCCCGATAAGATCTTTGACGATCGCCATATCCTCCCATCATCAAACAGAGTAATTCGTTCTCTTTCAGACAATTCCATTAAAATGCCAAATAAAAACTGAACTACTGTAATTAGATAACTTGTTGACAGCAATGCTTCAGAGGCACTGATTAACTCGACAGGAATGATATGACCTTTGTCCATTTGTAATTCCCAAGCTTAGACCTGTCTAGTGAAAGCTCCATGCTCAACAAACTGAAACCTGTAGACCAGATTGATTAAATAACACAATAATGTTTTCTCATAGGCTAGTGACCTTTGTCTCTTTAAACCTTCCTGCTGACTGGAAAACACCAAGTACAGATTCATAAGTAATGAGAGAAAGTGACTCATAAGTTTTATTCATTGTAATAAAAACTGGTAAATTTGTACTAATGAAAACCGGCTTAAAAATAAATTGTTTATTTTATTTTAATTGAACATTTAAAAAATGCTAAAAAATTAGTGTAACACATTTTGTGGCAAGAACCATGTTAAAATTACATTGTTGAACATCAGTAAATTTTCAATACTAAAAATGCTCTATTTTCTGATAGAATAATTCCTTTGAGATGCGGTTTGTGGCATTCAATTCAGTAAGCTATTACCTTTAAAATTATGTATCACAAGGTATAGGCTTCCATTAAAAATATTCACGATACCCTCGGCAGGACGTCCCCCGTTGGTGTGACATAACAAAACATTGTTCCAAAAAAGTAGATGCCCAATCTCTATCACGATTGTAAGAGGTTTCAAATTTATATTTAAATTATTAAAGGATATATTTGGGTGTTTCCAGACATAATATACACCCTGTATATTTGTCATTGGTGCAATCTAAAGGGAAATTTAGTAACCTAGTTTTTGAAATATTCATTATACTTAATGAATATTCAAGTATTCTTCAAGGACTGAATAGTTTTTATTTACTTTTTTGTATAAATTAAATGTAATCAAATTGCCTTTGCCTCTTTTGTAAACTTCAACTGAAACTGTCACTAGCTGATTACTGTCAATTAACTTAGAATTACTTGTCGTAAATATTAAAATCATTTTCCCGAATTCTTAATCATTCCAAGAAACTTCTGTTATTTTACTTTTCTTCAGTACCTCCATTCAACCTTTGCGGAAATATTAACAAACATAGCTGATTCATTTTTATTTATAAAGTAGTTCTCTTTTGCATGTTTCTTTTCTTACAAAAGATAATTTTTTGCCATAATCCAATAATTTTTTTATAACTTATTATATTGGCTAATCAGTCAAACACAAAGATGATTGTTCAGCAGAGGATCAAAGTCTATCAAAGGATAGCTTAAAGGAACGTAGCAATTCCATGTTACAGGTTGTGTCTGTATGCATTTATATGTGTGTATGTATGTATAGGCTTTTGCAATATACGAAACTTGTGACTGCAATAACTGCCACAAGTTAGAGTATATGAAATTTTAATTTAGTTGTATTTCCACATATCTTGGATGTGTTCGTTAGCCTTTTTAACAAACGAAAAATTTCAAGATGAAGGCCATTCACATTTAGGTAAAATTTTAACTCGACTTATCCCAAATATATACCCAAAAAGATAACTTTATAAATAATTTAGGTACCTATAAATAATAATTTGATGGCATTTTTCGATAGATCTTAGATTTAAAGATGGGCGCTAATTTAATGTTTGAATTAAAATCTTTATATATTGTTAGTATACATTATAGCGTAAAAGAAAAAAATATTTAGAAGTATCAGGTCACTTACAATAGGTTTTTTCTTATGAGCTTTTTTAGATATCTACTAAGATATAAAGATAGCGGGGATACTAGGTTTAAATAGTACACAATATCGAGAGAAACACTCTCAACACGATAAATTCCGTGTTCCAAAAATAGATTCCTACAAAATGCACCATCGAGTGTATTTACACATAGATTTGATGGGTTCATTAGCCAACAATACACAATAAAACATTTCAGAATGTTTTGGATATTTTTATTTCAAAATTAAAAATAAACTATTTAACATATTTTTTGATGACTACAATTTATGATTTATGCTATTCAAGTGTTATAATTGGATATATTTTCCAACGTAATTTCAAATTAATGTTACCTAAATTAACTCAAATTTCTATGCTCACAATTTATGTTTTTAAAGTTTTGAGATTGTGGACTTGGTAAAAGATTGAAAATGTTAGTCCATTGTTATCATGTCCCAACATGAACAGTTATTTCCCATGATTCAGTTTGGCATTTCAAAATGATGACCACATGATTATTAGTTCTACCTTTTTTCCAACTGGGCCGGAAGGGATATTGTTTATCTAAAATATCAAGAAATCCAAGCTATCATCCGTATACCTTGTGGCTGTATTGACAAAAAATTACCTGAACAGCAATTAAAAAACATTTTTTTAGATGAGTTTAATGATATTCCTCCTCCTAAATTGTGATCAAGAATAGTGAAGGACCAACTCAACACTGTTCTGTTACTTAAGTACAAAAGCAAGAGACGCGATATAAAATATCCACGTTCCAAGTAATTTGGAAGAACGGGACACATGTTGAACTGTTGGGTAATGTCAACCTCTGATATCCCTCCATACATCAATGTCAAACAGTAGCTCTCTGCCACTCTGTCTTTGTCACATGCGTGATATTTTCTTGAAATACACAAAATACCTAAGTATATAAATGACTACACAAACACCTGTTTCATTTTTGTTCATTCCTTAGGTTTACCTATTGTATTCTCTTATTGCAAGAGTCACAGGTGTATGTATTTATAATACTTTGTTAGATATATTACAATAGATTTATATTTGCTTTTTAAAATCTATAGAGGAATCTTTCCATTAAAAGAAATAGACTGTTCGGCATAGTTTTAGTTGAGGTCAAAATGGGGATGAATTGTGGAGATCATTTTATCACAGCTTTATAACTTTAAACCATAACATATGGTATATAAATAATAGTCGTATCACTGTCAGACTACTAGATACATAGACAAATCCTTTCATCTCAAAGTCGTTATATTACAGATAGCCACTGAATTGACATTTATTACGGTCCTACTGTTGGTTTGAATGTGTCCAGGACCGAATAAAATATATATAATCTTAGAACAAAATAGTTTAATATTGTACATAGACCTTTTCTTTACATTTCGATACCAACACATTTTGTCCTATACTAATACCAGTAAGTCTGATGGTCACAATCTAAGAGTTCAATATTTTATCTAAAAAAACCGGTTTTATAATATGTAAAATTCAAATTGGCTTTATGGCTCTGGACTCGTTATATTTATAGTCTATTTTTTGCCGAGTGAATGCGTGAGGAAAGGAAGCAGGAATTTATACATAAAATGTTGTTATTAGCTCATATGTTCACATTTTGACAATTTTGGCATTATATTCACCAATAATTTAAATAATAAAAAGCTTGCCGTGATATAAAGAATTTATTAATATATACAGTAAATTTTACATTCAATTATATAAACCCTTTAACATAACAGTTCCAGTCTTAAAAATTTAATTAAGATGTGTAATGGGGTGATTGTAAAAAGATTGTTCACATATTTGTAAAATTCAATTTAAATTTAATTTTATTACAAACTGTTGTACTTTGTTTAAAGTTTGATATTAACAATTTAAAATTATAACACAGTATAACAGGATTTCGGAAATTTTCCATCGTTATATGATATAAATTTACAACACAACGTTTCGAGGATTGGAATATATCCTCTTCGTCAAGTGGGATAGGTATTAATACTTACATACAAAATAAAGACCATAAAGAAGGAAAAGAAAAGGGTGCATACATACCCAAAAGCTCCTTAGAGACCAGACCAGGTGTTTTACAGCAGAGAATGCAAGTCCAGAGCACAAGTCACGAGTACGAGAAACACAATCACACTTCACACCGGCACGGATGAAAGTGGGGTACTAATACGAAAATCGATGTACGCTCTCTCTTTGGCACCGCATCGTGCCATCAGAGATCATACTCATGACTTAATATATTATGTTCCAATACCTCCCTCACCTGACGAAGAGGATAGATTCCAATACTCGAAACGTTTTGTTACACCATTTTTAACATAAAAGATGGCAAATGTCCGGAATCCTGTTATTCTGTTAGAGTGTTGTAATTAAAATGCAACACCAACTAAATCCAATGTTAATGATAGGAATTATTATTCCTATCCTCACGAATTATCTACTATTAAATATGTAGCAGACCTTGTGACAGAACACAACGATATTGTAACTCCAGTAAATGTTAAAGGTACGAGGAGCGGCCTACACATGTAAAGCGCCACGCGACATTCAGCTGCGGCAAGCCGCTACTTTTACAGTTTCGAGTCACGAGCACTCTTTAATTTTTGCGGATCAATTATTCATGGCAGGTTCGCAAGGAATCCGTACCGGCCGGTGATATCCTTCAGCATTCTCTCCTTTATTGAAGAATATCATTCTCGTCATTGTTGATATTCATTTTAATACGGACGTTTATCATACGATATCTGTCTCAATAAATCTAAAGAGTAATGGATCGATTTGTCGAGTATATTTAAAACACGTTCTTCAACGACTAATCTCTATTTATGGCGAATAGTTGATTAACGATTACACAGGGAAGTAGTTTCATTCATACCCTCTTTAAACACCTTATACTGACAGATGAATGAAAATGTTAGAGTTATCACAGTTAATTAGTTTAGTTTTTATTGTATAATTAGTTGTATAATTAGATCTGTTTTACTCTTTGTTTTACATTTTAAGCACTCGTCTTGAATATATACCAGAGTAGGTTAACAGAATAGTTTGTAAAGATTGAGATTACTACCTAAAAGATTCTGGATTTATGATTGTGTTGTTCGTGTAGGGGTGCAAAAATGCTTAACTAAATCGTAATTTAGAGACAGGAACCCATATTTTCTTATATTTATTTTACAATCATTATAATTTTTTATTATGCAGTAATTGTTGCCATTATTGTTGTAGTTTGCAGATATTATTCTGTTAGTAATCCCACAAAATACAAGAATCCAATAAAAAAAGAGGTAGGAATAAAAGAATTTGTGTGAAATTTTCGACACATTTTATTCTTATAGTCAGAATATATGATGATATTTCTGTTAAAGTCAAAATAAAAATTCAGCCTCGAGTAACTAACAGGATGGATATGAAAAGATACATTTCATACTAATGACTGTGACCCATATTAACGATAATAAGGAAAACTTTGCGGTTCAAATTAAGTTCCTTGCCATGTTCTAAGATGAAGACGCGAGTAAAAAATATTGTAGAAAAGAAGAATACTGATTGCTGATTACCTTATATTACAATGATCGGCTTTTATAAAATCAGGAGTAATTTCCAGTGTCAAGTTATAGCTCGTGTGAAGCTCGACGTCTTGAAGGAAAAAATACATTTTGACGTGACAACGTCTTAAATTAGGTTGCGGCTCGGAGTCACTCATGAAAAAGTGTAACGCCCGGTAACGTTACGATGCCCGTCCAGTAGGTCCGCCGCACGGGATCCGCACGGGATAAAGCAGATAACTGTGGGTCCGCCGCACGGGATAAAGCAGATAACTATGTTTATTCGTGAAAATGTGGAGTGCTTAGATTCGTCATTTACAACAACTACAACAATAAAGGTAAATAATTGTACACTGATATTTCATTATCGTAAACTATGATTGATTGATTAATTGTTAGATTGACACAAAAGTTGAGAAACTGAGTTTATAGGTTATGTCATACTATTGACAAATGTTGATAGTGTTAAGTAAATTATTAGTTTAAATCACTATACAATCAATCGTAATTCAGTCGATTGAGAAGAAACAGCGCGTATTGCTAGTCAAACATTTAAAATAACAAATGATAACCTCTAACCTGTCATAACAGTGCGACCAAAC
The DNA here is from genome assembly GCF_021130785.1 of Homalodisca vitripennis. NCBI lineage: Eukaryota > Metazoa > Arthropoda > Insecta > Hemiptera > Cicadellidae > Homalodisca > Homalodisca vitripennis. Next base: position 243,333,732 of record NC_060207.1, read on the forward strand.
AAACGAACTAAACCGACCAATCACCACGCGCGGAGTTAGAATTTAACTGTGTTTAGCAAGAATTTCAAATTCCAATTTTAGTAAATGTTTTATTCAACTTTACCATTTACAATAACAAATTTTAATTAATTTCAAATTATGTACAATGTTTTAGTAAACAAAATATATTTCTATAGTTAAAATTTGTGCAATTCTTATTTTCATTCAATTCCTTGTTCCTATTGTGCAATTTAATAATATTCATATCAATAAATATTCTACCGAGAAAAAGACGTTGTCACGTAAAATCTTCGCCCGTAAAACCGACTTTACAGGCAACCATAATTTTTTTTAATAATTATTAAAAACAAGGTAGGAATATGCCACACTACGTATCAAGTAATCGTAGGTAGTATACATAATGACATGTCTGTAGTTCTTTTCGTTCTCGAGATGTCCTGTGGACAGATAGACAGGAAAAAAGAGAGAATTGTGAAAAACTGCTGGGTAATAAACTTGAAATAAGCTAAACCCAAAACTGGATATGAAATATCATACAACTAATTTTTTCTATGTAGAAATGAATCTTGTTACAAAATATAGCGTCTGTATATGAAATATTTTTTCGACATATCCTACCGCAGATGCAATGACATTTTTCATCATTAAATTATGTTTCATAGCATAATAATAAATGTTCTAGAGGGCTAAAATAAGTACCCCAACACAAGACCGCACTGAAATATAATTTTAACGCTGACTTCTAAAATTGAATTCCACTGTATTATTTACTTACTCTTTTACTTCTATGAATCAAAATGTCACATGATAAAATCTCATATGACTGTAGTCAGTTTTATACCACTTCATTTATTTTAGATGAAACCTTTCCTGAAATGTGTTGCCAATGATACATTTACGTTTGTATTCATTACAAGTGGGCTATCCATATAGCATTTTCCAAATAGTAAAAACCTATAGATTACTCCTTTTACTTTATGCTACTCCAAAATAATTATGATGTTGCATTTGTTGGGATAGTTAGGCTACATGTGTATATATGTCACTTATTAACACTTATATGTGTGTATATATATATATATATATATATATATATATATATATATATATATATGTGTGTGTGTGTGTGTATATATCTTCGCTAACTCTCAAAATATCCTGTGGAAAGACGTGAACCATTATCGAATTCAATATTAACTTCAGAGTCAAAAGCTTAGTGCAAAAGATAAAGCCTTTATGTAAGACAATCCTACTACAGAATTTAAAAATGTTTCCTTAACCTAAAAAAAAACAATCGCTGAAGCGAACTAATTATTCATTTCTTCCATCTTAGTGGGAATAAAGTAAATATTTTTTGGGCTGTCGAAAGATCAGATCAAAGCAACGTGATGACGCAATATTACTTTATAAGTTGAATTTAATGAAGAATGACATTATAAATATTTTAGGTCTCGGCATGTTAATATACTTGTAGCACTTTATCCAAGCTATAACCTTCATCTTGGAACGCTATTACTACATTTATGCGTTTATATAAGCAACAACAAACAGTAACTACTTAATATAACATTTAGTGTTACTCATCAAAAGGTTTGAAATTTGTTTGTAACACACAAATTAACTTTGCAGGAGCAGGATTCATTTCTTCCACGGTTCCAGCCAATGTGGTGGAAGCAGATTCACTAAAGCAATCCAGTTAAAACCACTCATCTGATCACTCGAGGACTCTTGCCCCACATTAGTCTCAAGTAGAGGAGTCGTGTGACGGGCAATACTCATTCAGCTGATTGTTTCTATAAAGCCACAGAGTATATTCACCCTAGTGGTATCTAATAGGGTTATTCACTTCATTGAATATTTTAACTTTTACAATGTTCTTCCTTACTAAAAATAGTATAGTCTTACAAGTAATAGACTGCCACTATTTCCATAACCAAACAGAATACAGGAAGTGGTTACTCTTTCAACACCTAAGCCCTGTAATATGTAACTATTATCAGCCAACAAAATGCTATTCTCTTTTGATGTTTCTTTATGACGATGGAAGGATTTACGAAGGAAACGGGATTTTTTCCGGATTTTTACCATCGTTTAGTGATACGAAAAATCAGTAACACTACGTTTCAAAATCTCCAATCTGATCTCTTCTTCGGTAAACATTAACCTAAAACAAAATTATGTGTTAGATTAGTTATTACCTGAAGAAGAGATCAGATTGCAGATCTCGAAACGTAGTGTTGCTCATTTTTTGTATCACTGAACGATGGCAAATGTCCGGAAAACACCTATTTCCTTCAAAATGCTATAAGAGTTCTTTCCAAATAATGGATTCTTATTATTGATAGAACAATCACAATATTTTTATTCATTAGTTTTGTTTAATAACAAATATCGTGCATTTCCCACCATTCAATATCAGTTTTCATGGGATGAAAATTCCATTAAACAAATAATAAACTGGAATATATTGAAGAAATCTTACAGTAAAAACCGTGCATTAAAATAATTCAGGTGTGATGCAACTTATTAAATGTGGATCAAATGGTTACTGAAAAAAAGTAAATTTGTAACATAACATTAATTCTAACTCGGTACAGATCTTACTCTAATGGTACTGAATGCTTGCAGTCTTAATGTTTTCATATTTTACTATACCTATAATAATTCATACAGAACAGAATGTCATTAGTTATCTGTAGTGGTTTCCTGATATTTGGTACATGGTATCAGTATAAGCTTTGAGTTGGGCCAACCGAACAGAAAATATTGTTGATAGGACATATCAAGAAAGATGGGAGAAGACGCCATTTATCTTGCTCACACACTGACACAATTGATTCGGCTTTTACGCTATCTCTATAAAATAAATGCCAACATAACATAAATATATTGTACAACATTTAGATATGGAAAAAGTATCTAGAGTTATATTAATATCAATATCTATAACATTGACAGTTGTAATCAAAAATAAAATTGTAATTAAACGTGACAATTTTTGGATCATTTTTAAAAACTTCTATCGTTAATTGTCTACTTAGAATGTCTATACTCGTTAAAACTTATTATTTTGAGTTACTTTTTAAAAAATACTAGGCACGGAGAGAACAGTTCCGACTAATATACTACTCGCTTTTAGAAAAATCCTTTCTTTATAAATTACATATTTCGTTTGATCACTGATAAAACGAGCCTAGGAAAAAGAGCATTTAGGATTTTAATGTAGAAAATATTAATCCTCTAAAGATGTTTCCTGTTCAAACCAAACCTGTGCGTAATGATTTGATACCTAAACAAATATAATTAATATTCTTGCCTAGTTTTTTAATAAATTTTAATTATAAAATTTTTTCATTGAATTACTAAAAATTTTTAAGTACTTTTAATTAAAAAATTTCCTTCTATCTTAATGACTATATGTCTGTCTCTAGATGTACCTTGAAAGCAGAATGTGCTGCAGGCTTTAATTCTCCATACAGCTGCAGCAAATCCTGGTCTGGCTACAACGAGGTCTGGCTGATTCTTCCCTCCAAAACTAATTTCTAAGTTCGTTTTAAACGGCCCTCATAAGAAATCCTAGAGGGGATTCTTAAGGGTTTTATATCTTTTATATGGTCACTAGGTAATCTATAAAGTGTTCACTTCATGTCTCAAAATGCGTGTACATAGAAATAAAGAAAAATAGTTTGCTAAAATCAATTTCACTGCTGACAGGCAATGAAAAATGAGAGTGACAGAGAGAGGAGGAAGAAAAAAGAGACACAGATATAATAGGTGCCCAAAATTATTCTTCAGTTATCTTTTAACAGTGTAATTCAGAGAAAGAGAACACTGTGCTACCAATACGCTGTCAAATGTCCTGGAACAAAGTGTAAAGTTTTTTCCATTTACTTAAATTGAAATATTCTTTCTCCATTTCCATACTGTCTTTACGTCTAATCACACAATTATATGTTATTTTATTGAAGAGAAAAAAACTCAACCTTGCGAGAAGTTGCAATAAGTGGAGTTGAAAAAGAGTATCTATACTAGGTCTTTTACTTACATTATTGGATAAATAATTATGAAAGAAAACACCACCTAGGGATTTTAATTCTCATTTATCGATCACTAAATATTTGACAGCAAACCGTCGATTTTGTATCAAATACCCTTGTGCATGTTACTCTAATTGGAGACACAATTGGATATGAAAGTCCGGATGGCTGAACGCCTATTAGATGAAGACGAACTGAAGGTATGCTCAGCTGCATCTGGTTCCTCAGATGTTGATTTTAAGAGGGATATTCCGTATTGAATACAAGTATCTTCTTATAAAATGAAAAATTAAATGAAAAATTGTTTATTTAAACAGGCAAAGTTAGGGCCTCATGGCCCTTTTTTACACTTAACCTGTCTGAACAATAATTATTAACACATATTAACTAATTTAATATTAACACTAATCTACTTTACTAAAGACATTAAATTAAACATTAATCTGAACAGTAAAAAATTATAAATATATTACTTCTAAAAAAATAATAAAAATATAGTTATACAATCATAACACAAAATAATATTACAATTTCCATTATTAATAAGAACAAAAAACTATTAATAATACCTAATAACAATAATTTATAAATAAATAATAAGAATATTTTAGAAATAAATAATATTTATGGTGTTTTATCTCACTCACACTCCTCACACATAATGCCAGCACCACACCCACAGACCCCTAAGTTGGACCCGCCCCGACCAACCGTTCATGGTACAAACGTCTCAGTGCCGTCACAAACCGCCGATCTCCCTCAATGGAAGTGATTTCTGGGGGGAGGGAGTTCCACAGACGACAACCCATCACTTGAAAAGATCTATCAAATACTACAGTCCTGTGTTGGGGCATTCTTAAGGTACGAGAACCAGAGCGAGTGCTTCTTACACTATCATGAGAAATAAATTGGAAATAGTTTGAAAAATATTTTGGAAATCCAGATTGTAAAATTGAATGAACTAAATTTAGTATTTTCATTGATCGTTGTTTTTAATCTCAAAATATTTTCCTGAATATAGTACGGTGTAATGTGTTGGTCTCGTCTCACATCATAAACGTAACGTAAACAGTAGTTTTCAGTCCTTTGCAGCTTCTCACTAAGTGCTACCGTCATGTCATTCATCACAGCGTTGCAGTAGTTGATGTGTGGAAGTACTAGTGATTTTGTCAATAGTAGTTTGATCCGTTCAGTTAGAAATCTTTGTAAAACTTTCAGTGACTGGACAGATGCGAAGACTCTTTTACATATATCCCTCACCGCTTCCGTTCAAGTCAAATTCGATTTAAATGTCAAACCAAGATTTTTCACTGTTTCGTAGTATGGTAGAGTAGTTCCGTCAATAATTAACCCTCCATCAGGCGCTCACGGAGGTTTCCTCCAGGTTAGCGAATAATGGATATCATAGTCGTTTAAACTGTTTTTTGTTTTGTTTAAATATTCATACTGATTTAAATACAATGTAATATATTCATTTTTAGAAATTAAATAAAAATTATTCTCTTATGTAATGAATTTTCCAAATAAAAAATTCAAAATCTTAAAAAAATGTATTGTATAGTAACAACATGATTTATTTTAAGGAATAATGCAATTAATTGTAAAAATGTTTAACCTACTGTAATAATATATGGAATTTAACTTCTTACAAAAAAAATTTACTTAACTTCTTGATATATTATACAATTGTAATTTCAATTATTACTCTAAAATCTAAATTTATTCTTTACTAAAATTTTTTTAAACACTACACAAAGTTTCAAAACATTTCCCTTCTGGTTCTTATAACGACAATGTTCACTCCATAAACAGTACTGAAATGTTCCCTAGCACACTGGTACTGTACTGACAAGTTTCTCGTCTTCATTCTCCATTTCACAAAATTCAAATAAAATATATTGTAAAACTTAAAAATAAACCATCACAGGTCACATATTTAGGCGGACACGGATTATTACTCCATAAAAACTAAACACTATAAGGCGCTCACGAAGATTTCGTCCAAGCACTACAAACACAACATCGGGCGCTCACGGAGGAATCGTCCAGTCTCGCACGGAAGTAGACCTCATACTGACAGATTTTGACAAAGATAAGCAGGAGGTTATTGTTTCGCTTCCCCGAAAGATGCTCGTGAAGTACACTGCGGGAAACGACTGCCAACATCAGAAAAGTAGTACTGTTTTTAATAATAAAAAATACACGGAGGAAAACTCCGTTTAGCGCCCGATGTACGATTAAGGATCCAATAGTTGTTCCGTAATCGTGTGTGGCATATATTGGTTTGGTTATACAGTCATATTTTGTGTTTAAATTTTCAGTATAGACAACTGCGTGAATGGGAACATTGTTACTATGTCCTCTTTTCTTGCCAGAAACTTTTACTGGTTGTTTTAATATCTATAGCTTAGGTATAAATTTAGAGATAGATTTTAAACACATTCCTAGCGTACGTAATTTAAAATCTCTCTCTCTCTCTCTCTATCTATCTATCTTTCCCTCTCAAAGGTTTATAAATTCTTGTACGTAATAAAATACGCCGAGGGAAACAGCTAGTATTTGTATAAAAACACTTTCAACAGTCTGCTCTAAACGCTCAGTAATGTAAACTTTAAACATCAACACTATCTAAAGCCCAGCGGTAATTGGCATGTTACAAGCCTGTGTACTTGTGAGGGTCTATATCAGAATGTCAAGATACACATCTTGGTTGCGTGTTTAGAATCCTCCCACTCCCTTCACCGCCAGTGCTGCCAACTTTGCAGTATTCACCAGTATAAGTTTTCCTTAACTTCAATGATGTGTACACTCTTGCGTACCTCGATACAATGCGTAAAATGAAATAGAATCGAATGAATTGTACAGCGTGTACCGAATGGACTAAACACATGCGGTTGGATATCAACGAGGTCATAGTAATAAATACTCGATTTGCAAAGTGTGCTTGTAGCATTTACACCACTTATAATGTAAAAATAAAATTAAATCTTGTCATGCTGCTGACAAAATAAAGTAATAATAAACTAAAATGATGTCATCAGGTGGTCCTAAAGGTTCCAATGTTTTCCTACGAATCTAATCATTTACTACAAATTTAAAATTGGCTTCCTTTCATGTCAATGTCGATTTCACACTCAGCTTGAATATCTTGGCTCGAAATTGCAGCTGTGTTCGGAAAAAGTGAAGATTAGTAGACTAGAAGTCTAAAACCTGAATAGTGGAAGTACTCGAAGTTGTACTCATAGTTAAAGAGCACTAGTAAACTGGCCTAAAACAAAATCACGACGGTATTAACCATTCATTTATCGAGACAACTTATAAATCTCGACCACTCGGTCTCGTCAGAAGGACATCACCGCGACTATTATCTCGATTAATTCTACAAATAAAACATCATCAAAGATAAGTTACTTAACTATTTACAATTTTACTGTGTATTACATTCAAATAAGATGTATCGCATAAAATAACTAATTTATAATACAACAATATAAATTTAACTTACGGACAGGGTGCGCGAGGTGTTGATTGGCAGCAAGATGTTCAGCTACAAAGTTCGAGAGAGAAAAGGTTATTACACGTGCCAATTAGGTTATAATCCGCCAAAAATGTAGTTCCAAGAACATCGGATTAAACTTACGCTAAACAGTAACGAGTATAGGGTTGCGAAATATGTACTATATAAAATTTAACTAAATAACGGTACAAGCCTGCAATAAATAGCTACGTTACAGGAAAAATTCAATGATTAGTCAACTTTTGCCTATAGGGGATTGTAGATTTCTTACACATCATACATTTAGCGTGAGAACGTAGGAGTACACAAAAGCAAGTGTTGCCTAGCAGGCTTTGTTGAGGTGGCAAGCAAGATCTAAAGTGTATATCTCATCTTATAACACTGCAAATGTAACTACATTAAACTTTCTTAGCATTATACTCAGTTTGCTTTAAGTTTATTCATTCTGCGCTATTCTTGTTGCCAACATGATTACCCAAATTACCAATTATGTCAGCTAAACCCTATAAAAAATGCTTTATGCAAAACAGCAAGTCTATAGCTTAGCTTCCTACGATATGACGTTGAGCTAAAACTAATTAAACAGTAGTAAAACAAATTTTGAATAAAAAATTCTAGATATAAAATATAAAATAATATTGTTATGGTCAAATATAGATTATGCATACAAGTGAACAATTTTATTTACTAATATACCTTATTGTGCACGGTTCAGGAAACTAACCCAGGAGTTGCTTTTCATTCATGAGCTATTTCAACATATATCAAACGTTGTATTTCAACCAAGTTTCGATTTAATTGTGTAAATTGTGATGAAAGAGTCTAGAGACAAAACACATTATTTAAATGATTTATGAAAATGAAAAAATAAAACTATAATTCTAATTCTTACAATATTTGAAATTTAAACGCCAAGTATATTTAGATTATACAATGCAGAATGTAATCTAGACCTGAAATACAGTTTTTGGCCGATTTCAAAGTTGTTATTCAATAATATTATACGTAATACGGATGAATATCTAAACGCTCGATGTAGTAATGAAAAATTTGCCAAGCCAAGCATAATGGCAGCGCTCTCCGTGTCACGTGACAGGGGAGTCAGGTACTCCAACGCTACACCAGTCGGGTTTATTGGAAATCTGTCACCTGAAAAATACATAAATTGTAAAACAGTTACAATTTAATCACAGAGTGCAATTGAAATATTTGAAAAATTTTTCACTTTTAACAATTAAAGTTATATATTTTATTTAAACATTTTTTGTAAAGTGAATGAATATATTATTATTTTTACCTAATTATAAAAAATCATTGATTGAGCGCCGTTACGACTCTATCTGTCGTCACGGTATCTGGAAAAGAATTGACCTACAGACCTATTTCAGCTATGGCTTTAAATTTGCATAAAGCTGTATTTATACATAGGCAAGAAATTGTATGATGGTGCATATCTAATCTTTTTATATGGCTGAGCTTAGAAGAGTGACACAATTTCTCTTTTGTCTGATTGGGAATGTCAATATTTCTTTATTGTATTGTTGTCCATTTGTCCCTAGGACACCTCGAGAGTGAAATGAGCTATAGTTTTGCATTCAGCTTAGGTAAATTCTGTAATATTTAAGTAATATTATTAACGGTTTCTTTAAATAACCTAGTAAGTGATTAGTATGTAATAAACGCTGTTAAACAAATAAGAGTCTTAGTTTTTGTGTTTAAAATGCAGCCAGCGTATGTATTAGCAAAAAGTGGCTGACATTCGGATGGATAAACATATCCCATATAACTTATTGACTTTGTTTTCCCACCAATACTGTTAGACCGTTAATGGGTCCCTGCGACAACCCATTTGCATTGGATGCTGAGCTTATAATATAATACAGTGAGTGGAGATCGGCGACTATGAGTCAGGTTTTTTTATCAGAATCGGTTGTTGATCATCCGGTTGTTCGACAATTCAAAAAGGTGTCCACATGAACAGTTTTCATATACTTTCTGTATATGTACATCAGTGTATATTTCATATTTAAGAGTTCTAAACAGAATAACAAGTTTTTCAAAACTTTCCTAAACACTTAAAGCCATAAAAGAAGTAAAATTTATGTTAAATATCAGTTATTTAGTGATAAAGTTTTAATTGTTGTATACATGACCTTTGATTCCGACTCTTCATATAACCGGATCTCCAATTTCTCTTTTGAATATTTTCGCCAAGGAACTATTTCATCATAGAAAGTTAATAAACTGGAAATAGTGATTTATGTTTCATTTCAACGTAACAGACTGTAAATCTACTTTGAAAAAAAAAATTCTATACTGATAGTATTCATATTGTATAATAAAAACCAATTTACTACTACTTAATTAAGGGTTTGGGTGCTAAATTTTTTATAATGATGAACTGTTTTGTATATAGGTAACAATAGATAGTGCAATTATCATCATTATTTAAGGATACATTTCTAACCATACCTAAGCCGCGTTACGATTTCAAACTTTCAGCTAAATGACGTTAAAAACTAAAGGTAATGCATTACGATTTGAGGTAGTTTGTTGTTTTTTCTCTGAGATTTCCTCTTGATTGTTGATTCTAATTGTTTTCCACGGATAATCTAGGTCAGGTGGACTAGCCTCAGCTTCTCTGTTCTGGATTTATATCCAGCAAAGTTTTCTCTTTTGTTGTGAACAACAAAGATCATGATGTCGTGTTATAAGCAAAATAAACCGTTTGAGGTTTCCTCCTTTAAAAATGTGTGTTTCTAACAGATTATAGTTTTAGCTTGGATACAAGAGATTAGGAGAACATAAATGGATTGTTCGCTATAACTGCAGAAATAGTACAGTTCTAGGACTCTCGAACTATGCAGCAACGACCTTTACCACGTTACTAAAATATATGGTGAAACAGCAATCTTCTCTGTGCTCCTGATGAGACGCTGGTCAGATATAGCAGACACTGGCAGAAATTCCTCTTCGTCACGATAGGTGTCGTGTTGAAAGTATAGTAGAGTGAATTTTTCCTTTCCTTCTTACAAAATATACGTTAGTTACGTTTGACGAGATCATATTACAGTTTAGCAACGAGTCTTGAAAAGAACGCATAATAAGCAAGGAACACAATTGAACGAGTCTACAAGATACTTCTTTTTATCTGAAATGTTTGCTATATAAAAGCGAAATGTTTAAACAATTATCTTCAGTTAATTCAAATATTTTATAATTTAAACTGTAAATGTTTTGTATCTAAACAGTTTACACTCCGTGCAGGTAAGATATCCCAAAGCTGCCATGTTTCTTACCTTCTTAATGGTATTGTTATTTTTAATTACGATTAATCTTATTTTAAGTTTATATCAATACTTTACTATTTTATAAATTTCTCAAAATATTCATGTTTCAAGAGATAGGTAGGTCATTTAAATACACCGTATTAACATTAATAATATGTTCATTATTAACATTAAAATAAACTGCAAAGTTTTAATTTTAAAAATAGACAAATAAATCTAAAATAATAAAAAGTTACTTCATCAATGGAAGTAGGAACAAAATGAATTACGCCATAGTTTAAACAATTATCTCTTGAACTCAATTTTATATCTTCCTTATTCTTATAAGTTCATAATGCGTATATTAGATTCTTAAAAATAAAAGCGGTTTTCCATTCAAAATATAGATATTGAAATTAAATGGTATTTGTTACTTCTGAAAGATCTTAAATAATGAGTCTTGATAGACAAGTTGCGATTTCACGGACATTAAAGTCGATATTATTAAAACAATTAATAAACTAAACAAATTAAAACTATTATTTGATATTTTAGGTACTGCATTAAACTAATTCTACCACTGTAAAAAGAGGTGTTTCTAGGTAATATAACTAAGAATAATTCCTCAATGAACATAAGGTTTTCAATAGTGATCAGTCACTCCCACAGCACAAATATTACATTTTATAAAATATTCCAATGCCCATTTATAAACAAATCCTAATACTAGGCATTGGATTGCAGTGAGTTTAAACTTGCAGAGTCTAATAGACGCTGCTAATACTAATCATAACGTTTTAATATTAGTTTACATAATACATAACTTTTGTATGAATTGCCTATCGTTTAAATATTAAAACCATCAGTCAACTATTTAAGTAAATTTCCATTATAATTTTAAACTCGGAAACGTGAGCACATTTTAATAAACTGTGTATAAAGTCAGTATGCATCACACAATGTGCTATAAAAATAAGCCAGAAAATACTGTGACACATTTAGCATCGTACAAGGGTTACAGATGTCATGTACACAAACATAACTGTAACGTTGTCCTTCCACCTGTCCATCTATATTTAATAAGTATAATAAATAGTAAGGTCCTGGTGATTTACAACTTTTACACTTGGTCTCACTAAAAAAGCTATTAATTTTGTGATCACAATCTGAAAGGAATGACCGCTCTTATGTTATCTCTTTCGTCAAGTTCTGTTGGATCTTTCGATGCTCTTTTGTGTCAGTCGGTGTATTAAATCGAATAAGTATAAACTGAAACCACCTAACAAGCTAAAACCTTTTTTGTTTGCTCTACAATATGTTAATTGGCGGCCTACACTCGTTATTCGATTGCTTTTATTGAACAATTCGATATACTATCCAACTTCGATATGTAAAAATCGCACACAATAAGAGTTTTAATAAATTACCATAACAAGAAGAATCTCGTACATTATATTTTTAAAACATGAATTTAAAATATTAACATTAAAAAACAGCAAATCCAACTATGGCCTAGAGATAGATATCAAAGAAACCTTACAATATTTATAACTTCCCCAGCTTGATATCAAAGAGTTACCAGAAGCCAAACCTATATGTTGGAGCTACTTAAACAAATCTCGTCACTTGTGAGAAATATGTCACATATTTTTTTCAAATATTCATCGCAATTTTCAAATTCTACGATATTAGTTACTTCTTGCTGTTCATAGTTTACATTAAAATTACTATATTTAATAAGTTTAAATCATGTGCTAAGTTAAATAGATTGTAATACTGAATTATTCCTTCGGATAAAATCATCGAACGATACGATAAAAACAACCGAATAACGAATGTTGGCCGCTTATTAAAGTAAAAACTACGTTTTTAAAATAAATAACCTACATTACTTACGATAGTAATAGTAATATCAAATCTACTTAAAACATGCAATTAACAAAAGGCCTAATTATTGAATACAATAGAGTGGGATATTTTGAGCATAAAATATTAAAGCAAATCTCGCTTCAGAAAGATATTTGAAAGCAGACTTGTCTGTTGATCTCTGTTGCCATCGTACAGTCACGCCGCGCGCTGTATCACTAGGCTCAGACTGTACTCTGTGAAAATGCATTGATCACTACTCAATACTCGATACTCGATAGTCAAGTGATGCACACACAGATTCTGTTCACTTTTCCAATTTTCTTTTTTTTATTTCATCATATACGTGAAGTACTGCTCAATCAAATAATTATGCGGAAAACTCTTCATTACTTAATATGATGAAATAAATTATGTTATGATGTGTTGCAACTTACCAATTGGTTAGTAACTATCCTTAGATCCTTTAATAATGATAAGGTAAGCTTGTTTTATGTTCTTAAACGATAATTATAATACACCACGTAACGGAGTATAAACCGCGCCAACCCGTAAACAACGAGTTAATGTATGTATGGACGAACCAAAATTTATACCTATCGCTCTTTATAGACCAAATTTGTACTTACGTGCATTTCAAGTTTATATAGATCTTCATAGCAAGAGTTATCGCAAAGATAAGCAGCCACACTAAAATACGGCCTTTTTCCAAGTTGAACAAAAATCCAGTTCAGTGGATCTTTGGAATAAGATAAATCCATTCACCAAGTGTCAAGTATCCAGGGCGTTTATATTATTAGGAATTATCACAAAGATAGACAGAAGCAAATTTAAAGAATACACTATTGAATATTTAGAATATCTTATTGCATAGTGTTTCCAATATGTCTTTTATAATTTACGAGTTTTTTTAATTTTAATGATCATGTAGCTTGCATTAGAATTACTTTATATTTTACACATATTTGTTGTAAATATATTTCATAATTCATTAGTTAAGTGATGTTGAAAGGCAAACTAAAACTTTTAGCTCATTTGTAAGAAAACAATGTACTTTATCATTTTAATAAATGGTGTCTATTTTATCCGTGCCATCATAGGTATCTCAAAAAAGATTAAATACACTACGCAACTCCCAGGCACTTCTGCTTCTTAGTGTTAATTAAAGATAATGCATTTATAATGCCACAATTTGATCCTCATTTTCCAATATAGCGTGCAAATTTAAACACTCTTGTTGGACCCTATATTTTAATTAATATTTCATATATGTTTGATATGGATAACATTTTAATATCATATTCTCTTAAATATTTCTATTTTACTTTTTAGCTTGGGAGTTGTAAGTACTAAAGTTAGTAATAACGATACATTTACGATTATTAAAATCACTCGTTGTTTTTTTAAAGTGAGAGACATTATTGTCAAGTGGACTGTTAGTATTTATTTGTCCAGTACCAATAACTTAGTGTATATAGATAAATCGCCTACATGAGTATATCAAAATATTAAATATTGCAAAACGGATAACTACAGGAGTCCACTATTAGTTATAATTACCATACAGTAAATATAGTAATATTAATTTGCAAGCCCGTAGTGTATATAAATACACTTCCTACATGAATATAAAAAAATTCACAAGTATAGTAATCACCGCAGTAGCTTATAAGTTATAATTAGTTTACAGTAACTAATATATTAAGTTAAACTATTAACTAATATTAAGTTGAATGGAATGTTTTACTTTGCTCAATCTATCACCTGTGTGCGATGTGTGACACAATGATTACACAGTTCCCTGAAAACTGTTGACACATAGACCTATCAAGCTACAAAAAACTATAGATCGTAAGCTTCACAAATGAGTGTGATCCATGCAGGACTTATGTCATACAAAACTTGTTTATAGATCTTGCTCATTCAGCTTGAAACGTATTTGGACAGTTAAATAAACATAAATGATCCCCTGCTGAGAGCTATTAATGTGAACCTCCTACACTATGTAGGCACTAATCTTACCACAAGCCAAACTAATTGGAGTTGGAAGCTTACGCCTAATCTGTAGATGTTCTGGCGATTCACCATGAATCAATTATAGGGAATACACTTGCGGTGTAGAATCGGTTTGTAGTGGCTCGTGAGGCAATTTAAGAGGATTATCTACTGCATGAACATTTTATGAAGTTTGAAATTTGTTATGTGAAATATAATGTTTAATATCAATATATATTCATATACATGGCTTTTCAATAGTTCTCCATATTTAAGTCTGGACAGTGGACATACAAATGAAGTATTTTTCAACTAAATGTAAAGACCAACGTTATAAAAAACGATAATGAAACTATAGTAGGTGTAATAGTAAAAAATGTCAGGAATAATTCAGAATGATTATGAGAGGTCTATAGATTTGTTACAAACAATTCAAAAACCTCACTCAAAAGATCTTAAAAATGACAAACAGTACAAGTATTCCAAAAAAATATGTATGTCTCAGCAAAAACTACCATTTCAACAGTGTTCAGCGTTATATATAACCTACCACCCGAAATGCACAACAAGCGTTGCATAGCAACCCCTTAGTGCAAGTGAGCTATGTGTTACAACCAACTATGTACTTTACAGTCGAGTGAATTTGTGCTGTTCATTACAAAAACCAGATATTCATTGAACTGAATAACTTCAATGTATGTTTATAATTTTATAATGGCAGTCCTTCTTTTTTTACGATTTTTTGTTTGCTCTAAAAGCCATAAATACGAGTATCTTTATTTATGATCTGTGGTTTCGATAGTTTCTTGTGGTAAAAAGTATTCATTTATAAATATACAAATTTGTTGTGATAACTTAATAGAAATTTGTAGTCATTTATGTTAAAATTATTTTAAATTATCCCTCCTGCGCAGCCGCAATAAGTAGTATATTAATTAACTATAGATTTTTTGGCAACTCAAATATTATTAATTTAATATTATGGGATTTACATGTACTTAATATCTCAATAACGGAAAACAAAAAAAGTTATAACAAAAACTTTAAAAAATTGTATATGCATATCAAAAGAGTATTAGTTATTGTATATGTTAATAAATAACGGAGATGTTAATTATTTTACAATTCAAGTGCCAGAATAATAGAAAGAACTGACATGCCACGCTTGCCAATGAAATATGTTAATCCAGAAATTTTAAAGGAAATTTATTTTGGTCAAGTTAGTACAATACAAAATGTAATCCTAATCACGATCCTGATTTAATAAAATGATTAGTGCAGCTAAATTTAAACCACATGGCTGTTCCAGCTCACTTTTTGTGACTAGGCATTTAGGATACAAAGCTATATACCAAATTTAAATTTCCGAGACAAGCCGTTTTTAATTAAAAATAAATAGATTATTAGAGGAATATTACTTGAAAAAGTTTGTAGAGTTAAGAGACACCATGTATATATGTAATAAATATTTACTTTGGAAAATCAGTTTGCCTTTAAGTTGTCATTTTATTTTGAGTTAAATGTCTTACGCATCCCCAGAAACTTGTAGCAGATAATTAGCGTAAGATATATGAGTTGAACCGCTGCCAGACTGATAAATATATCTTACGTACGGGTAGAAACTGTTTGCAAGCAATGAAGTCGAGATTCAGCTGTATGTTTCAATATTAAATATTTATTTTATGTGTTCATTAATATAGAAAACATCTAAGTTGTATTTTTTCCTATAAAATTTATTAACAAACGAAATTATTACTTATATAGAGCAGATTTACTGATTTACTACTGTATCTGTTTTTTCTTGCCTTATTAATAATCAAAAAAAACTATTGGATAATCTTGTTATTCTTCGATGGAAACTCAGTGAAAGGTATTTACTTAACCGTCACTGGAATTATATCCGTTCACAACATAACAACGTTCTGTGGTTTCTGAGAACAAAAACAATTAAATGGCATCTAACTTACACTGTATCGAGAATCTAATAGTCTGTCGTTCTTTCGCTACTAGTTGTAAGTGAATATCTGTCGTCGTAAGGGATTAGGTTTTGTCATATGTTTGTTCTGACCATGAATAAATACAGTGGGTAAAAGAGTCCTTTACGGGCTTCACGGGCTGTTATAATTCCCGGACGATTACGGGTAAAGCAATAACACTTGTTACATCATGAATGCACCCATAAATATACTTTTTTAAGTAACTATAATTTTTTGCCATGTCAGGTTGGTGGCCCGCAAAGACTCAGAAGAAAATCTTAAATGCGAATAATGGTACATATAATTAAATACCTCTATTAATAGAGTAAGGTTCACTCTTTAAAAATTGGGGTGGTTTAAAGTTTGAAACTTTTACAATGTAGGTCATGTTCTAGATGGTTTAATATTCTTGTACTGCTTCAAGTTGTATAGGTTAAGCTTAATAAATGAATACTGCACACAAGAAATAGTTTGTAAGTTATCCTCTAAGGTGAAAAAATAAGCGATTTAATTTTTATTCTATTATATTGTGCTAGCCTATTTCCCTGATAATAATTTGTTCCTACTAATAATATTGCAGCAATTTCTTAAATCATTAGCTTTTCTCTGTAAATATTACGACCGTCCCTCTCTGTTAAGGATCATGTCCCAACTTTATACTGGACTAGCAGGATCCTAAGAGAGGTCAGAGAGGCGAATAGCGGATTATAGCTATTACGTCCTGAAGTACAGGGGGCAAATTGAAACCTTCACGTAAGTCTCAACCTGCTATTTACATTAATGCAGAGCCTCACTGCTTTTATCAGTCGACAACACGAGAAATACGTATCGGTAGTTTAACATAATTTTTCAGATAATATATTATATTATATAACTTACATAGATAAAACTTCTATAAAAAAAAACCATTCATACACAATATCGGATGTTGCTGACACCTCTGCATCTAATTTTTGTATTATATTCTTGATGCTGTAATTAAAGTAGAAAGAGAAAACTAATTCTATCCATCTATGTTTTCTGTACTTATTGGTTTAAATATTTTCATAGCACTTTTTATATGTTCTGGCATTTATGTTTTACGTAACCTTGCAAAATTTTGTTCTATTGATGTATTAAAAACGGCCTCTTTTGGCCTATTATATCCATATTTGTCTTAAGGTTTGAGACTGTGGAGCAGCTGTTCTAAATACAAATTCGAAAGAGTATTTAGAGCTCAAAAGAAAACTGTCAGAATTATTTACAAATTGAATTTCAGAGAGTCGTGCAGCAATGACTTCAGAGAGCTTGGATTGTTAACTTTAACCTGTCTCTATATTCTCGACGTCGTTCTATACTCTCGACTCAAATGCGAGTTGGTCCAAGGCAGTGACGCCCACCAATACGAGACAAGAGGCAGGGACAACTTTCGGATTGTACAACATAGAACGAGTGCATTTGAACACTTGCCGTCCCAAGTTGGTGTGAAACTGATAAACAAGCTGCCTGAGGGAATAAAACATCTCTTTGATTCTAAACTACGTATTAAAATCTCGATTAAAACACCTCCTCGTATCAAAGGCGTTTTATTCCGTTGAAGAGTTCATGAATTGCTTGGATGAAGGTTATTAAAAACTATTGAAAACAAGAATAAAATTTAACCCCCAGTTCTGTTATACAATTAAATAACAATAACTGCAATGGAATTGTATATTATTATGAAAGTACTTAACGCATACATGCAATCTAATAATTGTTGACGCAATAAAGATTATTATTATTACATTTGTAATAGAAGTATATGGTGTCACATTTAATCAAACGTCTTCTTGTTATCAGCTTGAAATTAATTACGCGAATATGAAATCGTTGTAAATATAGTTATTAAACAAAAGCATGTGATACCAATAATGTTATACATATAATATAGCCAACACAATTTAATTGAACGAAACATTCCGTAGCAATATAATAATTAATGAACTAAATTGGCAAAATACACAATATAGTCTTATTTTTAAAAAATCCCCAGTACCCGAGTATCATTTATACTTTATTTTAGATAACCATCTCTGTAAGGTTATCAAAGTTACATTACACGATAATATTTAAACAATGTTTATTTATATTAAACGCTATAATAATGGTACTGTATATTTCCATTACTGATTTGTCAACGTTAAACCGTTATAATACTCGTATATTCTGAACTCATTCACACATAAACAATATAATATTTTTACTTTTATTTCGGTGCTATGATACTTCTGAATTTCAAATAATTCAACTCACGTAAGTTCTTTAAGGTGCAGTTAAATTACGGTTTGGGTAATGATTTAATAATTCAATAATAAATAGTAACTTTACTAAACAGGTAATATCAATGTAATTCATGTGGTATGAACGTCATGAATATTTCAGCCAGACAATCAATCCCACTTAACTAATCAGAAAAAATTACAATCACCACAAAAAATTTTACAATTTATTACACTACTTTGAAAATTACCGGTATTTGTTTAATTTTGAGAGGACTTCTTCACACATAACCAAGGAAATATCCGCAACGTAATACCATTTTTATATACATTTGTTGCTGTTTACAAATGTATTTAAATGGCGCTGGTTTCAATATATATTTTCTATATGTTTACAGAAAATCTTAGTTAACTGTTTATTTAAACAATAGTTTTCTATTCTCGAATTGAAATTTATATTTATATAATAGGTTTGCAGGTCTATGCAATATGATATTGGAACTTGTATACTAACTACATTTATCTGAAGTAACTAATGGTGATATGATAACGGGCAATGGAAGTAAACATAATTATTTATTCTTATTATAGAAGGAAGAGTATTTAATGGAAGTCAAATGTTCTAAGAGTAAACATCGCCTAATATAAACTTCACCTATATTAACTCCATTGCACATCCTGCTTAAGGCAGCGTCTAGAAGCTAACACTGCTGGAATCTTGAGTCGACGACCGCCTGAAAAGTCCACGATCCAAAACAGTTGAAGACGAAAATTTCAAAACAAACTATTTGAATCGTTCTGACAGAAACACCTACACTACAAAACAGCTCTGTTTGATTACCAACAGCCAACCGGTGTCAACTTCACGAAGAGTTGTTCTCATTATCTTATCAAATGCACAAATTGCACTGCGATGTTTTAGACATGATCCTTAACCCTTTCAGTCCCGAATTATTTTTTTTTCCAAAAAAATTCTTTTTCATTAAAAACCTGTTCTTTGGGGTTGTTTGAACACACATATGTAATTTTTAGTTTAAATTATTTTTTTATTGATTTTTTGGGTATGTCCATCTACATGGACAGTGGGACTATATGAAAGTGAAAGGGGGCCATTTAAATTTTAAGTGGTCACATTGAAAAGTCTCCTTTTTTAAAACAATGACTAAATGGGAGGCTTGAAATAACACAAAACAATTCTACAAGAAGTATAACATATTTTATTATTATTACTATACCCTTACATTTCAAATAATTAAACAAAATTGCAAAAACATCGAAATTAGATGATAAAAAATCATAATTTGACATACTTTATGTGTGATACATAATAAAACAATTTCTGTATGACGAAAGGCATAAATATACTTGGCACTTTGTGCGAAAGACATAGGTTTTTCCTTTGCAATTCTGGTTCTTACAACGTGTAGCCTCTTTTTTCGAGTCAACTTCTGGCAGATGGTCTACCGTATCTCGACGCATGGCTTTGGAGGGTTGGACTTCTTCCCTGGTCCTTTCCTTTGAAGTAGAATGTGAAGGGAGGTCTTCTGTGGATGCAGGCCTTCCCCTTTTCTTCCTTATGGTTGCTGTTTGTCCAACATTTATAAGGTTGCTCTCCAAAGTTATCTCGTTACTTACGGCTACATCAGAAAATAAATCACTTATCTCATCATTCAGGAGGTAAATGTCTGCAATATCATCGTCTTCATTATCTTCTGGTGGTCTAATGCGAGGGATAGTTTCTGCTTCATCTTCATTCTCATTTTCACTCAAATCATCAAGCTCAGATAAATTTCTTCCATTTTCAATTAAATCTAAAATATCTAATGAACGTAACTTTTTATTATTTCTGTCCATATTTACTACAGTCCAATTGTCATAACCTAAAACTGTACACTTACACTGGAAGTTTCGCCCTTACAGTAACCAAAATATCACAAATCCACTATTCCAAGGCCTTCTAAATCGAAGACATTTAATTTTTAAATGCCCCTGCCGACTTGAAGCAAAACCCAGTGTCCACGTAAATGGACACCCATATTTGGAAAATTCCTGAAACCACTATAATAAAGATAAATACACGTATTTCACATCAAAACATTACGTGTATGTTTTTCGTTCAAGAAATATGTATTTTTATATGGAAAAATTTACTCAGCTGTTTTACTTCCAAATTTATTGAGGTTATGTCAACAACAACATCAGCTGTCCCTTGACGTCAACCAAAATAACATTACTAATGAACTTCAAAGACAACAAAACTAGTTTATAGGTGTTTTTTTTGGAAAGAACAAGTCCATGAGCATGGACAGTGGGATTTAACAGCATAAAAGTAGTTTAACAAAATTAAAAAAAATCCTAAAGTTGATGTCCATGTACATGGACAGTGGGACTGAAAGGGTTAAGCAATACGAACAAACTGAGTTTTATTTATATGACCTAGCTTTGATAGGAAGAGTATATTTAATTTGGATATTGATTTTACCTCAATAAAAAACTCCAGGTAAGTTCAAACTTGACTATCTAGGTTGGATGTTTATAGGATCCTAAGTAGTATAATAAATATCGAGGACTTTAGTGTTTATTTCTCGATAACCTAGATTTCAAGGTGGAAATACCACACTCTGTGTAAAAGCATTACGTACTCTAGAATGCATATGGCTATACTACGTTGTTCCAGGATGATCTATCAATATAGTACCATTTTAAAGAATTTACATAATATCCATTTTAAAGGATAGACATACTACCCATTTTATACAATAGATATAATATCCATTTTAAATCATTTATATAATACTCATTTTAAAGGATAGATATACTACACATTTTTAAGAAAATACCACCCATTTTAAAGAATAAATATATAGTACCCATTTTTTATAATAGGTATATACTACCCATTTTAAAGGATAGATATACTACCCACTGTACGAATAGATATACGACCCATTTTATAGGATGGACATACCACCCCTTTTAAAAGATAGATTGACTACCAACTTTTAAGGATGGATACCCATAGTATTATACCCATTTTAATGGATACATATACTAAGATTGATCCTTAGTTGCCCGTATTTAAAAAGAAAGTACCACACGTATAAACTATACATATTATAAGTACTGCCAATTTAAAGGCCAGAGTTTGGAAACGCCAAGTCTCTATGAATTACGATAAAGAAAATAGTTCAGATGTACCAGGGAACAGGAAGTTATTGATTACCTAAAAAGGCAGCTGTGGAGAAACTCCTCGTGACGTAATTGGTTTTTTTTATCAGAGAATGTATGATAAACAGTAACAAAATAATAATTTCTGATCAATTTGAAGGATAGGTAATATTAGATAGTTGAAGATAGAAAAGCCAATGGCCGAGCGGTCTAAGACGTTGTACTTGGAGTCTGAGTTAGAGTTAGCGCAGGTTCAAATCCTATCTGTTACCTTTGCACTTTTTATCGTACCATCGACCTTGTACTGTATCGACTCTCCCTTTATTCTATTTTATAAGATACAAACACCATATTTTGTTCTGGTCCACATTCCAGTTGTTCATGAGGACGTACAGAATAAGGCTCAGAAGTGAATGTTCGCTACTTAAAAAATTGGTTTTATCTATTGCATTTTTGCTTATCCTTTTCAAGATCTAAATAACACTATTGTGAAATTTTAAATCTGTTGTATTTAAAACTCTATCTGTTAAAGGATTAAGCACGGGATATATTTAAATAATACAATTAGTAACAAAATAGTTAATATTTGGATGTGAGTTTTATTTAATCTAACAGTTAAATCTAACAAAAATTGTTATTTCAGACTAGATGTTATTTAGTAAAAAAAAATCATACGTTTAAAGTGTAAATATTTTATCGAGAGATAAATTATGTATAATCGTTTTGTGAGGTAAATGAATAATTTTGGATACAGCTGAGATCTGCGAAAGTGATCGGTTCTCTCGTAGCTGTCAGCTGATTTTCGTTTTCACAAACATTACTCTACATATGTAAACATCTTTATCCCAGCATAAACATTTCTGTGGGATTCTGTTATAACATAAATATGAGTTATTATAAATTGATGTTTATTACGTCTCCTTATGAAACAATAATCACTAGACTATGAAATGTACAATAAGACACCGTGAGCCTGTTTGCATCGAGATGAAAATTATCGTTCAATACTCGTTTGGAAATGTTTACTACAGAGCCTGAAAGCGATCTCCACACTCACGTCACCCCGGGCGTGACTCGCCCTCGAATAGGTCACATTCGAAACTACAAATGAAATATAATTTCCTCCTTTTAGTATACCCATTAATGTTTAGAAAGAACATTTCGAGATTTCGAAATCATGTTTTAACGCCTTTACAATAGTGTATATAAATATCATTCGATAAAAAAATTAATTTTTTAGCTTAGATTTTACGATAGGTTTTTTAAAGTTAAGGTAAGATATGACAAATACGTACTGTTTTGAAAAAAAAAAAATTAAATTTATATAATATTTTGTGGAACTTTAATTTTGAAAGTGGGAGAGTTGTGAAGGAAACAGTATTCTTCAAAACATTTGCTTTCGTACAATGATACAAAACACTGTATACAATATGTTTCAAGATCTGCGATCTGATCTGTTCCTCAGATGAATAAAGTAACGTATCTTGGTTAAAATAATAAATAATACAAGAGGGTTGTGACACGCACAATTCAGTAGCCATAACAACAATGTGCGTCAATTCCAGGAACATTAATCCTAAAAAAAGGCACGCTACCCTCTTTTTCCCTCTTTTTCCGCCATCTTGTTTCTACAGTGATAATAGAAATTTACTATTGGACTTTGGTCAGTTCTATATGGTTGATCGGTGAGTGCAGACCTATCGTGACCTGTATTTTGTAGTTCAGTTTTGATTATTAGTGTTTGGTTTTTATCTAGTGCATGTTTTAGAGTTATAGTGCATGGAGTTGACGGCTCAATACGGGTTTTGATTCCTGATATGCGTGTGGCAACGCTCTGCTTTCATTTGTTTATTTCAACCTAAATTTTATTACCTGAAGAAGGGATCAGATTGCAGATCTCGAAACGTAGTGTAACTGATTTTTTTGTATCACTTTGCAATGGCAAATGACCTGAAAATCCTGTATTATTCAAATTTCTTCTTTAAACATTTGTGAACTATACAATTTATTTTAATGTTGAAAGTTCCATGAAATGTTGCAGTTTGAAATAGAGCAGTGATAAATGCTATTAATCGTTTACAGGAGTGAGAAAGGGAAAGTAGTTCATGAGAACGAAATAAACCTCGGAATGGACTTAAATCAAGTTTAGTATCCAATATAATTCAAGGAGTTTTATCACTGTACGGTTAACTAGTATTTTTGCTTGATACCGCCGCACAAGCTCAGAACGTAACGACCCCGAGACACGGCACTGTACAGAGATCATTGCTGTTGAGTTACTGAATATACGGACTAGAGCGTGGGATTTGCCCTCCAGTGTTTAGTACTAGGAGTAAACAAAGTCATATAAACTAGGAGGAACACTATGTCACATTCTTAAGTGTAATGACTGGAAATGTGTATGATTGGGAGATTGGGAATAACTTATCCAGAGGTTTACCCGTCCTCATAAAATTAAAATATACAAAATATCTTTGAAATTCAAACTACATTCAAAATATATGTTAGAAGTTGATTACACAGTGTTCCACCAGTGGCGCATGGAGAGGTTTCAATGTAGTATAGTTTAACTGGGCGCGTGTAACTTCTGAAGCGTGTAAGTCACACCGAACTGTCAAAATATTGTGTAAAATAATACAGACTAGTATTAAAGCAGAATAAACTAATTATTGGTTCTTCTCCGTACTCTTTACACCTTGTTTAAGTGTAAAAATATAGTCTTCAATGTAGTTTTCATACCAACAAGAACAAATTTATACCGTAATTACTACGTTACAACTCTTAAGGGTGTGTCTTGTTTGGTTTATTTCTGAATTGAACGTGTTAATCAGAATTTTCGACTAAAGGATGGTGTTATCGGAAAAAAAATTGATTCTCGTAGATATGTAAAAATAACCATAATGTAGAATGCCAACGGTTAATTTAATTTAAACTCGCAACAACTTAGTTACACCATATAAAATTTAAACTCCAAAAGTTAAATCAAGTGCACAATAACAACCTTTGTGCTGACGCTGTAGTCAGCAAGTAGAGATTGTATTCAGGAGCTGACCAGACGGTCTCAGCAAACATATTTTGGTACCCTGAATCAACACACGCAAGTGTAGAAATCCTCCGCAACGTCTTATCTTTATCACAGACTTGACCGGAAGCTGCATTTAGTTTGTGAAACACAAGTGCAGAATTATTATTTCATAAAATTACATACACCAACATACACAAAACATACACGCATTACAACACTGCATTAACATAAACCGTATTTACAAATTTACAGACAACAAATAAGTTTGCTTACTTGGACTATAACTATTATTATTTCGTGGAATATTATATTACGTATTTAAATTTGAAAAGCACTATTGCAAAATGATAAGTAAAATAAAAAAAAAAACTTAAATATACCAGATCTTGTAATATATATTCGTTACTACTGTACAGTACACTACTGCTAAAATGCAAGACGTCAGCCATATATTACTACATATTGATTTAGAGTTAGTGTTAAGACAAGGCTTAGGATTACCAGTGCAATTAGTTTAATCTGACTGCATTAGACTACTGTCCTCATAACAGATCACAAGGTCACAAACACTACATTACTAAGGTATATTTCCATTAATAGGAATAAGTTTCGCATGAAATAATTACAAGGAAATTATATACAATTTAAAAACTGTTCTTAAGGCTTTTAAGGTTTTTAACTCACTTGTTGTTAATGGTATGTATTCTAATAGAATTTAGTTGCAATATGTTGGCGTAAGAATGAAGGAAAAAAATAGAGTGAGTTTTAGAGACTTGTGTAAGAACTCTTTAACCTGTTTTCTCTTTAAAATGTCGGAAATACAAGATCGTAGGGAAAAGATCCTGAATGAATTTTAGAAACTAATACAGACGATAGTGATGAAAATGTAGAAATATTTATTACTTTAACATTTAGAAGCCAATGATTATTTTTTTGTATCTGAAATTTTATTGTAAGTTATTACAAAAAACGTACAAAATTAACATAAAACATAAAACTGTGTTATGTTAAATCAACGGAGTGTCTCAAATTTTTTACATTATTAAAAAATATAAAAATAACCATTTAATAATTAGCAAACTTATTTTTTCTGAATATATATTCACATCCCGTTATAAGAAGTAGTCACTTCTGTCGGTCAGTCCCGCTACTATTCAAGAATATATAATTATATATATATATATGTATATATGTATATATATATATATATATATATATATATATATATATACATTGACATTTATGAAAAGCGTACTTCCCTCAACAACTAAGATAATTTTTGTAGCAGTCATTAAATGAATACATCTAATATTTTAGATCTAATACTTAAAATTTTCTAAAAACATATAGTTAAACACGCATTTAAAACACACAATACACTATTATGTGTTTGTGTCTTTATAAACTAAAATATATTAATAATATTTAAAGCTGGATATGGTATATTTATTTCAATAACACAGTCAAGGATAGTTCTTGCCAACTGCTTCGAAGTGAGTCTTCGGTGTCAAATTTAGACCGTCTCGTGTTTTAGGACCTTTTGTATCGTAGATAAGTACTTTCCTAATCGCTGAAATCTAACAACGGAATGAAAACTAAAGGTTACTCCTTAGAGAATTTACACACTATAAATGTAATCCAATTGAAAATAATACACAATATTTACACAGGGTAAATCAATTAATAATTCACAACTTTCACCATTATGGGATTTTCACTAATTTAAACACCAGTGGAGCATAATCCGGCGGGATTTTACAAAATAATACGCCCTGGTAAAGAATAGGCTTATAGAATGACCACGTACAGTTCAGTACAATCAGTTGAATAGTTTGTGAATGAAAGCAAACAAACAAATAAAAACATTTTCGCACTACAATTCGGATGAAACAATTAAGCTATTTAATTATTATTAGAAATACATGCTTATTGTTACGTATTCAAAACATTATTAAGATACAAAATTTACTTACATAGGTACGGAAACTTACAGAGGAGTATGAAGGATGGGGGCTTGAAGTGAACATGGACAAGATGCAATATTTGGTTATCGGGAGAGAAGGAAGAGACCTAAGCATAAATGGAAATTTAATAAAGAATGTGGACGAATATAACTATTTAGGATGTACCATAACAAGTGATGGAAGAGATGAAAAAGATATCATGAACAAAGTCACAAAGGGAAAATCTATAGTTAGTCAGTTAAATTCTATACTGTGGAATCTTAATATAAGAAAGGACATAAAGAGAAGGATTTATGAATCAATCATCGAAAGTACAGTAACGTATGGTGCAGAAGTATGGACAATAACTCAGAAGTTGAAGAAAAGAATAGAGACAGTAGAAAATAGTTATTGGAGAAGGTGCTGTAGACTGACATTAGAAGATAGAGTTCCAAACGTGACAATAAGAGAGATAATGAATGTTCAATCATCAATTACGGACATTATAGAGAGAAAACAGTTACAATGGTATGGTCACATGAGAAGAATGAATGAAGATAGGATCCCTTGGAGAGTATGGAATTGGAGACCAACAAGGAATAGGAAAAGAGGAAGACCTAGGTTAAGGTGGAAAGATGGAATAGAGAAAGCCATGCAAAGAAGAAACATTGAAGAGGATGCATGGCTATGCAAGAGACAATGGCGTATTGACTGCGACAAACGGCCAGAATAGCTGTAAAAGTCGCCGTACGTAAGTAAGTATTAAGATACAAGATTGCGAAATATTTAAAACAATATGAATTATACATTAATTAAGAACATATCCAAACTTGTATCTTTTATTATAAATGGTACTATACTTGCGACATAAATTTGAGCCTATTTGCCCCTTGCAATGAGTTTGCACCGAATTACAATACGAGTTCCATATTTTTATAAAAACTCATTTTTATAAATTAAATTTAGTTTAGGTTTGATAAGAACACAACATTTTTTTTTAATTTACTTGTTTATTTTTACATCCATTAATATTTATTACATTTATTATTCTTAGTAAGCTAATTTGCCACTTACCCTGTTCCATGCGTTCACTTCTAATCGTACTGTATTGTTAGTAAAATGTGCTTTCCAAAGTTTAAGTTGGTAAATACAAGTAAAGTCCCTAATTAGAAGAGAAATATTACAATGTGAATTAGTAGTAACGAATTAGGCATCCTTCAGCAAAAAATATTCCGAAATGTCTGGAAAATATTTTTACCTTGAAATATACCATTGCAGTCACGCAAAGTTCTTTAGTGTCACTTTTGTTGCCTGCGATAAAATAAAAAAACGCTGTTTTCCTTTGACCCGGTGTTACTTACAAGAGAGACAATCAGCCTGACGTATCGACAGAGAGGGTTTACTGTTTGTGTTTGTAGCAGAGTACCGTGTCATACGTGACCAGCATTCTTCATCTGCTGCAGGATACGTGACGTGTCTCGTCAAACTGTGTTTCTTCTTCTCTATGATCTTGTGGGGTCAATTACATCAGCACACAGTTCAGTACTGAATTGGTAATCATTTCATTTAGAGTAAATCAATATCCATCCATATAAGTACAATTATTCCTATTTGTTTTAATGGGTTTTGCAACTTTTGCTCTTTCAAACGTTAAAGATCATTATTATATAATTGAAATTAACAAAATATAGTTAATCACATAATTAACAGTTGCCTACCTTAGCAATATATTTTGAATTTAAAATAGATATTCGTAAGTAATTTTTTTCTGTATTTGCAGAAAATTAATATTAAACTGACGCAATGTAGGTCTACCTATTTTAAATCGTATAACTTTCCAATAGAAGCGTAATTTTTTATGATACTGTTAT
Source organism: Homalodisca vitripennis (assembly GCF_021130785.1). Taxonomy (NCBI): domain Eukaryota; kingdom Metazoa; phylum Arthropoda; class Insecta; order Hemiptera; family Cicadellidae; genus Homalodisca; species Homalodisca vitripennis. Next base: position 243,362,636 of record NC_060207.1, read on the forward strand.
TATATTTATTTTGGGAAATTTATTCTTATAGCTTTGCTGTTGTAAAATTATCCTGATTTAGTTACATATTAAATGTTTTTATCCACGTAAATTCATTTGGAAATGAACATAACATATTGTTTTAATACATACATTTGTTATTATCTCTTATTATAAACTGTTTATATAATTTTTATTCCTCTTTGGAGATATAAAATATTTTTGCACGGTATATGTATGAGATTTTTAAGTATAGATAACAGGTGCAGTAATAATGGAGAACCCCTTTAAGGAAACAAAGATACTGAGAAAATTCTGTTAGTAATGTATAGACTATAAGAATGTACAATTTACATGTAATATATGGTGAATATATAATATACAACCTATTGAAGCTTTGTACATGCAAAAATACTTGATCTTCTGGAGATTCCATCGTCTAGACTCTCGAGTGCCGCTTCAGACTTCCGACTTTCAGAAACTTTCGCCAAACCGGATTATGCGGTCTGAGAACGCTGCTCTAAAAACTTCCAGTCCCAGACGCTTCTGTAGTTTTAAATTTTTGTTCGGAATCCTTTTTAGATTGTATTTTTTTAAGTCCTCGACCTAAAATCCAAAGGTTAACTATAAACATACTTAATTATCATTTCTCATTACAAGTTGTATTGTTAAATTAAAGAAGTGAAAGAATTCCTTATTTTACCAGGAATTAGAAGAAGCCCTCTAGAGCACTTAACCTGGGGACCAACGGCTTAAAAGTGACTTCCCAACCACAATCATTCGTCGAGCAGGCAGGCTGCTTTCATGGACAGGATCGCTCACGGTCACCTATCCCAGCAGCAGAAGCTACGCGTTTATCTACACTACTGTTCATATACATTTTGATAACATTCGAAAAGTTAAAATATGTTCAGGGCCATGTAAGAGATTCTTGTTTAGACAGCTTGGAGCTTCGTTGCTTGTTTAACTACAAACGTGCTTAATAGTTTTGCATGATGAATATTTTTATGCGTACCATCTATAGGAAATTGTTATTAAGACGTGAAACTTTATATAATTCTTAAATATATTATACAGAGAGCGTACTTGGCACGTCTTTTAGCATATTATTAGCTAAATTAAAATATATTGACCTCAAATATGTTATTGTTTCAATAGGAAATAGGGACTAAGTATCGAAACTTAAGTGATAAAATAAACAATTAGTCCATATATTTATTCCTGCATTCATTTGTTCCACATAAAATAAATAAAGTTTGTTGTTTGACCCGTTTAGAGTCTGCAGCTCCTATGGTCAATGTTTACTCTAAAGAATATCGATCCAATTTTTGTTTAAGCCAATGGACTCCTAGAATCAAAAATCTAGGAGGCTTATGTGACTTTAATATAAGTTCGAGTAAAGATTAGATGTCTAAAGTAAAAAATACTTGGTTTTGAAGTTTTCCTTATTTTACATCACATTTACGCCAAAATCGAATCTAATGTCAATTATTTGTGTAGTATTCATATAGGTTTTTAAGAGCTCTTAGTTATGATACGTGAATTTGTAATTGTTCACACAGAGCTTTGATTACACGTGATTTAGTGATTAGATTATACAAATAAATCGATTTGTAATACGGAATACATGTTTTATCATTGTTATGAAACATTACCATTTATATTATTCAACTCTGACCTTTGACTGAACATAAAAACCAGGCCCCTTCACATCGTGGTTACTTTTATTAAGTGCCAAACAGATATAGGATATTCAAATATACAATTCAGTGTTATATTTTTGACTTATGTAAGTAAATGAATCGTTATCCATAAAAATAAAATTTTTATTTTATGCAACTTGTATTAATTGCTTTCTTTGTTTTGCTAAACAATAATTTATTATTGTTAAATACAACACTCTTTAGAAAAATGAGGCTCTTCCAATTAATATCGGTTAAATTTTAGAAATAGATGATTTGCGCTAGTTGTTCTAGCTTTCACGAAACCTAAATGGAGGTAATTTGATTAGTTTCAATAAAAACCATCCTCCATGAATCTTTCGAGTTCATTTCATTTATAATGCCCTTATAAGAATTTGGAACCACTATTCTCCACCACTAATACCATATTTGGAACATTCACGCTCATCAGAGTTTCATAAATTTATTGTTATAGAGTCACTAAGTTCTATCTAAACATTTCTTGTTTTACACAATTTGCAAGTGGTCCTTACCTATTTCATATCAGTCTGATCTTTTATCTTGAATTTTATAACAGTACCAGCGCTCACCGTTAAAGTATCGATGGCCAAATAACCTTAATTCTCCTCAGATAATTATTTTATTAAGTATTTAGTTTTAGGCTATGTACTCGTAGTTGCATACTTTACTAAAACTGCCTATTGAAACATGCGATTTAACTATCTAAAATAATCTAAAACTTTATTATTAAAATTTTCTTATTCAATACTACTATATGCCATATATTGATGAGGACAGTTCATATGTGAAGTAATATTTCTAGACGAATATACAAGAATTAGTTCCATAGCTTGAAGGATAAACCTTATCACATACTTATTATGAAATGTAAGTATATCTATAGAATAATATACAATTATTATCATGTAGTTGGATTTTGTTGCAAAGTCCAGATGTCAACGAAATCAAACATACAATGTGATATGAAATAAGTAGAATAGCTTACGATAAATGTTTATTAATGAGTACAATCCATTGTAGAAACTAGAGGATATTTTTAATAATGCACTGTGTTTGGGTTTACAGGTTATATATGCCACTACACGAGTCTCATACTTCTCATAGATTACAGGTTTCAAGGATCTATAGTTATTTAATACCATAGAAAAACTGGCCTCAAACACTTTTCCAACATGACATAAATCAGGCGTTGAATTAAATTTGTAATATAAATTATTAAAGACTGCAATAATAATGCTGATTCAGAATAAATTATTTTATGGCAATCTGAAGAAATTATATTATAATTCAAATACTTAACTTAGAATGATGTACGTATCTTTTGAATTTCAGTTCACATAAATTGAGAAAACTAAATTACGTTTAAAAAGAGGAAAAATTTAATAATGAGCAAAATAAACCTACATAAAAATTTCCAAAAATATACTATAAACTTATGGACATGGAGTAAGTCTATCGCAATATTAAAAAGAGAACAAAACTATTTAGTCTCACACTCGCATAGTTTTACACCGGCAGTGAATCTGTGTGCTATGTAGTTCTTAATACGCTATGCAAAGTGTGTCATCATTTCAGCAATAAACTAAGTATCTAATAAAATATTAGTGTTTAATATTTGTTCTTGCTTTCGCATTGCTATTGTATTGTTCTGTTTTCCAACTATGAATATTGATTACGTAACTAATTTTATATATTAAGCTAAATATTAATAACAATGGTTACGTAATTTTTGATCTCTTTTGAAAATGTTTCCAGAGTTTACAAGTTTGTGTTCTCTCCGTCCATAACACATGTTTTCATAAGGGCGGAATATTTGAGAGCGTTGAATCCCCATTCCCAAGTCCGTTTATCCTTCAAATCCCTTCTGGATATGCCGGCCTGTACAGTAATATGCCTTTTGGATTTTTTTCATGCGCCAGTAGCTTAAGGCTAAGTCAGCTCTGAATTTTTTTTCTCTATAGTTTTGTGATTATTATTATTTCCAGTGCTTATTACAAAATGGATTTTGTATACTTTTACACAAACAAATTACCAACAAATATGGAGATCTACTGCAAAACATAAATAAATACACACATTTATTTTAGTTGTCAAATTGTGCAGTCCAGAAATATGTAATTTAAAATAGAACCTGTAATATGTAAACCTATTCAAAGGCATAATTTTCCTAAAGGATTGTCAATGCATGTCAACTGGTACAGATAAGGCAGCCCAAAGCTGCTTTTGGATGTCTGTGACATTCCTCCTAGCGTTTAGTAGAAGATAACGTCCAATAACAGGAGCCTTCAACCTTCTGCCTCGGACATCATTATGGGTATTGTTCTTGAGTAGTAATTGACAAAACCGTATTAACAATAAGGACAAGTAATGGTTAATGAACATAATGTACACTATTTTAAGTTATGATAATAATAGTTTATTGAATCGCTTAGGTTTTTATTATGATTATAAAGTTGTAACTGTTTGTGGAATTATCTTAAAATGAATATTATAATTACCTTAATCGAATTTACAATTTCAAAATATTGCATTTTGAAATTCTAATTGAAACAAATGAGACTAAATTTAAGGTTGAAATCATGAAATATTTCCAGTGGTTTGCATTCATATTTTATACTACTATAAGCACTTTTAAAGCTACATGTGTTAATATCTTTAAAACGTAAAGTTGTGTACACAATGAGATTAAAAATTTATATACTCTTCGATTGCTTTTTTTTCAATTTTGATTACCCATAATACCAATGTGAAAAATATCAAATAACGTCAGACGTTAGAACACCCCCTTTAGATTAACAAGTACTATTCTCGAACTCGATGTTGTTTATATTTGAAAGGAAGCTTCATAGAAATGTAAAGGTTAGTTCTTTTATGAACATTCTGAGATTATGTTTAGTACCAATGGAGAAATTGCAGCTCAATTCTCTACGAAGACTTACAAAATAATAAACAAACATAAAACATTGATAATGGCATACAAACTAAGCTATCACAACTTCTTATGTTGGGCTTTAAATAAATAAAGAACTCACCAAAATCGTCTTCTATATAAGTTTATCAACAATAATGAAAACGTTGTGATAGTTAAGGAACCTTATGTCCAGCATCTTTTCCCAGTAGTCTATAATAAAATAGGTTTATATATGGAGAGATCTGAGGTTGCAATACTAAGTCAATTTCAATGCGCATTAATATTCAGACATTTTCTGAAATTGAAACAGTTGCATCGTCTGTCTCCTTGGTACATTCGTCGGACGCATTTTAAATCTGAAAATTCGCTTTCCAGGTTCACCTCTTTTATCAATTAATTGGCTTCGTTTTGAGCTGCGAAAAATATTCAAAGGGGTGCCATTTATAGACATTTATTTTTTCTGCACATTATATTTTTTTACAAATTCACTCTCAAAAAGTTACTTGTATTTACGTGTAAATACGAGTAGAGTATGATTTTGCACAAGAAATGTGTGTTTTTCCCTGAATGTAAATCTATTAAAACAAGTTCTGGCCATTATCATTTTAAGTAAGAATTTGTGAGAAAGTAACAAAATCATTAGCTGCGGTAGTTGGTGAAAGGATCATAGTAATTGACGCCGATATGCTCTCTATTTCGTCTTCTTATGAGTATTCAGTATCCTCTCTAAACATAGCTCTTTCCTAAACGTCCAACAAACCTAATATATAACTAACGTCTCGCATAATATTGCTTTTAATCCGAAAATAATAATAACAGCTATCATAAATATGTGATTGGAATAAAAGAAAACATTCTGTTCTCCTTGATGTTTTTGGCCGCAATTTTCCAATAGATGAATATAAAACGTAACACGAATTTAAAAAAAGTTTTGGACCTAAACAAGATCCAAACTTTTTCTTGCACTCGATTTATGTTTAAATTAGAACTTTTTGTGAGATTATAATCTATAACCCTCTATTTCAGGAATATTCTTCAATTAATTAAAAAGATTCATGCAATCAAGAGTTTCTAATCACAGTTTTAATGATGCGTCCCTCTACAGACCCTCTTTCAACAACCCTTGTCCAAAAGTAACTACATTTTTACTCCTATTAAACTGTGATGTTTAACTGCGTTTTATATACGTTTGTATGTATAAACACAGTCGCGAGTGAAATAGTACTGAATAATTCAGTGCCAAGGATCCCTGCACAGTCCTCTCTCGACAAACATTATTACAATTTAATTGAATTTTTTTCTTCAAATGTACTACGCTATTTTCATGTGGTTATATACGTTAGTTTTGTATAATAACGGTCGCAGGATAAATAGTAATGAACAATTAAGTGCCAAGTATTCCTGTACAGACCCTCCTTCGACACCCCTTTCTACAAATAATTGCAGTTTTTCTTCAAGTAAACTACGCTGTTTTCACTACCTTTGTATACGTTTGCCTGTATAATGACGGTTGCAGGTGAAATAGTACTGAATAATTCAGTGTCAAGCATCCCTGTACAGACCCTCTTTCAATTCTCTTAACTACGAGAAATTGCACTTTTACTCCTGGTAGACTATGAGGTTTTAACTGATTTGTATCCGTTTTTTTAATACCGGTTGCAGTTGGAAAAGTACTGAGATTTTCTTTTACTGAAGTAAATGATTTGCACTTAGCTTATGTAGTAGTTTAATGTTACAAAACTGTTCCTTTATCGATTATTATTTTATACAGTTGTTTCGTATTGTTTTGTTCTATAAGGACAAGAAATTGCACCTACAGTATTCCTATAAGGTCTTATACGCTCCTTCCGTAAAAACAGTATATTTTGGAGGGATAAGGTTGGAGGTAGTGTCTTCCTCATGTTGAGACCCACGAGGAAGGATTTAGGGATATATTGCCACATATTTCTTGCTTGATACCGTTACGTTCTTTAAAATAGTAAAAAATTCAAATATTGAAGTATGCATATTTAATCTAAAAATACATTCAGCATAGTACACAAAAGTTTACTTTATTCGATTTATGATAACCAGTAACCCTGCTACTTCAAATGTCTTCACTCACTAATACTTTCTTAACAATAAAAACGATTTGCAAATCTTATAGCTAATCGCTAACATCAAGAACGGTTGGATTTTTGTAAAACATTCCTTGAAATCCGAGAAAGGTTTATATGAAGAAAAAGATTTGAAAAGTTACCTAGAATATTTTGAATTTCTTAAAATAATAGGTAATATTTATTTTTAATAGACTATTCAAAAGTTAACTGACACTAAACAGCTATTGGCATTTTACCTGAATTTCTACGAAGTAGCTCAAAAACCTATTTACGTTTAAATTTAATACACTACCAAGTGTACAGTACTTTATCTGTAGTATAATGCAGCTATAAAATACAAAATTAATATTTAAATCTGATAATGATTTAGTCCTGATTGCGCCAATGATTAAATAGAAACATATAAAGTATTATAAATACTATTTAAACACTGTTATAAAAGCAACCTTAATGATCAAATCTGTTAATGTTTTAATATAAGTTACTCCAAACTGGTGAACATGCTTGGCATTGTGGTATGACACTTTTAGCAATGGTTTTAGGAAGAAACAGAGAAATTAAAAATTACGTGCCTTAATAGTCCATTCTTCCTAGAATATGCAAACTCAACTATAGGACTTAAATATAATAAATCGAATTAAAATTACACGAGCCAGAAGTAGACGCGTTTAGACCGAAGTAGATTACAACAGCGGGAAGAAGATACTTTTAAACCGAAGTAGATTAAAAGTTTCGGAAGAAGACGCTTTTAGACCAAAGTAGAATACAAGACCCGGAAAAAAAACGCTTTTTGACCGAAGTAGGTTTCAAAGAGCTACATACCATATATTTATTGATATGGGCAATAAGTCACCGACCAAAACAACTGTGGTACCGTAAGTGAGTCTGAACGGAAGGAAGTCAAACTTTACCACAGTATCACAGTACCAATACTGTGGGAATCTTATACCGGAAGTGTATGCCAAGGAATTAAACGCTTTTTGATCGAAGTAGATTTCCGAGACCTATTTATTTGTATTTTTTCAACGGAGCAACAAGGAAGGCTCAGCTATGTTGAAATGATTATTCATTTTATCCAAAACGCAAACATGATACACTAGTCACGTTATCTTTAAACCTCTAACCTCGATTAGGAATTAAATTGCTTATGACTCCATCATAAGTGATTTGACTAAGTAGTGTACGAACATTGATCATGAAAATAATGATTGAAGCTGTGTCGAATTAAAAAGATGGCGAAGTAGATGGCTAAATTAAAATTGTACACTAAGTTTTCAATATATAGATAACTAACCCAATATCATGAACAGTGCATACGTTTTGATAAAAACTATGATCTAGTAATAGATGTAATTTTAATTGAATTTGGTACAAAATAACGTTCCAAGAATATATATATATATATATATATATATATATATATATATATATATATATATATATATATGTATGCATTACAGTAAGTTAAACAGAATTTTAACGCCAAAGAAAAATCTATATAAATAAAAAACAAGTTATAAACATTATTTGTAATTCGAATAATTATTTGGGAATTCTCATTCTTTATTTTTGTTCAAGGTAGAAAGAAATATGATTAAAGCCTTTAGTTATATTGAGTAAACAAACGCGATATTTCGAACCATATTATTTTCCAGCTGTCATGAACAAGCAAATAATATATTATTCATAGAAGCTTCCGTATCATATGTTTATTCATAATAAAATCATTTATGAACAGCTGTCCTGGATAACATATTACATATGTTTCTCCATCGCTTTAGCGTATTTGACCGGAACGTTCAATTACAGTAATGAAAATGTCACAGGAAAGACATTTTTATCAGTGGTAAAGCATTAATTCAATTCAATTCAATTTGAACGCTCATTCATCTTTTCTATGTTGCAGTGAACGACTATGAACTAAAACAAATAAATTGGAATATTTCAACATATTTAAAACTAGAGTAAATGTTGTAATAGGTACTAGGTAATAAATTAAACAAATATAAATTCTCTAGGAAACCGTTAATGAAAGCAGGAGGCTTAGCCTAAATATACAAATTGTATGACCATAAAAAGCCTTATAGACCTGTTGAAGATAAATATCGATTCATAGCTGAATTAAAAGCGCAAGAGCTGTTTAATAAATCAAAATATTGATGCTTTTTTGTTTAAATAATAATATTTTTTGTATTTTTGAAGTTACACTAATATATCATTTTGTGGTACTGAAATTAGATTTTGAATAGATATCTGAATTAGACCCAGATAGACTATTTTTAAAAACAAAAAAATTGCCATTGTTATCTTTGCGGGTATAGGAATCAACGAGCTCGTTAAAATATTACATGTATAGTGGATCTGGGATGGTTGCACAGATATTATGCAATCTCTTTGTAGAACGAGATCTGCACGTTCAGTGTTCTCGTTATCTGCTGGCAGTAAAAACATAAAATAAGAAGCAGATCAGTTTTAAAATTGAATTAGATGGCTAAAAGTTTCAGTTTAGATGAAATTAAATTTATAATATTTATTTATACTTAGTTTTACTATTACTGACTACAAAGGAGGATTTAAAGATTATTTTATTATTTTGGAAAATATTATGTTATAGCACACTGAAGGCTTCTAAGATTAAATATTTCATTGAATTCTGCATCATTGGATGCTTTTGATATGTATTTGTTTTTCTAAGATTCATTTTTGAAATTGTATGTTTAGCGTACTGACTGAGCTTAGTAATTGAGTCATCCTAGCATGATCTTAGTAATGTTAGTCATCCTAGTTGCTACTTCTTTTGGTATTTCACTTGATATTCATAAACTCTATGTTCCACGTAAATTCAAGGTAGTCCCGAGCAAAAAAAAAAAAAAAATAACAAATTTGTATTAAAACTCTCGACAGATAATCTTAATATTCCTCTGCGTGTCATTGAACTTCTCTTATGATTTGTGATAGACTTAGTGGTAATTTTTTTCAGATAAACAATTTGGCTAGCTTCCATTACCAAAATTGATGGGAAAAAATTACTGGAGGTGAACGATATACTTAATTAGGTTGCGTATCTCCATCCCTTTGTTTATGTTGTACACGTTCCTACGACTGCAAATTGTGTATTTCTTGTCAATGTATTGCGTATGTATTTGTATATTAAATTAGGAATTTAGATTTATAATCCTGTAGAATCTGCCTTTGCAACCCTGGTTCCTACGATATATGTACTTTTTCCAAAGTAATATTTTCATTACTAAACTTTCAAATCAGTTTTATATCTTAAAAAGCTATTTTTATAATCTAATATGAGAAAACATAATCCTTGCTATCTTATTTGTATTTATTTAAACGGTATTTTAAAATAAGGACTGTTATTGGTTCTCCATAGATAGGATTGGGACCCTCTAGATCAAAGGGACAACTTACTTACAAAATACATGTTGCTTTTATAAGTAGTATATATATTTTATTTAAAAACAATTAAAATTTGATGGAAAATATTACAATCACTTACTACACAAGTAACTACAATAAAAAAAGGATAGAGAACAATGTGACTTACCGTCTCTGTTCCTACTGAATTTTATAACAAATAAAAATATCATACAAAATAACTAAGCTACGTAAATAAAACAGCAAGGATGTTTTAAATAAAGAACTAATTTCATTTTTCAGAACATAAGGTGATTATATGAAATATAACGATTATTTGCTATAATACTTAAGAGCTTTAATTGGGAGAGAAAGCAGTTGGAAATCAGTGCATCAAAACTTAAAACTTAACGTTGAATATATTTAAGAAGGCTTTATATACTGCATGTTTGTCCGTATGTATTGAAAATATCTTTATTCGTAAACCTTATGATATAAAGCTGAAATCAAAATATGGGAGGAAAATTGTGTACGTCTAAAGAAAAATGTATTATTGACAGTCACACCCGTAAATTCGTAATAAGCACTCATAGGTACGATCTGAGTACGTATTGCACAGTTTCGGTCACTAGCAAATACAATGTTTTAATAAATACTTATGTTTTTGAAGCTATTGATGAATTAATTACTGCAACTTATGACACGCTTAATGTGTTCATTCATTTCAAAGAAAATCGAGAATCATAATTAAAACTAGCTTTAAGGAAACAATTTGTCTAATAATCATGTCTGGGTGAACGTGGAACGGTTCTCTGGGTTATCAGCGGATGTCAAGATAAGAGTAAAGTTTGCGTGAGAGGCCCTCCCCTTCCGACTCCTTCCCAGTCTGGTAATTTTAACCACAACTTTGCCCCGGATTGGATTTCATGAATACCTCTGTGAAAGGAAAATATTTCCTTTAAACTATAATCTATTATGATATTCAGTCTCTAGGCGGCTCTGTCGACATCTGCACAAAATACTTAAATAGTTGACGATAGTAATAAACAATTAACAGACAAATTAAGAAAAAGGTTAAAGGCCACTAAATCCTTCTAATTTTTTCTTAGGATACTAGTCAGTGTGCAATATTTAATACAGACGAGCTATATACAGGGTGAGTCAGTTGAAAAAGATTAGCTATATTAGCTATATTGGAACCTTTAGAGCTGTAAAAAATACAATCCCATTAAAGAAAATATCGGAAATTCATCTTAAATATTTTAGAAATATGTGAGAAACAAGGTTTGCCTAAACTGGATTGTATTCTCCAAATGTAAACTTGTTCCTTGTGGTAAATTGTTTTACTCAGGAAAATTTTGATTAAATTTGTTACAAATATTACTGTTTAAGTATGACGGACCAATATGTTACATATATAGTTTTTGGAATAAAACCATGAGTGTTCTATAAATTCAGTAACATATACTTGAATCATTAATAATTAAATAATTATTAATAATAAAAAACAAAGTAATCATTAATAATTAAATGAAATAAATAAAACGATAACTTACATAAATATATCTACTACAATGTAGCTTTCCCCAAACAAATAGGTTTTTGTAATAATTTTAGTTAGTTCAAAAAATGTAAATAAAAGTTTTGATTACGTAGTATATTATTTTCAAAGTAACTGAAAAGCATTACAACCAGCTCATGTGTTTATCTCTAATTGTTGTTGATTGAAAATAAAACAACTACTGTTTTTCACGAATAAAATTAAAAATTATCTAATGTTATGACAGTATAATAAATACAATATTTTTAAGCTTAACTCTGTGGCGCGTAGTACTTGAGCTTGATACTATAGTACAAAGAAACATTTCCTGCGATTTTATCAACTAGTAAGAAACCGTTTCAAATGGATTAACCTACATAAAAAGTTTAATGGTTAAAATATTTTTTTTATTTTCAATGTTTATAAAGTAAAAACTAAATGAAAATCCTTTAATCATTAATTTGCTACCATTCAGTCAAATCAAAATATTGTTTGCAATTTTTGTATCGATAGTATTAATACATGAAAAATATGTGAGTACGTAACACAAAAAATCCATATGAGTGCTTTATTTATGTAGGGTAGTATAGGAGATGTTCAAATTGTTTCACCTCGGCTTCTAGGCAATATGAAACGGTGACAGCGTATTTTTTTTTATTATTATTTTTTTATTATTTAATTTTGTCTAGGTATAAGACACCTTTAAACCATGTCTTTCCAGGTAAATGAATCAACAGAAGAAGAGCAGTAGACTGGCCGGCTTGATCTCCAGATTTATCCTCTCTTGATAACTTTTCTGGGGCCATTTGAAAGATCGAGTTTACCGAACCGAACCACAAGATTTTCTACAGTTGAGATACCATACATATTTCTTTTGAAGTGCGGTTTGCGGCATTCTTCTTTGCTTGACTAGTTCTTTAAAATGATGTACATAGCAACCTATGCTTACATTAAGAATTTTCTACTGATTCCTCTTTGAACCTTTTCCATAGAATAATTCCAAGACATTGAATTCATATTAAATTATGTGATTGTGTACAGTATTCATATCTGAAGTTTTGTAGCTTCATCTGATTCGTTTACAATAAAGTTAAGCCATTCTTAAACTTGCACAAAGATCATAATTGAAACATTCGACCGCTACAATTTTTTTAAGATTAATCTTTAGAGGTATAATTAGAGGAATGATGTTCAACTAATTAAGGACTTTAACTAGTATGTGCATCGTCCTATGGTTACATTTAAGATTTACCACTAATTCCTTAGAGGCCATCCTCCTGAGGTGTTGAAGAGCTACTGATTGCATCAAAAAGTTCAGTTATATACTCGAAGTTATGTCTCTGTACACTGTTTTATCTACGCATGTTTACGAGTGTACAACATTTTAGACAGTTTGAAAGCTTTTCAGTACCCTACTTTAAATTCTTCATTGGGAGAAGCCAAACTCAACTATGGCGTCAGAAATGTCTTAGACAGAAATTAAACGCTTTTGTTTAAAGTAGGTATTGCATACCGAACTTAAATTATATGTAACTGCCACATTCTTAATCACGATTGAAAAATACCATACTAATTCATCGTATTATATCGTAAATGGTTTCACAAAGAGGACTATAGATTTTCCATTTGAAAATTGTGAGCAAAACAGTGGGTATTATACGATATGTTGGGAAATATTTTATTTGGCCAACTATTGAACCCTATAGCTTAGTCCCAACTCTAGGAATGAGAAACCATTTTAAATTTCATATAATTATAGATGATATAGTCTCTATTCAGTTATAGTCATATTTTAATTTAGAATTGTGTGCTTTTTGTACTCATTAGACATTTTGGGCTTCTATAACTCATTATGAGTCTGTATTGTTACAAGGTGAGGTCTATCTTTCAAGAAAATCTTATTAAATAATAAATATTAGTATTGTCTTTTATCTGTTACAAAGCGAGGTCTACCTTTCAAGTACAGTTTATTAACCATTGCATACGGAATCGTCAAATACTTAGTTTACAAAATATGAAAACAACACATGTGGAGAAAGTATTCCCAGAAGAATACAGAAATATGAGTACTTCAAAGCAGCGTATACAGAACGCGATATAACAAGCCCTTATACAAAACTTTGGTTTGCATATAGACAACCTTGTTGCAGGAACACCGACATTGCTCCACCATACACAACATAATGTGCACAGCCAAATATATCGCAGTCTTCTTTCAAAGGAATATGCTCTTGTTTGGGAAATGTGATAGTTTGAAAATTACACATAGTTCGGTAAGTCGTTTCTTATTTATTTAATGTTGTATGATATGTACAATTAATTTTATTCTTTCACGTACGATATACATAATACAAGCAAGCTGTATATTTTACTTATAAATTAATTTATTGACTTAATTATAAATGATATTTTAACGTATAATCCTTAAACTATTACATGTTTATAATTTGACAAAAAATCATTTTTATTATATTATACACTTATTTCAATTAATTGTGTAACTTGCAATTTATGTTATACAATTTTTATAAATATTTTTCCCTTGTCAGATTACTGCAGTTTTAAAATTAAACTAATCAATGATATTTACAATGAAAGTGACGAATTAAGTGTGTCGCTGTATTTATATCTAATATTCGGATTCTAAGTTGTTATTTATGACCAAGAGGAAAATAAGTATCCATATAATATAATAATACACAATCGTCTACAATAGACAAAGTAACGACAGGATATAGTATAGTAAGATGGCAATCAAACATGAGTAAGTCTTCTATATATATATATATATATATATATATATATATATATATATATATATATAATACCTTATATCCGAAATGGGTCACTACAATGAAACAAAATATGGCTATAATTCCACTGTGTAACAAAAATACACTGCAAGATGGTAATCCAACATTAGCATTTCTTTTTACTTATTTTATAATTCATTTCTAAAATAGATCATTGCAATGAAACAAGAGATGCTTGTAGTTTTGGAGGTCAAAATCTGAAATACATGTAATAGCAGTATTTATTACATATTTGTAGTTTATTACTTTAAATACCTTGCAGAACCTTTACTTATGGCGAGTTTTCCTTTATCAGTGTTTTATAATTTCACTTATTATATATTTTTATTTTAACTTTAATCTACTGTAATATAACAACCTTCAGGTAACATTAAATGGTTTTGCCGTTATGGGGAGGGCCTCGCGGGTGTTAAATCAAACCCAGAGGTCAGAAAATTTGGTCTTAACTCACTTATGGGGTTGTCAATCTGCTCAAGCTCTCAGTAGATGTAGGAATATGCATGTACTGCCCCCAGACCACACACTCAGTATTTCGCTTTGACCTTAAACAGTGTTCTCACTGGGGTCGAACTGACCCGGTGTGCTCACTCGTGTTCCTTGTTTGTGCGTGGTTAAGTCTACACAGAATACTCGCACTCTACTGTCTTGTATTGGTTTATATTAGACAATGACACCGTGATATTGTATTTATTTTTCATTTAATATTTTTTAAATTTAATTGCTTGCTAAATTAATTATTATATCTTAAACTTTGTACAGAGGCAGTATATGTATATTGTTTGGATCAGATCGTTAATTAGTCTCCCATAAAACGATTCCAAAGGATGGTCTTTAGCATTTCGGTAAAATTCGCAGGTAAGCAAAAAAAATACTTTTTTTCGAAAATCATTTTAATGTTTTTTCTTGTTCTTTGAAGTATTCTGAACATTTTGATATATAATACAATATATATACATATATATATATATATATATATATATATATATATATATATATATATATATGTGTGTGTGTGTAAGTCATGTTTATTTACGATATTTGTGGACATTGCACGCACCGATTTCGCCAGCAATCGTGGTGCAAGTACCAAAAGGCAGTTGCGAACCAACAACATTTTTCCCATAAAAAGGCACTACCTGCAGTAGTTATGAAGGAGATTAAACCTATTTTTAATGACCTAGCCAAAACAGATCCACTAAAAAATGTGTTCAAAACCTAAAATCCAAATGAGAGCGTGAACAATGTTATTTGGAATCGCATTCCCAAAACTGTCTTTGTAGCTAATAAAACATTGCATTTTGGCATTTATGATGCAATTTCATGTTTTAATGATGGTTACATTGCCAAATGTGAAACTATGAAAAAATGTTAACATGAAAATAGGCCTAAACACAATTGAAGCTATGAAAAGGTTGGATAAGGACCGAGTATACTTTGCGCAAAAACAAGTCTTAGAGATCACAAAGAAGGCTAAACAAATGAGAGTACATAAAAAAAATTAAAATTGAAGATGTGGAAGAGGATCCTGATAACCCCAGCTATGGTTATGGGATGCATTAAAAGTAATTTTACGTTAAATTCATGTATTTACCATTAAAACACTGTCTTTCTTGGCGTTTTTTTGCGATTTCCGAAACTTACATTTTTTTAATACATTTGCACACTTTTCTCAGCATTAGAGAGGTTTAAAGCTCTGAAATTTTTATCACATATAAAACTAACTTATTTGTATGGTTTAACGAGAGATTTTATCAATATTCATTCTAGAAAAAGAAATAAAAATAAAATATTAAGCTAAAAACAAAGTTTTTGTTGTAGTTTTAAAAAAATCAAAAAAGTAATTAAAAAAAATATTTTTTAAATTCCTCCTGTTAAACATTGTACAATAGTATAATTATTATTGTGAAAAAATTTTATTGGGATATCTGTTATTTAGATAGGCCCTACCCTGTCCCCTTAACTAGTCTCCCATAAAACGATTCCAAAGGATGGTCTTTAGCATTTCGGTAAAATTCGCATCTTAAGTATTTTTATCAGATAGATTAAAACTGACACTTTTTATAACATTTTTAAGTAATTCCAAGCAACATTTATGCTTAATTATTTTTCTAAAACTTTTCAAGTTTCAAGAAGGTGAGAGTTTAAAGTTATAGAAGTATGCAATTGAACCGTTATAACAGAATATATTGTCTATGAACATATTTTCGTCTTATTTTCAACTAAATCATATTTTTATTTTTAACAAAGAAATATATATATATATATATATATATATATGTGTGTGTGTGTGTGTGTGTGTGTGTGTGTGTGTGTGTGTGTGGACAAGTTACTGTCTCGTAAGGTTTCACAATTATACTGATAAAAAATATTACAATTACATCAACATGCCAGCATTGGGGTTACTGTCCCATTAGTGTTGTGCGAATCAAATATCTAAGCCAATAATGCGTCTTCAGTTTGAAATTTTGTGATAACAGCCTCATGTGACTAAGTCAGAAGGTATATTTTATTTTAAGTATCATATTTGATAAATTTAAATTTATTTCTGCCTATAGCATATTTTTATAACGTATTCAGCGTATGTTGAGTTTAACTTTGGCTCAATTTACTCTTACGTGAAGCATCTAAAATATTATGCTGATACAGACTTGACTCCTGTAATCTGGAGTCGTGTTCGTCTGAAGAGACCAAAAACATTCGGCGACAAAAAAAGAAGCTCAAAACGAACTCCCCACATTGTTTGACTTTCGTTTACGAAAACATGCACAATCGGTCACATTTCTGTCTCATCTTTTACATTGCCTAAAATAGTAAAGTTTTTAATCTGTACATTTTTGTCGCGTGTGAAGGAAATGTACTAAAATCGGTTTCATAGTATTTGGTCGCTTGAGAATTCCTCTTTTAATAGGATAAACCGATCTCCATGTCAGCCTTATTCAGCCCGTCCTCATGAGCCACACTGGCCTGTGCGAGTATCTTGTAAAACAGAATAAGATAGAAAGTCGATACAGTACAAGGTTGATGGTACTGATAAAAAGTTCGACGGTCACAGACAAGATTTCGAACCTGCGCTATCTCTAACTCAGACTTTAAGTCCTACGTCTCAGACCGCTCGGACATCCGCACTCCCGGAATATACTAAAGGAATATCAGTTACAGTAAAATTGTTATTTATTTAAGTATTTATCAAATGTAAATTGTAAGGTTATTTCCTGTAAATGGAGCATTTATCGAACACACGCGACTTCCTCTCTAATTGTAACACGGAACAGTCCCTCTGACGGCAGCTGTCCACCGTTTAAGCTGTCGTAGAAATACGACCCTGGGGCAAAGTTAGGGCGCAAATTATCGGGGTGGAGTTCTCTCACGCAAACTTTTGGCTTATCTTGACGCTGGTGATAAACCGGCGAGCTGTTCTGTTACAGCTAGAGACGTGATAATCAGACAGATTCGTTATAATAGATGGCTGCCTAATACTCCACCCATAGCTGTGTTACACTATAATAATTCAATCGTTTTAATACTTATAAACTAAAGTATTGAATAAAAAATGCATAGTATTTTGTTCTCTACAACGCTTTAAAACTATACTTTAAATATTTTAATCACTATATTAATATTCATTTTAAGTCCTAAATCCATTAATCCCGGTAATTATATTACATTTAAATTACGAGCTATATATCCGCTCATGATTATTATTTTAATTGGCAATTGATGTAGAAATGTTTATCTGAACAGGGGTTTAGTTCTGAAATTCCTGATAAAACTTAAAAAATCGGATATAATAGTTTTTCAAGAATGGTTATTTAGTAACATATTTTCTTGAAGTTTCATTTAAATTTCAAATTATATATGTTTATATATGTATATATATTTATTATATTACTATATATATATATATATATATATATATATATATATATATATATATATATATATATATATATTGTTAGTGGCTTATTTCAAGTTCAATAAATAGGGCCTGAACAAGGATCTCTCATTTGTGATATGCGTTGTTATCTCTACATTATACACTAACCATCTATATTCAAATTATTTTGTACTGTATTTAGCAGTTTCTGTCAAACATGTATTAAAAATACCAAACTAACATGTAATCTGAGCTACAGTATGTATAATTAGACAAGGTAGGAGTAAGCTACATCGAGTATCGCGTAACAGACTTCGATAAAGTTGCGTGCAAAGTTTGTCTTTAGATTAGCGACTTTTAGATATCGTGCTGGCAGACAGACAGATAATGAAACTGTTTCAGTCCTTTAGTTTGTGTGATAGATTTCGTTAGCTTTCAGCCAATTACTTGTTAAGTTAAGTATGTTATAAAAAAACAATAATCGCGTAGGTCTAATTAAAAAAAAACTGTTTAAAATTGTGTACAAAAAGCTGAAATATCGGATTAGATGTACCAGATTCTGGATTCCAAATGATTCACTTGGAGGGCAAAAAATAATCTTTGTAATTAAGAACTATTTTAACCTTGGATCAACTAGAAATATTTGTTCTAGTTATAGGTATTATATAACGATATGAAAACCATGGAAAATAATAAATAATAATAAAGAAAGGTTTAAACTAATAGGCCTATATTCTGTTGTATTTGATTTTATTTATCACTAAATGTTTTGGCTTTTGATGACTACATGTGGAATGGAAAGCTTCTTCTGATACGTTTGAATTATAGGTTTATTTTATTATCAACCTAGCTTGTTTAACAGGGTAAAAGAGCAAGTAGCTAACTGTATGAATATAGCGTTAGAGGTTTTCGTAACACAAAATATTGGTAAACTTCTCTAACAATAATTTCACACTGCCTATGATCATATACTGTAGTAGTAGGAGAATAGTAATACATAAACTGCTGATACAGATCCTGATTTCGTAAGACTAATTCATTAAGATCTTCTTTAAATATCATTATTTATATTAAAAGGATTTAGGGGACCTATATAGCAGCTATCTAGTTGTTGTTACGTCTTTGTACTTAATATTCACATAACTGGAAAACCGTTTTAGTTTTTAAGAGAGTAAATCCATAACGAGTATATGTTCCTTAAGTCAGTAGCCACAAGCAGTATTTTATCTAGAAGACTTGTAGCAGATAATTAGCAGTGAGATATACGACCTGGGCCACTGCCAGGTTGAGATATACGGTACACTCTGAGATCACCAACTGCAAGCCGCAAGGTAAATTCCGCACTGAACCCTATTTAAATTTACCTTAAGAGATTTACGTAATGCTCCTTTTCTTCAGAGAGAAGCATAGCTCAAAAAGTCTTCCTAATTAAATACCATTGTCGATTTTAATAATGTTTGGTTTAATGTCAATCCCCCCAAATACGAGTATTAATAGATTTTTCCGTACTTTACAGCAACAATGGTAATGTATGATTTATTTTTGGATACATTACAAAGGTTAATCGTATTTATTTGTCCATCAGAATGTAACCCTTTACGCAAATAATATTTTATTTATTAAGTTTTATTAAAAATTTTAAATGATTAATTTAGTGAAATATAACGAATTATTAGTTTTCGAGTAAATGACTGAAACGTTTGTTCAATTTGGAAAGTATTTATTAATATTCAAACCGTATAGTCTCATACGTTAAAGTAATTCAGGAGTGTGGACCTTCGTTAATTGCACATTCTCTCTCAGGTTGATCCATCTGAAACAATATACGTACTCGCTGGTGCCTACACAAAAGCAGTGTATGATATTTTCGAGTTATCTCCACCACACTGTAAGCTGTGTCACGGCTGTCAATGTATCTGAGCAAGATAAATCGAGTTTCCTCTTTCTTCTTTGACACATTATAGCTATATTAATCTCTTTGTTCCGCTATATAACATACTAAATGTGTCAGTATAATACATTGCAAATTAAAATATTCCTTACGACTTAGTCTAGTCGGAAGAAGTGTCAAATCAACCTTGATTTCTTGAGAAGCTGTAATCTAGAAATGTCTAACTTAAGATATACATTGATAATTTGGATTTATGATTAACACTGATGGGACAATAGCTCTCATGTAGATATTTTAATAAAATTTTATTAAAATATCTACATGAGAGCTAATTGTCCCATAACAAAACTTTGTAATATAAATCCACACACACACACACATCTTAAGTTAGACATTTTTGACACTTACAGCTTCTCACAGAAATCACAGGTTACACAAACTTACAGCGTGCGAAGCCGCACACACACAGTATATATATATATATATATATATACAGAGACATATATATACAGACACACATATATAGAGAGAGAGAGAGAGAGAGAGAGAGAGAGAGAGAGAGAACTGTATTAGTAGTAGTCATAAATTTGTATTCACACACATATGTTAAGAAATTAAAATCAAAATGAAACTAGCTTATTTTTTTACCTTGGGGGATAGATTTATTTATCATGTCGAAATTACAGCGTACAGGTCAGTCATGAGATGTAGTTTAAGAGAATAATGTCCGCTATAAAAAGTTTACTTATTTTTATTGCTAATTACAAAAATATATAATAAGTTTTTACAAGCTTTATTTTCAAAATGACGGCTTCTGAAAAATTTTAACGACACTTGTCTTAAAAGCACATCCTAAAAAGTTGATACTAATTACATTTTTTTTAGACAAATCAATGGCAATTACAATGATAACAAGTTTAAGAAAACCGGTTCCTAAATAAGAAAAGTAATTCTCTTTTAAAAGCCTAGTGTTAAAAATATGAGCTGTGATTATTATGACAATACTGCTAGTGACTGGTATATTAATCTGTTTATATTTTAGCTGCTCTAATCAGTTGATCAAAATCGGAATTGTGATCAGGATTACATTTTTAAATTGGAATCATAATATCTTTTTCTAACTTAAGACTTATTTTTGAAAATCATAAATACATTCAAATATGTATAATTTACAAATATAACCAATTTGCTTACATATCAATAATAAAAAATGTAATTTAAATTTAAAAATATTTAAACAGAGTTAAAAATTAAATTTTGAAAATGTTGAACTAACTATACTGATAAGGTTCGAAATGTAATGAAACTGTTGGTTGAAATTTTAAACTATACTAATATTTTTAATCTGTTGAACCGTGCTTTTCATCTAAATTTTATTATGTGGCTGTTAAAATATAAAATCCATATACAAATCAGGATACTGTGATCACAATCCAGCATCCAAGCATAATCCAGCTGATATAGCATCTAAAATTGAAACAGATGATTATTGTAGCTCACTAGCATTATTGTCATATCATCACAGTTGATATTGTTTCGTCACTCGGATTTTTAACAGAGCATTTTTTAAATCAATTTGATTTTATTAAACTTCGTACCCATGGATATTTAAATTCAATAGCAATACCTTTTTATGATGTGTTTTTTAAGAGATTTACAATTGAAGATTTATGAAACCGTGATTTTAAATATAAAGCTATTACAACATTGGCAATTTTATGTAGTTAGTATTATCGTTTATGAAGCTATATACCTAATTTCTACTTACTAAAATAAACTGTTCTTAAATTAAAAATATATAAGTGAATAAATTGGGGGCTATTGAGTTATTTATTGTGATCACGAGGGTTTGAGTATAATATAATGGTATGTCCTTGGTCCAGAAATAAGACCATAAAAGGTTGGTAGGGAGTTATTTACTTGAATTTCATTTTATGTACTTGCTTCTATGTATTTTTCTATACCCAGTTAAATTGAGACCAATTCACATTTTAATTGGTAATATATTTCAAAATACTGGTTAAATTCCTTCAATAAAACTATTGAAAATTATTAGCTTGTAGATTTGATTACAGTTCTTAAAATCAGAGGTTATTATGAAAACAACTAGGAGAAAACTTAGCAAAGCGCATTGCTATAAACTTAAGAGATATGAATATATTCTAAAACTTTTAAAAATGCAGGAGATGGAAATAAATTTCTAACCTCAAACACCGTTATCCATCAAGATTAACGTCAGAGCGTCTAGGTTACGCGTCAAAAGTGACGAGTTGTAAAGTAAACACTACCACAAAACCAGGTATGTGCCACAGAGGATATTGTACTCTATAAAAATATAATATCCGTATACGACAGTGTTCATAATTAAATTTGGACTTCCGCTAATAATAAAATAATATTGTGTATTACGAAAAGAAAACATGTTCTTTGTTCCTACATAATTTCAAATAATATAGAATGGAAAAGCTCAGAACTCGTTCACTCATCACTAACTCTACAACTTCTAGATGTCCCAGAAAGTTGAAAGTTTGGCACATTTATGTCTCATGGCGTAAACAGAAAAAAACATATTCATAAATATAAAACATCCATAGTGGTTGAGACGAGATACCAACCACTAGAACAAAAATAATACACGACATTTTTGAACTTCCCGATGTCTTAGAAAGTTTATGCTACACATAGTCATGTTATCCTCTCGCCGGAAAAATATGTTATTTTATACAGTTTAACAACCCTTAGCGGTTTAAATAGGACTCTTGACAAGATTGTATTAAGTAATAAAGGTAATAAATATATTTATATTTTATTGACTTTTCAATTCTGTAGAAGACCATAATAATATAACATATGTGTTGAAAATTGACTATAGTAACAGTGATTGACTAAAGTATGATTCTCCAAACTAGTATATATATATATATATATTATATATATATATATTATATATATATCTATTATATGTATCTATTTGGCAGCAGAATCGCGTTCATGGATCATGTCAAGTTTGCACAATGGAAAAACATAAGTATAAAAAGTTAAACACCTGTATAAAATTTGAAATACAAGTTTACATATGCAATATCAAAATTTGGAAAATAATTAGCTCTTATCGTCCAAAATAGAGAAACAATAACCTAAGATTTCTTACTAGTAAAAAATATAAGTGTGTGCCGATGTGTACAATAACAGCAAACAAGTAGAAAATACAGTTCACAGAATTGTTTTTCTTCTAGATTTCGGGAGTCAGCTTTAACTTAGTTTGGGTAATAACTAAATGGAAGTCTCAGAATTGCTTATAAAGGGCATATTACACAGTATTTCTAATACATATACAATGCACACGCTTTATAAGGACTTTCTGTATTCGATTTCACTTTATTTATTTATCCAAATAAACTGCTACACCACGTATGATATTGTCAGTGATATCTCCCACGCGAGAGGAGCTGCGATCGGTGTCTCGGCTGTCAATGTCGATGTATCTGAGCAAGATAGATCGTGTGTCTTTCTTCCTTCTTTGGCACATCCAACTAACATCAATCTCTGCTCTGATGTGAGACAAAACGTTCTAAATACTGTCTCCATTTGGTACGACTATGGAATCACCAAATTTTTAAGTCGGAAGGTAATTACATTTCGTTCTGTATGTAAAACAATAGATAAAAATATCTGTAGTTGTATACGATATATTACAACCGATAGATTAGTATAAGTATACTCTTTTTCAACAAATGTGAGTGAGATTAGTGTAATCGTGACAAAATTGCCACTATTATAGTGTAAGGTAATAGCAGGTCTATCCACCGGATCCTTCTCTGATTACAGTTCCAACTGTAACGAGACACCATATTGGATAAAATAAGAGATATAAAACTAGTAAAATACATAAGGAATATAAATTAGTGATAAATATTTGCTTAAGCAGTTAACTTGTATACTTTTTTTACAATTCGGTTGGTGCACGAGAGTGTACTCCTCACCTGCCTGTTGATATTCTTGGTCTTGTACATTGAGAAACCATACTATAAACAATCCAATTCTAAGAAGCCAATATAGAGCAAGATAATATATATCCATGAAAATGTATCAAAGTCGGTAGTCGGATAGGATTGTAAGTGTAAGTACGCAAAAAAGATCCCCTTATTTGTCACATCACCGATATAGAACAACAATGGCACATTATTTTGTAGCGTGAATACTACGTATCTATTCAAAAGTGGTTATGGACCATCATTTATTGCTCATTGAAAGATTTAAAATTAATTTGTTTCGTGAAAAATAAAACTTTTTGGTCCACAGATAATAAGTTACATATTTTGCATATTGTTTTGGTAACAAAAATGTAATCGAAATGATACACTTTTACCAACGAAGCTATAACATTTTTACTTCAAGTGGCATAAAAACTTCACCTTAGTTCCAAAATAGAGTGGAATACATTATAATAAAAAGGATTCTAAAATAGAAATTGTTTACATAAGGAAATGATACAAGTAGTACACACAGCAAAGTAAATATGAGTTGAAGTAATACATTAACTATGGTGGATTACCATATAAAAGTGACGCAGTAGTTGTAATAACAAATTAGCTAATTAGTCAATATAATGTTTAAATGCAAGAGAATAATTACAGTAAACATTCAGATTGCACATAAATCTAAAGTTATAAGCTCTAAAAGCTTTATATTTACTTGTTCTTCTGAGGTAAAATAATATTTATACAGAATTATAAACACGTAATCTCCACTTATATGATGCTTTGTTGTTGCACTATTTTAATACAAAAAGCTTTTACAATAAAACAGCGTGTAGTGGATCTGGGTTACTTGTGCTACAATAACGAATTCTCTTTGTAGACTGATATCAGCATGTAGGTCACGGTTTTTCTTATTTTTTTGTAAAAAAATAAAAGCTCGTTAGTTTTAAAATACAGTATTATGATATTAATGATATAGTTTTAGTTAAGGTTACAAAGCATGGTTAATACTGTCATTTGTAAATTTAGCAATAGGTGATTATATAATTACCACGGAAGCCTTGCTCATAATTGGCTGGGTAACTTTAGGGTTTAAAAGATGGCATGTAAACTTGGATTAAAAGGACATGAGCGATTGATATGATTATTTGGGTTTTTAGGTTATGATCTTATAGACACGTACAGAACAAAACAAATATAAAAACTACCACAACCTAAAGTGTTGTAGGCATACCGCCCTTACCGTGCCGCACCTGAATCCTTGGTGACTCTTGATCCTTGCTGCATAGTGAGATGTCAGGGCTGCTTCACCAATAGTCTGAATACGGGAGCAGTACTTGATCTTCAGTTCAAATCTAGCACATGGACACCCTGATCCAGGAAACAGAAGGGCGGAGATGCTCCTTGATAACTCCCAATTGTACTGAGCCTGAGGAATATGGCATCTATTCTATGGTCTGTATAACCAGAATACAGCTAGAACCCAATAGACATCGGTAGGCCTAGTATACGTATACAGCCGCAGTAAAACAGCGTAGTTTACTGGAGGTTAAGTGCAATTATTTGTAGTAAGATGTGTTGAAAGAGGGTCTGTACGGAGATGCCTTGGCACTGAATTATTCAGTTCAATTCCTGCAACTGTCATTATACAGACATACTAACGTATATAACCGCAGTGAAAACAGCGTAGTTTACTGGAGGTAAAATGCAATTATTTGTAGTAAGGTGTGTTGAGAGAGGGTCTGTACGAGGATGCCTTGCACTGAATTATTCAGTACAATTCCTGCAACTGTCATTATACAGACAGACTAACGTATATATCCGCAGTGAAAACAGTTTAGTTTAGTGGAGGTAAATTGCAATTACTTGTAGTAAGGGTGTGTTGAGAGAGGGTCTGTACGAGGATGCCTTGCACTGAATTATTCAGTACAATTCCTGCAACTGTCATTATACAGACAGACTAACGTATATAACCGCAGTGAAAACAGTATAGTTTAGTGGAGGTAAATTGCAATTACTTGTAGTAAGGGGTGTTGAGAGAGGGTCTGTACGAGGATGCCTTGCACTGAATTATTCAGTACAATTCCTGCAACTGTCATTATACAGACAGACTAACGTATATAACCGCAGTGAAAACAGTGCAGTTTACTGGAAGTAAAAATGCAATTACTTGTAGTAAGGGGTGTTGAGAGAGGGTCTGTACGGAGATGCCTTGCACTGAATTATTCAGTACAATTCCTGCAACGGTCATTATAGAGACTAACGTATACAACCGCAGTGCAAACAGTGTAGTTACTGGAAGTAAAAATGCAATTACTTGTAGTAAGGGGTGTTGAGAGAGGGTCTGTACGGAGATGCTTGGCACTGAATTATTCAGTACAATTCCACCTGCGACAGTCATTATACAGACAAACGTAGCTGGGATGTAATTGCTTTGTGTTGTTATATGTACGTTTGATTTTAAGAAATTTATGTATCCTTCGAAGTATTAACAAAGTTTAATTGCTTTAAGTATAGTATACAGTAGTAGTATATCTGAGTATGTTTATTGTTATAATAATAATAGCACATTATCGATCATTATAAGTTAGAAATTCTAATTCATTACGTACTAAATGGGAAGCTCAAATTCTTACTGCTTCCAAGAATAAACGAATATTTTGATTATTCATTAAATGTGTTATCCAATATAGAGATTACGATACTAACAGTATACCACATAAGCTAAGAAGGTTGTATGCCGTATGAATGTAATTAATGACTCAAAATTAAGGAGTTTTTTTGTAATGATAATATACCAAAGGAGTGGATTAAAGTACAAGCGGTGACTGTACTTTTTGTGGATCAGATTTATTAACACCCTTTCAGAATATTGGAGTGAATAAATGCTTATAACCTATTTATATATAAATAGGAATATGCACATATACACAATTAAAGTTGTATTTAAAAAATAATATGATCAGGATATTTACATCAAACCTGACCAGCTTCTTGCTTTTACTTAGCCAACATTTATTCAATTACATCATTACATACATCATAATGCAATTAGGTTACATCTGTATTGCGCTGGTTACTAGAATGATGTTTTTTGTCTGGTTGCATTCATATTCTACTTATCATTCATGGTTTTGACCCTTAGAGTTTAAATGTTGTCATAGCCCGCCTACCGCATGAGATATTGAGTAAAATTATCCTTTAAAATATGAGACGAGCAAAACGCACAAAGGGACAATGCAGTTTCAGAAAATTATTATTTGATTAAAGTTCCTTAATAGCGGTGGATGATTTAAAATTATCATTGAATTTAAAAAAAGGGTTCCAATTCCCTAATGTGGTGTTTTACTTTTTATAACCTGTAAAAATGGGAAACTTTTGTCTTCTACACTGTTTTTCTTTTAATACAATCAATATAAAACATTGATAATATCATTCATTGGATAAGTTGGCAAACTTGAAAATAACTCAAAAAATTATTACTAGGACCTGAGTTTTGGTAACACACAGCTCAGTGTTTCTTTAACAAGCCATATTGCAGCGTGATAAGTTACTAAGCAATTATTTCTGTGACGTAATGTGACCAGTAGAGGAAAACGCAATAGAGAAATCACTGTAAAAAATTTCATGACGTATGATGCTTTCATCTATCGTTGATTCGCACCACTGAGTAATGTGAGCGATTCGAACTTTCCCTATTACAGTCAAGTGTAATATTTTCAATATATATTGCTGCTTCAAAAATCTTTCTTTGATAAAAACAAGAATGTTTGAGTTGAACCGATCTCATTTCGTAACAATCGACGTTGAACTGTACTCTAAAGTTAGTTAATTCCTTTTATATTTTTAGAAGATTACCTAGTTTTCGGAGAGCTCATGAAGTAATTACTGAATCCAAAGCTCTTTCAGCTCCCGGGTACAGTCCTTGACACATAAGTACTAGAGATGGGTGTAGGACTATGATTCTCCAACGTTAAAATAACAGTAAATAATTCCAAGCCCTTAACCACACTATTAAGTCATTCTTTCACATCTCTGCTAAAAAATCATGTAAAATCATGCATTGTATCACCACAGTAATTGTGCAGTAAGCGCTCTGCTAACAGCAAATATGCTCTTCTCTAACAGCGTATTATAAGAAACAGCCTGAATTAGTGCAAAAATCCACCTAATCTTTCACACCAAACGAATTTAAATAAGATCTATAACTAATTGAAATAAGAAACAAAATATCGATAGTAGAGTACTTAGAAAGTGATGCAGAGGGTAAAAATTAAGAAGTGTATGAAATAATGATCATCTGCACAAATTGTCAGAAATTTGGTTTCAGTATCAGTCATATGAATACTCTTTAAAAAGTACAACTAATTTGATAATCTACATCCATTTAATACTATCCTGAGTACATTGGTTACGTTCCTCTCGTCTGGATGTGCTTTCTACTGATGTATTTTCAGTCTGTAAATTAATGTTAAAAGCCTTTAACAAGTGTTCTACTTGTTCAAACTCCATGATAAAATCAGGAACGTAAGCATTCTTTAGTTTTTTAGAAAAAACTGTAAAGAAAATTTTTAAAAGGGTACCTCGCTATTATTATTTCTCTCATCTATCCAAAAAATAATAACAAATCTAATGAGAGCGTGGTTAGCTATTCCTTTGGCTCAACCTCACGAGTTGGCTCAAGTATCCTCAATAGTGAAACAAAAACCTTACATAACAACCTCACTGTATTTAGTAGTCATAAAAGTTTGTGAGGTTTATACATAGACATGTAATCGAGTCGTACGAAGTATCGTGGTTCTTAAAATAGCTATTTGTTATTAAAAATACATGTGGAATTAACATATAAGATGGGTTTTACCTTTAAATGAACAAAATTTGTCCCAGTAATGTATTTAATGTTATTTTAGAAAATTAGTTAGTTTTAAAGGCTCTTTTTATATCATGAGGAGATTTAATAGTTCCGCATCATGTTTTCCCAATTCAAGGCAATTCCAATTAATATTCTATTTTAGTTTATAAGATCTTTATTTAAAATAAATATATTCATTTGACTTTGCATTGCAAAGTATACGCTATTAGTCCTCAGTTTAAGTATTGTTCGACGTTAGCTGACATAAGTGTTGTAGATTGAGCTTATATTGGTCACTGTTAAATTACATGAAAAACATAAAACCAATATTTAAAACTTTTATTTCTTTATTGAAGATGATAGCCTCGCTATTGAAAGGCCTCACAAAACAAATAAAAGTTTTAAATATTGGTTTTATGTTTTTCAAGTAATTTAACATAAGTGTGTTTAATATAGAGAGACAAACATAATTGAAGGATCACATTTTAAAATGGTCAGTGATGCTAGCTGGCAACCTACAGTGACATAGTGATTATTCATTGCTGACATAGATGATGTAGAGAGTTATAACCTCAGACCTCGCCTCTCTAATGTAAGCAGAACTCCAGAAAGTTTCAAAGCATCGCTCTGATTGCTACTCCGCCTGAGCTGTGCGTTTCTATCAACGTATAATAATTACTAAGCCTCGGTTACTCCTTATGGAAAGGTTAAATTTGTATCACCAACAAATAAAACTGTTTTCTCAGTAATTAGGTATTTCTGCATGAACTGTACAAGACTTATATTCAAAAATGTATATACTTGTTTTGAACCACATTTCTCCACTAAAAGTATAAAAATAGTTTTATGTGTCTCAGAAATACAAAAAAGATTTCTTAGTTGATATATTTCTATGACAATTTAATACTACATTCATACGGTCATTTTTTTAATCTCTCCATTAACCTTTCAATACTTTCTCACTAATAATAGCATTAACACTTAACTGGCTTGTTAATATGAAGAACCGAATTTCCTAGTATAAAAAGTAAGGTAAATATACAATTGAATATCTTACAGTGATTTCTTTACTATAATGATGGCCATTTAGTTACTAAGAGAAAAATGTGAAAATTAAGGACTAAATAAGAATTGAAAATTGTCTGTTTAATATCAATATATTTCTATTTCTATACTTAAATCTTCATAGAATTTCAAAACAATATGAAGTAACCGGAATAAGTTAATATCAGTACTATTTGGCGTATTTATGTCTCTTGTGAGCCAAATATTTATGAATTTTGTATAAGCATATCATCATGGCATTATTACATTTCTAACTAAAAACAAATATTATTAATTTTATCTTAATGCCATAAACACTAATATGTTTCAATTAATATAATTTATGTGTAAACAATAATGGAAAAAGACAAGTTAATTCGACTGTACAGTGTTTTTTTCTGCCTAGTTACTCCTTAATGCTGTAAAATTAAATTTACTATTGGGCTATGAATTATTCTTATCATAACTTATTAACTTCAATTTAAGTTATACAATAACAATAAAAGAATATGGCAAATCTGCACCGTGTGACTGTTATAATGAAGTATACAACACAGTACCTTGAACTGTATTAAAATAGTATATGAAATATATAGAATAGTATAACTATATAAAATATAAAACTATATAAAAAAGTATTTATTTACCAACGTTTTAACTGAACATACAGTAGTTACGTTAAAATTTAGTAAACACCTTTTAATATTAAAAGCTTAAATTTTATATAATAGAAGACATTACAAAATAATCGATACTTTACTAAATTACTTATTAGTATCTTATAGTATTAGTACTTTACTGATTGTGCTCTTTTTTATATTCAACTATGAACTCATTAAATGAGATCCCTCTTACAAATTATTTTTATTAACTTATGAGTTATGAATTCATGTACTATAAAAGAAAGTTAGATATATTAACAAAAATATGGTTAATACATTTGTAATCAAATAAAGTAAAACTTATACAACACAATCTTATAGTTATTACCAGAGTATTCGAAATAAACATGTAGTAATTATTTGTATTTGCTTAAATAGTACAAGAATAATGGTATACTGTTGGGGGTTCATATACTTCTGTTATCATTATGTTTAAAATAATACTTAAGATAGTTTTGTGTGTTTTAGTTGTGTATCCATGATGTTAATGCACAGTAACAACTAGTAAAAGTAATGATTACATTTTCAATTAATATAAATTTCAGTGCTTAACAAATAAAATCATTTCATCATTCCAATAAAACGTCACATGACTGTAAACCTATTCCACTACTTTTCTGTGCATTCTAAACTAATTCAGTTTTTAATTTTTTAACGCATTATTCTCACCAGTTTTACCCTTTTTAATTGGAATTGGCTAAAAATAAAACTCTCGCACCCACTCGTGAACATTACTCAAGTGGCCAATAGCGTTTACTTCATTGCTAACCATTTGATGTCGGTTTTATTCGTAGTTTGAACGTGATCGTTTATGAATACAAACACTACTATACTGAAAATATATTATTATTACTATACTAGTAAATAGGTGGCATTAATTGTATATTATTTATGGAAATTAAGGAGTATTAGAATTTATATTCACAATATTGCCAGCTTCAAGAAATTTTCTATAGTCCTATTCTAAATAAACCAATTAAAGGTTAATACATTTTATAAGCACCTTACATCCCTACTCATAAAGGGTTAATATTATTTTATATGCCTACTCATCCTAAGTATATAGTTTAGTTCTACAAATAACTTTTCGTAAAAATTTAAAACAAATAGAGTGTAATAATATATTTATATTTCAACATAATTACTATTATAATTATATTTACTAATTATTCAATGTAGATTTATGACTTATTAATTTGAGTATACATACAAGTTTTTAATATTGACTACACATGTTACAGAAAAAAGAAAAAAAAAATAATTTTCTCACATGTGACTTTTATATACTCGATTTATTGGTTAAGAACATCAATATTTGAAAAAAAGTTGGATTAAAGTTGTAATCTAATGACACAACATCTTTATTGTTTATTACTACGTGAAAGTAATAACATGTTTAAAGAAAAGCTGAAAATGTTATCATAAATTATTAACTCAGTGGGCTTGTGTGCGGGATTGATAACCAGGTCGGTTCTAATTGTGGACTCATGCTCACGTGCCTCCCTATCTAATGAGCTAAATCTCTATGCCCGATAGCTCTCCTATAACAGAAATAATGATGGAAATGCAACACGCCAAATTATTAAGTATTTCTTACATAATTTAAAAAGACATTGTGCATCACTTCGTATTATGTATATTTATCCACATACTTTAGTTCACACATACTAAAGACAGTTTCCACCAGGATTCAAAGTATGGAGAATATGTTTAATCAATCCCATAATATGAATAGAAATAATTTATAATTTTCTAAATTTCTAAATTCTTACATGTTAGTGGAAACGTGTAATTAAATTTTGAATTTTGAAAAATTTTTATTTGTTATTCTTTTTTCAAATTTTACCACTAACATGCTGGCTTAAGTTGCTGTTTCGCACTTACGAGGTCCAGGAGAGGAGCTCTTGCCTCCTGCTGCTCTCTCATCATGGGTGGTCACAGACACCAGTTTCCAGGGTTTTCTTGCTCTGCTGGAAAACTGGCCTCTATGATGAGCTGAACACCCCTAGTCAACATCTGTGATACCCTGCTATTTGTTATTTATTTATTTATTTGGTTATTGTTGCCAGTTATTATCGTTTATATTTTGTTATTTAGTTTCTAAGTTTAGTTTAAATGCTATTTAGTTTCATTTCTTGGTTTCATTAGGAGCCCACCCTTAGCCGAAGGATACCTGGTGGAATTGGCAGTTATTGTTTTAAATTATGGCTGTTCCTAATTTTTATTTATCCAGGTGCACCTGAGACATATGACTGAAATATTGTGTTGACTGCAGTAATGAGTTTGTTTTATTTTGTATGGCCAATTTGTTATCTTGATAGAAAATGTTCGTAGCCTATCTTGATTAAAAAAATTCTTTGTTCTACTCTGTGTTGGTGATCTCCAGACTAGTAAAAAGTGAATTTGAGCACACTATCTACGGTGTTTTTCCTTCTAGGTTTATTTCTGACTCGCCATCCTGTTCGCCACCATAGGGGCTCGCTTCCTAATTGTCTATTTTGGGTGTGCGAACGGGATGTGCGGTTTCAACACAGTTGTTCTAAAGATGAGAGAAATAACAATCTAGAGATACACTTTCAGGAGTTTCTCCCACATTTTAGGTTTCAATATGAAGATGTGCAAAGTGCACTGGAATTGTTCATGTATTTAATTTCTAATTACGGCTTGGTTATTCATCACTTGTAAGCAGAACCATATGAGGCAAACCAAAAATCTTGCTCAGGATAATTTTAAATGGGTGTGGTTTGTAGAAAGTGTATCACACAAGTATATTTTACAATACAGTTCTTAGTTTGAATCTCCTTAGATTACTCTTGGATGTACTCATGTTATGGTTACACATTTTCCTTGGGTAATTTTGTCGGAGGTATAATTTGCAGTTTGTTATTGGAAGGAGCGCTTAATGTACTGAATTCATGACGTCATATCTCATTCTCTTCAAACTAAATAAGTCAAGCTTAGTAAATTATTATCAGGTATCATTAAAAATTTACCTATTTTGCCGCGCATAATACATTTTTTAATGAAATTTATGTAGATATGTTTGAATGCTAAACCAATATTTTACAATGTTCTACATATAGAAGTTGGTGACAAAGATATGGACGTTGCGGAGATTTCTAAACTTGCGTCTGTTGTTGACTCGGGGTAGCCAGGATATGTTTGCTGAGACCGTCTGGTCAGCTCCTGCATACATTCTATTCTTGCTGAGTACAGCGTCAGCAGTAAAGTATCCGTCGTCTATCTTGCCATGGCACTACCCTTTTACTTTTTTCATTCTCAAAGCATTCAATATAGATTTTAATTCAGCATATTTATAAAAGATAAACGCTTTGTAAGGAAAAATAAATGTTAAATATAACATTAATCTTTTTATGTTATTATGATATTTCTCTTATTATGATTTTAATTTTACTTTCCAAAAAATAAAGCTACGTAGAATTTTATTATGTATTAGAAAATCATATCCAAAATCAATTTTTCATGTCGATAAAGTGACATGATATATAATAACTTTTCTTTAATCATATTTGGAGAATACGAGCCCGTCATTAGATTTATTCTATTTGAAAATATATTTAATAATACAGTAAAAAGAAACTATGGACTTTAAATCACTAAAATAGTTCATATTAGGTT
Organism: Homalodisca vitripennis; assembly: GCF_021130785.1. Taxonomy (NCBI): domain Eukaryota; kingdom Metazoa; phylum Arthropoda; class Insecta; order Hemiptera; family Cicadellidae; genus Homalodisca; species Homalodisca vitripennis. Next base: position 243,396,989 of record NC_060207.1, read on the forward strand.
GTTGTATAATTATTACATTGTATACTATTCGTTAAACATAGTAAAAACCTATTACTCAGAATCCTGAAAATGTATTACGTTCTTAAATCATTCCGTGGGACGAAATGTAGGAATGTCGTAGACCACAAAATATTTAGGTGATATTCATTTACATTAACCATACTGTCCTTGATTTCCATGGTCCTTCCAAATCTCAACAAAAACTAGGTTTAATAATTTTTTTAATTGAAATTGTAGATATTTATTTCTTCTTGTACACATAACTTGCTTTCATTATTGATTTAGATATAATTTTAAAAGGAGGTTATTTAAAAACTCATTATTGACACCTATAATACCATTTGACGATTTGCATTTCTCATTATCCCTTTATACCTACAAGGCAGTATAATTGAAGTTTATTGCCATTGTGATTATTTTTTTTTAGTTTATATACATGACATTAAAGGTATAGCCTATGCGTTTCTAACAACATAATAACATAACTAAGCCCTGAGAATTTATTACGCAAACATTTATATTCGGAATATATTATAGTAGTATGATATTTATCAGAATTTTTACAGATAACATCTAATTTATAGTATTAAAAAAGTGTTTGAGTTCTAAGATTAGTTTTTTTTTGCTTTTGTGGATCCATTTAAGGCCAAACGTGCCGGGATTAGCACGAAACTGAGCAGCACCAAAATGAAGTAAATTTACTTTTGGCCATTCCTTAATACCAACTAATCTTGATTTTGAAAAATTATTTAAAAGTTAGATGATGATACAGTCTTATGTACATAAACATAATAAAGATAATGATAATAATAAAATTACTGTACATAACTTCTATTTAAATTTGGAATAAAAATGTTGTAGATAAAATTTTTGCGAACAATACATTCTTACGAGTTTAGAAATTTTAATTTTTTTTTATTCTTTAAAGAGGTCAATGAAAATTATTTTTTCTCTTTAAGTATTTATATCTATTCATAAGTCACCACAACCTTGCCGCAGCCACCCTGTACCTACTAGAATCAACATCCTCGACATTCCTGTAGCACAATATTCAAAACTGCTCAAATGTGGCCTACAGTGAAGATATTCCATTGCATGATTTTTCAAGATTCTTGAAACTGTAACATTATTGAAATATCGTCTAATATTTTGTGGCCATGGCGACTGAAACATTAAACACTGACATTTAAATTTGACATTTTTTAACTTTTAAATGAGTAAATGGACTTTATACAAGGCATTTAATTTTTTACAACACAATTTGGAATTAAATACTATATACTACATATAGCCTAATTATAGTTCTATAAGAAAAAAACAGAAAAGAATACACATTTCTATACCTACTTGAAGATAATCATGAACATAAATTGTCTGCTTACATTACAACAAGGAAAACATTACAAGGGTTATAAAATATTACAACTTCGAAACCAGATCTTTTTAAATGTATATTCTAAATATTTTATAAATCAGTATAATTAGGAGCTTATACTCATGTGAATTTGAAAACTTAGGTAGCGTAATAAAACAGCTATAACTATATAATGTTATAATATTATATAGTCAACTAAGTTTCTGTGTACATCTTTGTAAAGGGATGCGTTGAAAAACAACTAACTAAACACTTTAAATTTAAATAAAGAGTAGTGTTTTATTTAAAAAAATTAAGCATATTTTGTCATTTTTAAATTTATTGGACGCCTTATACTGGAAATAAAGGAAATTAAAAACGGTATGTATAGTTTAAATCATGGTGAAAGGTAAACTTGCGCTACGATGAAAGCAGTTCATGAGAACGAAATAAACCTCGGAATGGACTTAAATCAAGTTTAGTATCCAATATAATTCAAGGAGTTTTATCACTGTACGGTTAACTAGTATTTTTGCTTGATACCGCCGCACAAGCTCAGAACGTAACGACCCCGAGACACGGCACAGTTCCGAGATCATTGCTGTTGAGTCAATGTTGTTTTACTGATTATTCTGTCTAATGTTTGGGATTTAATCCTTATGAAATTGAAGGATCCAAATCATCTTTGAGAATCTAATATAAATAAACTATACTCAGATACTAGACAAATATCGATCTTAAGACACAATTTAATCTGAGCTAAGGTTTACTGAAACATAATTTTTAGCACTTGTCATTAGGAGTCCACACATGATGTAATACGTGTAATCGCAACATTATTGACTCATGAGAGGATTGAAAAAAATTATAGTATGAAATATATATGTAGAATATTTCTAAAGGGCTTTGGTGAAAGTAGCAATAACCTGCAGTGGCAAGGATCTACTATAAGAAAGTGTTAATATGGACAAGAGGAGACGCAAAAATGAAAGGCCGTTGATGTCAGCTAGAAGGTAGGTGCCCAAATATCCATCAATTATAAATCAGGATAAGTTTAAATTTATAGCAAATAATTGCTTACCACATAAATAAAGTAAGAAATGCTATCTACAAATAAGTTTAATATAATATAAAATATATTTACTTTATACGTAACATTAACTAAACTTACACTTTCTTATATTATATTGTTGTGAAACAAATAAAAGAAGAATTATTCTTATATTTAGGTTTTTAATTGACTTAACAAATTACACCGTTTTTTACATTTGAGTAAAAATTTTATGTATGTTAAATATTTGTGTATATAAGTATTGTAATACTTCAAAAGAAAGCTCTTAGAATAATATGTAAACTTAACTCAAATACTAGCTGTAGACCATTGTTTAAAACCCAGAATATCATGACTGTGGTTAATCTATATATTTTAATGTTATTATGACTATGCAAAATTATGAGAGCTTAATATTAAGAAGTGATTTCCATAGATATGACACTATGAATCACTATGTCTTATTTATATTCCATACAAAAGGCTCACTAAATTTAAATCTAATCTGCATCACCAAGATATTGTATTTTTTTAATAAACTTCCAGGATCAGCTCGGACCTTGAAGACAAAAAAAAATTTAAAAACAAATTAACTACTTTCTTTTTGGCAAACACATTCTACAATCAAAGTGAGTTTCTTGCCTTATGTCAGAGTGACTTTAACCCTTACTTCTAATGCATGGAGTGCTTACTTTTAGTATTTATTAATCCTGCATGGTTTTTACATAGCCTTTGGTTTTTAGTTTTAGCCATGATTTTTCTTTTAGTCTCTACTGACTAAACCTATTACATGTATTCTACTTGTTAAACGGTTAATAAAGTTGTCTATTGTCTATACACACACATATATTTATTTTAAAGATCTTGATCATTTTCATTTATTATCTTATTAAGTATGTTTTATGTTGAAATTATTTATCGGGTTCATCTTGAGCTTCTTAGTATTCGACGTTTTTAGGATCTTTTCAGACGAACATGACTACACGATTCAGGAGGCAAGTCTGTAATATGGTCAGATCCCAGACGCTGCACTAAGAGGAAGGTGAACTGGAGATTAACTCAACATTTAAATGGAATCCAAGCCCAGCCCAGCAACTTTATTTGTGGTATAAACTATTTAAAGATAATTATATTCAGGAATTAACTATGCCATATTAAACAACTTGTGTAAAAACCTCTAAAGGGAAATATCAACAAATTTTGGGGAAAAATTTTTAAATAAAGCCATAATTTGCACGTTATGATTTACAAAATATAATAAATAATCCTTCTGTTTATAAAATGGTATTGTTTTACAAAATACTTATTTTTAAGATGAAACCACCAAAGTAATACTTTAAATGTTGCAATATATTTATGTAACATATTAGGTTAAACTTCTAATACGTATTTCTCGTGTTGTCGACTGATAAAAGCAGTGAGCCTCTGCATTAATGTAAATAGCAGGTTGTGACTTGCGTGAAGGTTTCAATTTGCTCCCTGTACTTCGGGACGTAATAGCTATAATCCGCTGTGTTTCGCCTCTCTGACCTCACTTAGAATCCTGCTAGTCCAGTCTCGGCTGAGTCACGTTCCTTCTAGAGTGGAATTTTTAATTTTTAAAATCAATAATTAGTTAAATATACAATCCAAAATGAAGTATAAAGTTACATACACTTATATCTTATACAGGATTGTAATACAATCATCATCCTATTTAGTACAAATTAGCAGAGGAGATTATTTTATTAAAAAGGCAAACTTTTCTAAGTCCGAAAATGTGTCCGGATAATATTATCCACCTCTACGGACCCTAGGAACGCGTAGTTCGTTATTAAGTTATTTTGATTTCGTCTTTTTCTTATCCTTGTTCAAGTAAAAGGATAAAACGATAAAATAATTTTTATTTTACTTAAAAATAGTTTTTTATTTTGAACGAACTTGTCAAATCTGTGTCAAGCAGCATATTTTATGGATTACTGATTGTCCCACGCATGCCTGCCGTCTTGCAATTTTTGTAAAAATAAAGTTTATTACTATTAATTTTATGACTGATATAGTTGGTTGATAGTTGGTTTTGGATACACCATATGTCAAACAACTTTATGGTAGTCTTTGTCTGTTTTGTGGCCAAGGGATAAAAAAATATACTTTTGAGTGACTTACATCGGTTAATATATTATGAAATTTGTCATGTAGTATAAAGAACTTGCTTATCAATTGGATTTAATTTAATTGATTGAATGTCATTAAAAGCGATGAAATTCGTTAATAACTTATCTATATACATTAAATTGCCTTATATTAAACTGATAATTCTCTTAGAAAACACAATTATAAAAACCATATTTTCTATGTAGACATGAAGCTTTATGCAAAGTTTCAAGTTTTTAGTCAAATAGATCTCGAAATCCCGTAGAAACATAGAGATATACAGAAATTTATGTTTTTTGTCCCTAGATCTATAAGTTTAGGTATCACTCAGCCATAAATTTTACTAAATTTAATAAATTACTAACTACTAAAATAAAATTCCATGGATTTGGTTAGAAACTCTATTCAGTGAGTCATCATATTTAGATGACAGATGATATATAAGAAGGTTTGAGGAAAAAACTTCACCTGAAGTATAAAACATCTTGGAGTTTCTCAAGGAAGCTGCCTGGGTCCTATGTTGTTTAATGTGTACACATCAGACCCAGTTGGGTGCGGACTGCACTATCCATCAATATGTAGATGACCGTCAGCTTCACCTGTCATATGATTTGGAACTCAATGAAGATGCTAATGTATTTATCCAACGTGCTTACTTTCAACGTGGTCAAGCAAATAATGGCCTTATGCTAAATAGAGATAAGTGTGATGTGCTCTATCTGGCGCCCCAAAATTCCAAAAAAGTACATGGAATATTAGTGAGAGTGGGGTTGCGGTTAAACTTAACATTTTCTGATTAGGTCACTCACCCAATTTAGCGATTTATTGGGATGTTGAACTTTTTTTATGGATTTTGGAAAATGCTACCAGAATTTATCAAGTTACAGATCATGCTTTAAGTATTCTATTTCGCTATTACGCTTTATAGCAACAGCATATTGAGGGAGGAGACCAATAGAATTCAGAGAAAATAAAACTCAAAATTAATCCATGTGTTCAAATTGAAGCGTTATGACCATGTGCCCTACCATCAGTTTGGTGGTAATGTCTTTAAATGGAAACTCTGTGCGGAGTATTGACCAACTGCATGATGCATAAAATTCTAGAGTCTAGAGTTCTAGAGTTAGGAGAGCAGTACTTGTGGCCTATTGCGGATTGAGGGCTACCAGCGTAGCATCCTCCTTAATAAACAGCTTCACTTCTGAAAATTGAGGCTGGAGGTGGGGCAGGAGAAGTCTCTTATTTCAGGCCCAGCATGTATAATGGACTCCCCGAAAGTTTAAGGATGTTTTTAAAAGGCGTGTTCATCTAGACAATAAGCTTTTTTTTACTAAATAATAATGATGGTCCCAAGTGTGATGTTTGACATTGTGTTTTTCAGTAAAAAAAATTGTTTGTCAAACTCTCGCAATAAAAGGCATTTTTATTTATTTATTAATTATAGAAATAACAATTTGTTCTGGATAAGTTATTTTTGGAAGTTGTCCAATTAATATTGTGTATGATAACTACACCAGCCTGATCATTAAAACTAAATGTACGAGGCTATAACTCCTGGGATTGGTCAGTGCAGTATTTGACAATTCAGTTAGAGCGACCCAGTGTTGATGATTAACCTCATTACGGAATCCTCACTGGCAAAATTAGCTGCTGCGGTCAACCTAGTGTGAACAACAGTTTAATATTAGACTTTTTACTGCAAATATTTGGATTTGCGTCTCTTATATACTTAACAAAAAACACTAAATACTATAGGCTTGCCTTACTTTTATGTTTGATAAACTCTATCTCTTCAAAAGTAAAATGCAAATCCCTCACGCACCCATCACTGTTACTCCGAATATCATAGACGGTTGAAATTTGACAAACGTACACCTCATGAATTAAATAGTAGAGTTATAGCATTTTCATGAAGATTAAATGTCATTAGGGGTTGAAATTAGGTTGTAAACCTTAAAAGAAATACACTTTTTTCAACTTTTCGATCTCCTAGAAAGATCAAATTTCGACAAAGATATCACTCATGACTTTAAAAATAAAAAAAAAATTCATCGACCCATAGAGGTTTTAATAGAGTTGGAACCGTTAGAATAACGATACTTTGTTCTTTAACTTCCTTTAACAATGAATCTTGACTCACATGTACCTCAAGCTCTCAAAATCAAAGTTTTAGAATTTTTTCATGAAGATCAACGAGGCAAAAAAAGGTTTAAAATATGTTCGCAACCCCTAGAAAAACATAAATACGAGCATTAGAAACTAATTGAATCGTTTATTGCAGAAACCACATAACCAACATTTTTTTAATTTTAGGGAAATAAAAAAAACCTAATTTCTAAAAAAGTAACAAACATTTCAATTTAGTAAGTTTTCATTGTTAAGTACCAAGGTATTCATAAGTCGTAGATGTCGATCTTAATCATCAGGGTTGATATGCCCACTTTAAAAAAAAACATTTTTTATTGTTTCACTTACGGTGTTGTTTCTGCAATAAAAGCTGTTTTTTGTAAATCAAATTATAATTTGGTTCCTAATTTTCTGACAGATTTGCAGGTTTTGGCACAATGGAAAACAAAAATATGGTTAAGACACTTTATTCAAAGATAGAACTCATTAACAAGTATAAAAACATGAAAATATATACATTTTTCGGACTTAACCTACTCGTCATCTTCATTGGACCTCTCTCTATCATTTTGGACATCTGTTGTTGGCCATTGTAACAAAGCATTGTAGAAGTCTTCATACCCTGTGGTATAGTTGGTCAACTTTGTGATGTCAGTGAGCTTTGCCTTTTGGATAGGTACCTGTAATCAAGAAAATCAACTTTGTTGATTCACACAAAAATAAGTTTGTGACTGGCTAGCATATTTAAAAAATAAAAATTGTATACGCTGTTGATATTATTTTTATTAACTAATAACATTATGTTCATTATTATTGTAAAACAAAAATAACTTCATTGTTTTCTCTTAATTGTTCCAAATAAAATTTTAGGAATTAAAAAAATGTCTTACCTGTCCTTGAGGGTAGGCAACTGCAGTTGGTAACTCCGGTGGTTGGTTACATTTCTGGAGGGTAAATGTGGACCACCAACAAATCACCACACAGTACACCACTGACAACAGACAGGAAGTGAAGAGCACATGGCAACAAGAAAAGACACGGCTGCCAACATCGCTCAACACAAAAAATAAATTTACCCCGAGTTTGTTGCAGAAACCCCACAACTGCAGTCACTTGAGGGGTTTCTGCACTAAACGAAAGATTCGATGCCCAGTTTAAAGCCTTTAGGATGGTTGCAGTTGAGTGATTTCTGCACCAAAACAATGTATTTCCATTTGTACATTATTAATATACTAAAAAGTCAAATTCGAAAGAAAATGTTGGTTATGGGGTTTTTCCTTGCAATAAACGATTCTATTCCTTTTAGTATTACCTACAGCTTATCAGTAAAAAAAAGCGTATCAAATCGTTTTTAAAAACAATGTATAAATCATCAACTGGTTGAAATGAATTATAAACAAGATATCTTAGGGTGTAGTGTATCTATGTCTGGCAGCGATCCAGCTCGTATATCTTGCCACTAATTATCTGCTACAAGGTTCCAGCTACAATACTGCTTCCTCACCAGATAAATAAAAAACTAATTTTGTATTTTTGTGAATCAAGCGGTTCAGAGAATGGTAAAATATATTGACGGAAAAAGTAAAATTATGTTTCAATTATTTTTTGATCTCTAAATACGAGTAAAATATCAATCACAATTAATACTTGTCAATATTTAAGTGTAAGATTACTTTAAGCCTTTTTAATTCAGCGCAAAAGTCTTAAAATGTCTAAGACGTAAATTTTTATAACAAAAACAATCCAAACAGCAGGAAACCGTAAGAGCATATATATATATATGCTTCTCCCGGCGGAGCAAGTACTTTTTGTGATTCAATGTTTATTGAAATGATATATATATATATATATATTATATATATATATATATATATATATATATATATATATATACGATATATATAAGAGTTATGAGTAAATATTTAAATTGCATTTGCTATTTTAAACTAATAACACCCCACCCCCCCCCCCCCCCACCCCCCCCCCCCCCCACCCCCCCCCCCCCCCACCCCCCCCCCCCCCCACCCCCCCCCCCCCCCACCCCCCCCCCCCCCCAAAACATAAGTTTTCAACTTACTATCATAACTTTCATAATATAAAAATAGTTATGGTTTAACCAAAAGGGATGATTTCTATATTATAAAATGCGTATTAAATATCTTAAATTCTTTTTGCAGTGTAAATATTTTTAGATATATATATATATATAATATATCTATATTATAATAGTTTAATTTTTTAAGTATAGTATTTTTAAGATTGACCAAATACGAAGATTAAAATTAGTCTTACTACCAAAATGTAACCTTACGTGGCACTATATAAATAAAAATAATTAAATCGATAGTATAATTGTATAAACACGAGTTAAAAAAGGTCAATGTCAAAATCCATACTATTTAAAATAAATATAAATTGTTACTACTATGTTTATTAAACACATTATGTAACTAAAGCCTGTTTCATTAGCAAAGATTCCTCAATCAAACATTTGCTTTGTAGATCTTGACGTCTTTGACTATGTATGATAAAGTAATAATAATTTTAGAGACTGATAGATAATATTAGTTGACAGTAGAATATTATAATAGTGAAACTTTAAAGCGGAATTTAAATACTAATGTGTGGTTTAGGGTGATTATATCTTTCTAAAAAAGTGTCTAACCTTTTGGAATGAAAATTTACGCACATTATACTTTCACTCGTTACCACTATAATTACCATTTTATACAGGGCTTAAACTACTGATGGACATAGTTAAAATTCTTACCAATATAATTATTTATTCATCGGATCATTTATTATTCACCTTGGTTTTCAACGATAAAACTAGAATATCAAATACGTTCAAAATAGTACTTATACGGCTAAAAAATACTATTTTTGAACAATTACTAAATAATTGCCTGGTTTTAAGTTATTCATTGTTATACTAAATAGTGAATATTTATTTAATGTTCCAATAAACTATGGTGATTTCTCAAACTACTTTTTTTAAAACTAGTTACGGGGCAGCGCAATTTTTCCAAGATTTCCGATTTGGGACTATATCTTCTCAGCCATCTGAGAGACTACCTTATTCTCATATACTATCTCAAACTTTCATCAATGGTTTTTAATTCACAATCGGTTCTCAAAATTTTTTAATTTTCAAAATGATTAGTAATATTATATTCTTTTTTTCTGCTTTGTATTCATTGATATGAAGTGAGTAGGGTTTTAATGGAAAAGAAATTTGTCATACCTCCGACCATTTAATTTATTTAAAAAGCGCTTTCGCTGGTTTAAGGCAACACCCTGCAATCAGTTAGATTAATTGTTTACACAATAATAAACATATGTGTAAAGTAAATAGAAAAAAAAACTATATTTCTATCCGGTGAATTAACGTTCATTCAACGTAATGTGCTTTAAAATAAAAAATGTCCTCTATTAATTTCATACGATCAGTATTACCATTTTAGATATATGAATTAGAGCTGAAGAAGTAATGTAAGTCGATAAAGTGGCCCAAACAAATCCATTGTCTAACAAAACAAAGATTCGATGTGTTAAAAAACTATTAAACAGGAAGGACATGTCGCCATTCGACGTTACTTTCCTCTGAACATGTTTTTCTGCACCACAGTTGATCCGACAAGTACCCACTTCCGCATCGGCAGTCAGATATTACTGATAACTTTAAGTAAACAACCGTTCAAGCTACACTCGCCTGATAAACATTGTTGAGTTGCCGTTGAGGGTTTCACTGTACATTACGTCGGAGTAGTTTTAAATATCACCTCCAGGCCACCAGTGTAATTTGTACTCAATAATTTTGTGAATATTCCGGCATATGACCAAATTGTCCATTTTGGGATAAAACTATTAAATCTTTTAAAACAAATATGGCTCTTGCATTTCTTTAAACAAAAATAAGTGGAGGTAAATCAAAAAACACCGGTAAAAATGTCTTTAATTTCCACTGAACATAATTTAATTTACATGTGTTGAGTTGTAATATAAATCTACGCAATTGAAAATCAAGTCCGATGGCTAATTACGGTGAGATATCAATTAGTTAAGATTGTTTAAACTAAATTAGGGTCCACCATCTTAGTGTTCCCCACGCTCTCTTAAACTTACTGTAGGAGTCCAGGTAATCTTTGTTAATTAGAAATTAGTTAAACCGAAATAAGTTCTGAAGATCAAATGAAATTAAATGTGCAACACTATGAATTATGCGTAATCATCAAATTTATTGCAAACAGACTATAAGTAGTATAAAAATGTGGGGATGCTGGCTGATGGAAATGCGTTGTAAATAACAGACAGTAATTGCAATATTAGTTATTAGCATTAGTGCTTGGCTATGTATCCGCGAAATTTTAGTTTACAAAGCAAATTGTACTTTGAGGAACCCTTAGAGTTAACAGTCGTAACTGTACTCAAAATGTGTCATGAGAAATGAAATATCCGTAATTGTAAATAAACTATTGTATTTTATGTATTTATTAACACTTTCTTTGTATTTGGGACAGTATTTCGCAGAGAGGGTAGAAGATAAATTAATGCTTCTAGGGTCGCTGAAATCACTATCATCAGCATAAGGTGTAGAATCGTAATGACCTGATTAACCATGTATTGATCGAAGAAAGCCTCAGCACTCTATTCAGCGTCCAAAACACAACTACGCTTTACTGTTGTTACAATTATTATTTCCTGTGCTTCAATGCAATTATCCTGATCCCTTTGACTAAAAGATATGCAACGAATAATGGTTTAATAACATTAAGATGTTTTTTTACTTTTGGAATAAACTATTAAACATAGAATCGAATATTTATTTCACCAGTTTTATACGAGTCATAAAAAATACAGGGTGTTCAGTAAAAGTGTTCCAATACTAATGGATTTTGTTTTACACATAAAAACGAGGAAAAAGTGTATATAAAGGCATGTCCTAAAACCTTGTTGTTGAAAAAGTTATACTGTATCTTTTATCTCCGTTAAGATAAAAGTATGAAACTTGACAATTGTAATCACTTTAGAAATACAAATTTTAACAAAATACTTTCATCCGTTTCAAAATGGCGTCTATTCCAATTTGTTATAGTTAAATAACAATAAAACCGGTATAGTAAAAAAATGCATAGTGTACCAAATACTTATGAATTCTCATATCAATCCGAACGTTAATTTTCCAAATAAATTGTATATACAAGATCGCTTTATATACAATGCTTGCACAAGCTGGTTGCAACAAGATTTTGTCTTTTGATATGCATCAGCTACTTTAAAATAATTTATACAAATTTTACAAGATACCAAATATTTTTGAAATTTTATGAAAAATCCAACATTACTTTTTCCAACAAAATCCGTCAACGCATAAGCGAGTATGGCCACTTTAAATACAAAGTGGCCAATACACAAATACAAATAAAAATACACACTTGCACAAGCCGGGAGCAACAAGCAACTGATACCTCTGAACTGTTACATGTTTGGTACGGAATTATAGTGTTTTTATACTTTTTTCACGGTGGGATTCTATATTACTGAAAGCTTTGTACAGTTCCTATCTCTGTGTATCTTATAAAATTTCATTATCCACGTACATAAATTATTTGAATTACCAAGAACACTAAAACTAACTTTGCATATTTCTCTTCGATACACGGTAAATGAGATATAATAAATTTCTAGTAAAGGTATGGAAACCTTAAGAGACACATCAAAAAGTTAAGCAATAAATTTAAGACATGAGGGAGAAGGTGCAAATGCTGGCATCACGAGCTAGTGGTCATGACACATACCAAAGCCTACGTCCCACAAGAGTCATGATGAGGTTTAAAGTGAATACTGCAAATGCTGGCATCACGGAGCTAGTGGTCATGACACATACCAAAGCCTAAGTCCACAAGAGTCATGATGAGGTTTAAATGTCAAACATTGCAAATGTTGGCATCACGAGCTAGTGGTCAATCATGACACATACCAAAGCCTACGTCCACAAAAGCCATGATGAGGTTAAAGTAACAATATTGCAAATGTTGGCACCACGAGCTAGTGGTCATGACACATACCAAAGCCTAAGTCCACAAGAGTCATGATGAGGTTAAAGTCAACATTTGCAAATGTTGGCATCACGAGCTAGTGGTCATGACACATACCAAAGCCTAAGTCCACAAGAGTCATGATGAGGTTAAATAAAAATATTGCAAATGGTGGCACCAACGAACTAGTAGTCATGACACATACCAAAGCCTAAGTCCACAAGAGTCATGATGAGGTTAAATAAAAATATTGCAAATTGGTTGGCACCACGAACTAGTAGTCCATGACACCATACCAAAGCCTAAGTCCACAAGAGTCATGATGAGGTTAAAGTCAATATTGCAAATGCTGGCATCACGAACTAGTAGTTCATGACACATACTAAAGCCTAAGTCCACAAAATGCAAATGAGGTTAAATAAAAATATTGCAAATGGTGGCACCACGAACTAGTAGTTAAAATAACAATATTGCAAATGCGAATGCTGCCAACACGAGCTAGTGGTCATGAGTTAATTTAAGAAATAAATTTTATGGAATAAATGATTCAAATGTAACAGGCGGTATAAAAATAGTAATTAAAAACAGAATCTGTGGACCTCTAGAGGACGATGAAACCTACGTAAAATCTCGTTAAGTTCAGGCTCGACGCTCTTTACAATCTTGATTAACATTCTTGTCTCCTCACAGGGTTCATGTTTCATTTCACTTGAGCTTTCCTCTTTAGTTAATTTAATGGTGCATTAAACTTTAATATTTTGTTTCCTTTACATTGCAAAGAGATATTGTATACAAGTTAAATACTGTTTTTGTTTCAACATTGTCATTTAATGAAATATAATACAAATTTGTAAAATAATATGTTTATCAAATAAAAATTTTTTGATAAAATGTCAAGTTTTGATGATTGAATGTTAGGCTGGTTATAACTCAATAACACGTAAGCTAGTTAGAGCATTTTTTTTGTCAAAATATAGCCGACATTAGATATAGGAATGAAGAATTTAGTGTTAAGCAATACAGTAGTTTAGTAAATTTTTATACAACTTTTTTTTAACGTGACGCATTAATGTGTTACAATTTGTTCTTTATTTTGGTTATTGGACCAACTTAATACAACATTATATCTTTTTAACACGGGATATAGTCGGCCTGACAGATTAAAGGATGCTCTAAAAATATACATCCATCATCTTAGAAATTTGAAATTTACACAGAACAGATAGTAAACAATCCAATAGCAAAAAAAATATTTCTTTTACTATACAAAATAAAAATAATGACAACTAAACACATATAAATTTAAAAAAAAAATCAAGGGAAACAAACAAATAATTAAAAAAAAATTAATAAGCAATTTTACGAATAAAAAAATTAGAAACCTTTATTAAATAGTTAATGCTGAATAGGCACCATCTCTTTTTCCAATCGTAAGCTTAACATTTATAAAAGTTACACGTGAAAAGATATCTTCCTTTTAGTGAAACTTTATATACTAGTACTTCTATTTCTATACTTTAAGCAAATCCTCAAAGCTCTGTAGCAATAGCATCTGCTAGAATAGTTCAAAGTCACATATCGTAAAGCAGATAAAGATTAAAAGTCCTGACTTTTCACATGGCCCAATTTTTAGTATGATAAAGCCATGTACAACTGTATCGCCCTATTTGAAGTATCTATTTATGACATCTAACATTTACGAATAATAAATAAATACTATGAAATAAAATGAAATATTTAGATATACATATGGTGAAAATTCTCTATTCAAAAAGTTGTCCTCAGATTTATCAAATATTTAACTATTTATAACTAGTTATAAAATATAAATTTTTATTACAAAATGTTTAAAACACAATAACACGTAACCAAGCTCCTTTTTTAAATATTTTCGGCATAAGCATAGTTTAGATATTTAAATAAAGCATTTAGTGCCAAGCAATAGAGTAGTTTAGTAAATGTATATGCAATTTTAATTTAAAGTCAATCATACACGTGTCCATAACCCGGTCTATAACGTGTTCATTGTACCTAACAAGGGGGAAAAAATTCAAAAACAATATATCTTATGAGCACGAGATATAATCATCCTGATAGGTTCAACCACGCTCTAAATATATACATCCATCCCTTTAGGTACTGAAACCTACACAAAACAGTTAGTAAAAAATCCAATAAAAACATAAATATTACTTTTTTATTTATCACACGAAATTAAATAATGTGAAGTAACACATATAACTGTAGTCTAATTTTAGGGAATTTAGGAAATAACTTAACAATTTCAATAATGCAATTTTAAGAAGAACAAAACCGGAATTAATTAGTAAAAGCTGAATAGGTCCCACCTCTTTTCCAAACGTAGGCTCAAACTTTGTAACAGTTACTCGTAAAAAGATATCTTCCTTTTAGTGCACTGTTCTACAGACTTCTGTTTCTAATACTTTATACAAATCCGTGAAGCTGTGTAACATCATGATCTGCAAGAATAGTTCAAAGTCACATTTTGTAAAGCAGGGACTGTTCACATGGGTTAATATGTACAGCTGTTTTCACTCTATTGGACATATCAATGTTTTACTTCTATCGTTTACCAGTAATAATTACAAAAATACTATAGACAAAATAAAATATGTAGATATACGTATGGTGACAACTCTCTATTCAGTAAGTTTATAAATATCAAATGTTTCACGATTAGCGATTTCAGAAATGAGATATTGCACTATTATGAACGGTTTGATCCTATTTCGTTTAATATTAATGTTCTTTTTCATGATTAATAAAAAAAAATATTATGTTTACAGTAAGCGAAAACTTACAGGGGATTTCTCTAAATGCGAGTGTTACAATTTAGAAGGCAGAGAATCACAATATAACGGCAGGATGTCGTGTGAACTGAGTATGTTTTCCTTTTTTGAAATGTAAAGTAAACAAATAGGCAAGTATACAATATTTTAAGAATAGCAAGGAACAAAAATGAAAACGGCAAGTATTTGGTTTAAACTACAATATTTCATTTTAGAGAAAAGTTAAAAGTTACAGATACTTCTGTATACCTTATTATTTAGTTTCATAATAATTATCAATTTTATATGTATGAAAATTAAAAACATATAAACTGGGGCTGACTATTTGTTTTTTACTTCAAACTATTGAACTGTGTGTGTGTGTTGTGTGTAGTGTGTGTGTGTGTGGTGTGTGTGTGTGTGTGTGTGATTGTGTGTGATGTGTGTGTGTGTGTGTGTGTTCTTTGTTGCACGTTTAGTTAAACTCTAATTATAATTTATTTACACCATTTTGTGAGCTTCAATTTGAGGTCTCACAAGGTATTAGTTGCCTTTTCAATATTTTAGCTTTGGGTATGGGGGCATGGGGGTGAGCACCCCAATTTTGATAAAATACCCCACTCCCAATTAGTACTTTACACTCCCGTTTACAGAATTTTGATACTTGAGCTATAAGTATTTTAATACGAGTTTGAAGTTTTCAAATAACTCCCCTCTATAAAAAAAATGATGTATAATATTCACACTTTTTGGCCATAAACCACTGCTCTACTAATCAGAAGTTCATTGGCAACAAACTCTAATGTTTTTCAAGGCTCCTTGTTTTACGATACATCTCTTTCATACATTACTAATATTCTTTTTATATTCAAAAATCTATTTATTAGTAAAATATGTCGTTAAGTATGTTATATAATTGTGTTTTACTAGTATTAACCCGTGTAAAAACTAAAATGAGAGAGGTTTACATTTTTTACCAACAACAATGCTTCTCACCGAAATTCAATGATTTTAGCCAGTGGATTAATTTACATTCCGAGTAACTTTATGAACGTGATTTAATTAAACTCGGCGCTGAGGGCTGCATGAAGTCTTCATTAGAATACCGTTTGATACACGGCCTCTTAATTATATTTACGGAACTCATTGAAATTTATCAGATTTAGGAATAATTTTAATTCCCAGCATTTAATTAATCCACCAGAGGTAATAATGTACAATATGTCATGAGCATAGGTTGAATTTCATCAAAAAGCTGTTAAAATTTGTTTTTTACAAATATATAACTTACTTGTATGTCTTTATAATACATTTTAAAATTTAGTTAGTTGTTTACGTAAAACAATTCGATAGAGTAACACAAAGTGATTCCAGTTTTAAACACAGAAAATATTTATAGTATGCCGAGGAGATTTTTACAAAGTTTACTCTCTGTTTCTTATATGCTCCCTAAACTTGCCCTTCGGAGTTTATGTTTCAAGTGTATGAAATAACTTCGTTCTTTTGCTTTAAATAAAGGACTAATTTGTTAATATGTTATAATGTTAAATCACTAAGGATATAAACTCATTTAGGTAAGTAAATTTACAAATTTCTAACCGATATAGTGCAAGATTTACATCGTACAAAAATTGAATTTCCGTGTTTGATTTCGTTTTTGAAGATTTAATGAATAATAGGTCGTTAATTCTTGGAACGTTATTGGTTGTAGTAAGAATTTTCGCTTAAGTAGTCAAATGTTAATAGAGTTATTATTTGGTAAGGACGAATGGAATATTAATGTAATATAACTTTATTTACTCTGATGTTGAAATTATATTAAACACGATTAATTAAACAATTTTAAAAATATGAACTCTTAAAAACTTTTGTATAAAAAATTAACGTCAAATGATAAAAAATTAAAGGCAATAAATATTTATGCATAATGGAAGACACCAAATTGTTTTATATTGCGGACTGTAATAGTTAGTTGTTATACTATTACTATGATACTAAATATAATTATTATACTAAACATAATTATAATAATATAATTATACTAATATAATAGAATTTATTGGTTAAAACATTATTTTCTCTACGTTATTATTCTGTTTGTCTTAATTTCAGTTTGGAATTAACAAGAAACAATTTTTCTAAAATAATTCCTTATCTCAAATATAACTATGGTTATACACTAGTATATAAATATTTTATAGGCTCGTTAAAGAAAGCCTAATAACAACAATATCTTACACAAATAAAAATTCTCCAGTGTACAATAAAACATACATGTTTTAGCACATCTTGCAGGATCATGTCGTCTTTAATTAAACATAAAACAGAGACGTAATTAAAGGGTAAGACTGCTATAATGAAAGCACATAAAGAAATGGGAATGAAAGAAAACAAAGCCTGGCAGATATTTACGACGGCTAATCTTTGTCAGAAGATTAAAAAGTTACACTTTACAATGTAAACCTCGGCCTTAAAATTGAGTGGAAAAACAATGTTTCCGGACGATTAAATGTCTTGGCTTGGGAACTTTTGAAAATGAAATTTATTCTTTGTGTTAGGACAAGTGCATTGTATCCCATCCGGGGGTATCTTAGAATATTGTTAGCCACGGTTTTAGTTTTTTTCAAACTAAATAGTTTTAGTCAAGTGTTCATTCAAACACACCATGTTTTCCCAAATATAAGAATCAAATCTATTGTAATATTTCATGTTTTTATATTTAATTGTTAAAGGCTTTTTAATTTTTATTCCGAGTACGTTTACATGTAACATTAGATAGTTTAGCATATTAAATTAAAATAAAACGATTTCAAACTAAACTTGATAAGAACCATCAATCAGGAGTTACTGATATAATAAGGTTTTATTGAATATTTAAGGTATTTTTAATCTTTAATATTTTTCAAATTTACGCGCTTTATTTACCATAATGCCTATTTATAACTAAAATAACTTACATAATACATTCATTCTTTCATATTTACGTAATCTAAATATTGAAGTTCACACAATCATATACAATTTTAATAAAAAGGCTTATGGTGGAATACTAAATGGGACTTAGGTTGTAAATGGACCACATACACGGTCAGCACTCAAACGGTTATTGTTTCTCGGTTTCCCATATAATGTCTCCAGGAGCTTGTAAATTCTACGTTTCAGTCGTTTTTAAAGTACCATTTGTGTACAAGTCCGACCGGAAGTTAAAGGGTTGAATTCAACTCAGTTCTGGTGCACGCTCCACCTCCTTTTTTTCTTTTTCTATTGAATTTCAAGAACTTAGGAAATTAATTAATCACGGTTCGTGAAGATTTATCAAAATAGTGTGGAAAAAAAGCCAAGCGAGAGTAAACATATACCTTAATTAGAACTTTTGAAATCAGGACCCAAAGTAAAGATGAATATAACACTATAAACATTTTAAAATAGATATATACAAAATATTGGTGCAAAACGACATCAGGGGTAAACCAAGATAAATTAACATTATAAAATATTAAATTGTTGATGTAATTTTCATTGATTAGCACAAAAACATATGATTTAAAAATTATGGTTTCTTCGTCGCAAGAATCCTCTCCCGTCTGATTATCATGAATTAAACCAGATAACTGTCTTTCTGTACGAATTAAAATAGTAATAGTAATTAGTCTACAGGGTTTTTGAGTTAATCGATCTCCCTCTACTATCGTCGATAATATAAAATATAGATAAATAGAGAACCATTCGGAAACACAATGTATGAGTACCAAAAGAAATGTGACCCCTGGGTAGATTAGTGATAATGAAAGCCATGATAGCAAACCGAGAAATACTATAAAACAAATTTTAGACAAATTTATTGAAGTATATAATGAATTTACTCATATGAAACCTTCCAGTTGCATATTAACTTATCCGATATATGTTACTTTTGAAGCCTTCATACAAAAGATTAACCTGCAATGTCATTTTCCATAAAAAACACGATATTTAGAACTCTATCGGACCTGTAACATTTTAAAGTTGTGCATGAACGCTTACATTTATATATGAGGAATACTGAATTCGATGATGAGTTATCTTGCCATTTCCATGGGATTTTTTGGCTGAGCCGTTTAGCGAATAGTTTTTACATCGATCTTATGGATAATCAATGATGGCAAAAAAATCAGAAAAAATAAATACATATGAAGAAGAACTTTTGTTATATTTTGCTTATGGAACCGAAAGCCCGCAATGATATAAAGCCAAAGATTAAATTGGATATGTTCTTTTTTATACTACCTTGTATTTCGAAACAATGCCAACCATAAGTTAAATTAATGTAATTATATTTAAATAATATATTAAACATATTTGTGCTGTATAAATATCTTTAAAAATTTTATTTCAAATGTAAATCACTTTTAAATAACGAAAAGGCTTTAAGGTAACTGAACTTTTGCTATCTGGTTTAGGAAAGGTATATCAAATATTTTGAGAATAATTTTGAATTACGTAAGTGCTTTAATTACACAAAAGTAAAAAACTTTGTCTAAAGCAGTATTTTTTTAGGATTTTAACACTCTTTTGATATTATCCCAATGTTCCATTTTACGTACATTTCGATTCATATCTAGTTAGAAATAGCAACCATATTAGTACAGAAATATATGTACATAATTTCACATAAATTTAAGTTCCGAACCCAAAACCATTCATCAGTTCTGAATGTTTCAATTTTTTTTTATTTCTGAGTTTTACTAACAAATAATAAAATAAAAATTTTATTTAATTAACAACTTAACTTTCACCATATATTTTCATCCCTTTATTATTGTACAATTTTTATTTATTAAGTGATTTAACCCATTGAATAAACGTAATAGACGCAATGAGATAAAAAATCAAAACACAGTTTGCAATCTTCGTTTGTAAAATTTTATTCGATGCGATATAAGAAAACCCATTACTTATTAAGTTCGTGACGTAAAATTATTTATTATTTAATTTTTTTTTTTATTTTAAAATTGTTTCCTATTATTAGGCCATTGTATGGCCTTTGTAGTAAGAATTGGTATACGGAAACAAACATAAAATGAAAAAAAATGTTTTTTTGTGACATTTAATAGAAATAATATCATATCAATACATTATATGACCTGATTTATTAGATATGTGACAATAGTTAAGTTATATTCGCTTTTTTCAACTTTATCTGGATTTACGTTTTATGAAATATTTTATGGCGCGATTAGATTGAAATTGTGAATGCGAAATTTTAATGCATCTGGAACAATAAGATCCAGCGTGAATAGTTTAAAATTTATATTACAATTATACAATTTTTGTACAATCTAGACAAAATATTTAATTACGCTTGGAATCTTAATTAAAGAGTATTTTATTAACTGTTCTTAATAAATTAATGATTATATTCATAGTTTTTACAATATAGGTATCGCTGACTATTATCATTAGAAGAAACTCAATCAAGTTTTTTTTCAAGTTAGTTTTAGAAACATGAAGTCGAATGTACATATTACTGAAAATACACCTTGACTTTACTTCTGCGAATGCTTATGAAAAAATTGTCTATAGGAGGAATTCTCTTTATTACAATTTACTCATTTGTTTCATATAACTTTTTTATTACCACACCCAGAACTTTTTCGGGAACGTTAAAACCTATAATAAACGGTATCGAAATCATTTAAATCACATTATCATGTTTGTTGTATTTAAATAAAAATAACTTTTAACTATCCACAAATAACATTTTTATTGTTTTCGTACATCTGAATTCTGAATTTTTTTTTTAGGCGAGGCCAATCCCTTTTAAAAGTCTTATTCTGTCCGCCCTCATGGGCCACTGGCCTGTGCGAGGAATCTTATCAAACAGAATAAGGGGGAGAGTCGATACAGTACAAGGTCAATGGAACTTATAAAAATGTGCAATGGTCACAGACAGGATTTGAACCTGCGTTATCTCTAACTCAGACTCAAAGTCCACCGACTAAGACCGCTCGGCCATCGGCACTCCCCCCCCCAAAAAACATGTGTTTCTTGAAATGTATCGTTATATGAAGTAACACATACGGAATCCAATAAAGTAATTATTTTTGCTGAAGTTTGGGCTTTGATACTGACATATTGTACATTTAGAGCGTCTGGAGGAGCTTAATTAACAACTTGGAATTTTTAAAGATTCTTGATATGAAATAAAAATTTCACATGAAGTTCCTTAAATAGTAATTAATAGGGCGTGGTATCAAACGGTTATTCTAATGAACGACTTCATGCAGCCCCTCAATCGTGACCGAGTTTAATTAAATCACGTTCATAAGAGTTACTCGGAATGTAAATTTAAACCACTGGCTTAGAAATCTTGAATTTCGGCGAGAAACATTCTTGTTTAAAAGATTTTAAGTCTCTTATTTAACTCTTCTACGTAAAGTTAACACTCGTACAAAATAAAATCATTTACACAAATCTAAGGACAGATAAGATTATAAAAAACATGAATTTTATTAATATTAAGTAGGTATTAATATTCCTAGACTTTAATTATATTTCTTTGAATTTTGCGTATCCAGTCTAAAAAAAAGATAATAGAAAGTAGTTTTATTTTAAAGGCAAGGACAATTTTTTTTAAATCTATTTTCAAACATATAATTTTGCATCCGTCACTTGATTCAAAACTGAATACAATGTAGGAATATGCAACACCACGTGACACGTAACAGGTAGCTTGGACATTTTGTAACCCCCCCCACCCCCCCCCCCCCCCACCCCCCCCCCCCCCCACCCCCCCCCCCCCCCACCCCCCCCCCCCCCCACCCCCCCCCCCCCCCACCCCCCCCCCCCATACAGTTCCCCTTTACAATTTCCCGAGAACCGATATTATTTTATTGCAACAATAACAGGGGGTGTTAGTGCAGCACCACTTGACAACAATAAGGGTTTATTTTTTAAACCCAGGGGTTTTTTTTAAGGAAATAAAAATTATTTCAAAAACAAAATGATTTAAGAAAATGTTTTTTTTTTTGGGAAAAAAAGGGCTTTTCAAAAAAATCCCCTTTTAATTTATTTTATTTCCTAATTAACCCCAATAAAAATTTTCAAATTTTAAAATTTTAAATTAAGTTAATATTTCAACTTAGATTATTAGAAAATTCTTTACTAGATGAGTGGTAAACGTTTACTTTATAACTTATATTTTTTTCAGAGATGTTAGGACCAACAATTACGGTGTTGAGTTCCTCCAACTTTTCAAACTTTTGCTGCTGTGGAGTTAAAATAACCAAAATATATATTTATAATTTCTAAAAATTAAAGAACTGAGAAAATATTACGCACATGGAAGCCTTAAACACGTAGTTTTGAGATTCTCCCTTGCCCAAATAAGCAGCAAATCAGTAAAGGACTTCAATTTTATACTAGTAAGTATTTTTATTTAAGCATGTGAACTTTAGCATAAAAAAACTTCATCCATTCCTTAAAAACTTCGAGCCCGCAACCTTATATATGCAGGCTTGTATAATATTGAAACATTAACAATATCGTAGAAAATTTTGTGTACGTGGAAGACGGTTAGAGTGGTATAGACTACATTTTTTTAATTTGTTTTAGCGTTTAAATTTTAAAACAATCTATTTTTTGGCATTTTTTTTTTGAAGGTGATTCAATGTTCCATTTTCATTTGTCTATAAAGTAAACATTGATAATCACACCCAAAATACAGCATATCTATAGGATATTTAGATAACCTATACAAAAGACTTTCAAGTCTTGTAAGTATGGTAAGAGTGTTTTTGTTGAGATATTTCTACAAAAATTGCTGTAATTGACAACTATCAATTTTGAATTCCTATCTATCATACAATTACCGTATTAGTATTTATAAACTACCAATATATTGTTGTTAATTAAAGTTTTTTTATTAAGAACAACTTTATAATATATAGCTGTTTATATGGATAAAAGGCCTTAACGTAAGACAAACTAAAAAAATACAAATGATTTAACCATACACAAAGAGGAAATACACATTTACATTTTAAAACTACTTCATTGTCAGAGATACAATCAAGTAAGAATAAGTGTAATAAAATTGCATAACATAATCAGATCTTAAGACACTCTGATCGTGGTGTATGTTAAAAATATAACTTTAGAATATTGGGTGAAACCTTATCAAGTTAAGTGCGATAATGAGTAAGTCATTTAATATTACAATCATATAAACAAACTATTTAGGGGAGTAAAATACAATGAAGACTGTAATCATATGCCAGGTACAGCATATACGAGTACCTAGTAACAACTAAATATAGGAGGTAAATCCTGGGAATTATACGTGCCATTTCAGCTAATCCTGACAATCCTGTTACGCTAGAAGTCGTGTGTCGTACTCCTACATTGTAACATGTTGATAGGGGAAAACTTCAACTTATAATGTTGAATGTTTGATATTGATGAAGCCATACAGTTGGGTTCACCTTATTAATATTTTACTTTCACTTTTTGTAGAACTGATAAGTTTAATTGCTTATCTGTAAGCAGTGTTTTCATTGATGCAGATCTCCAGAGCAGAATTAAAAAAGTAAATCTCTAAGAGGACATAGACTCAATTGAAAATTTACTCTTGGGAGTGTTCCGGGGACAGCGTGGAAAATTGATTTCGTTCTAGTAAAATAGTTTGTTACCTTCGACTTGATGTGACCCTATTGGTTCTCACATACGGCACCTTCAACCCAAATTCTTCTTATTCTTCTTAGCATAGATGTGAGGGAATAGATTTATTTTTATAATATTTATGGGATTGCTGCTAGGTGAAATGTAATACATATTTATGTGTATATTTATTCAGTGATTTCGAATTCGTGAATAACTGTTATACCACTTTTAAATAAATTTGCTACCTCTTAAAATTATGTAATAAATTGTGTAAGTGTGGGAAAATGCAGTGTACTGCTCTTATTAAACACATATGATTTTAAACAAGCATTAAAATATCTATCCATATCTTTTGAGGAGACAACACATTTCATTTAAACTAAAATCCTTGCATATCTAATATTAAAACAGTCCATATGAATTTGATAGCAACATAAAAATGGCTTGGGAACATTTGTGCATTTAATTAATATTTATATTCTATCATATAGTTAGTGTTAACGGTTTGACATTATGCACAATATCATCCCTAAAAGTTGTAGTTTATGTCTCAAGAAGGTGATAGGTATAGTTTATGTGGACCAATTTATATCTAATAGTATTTAATGGCTTACGTTTTGTGTTCTTATTGACAAATGTTATTCCCAATCTAGAGATATGACACATTCACAATACAGAGAAAGCAATCAATATATAATTAATATATGAACTATTAAAAATTGAATCAAAGTTATGCCTGACTTTAGCTAGTTAAATAAATAGATAATATACAAGATTAAAGATCCTCTTGAATAATATACAAATCAAGTGACAAAACTTCAAGTTACTTCACAATGTCTACCAAAGGAATCGCTTTATGTATGAACCCTCTCCGTGCACATACCACCATAACAAACTTGGCCTGAATTGCCAGTATTTAATAAAGTGGCCCAAATAATATGAACACAGTACAGTTGTCTTTTACTGAAACTATAATAATGAAGTTATAATAGTCGTCGGGGCATTCACCTGTAAAGCGAATAGCAAAAGCAAGCGTCATGGGTCTTCCAGGTGGTATGAGCCATCAGGTGGATCATCCATATAACCAATTCAAAGATCCGTGTCATCAGTTGATGTAGTAGGTGGAGATAAGCAAAGAAATAATAAAAAAAGAAAAAGATCTGCCTGGGGTAAATCCATGTACAAAAACAAGAATTTTTCACAAATAACATTGAACGAAAGGATAACATTTTTGCCTCGGGATGGATAATAGTAACAAGTCTATAATTCTTAGTATCATTACTGTACCGGGCTCAGGACGGTGCGGTGTGTTTAAGGCCGCACTTGAACGGGCAAAGGGGAAAGCTCAGTAATTCGGCTCCTCCAGTGCAATATAGAGAGATCCAGGACAGCTGATAGTCTGCTTGACCAGCTGGCCCAAGAACATGGTGCCGACGCGCTCTTAGTGAGCGAGCAGTATCGAATTAGGGACCCTTCGGTGTGGTTTCCCGACACACTCCATACTGCTGCTTTCTGGGTGCGGAATCCACAAGAAGTTTTGATGCGGAGCCATGGACAAGGCCGAGGATTCGTCTGGGCAAGGTGTAGGGACGTTACAATTTTTAGTTGCTACCTCACCCCCAACGAGGCCATCCAGGACTTCCGCGATAAGATCGACTGCTTGGAAGAGAGCGTGATTGGCACCAGTGGACATGTCATCGTTGGTGGGGACTTCAACGCAAGGGCTGTCGAGTGGGGAATGTCTCTCACCAATTTCCGGGGGAAGTACATCCTGGACTTTGCTGCCAGGGCTGGACTCGTTGTTATCAACGAGGGCAATACGCCTACTTTCCAGCGCCCCGGGCAAAGAGGCACGATCCCCGACATAACCCTTGCGTCTGAGTCACTCTTGCCGCGGATCTCACACTGGATGGTGCCTGATGATTACACTGCCAGTGATCATCAGTATATCTTCTTTGATGTAACGGACGGCCTGCGAAGAACCTCTGCACCTCGAGAAGTACCGCTCCAGTGGAATACGAAGAAGCTGGACGCGGGAAAGTTCACCGATGTCATCTTACGGGCAATAACGCGGGAACCTGCGGTGCACGGTGGGGCTTGCACCGAGACATTGGTTTCGTCAGTGATGGGACTAATAACCTCGGCCTGCGATAAGTCCATGCCGCGCAGGAGAATAAGGTGCAACAAGCAACCCGTTTATTGGTGGACATACGAGATTGCGGATCTCCGTAGAGCCTGTTTAAGAACCAGAAGAGTTGCCATAAGAGCTAGAAATCCCGCAGGCCGAGGTCGTAAGACGGAGGCCTATAAGGCTGTAAGAAAGACTCTCCGCCGGGCTATCAACCGGAGCAAGCATGACTGCTGGCAGAAACTCAGGGAGGACGTCGATTCCGATCCATGGGGTCTGGGGTGCAAGATTGTAACCCGAAAGATTGGCGCAAGATCACCTCCATCCGTCATGGACGGCGCCACCATGGAGAAGGTCGTCCAGTCCCTGTTTCCAACCCATCCGCCGAGGCAAGAAGTCATATTCGATAGGGTGGAGGACATCCCGCTTTTCAGTAATGAGGAGCTGGAGACGGCTGTCTTCTCCCTGAAGAATAACAAGGCTCCTGGTCCGGATGGGATTCCGAGTGAAGCTCTTAAACAAGTTTTCCAAGTCAATCCAAGGATTCTATTAAATATGTATAATGCCTGCCTTTCTGAAGCGGTGTTCCCGTCCCTTTGGAAAAGAGCCAGGCTTGTACTAATTAGCAAGGGGAAAGGTGACCCTGACCTGCCTTCGTCCTACAGACCTTTGTGTATGTTGGACACAGCAGGGAAACTTTTTGAGAAGTTGATCCGCTCCCGACTGACATTAGCCGTGGAAGCTGTCGGGGATTTGTGCCCCCACCAGTACGGCTTCAGGAAGGGGCGGTCAACCATTGACGCAATTGAAGAGGTCCGGAGAGCAGTTCAGATGGCTGAGAGTCATAGTCGGTACTCTCGTCGAGTTGTGCTTCTTGTTACGCTTGATGTCAAGAATGCTTTCAATTCGGCGAGATGGGCTGATATGTTAGATGCATTGCGGAACACCTTTCGCATCCCAGCGTACCTGCTCAGGCTCATTGAAGACTATCTTCGGGCCCGACTCCTTATATACGACACTAAAGAAGGGACGCGGACAATGAATGTGACCTCCGGCGCCGCGCAGGACTCAATCCTGGGTCCGGATCTCTGGAATGTCTCCTATGACAGCCTTCTGAGGTCCGAGATGCCGGATGAGATAGTTTTAGTTGGGTACGCCGATGACGTCGCAGCACTGATTGCCGCACGCAACGTTAAGCTGGCCCAGCTGAAGCTGAACCAAGTCATGCGCGTCGTGAACAACTGGATGGAGGATCACGGGCTATCTCTTGCTTTGGCTAAGACAGAGATTGTAATCTTGACTAAGAAGAGGATTGACACTGTCGTTCCACTTCGCGTGGGTGGGGTGACTGTCCAATCTACTCGTGCCGCCAAGTACCTTGGGGTTATGGTGGACAATAAGCTGACCTGGAGAGACCAAATCTTCCGTACTGCGGACAAGGCCGCTAAGGTAGTGCAATCCCTTAGTAGGCTAATGGCCAACGTCGGTGGTCCTAGGTCTAGCCGAAGACGGCTCCTCATGTCTGCAGTCCAGTCCGTCCTCCTGTACGGAGCTGAGGTGTGGGCAGATGCATTAAATAGGAGTTTTATCGGATGCGGCTTGCTCGGGTGCAGCGAAAAGCAGCTCTCAGAGTCGCATCAGCATATCGTACAGTTTCTGAGCCTGTCGTCCTGGTGATTGCTGGAGTCATCCCGGTCAAACTTCTGGCTGAGGAGAGGAAAGCAATATACCAGCGAAAAGGCGAGATCGGCAAGGAACGTGCCACATCAGAAGAGCGCACCCGCACCTACCGGCAATGGCAGGAGTTGTGGGATCAAGAGACCCGAGGACGTTGGACAGCACGGCTGATACCGATGGTCCAGCTCTGGGTGAAACGGCGACATGGTGAGGTGGACTATTACCTCACCCAGTTTCTCACCGGTCATGGATATTTTCAGTCCTACCTTTTCTTGATGCGAAAGACCGGTTCACCGGACTGCATTTATTGCCCGGGTGTTCCCGATGATGCGGAGCATACATTCTTCCGCTGCCCACATTGGGAAAGGCCCCGCCTTGAGGCAACACGCACTCTGGGTGTTTTTTCGGTGGACTCTGTCTGCCAAGTGATGCTGGAGGGTCAGGACAACTGGAACTGTGTGTCTCATTTTGTCCAGGGTATTCTCCACGCTAAAAATATAGATCTAGACCTAAATGCGGTTTATACCTTTGACTTTCTGATAGGCTGGATAGGCGCGAGCCCTGAGTGCTTAGGTAAAATTTAGACCTAACCTGAATTAATGTGACAAACAGTTTCCGGGTTGGGATCCTGAAGTATAGAGGAGGTTTTTAGTGGGTAGTTTACCACCTTATGAGAGTCCCACACTACAGGCTGGCCACCTGTGTGCGTAAATGCATTTTCCTTCCTCTCCCTAAAAAAAAAAAAAAAAAAAAAAAAAAAAAAAAGTATCATTACTGTCTCCGATTTGAAATCAGCACTGTCACTGTCAGTGCCAGCAGACCGTCTAACCGCTTCCAGCCACCGCGATATTTGAGACCTTAAACGTGTGAAGTTCCAAGAGCTCACATTCATTTAACACAACCAGATATTCAGACGATATAATATAAATTCCGGTAGCGCAGTAAACATTGCAATCCATGTCAAGCTTGAATCGTACAATTGGAGGAATACGAATAAAACAACGTGGAAGTTAATTAATACCACGTAATGCACAATTAATTATTTATCTATTGTTGACTCTGTTAAACTCGTTGACAGAAACTGTAGTGATACTACTTCTGTTTTAAAATAAATTTACATATTATCATGGAATGTATTTTATCAACATATTTTATGCTGTAATATTGCTCCATTGATATTAATTTAATCCATTACATAATATTGTGAAATTTCTGAACATTTATAAAATGGTTTCAAAACTGATTACAGTAAAAGGAATGTTTTAGACGTAAATGCCATTTTATATCTTGTACCGTTTTTATAGCACATATTTTAAATTTATATGGAGCTAATACTGTATAAATTAAACAACTTTTCGGAAATACTTGGTTTATTCCGAAATTCAAGTTTACCAAAAAAAATTAACAAAGTTTACAAACTTTTGATTCGATTTTCTTCAAAACTTCACACAATCGAACAAATCTAATTAAGAGTCTGATTAAAAATGAATTAAAATTAAAATGAAACTAAAAATTTATACTTCTCAAAAAATGGTTTAAATTAACAAAATAAAATAAAAGTTCTCTTCTCAAAATACTCAAAATCAATATAACACAAAACTTGATATTAACTTTATGACCAAAATTTAATTCACAATACTTCAAAAAATGTAATTAATTCTCAGACTCTGAAAGATGGGAAACTTTAGAAATTTTAATTACAACAGTATAAAAAATCAAAGATATTAACTAAACGCTGGTACGGGACTTACTACTTTGAAGATTACGGAGGCTGATAGGGATTTAATACGCACTGAAGAAAAATTAAAAAACTTGAATTAAATTTACACGCGATAAAAAATGGAATTACTCTAAATCCCACACTATAGGGTTAGAGGAAGAGCTGCGATTCTCAACAGGACCTTGTCGTCGTGGCTTCAAGACTCGAACTGACCAGCGAGCCGGGAGGAACGCATCACCCGATACGTCACTGACCGATCAGCTGATTGCCGGTCCAACTGAACAAAAAAAAATGTCCACGCACCGCGTCTAGTTAATAAGAGCCTACTTCCTACCGCGATTCAGCATAAATGAATTTGAACTATGGTACATATTTTCCCTAGCCCGAAGCTGCAATCACGGTAGGAACCTAAACCTTTAAACACTCATCCCGGACTAAGTACAATAATATCCCTCCACATGCACACTTTTAAATAACAATTCTTTTGTACTTATCACTACGTGGAGGCTGTGATGTGTAGTCCGAGGGGTGATGTGGTAGAAGGTGTCCGACGTCCAGTGTGGGTCCCCAGGTAGCCATCGCAGAGGGATGTGGTAGGTGAGGAGTAGAGGCAGGTAGCTTCTCCAATGATTGTGCGGCCGGTGCAGTGCGGCGGCCTCGTTGATCTCGTGGTTGGCTGGCTCTGGTTCGCTAATAGCACTGCTACCTGCTCCTCCAATCTAATAACAATTTCAGCCAGCGAGGCATTGAGCTCTTGGAGGACATTCCTTTTACAAAATATTCCCTCCGTATAATTGTATGGCTGTCAGTCTTTCACGGTGTTCTTATTGTACGCCTGCGCCAGTGTCACGAATGTAAACCATTACCAGATGTTGTTAATTACAATACAATCAATTTACAGGGATTACAATGGCACAATAATCAATTGTTTACACACAATAAACCTCATATAGTGATAAAAAAAACAATATTACATATCACTATCACTATTAATACAACTCATTGTATAGCAAAAAATATTACCCTGTCCTTCTCTATTGGAAGGAACAGGGAACAACAACACCACAACATTACCAAAATCACCCTGTCCTTCTACATTTGAAGGAACAGGGAAGAAATATATCTCATGATATATCACAATACATCAGAATACATCTGTGTATTTACTTTATACACCATTAATGCCATTCATTGTCCCTGAAAATTACATGGTTTACAACAACACTTCTATTACACACTTACACTGGCATTTTATATTATGACTTCTCATCTTAGCCATACAATGTGCTGAAATAAAAACGTCGTCACATCACCCTTTCATATTCCAATATTTATTTGTATTAATATAGTAAACTACTGGACTCTCATACTTAACTTGTTTTGTGTTTTGGGCCAAATTAATACATAATTATATAATCAATTCTTGAAGTTAATTTAGAAATAAATTATATTGCCAATTTATTGTTTTTAGACCCATCTTCAATTCCTTTTCGACAATATAATTGTCCTGAAAATAAAACATACTGACCTTTGCCCCGAGCTAATGTTTATTGAGTTCTCAACTTTCACTTTTAGTACTTTAACTTTAATTGTGAAACATGTACTTTCTTCACTGATCTTTCATCCTTTATATCCTGAACTATAAAGGTCACTTATGTTAATTTATATATAATCCTGTAGGGTCCACAAAACCGGTTTGCCATTTTTGCCTGAAATTTTTCCGCTTTGTTACTCAGCCAGTGTGTCTTCACGTATACAAGGCTTCCAACTTTGAATGGGTGTTCACATTCCTTATCACTATAGCCTGCCCTCTTCCTGTTAGCCGAAATGGACTTTTTTAAGTTTAACACAGTTCTTTGAAACCTATCCAAATTATCCGGCTTTGACACATCACAGTCCAATAAATCATTAATATTCCATCTGTTGGTCAATTCCAAGTTAGGCCTATTTCCGAACATAATTTCGTATGGTGAATTTTTAGTAGCTTCCGAGGTCGCACAATTTATTGCTAATTGTAATTCAGTTAATTTGGTGTCCCACTTAGTTTGATCCGAATTAAAGTAAATTTTTAACATCTGTTTTACTGTCCTCAACTGACGTTCACTTTTGTTTCCCTGTGGTACAAATGGAGTTACAAATTGATGATTGATTCCCCGGGCGAATAAATAGTTCTTTAGTTCGACACTTCTAAAACACTGTGCATTGTCCGACACTATATTTTTGCAATATGCAAAATTTTTAAAAATTTCACTTTCTAATACTTTTATTATTGATTTACTTTTCGCGTCTTTTATCGCACTTAAAAATACCATTTTTGAATGGTCGTCAAGTACAATCAGGATATTATTATTTCCACTACTAGACCTGGTTAAAGGGCCAAAAATGTCTATGTACAATTTATCCATGGGCCTAGCTGATACACCAGAAATCAGTTTGCCATGATAAACCTTACCGGTTTTCGCTAACGCACAAGCTTCGCACATTTTTACCTTGTCTTTTATCAGCCCGGCAAGATCCGCATGGTAAAATAAATCGCATATCTTTCTGGTAGTTTTTAATATTCCATAGTGGCCCCCGATTTCCGACTCATGGTAATACTTAAACACCATATCTACTAAATGTTCTGGTAGACATATCTTTGGCTTACTAGTAGGCTTACTTCTATACATCACAACTCCCTTACACAAGAAATATTTTTCAGAGTTAGTACCACCTTTTATACTATTATATATTTTTCGTATTATATTGTCCTGGGTTTGGTGAACCTTAAAGTCCGTATAAGCTAGTGGAAAATTACCTACGCTATTTACAAATACACTATTTACATTTTCTTCCTTAATTGCTACTCTTATGCTATTGTCCGTTACACTATCATTTTCTATACCGTACTGGTATTCTTCAATTTCCTCCACACTTTGCATCTTATCTCTACATTCAAATAGTCTAGATAAATAGTCTGCCACCGCATTGTCTTTTGATTTTACGTGTTTAATTTGAAATGGTAGGCTCAAAATTGTAGCTGCCCACCTACCTAATTTTCCTAATTTCCTAAAATTGCCTAGTACCCACGCTAGTGCACTATTGTCCGTTATTAGCGTAAAAGGCCTTACTTCTAGGTAGCTGCGAAATTTGTTTATCGCGCATACCACTGCAAGTGCTTCCTTTTGGTACACAGTCAAGTTTCTTTGTTCGGATTCATTGAATTTTTTTGAATAATAAGCCACTGGTTTATTCTCACCTTCTATTTCCTGCATTAAACAGCTTCCTGCTGCCTTGTCACTCGCATCCGTACATAGGATAAATGGCTTACTATAATCTGGTATTATTAATACCGGTGGTGTACTTACGCTTTCCTTTAAGCTGTTGAAGCTCTCCTGGCACTCCTGAGTCCACTCAAATTTCCTATTCTTTTTTCTCAGTTCATTTAGACATGCTGCCTTGTCTGCATAGTTTGGGATGAACTTTGCGAAATAGCTCACCGCTCCGATAAATCTACTTACGCCTTTTGCGTCCTTTGGCTCTCTCGCATCTCTAATGGCAGAAGTTCTATCCGGGTCGACTCTTATCTGGTCCTTAGAGATTAGGTGACCTAAAAACTTGATCTCTTTACATGCAAAGCTCACCTTATTCGGGTTAACTGTAAGTCCATGTTTGGCCAGCCTCTCCACAACATCTCTGA
This sequence comes from Homalodisca vitripennis, assembly GCF_021130785.1. Classification (NCBI taxonomy): domain Eukaryota; kingdom Metazoa; phylum Arthropoda; class Insecta; order Hemiptera; family Cicadellidae; genus Homalodisca; species Homalodisca vitripennis. The sequence goes on from NC_060207.1 coordinate 243,430,325, forward strand.
CATGTTCTATATGCTCTGGTAAACTTTTACTAAATATTATTATGTCATCTACATAATTTAAAGCATACTGAAATTTTACACCTTGCAACACTTTATTTAATAAGCGGCTCATTGTTCCGCTTCCCAAGTGTAACCCATATGGTACACGATTGAATTCATATGATTCAAACGGCGTAACAAAACCAGTTAAATGTTTGCTTTTTTCCGTAAGTTTTAATTGGTAAAATGAATTACTCAAATCCAAGTTTGAAAAATAAGTACACCCTTGTAAGTAGTGGTATGATTCGTATACGTCTCCAATTGGATGTTCCACTCTCTTCAACTTACTATTTAATTTTGAGTAATTAATCACCATTCTAGATTTATCACTTCCCGGTTTGGTTACTAAAAATGCGGGGCTAGCATAATTTGACACACTGGGTCTAATTATATTCTGTGCCAACAGTTCATCTAAAATTTTTCTTAATTCTTGCAGCTTGGGGGGGGATAGCGGATACGGCTTCAATCTCACTGGCTCGGGGTCGCTGACTTCTAGGTCAATTTCGAAGTCAATAGCTTGCCCTATTTTATCGGTAAAAACTTGAGGGAATTCGTTAATAATTTTTAAAATACCCTCCTTTGCCTTATTGCACCCTACCACAATACTCTGGTTCACATTATTTATAAGGATTGTATTATTCTGAAATAACTCGATTGTGACTTCTGGTTTAAACTTAAACCAACACATATCCTGTTTTAAATCCACCACCATGCCAGTTTCTTTTATAAAATTTGAACCCAGTATTATTGGCCAAGACAAATTTTTCGAAACTAAAAACTGAACTTTCCAAGAAAAACATTCTATCTTTATTTTTACAATACATTTACCCAGGATTGATAATTCGTTGTTATCTGACGACAAACATTTAATATCAGTATGTTCAAGAATACTAGCCAGTCCTTTCTTTAACAATGAGTCGTAAATGCTTTCGCTTATCAGGTTCACTCCGCTTCCCGTGTCCAATAATACATTATATGTACCCTTACCAACAAACACTTTTACAACCGGCAGGGTCATTGAACCTTGGCTACGTCCGGCCCTTTTTACATTCATACAGGAATTTCCCACATTATTCTTACCCCTTGCCCTCATTTGTTCTCGACCTCTTCCATAATTATAATTATTTTTAATGTCAGTGGGACGTGACCGGGGAGATTCCACTCTCGCACTACCTTCTTGGAATTCTCCCCTATTTATAAGTTTTTTGGGACCGCAGATTTTTCGAATCTCGGTATCTGTGCTCTCTGAATATTTTTAAGACAATCCCTAGCGATATGTCCCGGTTTATTACAAATAAAACATTTTATTATTGCTTTCTTTACCATCATGGGATTGTTTACATACGAGTTTGCAGTTGAGTTTACATTACTTTTCTGAACAAAGTCCGATTTGCAAACTCTACGTTCCTCACATACCTTCACTTCTTCATAAGCTACGTTCTGCTCATATATACATAAGTTGTCAAGGTCGGCAAAATCTTTCGGATTTGTACAAAATACCAGTCTGGCCCTTACTTGAGATGAGATACCTAATTTTATCAATTCCGTCAGTTCGGTCTCAGAATAATCACACAATAGCAATTTTGCATTTTGCTTAACGTTTAAAATATAACTGCTCAGTTTTTCACCAGGTTTTTGTGATCTAGTTACTAAGTCCCTCTTCAAGGCTTCTCTATGACCAAATGGAACAAAATAATCTAATAGTCCTTTGTGTACTTCACTAAAATTACTAGCATTTACCTTAAATTGAAGCATTTTATTGTAAAGTGGACCAGTGGCATAACCTACACTCATATTTATGATCTCACTATCACTTAAGCTAGTTTCACCCTTAATTTTTAACATTATTTCGATATAATTCAACAATTCTGAAACATTTAGTCCGTCTGTGGGTTTAAACATTTTTAAAAATCGCTCTAGGGGATTTGGTAATTTTGCAAAATTCCCTTCTACATGTTTCCCCTGGGGAAGACTCAAACCTAAAATATCCTCATTTCTCGTTTGAGATACGGGCTTGCTCATCTCTTCGAATTCTTCCTCTTCCAGGCTTGTATTTAAAAGACTGGTTTCAAAATTAACTATTTCCTCCTCGCTTACGCCAAGTTTTCCTAGTTTTGCCTTAATTTCAATCAAACCATCCTTAAGTTTTGAAATTAAGGTTTCAGACGCTCCTTCCCACTTATACAACTCACATAATACATCAACTCTCACAGTGAGATGTTTGTGCCTACACACTAGTCTCAAATACTCGCCTGTCGATTTTTCCTCGGACAAGTTTCCTATCTTGACAGATAATGCCTCCAAATCAACTTTTATTTCCTTTAATGCAGTGCTAGGTTCGATACGCCCCTTCAGATTACCAGCGTTGGCCCTGATATTTAATTTCAAAAGGGACCTCAACATTTTTCTAAGATTCTGGACGGTGTCGCTTTCAGAAGCATTTCCGCCCCTAAAATTTATTTCAAATATTAATTCCTTTTTGAGCAACAGATCTACATGCGCTAGCTCCATTTTTATTTTAAAATAATTTTCTTAAAATAAATCAAATATTCCAAACTCACAATATTATTCTAAGTCCTCAGTCTTACACACTACACAAAATTATGCAGGTTTATACACAATGTTCAAGTTCATACAAGTCTTATACAAGTCTTATACAAGTTACACACACTTACAGGTATCAGACAAGTTTATGCAAGTTTACAAGTTCTTTCCTGTAAATAACCTGTTGTACAAGTTTATGCTCAAAAAGAAACAGCAGATTGGCGCAAATTATGTACCGTTTTTATAGCACATATTTTAAATTTATATGGAGCTAATACTTTATAAATTAAACAACTTTTCGGAAATACTTGGTTTATTCCGAAATTCAAGTTTACCAAAAAAAATTAACAAAGTTTACAAACTTTTGATTCGATTTTCTTCAAAACTTCACACAATCGAACAAATCTAATTAAGAGTCTGATTAAAAATGAATTAAAATTAAAATGAAACTAAAAATTTATACTTCTCAAAAAATGGTTTAAATTAACAAAATAAAATAAAAGTTCTCTTCTCAAAATACTCAAAATCAATATAACACAAAACTTGATATTAACTTTATGACCAAAATTTAATTCACAATACTTCAAAAAATGTAATTAATTCTCAGACTCTGAAAGATGGGAAACTTTAGAAATTTTAATTACAACAGTATAAAAAATCAAAGATATTAACTAAACGCTGGTACGGGACTTACTACTTTGAAGATTACGGAGGCTGATAGGGATTTAATACGCACTGAAGAAAAATTAAAAAACTTGAATTAAATTTACACGCGATAAAAAATGGAATTACTCTAAATCCCACACTATAGGGTTAGAGGAAGAGCTGCGATTCTCAACAGGACCTTGTCGTCGTGGCTTCAAGACTCGAACTGACCAGCGAGCCGGGAGGAACGCATCACCCGATACGTCACTGACCGATCAGCTGATTGCCGGTCCAACTGAACAAAAAAAAATGTCCACGCACCGCGTCTAGTTAATAAGAGCCTACTTCCTACCGCGATTCAGCATAAATGAATTTGAACTATGGTACAATCTAAAGATAAATATTGTTGATAACATATAATAAAATTTTTATTACGTCACAGAAATGGGTATTAAAATTTGTATACCAATTCTTCAAAAACAATGTGCACATATATATAAATTTATTTTGGCCGATTAATGGAAATATAAATAGCTAATCTATCAACCCACCAAATTTCTCTCTTAATGATCAAACTCCGTACGTAAATCAACTAAATATAGTAACAGTTATTTTGTTTGTATATAATTCCAAAATTAGCCATGAAACACTCGGTGAGTACAATATACATTGCATTACTCTCGTTAAGTAATAAGAACTCCCAACACTGTGGTCCGTGATTAATGTGGAAACAGTAGACCAGCTGCTACAGTTGATTTATATATGATACAGATAACATCATGTTTTCTGATCTTCTTTCAGATGTGATATTTCTAAGCGATAAGTCAATTAAGGGATTGTGTTGAAATACTATTTTGAACTCTTTAACTTAGTATTGCTTAACATGGACATTTTATGATAACACACCTTTTTGTTAAATAACAAACAGCATTTATCTACCTGAGGGTTCTTGGTCCTTATGTTTTATGAATTTAAAATTTGTTATGTAATATCACTTTAATATATCACTAATTGACATTTTCATCATCCGAAATACTTTTTCTTGGATTTAAAACAAAACAAAACAAAATTTTAGTAGACCATTCCTCTAAGGCTAGGCATTAAATAAATATTATACTTTTTATTTTGGGTTGGTAAGCATTTTACAATTAAAACGCCAAGAGAAAATTTGAGTACATTTTAAAATAAAGACATTTTTAGCAGATGGTCTCGTACTCATGTTTTTATGCAGGGTGACTGTCAAAGACTGTGGCGTGATAGACACTCTTTTGCTGTCCATTGCCCTCTATTCTAGGCTGGTGCCTCAGATTTGACATACACGTTCTCTTTCTGGAATACGAAGATTAGAGATAATGTTGGTAAAGTATAGTTTTTGAAAGATAAAAATGTTACAACAAAGAAATATTCACCTTTTCTGTAATACAGAAACGAAACTGTGCTAGTGTACTGAGTGGTAGATTTTAAAGCTAGTTATTGTAGTAGATGATTCTTATTCTTTTTTATTGAAAAGTTTTAAATTTAAAATATATCTATCAAATATTACCGTGGTGTATTGCAATATGAAATTATTCATTAACTCTGGTTTCATAGTATTTTTAAGTGAATAATACTTTCAATAAGGCAGGAAGAGGACTACAACGCAAGATTGCTCTAAAATTAAATCTTATAAATTTGTTTTACAATCGAATTTCCACTCCATTATTTTATTTTTTTTTGGTTTGAATAAACTACGTATTTTAAGTTGACGTGTGTTTAAATATGACATGACTGTAGCCAGCTTTTTTACAAATTTATTTATTCTGTTATTTTCTCGTTGCCATCATTGTTACCTATAAGAAATACGTAAAAATACCATCGAGTGTCATGCATCATCATCAAACACAATGTTATTTATATAGAATTGAAACTTGTTCGACAATTTTACGTCTATAGGGTACTAAGTTTTATAGATAACGGCGTTTCCAGACACACAGGCTAAATAAACCTTTTGGAGCCTCCCTGTGTGGGTTGTAAATTCTTCTTTTGACATATTTGCTTTAAATGATATCATGTTTTTACTAAGTAATATTCTATTATTTCTTACTTCACACAATATATACGTCATTAGTGTTAATTTACAACATTAAGATATTATACAGTTTTATCAATTATGCACATTTTATATACCTTCAATTTTTATGATTATGTTGAAAATTTCTAAACATTTATTTCAGAAATAGTTGTGATATTCATCTTTTTTTAATATTAAATAACAATTAATATATTAAATTTATAGGTGGCGTCCAAATTTGAGAACAAAGAGATCTAATAACCCAATTTTAGGTTGGATCACATAATGATGAGGAGATAGGAACAAACACTTGAAAGAAATATCCAAGCGAGGGAAACCCCTGCTTCAATGCCACTTTCACTCAATGAGCTCCTCGGGTAGGCTGACGGGTTTTCATAAAAGTAGCAACTTTCTATTCAGTGGCTGGCATTCATGTCATTATGCTCTGCGTTTTTATTTTCTAAAGGTAAAGCGTAACGCAATGAATACGTGGTGGGATAACGGATGCACAGATTTTTCGAATATTTCAGTTATTAGAAATGTTTGTATTAAAATCATATAACTAATTACTACACTATTAGATTATGAGCAACTTATTATTATGACGTCATTATAGTTTATGAATGCATTAGTTCTGAAATTTATAAAAATAGAAAAAGACCAACCATAGGTCATAATACATTTTAATATCTATATTAAATATATTCATAGATTTTAAGGCATATATACTCGTAGCTCCGTTACTAATATTGAACTTGAGATTTCAAGTAAAACTCTTACTTAATAGTAGTAGAATGGTATGCATAACTTGAAAAAACGTTTCTTGGTGAATTACAAAAGTATTTTTGTTAACTTGTCATTTTCGTTGTGCAATCCTAATACGTTAACTAGTTAAATACAAATAATGTCTTAGTAATACTTTAGTGAGTCATATAAACACACTGTCAAATTATTTCTCAGATATTTTTGTAAAATACACACTAAAACGCTTCAATAAAGTTTTTTTTTAAACATGCTGGAAAGAAAAATTTTGATTATGTATATATGTGTGTGTGTGTGTGTGTGTGTGTGTGTGTGTGTGTGTGTGTGTGTGTGTGTGTGTGTGTGTGTGTGTGTGTGTGTGTGTGTGTGTGTGTGCGTGCGTGTGTTATAAGAAAATGCAAAAACCTATCTATCTTAGAAGAACTAACAACTTAAACTGTTAAATTAATATAATATATCCTTTTATTGAGATGAATAAGCAAGAGCGATAACCAATTCGCAATTTTAATTTGAACTGCTTGAAATTAAATTTAGTTGATGCCATGTACATTGAATCGTACGTACATTATACGATATCATAAATATTATTATTGTGTTTTAAAACAGTTAACGGCCTTACTAAGCTTCGCTGAAAGCATTAAAAACAATTTAAATAGTTATATTAGAGGGATAAAAATTCTATTACACGTAAAATAACATTTTAAAGTAATTAATTACAACTATACTCGTATGTTAGGTCAAACAATAGAAACTTTTTTATCATTGAAAACAGGTCTACTGTTATATGATAACGTGTAACTCTATCGTGATCTGCGAAACGGACGCATAACACAATTAAAAGCCTTAACATCAATGGGATGCATATTTATCATATTTAAAATATAATATAGCTACCATAATGCTACGGTAATACTTACCGAGGAAAAAGTGCATGAGCTTTTACATTGTTCTTATGGAGGAGAACTCAAAGTTGTTTTACTGATGGTTAACATTATAATATATAAATTAAATAATTCATTTCTAGTTCCGCAAGACGTATCAAATAAGTGTAAAGTAATTTTCATTAACTGCTAGGTTCACGTAATATAATAATAATAAATTCACAGTTAATAAAACTGTCCATTTTTATTGTTCAATTTAAACAAAATATTTTAATTAATGTGTTGCTTTTAACATTTAGATCATAAAGTAATAGCAAAACCTTGTAAGGAAATTAACGTTTAATAGTCGTAATAGGTTTATGTAGGAGCTATTGAAATTCTAATACTTATAATTCAAATAATTATGAATTAATACAATGATTAGTAATACCAATATATAATTTATCTATTGCTCAAAGATAAATCTTATATTTCAGCCACCATTTAAGATCATGCACAATATTTTCTTGTATATAGTAGACCACCTACCAGCGTGACTTTGTGAACTGTATTTTGAAGGTGAAACCCTTCTCCGGATGGACTATGCAGGAAAATAATACAATCGTCATAATCTGAGTGATGCCGTTATAACAGGCGAGACAGCTGCAGGTCAAATATGTACATTGTATTCCAGCAACGAAACTCAGATAAGCAGCTGCGAGTTTGTCATAATAAGGTGTAAATTCCAATATTTATTAAGATTTGATATTTGCTACAATACGGTAGGAGTACGCTACATAACGTGGAGCATGACAGGCTTCGATAAGGTTCTGTGCAGGATTGCAGGCCTACCTCGTGCAGAATTGCAAGCTTACCTTGTGCAGGATTGAAAGCCTACCTCGTGCAGGATTTCAACCCTACCTCGTGCAGGATTGCAGGCCTACCTTGTGCAGGATTGCAAGCCTACCTTGTGCAGGATTGCAACCCTACGTTGTGCAGTATTGGGAGCCTACGTCGTGCAGGATTGCAAGCCTACCTTGTGCAGTATTGCAACCCTACGTTGTGCAGTATTGGGAGCCTACGTCGTGCAGGATTGCAAGCCTACCTTGTGCAGGATTGAAAGCCTACCTCGTGCAGGATTGCAAGCCTACGTTGTGCAGTACTGCAACCCTACCTCGTGCAGGATTGCAGGCCTACCTTGTGCAGTATTGCAAGCCTAGGCCGTGCAGGATTGCAAGCCTACCTTGTGCAGGATTGAAAGCCTACCTCGTGCAGGATTGCAAGCCTACGTTGTGCAGTACTGCAACCCTACCTCGTGCAGGATTGCAGGCCTACCTTGTGCAGTATTGCAAGCCTAGGCCGTGCAGGATTGCAAGCCTACCTTGTGCAGGATTGCAACCCTACGTTGTGCAGTATTGGGAGACTACGTCGTGCAGGATTGCAAGCCTACCTTGTGCAGGATTGCAACCCTACGTTGTGCAGTATTGCAAGCCTAGGTCGTGCAGGATTGCAAGCCTACCTTGTGCAGGATTGCAACCCTACGTTGTGCAGTATTGCAAGCCTAGTTCGTGCAGGATTGCAAGCCTACCTTTTGCAGGATTGCAACCCTACGTTGTGCAGTATTGGAAGCCTACGTCGTGCAGGATTGCAAGCCTACCTTGTGCAGGATTGCAACCCTACGTTGTGCAGTATTGGGAGCCTACGTCGTGCAGGATTGCAAGCCTACCTTGTGCAGTATTGCAACCCTACGTTGTGCAGTATTGGGAGCCTACGTCGTGCAGGATTGCAAGCCTACCTTGTGCAGGATTGCAACCCTACGTTGTGCAGTATTCGGAGCCTACGTCATGCAGGATTGCAAGCCTACCTTGTGCAGTATTGGAAGCCTACGTCGTGCAGGATTGCAACCCTACGTTGTGCAGTATTGGAAGCCTACGTCGTGCAGGATTGCAAGCCTGCCTTGTGCAGGATTGCAACCCTACGTTGTGCAGTATTGGGAGCCTACGTCGTGCAGGATTGCAAGCCTACCTTGTGCAGGATTGCGAGCCCATTCATTCTCGAGATGTCCTGCGAACAAATAGACACATAATCATAGGTTATTAGTGATGGCTAATAAGTGATGGTCTTGAATAACGCTCAGCCGAATTCTATGGTTGGACATACACCATCAAAGAACTAATTCTTCCCTATGTATAAATGTAACTTTCTTATAAAAATTAAACACAGAAGATAGAAGATCTTTATTGAGATTTATTTGAACATAATATATTTATATTTTTGTTCAAAAAGTTACTTTTCATAACGTAGGGAGGGTACTAAAATGCAAAAGTGTGCTAAAATCAGATTTTGTCACCAGCTTTAACATTGACTTTCCACTATATAACTTTTTTCTTTTTACTATACGAACACGCTACATGTTTTAGTGTTACACATAATTAAATTTCGTATTATTGTAATAGTTTTATCTCCAAACACACATTTTCTGCTATTTTATCGTTGTCATTATTGTTACCTATAAGATCAATGTAAAAAAATTTCAAAGTAGTGCTCAGCTAATTCCGTCTATAGTAATACTCCATTATTGAACTGTCTGTTTACTAATATATAAATAAAGACTCATGCAAAATTTTAATTTTATAAATTATTTGGTGGTTTTATATTGTGTATACAGACACACAGAAATAAAACTTTTTTTCCGGAACCACGAGTAATCGACCATTAATTACTAGGATAAGAGCTATTGTATTTAAAAAAATCATATATATATATATATATATATATATATATATATATATATATATATTAATATATAATAACAAAATAACCAACTTAAGGCTTTTTCGTTAAGTATATATGTTAATAAAGAATTTAGTAATTAGAAGTACTAGATATAGTTTTATACTGATTCCAGATGTGATATAGTTATGTATCTGTAAGTGTTGACTCCGAAGATTCTACAATAGAAGCTGGCAGTGTCGGCAGTTGGGAGAAGTTAGCCTATAAATTATCACATGAAAGCAGAAGTCGCTTAGAACAGCACTTAGAGAAGGATCCTATCTCACCTCCTCTGGTTGGAGGAGCGGTTTGAAGATTATAATATTTTTCGGTATTCCAAAGTTTACTATTAATAATTTTATACAAGACTAATTTGAAGTTATAGTTATATAATACAAAAAAATTCATGGTGCTATTTTAGTTGTAGTAGCTGCTAATATATATATATATATATCTATCTAAATATATATATATAAATAAATATATATATATATATCTAAATATATATATATAGATATATTTATATATAAATATCATAATATTCTCAAAGTACGAGTACGACTGAGAAAGTTAACAACGCTCAAAAATGACATTAACATTGTATGGAACAAATTTTAATCCAGGATAATTTTTTGGTGGTCTTAAGACAAATGGGCAAGATTTTTTTTATGTTTCCTACTTGACGTTCCTTTTGGACGGATAAATTTCAAAAAAAAACTTTAATAAACGATATATGGAAAAGTTTTTAGCTAATTATGGTTATTAAGAATGTTTCAAGCCAAAGATTCTGCATAGTCCATCGTAAAAATTGCTTAAACACTACTTCTAAATGTAATAGATATGCATGGATTTTAGAATTATTTATATCGAAGTCAACGACAAGGCAAAGTTAAATGATGGTGTAGTGGGATGGTGAGCGCTGAAACTCAATCTGAACAGTTTTCTACGCAATAACTCTAGCCGCTGCGCTGCCGTGATGGCAGATTGATTTTATGAACATTTCAACCCCAGATAAATGATATTATTTATCATATGTATTTATACCTACGAGTAGAGCTCATGGATAATAAATCCATGCACGGTTTTATAGATTCTAACCATAACAGAAATTTACGTAGTATGGAAAGAAATTTAACAAAGGGTAACACCGTAGGTTACAAGACTTGGACAAACCATTATCTTTAATATTACCTTGGTTGTATGACTGTAAGGAGTTTTACATAAATTTAAAACAATTTTTCGTAACATTTTATCATTTTTGGCCCTCGGTAAGTTGAAAAAATATGGATTTTCTATGGGTATCGAACCCATTTAAACGTGTATAACAATTGATTTTCATTACAATTATTGTATTTGTATATTTAAGTGATGATGCATATGTGTCTCAAATTTTATCATTCTAGGACATCGCGAAATTGTAAAAAAACCGAGAAAGAGTTCTTTTAAGGATCAATACATTTTTGTATTTAAGATATGATGCATATGTGTTTTGAATTTCATGTTTCTGTGATATCGGAAAGAGAAAGATAGAGAGGGAAGGGGGTAAAGATTAAATTCAAGAATCTGTATCCTTTGTAAGTGTGTTTTAATATGAAAGTACTAATATTTTATATACTAAGTTATACTTAAATGAAAATTCGATAATGTAAGGTTGGTTTTTTTAGATTAAGGTTTTGAAATATTATAGTGTATTAAGACCAAGGGCTCTTGTGAGAGGATTTAAATAATAGGTTCGATTGGCAATACAACACCCTCAAATGTACCAACACGTATTTTATTTGTAATAGTATCTCATTACATTGATTAAAATTTTAAATAACAATGGATATCATCAACCGACAAATTGAACGCAAGTTTTATACCAATTATGTTTAATATTATTCATTACATTTATGTTGTGTTGCAATAAATATGTGTTCATGAACTAACGTGAGAAAACTTTCTTTTAAAATATTTAAAACACTTACATAAATTTACATGACTAATACAAATGAGTGACTTTTCCTAATTGAGAACATTTAAATAAAATATATGGAATAAGGAAATATGAATTTCAATATTAAACTATTTATCTGATTTCTACACATTATAATATTTCATTTTCATTACTTTAGGTACAGGTACCTTGGAATTGTAAATGAGACGAATTAAAATTATTAATGAACCCTGATATATAATACTACGTTCCTACAATTAAATATAAGATTTTCTTAACTTACATTTTGTTTGCACTTGACACTTATTACGCCTAAAATATTTTTCCCCGTATACAAACACAAGCACCGGCACTCCCGAACGTCGCTTTTTGAATCCAGTGCTCGACTTCCTGCCTCTCCCTCGTTGTTCCTGAGTTTTGATGTGGTTCTCCCGCCAGCTCTCCTGACCACGCCTATGCCAAATCTCTCCATCATAATTGGTGAGTACCAATTTTTAATATCAGCATGGCTGTCCCTTACTTCGTCGCTTGATTTTTATAAATACGCATTTCCGCTGCTTAACAAGCATTTCATGTTTGTTCATCATCGGTGTCTGGGCGGATGTGCGTATCCACTTACATCCGGAGGATGTTTGTATCGAATTGTAATACAAGACTTCCTTTCCAGCAACTATCTGTACATTGATTCCATGAATTTTGTTATACTAATAATTACGTATGACTTACAATAAGTATTAGTTGCAACACGCGTACTAAACATTTTGTATACTGGTTACATTTATTTTATTCAAGCTCTTTCCGAGGTTACCCGATTTTCTGATGTTATGTTATTGCTAAAATTGCATGTTGACTCGGGGCCTTTCCTACATAGTGTAAAGAGAGAGATAGTTACTTAATTTTAAAAGTATTCGTATATATTTAATACGAAAGTTTTTGAAATATTGTTATACTAATGTGAAAAATATACGTTAAAGTTATAGATAAATGTTAGTAATAAACTCTAAAACACTGCATTTATATCTTTTAAAAATTCTCTTCAAACATTGTCAAAACTATAATTAAAAAACAAATTACAATATATATCATATTTTTTATTTATTTACTATTCATAGTTAATTAGTAAATGGGAACTTAAGTTGAAGTTTGATTTTAAGTCTTTCACAATTATTAAGGTAAATTTTAAATTTACTCATTAAAATACAATAATTAATTAAATTAATATTTTTGTTATACGAATAATAAATATCCACTGCACTGATTTGCAAACGCTCTATTTAAAACACATTAAGACATTTTATTATTTAAAATAAGGAACTTGTGTTCAGCCAAGCTTGAATTTCCATGTAAGATAATCATATTTCAAAGAAGAAACATATGAATGGGGTCCACAGGTTAGCGTTCTTTGCTGTGAGCTCGACCGAGGATATCTGTGCAGACAAGTGTGTTAGAATCGTGCATGGCTTCCTAGTGTACATTTCTCTCAGATTTATGTTTATATATCAGTTCTGACTGCATATCATCTCAATAAATACTGTATTACCCAAGAGTCCGTCCACACATTAAATACATGTTCCTTAACATAGTTAAGTATTAATGTTTATACTATATTGCAGTTTATTTCAGTACCAAACGAATGCAATGAGTTCTAATAAGAAAATCAAGTCATAGTTTTATTCGTAATCTAATTATTTCGCTAATATAAAACAACATATAAGATTTTTATCAAAAAGTTATAAAACAGTTATCACCTTATGCCTTATGTATTAAAACAGTTATGTATTTATTGCCTTTTGAAAAGTCTTTTACAAATATTTTTTAAACGTAATCATGTCCTAGGTTTGGTAAACTTTGATGAAACCATGGTATTCATTTAACAAAAAAACTATGTAAGTACGTTTTATATTATTTTAATAGCAACATAATTTATTTTAACTATAATAACCAAAAACATCAAGATGTTCATTAAAAATCATTATTATAATAGAATCCTAAAGAAGTTACAAACAATGAATCCGTTCTCTATATTATATAGTTAACATTTAATTTGTTTTATTCTTGATTTTTTGTAAAATGAGAATCAACAACATGAGGTTTAAAACAATGTTAGATTGTACTGCCTAGTATTCAATGGATATATGGATATATATATATATATATATATATATATATCCATATATAAATACGATGTATACAGTGATATATCGCCGCAGTTATAACAAAACACTGTTGGAATTGTTTATAAGTATAGTTCGGCAAATGTTAGTGATGTGAAAATTCAGTAGAGCATATGAGACATAAATATAAGAGGCTTGGGTTGGAAACAGTGAGTACGCTTAGTTATTGTTCTTAGGTATTCCTCAGAAGTACTTCACGTACATCGTGTTGTACGATAAAACATTACGGCTCTTTTCACACTAAACGCACCATGCAAGTCGTTATGTGGAACTAAAATTATATTCTTTTAAAGTTTTTAAAATATTTTGTTATTTTTTTATGCATATAAATAAAATAATTTGTACCAATTATTGGGGAATAAACTACACCAACGTTCAGCCAAATCCTGGGCTTTACATGTCCGTCATCAAACTCTCCCTTGCTTGCGTGGATAAGAAGGCACATGCCAAATTTCATGTCCATGGTTATATTCGGTCTCGAGATATCGTGCAGGTAGTATTGCTTCGCTAACGCTCAGCCATATCCCATGGACTGACATTTACCGTAATTGAACCCTGCCTGCATTTACAACAAAGAAAGAAGATCTCGTGCAAAATATTATTTCCACAGGTCAATTTGTTCTCGAGATACATAGAGGCAGTAATGCTTCACTAACGCTCAGCAGAGTCCCATGGAGGGACGTATCTCATCTCAGTTATTAATTTTAAACGTAGAAACAAGGAGTGGTAAAGGTTTCAAATCCACAGTTCAATTTGTTCTTACGATATATATATCGCAAAAAAACATAGCAGATAAAATTAACTACCAGCTGGGTTATGTATACATGGAAAAACTTATAAAAGACACTTGCTTACCTAATAATACAAGTAAAAGTTTAGTTCGGAACAGAATTGAATCGCATAAATTATAACCACAGAAAAATTTTAAACTACTAAAATTGCTAATGCGAAACAAATGTATTACTGTTATTAAGAGCGTTTTTCGGACTTACGGATGGATACACGACCAAAGGTCACTGTACCTTTTGTGTATATCACATCATATAATAGTTGATAAAAGTGTTTATTTAATCTAAGACCAACGGTACAGTGGCTATCGAGCCCAGAAAGAAATCCGACCATCAAAGATTGACTTCAGTTGAAACACGATCAAAATAAATTATTTTCTTATTAGAAAATATTGTAATGAGTAAGAATTCCATTTTCACATAGGCCAAAATAATTATAAGTGAAAAACGTAAAGAATGTATTTTTTATACATTTTAGTTTTAATTTAAAATTAAAACATTTTATGTTGTAGACACGTGTAAGGGCATCAAGTCATCCTCAGTGTATAATGTAATATCACATTTACATTGTTTACGTCACAATGTTATTACACATTTACATCACAGTGTTACAACACATTTACACCACCAGTGTTATTACATTTTTACACTGAAGATGGCTTAATGTCGAAACACGAGTCTACACATAAGAGGTTTCAAGGTTTTTATGTTTTATACTAATCTTAAAGAAGCCCTTATATTGTAGAGTATATTTGTAGTATAACTAAATTTATGAGTGGGACAGTATTTTGTGGATTTTGTAAATAATTTAAATTATGCAACCTTTAGAAAATAGAGTTAGTTGCAGACTTACTAAACTTTTGTGTAAACTTCCTTAAGTACTCCAAATATACAGCTTATTGTGAAATGGCTTCCTCTTAATCCTACAAGTTTATGAAATAAAAGAGACTGTGAGTTGATATTAAGGGAAAGAGTATGCACTAAGTAAGGGATGGTTATTCATAAACAACTTTAGCTAATTACGTGAACACTTTACACACTTTATTACGTACTTTGCTCTGTCTGCGAGTAACGAAGTTGGTCATTTACATACATTAAGCTCAGTTCTCATTGCTTCTAAGTAAACTTACAAGTGCAACTTTCGCGAGGAAAAATCAAATATGTATTTGCTTTAAATTTTAATATATTTAGGTGTTGTATAGGGAATTTCCTCCTATTGTTAGCGTATGATAATTGATCGTTATGTTGTTACATTGATATGTAACGATTTTAAATATCATGCAGGCATAAAATATCCATATAAATAGGGGTTTTCCCTATTATGTATAAATTAATTATAGCGGAAGACATCAATGAAAAGAAACATTTTACCGAGAGTTAACGCATGTAAATCTCAGAAATTGGGAACCATAGAATTTAAATAAAATCAATAACAAGATTACACAATTAAATCAAATGCTTAACAAGCCTAGCCAAATTGCACATTTGGACTTTTATTGGCCGTTGCTTAGCATCTATTGCAACTTGTATTTGTTTACTGATCGTTTTTTGGATACGTAAATCTATGGTTACACCTCATTATGTATAGAAGTGTGTGAACCAACTTCAACATGGTAGTAACTACTGTCAGAATTATGTTAACTGTTTCTAATCTGAAGGACTAAACATTATCTCCTAGATCTTAGGAGTTTGTTTTTACGCTTTTATACATTATTAAAAACGTTAAGTTTTTTAATTTTTGATAGTTTTGCATATTAACATCATTAATTACGACCGGGAAACTCACTATGATATATTTTAAGATTTTTAAAACAATTAATGTATTTCTATAAAGGCCTCAGATCTCAAAACATTAAAAATCGTTATTGTATAAGAAAATATTTTCTGAACAAGTAAATATTTACTTTAAATGCGCTTCATTAATTCGTGTTAAGGAGGAATGAGTACTAAATTATTTTAAAGGACAGGAAAAAGTTATCGTTCAAGTGAGCTGCTACTAGAGTGTTGTAGTCTGTAGTTATGGCCTCGTAAACACACTCTTTATGTCCCTACTTCACCCCATTTGTTTGTAGTGTGTTGTGTATTTAGCCTTCTCTTTATAAACCCTTTTACAGGCTACCAGCTACTTTTGTAAAAGCAAAATTCAATTTAAAATAAATTTTTATATATCATCTTATAAAGATGGAATAGTCCTTTTCCACTATAACCTAGGGTACAGGAAAGTTCCTTGTACAGTTTAAACTATTACCACGTATACAAACTAATAGGGTACGATATAGTCTCCTTTGTATGAGATTAGCTATTATACTGGATGTACCAATTGCTTCTAACTGTAATATTAACATTAAACACAAGTATTCATTATGCAATCCATTTAGAACTTCTGTAATACGCAGCATTATTCTCAATAGCGATAAGATTTCATTAAGACAATTAGACTATTAATAAAGTACAACACATTTGTAGATGTGCTATGAATAATCACGGATTACTTTTATATGTCCTCTATTATATGACTTTGTCACCTACCCTAGGTCACGGCCGCAACTAAAACTATATAGACATATGACTAAACGACACTGTATTGTATCTAAGTCCTCTATAATAGTACATGCAATAATATTGATATATATATATATATAATATATATATATATATATGTGTGTGTGTGTGTGTGTGTGTGTGTGTGTTTTCTGTCAGACAATAACAATGAGTTGTATATCAAAGGTCAGCTATGAATTTAAAATAATCTAAAAGTTATCATTCCCTCATTCAGTCAGACATTCAAAGCCGCATTTATTCAGCTTCCATCTGCTCGCCAATTATTTCCCTCTTCGACACCAGGTTATTATCTTTCCCACAAATCATTAGTCTCCCAGTTATATGCCAGAAAATCGCCCACGCTATAAAAAGCCTTTATGTCAGGATTCGTTTGAGGCGAGTCTTAGATACCTTAGGCATTTCTTGTATTGTGAGTGACTTTAGTAGACGTTTTATTAATGACTAAATGGACAGTAAATAGAGAAAACAAATATAATATTCATTTATTAGTTATTATCCTGGCTGTTGGTGGTGGTTTGGAAGTCACCTTTAAGCCGTTGCTCCCCAGGTCAATTGTTCTTAGGCCTATATTCGCCTGGTAAAATAAGGAATCTCTACTTCACTTTATACTTTACTTTTATGTTCGGATGGTATTTTTGTTGTATTTTAAACAAAATAATGTTTTAAATTATACAATCTTAAGTTTACAACGTAATGTACATTGCATATCTTATATTTCCTATGGAGTATGATGTAATGAAGTTATAATATATAAACCAGAAATTTTTTTCTCAGGATCTAACTGCGTGGCTCGATTTTTCAAAGCATAAATTTCCTCCCCAATATAAAAATTTAAAGATATAACGTATCGCAATTTTTGATAGGTTTATCCTCTTGAGAAGAAACTTGAGGTTTCTTACTAAAAGATAATTTTTTAAACGATGCATAATTTATGAAATACTTTCACTAGAACTTTTCACCATAATATTAACCACTAGCCGTCCAGTTCTTGGTTGAACAAGTTCTTTATGATTTAGAAGAGTGATGGAAAAATTATACAACCGTGTATAAATGTTTAGATTTTTTATCTGAGTCGATGCTTAAGAAATAATGAGGTCCCAGATTTTTATAAGTCCCCAGCTTTTAATTTACTAAACCTTACTTCACCAATGCATCTTGTAAAGGTTCTTCTAAATTTATAAGCAATATTTTACGGTAAATCTCCTTTAAAACCACCATAAATAGTTTAAAATTAATTAATTTATACATGCAAATCTATTTAAATAAATAAAATTATATGCATTGTTTTTTTACACATATTCGTTCGTATTTATAATGAATATTATATTAATTTTCCTCTATTTATGGTCCATTTAGTCGTTAATATTAATGCATGGATATTAAATTATGTATAATAAACTTAAATAAACTTTCATATAAGATTTTATATAATATATATTTATATTTCATATAAACATATAATTGAAACTAATCTGACTACCCATTACTCTCTAGGATTGCAAAAACTGGAAATGAAATGACCAGAGTATAAATGGATGGTTTTCCATAATTATAGTTAACTTTTTATTCGCAATAATCTCTAAAAAGCGTCAGGAACATTTATACATTTAATTCGCTTGATGTTTATAATATTACAGTTCGTTAATGTAGATGAGAACTCACAATACAGGGGTGTGGGGAAGGTTATTATTAAACACAGTTATTGTTGTCAGTGGTGCTGCACTAACACCAAGTTATTGTGCAATAAAACAAAACTGTAAATGTAAAGGATGAAATGTAAGTGGCACTACATAAGTGCCTAAAAACCGATAAGTAGTACCGGTATGATTTTTGTCCTATTGTGGGCATTTCTCATTACATTTTGAAACAGACTAATCCATATTTATCAGGCGGTGGGTCACCGATTAGAAATTATATGTAAATATATCCACTATGTCTTTGGAAAACCATCCAATTTGGATAAAATCCAAGTAAGTCCCTGTCATTTACCATTATTTTGTTTTAATTTTGAAACCAAACCATAACTAAAAGGAAGGTTAATGTATGTGGTAATTTTTTGAACAAAAGCTAACATTCCAGATATCTGCTAAATATTTTTCTTCAAGTCACAGAATCCATAAAATGTAAAGATAGTCGGTAATTTAGTTCTGAATCTCAAGAGAGACACCTTTCGATAGAGCAATAAAAAGCTGTAAACCTACCGTTTATTGTAGCTTCCCACAAGAGAAAAAGATATTTCATTTCCGTTCAACATGCTGTAATATATGTTGCATTGATCTAAAGAAACAATATTCAACATAGTGCCATATTCAATTCAGATATGTTAAAACTGTATTTTGAAGTAGGGTGTGCATATTTTCATATTGTCATGTTATTGGGATCATTAATTTACAAGTATTACGATATTGAATGATACATATATAAGTAGACCGAATATTATGTGTAAGTAAGCTTCGTCAGCTGATATACTGTAAGCTCATTTCAGAAGCTTTGTTGTCTGATTTTGTGAATAATGAGTTAGATGTTCGCCACTGAAGAGAATAAACGCAAAACAATTTACAGAAGTAGTTACATGTGTATTTCTGTATAAAATAAATTTGTTTTAAATATAATTCCATCAGATAAATCAGATCTTCATCAATCTGTTTTGAGGTATAATAACTAAGACTGAACTTAATTATCTGAACACTATATGTTTTGTTTTTCGAGGTTCACTGAATTTTGATGAGAATAGATTCACAATTATTTAAAATCTATTTATTAAAATTGTAGTTATCATAACAGTCAACTTTAATGGTGAATTTACATATGAAATTAAATTCAGTACTGCCAAACTTTTAGAGTTGTGTGTACCTCTGCTAAAGAACTAAGATTCCATTAAAAATACTTTCAAATCGTGTAAATAGTAGGGGTTTTACTCTGAATATATATTTAAGGGCAGAACTTTGCTTACTTATAACGGATTCCTATAATGCAAAGCTATTAATCTTTAAAAAATAATCATTAGACAGAGGACAGTAGAAAATCAATTAAGGTGTTTTACGGTAGTTTAAAAATTAAAAAATTATACATTTTTTTTATTTCACTTTATTTTTCCTGTGTTGTTTTTCTGAACATTGTGACATAAAAGGTTATTTAATACTGACAATGGAATGTAATATAAAAAAAAATATACAACATATTTTCTGCACAGTCTGCAATTTTTGTAACAGAATATGTGATCTAAGAAACGATAATTACTATTATTTATTTGTTATAATAACTATGCATCCAGAAACCATTGTTTTTCTTTCAATGGTTGGCTAACCTGAAGTATTGTACCAATTAAACAGCAGACAAGAGAAGTAAGAAAACATTGTTTGTTTAACAGTTATGAAGGTTTATTCTTTATTAGTAGAAAAACTTAAAAGTAAATACACATTACAAATATTTCTCCTAAAGTGTTTGTGTCTAGTGTTTTAGAAGAATATATTATTCAAAATGCCTAGGAATACTAGTGTTTTCAAGAAAAGGAAACGAGTATTTTGTAAGAAGACAGTAGAAACTGAAATTAGGCATAGTCCTAATGCTGATGTTTTGGAAGATATGACTAGTCTAGATGAACCAGTTAGTGCTTCAAAAGCAAAACTAGGAAATATTTCCAATAACTACCAATCTATTGTTGATGGTGAGCCTAGTCTAGCCTATGAAATAGGTGATTTGAATAGTTTGTTGAAAATAATTTCTAATATAGCAGTTTGTAAACATTGCCATGAAGCAATTGATTTCAAAAGTCGGTAGGCGTGTTGGACTTTTCTTTTCTGGTGATTTTAACATGTTCAAGGTTGGTAGTACAATGACATTAGCTTCATATGAAAATTGCTGTACTTTACCTGGGACTACACCATCACACAATAAAATGTATGACCTAAATGTTAGAGTTAGTGTACGGTTATGCGTACTATTGGAAGGGGCCAGGTCGCTTGTGAAACTATTTGCGGCGTTCGCGTGCTTAAACTTGCCCTCTAAACCTCCTACCAAAGTTTAGTGAAATACAAATAGAGTTCTAGGGGTTCTACAGCTGAGGATATATGTTTTTCATTTATGAAAGAGGGCTGTAGGAAGAAGCAGTGAAAAAATAAAATGATGGAAATATGGGATTTGTGTGTTGCCATCGACGGGCACTGGGCAAAAAAGCGTGTTGGACATACATCTCAAACCAAAAATGGCGTTGTAACTGCTACAAAGTGGTGTTGATTACTGGTAACGTTTTGGTAAGATGCGCGTCATACTGTTCTAAGTACTGTCGTTGTAGAGGCAAAAGTAGTTTACTGGCCATCATGATGATAATTGCCAGTGCTAATTACCAAGGAGTAAGTGGGGTGTATGGAAGTGGTGGTAGGAGCCTGTAAAATATTTCAACGGATTCCGTTCCAACTTATGATGATCGCCTATATTGAATATCTTGGGAGAACGGCGGGACAACCTTTTTAAAAACAAAGGGTTTGCTGGAGTGTTATTAGAAAGCAATGCCTTTCCCCTTATGGTTAAATGAATGTCCAGTTACAAAATAATCTAGAGTGCATTGGAAATGTCCACAAAGGCGTTATGTGGGCACACGCCTAAGGACATTAAAACTAAAAGAAGGTAAGGCAAAACAAATTGATTGGAAAAACCTTAGGCAGGTCCGCAACCCGACTAAACAGTTGCTGCTATATTATCAATTCAGAAAATACTACGGATTAGCCATACGGCAGAAAATATATGGGTAATTTGAATGACCTTGAAGCAAAGCTATATGGCAGAAAGAATACTACCATTTACTATCAAGTAACTCCTAATTCCTTTCAACATGGACTTTGCCCGAAAGGAAGTGATAGTTGGTGTAAAATAATCAAAAAATCATTGGTCCAAAATGAAAAAAAATATGATCATGAAAAAAAAACATTTTCACCTTCCACTTTGCCATAATGGAGAGGCTAAAAACTATTTTTCAAAGATGCTTAGTGCTCCTGACCTTCTAAAAAAGTGCTTACATGGTAAATCACAGAATCCCAATGAGTCTGTGAACCAAATAATTTGGACTCGCCTACCGAAAACCGTGTTTGTAAGCATTCACACACTTCACTTAGGTGTATATGATGCCATCAATACTTTTAATAAAGGAAACATAGCAAGGTGTATGGTATTTAAGAAAATGGGATTGATTGTTGGGCAGAATTTTTTGATGCTATGAAAAATAAAGATATATCCCGGCTAAAAAAGGCTCAGCGCATGATCTCGGAAGTTGCAAAAAGAAGCAGACAATCCCGTGAAAGTGCTAAAAGGAAGTTAGAAGATGAATGGGAAGATTTGGAGGATCCTGATGATCCCAGTTATGGAGCAGGATGCCATTAACTTCAGTTACATATTACCAAGTAAGACCAAATGTATATTTTAACTTTAACGTTGATTTCCCGGAATTTAATTTTTTTCTTACTTATGTACCTTTATCTCAGGAAGTATTAGATGGATCATTATGAAAAAAAAAAACCACTTGTACATGCCACCAATATACACATTTTAAGCGCGTAACATTGTAAAAAAAATCTTTAATAGTTACGCAAAAAAATAAATAACATAAAATTTTTTCAAAAAAAACATGTATTTAAAAAAAAATTCTTTTTTAATGAAATTTTCTTAAAAACCAAAATGTTTTGCGCTCTATTTCATGAAAAGGACCTAAAAAATAACACATAAAAATTTTACTGTAATCGAACCAGTTGTTCCTGAGAAGAAGGTACATAAAATATAGGAATATAGCATTGTAAGGATAGGGCCTACCGAACCCCCTTAACTAGATTGGGTATTGCTGCTCAACCTACATGTATCTGGAATTCTTTAAAAACCACCCTGGAAACAATGTGATACTCGCATTATTTGGTTCTTTAAATGACAAAATACCTAACTAAAACACCTAATATAATGTGAAAACAACAAAACCATAATGCCATTCATATTAAGCGTCAATACTTCCCTCCCGACCAAATCCTTTTTATGACATAATTATAATGATCAGATATTGATTTCTAATGAATTAATGTGGAAAGGTTTGATTACCATTGAAATAAAACGGTAGGTCGACATTATCCTTCGCTTTTCTGGTTTCTCCATTTCGTTTCTCACACATAAGTTCTGAATTTGAATTATATTCCTCCTATTCAAGCTGATAGTAATGCATGGTGGTCTTATCTTAAACATGGTGTAACCAAAAATAAATATTCGTCATTTACCTAATGAAATGAATCTAAGTGGAACTTGGATGTTATCACATGACGGTTATTAAGGTAATTACCATTCCTGCTGAAATATCTCGCAGCTTCTGTATTTTAATCACAGACGAACATTGCTCGTGTTATTTATTTATGGCATTAATTTGTTTTATTGTCAATAGCAAAGGATTATTTCATCGTCTGATATGTATACGCGATTTATTAAATTAATTTTAAAAACAATAGTAAATTAACGATATAGAGGCTCAAAACGCTTTAAAACCTTCGCTAATTATGGGAACTTAATTTATAATATGATCTGATCAGGTATGGTTGTTTATTAAGGTTATTAAACAAAAGTAATAAATACGTCTTTACGGAAGTCTGAGAACCTAAAATCTGAGAATTCGTTTAATTAGCTCCTTTTGGACAAAGGATTTAGTTTACGATATTCAATGATTATTTTAAGGCAGATGCGATCTTTTATTGTTTAGAAATGCTTAGAAAAAAGACAGTCTCAGACAGTAACATTTTCGCTATGAAATTTCCTTAACAATTATGTTACCTAATACCAAAAGGGGGTAACGTATTAAACCATCCCATTATATTTGGGTTTTATCCCTTTTGGGTTATAGGAACTAAAAATGATTAAGGAGACGCACTTTTAGATTTCAAAAATGTATAGTTTTTTTTGTAAAAAAGTACCTTTTAACGAATGATTACGAATATTTATACTTTATATTAACATAATCATTATAAAGCATAAAAATGTATTGTTCAGAGTTGAATTGAGGTCTTTAAACTGTTCATAAACGCCACTACTTATTACATTGCGTATTATAACTTGTTATTCATACTCATACTTACTCTTTGTTGTTCAGCTAGCCGTTTTTTTGGCTAACCTTGTCACTTATACAGATGTTCATATTTACATACAGCTGTTGCTTTGTTTTGAAAGTACTATTTTACTTTTTTTAATCTATTATTCATTGTGGTACATGATTTCATGAACTCTTTTGTTAATTGATTGTGATTGAGTACTTTAGTATTTGATTGGTGTGTGCTGAGTACTTTAGTACTTGATTGGTGTGTGTTTTTTGAAGCATAGTAACGTATATGCATTCTAAAATCTAAAAATGCCTAAAATTACTAGGTTTATTATGTCGATCAAGATTAAAGACAACGTGTGTACTTGTAGTGATTTTTCTACTAGGCTTAGTATTAGTAACTATTTAATAAATTTTTATCATTAAATCATAAAAGGCATCAGAAGAACGAACGAAGGGAAGCACGTTAAAATGAAGCGTACAGTTTATTTAAATGAAAGTCTAATTTTCCTAACCTTGTTTATTTATTTAGTACAATTATTTTGTGAATAAGTTGTCATTTGAAACGTATTGGACATAGGTTGCTATGGTATTTTAAACATATATATTATTATTTTTTACTATCAGAGTTCAAAAAATCAATCAGCAATCGATTGAAAGTTGTCACAGCTTTTAATTAAAAAGTTTATAAAATTATAAATTTTTAATATGTGTTTCAACTAATTAATTTTATGCGGAATGTAACCTAAAACGTGTGCTAGAAACATAAAAACAATGGATCAAGAAGTTAAAAAACTATTGCTTGTAAATTACTTGAGAATTCTCTAAATAAATAGCATTGATCGTAAAAAGAAAGTTTTTTTGTTAATATCTTGTTTACATTAACTTTTAAATAAAATCTAAAAGTCTTGTCCATGTAATTTGAATAATTTATAAATTGCCTAATTACATCCATAATGATCCTTAATTATTTTTTGTGTATTTCCTTTTTTCGTTTGATATTGACGTGATATGATTTTTACCAATCATGAAGCTTTTAAATAGCAACATTTTTACGAAGAGATATACTCGTCTGTGTAGCACCACCTAAAACGAGCTTAATTTCAGCATGTAATACATACGATATTTTAAATAGCGTGTACGTAGTAGCCACATGTTGTTATTATCTGGGTTTTATTAAATTACCACATGGGGTCACGTGGTAACATGCAATTTATACATTAGGATAACATCAGAAAATTAAATTACCTTGTATTCGCAGAACATAATGTGTTATTAAAACTGTATGAAATATTGGTACTCATCTTTGTAGCTTTATCATATTAGAGCTTATACGGATCTTTATTCCACAAGAGGTCTAAATTATATTAAAATTGTACATCATAGTACATTATTCTCTTGACAATTATTCTATTATACGATTATTATAATTAATTTGTTTATAGTAGTTAAAGTATAAATGTTGTTGAAGTTAAATACTGAAATATCAGTCATATAGTTAGGTCCGCGAATTTTATATATTTGTAAATTGAATCTGTGATAGAAGTGGTAAGATTTTCAAA
The DNA here is from genome assembly GCF_021130785.1 of Homalodisca vitripennis. Lineage (NCBI taxonomy): Eukaryota > Metazoa > Arthropoda > Insecta > Hemiptera > Cicadellidae > Homalodisca > Homalodisca vitripennis. The sequence goes on from NC_060207.1 coordinate 243,456,076, forward strand.
TAAAAGATTTTTCAAATTTTAAGAGCTTTATTGAGAAAAGGCTTTTTTAGACATTATAGGGTCAAGAAAAGTGCAGGAAATCAATTGCATTGAAATTTTAGTATGATGTCAGCATCGTTACTGTTAAAATATATATATCACTACTTTTCGATGATTTAAATCTACTCAAATAATTAATATAACTTGCAAAATTTGAATGGCTTAGGAGTGTTTAGACCTGAAGAAGAGGTTGGATCACAATCCCAACGTAATGTAATATGTTTTTAATATTTAAAAGTTTATGTTCAAAATACTACTAACCTTAAAATTAATCCAAGAATTTTATTTAACTTATATATTCAGTATATACATAAAAACATTATAAATATTTGTATGTGGGTATGCATGTATGTATATTTGTGTTTTATATGTAAGACGAAATAAGCTAAATAGCAACAAACCCATATTATGTAATAGCAAATCATTGTAAAACATATTTTTTTATCCCGAATCTTGTTAAAGCGTTTAATTCTGGCAGCCTTAAGATGGTATTAAGGTTTATTAATAATAATCTGATCATACCCCCCCCCACCCCCCCCCCCCCCCACCCCCCCCCCCCCCCACCCCCCCCCCCCCCCACCCCCCCCCCCCCCCACCCCCCCCCCCCCCCACCCCCCCCCCAACCAGAAGCGCTGAGATGTTTTACAATTATTGATAATTGCGAGTATTTTACAGTCAAAGTTTTTCTTGTCAACTGTTTTGAAATCTTAACTCTAGACCTTAATTCTTATCTCATAGTTTTCTTTCGCTAGAGGTCATTGTATTTAAGCATTAAGCTATTGCAGTATACGTTTATTGCCACGGAAATGGTTAGTTAATTTTGGGGAGATTTGGCTTTAGTTTCTCGATTGAAGAAAGACGATTGATATCAATGTCATATGGATTAATAGTCCTGTCAAATTGAATAGTCACATCACTGATATACCAGTTCCAATCTATGATTGTTCAAAGAGAAGTTTATACCATAATTTTTTTTAAGTCATAGATGGATACAAGTACATTTATTAATTCTTCAATTTATTGAGATAAAATGAGATTATCATGTTCTTTCCTCTTTACTACTGATGTTGATGTCGACCTCATCTAGTGGACTAGGCTGTGATAAGGTCATTGAAGCAATATCGCTTTTCTCTTCAGGGGAATGAAGAATGAAATAAACGACGTTGGAATTTCGCATGCAACCTGTTTAGGCAACAGTAAAATTTACAAGTACATTAAATACCAATTTAAAAAGATTTTTTTCAAATTCTGTAGGTAGTTGCAAGCCAAACTGATGTTTTTGTTTGAAGAAAAACGTAATGTTTATTTAAAATTTAAGTGCTCTGGAGGTTGAATGGTGTAGCAGTTATTAGACTTGAGAGGATAGGTAAATGTAAAACTGGAATGAAGCATTCAACAAATTTTGAACACTACTTGATGGTTAAACCTACAGATTTCTGGAAATATTTGAATCAATTTTGAGAAGATATTCTCTTCGGTCAGGCTTAAACAGTGCTGTGATTAATCCTACGTAACTACGTCCGTGTTAAAACTTTGATAATTAATCTGCTTCCTTATGCCAATATTTTGGTAAAGACTAGTTAATAAGGATTTAGAGAATCTTATGTGAATATTAGAATATATGGAATATTATTAATATAATTATAGAATATTCGTAAAATTTATTTTCTTGATTTTATGGCACTAAAATATAAAGGGCGCTATTTTTTATAACATTTTGTAACAATTGTTTTAGTAGAGTTTGCAGTGAAGTTTGTTTCTTGTTGTATGTTTGTGAGATTTCAATTATTCCGGTGCCATTAATGAGAAATTTGGGCTGTATGAATCAGTGGATTTTGGAAAACTTTTTTATTTATTTCTTTAAATGAAGCAAATTAAAATAATTCTATAGCATATTTCATAAATGAGAATAATGATCTTTAATAGAATTTAGATATTTTCTGTACTAGCCTCATGAAAATAATTGCATTAAAAAGATTTTTATGAATTTATTGGTAAAAGTACCGAATAATTTTGAAAATTGTTTGTAAACCGTTATATAATTCATACAAAAACTCGTACAGTAATATTTTAGATATTTTAAAAATTGAGAAATTTTATTTGTAATCGGTTTTTATCATTTCGTCTGTATTAATCAAAAGAAAAAGTTTATTTCGATGTTCAAATGTCAAGTATTCATATGCTGGATAACTAACTAAGTGGCCACGGTCTGCTTACTAAGTTGACAACCATACCAGTATGGAAACTGTAATCTGTGTGAACTACAGCCACTCAGCTAGTTGTTGTGGTTCATGTTTGGACTGGTACTACTGTTGTTGACACGTGTTATTCAGAGGTTATGTTAAAAAATTATTAATTATTCATTTTAGCGCTTAAAAGCGTAGGTACAATTCAATTTCATTTAGCGTCGGATAAATTTAGAATGCGCTGCATTAGAACTATTAGTTTAAAGTTAGCATAAAATATTGCTTTTTATTTAGAGTGTAATGTACTGTATCTAATAATTTTCTAGGATTGTAAAAACGTATTTATGTTAAATTCATAAAAAAATTATGAATTAATTTTAGTTTTTCAAGTGTTTTTGTTAAACAAGTTTAAGTAATTTCTATAACAATCATATCAATATAAATTTAGGAATCCTAAGATGATAAAAAGAGTTAAAAGATATAGAAATAGCCTATGTCCGTAGTTTTCTAATCAAATGTTTAAAATTTCTGATTTATCATGCACAGTAATAATATATAACCTAATATAATGTTGAAGTTAACGCGAGATCCATTATAAGTAGCTGGAAGCGATATATTTTATGGTTAATCCTCTTTATAATATACCCGTATAGTACCATCGTTGGGCGGAAATTACATTACACTCCATCTGGAGAATCTCTCGTGAAGAGCTACTGCCTGTTAAAACCTGCTGTCAGCCTGGATCTTTCACTACCCTTAACGTTACTTTATCATTAAATACATTGAGAGTGAAAAAAAACCTTTTTAATTATATATTAGATACCTCCTTCTTAGTTCTTTAGCTAACGCAGCTGGTGATATCTGATTATATTTCCTGACAAGTCCCGCGTCGAAAATTTGCTAACACAATTATATTCTTAATATATTTTGATCTTGTAAGAGCCATGATCATTCAGTAGACTTCCAATCCTTAGTTGAGCAAAAACGTTCATTTAGTACCTGAGGACTTTTTGCATCAATATTCACATCATAAAGAACAATAATACATAGGAAAGTAGTATGACTAAGGTAAACTACAATATAAATCCTCTTCCGATATCCTGATCTTGTTCTAACATTTTTACCATGATCTTAAACACTACGCTTCTAAAAATGCAGTTTTAGGAACCTGTAGAGGAAAACCGAGATTTATAAAAAATCATTCAAGTCAAAAATGAAAAGACTGAGGAAAGATAAAATTGACATCAGGCAGAATATCTCACTGCACAATGCGCGAAGACTAGAGACCTAAAGAATGATGAAGAACATCAGTTAGTTGCGAAGATTCATAGAGATGTAAATGTTCTCCAAAAAGTACTATGTGTATTAACAGTAAATTTTCATCAAAAACCCATTTAAAGTGAGCAAATTAAAATCTAACTTATTTGCTGTGAATTGGAGGAATTGGAAAAGGTTTTTGTACTAGTAGTAGTAGTTATTAAAATAACACTTTTCCTTTGTTTTAATAACATTTACTACTAAAATTTTGCTGTAAAACTTCATGTTATTGTATTGTAAAACTATGATAGTGGTAATTACCTTATCATAATAAAAGGTATGGAATAAAACATGGATGTAATAAAAAAAAGGAAGTGACTACTAATAATAAAACACTTCATATAACCAGAATCAAATAAAATGTTTTTATATTTCAGTGGTAGCTATAAAAGGGGTATTTTTATATAGGAGTTTTATCAATAATATTATGAAAAGTTATAGTCTAAGAAAATTTAGTTGCAATAAATGTTCTCACATAAGGGCACAAAATTAGTGTTTTAGAGCCTTTCCACATAATAAATATCGTTATTATTATAATTATGATATATTTAACCTTGAAGATACACCCTTTTGAATCCAAATAAACTGTCAGAGCCCGGTAATAAAACAAGACTTTAATGCCCGTATATATTTTATAGTGAAACATATCGTTAACCTGGGTTTGTCAATTAAACTGCTTTTTTCATGACTATATGTTTCGACAGCACAATTACAACTGAAATCCTTAACGAATTCATTCGGTTTTAAGAATTATACTTACGTCTGCATCATAACCGATGTAACCATCGTTATTTAAATAAAATATACAAAATCTCTAAAATAGTATTGCTATGGAAACATTGCTTTACGATAAGACAATAAGGATAATAATCATGTTGCTAATATAGTTGAAAACGCGATTTGGATTTTACATCTCACACACGTGAGTGATTAGAGTTTGGTATGAGGCTTTGAACACATTTAAAGTAAATCAAGGTCACGAAATAGTACAGTAATATAGCAATATTGACCGTTGTATTTCTTTAGTAAAAAAATCTGTATTGACGTTCATAAATGTTAACAAATACTAATATATTAAATGTCAACTAAAACCTTTCTTTCAATTATTTTATTTCTACTGATGGTGGCAATAAAATAAAAAAAGAGTTTTAGCTCACTATTGATTATACAAAATAAATATAACTCTGTAATGTTGAGTTAATAACATAACATATAAATTATATATTAATCTCAAATATACTTACAAATTGTGAATATTATATATAACTACATAAATACGCTTCCTGTATAAATTTTAATGAAAGGAACTAATTAAACTTAAACCTTGCAATACAGGATGGTACGCTTTTAGTCCTACCTTTGTCGTCAGTTCCTCAACAACTTTCCTGAACACTTCAAATATTCACCAGCTATTCTATTGAAGTAAATATAAGTAGACCTTGCGCCCCTTGCGGACCGCGCCCTGATTGGTCGAGAGGGGGGTCACGTGATCCAAGATGGCGGCGCCCATGTATCACGTGATCAAAAAATAGTGGTGCGGGAGAAATTCCCTCATGTGCGGGAGAAATTCCCTGCTCACACTCTTATCCTAGTGTTTTGGGGTGATTTTGGGTGTCAAAATCGGTGTTTTTTTCGGTAAAATCGGTGACTTTGGGTGTGAAAATCGGTGAAAATCGGTGATTTGTTGGGTCCGGTGAGGGAGAAACGAGGGACGGAGGGAATTCCAATATGTGCGGCGGTGGCGGGAAAAATTGGCGGGAACAGGGGAAACATAACCTCACTTTCTTGGGTTTCCCGCGTATTCAATATGGCTGCGCCCATGATGAATTGGCGGGAACAGTAGAACATAACCTCAATTGTGAAATTGGCGGGAACAGGGAAACATAACCTCAAATGTGAAAAGGGCGGGAAGGTAAACTAAACAAGAGAAATAAAGACGAATCGTACCTTATTGTGTGATGTGGTGATTCGATGTGGGCCTGGATGTGGTTTCGGAACATCCGCACTACGTATAGTACCCAGGTTAAACATTATCCAGTATAAGAATCGGTCCAGAGAGCTGGTAGACATCCTACGACTGGATAATGTCCCGTCCCTTGGAAATTAAATTTGGAATATAAATTTTGAATGTGAAGCCAATTGAATAATTAAGATAGAGGTAGAACTCGACAGAGAGAGATCTACCTGGGGAGATATATTGTGAATCTTCCCACAATCAGCTCACGGCACGTGGGGCATCTATCCCCCACTCTGTTGGAGCATGGACGGCAGAGTGTATGCCCACACAGTCGAAGAGCGATTGTTGGTAGATTCGCAAAGCAAATGGGGCAGGACACTTCGCGGGGTTGAGTGGCAGGGGTTGATCCGTTAGACGGCGTAGCGGTGTTTCTACGTCGGGAGTCCTCCTCCATGCGGGTAGCCGTCTCGTATAGGAAATCCGCGAGGATGCTGCGGATTTCCTCCCAAGCGGCTGGAGCGGCGGCACGGAACTCCTCCACGGGTCTCCGCACCATCCACCGTTCGCGGATCTCCTCCAAAGTGGCGGCACGGAACTCCTCCTCCTCGGGTCTCCGCACCATCCACCGTTCGGTGTCGTAGACGGCCCCCTCACTGATGCCCTGCACCTGAGCGACTATACTCAGGGACCTTGACACCGCCCTCATTGCCTCCCATTGGGGATCTATGTCCTGTAACATAGGTAACGAATTAAACAGATGAAACACTACGTAGTGGCATGGATAATGTAGGGAAATGAAACGTACTGCAGATGGTGAGAGGAGGGGTGGCGAGCCGGGCAGCCACTTCCATGGATATGAGGGACTCCTGTGAGGTGGGGTCGGGGGAGAGAAACCAGAGAGCCACTACTGATGGGCGAGACTGTTGGTGGAGTAGACTGATTCAACCTCCGATAGAACTGAGGAGAGATCCTCAGAGGACTGTCCTCCGGGTCGAGGGGTTGCGTCGGAAGTCCCAAGAAGTACTCAACTGTCAACAAGAAATATCCATTTTTTTGATTCTGTAAAACAGAGCGGAAACCTGCAATATAATATGAATGCCCTATATACTAACCGAAATCGCCTCATCTGAGCTGGAATTAGATTCCTCCATCACCACCCTTTGAGTCGCCTCGTCGGGGAAAAGTCGACGCCTCGGCTATAGCCCTATCGGCAGCAGCGATTAGACTCTCCTCAGAGATGTCAGAGGGGAGAGTGATGTTTGGGTTAGCATCACCGGTCCACCCGAGAGTCGATGGTTGAGACATCCTAAAGCACAAGTGAATTTAATACATGGCGGGTCCCGCCACCGGTTGCGGGACTTAGCAGACAGGTCTATAGTTAATACTGCACGAATGGAAAATAGGATAATGGTAATCACCTCTTCAATACCGGCGCTTATGACATGCAGTCGGCCGCGTCGAGTGGTCACCCATTGCCCAGACCTGAACATCCTCTGGATCTGAGCCTCGTACTCGTTCTGAAATAGAGTTCGATTATAGGGACTGCAGTAATGCGTAATTAGTACAATGGCAACGGTAACAATAGTGTACTGACCCTGGTCACCTCACGCTGAAGGACAGGAAGTGTAGCCCCGATCATCACCATTATTCTGAAAAAAAGAGAAAAATAAAGTTAGAAAAGCTGCCACAACACCTAAGGAGTAAAAATTAGAGTATTGAAATGTGAGCTAACCATATTCAGATGGACTATAGACCCGCTATCCGTAGTAAAGTATCGATCCCGAGTAGCCCCGGGCACAGGGATCGGTTGACTCCTACGCAAACCGTTTTGAAGTGGATGGTTGTTCCTAAAAAACACTTTACAAGTTAGAAACAGTGTTGAGGGACAACTCGATAGAACAAATAAATAATCAAAACAATAATTACCTCGAGATCGTTGCCAGCCACCACCAACAGCAACATGGCGAAAACGGTTAAAACTAGTTGCCACAGACATAGCAAAGCTATCACAGCAAGTGCAGCTGCAGCCGATGCACCGCGCTTTTATACGCGGACGCCTCTCCCCCGCCGAGACTCGCACTTGCACCGCATTAACTGCAATTTGTGACCCACGTTTCCACACCACGGTAAGCCAGAATGGCTAGGCCGTAGGGGTCCCAGTGCGTTTTTTGATTATAGTGAGTTTCCCCAGTAGGCCTATTCTCACTCTTTCACTTTACTAATCACTTTACTCGGTGAAGCCTTTCAATGTGACCAGTATTTGTGTACAGCCCCAACCACCGCTGTACACGATAGCGATTCACTCCATTACAATGTATCGCTCCTCAACATATTTTTGTCTCCTGTAAGTTTCAATAGCCACTTTACTCGGTGAAGCCTTTCAATGTGACTCAAAAACTTACCGGAGAATTTTACATTTTTTTATATTTTTTTATTTTTTACAGCATCTAGAGCGAGGGTACATACCCCTGGACTTACGGAGTTTAGGCCTGCCATAGAGGTATCTGTCACACACACACACACACAACTGCTCCCGGTCTTACGGAGTTTAGGCCTGCCGTAAGAGCAGTAAAGAGCCCCAGGACTTACAGGTTTTACGCCAGCATTAGGAGCTTACCAATCATTCACCCCGCTCTAGAATTTTTCGTATCTAACCTACAGTCAAAAGTCACTTTACTCGGTGAAGCCTTTCAATGTGACCCGTCGGCGAGTCCTTTCAAGCCAACACGTCGGGATTCTCAACTAAATGCCGAACCCCTCCGCCCCTTTACTAATCACTCGCCGATACTAAATAAGCGTTGGTATTGTGCAGCTGTTTGTTAAGGATCTCGAAACGGCACTTTGCTGCAATCATTGCGCACTTCACATTGGGATCCTCGGTTGACATATGTTTGTGGCAACGAGCAAGCAAACCTGTGTGTTGTTTTACAGCTACACGGATTGCCGGCCTCCTCGCACACTATATCGTCCAGTTCACGGACATCACCGTGAAACTTTCTCAAGAACTCTGCCTTCTCCAACCCGCGCGTGTAAATCACGGCAAAGGGTTTGCATAGAGTGCGAAGTACATTAGCTCTGTAGGGATAATCACCCTCCTCCCAAGAAATCTTATGGTAGTTATCTTCAAGCCAGCGAGCTGTTGTACGATTTTTGGCGCTCAACCCGTTCTCTAGGAAAAGGTGGTTTAAATATAATTTGACATTGAAAAGAGTTTTCCCACGATCGCGAGTTCTTTAAGAATAAAGGGTCTTTTATTGCCTTGAAATGCGTGAAATTCAACTACTGCCACATCCATTGGGCCAACGTTTGTACAAGGCCACTTGCTAATTTATAAGCTGTGGAGCAGAGGAGTCCCTGACTATCTGCTTTTGCAAATACGTCCTCCTCTACCAACCCTGATGCTAGTGCGTGAATGGTAAACCGTACAGACTCTTCGATAATAAAATTGTCTCTGAGAGCAATGTACATCAGAGGAAGGCTGTTTGTAAACTGAGTCCATTCGGCCTCGTTAAGCGTTAAAGTATGCTCCCCGTCAAAGAGAAACACGTGCATACGACCGAAAACATTTGTGACCTTGATATCCTCCTCCGTGTCCGATTTAATATAAAATTTGGTTTTATTCTCCAGAGCCAGGGGTTATGGGAATTGAAATGAGGAGTGATTTGATTGACATCGTGTGACCAATAAACGCATCCCTTTTTTACCTTAAAGAGAACCCCCGAGAGAGTCACCCCGATTCTTAACAAACCCTACAATTACGCATTTTGAAAGATCACTATCCAAAAAGTAGACAGATCTAAGAAAAACCCCAGTTAACGCATTGATACGCTCTTTACGTTTTGGAATCCGCGTGGGTTCCACGTCCATAGTCTGCGACTCCATCTCAACGTCTGACGTAAATTCTCAAATTTTACTTTTAGACAGAAGAATTATGACCAATCAGAGACGCGCTTATTCTGACCAATGAGATTTTTTAGCAGGTGGTTCTTCCCCCTCCACTTCCTCCTCCCGTTCGTATGTGAGAGGATCTATCAAAAAAGAGACATAAATTTTGTCACAGTCCCTCACATCCCAGACGTCGCGATGGGATGTTTAAATTAGCACAGTCGATGGATCTACACCCTTTAAATTTTCCGTCCTTGAACAAGCAAGCGTATACTCCGGCTTTTATACCCTTTTTATACCCTTTCAGCTTTCACATCATCCTCTCTGCAAAATCTAACCCTAATTCTGTCAAAACCCGTCACATCATACAACGCGCTATTAGGTGTGAAATTAGCACAGTCGAGGTATTTACATGTCTTCATCTTGCCGTGCTTCCACAAGGAAGTGTACACTCCGGCTTTTATACCCTGTCTATACCTATTTAGAGCCTGTTTAATAGGATTATCCTCATCATCCGTGTCGTAGGCCTCGGGCTCATCGTTTACCTCAAAACGAACCTCAATTTTGTTAAAGTCCTTAACATCATAATAAAAGTCGGTATAGGATGTAAAATTAGTACACTCGAGGTGTCCCAATTATTTTCCTCTCTTCTTCTTCCTTATAACCGCGAATGTATAACCGCGCCATCGTTGCGAGAGTGTTCAACACTGGGTAGGTAATGTACGTCGGCGTAGGAGTCGCTCAATTTATACAATTACCCCACCTTACAATTACCCCCACCCTAACAATTACCCCCCACCCTAACAATACAGCCCCTGTGTTGCGGTATCACGGGGAAGGGTTCAAGTAGAACCTGTAATCTCGAAAGAAACGGATCGTTCATTTCAGCTAACTGATCCAAAATCGTAATCGATCCCCTAATGTATGAATCCATATAGTGACACTGACAAGTGTCAGGACCTGACGTAGCGTCGGGCCCACGCACATTCCTTGAAATGGCCGTATCTATAAGAGTCACTGGGCACTCTAACTGTAGGTCTAAAGCGAGCAAAGAGTCTTCGCATGCCCTCGACCTTGTAGAGTAGTTCGTTCTTTAATGTTAGGTATCGAGTCGCCTCGACCGAGTCAGGCTCGTTTAGAAAATTGTTTAGCTTTCTCCATGACACAGAATGAGACACACGTACAAAATTCAGCTATTTATAAGGGTTTACCCCACCACCGCTCCTACACCACCCGCTTAACGTTACCCGTGAGCAGAGTGTATGCCAGGTGCGAGTCATATAGTACTAAGCAGTAAGCCGCAGTGTTTGCAGCAATAGCGTTTTTAGTCTCAATCTCCAGACGCACGTCTACGGGGCCAGTTTTTATTGAATCATTCTGCTTGGAGCAGTCAATAACATAGAGAGGTACGTTACTTTTAAACGTGTTGAAATCAACTGTAGGGGCACCTTGTATCTGGTAGTATGAGCTCTGGAATCTGGTAAACATGTCGTAGAAAATGCGTAGATCACCATGGATGTTATCGTACGGGAAGTACTGTGAATTCAGAAACAGTTTGATATTGAGTAGATCGCAGTGATCAAAGCTGGAAGCGTCTTTTTTCAAATTGTTCTTCCTTCCAGTCTGGAAACCTAAAATCACGTAACGAGGTTTTTCAATTTGGGTACTCGTTTTTATTGTCCAACTATGACGTGTTGTCAACGGCAAACTGGGGTACTCGTGAATTTCCCATGATCGAAACGGAAGGTGAATCAGTGTATCTTTCTCGACCATACGCAACAGCTTTAACCTGTGGCTGTCTGATATTGTAATGTAAGGAACCCTCCAGTACAAGTCAGTTATATCAAGATCAACAGTAGCAGCGTCAGCTGAAATTACAGCATCGTTATCAGAGGCGGCTCTCAGAAGAACCAACTTTTGTTTACTGTTAACCACTACCTTTTTGTAATCTTCGAAAAATCCCATCAATGTCCTAACGGGAACGGCGTAATTGAACTCTTTAACAGCGTCTGCGGAATTATTCGCCCCGAGCCACCCTCCGTTAGCCAGACTCATTTTTTTCATTTTCCTTAAAAGATACCAGTCCTTTGATCGTCGTAGTTTATGCCGACACTACGTGTTTTATCGATTACTTGACCGTTCAACTCGTAACGAATCTCATCAAATAAATGTGCCATTGAGTTGTTCACTAGATTTACATTGCAAGCACTGCCGTCAGCTTTTTTAGCCTGCAGCGTCCCTTTAAAACATGTATGAAGCTTTCGAACGGTGCTGTGATTATGTCTTGCTGACTAATCGGTATTCTGATTTCATCGTTATTCTTAAACGTAGACGAGGCGTACGGTTTATGGGTATGAAATTCCCACCCCGTTACGACTTCATCGTACATTGCTCCGGACTCTATCGATAGAAGCGCCATACTTAAAGCCTAGAGACTTTAGAAACTTTATGTTCTTTGATGTTAACGCTGCCACCTTTCGGTGATTACTGACCAGTGTGTGGCTCGGCAACTCTCTAAATACTAGACCCATTATTGTTTTCTTATATGCAAGCGTAGTGAGACTATCTCGTTACGGAAATTAATCAATCTGCCGTCCTGGTCCTTGAGTGTTACGGAAATGTTGTTCACTCTACGAACGTTCACCGGTAAATAGATTACATTGGCGGGTTTCTCAACTATTTTATAGCCTGGGGCCACTTCAGGATAGAACTCATGCAGCACGTGTCCCTCTACACCGTTTTGAAAGGATCCTCGTGCGATATTGCATTCAACGCGTATAGTATTTACATTCATTATGTTTATGGGGACATCGGATGTGTGTACCCTGCCTGGCTCAAGTGGTTTTTTACTGAACCCTAGTAGGGGAGCGATTGTCTGTTCTCTGTCAAAGTGTATGATTTTATTACAAGTGATTTCGGATTTTAGCGTATTATTGTTTCCTTTCAGACTAAATGTCACATCCGCGCCTAAATGGGATTTGATGTATTCTTCGATATTTTCAATTTCGTATGACCCCTCTGCTATCTTGATTTGTTTATTGTCACCGTAATAAAACATATCGTTTATTTCCCGTTTCAATATTTGGAATCGTATAGTATGTGGAGAGGTCAACTAGACCAATTTCGTAATCACCATCGCTCACGTCCATTGGAGGAAATACCTCGCATGATACCTGTGGAGCAGGATCGCTAAGTGAAAACATCACTGCTGAGAAACTTTAAACACAAGTGTCCGCAGACTACTGAGCCCTCACTCTGTCTTCTCTCGTAATTATACCGTAACGTTAACGTCTGGTCCTAGGTATGATATAAGCTCTATTGGTGGTCTTAAGTTACCAAAACTGTCAAAGTAGTATACCCTGTCACCTATCTTCCTGTAACACACACCCAATGTGTACCTTCACCGGTCGAGTTATCCAGATTAATTATGGCCGATTCATACGATCGCGGGCGTTTGGGTAGAGCGTCTCTCATATAGACTCCACGGAAATTCGGAATATTAAGTAGTTTCGCGTAGTGTACTAGCTCGTAATTTGATAACGGCTTTATTGGTATCGACGTTTTTTTTATTGCAACACCTCCTCTTCTTTCTTACCCCACCGCCTCTCTTTGGATACGGCTTGAGGTACATACCCTGACCTTTACGTTTGGGCTTCCCTCGCTTGCTCTTCCGCCTCTTCCCTCCACCGAGGGCTGTTTTGGTCTTCATGGCTCCTGTTACAGCTAAGGCTGCGGCTCTTTCCCCAATACTTGCGTCTGCCGATTTGACTCTTTCCCAGGCTCTTTTGGCCAATTCTTTGTCGGCTTCTCTTCGGTGTTCGGAATCCCTGTATTTTGAGTACGCTATATCGTGAATTTTACAATATTCGTCCAAGGGATTTATACCCTTATCACCCCTTGCCAATCTCACCCCTAATTTCGTACCTGGACCACAGTATCGGTACCCACCAGGTAAATGGGAGTTCGACAGGTATAGCGTCAATTGCACGGTTCAAAAGATTTCCAGCGACCGATCCGGCGTTTTTGCAAAGCGCTCGAAACCAGACCTCTTCCTCGCTTGACGGTTCGTTTCAATCTGTTTCGCTTTACTTTGTGATTTCCCATTTTATTCCCTTATATACCGTAATACGTTATAGAGTTGCCTGAGCAGGGTCTCCCTAACACATGTGATCTGCAGTACGTCAAAGATATCCGCCTCGGATCTTGTAACCACTCCTGTAAACTCGTCGTACTCCAGAACGTGACTGTCTGTTATAAAGTACAGACGGCCATTTATATATCTGAAACCTCCTCTAATTCCATCAGGGACTCCTGGCAACACGCTACTGGTCATACCCAACATAGTGCCTCTGAGAGTGCATTCGTTAAGTTCTACAACAAATTTGTCATCGGTAAAATAAAGGTCCTACCTGTATTACCGTTCAACGCTGCGTTCACTTTATTTATTCTGGAGTGTAAGATTGTATCAATTCTTTTCTGTCTTAAAAGTACGAGTGACGGATACTCAATAATGTACAATGTCTTGTCCACAATCAAAGCCACCTCTCCGTTCGGTCTTTGGTACACAGCCGAAATGTTTGTAAAGTCTGACGGTTAAAAACGGCAACCAATCGGTGATTATTAGAGGATTGGTAAACTCCTCACGTGTTTCTAAGCGCGTGATTCAGACTCAGAGCCCATACATACTTGCCGTAAAATGCGTACAATCTATTTTTTACAATAAAAAATGTATTGATTCTATGTTTCAATGTACAAATGTCCAACTCTGTAGGTATTGTAGGGGACGTAGAGGTTGACGTGGGTGTGGTGGTACTGGTAGTAGTGGTAGTCGTGCTCGAGGTTGTTTGTAGATGTTGTAGTAGTAGTGGTGGACGTGTATGGAGGAACAGGTGGTCCGTAAAATATACTGTACTGCCAATTGATCATCTCTGTCTAAATCATATTGGTAAAGATTTGAAATACCATGTGGTACAAAATAAAAAGGATACATTATAGACGACGAAAGTGATGAATGTTGCAAAGCCTAGAGCGTGTCCAATTTCGTGTAATAGAACCAAAAAGAATGAAACTTTTCCAGGTGCAGGTAGATCCATTGTATAATCCCAATCTTCGTCACCGTCCATATGAACATCTGTCTGGTTCATCCCCAATATAGGGAGAAAGGCGTGACCCACTAAACCACCCCTACCATCAAACACTCTACTGCAATTTTTCCGTAGATAATACAAAATATGTTTCCTGGGAGCGATACTTAAAATGATTGTGGGGTTTATAGGGTCCCGCCGGAAGGTCAGGTTGGAATGTCTTGAGAATAGGGCGAACGCATCCCGACATAGTTGGTCATACTGATAATTACTACCGTACATAAACCAGGTAATATCGTTTTTCCGCCATCCGTAGTTTGGGTTTGCAGTGAAAGACGCTATTAATTCGTCCGAATTGCCGCATCTGGGCTGGTTCATTAAGTTAGTCGTCTCCTCATTTACATATCCGGTCACATTCAAGCCGAACGTCTCCTGAAACCTAATGACCGCCTGTGTAATGTCTGTGGATAGCTCTGAGGTATTAGTATCGAGATAGCCGTATCTCTCCAAGTACAACAAAGTTTTATTAGCAGCTATCAGAGGAGCTACACATAGAATAAATACCAAGAACCTCATCTCACCAGGTTCCAAAGTAAAACTGGCGGTAAAAATGTCAGCTGCTCACATATAAATAAAAACCATCACGGTTTCGATCTCACCCTGCTCACTGGGTCTTTAAAGTATGGGTCGACAATGTTGAACCTAATCCACTCGTCTTTATTGATTACGTTTATAGCGTCTAGCGGCGGAGCAAGTAGTTTGGTACATATCGTAAAAGACTTTACTCAGTTACTCTCACTAGGTAATTCACGGTCACCGCGTCACTCATTTCGGTAGGATCTGCCAGATCGGTGACTTTAAGGGCACTCGCGTTCCAGCTTTCCCCAGCTCTGTTCATGGCGTGTTTTTGAAAGTATTTGAGATTAACAGCTTCACCCTCGTATAGAGGCTCTTCAATCTCGCTCAGACGCTTATGTCCAAAACTCCAATGCCCGTCTTTGCCCATTTGGGGTATATGGCTATCTACATATCGTTTAGTCGTAGCGTCCGTAGGCTCGACTGGCCATCCAACCATGCAGAGTCTGAAATTATCGAATGTAACGGTAGAATCTGTAATACTCTTGATAGGTGTAAGGGTACGTAGTTGTGACAGAGTCACAGCGTCACCCATTCCCTCACCATCGCTCAAGTTGATTATTCTTCTCTTTTTAGCGTCTATTATCTCAGTATTGAACTTTAGTGTTCTTTTATTTAGCGTTCGCAAGTTGACGGCATCCGCTTCGTTCGTGGGGTCAGCTATCATGCGCAACCTGTAGTTGTCAAACCTGTAATATTTGCTGTTCGTGTCCTTATAGGGTACCTCCCTAGCAAGACGACGAAGAGTCAGAGCATCGGTCCAGAGTAGAGCATCACCTATGTTGCTAATTCTGTTACCTTTAGCGTCCATCACATTTTTCTTGGATACAAGCGAAACGTCAGACACAGTCTTGAGGACTGCGCTATCCACATTATTTTTCAAGGTCTGCAAGTTTATAGCGTCTAGACTCTGCTGGGCGTCGGCCACGTTACATAACCGCTTGCCCTTTGATATCGTAGTTGCCATCGACTGTGAGACTGAATCCTTGTCCAGGCGGACCTCTCTTACTTCCTTCACGGACCGTATGACCAAACTTGTCAACACTCATTGTGTAAGTGATGAAGACTCCTCCTGTACATTGCTCTTTATAAAATATCTTATCCCAGTCAATATATGTGTTTTCATCAACATCTAAGACGCCGTGGAAGCGAGCTGGAGGTACGGTAGTGTGTATCTTATTGATCCAGTGAAATAGTTTGAACTGCTAGACGCCTTATAGCTTCTTCATTTGTATTTTGTAAGCTGTTTATTTGATTCTGCTGAATAAGCGCTTGATTCTGAAGGATTGCAATTTGAGAGTACAGTCTTCTTACATCTTTCTTTAGCTTTTTGTTTACAGTATTCGTAACTCTCTGGATGTCTTGCTTCTTCAGAGATTGCGGGCCTCTGACCAAACTTATTGACGGTCATCCTCATCAATGATCTGAATCTCGCGTTACCATCACCTGATATAGTCTTTGATTCTTTGAGTTCTTCGATAATGTTTATTATTTCGTTCCTATGTCCCGTGTTACCGGTCTCTGCTGAGGACACGAGGAGTCTGAGTCTGTCACACAGTTCGT
This sequence comes from Homalodisca vitripennis, assembly GCF_021130785.1. Classification (NCBI taxonomy): domain Eukaryota; kingdom Metazoa; phylum Arthropoda; class Insecta; order Hemiptera; family Cicadellidae; genus Homalodisca; species Homalodisca vitripennis. The sequence continues at coordinate 243,472,743 of NC_060207.1, forward strand.
TTGGGTCATCATAGTAGATAGGGTCTGGTGCTCCTACATCCTTATACCCGCTACCGGTCTTTGGGAAGAGTTGAGAAATAATGACTTTGTATTTCGTTGAAGCGTTACGGTTCACGTGATTTTTTATAATTGTAACTTCTCTTGTGAGCAGAAGACAGTGTCAATATATCCTTGTAAGCTCTCATATCGTTTACGTTGTAACGTTTGTCATCAGGCAGACGATTAAAAAGCAATTCATAAAGTCCCTGTGTAGGTCTGTAGGACCGTTTCACCTACGAGTATGCTACCGTCATCTCCAAATGATAACTTCTTATCTCCTACCATTAGCGTATTGTTGTCGTAGCGTGGTCCGTACGTATGGTCGATCTTACTATGTTTTCCTGACATATCCTTCATTATACTTGTCATGTACTTTATGGTTAGTGGATGGGAGAACGTGTTCTGTATCCATGCAGATGCTGAGAGTTGTCCTTCTTTCGTGCTGAGTATATCACTGACGTCTGGTGACGACGGTCCTGCTTCAAGCACATCATCGTCCTGCAGGAACGCAGGTGTTTTGGGGGTTGACCATAACGTCCGGAGTGAACTGTACGGCTGCCTCATCTTCATTTTCCTCCTCTTCTTCTTGCTTTGGTTCGGTTTTCGGTTCAGTTTTTACAGATCCTGTTGTTTTTCGTAACTCTGACAGGATAGGTTTGTACTGTTTTTCTAGAAATACGTCTGTGGCCAGAGTTCCTTCTCTGAACTGTTTATACTTTTGCTTTATAGCTTTCCTCAAACGAGTTATACTGAGAGGTAAGGTCCTTCTCCTTTGAGGCCATTGTTTAAACTGACAATGTGACTCGGTTTTAGTACTTTAATACTAACTACTTTATGGCAGTTCAACCTGTCTAAAGAAGAGGGCTCGTTTTTTTATGCTTTCTTAGAAAGCGTACGACCTGCTTTAGTGACACCACGGTACCTAGCCCTCTTAGGTAAACTGTTCTCGGTATCTGTACAGGTCTATCAGGGTCCCTGAACACAAGGTCCTTTTCCACCCGTCTCTCCACTGGGGTATCTCAGCTACAGTATACTTGTCACTCTCCACGTGCTTTTCCATATATTGTTTCAGATGCTCTATAGGTCTGTTCACCCTACTGTGTATGTGAATCATGTAAGAGTTGAGTAACCAGAATTCACTTGGATTAGCTCCTGGTAAAACTCCTCCAAGCCTCAAAACTGTTTGGTATTTGTAATTGAGTAAGTCCCGTCCACGCAGTGTTATTCCGAACTTATCGCAGTACATTGGTACGGTCGGTAAAGCCAATTTGAGAAATTCTGTCGTAAAACAGACTTTGACAAAGATTGTTTACACCAGCAAAATCTTTCTTCCTTTGACCTCGCGGTTAAACCGTCTGGGACGGGGCCGTAACCTACGTTGTAGCTAATGTCAATGTAGCACTTTGAAGCTAGAGCACGATTGTAGACCTTGACGGGGTTCCTGATTGGTATTGTTCTCTCTGTAATGAGAATACAGCGAGCTGCATGCGGTATGTTACACCCGTACTGGAGCATCCTTATACAGGTCTGCGCAAAGTTTACACTACCATGAGCGTTTCTCAACGCTACTATTTGACCGAATTGATCGGGAAACGGTCTGAATCTGGATAACATGTTCTGTGGATTTCTTACCGTACTATTTAGCATGTCCTCGTGGTTACACCACGAGTTCGAGCGGTACCCCTTTGTTTTGACTTCTTTTCACAAACTCTATCCATATATCGCGATTGTAGAACCGTTCGCTTGCTGAAATCATTAACAAGAGTACGGGTGGTAGACTAGCACTGTACATCCCTACACGCTTATGTCTCCAGCACCTCCTATTGAAGAGGAAAACCATGTGGTCCGCGTCTGCTACAGTAATTACCCCCCCGCAAAAAAACTTTTTCTTATCGGCATAGTACCAGGTGCACAGGTTTGAATAGACTTTGTTGGATCTCTGGATTGAGGAAACCTCTGAGGTCATTGTAGTGGTATATCCTTACCATCATAGATCTTGAATGAAACTATCGATTCCGATACGATACCTGCCTTTATCAATGTCACAGTCCTTGCATATGACCAGGAAGCCGTGTCTGTCTTTCCACGCCAGAGCACACATTTGTTTAAACTTTTCAAAGTCTATATCGGTATTGACGTGGTCACTGTATGCATGGTGAAGGTTTGTTTCGTCTTGTTTGAATAGTACGATAAAGTTGGCATTGTCTCTAACGAGCTGTTTGAGTATATGGCTGTAGGTCTGACCTAGGTAGAATGTGTCAATATTCTTGTGTCTACCCATGGTGAAGTAGTTTCGTATATTGTTATGTTTTTTCACAGGCTATGTCGTCGAATATCATTACTGAATTCTGTTTAGCCTCACTCGGGGTGTATGACAGATGCATTGTCATCATACGCGTGGTATCCGATCTCTTTCGGCATAATCTTGGATAGTAGCTGGTACTTTGGTTGGTAGAGTGATTTTGAAAACATGTAAACATTTTTCAAATCTCAAACCGTTAGGATCTACCAATATGTTAAACAGTACGTTCGTTTTACCGCAATTGGACGGTCCAACAATTAATCCGCGAATCGTGTCAGGTAGCAGAGGACCGTTTTTATTTGTACGATTCATACCACCACCTACAAACTCGTCAAAGTTTCTCACTGGTAATTTCACAGATTGACTAATCAGTCTCATTGTCGAAGATAAACTAAGTTGCACATTATTATGACATAGTATATAAAGTAACAGAGCTGAACTGGTAGCCCTCCTGGACGTTGGAGCGCACAGCTGCATCCGCTCCCACGCAGCGGCTGGTGCAGCTGCATCCCGGTCCCCACGACTGCAGTTGCAGTCACACTCAGTGTGTGGTGATGTCATGCTTGCTCACCCCATGTGTCTCACTGTTTTTATCGAAACCCTTGCCATCTAACAAGTACTTTGTCTCCTTTCCGCCTCAACACTTTCTCAACTAGATATACATTACCAGTTTTGGACCTGAGGAGTTCTTGTTCATAAAACCCACCTTTCAATACTTCACCTTTAGAGTCTTGTAGAATGTACGTTACGGGTTTTGTAGGTTTTATTGCATATACTGTAAATACTTCATTTGTCCAGTTAGGCAGATAACCTTTTTTAAAAACTCCTTTGTATTTGCTAATCCTTACCTTATCGTTTAGCTTGAATTTAGTGATTTTAATTTTTTGTTTTCTTTTTGTGGTTTTGTTTAAACGGACAAGGATTTGTTTTACGTGTTTCTGTTTAACGTCTTTTGGTTTCATACCGATTGTTCTGTGGACATTAGTATTGTACTCCTTGACTATATCAGATAGAATACTGAACCATTCGTAACTTCCACGTGTCGTGAATTTTCTATACATTTTCTCTTTTAATGTTCTGTTTAGACGCTCTACAATAGAGCTTTTCAGATGTGAGTAGGTCGAGTAAAGGTTTATTTTATATTTGTCCATTAGCTTTTTGACGTGAGTGTTGTACCACTCCTTACCCGGATCAGTCTGAAGGTTTTTCATCTTGTGTTTAGACAGTATAGGTTCTAGTGCATGCGCGACTTCTGCACCGGTCTTGTTTTTTAAAGGAATGGCAAACGCAAGTTTACTAAAGCAGTTTATCATTGTCAATATATACTTGTAACCTTTGTTCACCCTTGAATACGGGATCATCTCTACTAGGTCAGCCTTGGTATAGATCATTGAGTCCCTTTCAGCGTAACCCCTGCGTCTGGGATAGTTTTTCCTAGCCGGTTTGTGCAGTTCTTTCGCTATAGCGTCCATTTTGTAAATGAAGAAAGAAATCTGTATACCGGTATTTATAGCCGTCTAAGTGGTGTGGTTTGGAACACCCACATCGAACACTCGCATGCTCGATGCCCAGGTTAAACAGTATTTTGATTTTTAGGGCCAGTCCAGAAGTAACTGGTTGTCGCCCGGTGATCAAATACTGTCCCATCCCTTGTTGCTTAGACAATGGAATAATCGCAAATGCAACGCCCGGTCGTATACTTAAAGAGTTGCCTGTTACACGATGCGCACTCCCATAAACTACGCATTGTGTAAAATGTATCTTTCGTGAAGTAATGCGTTTGTCGACACTTCTTCCCAAACAGCTGAACGGTCTCGAGCACACGTATGACAAAGTCTGCGTAGTCTGCCTCCGGCGTAAACTTCTTTGTATCTGGCTACCATTTCAAAGCAGTTTTCAAGATGTTTAGATTTAATTTCCCGACGGATGGATTCGGGGGATCTGGTTATATCGTAAGAAGTCAATACGGTGTTGGGCAATTTGCCGCAGACAAAGATCATAGAGGCTCTTTGGGTTCCACGCCATGATTGAGAATGAAGTGCTCTCCCACCACCACCACTGCCTCCACGGTTACTCTCCCACCACCACCGACTCCCCCACTGAGACCTCACACTTTGCACAAATATAGGTGTTTTACAGCAATATTTACAATTTTACAGTAATATCAACAACACTATATTAAATTTGTAATTTGCCATGGCTGAACCGGTCCATCGCTATCTCCCACACATTCACACTCGATCCCAAGGAATTATGGGGTTTAGTCCACCTGAAGGATCACATTCAAACCCCAAGGCCACGAACCTCTCGGCACATTCACGGCAAGAGTACATCTATGGGGTTTTAGCCCGCCTCGTTGCCACACACATTCATACATGATCCCAAGGAATTATGGAGTTTAGGCCACCTGAAGGATCGCAACCACTCTGTCCGGGACCTCAGAGCCCATACACACACACACTCAGGCTTTTGGGTCTGCGAGGGCCGGTAGCAAGCACAGCGACAGGAAAGTGATTTTAGTCTTGGACGCTGTGTGGTAGTGGGGGTACACGGTTGCGAGGAGAGCGTTCAGTCTCGGTCAGTGATGGAGGAGAAGAAGCAGCATCTACTCGAGCAATCGCGGGAGAAGTTAAAGAGGATGAGGGGGAAAAAGCATTGACCTACGAAGGTTATTGTTTGTGGTGTGTCTGTGTTTAGAAAGAGTGAAGGAGGCTGTATTTACACTCTACTGTAAGTATACTATAATATACTAATATTTAGAAACTTTACTTATAGCCATACGGTAGGTGTCTCATACTCTCCTTCCCGCTTACGCTTAGGACCGGTAATTTTAAATAGTTTAGTCTCTTTCTACGGTAACTATGTTTTTTGTCTTTTGTCCGTCTAATACGGTTTTCTGTTATTTCTAGGCAATTGTTTGTCTCACTGAGAACCATTTCTTTTAATTTTTCAAAATTTAGACGTTTACTAGTTTTTAAATTTAGAGTGAGACCTTTAAATTTTACAAACTTCAACTAACGAATTTTTATTTGTGGACCACACTAAGTAGGCATAGGTTTTAGGACCACCAGAAACGAATTCTACAATGTATGAACCGGGTCCCGTAGTCGACCAAACTCATCGGTCATCTCCCCGAGGTAGTCACCGGTTGGAACTTTATTACATGCCGTTTTTATTGTATGTACAGTACACTATCTGTGTCATATAATACAGAACTTGATTTTCTAAGCTGATCCAAGTGCTCGTATAATTTAAGTCTAGCGTGTGCAGTGGTGAACGCGGCTAAGACGACATTGACGGTTCTGAGGGATTCGCCAAACTTCCTCTATGTTTTCCCAATTTACAAGGAGAACCTCTTCGTTAATTTCTTGAACCGTATTTTACTTGTGTCCCGGGGCTTGTCAGTAATTTTGAAAAAGGCCGTCAGGCGTTCTTACGATTGAGGTTTTAGTTTGGTTCTCCTTCTGTCCAAATTTTCCCCAAAACGAATTTAAACATTAATTTCGCGAGAGAGCGAAGACCCCCGTTTTTTTTTTCAATTTTTTGTTTGGTCAAGTGTGATACCTTCATGTTCAAAATATTTTTTAATGTACGTTTCTTTGTCCTGATCAGTGAGACACCAGGAGGGGTAGCCCGATGCCTCCTGCTTGATTTTTAAAAATTTATTTACAAAAGTCTGTGAACAGACCTCCGTCTTCGTAAGTGACCACCTCGTACTCCCATAATTCGTACATTTCTAAAATGGTATAGCCTTTTTCTACAGATTTTCTAATTTACTGCATCGTCCATGTCCCCGTCAATGCTCTCTCTTCCGTGGTGTGTGGGCGCAGTCACCCCGAGTACAATGTTCTCTCCCACATGTCCTACATAACACAAACATTAATTTATCGTTCATGCGTGTAGGGTGAGAAACCGGGTGGTACAACTTTAGCGGAGGCAGAGCCTTACATTTTAGCAGACCTTCGGCCTGCATGCCTCGCTCCCTACATTCTCTGTCACCCACATAGATTTTAGGATGTGATTTTGGATAAGATTTGAAACTTATTAACAAAAGGATAGAGAGAACATACGTCCACATACTGAATAGACTCTCCGCTCTCGCACTTGTGGAAGGTTTTAGCACTTGCCTTGTTCTGCCCCCGAAGAAGGCATCTCTGGGATTGAGTGGGAGTGTGTTTAGAATGGGCGAGAGAATTTAGATAATCCAATTTTTGTTCTTTCTTTAAACTTTCTGAATTCGCACTCCCACATTTCGATAACTTCGTATCCGGACTTTTGGAGTTTATCTATTTTAGCTTTGGTCCTTTCGTACCTCAGATGCAGGGAGGCTGAGGGGTTCATCGGGCAAGGGCGCTTCCCTCTCATTACTTGTAACATTTAGGGCACCCGTGGAAAAAACATCCTTGAAAACTCATAAACACGTTCACCGTCAAAACCGTCTACTTTCTTACCGGCAATTTTTACTTCTTTTTCCCGTCCTGCGTGTTGGATTCGGACGCCGCGCTGGTCTTCCTCCCAAGTAAGCCATTGTAAAGCAATAGGCGATTGGTTATCAACCATACGGTATCCGTTTTTAGGAACCAGGCCAATAGTATTGGGTTTTAAGAAATTCCGTCTAAAAACCAGATTACAGGCGCTGGCAATAGTGACGGCCTCCATGAACGGGTCTACTTTACACTCTTCCGAGAAACATGTTTCTAAACTTAATACACGCTTGCGCCAGTATTTCCACATCGGAGATAACAGTACTCGACCAACTCTTTTTGAAAGTCAAAAAACTACATTTTGGTTAAGTTGGTCGTTGTGCCAATTTTCAAAAATCTTTGTAAGACTTCTCAAACATGGATTCAGGGCAGTAGTATTCCTTGGGTGGGATTGGGGCCTTACATAGTTTTGGTTTGCCAAAGTGTTGAAAAGATGAGGGAAGTAACCCTTCTTCTTCTCTGGGGGTAGATCAAAGGCTTTCTTTGGGTAGTGCAGAGAGGGCCATGGGGAAATAATTTAGTGAATCGATAAATCTGACGTTGTCCAATTCCATGAGAATTACTTTGGTGCCACGCATAATTAGCTCTGGAGTGAATTTTTGTCTGTTCCAGTACGTACTTTAACAGAAATTGAAAATCAAAACCCTGACCGTTATGAGCCATTACTTATTACGTTTTTGAATTTTTTTTCTCTCCTCCATTTACGTAATCCATGAATCTTACTACAGGGTCTTGTCTGAAGACTCGAGTGCGGGAAGGTACAATTTTTGACAATTTTCCCCACCAATGCATTTCCAACAAAATTGTTGAGAAAGAAACAAAAAGGTTAACTTTATGAACTCTAGATTCTTCCGTTTAAATTTTCATCTTGACGGGTCTCTCTAAATCGAAAAAGATGAACAGAAAGTCTTTGGTTTTTGGTTTGTTTGTGTCGGACCCGCATGTAAACATTGATGGTTCGGGGGCATGAATTCGTTACATATTTTACAAAACACTTCACCGCACACATGTTTTGACTTACGATTGTTCAAAAACACAAGCCTTTGGGCACTGTAAAACATTTTTTTACCGACTTACAACGTTACACTCTTGTGGGCCGCGAAACAAATCTGATTTTTTCATGGTCATGTTACAGTCAGGGCAAACTATTCCTCCATGCTCCTCTTTACAGGGTGGAGAGAGACTGTCTGGCACACGCAGGACAGACATTTTTGAACACCTATGTACACCTTTGTGGTCGTAAGGGACATGGCACGCTTCTTCACAATAGAAATGGCACGCAAAAGCTGCAGTTAGGCTAGTTATTTACATTATAATGGTTTTCGTGATACAACAAGTTAATTTGTGTACAAAGCACTTTCATTATTACCATTTAAAAATACCACTTCTCGGCCTTTACTGTTGTAGTTATAAACTGTAATATTATACTTTTTCAGGTGGTCTTGAAATTTATTAAGTTCGGGGACCCCCGCTTCCCTCTCTCGGTATTTTGAACTCGGGCTTTTGGCCATCAGTTTTTTCGCCTTTGTTGTTTGTCTCGCGCCTTTGTCTTTTTTTATCAATTCATACTCGGGATCTTTTTTAGCATTGGCCTTGGCCAACTACCAGTGCACGCGTTAGACACAGATTATCACTATTCTTAATGACTACGATACCTCTACGTGCTTTACATTCTTCTTCAAAGTTATTATAAAAAACCTGGTCTTACTCTAGGCACTACCTACAGGAAGATTAATTCTAGTACACTCTACTCTAAAACGTATCGGTTAGATTTTACTGATTCGGCATTACTTTGAATTATACCACCAAAAATTTCGAAATTAAAACATCACTTTTGACTTGGTGAGGCCGGCCGAAAAACGCTACATAACCTGGCTCTTTACTTTTTAAATTTAGACTGTGAAGTGTAAATCCTAGGTAGTCTGAATCTGAAACAGTTTGATTTCATGTCATCGACTAATTTGGAAAATCCGGTTTCTTAACCAATCAATTTCACTTACGTTATCTGGTACTGTATTAAATTTGAAGGTGGTCTTGGTACCGTAAACTATATATCTTTTTAACATTACGTCTCGTTTTTACCTAGCGTTTTTACAGGATCCAGTTCCATATCCATATATACAGGTTCAGAATCTACTTCAATATTTTCGTTAAGACATGTTTATAACTAAGGAATATATATGGTATTATAGAAACGATATTACGTTAGAAAAGCAACTAAAATGACTAAAAAAGCTTAACTGCTAACTAGTAACGATTAATTTCTATTTAGATTAAGAAAAATAATTACAAGAATAGTATTAACGGTAATTAAAAATAAGTATTAGTAAAAATATTTTAACGTATTAGATTGAATTATTTTACTCCAGTAATATCAAAAAGATCGTAATTGTTTAAATAATTGTGGTAAAACTCAGAGCGACACACGTCCTATCTCCCTGAACCTCCCGCACGGATCTGACGGGAGAGAGAGGAAGGAGTGCCGGCCTCTCAGGTTCCACCAATCAGAGCGCTTAGATACTATTTACATCCAATCAAGGACGCGCTTATTCCAGCCAGTGGGGGAAAGCGCGAGATTTTCTTGTTCATAGGCTGGCTTAACTCAGGTCTATTTATGTTACAGACTTCCTCTGATGACGTCACCACCACATATTGCTATGTGTGTGTGGCGGGAGTGAAGAGTTGCCAATGTGAATAGTTGTTTAGATAATAGTATAATAAATTAGTTTTTACCCAAAACATGTTTTATTTTAAACTCCTGGGAACCCTATGCTCAGCTCTATATCATCACACAATAAGGTACGATTCGTCTTTATTTCTCTTGTTTAGTTTACTTTCCCGCCCTTTTCACATTTGAGGTTATGTTCCCCTGTTCCCGCCAATTTTTCCCGCCACCGCCGCCATATTGGAATTCCCTCCGTCCCTCGTTTCTCCCTCACCGGACCCAACAAATCACCGATTTTACCGAAAAACACCAATTTTCCACACCCAAAGTCACCGATTTTGACACCCAAAATCACCCCAAAACACTAGGATAAGAGTGTTGAGCCGGGAATTTCTCCCGCACATGAGGGAATTTCTCCCGCACCACTATTTTTTTGATCACGTGATACATGGGCGCCGCCATCTTGGATCACGTGACCCCCTCTCGACCAATCAGGGGCGCGGTCCGCAAGGGGCGCAAGGTCTACTAATATATAATCATAAAAAATTTTAATTAAGTGTTTTAATAGCATGATTTTTAAAGCTACGTAAATATTTTCATAAATTTGTGTACCTAATTTTTAATCATTACTTTCAGAATTGCATAGGTCTGTACGTCATAAGAGATCATTATAATAAAAAGCGTAATTGAGTTGTTAGTTTGAAGTGATTCTAATCGTAATGCTAGTGAAATGCAGTTGTGCTGTAGACTCACGTGTTTTGTTTGTTTATAATCAAATACTATAATTGCTGCATTTAAGACTGATAGGGTCGTGTCGGTTGTTCGAAAAAAATCTGATTCTAAAATGATTCTAAAAAGCTTTCAATGCGCTTTATTGTCACAGGTATAGCTTTTTTGCAGCATCCCGTAACGGTTCAGATTACTAGGGTACAACAAAATGGGTAAGCTATAACATGAATATTTAAGAATAAACATAACTTCAATAAGAGTTTGTAACATTTAATAAAGTCTTTAATAAACTACATAATAGAAAACTTTTTGAGTTATTTTGACGCATATAAACTAGGAACTATAATTACACCATTCAATGATACATCAATATTAAAAATATATTGAAAGATTTAATTTCAAAAAGTAGAATATGGTTGTGCCAAACATGAAATATTTTTTGATCAGTTATCAAATTTGCCTTTTTTAATACTCCTATTTCATACCAAAATACTATACACCCACAACAGTATGTTAATGCTCATGGTGTAATGTTATACAGCCACACAGGTTAGTACAGTTAAAAACGAATTTATTTATAATAATACAAGTATAACCGATATATTTTCTGTAAGTTAATTTAGTAACATAATTTTTAAGGAAATTTCATAGCGAAAATGTTACAGTCTGAGACTGTCTTCTTAAAATAATCATTGAATATCGTAAACTAAATCCTTTGGCCTGGTCCAAAAGGAGCTAATTAAACGAATTCTCAGATTTGAGGTTCTCAGACTTCCGTAAAGACGTATTTATTACTTTTGTTTAATAACCTTAATAAACAACCATACATGATCAGATCATATTATAAAATAAGTTCCCATAATTAGCGAAGGTTTTAAAGCGTTTTGAGCTTCTATAACGTCAATTTACTACTGTTTTTAAAATTAATTTAATAAATCGCGTATATATACATATCAGACGATGAAATAATCCTTTGCTATTGACAATAAAACAAATTAATGCCATAAATAAATAACACGAGCTATGTTCGTCTGTGATTAAAATACAGAAGCTGCGAGATATTTCAGCAGGAATGGTAATTACCTTAATAAACCGTCATGTGATAACATCCAAGTTCCACTTAGATTCATTTCATTAGGTAAATGACGAATATTTATTTTTGGTTACACCATGTTTAAGATAAGACCACCATGAATTAATATCAGCTTGAATAGGAGGAATATAATTCAAATTCAGAACTTATGTGTGAGAAAACGAAATGGAAAAAAACCAGAAAGCGAAGGAATAATGTCGACCTACCGTTTTATTTCAATGGTAATCAAACCTTTCCACATTCATTCATTATAAATCAATATCTGATCATTATAATTATGTAATAAAAAGGATTTGGTCGGGAGAGTAGTATTGACGCTTAATATGAATGGCATTAAACATTATGGTTTTGTTGTTTTCACATTACATTAGGTGTTTTAATTAGGTATTTTGTCATTTAAAGAAACCAAATAATGCGAGTATCATATTGTTTCCAGGGTGATTTTTTAAGAATTCCAGATACATCTAGGTTGAGCAACAATACCCAATCTAGTTAATTCATTTCTACTGTCCTCTGTCTAATGATTATTTTTTAAAGATTAATAGCTTTGCATTATAGGAATCCGTTATAAGTAAGCAAAGTTCTGCCCTTAAATATATATTCATAGTAAAACCCCTACTATTTACACGATTTGAAAGTATTTTTAATGATATCTTTGTTCTTTAGCAGAGGTACACACAACTCTAAAAGTTTTGGCAGTACTGAATTTAATTTCATATCTGATTTATCTGATGGAATTATATTTAAAACAAATTTATTTTATACAGAAATACACATGTAACTACTTCTGTAAATTGTTTGCGTTTATTCTCTTCAGTGGCGAACATCTAAACTCATTATTCACAAAATCAGACAACAAAACTTGAAATGAGCTTATATCAGCTGACGAAGCTTACTTACACATAATATTCGGTCTACTTATATATGTATCATTCAATATCGTAATACTTGTAAATTAATGATCCAAATAACATGACAATATGAGAATATGCACACCCTACTTCAAAATACAGTTTTAAACATATCTGAATTGAATATGGCACTATGTTGAATATTGTTTCTTTAGATCAATGCAACATATATTACAGCATGTTGAACGGAAATGAAATATCTTTTTCTCTTGTGGGAAGCTACAATAAACGGTAGGTTTACAGCTTTTTATTGCTCTATCGAAGGTGTCTCTCTTGAGATTCAGAACTAAATTACCGACTATCTTTACATTTTATGGATTCTGTGACTTGAAGAAAAAAATATTTAGCAGATATCTGGAATGTTAGCTTTTGTTCAACAAATTACCACATACATTAACCTTCCTTTTAGTTATGGTTTGGTTTCAAAATAAAACAAAATAATGGTAAATGACAGGGACTTACTTGGATTTTATCCAAATTGGATGGTTTTTCCAAAGACATAGTGGATATATTTACATATAATTTCTAATCGGTGACCCCCGCCTGATAAATATGGATTAGTCTGTTTCAAAATGTAATGAGAAATGCCCACAATAGGAAAACATTCATACTAATTATCTGTTTTAGGCACTTATGTAGTGCCACTTACATTTCATCCTTTACATTTACAGTTTTCTTTTATTCTAACTTTCCCCCACCCCCCTGTATTGTGAGTTCTCATCTACATTAACGAACTTTAATATTATAAACATCAAGCGAATTAAATGTATAAATGTTCCTGACGCTTTTTAGAGATTATTGCGAATAAAAAGTTAACATATAATTATGGAAAACCATCCATTTATACTCTGGTCATTTTCATTTCCAGTTTTTGCAATCCTAGAGAGTAATGGGTAGTCAGATTAGTTTCAATTATATGTTTATATGAAATATAAATATATATATTATATAAAATCTTATATGAAAGTTTATTTAAGTTTATTATACATAATTTAATATCCGTGCATTAATATTAACGACTAAATGGACCATAAATAGAGGAAAATTAATATAATATTCATTATAAATACGAACGAATATGTGTAAAAAAACAATGCATATAATTTTATTTATTTAAATAGATTTGCATGTATAAATTAATTAATTTTAAACTATTTATGGTGGTTTTTAAAGGGGATTTTACAGTAAAATATTGCTTTTAAATTTAGAAGAAACTTTACAAGATGCATTGGTGAAGTAAGGTTTAGTAAATTAAAAGCTGGGGACTTATAAAAATTTGGGACCTCATTATTTCTTAAGCATCGGACTCAGATAAAAAAATCTAAACATTTATACACGGTTGTATAATTTTTCCATCACTCTTCTAAATCATAAAGAAACTTGTTCAAACCAAGAACTGGACGGCTAGTGGTTAATATTATGGTGAAAAGTTCTAGTGAAAGTATTTCATAAATTATGCATCGTTTAAAAAAATTATCTTTTAGTAAGAAACCTCAAGTTTCTTGTCAAGAGGATAAACCTATCAAAAACTGCAATACGTTATATCTTTATATTGGGGAGGAAATTTGTGCTTTGAAAAATCGAGCCACGCAAGTTAGATCCTGAGAAAAATGATTTCTGGTTTATATATTATAACTTCATTACATCATACTCCATAGGAAATAAAAGATATGCAATGTACATTACGTTGTAAACTTAAGATTGTATAATTTAAAACATTTGCTTGTTTTAAAATACAACAAAAATACCATCCGAACATAAATTAAAGTAAAGTAGGAGATTCCTTATTTTTACCAGACGAATATAGGCCTAAGAACACTTGACCTGGGGAGCAACGGCTTTAAAGTTGACTTCCAAACCACCACCAACAGCCAGGATAATAAACTAATAAATGAATATTATATTTGTTTTCTCTATTTACTGTCCATTTAGTCATTAATAAAACGTCTACTAAAGTCACTCACAATACAAGAAATGCCTAAGGTATCTAAGACTCGCCTCAAAACGAATCCTGACATAAAGGCTTTTTATAGCGTGGGCGATTTTCTGGCATATAACTGGGAGACTAATGATTTGTGGGAAAGATAATAACCTGGTGTCGAAGAGGGAAATAATTGGCGAGCAGATGGAAGCTGAATAAATGCGGCTTTGAATGTCTGACTGAATGAGGGAATGATAACTTTTAGATTATTTTAAATTCATAGCTGACCTTCGATATAAAACTCCATTGTTATTGTTTGACAGAAAACACACACACACACACATATATATATATATATATATATATATATATATATATATATATATATATATATATCAATATTATTGCATGTACTATTATAGAGGACTTAAATACAATACAGTGTCGTTTAGTCATATGTCTATATAGTTAGTTGCGGCCGTGACCTGGGGTTAGGTCAAATATGAATTTTTTTTTTTAAAAAAAAAATTTTAAAACCCTTTTTATTTTAATTTTGATTTTAATTAAAAAAATTTTTGTTTTTTTTAAATAATTTTTTTATTAAAAAACTTTCAAAAGTTTATTTAAATTGTTTAAAAAATTTTTTTTAAATTTTATTTTTTTTTTTATTTTTCCTCTAATTTTTGTAAAATTTTTAAAATTTTTTTAAAGTTGTAACCGTAGTGAAAAAATTAAATTTTAAAAAATGTATTTTAAACAGAATTAAAAAAATTTAAAAAATTTTTTTTAATTTTAAAATTTTTTTTTTAAAACTTTTTCCCTAAATTAAAAAAAATTTTTTTATTTGAATTTTAAATTTTAAATATTCAATATTTTTGGGTTTTTTTTTTAATCTTATAAATTTGCAAAATTTTCTTTCTTTTAAAAAAAAAATTAGGGTTTTTTTGTAAAATTAAAAGTGATTAATTTCCAAAGTATGTACTATTTTTTTATTTTTAAAAAAGGGTTTTTAATATTTAAAATTTAATTAAAAATTGGTTAAAATTTCTGTTTTTAACCCCCCCGAGTTTTTTTTTTTTAAAAAAATTTTTATAAAAAGAAAGGGGTTTTTCTTAAATTCAATTTAAATAAGGTGTTATTAAATTTTAATTTTTTTTTCTATAAAAAAAAATTAATTTTTCCCCTTTTTTTTTTTTTTTTTTTTAATTTTAAAAAATGATTATAGCTTAAGGGGCCAAAATAAATTAAAATCTTTGTAAAAACTTTTTAATTAAAATTTTCTTTTTAAAAAAAAAAAACGGCAGTTATCCCGAATTCATTGGTTAGTTTACTTAAAAAAAAAACGCGGGAAAATTGGGAAGACCATAATTGTTTTTTTTAAAAATGCCTCAACCGGGGGGAAAAGGGGGTTAAAGGGGTTTTTTTCCCGGGATTTTCTTTAAGTGGTTTTTTTTCCCCCCAAAAATTTTGTTCCAAATTTTAAATTGGGTTTTCCCCTTTTTTAAATTTAAAAAATTTTTTTAATAATTTTTGTTTTTTAAATTTAAAAAAAAATCACAACATTTCTAAAAAAATTTTTAAAAAATTAATAAAAAAAAAAGGTAAAAAAAATTCAAAATTTTAAAATTAAAAAATTTTTAAATGTTTAAAAAAAAATTTTAAAGCTTAATTTGTAAAAAAATTTAGTTTTAAAAAAAACATATATCATTTAAAAAATTTGTAAAAAAATTTACCCCCAAGGGGGGTAAAAAATTTATTTTTCCTGTGTGTTTTTTAAAAAAATTTACATAAACATAACCCTTTTTTAAATTGGAAAAGTTAAATTTAAAAAAAATCTTGTTTTATGATTATGACATTTGAGGGTTTTTTTATTTTTAATAAATTATGGCAAAAAAATAAAAAAAAAATTTTTTAAAAAGGGGGAAGTATTCATTTTAAAAAAATTTTAAAACTAAAAAGTGTTTTAAAAAAAAAAAAAATTAAAAAAAAAATTTTTTTAAAAAAAATTTTAAAGTTTAATTTTGAAATTTGGGTGTACCCCTTTTGTTTTTGGGAAATATTAATTAAAAAATTATAAAACCGATTTTTAAATTTTTTCATTTAAACCCCCTTTTATTAAAATTTTTAAAATTTAAAATTTTCAATAAAAAAATAAAAAATTTAACAAAAATTTTTAAACACATTTAAACAGTTTTTTTGAAAAAAAAGGTGAATATTTTTTTTTAAAAAATTTTTTTTTTTCCAAAAACTATTTCCCCAACTTTCTCAATTTTTTCCGGAAAAGAAGGAAGTAAAACTGGGCCCACATTGTGGGGAATTTGAAAAAAAAAGGGTTTCACCCCCGCTTTGACAGTCCTTAAAAAAAAATTTTAAAATTTAAAAAGTTTTTTTTTAAAATGATTAAATTTTTTTTCTTTTAAATTTTTAAATTTTTAAAATAAAAAAATTTAAATTTTTTTAATGTGAGGGAATTCACTTAAAATTTTTTTTTTTTTTAAAAAAAAAAAGTATTTTTTTAAAAAATGTAATTTGTATTTTAAATTTTTTAAACAATTTTAAAATTTTAAAAATTAAAAGGAAATATATTTAATTTTTGTTTTTTTTTTAAAAAAGGGTTTTTTTTAAAAAAATTTCCCTTTAAAAATACGAAAAAAAAAAATTTTTTTTTCAAAAACCCATTACATGCAAAAAAAATTTTTTAAAAAATCAAAAAAAGGAACTGTTTTAATAATAATGTACAGTTTACAAATTTTAATAGGGCCCAAGTGGGGGAAAATTTTTTTTTTTTAAAAAAATGAATTAAAATTTTTTTTTTATTTTTTTGGAAATTTTTATAAAACAAAAAATTTTTTTTAGTTGCCCCCCCGGGGGGTTTTTAAAAAAAAAATTTTTTTGGGGGGAAATGCTTTTATATTTCCATTAATGGGCAAAATAAATTTTTTTTGTCCAAAATTTTTTTGAAGTTGGGAAAAAATTTTAAAAACCCCCACTGGAAAAAAAAAAATTTTTTTTTTAAAACCCAAAAAAATTTTTTGAACAATTTCAAAACTTTTATCAACGCGGGGGAAGTGGGGTTTTTAATGGGGGGGGGGAATTTTTTTTTTTTTAGGGGGCCGGCAAATGATGGATATATGGGGGTGGTTTTCCCGGTGTGGTATTTTTTCTTAAAACAACCAAGGTCTTTTAAATAAATTTTTAAAAAATTTTTGGGGTTTTTTTTTAAATTTTTTTATTGAAATTTAAATTAAATTTTTTATTTTTTTAGGGGGTTTAAATTAAAGCCTCAATTTTAAAGTAAAAAAAGGAAAGGGTTTTTTAATATTTTGATTTTTTTTTGTTTAAAAAATTTTTAAAAGCCTTTTTTTAATTTTTAAAATTTTAATTAAAATTTTTGGGAAATTGGAATTTTTTGGGTTTTAAAATTTTAATTAATTTTTTTATATGTTTTGAGTTTTTTAAAAAATTTTTTTTTTAATTTAAAAATTTTTTTGGGAAATAAAAATTTTTTTTCAAATTTTTTCTTTTAAACTTTTAATTTAAAATTTTTCATTTTAATTTAAAAAAAACAATAAAATTTTTAAATTTGTTAATTTTTTTTAATTAATTTAAAAAACCCAAATTTATTTTAATTTTTTAATTTAAAAAAATTTCCTTTTAAAATTTTTGTTTTTTAAAAAAAATTCAAACCCAATGCTTTTCTTTTTACAAAATTGTCAAAGGGTTTTTTTTAAAAAAATTGAAATTTTTGATAAAAATTTTGAACTTTATTTTTTAATTTTATAAAAATTTATAATTTTAAAAATTGAAAATTTTTAAATGGGATTTTTTGGGATTTTTTTAAAACAGGAAAATTTTTAGTTTAAAAATTTTTTGTTTTTTTAAAAATTATTTTAAAAAAAAATAGCGCCAGAAATTTTTAAAAAAATTTTTTAAAAAAATTTAGGGGGAAATTTCTCAACCCCGTAAATCTTAGAAAAATTTAAAACCTTTTAAAAAAAATTCAGGGCCAACGGGTTTTAAGGGGTATAATACATATTGGAAAAAAAAAAATTTTTTTGGGGGCAGAAAGGGGGAAATGTGGGAAAAACGAAGGGATTTTTCTTTTTACCCAAAAACATTACTTGAGGGTTTGTTTTATTTTTTTTTTTTTCCCCTTAAAATTTTTAAAATTAAATTTTTGATTAAAAATTAAAAAAAAAAATTTTAAAAAAATTATTTAATTTTAAACCTTTTTTAAAAAAAGGGGAAAAAAATTCAAAGGGGAAGAAAGGGGTTTTAAAAAAATAAATTTTTGGTTTAGCCCAAAAAAGGGGGAAAAATTTGTAAGGGGGGAAATTTTTTTAAATTTTAAAAACCCCCTGACGTTTTTAAAAAATGTTTCCCCAAAAATAAATTTTAAATTTAATTTTTTTAAATTTTTTTAAAAAATTTTGGGGTGAAAAAATTAATTTAGACTAAATTTTAAATGATTTTTGATTACTTTAAATTAAATGCTTTTTTAAAAAATTAGAATTTTGGAAACCAAAAATTTTAATTTTTTGTTCCTTTTCAAAGGGGGGAAAGGGTTTAACTCCAAAAGGGTAAAAAAAACTTTTTTTTTAAAACGTTCTTTTAAAAACTATTTTTTAAATTTTAACCCAACCGGAATTGATAAAATTTATATTTTATTTTCAAAACCCTTTTTTTTTAAAACAAAAGACCCTTTGAAATTTTATATATGAAAAATTTATTATAAAATTAAGTTTTAGGAAAATTAAAGTTTTCCAAATTATTTTTTAAAAAAAAGTTTTTTAAAAAATGAAATCGTTTGTAAAACAACCATATAAAAAAAAATAATAAAATTTTTTTTGTATTAAACGGGACTTCAGGGATTTCTAAAAAATTAAGGGCCAAAACCCAATTAAAAAATTTTTGGGGGTAAAAAATTAAAATGGGGAAAGAATTAAAAAAGTGTGGGGGGAAATTCCCTCTTCCCCGAAAAAAAAAATTTTTAAAAATTAAGAGGCGGCAAATAGGGGGGGGGAAAATAATGGGGGGAAATTTTGTTAATGAAAAAAGGGGGGGTACAATTTTAAATGACCCCCCCGGTTGAAAAAAATTTTTTGGGAATAAATATTATTTATTAACCAAACAGGAAAAAAACCGGTTTTTTTTTAAAAATTCATTTAAAAGGGGGATTATTTTTGTAGGGTTTATTTTTTCCAAAATTTTTTTTCCCGGGAAATTTTTGAAAAAAAAAGATAGTTTTTTTTTTTGGGGAATTCGTTTTTTTAAAAAAATTTTTTTGGCCAAAAATTTGGGGTTAAAATTTTAAAAAAAAAAACCGTGGGTTTTTTAAAAAAGGGGGGTTTTTGGAAGTTTCCAAATCACAACGAGTTTTTCAAAAAAATTTTTTAATTGCCAAGGGGGGGGTTGCAATAAAAAAGGGGGGGTATTTTAAAAATTTTAACAACCCTGTTTTTCCCGAAAAAGGGCCCTTTTGACTCAAAATTGCTAAATACGCCCCCGGGGAAATTTGAAGTAGTACCCCCCAACTGCAAAAATTAAGAAAATTTTTTGAATTTGGAAATTAAAATTCCATGGGGTAAAATTTTGCTACCCGTTTTTTATCCAAAACCCGGGAAAATGAAAATTTAGTTTGGTATTTTAAAAAAAAATTTATAAAAAGGGTAAAAATCCGGGGATAGTTTTTTAATCCCAAATTCAAGGGGTTCTTTTTTTTCAAAACGGGTTTTTGGAATTCATTTTCCTTAAAAATTTCAAAAAAAACCCTTTTTTAAAGGTTTTTTCCCCCTTAAAAAATTTTAACTGACCGGGTTCCAAGCAAAAACCCTTTTAAAAAAAAGGTTGAAGGTGTTTTTTAAATTTTGTTTAAAATTTGAAAAAAAATTTTTAAAAATTTCCGACTTGAAAGCAGGGGTTTTTTGGGGGAAGGTGGAAAAAAGGGATATTTAACCCCGAAAAGGGTGGTTTTGCTAAAAAAATTTTTTCCCTTTCCCAAGGAAATAAACGCCCCGGATAAATTTGCCATTAGGTGCAAAGCAAAGGGAGCGGGAATGATTTAAACCCACTTTAGAAAGTTCATCCCAAAAATTGAAACCCCCAAGGAGGCAAAAATTGGAAAAAGTAGGAAATTTGGGGGATAAAATGCCAGGGCTTAAATTTAAAAAAGGGCAACCGGAAAACCAAATTATGAAGCTTTTCCTTTTAGGGATGGAGTACAACGAGGGCTTTTATCAAAATAAAATGGAATAAACACTTATTTTTAAAAAAAATTTTTTCGCAAAAAAAATTACTTGTCCAAAAAACCTTTCAGGGGTTCGCGAAAAAAAATTTTCCAGTATAAAAAGTGGTTTTCGCTAATAGGGAAAATTTTCCATGGGTACAGGAAATTTTAGGTTAAAAATTTAGGAAAAGGTGGGCGTCTTTTGGCCTAATTTAAAAAAAACCTTTAAACAAAAGAAATTTTTAATATTTTTAAACTATTTTGTAAAAATAAAAAAAATTAAAATTCTTTATTAAAAAGTTGTAAAAAAAATTTAAAAGACAATTAAAAAAATTTAAATGTTTATTGAAATAAAAATTTTTAATATTTTTTAATTTTTAATTTAAACCAGGAAAAAATTTACAAAAATATTAATTTTTTTGGGGGAAAACTAAAAAAATATTTTTTTAAGGGTTTTATGAAAAGGGCCTCTGAAAACCAAAAAAGTTTTCCGGAAATTAAGGTTTGGGTTTAAATTTTAATATGGAAAGGGGGGGCCCCATGGTTTAAAAAACTAAAAAGTATGCGTTTTTTTACCATGGGGATTTGGGGGTATAAAAGAAAGGTTTAAAATGTAAAAGTTTGGTTGCCAAAACCAAAGGTTTTTTGGGAAATATTTTTTTGTTAGTGGAAAGGGGGAAAATTTTTCTTAATTTTTCCCTTTTAAAAGGTTAGAAAAAAAAAAACCGTTTATTTGGGGAAACCATTTAAAAATTTTTTTTTGTGGATAAAAGAGGGAAAAAAAATAAATTTAAAAAAAGGTTTTTAAAATTTAAATTTTTAAAAATTTGCTTTTAAAAAAAATTTTTGTTAAAAAAGGTTTTAATTTAAAAAAAGAATTTTTTCCCCGGGGAAAAATTTTAAATTTTAAAACCTTTTACCACAAAAAAAAAACCAAAACAAAAACAATTTAAAAATTTTTTTAATTTTATAAAAATTCCCCCAAATTAATAATTAAATTAAAAATTTTTGGGGGGAAAAAAAATTCTAAAAAATTAGTTGGAAATAGGTAACTTTTTTCCCAAAAATTTTTATTAATTTTTTAGGATTGGATTGCAAACCAAAAATTTTTGGATTTTTAAAAAAAACTTTTAAAACAAAAAACCCTTTCCAAAGGAAAACACTTTTTGTAAGAATAAAACCCAATTCAATTGGAAGCCTTTTTTTTTTAAAAAAAACAGGGGTTTAATAAAAAAAATTTAAAAAAAATGGCCCTTTTTTACCCCGGGATTAATATAAATTAAAATTGATTTTTTAAAAAAAATTTTAAAAATAAAATCGTGAAGAAATTATGTTTTTTAAAAATTTTTCAAAATGAATTGAAATTAAACTTCCCCGGGGCCAATTTTGTTTTTTTTTTTGGGAAAAGAAAAAGGGAATTGAAATGGGAAAAACAAAAAATTGGGGCTTTTAATTTATTTTTAAAAAAATTGAAAAATTAAAAATTTTCCCCCCAAAAAAAAAAAAGGAAGCTTTTCATTTATAAAAAAAAAAATTTTAAAAGGGGATGTAGATTTTTTTTTCGAATTAAAATAAATAAATTTTTTTTTTTTAAAAAAATAAAAAAGGGGAATAAAATTTTTGAAAATGAAAATTTTCAAAAAAAATTTTAGGTTATAAAGTAAATAAATTTAATGATTATTTAATTTTTTAATATTTTTTTTTTAAAGTAGAAAAGGGGTATTTTTTTAATTTGTTTTTTTCTTCCCTTCAAGAGAAAAAAAAAATTTTTTCAAAAGGTTTATTTAGGGGTTGTTGAAATTTTTTTTTAAACTTTTATTTTTTGGGGAAAAAATTAATTTCCATTTAATTTTAAATTGTTTTTTTTAATAAACAATTTTTTTTTTTAATTTACAGGGAAAGGGAAATAAAAAGGGGAAAATGAAATAAATTATGGGGGAAATTTTTTAAAAAGCCCCCAAAAAGGTAATCCCAAAAAAATTTTATTAATGGGGGGGTAAAACTTTTTAAAAAAGGGAAGCAACGGGATCCCCCCCCCCCATGAGGGAATTCATTAAAAAGACCGTTTTAAATCCAACCCCTCCAGGTATGGGGAAATAAAAAACCCCTTTTAAAAAAATGGGAAAAAAATTCCCCCCTTTCTTTAATAAATTTAAAAAGAATTTTTTTTTAAATTAAAAAAGGGGGGATTTTTTTAATTTATATTTTAAATTTTTCCCCCTTTCCTTGGGGTGGGAAAAGCCCCTATTTCAAATTAGCTGAATGGGGGGAAGGGGTTTTAATTTAACGCGGGCGGGGAAATTTTTTTTTTCTTTGGTCGGCAATCGTAGGTCTATTTGTCTTTTCCCCTTGGCTTTTTATTTAAGCCCCAAATTGTTAAAATATTTTTAAACCTTAGGGGGATTTAATTTTTTTTTTTTTATCCTGAAAAAATTCAATTTTTTTAATTTTTTAGTGGTTTTAAAATTTTACCCAATTTTAAAAAAAAAAAAAATTCCCCCCTTTAGAAATTTTTTTTTTTTAACGTTGTTTAAAATTTTTAAATTTTCCCATTTTTTTAGTTTTAAATTTTATTTTTTTTTTAAGTATTTAAAAATTTTTTCAAAAAAGAATATAAATTTTGGTTTTATTTTATTTTTTTTTTTTTGAAAAAATTTTATTTTATTTTTTAAAAAAAAAACCCTTTTTTAAATTTAAAATTTTTTTAGCATTTTTTTTTTTTTTTTTTTTAAAAAAATTTTTTTTATTTGTTCGATTGTTGAAGTTTTGGGAAAAAAACAAAATTTTTTAAAAATTTTTAATTTTTTTTTAAAAAAAAAATTTTTTTAAAAAAAAATTTTTTTTAAAAATTGAAATTTTTTACTTTTAAATTTATATAAATTTAAAATTAAAAAAAAAGGTAAAAGTAAAAATTTTTAGAAAAAATTTTTTTTTGTAAACGTTTTAAACATTTTATAATTTCAAATTTTTAAAATTTTTAATTTTAATTTTAAAATTTAGAAAAATTTTTTAAAAATATTTTAAAAAAACTTATGTAATATTAAATTTTTTTTTTAAAAAATTTTAACAAATTTTGCAAATTTAAAAATCAAAATAATAAATAAAAAAATTTTTTTACGGGTATTAATTAATTCCCCTTGTTTTATTGATTCCCCAATTTTAGTTTAATTACATTGGTTTAATGTTTTCCCCCATTTTTTTTTTCGTTCTAATTTGGTTTGGTTAAATGAATTGACCCTTTGAACTTCCCGAATTAAATCGCGGTTGGGGGTTGATTTGCTGGACTAAAGTAAGTTTTTTCTCGGAGCAAAAAAATTTTTTTTTTTTTTTTTTTTTTTTTTTTAGGGAGAGGAAAAAAATTTTAAAAATATTTTGGGGGAATGGGGGAAAAATACCCAAAAAAACCCCTCTTATTGGATCCCAAGGAAAAATTTTTAACTAACTTTCTTTTTTTTCCCCAACCCAAGGGTGGCCCTATGTAAAAAAAATTTTAAAGTTTTTGGGGGTTTTCTTTTTTTAGCTGGAAAAAAAAAAAAAAGGGGGCAATTTTTTAGGTTACCCTCCAAACTTCCAGGCAAAAAAAAAAAAAAAAGGGGGTGGGGGGGGGCCCCCCAGGGGCGGGGAAACCCCGCTTCAAACCGGGGGAATTTTAAATGCAGCCGGGGAAAGGGGGTTTTTGCACCCAAAAAAGGGGGGAAAAAAAAAGAGGTGAAAAAAGGGGGGGAAAATTTGTACCCACCTTTTTCCCCCGCGTTTGGGGCCCCATCGGTATCAGCCGGGTCCAAGTTCGGGGTTCTTGATCCCACAATTGCCATTCCCGGGGTGCGGGTGGCCTTCTGATGTGGCCTTTCCCTTGCCGACCCCCTTTTGCTGGTTATTGCTTTCCTCTTTCCCCAGCCAGAAGTTTGACCGGGAGACTCCCGCAATCACCAGGCGACAGGTCAGAAATGTACGATATGCTGATGCGACTCTGAGAGCTGCTTTTTCGCTGCCCCGAGCAAGCCCCATCCCATAAAAACTCCTATTTAATGCATCTGCCCAACCTCAGCTCCGTACAAAGGGGAGGGGCTGGACGCAAAATGAGGGGCCGTCTTGGCTGACCTGGGACCACCCACGTTGGCCCCTTTGCCTACAAAAGGGAGCACATTAGGGCCTTTTCCGCAGTACAAGTTTGGGGCTTCCAGGTAGCTTATTGCCCCCATAACCCAAAAATCTTGGGACGGAATTGGAAGGTCACCCCACCCACGGAAGGGAAGCGTGTATTTTTCAGAAAAAAACCTGTCTTAGCCAACGAATGCCCCGGGTTCTCCATTCCGTTGTTCCGCCCCCGTGGGTTGGCAGACTGGGCCCCTTCTTGGTGCGGCAATCGGTGGAGGGGATCGGGGACCCCAACTAAAATATTCCACCCGGATCTCGGACTCGAGGTTCATAGGAGACTTCCGGATCCGGCCCCGGGGAGTCCTCCCGCCCGCCGGGGGTCACATTCATTTTGCTCCCCTTTTGGGGTTTTAAAACGGGCCCGAGATTCCAATGGCTGACAAATACGTGGGTGCAAATTTCCTG
Source organism: Homalodisca vitripennis (assembly GCF_021130785.1). Classification (NCBI taxonomy): domain Eukaryota; kingdom Metazoa; phylum Arthropoda; class Insecta; order Hemiptera; family Cicadellidae; genus Homalodisca; species Homalodisca vitripennis. Next base: position 243,497,676 of record NC_060207.1, read on the forward strand.
CATCAAATCAGGCCATCTGCCCCTTGGGAAACATTTTGTTCGCGAACAAGGCCCCCCGCAGGTACCCCATATGGCCTAGGCCCTTGAATTTCCGCCCTCCAATTCGTAAATTTGACCCCCCCTTCTGAAGGTAGGGTGGGGGCCTCCCCGACATTCCCAGGTTTAATGTATCGGGGGGGGTAAATTTTTCAAAAAGTTTCCCCTGGTTCCCAAAATTTCACGGCTTGGCGGGGCATTAGGGGATTTCCCCTTGTAAAAAGTAAACCCCGGCTCTTTTCCAAAGGGAAGGGAAAACCCTTTGAAAAGGGAGGGTTAACAAAAAGAATCCTTTGGTTGCAAAACCTTTTTTAAGAGCTTATCGGAATCCCCTGGCCCGGCCTTGTTTTTTTGGGGGGAAAGGTTAGCCCCCTTTCTAAAAAGCAGTCCTCCCCCCTTGAAAGACTTTTTTGGCTTTTTGGGAAAAAAAAACCCTTTTTGGGGGCCCCCCGTATGAGGAAGGTGGTCGGAAATTTTGGGAAACCACCCAAACCCCGGGGGGGAAGGGTTTTTCCCTAATCCCCCGGGGGGTTTTTAAACCTTTGGCCCCCGCTTCATCCCCCAAGAGGCCCCGCCGTCCGGGGCCCCAAAACCATGTTCCCCTTTTTTTGGGCCCCAGGGGGGGGTTTCCCCCCCCCCAAAAGCCCCCCCGAAAAAATTTTCCCCGCCCCCCCCCGGGGGGCCCCTTTGGAAATCTCTCTTTTAGGTTTTGGGGGGACCCTGGAGGGAGGGGGGGCCGAATTCTTAAGGGTTTCCCCTTTGGCCCCGGGGTTCCCAAAAGGTTTTTCGGGGGGCCTTTAAAACAAACCCCCCGCACCGGGTTTTTTAAATTTGGGGGGGCCCCCCAGGGGGGTACCAAAAATAAATTTAAAACCCCCTTAGAATTATAGGGGGGCCCTTTGGGGGGGGGGGTTTCCTAAAAAAAAATTTCCCCCCAAATTTCCCGAGGCCCAAAAATTTTTTTAAAAAAACCTTTTTGGGCCCCGGGGGCCCAATTGTTTTTTTGGGTTTTTAAAAATTCCTTTGGTTTTTTTGTAACCAAAATTTTTTTTTAATTTTTACCCCAGGCAAAAAAATTTTTTTTTTCCCAAAAATTTTTTTTCCCCCTTATTTGTGGGTTTTTTTTTTTCCCCCCAATTTTTTTTTTTTTATTATTTCTTTGCTTATCTCCACCTACTACATCAACTGATGACACGGATCTTTGAATTGGTTATATGGATGATCCACCTGATGGCTCATACCACCTGGAAGACCCATGACGCTTGCTTTTGCTATTCGCTTTACAGGTGAATGCCCCGACGACTATTATAACTTCATTATTATAGTTTCAGTAAAAGACAACTGTACTGTGTTCATATTATTTGGGCCACTTTATTAAATACTGGCAATTCAGGCCAAGTTTGTTATGGTGGTATGTGCACGGAGAGGGTTCATACATAAAGCGATTCCTTTGGTAGACATTGTGAAGTAACTTGAAGTTTTGTCACTTGATTTGTATATTATTCAAGAGGATCTTTAATCTTGTATATTATCTATTTATTTAACTAGCTAAAGTCAGGCATAACTTTGATTCAATTTTTAATAGTTCATATATTAATTATATATTGATTGCTTTCTCTGTATTGTGAATGTGTCATATCTCTAGATTGGGAATAACATTTGTCAATAAGAACACAAAACGTAAGCCATTAAATACTATTAGATATAAATTGGTCCACATAAACTATACCTATCACCTTCTTGAGACATAAACTACAACTTTTAGGGATGATATTGTGCATAATGTCAAAACCGTTAACACTAACTATATGATAGAATATAAATATTAATTAAATGCACAAATGTTCCCAAGCCATTTTTATGTTGCTATCAAATTCATATGGACTGTTTTAATATTAGATATGCAAGGATTTTAGTTTAAATGAAATGTGTTGTCTCCTCAAAAGATATGGATAGATATTTTAATGCTTGTTTAAAATCATATGTGTTTAATAAGAGCAGTACACTGCATTTTCCCACACTTACACAATTTATTACATAATTTTAAGAGGTAGCAAATTTATTTAAAAGTGGTATAACAGTTATTCACGAATTCGAAATCACTGAATAAATATACACATAAATATGTATTACATTTCACCTAGCAGCAATCCCATAAATATTATAAAAATAAATCTATTCCCTCACATCTATGCTAAGAAGAATAAGAAGAATTTGGGTTGAAGGTGCCGTATGTGAGAACCAATAGGGTCACATCAAGTCGAAGGTAACAAACTATTTTACTAGAACGAAATCAATTTTCCACGCTGTCCCCGGAACACTCCCAAGAGTAAATTTTCAATTGAGTCTATGTCCTCTTAGAGATTTACTTTTTTAATTCTGCTCTGGAGATCTGCATCAATGAAAACACTGCTTACAGATAAGCAATTAAACTTATCAGTTCTACAAAAAGTGAAAGTAAAATATTAATAAGGTGAACCCAACTGTATGGCTTCATCAATATCAAACATTCAACATTATAAGTTGAAGTTTTCCCCTATCAACATGTTACAATGTAGGAGTACGACACACGACTTCTAGCGTAACAGGATTGTCAGGATTAGCTGAAATGGCACGTATAATTCCCAGGATTTACCTCCTATATTTAGTTGTTACTAGGTACTCGTATATGCTGTACCTGGCATATGATTACAGTCTTCATTGTATTTTACTCCCCTAAATAGTTTGTTTATATGATTGTAATATTAAATGACTTACTCATTATCGCACTTAACTTGATAAGGTTTCACCCAATATTCTAAAGTTATATTTTTTAACATACACCACGATCAGAGTGTCTTAAGATCTGATTATGTTATGCAATTTTATTACACTTATTCTTACTTGATTGTATCTCTGACAATGAAGTAGTTTTAAAATGTAAATGTGTATTTCCTCTTTGTGTATGGTTAAATCATTTGTATTTTTTTAGTTTGTCTTACGTTAAGGCCTTTTATCCATATAAACAGCTATATATTATAAAGTTGTTCTTAATAAAAAAACTTTAATTAACAACAATATATTGGTAGTTTATAAATACTAATACGGTAATTGTATGATAGATAGGAATTCAAAATTGATAGTTGTCAATTACAGCAATTTTTGTAGAAATATCTCAACAAAACACTCTTACCATACTTACAAGACTTGAAAGTCTTTTGTATAGGTTATCTAAATATCCTATAGATATGCTGTATTTTGGGTGTGATTATCAATGTTTACTTTATAGACAAATGAAAATGGAACATTGAATCACCTTCAAAAAAAAAAATGCCAAAAAATAGATTGTTTTAAAATTTAAACGCTAAAACAAATTAAAAAATGTAGTCTATACCACTCTAACCGTCTTCCACGTACACAAAATTTTCTACGATATTGTTAATGTTTCAATATTATACAAGCCTGCATATATAAGGTTGCGGGCTCGAAGTTTTTAAGGAATGGATGAAGTTTTTTTATGCTAAAGTTCACATGCTTAAATAAAAATACTTACTAGTATAAAATTGAAGTCCTTTACTGATTTGCTGCTTATTTGGGCAAGGGAGAATCTCAAAACTACGTGTTTAAGGCTTCCATGTGCGTAATATTTTCTCAGTTCTTTAATTTTTAGAAATTATAAATATATATTTTGGTTATTTTAACTCCAGCAGCAAAAGTTTGAAAAGTTGGAGGAACTCAACACCGTAATTGTTGGTCCTAACATCTCTGAAAAAAATATAAGTTATAAAGTAAACGTTTACCACTCATCTAGTAAAGAATTTTCTAATAATCTAAGTTGAAATATAACGTTAATGATATATAATGTATTATGATTAGGGTTATATTATGATAATGATAAATATAAGTATTTTACTTGCAGAGCCCTTACTTCTTCTGGAATAAAAAACATTTCTTAATCGTATTGCTTGTCACTTGAAACTAATTATTAGTCTTAACTCTGTTTAAGATACTTATTCTCAATCAGGTGATGGATGTATAAACAATTATTCTTGTATTAGTTTTAGTAAACTCTTAACTCTACATTTTACACTAACTTTTAATTAATTTATATTACGGTATTAAACATTCTCTAATTGAAAAAAGTTTAACGTAAAATGCCCTTAACAGCAGATAAATCTCTATTTGCTATGTCTTTCACGCTGAGGAAACTATGTGGTCATCGAGATATTAGTAAGTAGTACACGCTTATATAATACTACTTTATTAAATAAATTCTTAATTTGAATAGATTTCCTTACACGATAAACGGCATGCGGAGCACAGACGAACCAGAGCGAGAACTCTGAGAGGCAGATTGGATATCGTTTAAGAAATAATTTGGAAACCCAGAATTTAAAATTGATGGTACCAATGTTAAGATTTTTATTGATCTGAGATCATTTAACTTCAAGATCTTTGAATTAATATAATAGGGCGTTATATGCTCATCCCTCCTGAGATCAAATGCATATCTCATACAATAATTGTACCTTATCGTGAACTATTCACGGCTTTTTAAACGTCTTCCACAATGCGAAGTCAGAGGATAAATCTAGACCACATGTACGAGATATATAGTGAGATATTCAGCGTTTTCACCATTTGTTGATTACACTTTACTTGCTACTAAGGCTGCACACACAATTATTGATGGATCTATGCACTAAAGTTATGACTTACTAATAAAGTTTGACTTACCTTACATATACGATACTGATATATTTAAGTGCCTCCAATGTTATAATGCCCTGTAATTTTGTGGTAACTATATTATACCTTTAGTTAGAATAGTTAAACGGAATCAGTTTTAACGTTACGAATATTCTATTAGAATATTCAGTTAGAGACTAGGTAATAAAACAAAACCAATCAGGACAGAAATAAAGCGAGGCTCTCAAGGATATAACATATTTACTTATGTACATATTACTACATGCATCTCGTTTTATATTCTGTTTACAAATTTATATGTTAGTGAAAGAGGAAATACGTCCTTCTTATTCTTAAATAACCTCATTATAGGTATTTCGGATTATGAGTCTATTATTAATAATGCACTTATATACTTGGTGTATTTATAGATTAGAAACAATAATTTCATTTTATAATTCGTGTAGTAGCCTCAAAATTGAGAAAAAATATTGACTAAAGAAAGATATGGATGTTTTGGTAGTTACTAAGTTGTAGTATTTAAATTTTCTCTAAGTACAGTCATAAAAACATTAAAAAAGGCCATTATATTTTACACATTTCATAAAAACATAAACAAAGCCAGTTGCATATAGGTCACACCAATACATTGAAACCCAAAACAAGAAAATATCAGATTTCTGCCCTACAGGAGTTGCACTTGTAGGTTAAGTTGGAAGAAATGAGGACTAATGTTAATGTATGCAAATGACCAACTTCATTACTTCAAACAGAGAAAAGTACGTAATAAAGTGTGTTAAGTGTTTAAGTCATTAGTGAAAGTTGTTTATGAATAACCATCCCTTACTTAGTGCATACTATTAACCCTGATAGTCTTTTTTAATTCATGAGTGTTTAAAACTGAGAATAATCCATTTTCACTCAGGTGTATCAAACATAAAGTTTAATAGTTCTGCAAATATAATAAATGTTAATTGACAGCGTAATATACATCGAAAATACATCATTTGTTTCAGCATACATGTTTTAGTAATGTATAATAAATTTGTTGAGGGTTTTATAAAACCCAATTATTTAACATGGTATCCTTTATTTGCACTATTTATAAATGTTTTATAGTTCAAATTACTGTAAAATTTTTCCGTATATATTATTATACGTACAAGGTGATAAAACCAAAATATATAGAAAATATTATATTGCTTAGGTTCTGTAGTCGTATTTAAATTTAGTAAATTATGTTTCTAGAGGAATATGAAAAAATTAGGCCACCGTCGTACTAACACATAGCTGTAAAAATCTGCTTATTTTTCCCTTTGTAATGTTAAAAGACTAAACTTCGTAAGCCTCGTGGCACGTAACTACCGGTGAAGTCCACACCAATTTTCGAAAGGTATTAATTAAACTTACACCATGAACGGAGAGTCCTTAGCGCCTGTAGATGTGTCTTATTTGTGCACCTTTAATAATCTGTATGGAAGTTGAACTTTCTCATCTTGCAACCTCATAATTTTATACTAAGGAAATACTGTTTTATTTTTGTTCGTTTATGTGACTAGCACATTTATATAGCTAATTATCATTTCCTCAAGACAAATTTACATGACCAGGTAAAAAATCGATTTAAGATAAATATCTTTTGAAAGTGTAACAATCTATTAATACAATACTAACTTGCAACTAAGGCAAGTTAAATTAGGGTGTATAAGGTTTTAGACCAAATGGCTATGGATCATAAAAGTATTATAATAAGTAAAAAAGCTAACAGGAAACCTAGCAAGTACGAAAGCCGTTTATCTAAATATTATTTATTGTTGAAATAAAATTTTTATATTAATTAACTATATTTAGTTAATGAAAATATCCACAAATTATTGAAATAGCTTCACCAGTCTATGTTACTTTGGCACCAAGTATTTTAAATTGACACTTAGTACATATCAAAAATGTAATTTTAATAAAACCTTTGGTTCATTCAAGAGACCTCAAAGAATAACTGATACACACGCTAATAATATAAATGTAAGTTTTATGATAGACTGTTGAAACCTAATACCTATGTACAACATTCCTATAGTGAACCATCATAATTAAAGAGCGATTTTCTAAAAAATTATTTCATTTTATTTATTATTTCAATTTTTTTTTATTATTAATATGTCTTATCGTATCGTATGTATGGTTATCGTATCAGATCAACGTGATTAAAAAATATAAAGTTTTAAACAAAACTCTACTATTATTCTTAAACATACACATACTGATATGTTTTAAATATTGCTAATTTAAATATTCACATGTATAATATAATCAATAATATTAATAATTGAATTCAATGAATAATATGCAGTTCCCTTATTTTTAGAAGGTGTATCTTTATCTTCAACGATTTTTCAATAATAATTGTTTTCTTATTCACATTAAATACGTACTTTCCATTCCCCTGGCCATATTTCTAAAAAATGTTCACGAATTTTAAATGTCTTCTACAATAGGAATTCAGAGAAGGACTCTAGAACACATTTACGAGATGTGTAGTGGGAACCAAAGCGTTGTCTCCATTTGTTGATTACACTTTACTTGTTACTTGACTGCAGAAACCGTTATTGTATGTTATCTGCACTACAAATATGGCTGTATACAAATATTTTATTGAGTTACATATATTCTATGATATGATGTATCTAGAAGCAACTAGTGTACCAAACATTAAGCAATCTCAGTTAGTGGAAACCAAAACGATATTAACTCTATAATGGTTTTGTATTTTCTGATTAGTGTGTAAGAACTGATAGTGTTCTTCTTCTTTTATTTCATCTTGGCATAAACACGAACTCTTTACTCTGTGAAATGAAGATTATGCAACTCTTTCTATTGTTGACAGATTATTGATGGTTAGGTTAAAAATTCAGATATTGACTCGTGTAATAGACCGTTGTCTTAAACCTTCATTATTTTTCAATGCTTATCTTTATGTCTGAAATTTTTGAACACCTGAAGAGGATGACAGGTTCCGATTCACGAAACGTTGTATTATATTTTTGTAGCATTAACGATGGCAAATGTCCGTAAAACTCTTATACTTTTAATTAATCTATCACGAACAATACATTTTACTCACCATTATTTTCATTGAATGCCGTAAGGAGAGCAAATTGTTTACTGGTTATAAAAGACCTACTCATAATAAATATAATTTACGCAATCTGAAGTGAAAAAGTTTTATAATTAATACAAATGTGATTGAAGTCCTCCAAATTATATGTTTATATAATGTTTTAAATGGCACATGAATAAGTTTAATAAGTTTAAAAATAGTTGCAAAGATAGAATAACAAAATTTACTTATTGGAGAGTAAACAAAGTTTACTCGAATAATCCTCTATATGCGCTTAATCTTAGGTATATAGTAATGATATTATACTACATGATAGACGTACTGAAATTTAATCTGAACGCAGTATTGAATATCTAAATATGTTTGTAAAAGAAAATTAGATCGCTTACTCAAATAATCAGCTCTAATATTATTCTGATAATTGCAATAATTACATCGAATGGAAACCACCAGACACATGCTATAATTTGTAAATGTATCATCAGTGTTTATTAAACATAGTTTGAATTCAGTATTCTTCAAAATACGGCACAAACGTTGTAAAACATGTATTTTAGAAAGCGTGCATATTTATGATCACCATAAGTCCGAATGTAAAATGTTAGTCATGTTTTGCAGTAGACGCTAATGGCACAGTTATTGAGTTATTGTGAACTAACTGACACTAAATTTAAAATAGAATAGTAATCTAGAAGGTCAATATGTATTTGATCATTAAGTGCTATATATACTCGATTCGATTTTAGAATCAAGTTAAAAATAGTGTATACGATAATTATGAAATAAGATATTGAAAAATAAAGATGTCTTTTGTAAATTTAAAATATACATTAATTAATTATTCTAATTACCTTTTTGAAACGTATCTTAAAAGCATAAACTTGGTTATAATTAACCATCATCGGCTTATATTTTTTATTTATCTATTAAAAAAATTTATTAATTTATTTATTTTACTGGTACTTTTGTTTTTAAGTAACATTATATTTATTCTAGTTCGATTTATGAAAAGGTACATATCTGAGAAATAAGCAAGGTTTGAATCTTCATTTATAAGAAGAATTTTTATTTAGAAATCATTCATAATTTCTAAATAAAAATTCTTCTTATTTAGTTACTTACTGGCCAGTTACTTTTTCTTGCGGCAGGCTGTGGATGATAACCCGTCATAATATACATGTCATTATTTTAAATGCGATCTTGAGGGCGTTTTCAAATTTCTTAATAATAACAGGAAATACTAATAAGATTTTTGCTTCGTTTTAAGTAAATATTACAACACATAGACAACTACTTCAATTTCACTCGTTTGAGTATACCTTCAAAAAAATAATTGTGACAAAAAATTAAATGTATTCTTTTTATACATTTGTGTAGTAAATATTGACAAAATATGGTTTAGGCTGGTATTACACATCATCGTATTACTAAATGTTGGTAATACTTTGCGACGTGATGTTAGAGATTTAAATATACTTCAAACAGTTGCATACTGATTTGGAACTTACAGCGTCAACACAGGAATTACTCATTATATTGTTTAAATGTGGTTTTAACAATGATTTTACTCTCGAACGTTGTTTAGTGATTTATGAAAAAAATAATATTTAATTAAAATACGTAAAAAATAATAAAAGCTAAATAATTATAAATATAAAATATTTAATACAAAAATATTTGTTGTATTTTAAATTATAACTAAGTAAAAACGTCTTGGTACAATTTTTAAATTTATTTTTAAGTACATGTGACATTGCAAAAATGCGTTCGTTAACACATTTCATAAGGAATTAACGCACTCTTATTTTAAAGGACGGGAGAAAGTGCTGTATTTGGAGTGGCCGGCTTCTGTAGGGTAGCAGAGTGAAGTAGTTATGGCCTAATAAACTCTCTGTTTATGTCTTTACTTCAGCCCATTTGTTCGCAAATCATTGTGTATATTTAGTTTTAATAATAAACACTCACCATGGGCAAGTTTTGAATAAACCAATTCAATATTCTTCTTATTTATTTTTGTTTATTCGCACTGTTTGAAGAAAACACATAAATATTCAGTTTGTTCAAGTGACTGATGATTTTTTAACCTTTATCTGGTCATTATGGCGGTCTCTGGAGAGTGCTATAATGTTTTTTAGTTTTTATAAATGATAAGCCTCCGTTAAATGTTGCTAGAAATTGTTTGGTCAACAATTCGGTTTACTATCTAATTAGTTTAGGCTATTAAGATGATAATATTTATTAATAATAACAATTATTAGACTTCTTGGTATATAATTTCCTTGCAGGATTGAGAATTAAAAAAATCTTCCTCTAATTTTGCCATAAATAGATTAGCGTAAGCAGGTGCCATCCTGGTACCCATAACTGTTCCATTAATTAGGAGGTAATTTTTATCTTGAAATTTAAAGTTTTTCATAGTTAAATAAAATTGAATAATGTCATTATAAATGTTGTGCTGGGACTGGCTTGCTTAGAGTGGTTAAAGCACTATGAATTGCTTCTTCGCCAAAACTTTTAATTATCTTTCGCCCAACACGCATTAGGCCACCAACAAAATTTTGAACAATGTTATTCACTGAAATGTATTTTCAAAGTACCCGAAGATGGAAACAAAATTTACTTAGAAAATCTAGAACAGGCACATCAGTTAATATTAAAATCAAAAGTACCCTTTGGTCTGAATAAAAGAAGAAATGATAAATTGTTTTTATTATGTATTATTTTTCTAAATTATTTTATCTAAATTCTTTTTCTAAATTCTTTCTCTGTTCGTGATATTTCTCTTTGGTGTTTATCACATGTTCAAAAATTCCTGTTTATTTATTTATGTACGTTTTTATTTATTTACTTATGTAAATTATGTTTGCTGTGTTATTTTGTACTATACCTTTTGAAAACGGCAATTGCCGAAATATTAAGGGAAATTATATACCAAGAAGTCCAATATATATATAATTAATTGTGCCTAAACGAGGTATTTGAAAGTATTCATTATATGTGCACAAAATAACTTCAAACTTGTATTCCAAATGTTAGTGGGTATTAGCAAATAAATAGAGTGAGTTAAAAGTGTGGGGGGGGCGGTTCAAAGTTTAAAAATATAAATACCCGTTAAGTTAGCAAGTCTTTACTTTGTTAATTCCAACCAGAACTGACCATGATACTGGACTTCCTCAAAACTTATAAGATAAGGGAGGCCTGTCTTGCAACAGATAATAACTGTAAAACAGGTTTGAGTTTGTAAGAAAGTGTTTCTCTATTGAAGTCATTTACCTTCTGAATAATGATGTTCATGTTTTGTCTCGATAATGTTTTATTAATTTCTATGACCTGCTATTTTGTACTGGGTTGAGATAAAAGCTCTAGTATCCATTGTTCTTTTCCTATAATCAAGACCTTTAAATTGAGGGGTATTTAACTTCACCTTAATAGGTCTTTAATTTTAAACATTTTGAGCCACCCTCCTCCAAAATCCCATTTTATGAAAACAGGAAGAATTATAACGATAAAAAGTTCACTTCTATTTCCTAGAAAAGTTCCGAGTTCCATTCCTCCATCTTCATTGATCAAAAAATAAACTGAGAGTATCTATAATTGTACTCACACTGTATATCACTCAAAGGCTATAAATTTTTGGAATTAATTCTAAAAATATTAAAATAATCATAAATAACTAATGATATGCAAATGCATCCCATACCCATTTCGATTATGATGGCCCATTTAGTTGTATGTGATTGTGTAGTTAGTTAAGGAATTTAACTTTAACCTTTGTAAATTAATTTTAGCCTCAAAAACCTCTTTCTTTCTAGAAAGAATTTGAAAGGATAACAGTTCTTCATACAGGCCTGTGAACTGGCCAATTATTAATAACAAAATGTTATAGATACAGACAGGATGGCGTGTATGAAAATTGCATTATTGAAAATTTCATTTTATATTTACAGTTTATATATTATATACAGTTATAGACTTAACATAAAATATAACATAATATAGTAGATTTCCTTAAATTAGTTTTATGGGTATATATGTTAAACGTGGTAAAAGGCTTATATCACTATTATTTAAATAACTATAGAACTGATAATAGTTAATACTTAATTATTACATTTCTTGATGTTATATAATGTTTTGGGTCTTAAAACTCAGTATCCATTTCATTTTAGTTCGTAAAAACTAATTAAGGATAAAAACTACTTGTAGTTTGTGATGACATCGATGCACAAAAGATTTGAGCGTGTTAAAGAGAAACTCAGTTTTATTGATTTTAAAGCTACTTCGCTGCTGGAGGTGAAAGTTCAAGTTCGAGGAAAATTATTAAATGTACACAATAAATAAGCAGCTAGAGGCGCTTAGACTCTCCGTTCGTGATTTAAGTTTAATTAATGCCTTTTGAAAATTGGATTGAACTTCGGCAGTAATTACATGCAACAAGATTAGAAAACTCACTGTTTAACATCACAGAATTTCAAACAAAGACTTTTATTACAGGTTCAGTAAAACAATTATATTACAGTTGCAAAGGAACTTTCCAACTTATTTTAAAAATATTCCAAGTCTGTGCGAATAAACCATTATTTTTAATTTTTAACAAATAGTTTCATTGGGGTGACTTTTATAACATGTCTCTATCGAAATCATTAAGAGGCATGTATTGATTCAATTTTATATTAGGATGCATTAATACTGTGAGTCACACCATAAATGGTAGAGTTAGACCTCTTGTCATGTAACAGACTTCTCTGAATCTGCACGGAAATTCTCTACTCAAAAGGTCATTTTTTTCTTGAGGTATCCTGTGGGACAAACACGTAAGTGATTTTAATGCGGCTCAGCCAAATAAAATAAAGGGACGTCGACGATCTTCATAATCAAAGTTATAATGCAAAAATGAAGTTTCCTTTCAAATTGTAAGTCTACAAAATATATTACTGTTTTTGAGATATCCTGCCGATAGTTAGACTACGGAAGTTGAAATTTTTCACACGTATACCTCATTACGTATATAGAAAAAGCATTTTTATAAAGATCAAACATCCATAAGGTTGAAGTTTGGTTGCATGCAATACCTAGAAGAAATTTATTTAGTTTTTTCAGTTTCCCACCACCCTAGAAAGGGTAAATTTGTGACACACATGTGTTTTACGCTATCACCAAAGCAGCCCCGAAATAATTTTAAATATTTTAAAATATTACATTTTTTAACAACTACGTAAGAGTGTATTTTCTTGGTCGTGGCAAAAATACAAACGCTGCTACAGCACCTGAAATACCATATGCTGGAAGTAGATCGAATTGGCCTGAAGTATTTGCTTTATACTACAGAAAAATCACGTAATTAGCTAAAGTTGTTTATGAATAACCATCCCTTACTCAGTGCATACTCTTCCCCCTGATATCAACTCACAGTCTCTTTTATTTTATAAACTTGTTGGATTACAAGGAAGCAATTTCACAATAAGCAGTACCTAATGTATATTTCGTGCTTAAGGAAGTTTTACCCAAAAAAGAATGTTAGTTGCTCTATTTCCTAAAGGTTTCATAATTTAAATTACTTTAAAAATATAAAAAATACTCATCAACTTAGTTATATTGCTAATTCAACAATATACGGGCTCTTTAAAATTAATATCAAACATAAGAACCTTAAAAACATTTTATTTTGTAGACACGTGTTTTGGAATTAAGCCATCTTCAGTCGTACAGTATAATAACACTGTGATGGCAATGTGTTTTAACTGATGTAAATGTGTTATAACAGTGTGTGTGAACAATGTAAATGTGTTAAGTTGTACACTGAGGATGCATTAATAGTCAAACACGTGTCTAGAATACACAATGTTAAACAACTTTTTTAGTCTCTTATTCTTTGTGTTATTCATAATTCTAAATACAAGGAATATATCAAGAATACATTCATTAAGTTTTATACTTAATAATGGAATAAACATTAATAAATGCAATGGAATAATTACTTATTATAGTATATTTTAATAATAAAATAGCCAGTTTTGATCACACTTCAACAAAAAGCAACCTAAGGTTGTAGGATTTGTATCAGTAAATGAAATTAAATTCAAACTTATAATTAAAAATAGTCTCTATATTATAATCAGGATTTAAATATTTTATGACTGCCGTTTCATGTACGAAAAGGTTAAATTTCAGGAATTGGTATTGGAATAAAACATTCGAATCTGACGAAAATCGTTAGTCGGTAACACAATTAGCAAAAAAGAACCTCTTTTGAAATGTTGCCCTATCATTAGTGGTTTTCCGCGTTTAAATGTAAAAGTTTTGTAATTTTCATGTCTGCATTTAGTTTCTGGGTAAAATAGTAACCAAACAGTTGGTCGCAGCTTAAATTAAATTTCTTATATGAATTGTAAATAAAGTGATGTACAAAAATGTTGTGAACTCTTGGCCAAATCTTCATTGCCTTGAGCAAAAAAAGCGTTGAGATAAAAACATTTTGGTCTTAGATAAAAACAGCCGTCGAACCTTTGGTGTTAGATTAAATATTTTTTGTAAACTATGAAATGGTGTGATGGACAAAAAGATCCTTTGTCTTGTCTTCTTCCGTAATCCCGAAAAACGCTTTTAATGAAAATAATATGTTTTTCGCGTTTTGGCAATTTTAAGGGTTTCGAAATTTTTGTGTGTATCTATAATTTGTATGATTCCTTTCGATTCCGGATTTAAATTGTATTACTGCGTAACCAAGTGACTTATCTAAGTTTTCCATGTCTACATTTTTTGTGTAATAAATATTGTGAGATCGAATTGACCTATGGACTTGAAATTTTCATGACACCTCGTTACTACGTTTAAAATGTAAAGAAGCATTACTGATCTTATGATATTTCGAGGACAAATTGATCTGTGTACATACAATTTTGCAGGTGACTTTATTTCTTCGTAGGAAAGTCAGGCAGGGTTCAGTTACGGTAAATGTCAGTCTGCGAGATTTGGCTGAGCGTTAGATAAACAATCTGCCAGCACAATATCTTGAAACCGAATACAACCATGGACATTGCAAGCAAAGGAGAGTTCGATGACAGGGCATGTCATGCCCAGGGTTTGGCTGAGCGTTAGCTAAACAATCTGCCAGCACAATATCTTGAAACCGAATACAACCATGGACATTGCAAGCAAAGGAGAGTTCGATGACAGGGCATGTCATGCCCAGGGTTTGGCTGAGCGTTAGCTAAACAATCTGCCAGCACAATATCTTGAAACCGAATACAACCATGGACATTGCAAGCAAAGGAGAGTTCGATGACAGGCATATCATGCCCAGGGTTTGGCTGAGCGTTTGTGTAGTTTAAAGCCCAATAAATTATACAAAGTGTTTCATTCATATGAATAAACAAACTAAAAAATATTTGTAAAACATTAAAATATAAAACTAAAATTCAACATAAGGACTTGCATGGTGTGCGTTACGTTTAAAAATACCACTGTATACATCGTATCTATACAGGGTGTTCAGTAAAAGTGCTCTGATACGTTGGGATTTGTTCTACAAATAAAAATTTGGAAAAAGTTTATATGAAGGTATGTCCTAAGACCTTTAGTTTTCCATCCATCGGTCTGAATGTGTTTTTTTATTACAAAAAAACAATTACAAAAGTTATATCCTTTGACATATTTAAGGCAGAGTTATGAAAATTGATAATTGTACTAACCTTTAGTAGAAATTTCCGAAAATAAAATATGAAAAAATACTTAAATCCTTTTTAAAATGGTGGGCGTTAGTCGGTTTTGAGTTATTTTTATGAAATAATTGTAAAACCCATTTTAAAAAGGGTAAAAATATTTTGTTCCTAAATGTATATTAAAATGTTATACAGTTCTGAAAACTAATAACGTTACCTTAACTGGTTCGAGCATACTTCGATCAGTTACCAATAACATAAACTTTACCATGGAACCGGGTTACCTGACTTCTTAAATAAATAAATCTCTAATTTTGTTATTTTATTTGTATAGGCAAAATGTCGTGAATTTCCAAAAATATTTATTTAAATTTACTATAAATTATTGGTATATTTGGAATAAATTAACCTTTTATTCAGGAAACAATCTAGTTTAAACATTAAAACCATTAATCTCCCTAATAGGTAACTATATTAAGGAACATGTATTTAATGTGTGGACGAATACTTGGGTGATATTTATTGAGATGATATTATGCAGTCAGAACTGATATATAAACATAAATCTGAGAGAAATGTACACTAGGAAGCCATGCACGATTCTAACACACTTGTCTGCACAGATATCCTCGGTCGAGCTCACAGAAAAGAACGCTAACTCGTGGACCCCATTCATATGTTTCTTCTTTGAAATATGATTATCCTACATGGAAATTCAAGCTTGGCTGAACATAATTTCCTTATTTTAACTTGTAAAATGTCTGAATGTGTTTTAACTAAAACGCTTGCTAGTCTCTGCGGTGGATATTTATTACTCGTATAAAAAGTAAATAAATTTAATTATTTATTAAATTAAATAATGATGAATAAAAACTTTAAAGTTTGATTTTGTCATTAACATTTAATCAGTTAAATATATATCATGTTTATAACATATTTATTAAATAAGGTTTTGCCAATGTTTATACTGAGTTGTTTATAATATAGTAAAAACAGTGTTTTATAATTTATTACTATTTTAAAATTATGATAAGTTCATTTTTTTAAATAAGTATCACAATAATTTTAAAACTTACAAATTTCCTATTCAATATATATATCAATAGTTTTGAAATTAAGGAAGTATCTCTCTCTTTACACTACGTAGGAAACACACAATTCCTATACATCAACAGGGTTCAAGTTTGAGGTCACCGTGTATTGTTTACGATGCCTTTAAATGGCGTGTAGGTAATAGCCATAGGTTGTTTATTATTGTGCTTTAATTGAATGTCTGTGTGCGGCCCCGAGTCAACATGCAATTTTAGCGATAAGATAACATCAGTGAATTGGGTCACCTCGTAGAGAGCTTTGGTAAAATTATTGTTACGAGTATACAAAATGTATAGTACGCCTGTTACGTGTAATATCTATCAAAATTTCATATACATATAACTTAAATTTTTTGTACTTTCATATTAAAATAAAAATCCTTACTACATACATACTATATAAGATTCTTTATGAATATCTAACACCCATAGAGGTGCAAAAAGGGTTTCAACTCCTAAAAATACATTAGCTTTGATTTGATATTTCCTCATGGCTTAGAGTGATTACATTTGAAATATGTAATAATAATAATCTCTTTATTGCATTCTTTCAAGCATTTTTACATCATATTGCAATCGTCAATATTTGAAGTCAATTTACACGATTTCATCTACACATTCACACAACCTCATACACACAATTCATACAATCATTCAAGACACAATCGCATTGACCTCAGATCCAGCACACTCAAATATCCCAGCGGCCTCTCATGAATTCATCAACAGAGTAGAAAGCCTTGGTTATGAAAAGGAATTTGAGACGCGTTTTAAATTGATTTTGATTATTGGAAATTTTGATTTATTCAGGGTCTATGTTGATTAATCTGGCAACAACTACTTGCGGTAGATGTTGCGCTAATGTCAATCTGTGTTGATGAGTTCGAAAGTTGCCCCGTATCTAGTTTCATATTGATGAACGTTCCTGCCACGAATCAAGGCGCACCTTGATCAGCAGTACATGGTCACCTCAAAAATATAGAGGTAGGTTAATGTCAGAATTCTCAACTACCAAAAAGATTCCCACACGCCTCTCTGTAATTCAAATTTCCAATGATTCTGACAGCTTTTTGTGATAATTGAAGAATAAATAAATGTGTGAGTAAACGTTGTAATGTTTCCATATAGAGCTAAAACCGAATGATATGAAGCCAAATTTTAAAGTGGAAATATCTTTTCTTTACTACCTTTTATTTAGTGCAATGCAAATCTTAAGTTAATTTAATGCATTTATGTTTAAGTAATATTTTTACGAAAATATATTTAAACTTTTTATATGCAAATGATTTAGATTACGAAAGTTTTAGTTATCTTAACTTTATTATTTAGTTTTTGGAAGGGCAGATCATAAAATATTTTGGGAAACAATTGGAGTTACGTAATTTATAAAAAAAGAACAGTAAAAATCATGTTATAGCTTGTTTTTTTCTAATTTTAACGCTATTTTGATAGCCGCATGTACCATTTCACTGAAATTTTGTATAAAGAATCTTCTTGGAAATTGCATTCGTATAGTAGTATGGAATATTTGTACATAATTCATATAATCTGACGCTCCATGCCAAAAACGATTTCCAGTTGTGA